>NC_072424.2:132172500-133422500 GCF_028878055.3 Symphalangus syndactylus | reverse complement strand
AGTCCAATCCAGGGAAAGAGTTGCTTGGCCAAAAACAAACATCTGGCATCATTCCAACCTCACTGGCAATAATGTTCCCATGTTGGAGATGAATGTGCCAATCTAACTTAACCTTGTGCTATGAAACATTTGAATTCTGATTTCTTGTTCACGTAGCAAACATTTGATTACAATTTAGCTTTTAAGTTGATGTGTTTACACAAACAGAATGTGCTGGTCATGCCAATGCAAGGATTTTAACACCCATGATAGGTATATTTCAAGTCATGTGAGCTCTGTTAATATAGGTCTTATCTTAAAAGGTAGAATGCCTCTCAAGTTGTTGACAAAAATTAGATTTCTAAGCCTTGTGGGATGAAGGTGAGAACTAGTGTAGGGCTGAACTGAGCAAGATTGTCTCTTCAAACACAGTCTTCTGGCAAACCTCAAGACCTGTTATGATGGTTAATTGTATGTGTCCATTTGGCTAGGCTGTGATGCCCAGATACTTGGTCTAACAACAGTCAGTGTGGCTGGCTTAGATCTCTGGCCTCTTAGTCTGGAGCTCCTGTAATGATTTTCTCTCTTAATCAATTATCTCCAGCCATATTTTTGTTGTTCCTCAGTAAACTGTTTGTTAATATTGACATTTTCACGTAGTAGGGTTTGCTAGCTAATCTGCTAATTGGATTGGATGAAAACTTGAAGTGTTCTTCAAGTTTTATAGTAGTATTTTATAAAGGATTCAAGTAGGGAAGGTTTTTCTCTGACCTCTATTTAGATATCTATAGTTAGTCATGCCTCCATAATTAGATTGCTATGTTTTAAAAATTTCTACTTAAAAAAATCAAATGTAGCTTTGTCTTCCTGAATATTTACTGCTTTGTTTATAGAGTTACCACACTCCTGTGGAGTCCAGACTTATTGGTTTTTGAGCATGACTTATGAGTCAAAACTAGATTTTGAAATAATTTAATTGGTCAGTAATAATTTGAAATAATTTAATTTGTTAGTAATACGTTTATTTGAAAGGAAAGAGGAAAGAAAAATAGCGACTCTTGCCTAGAACCAGGATCTCACAATTACTTGCCAAGTCCACATCCTAATCCCAATTGTTGATTTCAAAAACGAAAACATTGTGTAAGTCAACCAAGCCCACTGTGGTCTGGGAGTCACTCAGCTTTATTGACATTCAATGGCTATGAACAAGTGACCCTGGACTTTTTCTCCCTACTCTCATAAAATCTTTATCTACCAGCTATAGTGGGTTTAGTTTGAAGTCTGGTAATATGCATGAGGAATTTGAGCCTTTGTTAATTTATTCATTCACTCATCAGACCTTTAGTAATTATACCAGGCAGTCTATGTGAGTTGGATAAAAGCTAACCTCATAGAGCTACAATTTTTCAGATGCTAGTGATGGAATTCTGTCTGAGAGATATAAAGAACTGAAGTTAAAATGTATACCTGTCAATGACTGACAGACATTTTCACGTGGATAGAGATTAAATTTCTAAAGAAGCAGAGGAAATTCAGGATAGGCTTATCACTGACTACTCCTTAATTGTTTGAGACTATATGTCTTTGTTTTAGAAAAATATAGTCTCCTGCCTGTGGTCAGTGAGGTCTGACCTAAACTTAATTCTCAATGGAAAATAGTCCCTTCCTTGCAAACTACCACCCTGTGCTCAGTGAACTTTTATGAGTAACTAATCATGCGTCTAATTATTTGGGTATAACATTTATTATGTATTGCTACATAGAAAGCATCACATGGACTATATTACCCTCTCAAGAGAGCTCGCAATCAAAATCCCATTTGAATATACAGCCTAGGCCCCACTTGTGTAGGAGAAAATAAAAAATTGACTAAATGCATTCCCAGAAGCCATCTCTGAGATACATCTGACACAAGACAGTTCTTACAACCAAAGAATTCCCTAGTCGTTTTCCTAGATTTAGCGGGGGCTGCTCCTATAGTTCACTTGTGTTTACAGGAGAGTTAACCTGAATTCACAATTTTCTCCATGTCTTCTATAGACAGAGCACCAGGGCAAACTTGAGAGCTTTAGCGGTCAAGGCTTACCAATACAATAGGGGCTCATTAGAGCTGTATGAAAAATGTTGGCTTGCACGAGAATCTTCACTCAGGTCTAATTCTAATCTATATGTTTAACAGCTGGTGAATCCAGACTGCTGGAGCCTCTTTATCCCAATACAGGAAAAATCAGCTTCTTGCCAGACACATGTAAGTTGTTGGCAGTATTACAAGGAGAACATAGACAGGCTCTTTTACCAAGGAAATTAGAAGAGCTTCAGTCAAAAAAATCTCCTTGGAGATGTTGCCATAAGTGACTCTTCTTACCCCTTAGGATAGAGAGAGCTGGGTACAGATCTCCTTCCCTTAGATGATCCCAGCTGAGTTTTAGGGAGATGTGGTAATTAGTGGGGTGGAGCAGGAAGTCCCATTTCAAAAATGAATAAGCCATATTAAAATAACAAGTTATTTGGAAAATAAATATTAATACAAATAATACATCTCTTCCAAAAAAAAATCCTTAGGGCAGTGCTTAGTAAAATCACAATATATTTCAAAGTCCAATAGTGAAGTTATTGAAATTATTTAATGTATACCGAACCAGCAATAGTATTTTCAGTGCTGTATAGGTAAAAGAGCGGCATCTTTATCAATCTTATATTTAACCATCAATTTCTGTATTAACTGCTATGAGAAGTCTCACTCCCACCCAACTTTATTGTGTCTTGGTGTTAAGAGGGGAATGAAATACATGTACACACACCGCTTCAGGTCATGTAAGTATTTCCATTTTATTTGGAATGCAATGGATAAATACCAGGGGAGCATATTTCTCTGTTTTTCACGGGTATGCTATGCTGTACCTAAGAGCCTTATTCTGAGCATAAATGGACAGGATTTTCCCCCACACCTTCCAAAGTCTTTTAATTCTATCTCTAAAATTGTATCCTCATGGATGAAAAGGAAGTTTGTTATCTTTTACATTATTTATCTGAAGATAATTTAACCATGGAATTTCCGATGAGACCATCACAACATTTTTGCTTATGACTGTGCCAGGTAATACAAAAAAATAATGACACAATGCAAGCTTTCAATCCAATAAAATTACAAAACTTCCTCTGAAAGCTTTAAGAGATAACCTTTTTCCAGATTAGTAAGATATTCTTTCAAGATAAGGGAGTTAACCGAAAAGGAAGAGAATTTTATCTCAGTAATATTTATCTCAGTGGTACAAATCTTAGTGACAAGGAGTCTCAGTAAGTCTTAAAGTATAAGTCAACAAAACGGTGATTCGAATGAAGCCAGGGTGCAGAGTTTTAGCACTCCAGGCTATAAATTGTTGTCACTGGGACAATAGGGAAGGTCTCTGGGGCGGGACAGTCTTACTATGCCCTTGGAGATCACTAGAATGTTAACAAGATCTCTATTGTCCTGTTTTCAATGAATGTTCCAGTGTTTTGTGTGTTGGGACCAGAAATCCCATGACATTTCTTGAAGGTTGCAGGGGAGGGGAAAGGGGGGATGTTGTGTGTGTGTGTGTTTGTGTTTGTGTTCATTCACTGCTGACTTTATTTAGACAGGTGACTGCAATGATCTCTAGAGGCTATAGGAACGTGTTGGAATTTAGGAGAGCTGTCCCTCAAATAATAAAATTTCCTGTAAATTTAAAAAGAAATTAACTTCAAACATCAAAAAAAAATTTTGAAATTTGAATACAAATTGTCACCCCTTTTCCAAGTACTGTTCCCAAGTCAGTTTACAATTGCTTTTAGACACCGGGCTTCTCTCATCAGTTATCTGTTTAATGAGCTCCTGTTAGGTGATGACACTGCTTCCTCCTCTCTTTCTTTGCCTCCTCCCTTCATATAACTACTTTTGCATTGTATTTTTCCTTAAAATATCTTCCTAACCCATTTCCCACTGTACATTTTGATGTTTGCCTTCTCATTCATTCAGTCTTATTTGTAGTATATGGATAGGTCCCAAATGCTCCTATGGAGGAAAAATGTCTGCTTCACAAATATTACAGCAACATTTGCTAGAGGTAGAAAAATTAACATTAAGTAAATATCTAGATAGGGGGAAACTGTAGTTTTTTTGAAATGTTGCTTTATGTTTAATGTTTGCATTTGAATCTTCACAAGATCAGCAATGAGTTCATTCCAATCCTCTATTTTAGTCTCTCTATTGCCTGATACAGATCAAGTCAGGGGTCAGAATGAGACATCGAACTGTTGATATATGATGTTTTGAAAAACACTAGAACTTTCTCTACTGATTATGGACTTTGTAGTATAACATGAATTAGGAATGATGTGGGCTTATGTAAAATAGGAAGGCTGGATTTTTGGCCCTCTGGTAATTGGTAATCAAAAAGGAAATGCAGGGATTTTAAAAAAAGATTTTAAAAAAGGGGAATAGTAGGTAAACTGGCAAATATTTTCTATAAATATTCATAAAATGACTTATAATGAAATATTAAAACTTGTATATGAGTTTTTTTAAAGTAAGACTGATATGAACGTGTATGAGAAAGTGCGAGTGTATGTGTGTGTGTGTGTGTGTGCATACATGAGTGAGTCAGCTTAGATTGTTGGTTATCTGAATTTATTTTATTTCACGGCCGATTGTACTGCAGTTACTTGAACACACTTTGAGTTTCATAATTTTGTAGGTGTGCTCTAGTGGAATAACCTTGCATCAAAGGGAATATCAATAAAGCCTGAATCAATGGAGTAAAATATAGAGATTTTACCGTAAATTGAGAAGAAAGGAACATGAAGTCAACTTTGTAAAGTTTCTTTGAACTTCCTATGCATCTGAGAAGCAATGAAATATGTTATATATAAAATGTCCAAACTCTGTCCCCTCTTCCTAAAATCCTCCCACTAAGCCACATTATTTTTTGTAGGAGCTCAGTTGAGATTTGAAGGCCAAGCCACGTATATGCTATATACATTAAAATCAATCTCAATCTATCTTAGAAAATTAGAGCCATCACTATGGTATTATAAATGTCCAGTGTAACTCTCTTCTCATGGTTTGGCCAGTGTGTTCCTCAATTTAGCTATTGCTATTGCTCCATACATGCAAACCAGCAAGCTTCAGATAGAGATGACAAATACCAGCTGCCCTCTGTATATGTGTGAGTTATATTAGCTCTCTAATTAAGAGCTGGTAATCTGGAGTCAAATATATGCTGACCAACGTGTCTCTTCATCCCTCCCCTGAATTAGAGGCTGCCATAGCCTTGCTACCACCTGACTTTAAAAGATAACGTCTAGTGAAATTCTGCCTTTTCTGCTCTATTGGCATGCTTTGCTCTCTTTTCCTCAGTTGATAGTTAGACATCATAATTTCCTAACAGATAACATTTATATACAACAACAATAACACTAAAACATTTAGGAGTAAATGAAGCAAAAGACCTTCGTGATGAAAGTTGTGAGACTTTCTAGAAAGTCCACATAGGAAATATAAAAGAGAAAAATGGGAAGAATAAATATTATAAAAGCTATCAATTCTCCCAAGATTAGTCTATAAATTAAATTAATCTCAATTAAAATCCTAAGAAGGATATCATGAAAATTGATAAACTGATTTTAAAATTCATGTAATAGAATAAAATCTAAAGAATATCCAGCACAGTCCCAGCTACTCGGAGAGGCTGAGGCAGGAGAATGGCATGAACCCGGGAGGCGGAGCTTGCAGTGAGCCGAGACTGCGCCACTGCACTCCAGCCTGGGCGACAGAGTGAGACTCCGTCTCAAAAAAAAAAAAAAAAAAAAAAAAGAATATCCAGCACAATTTTCAAGAAGAACAAAAATGGAGACTCTATTTTGTATCAAAATCTTCTATAAAATTATAATAATTAAAACAAGGAGGAATTAGTATAGAAATAGACAAAACTTTCCACAGATACAGAAAACACATCATGGAAACATATAGATGAAATCTTAATATATGGCAGAGATGGCAATACAAATCAGTGGAGAAAGCATGATTTATTCAATAAATGTCAAAGGGCAGTTGATCGTGCATACAGAAAAAGACAAAAGTTGATCTCTACCTCACACCATACACAGAAATTTATCCCAAAAAGATTAAGACCTAAGTATGCATTGAATTTTTATTAAATACACAGTTTACTAAGAAAGACTTTTAATAAAAAAATAAAGGTATAAAATATTTAGAATAGCTTCATGGCATTAGGATAGGAAACAATTTCTCAAATACGACATGAAATAAAATCTAATAAAGAAAAATTCATTAAATAGGACTCCATTGAAATAAAAAGTTTGAACTTACAAAAGATGACTCAAGAAAAAGAAAGTCATTTAGAAGGAAAGGTATTTGTGATCAATATACCAAGGACACCATTTGAGTATAGAAGATATAAAGAATACCTACAAATCAGTAAGAAAAATGCAAAGAACCTATAGAAAAATTAGCAAAGGATATTACCACACAATTCACACAGCAAGAAACCTGAGTGGAAATTAAAAATACATGAGCAAAATTTAAAACGGCATCACCAAATGCTGATGAAAGTGTAGTACAGTGGGAATTGCTAGTGGGAGTGTAAACCAATAAAAAGTTTTGCAGAACATTTAGCACTATTGAGTGAAGTTTAATTTGGAAATATTCTATTATCAAGCAATTTTGTTTTTAAATAGCCTTTTTAGAGAATGTCTGTACATCTGCATAAAAAACATATGAAAAGATCATATAATATGGAAAAACAAATTCAGAAATAACCTGTCTTAGAGTAAAAGATACAGAGATTTACTCAGAAAGTTTCAGTGCTACAGAGCAGTTTAAGTGAAAAAACTAGATCTGTGAACATCAACATATATCATGAATCTAAAAATATTATTATCAAGCAAAAAATGCACAAAATGATGTTTACTATATGGCAAAACTTCGGAAATTAAAACCACAAAATAATAGTACATATTGATTTTAAATTCATAAATGTATTTAAAAAGAAATGGAATGAGACACATCTACCCTCTTAAGCAAGAGAAAAATGAAAGAAAACAGGTGAGTTCTAGCTTTACCTACTGTTTCATTTATTTTAAAAGTTAAAAATGAAATGAAGAGAATATGGCAAAACTTTGGTATCTATTGGTACTTAATCTTTTTGTAGGAAAGATGTCATGTATTTTAAAGTTAAAAACATATATATGAAAAGCCAATCCCTGGCAAATCTAAACAGGAAAAAAAGAATGAAGGCCCAAGTTAAAAAAATAATAAAACATAAAACAGTGGAAGTGAGAAAAGAGATATAACAAAAGATATGGGGGAGATTTTCTTCCAATATAAAATTCAACTTAAAAAGTTGTAAAATAATTAAATTGGATCAAGAGAAAGATAATCCTCACATTCCAGAGCACGAAAAAATGTACTACATGTTCCACAGCCTCTAGAGAATGTAGCACATAACTCCATTACCAAAACTTGCAGTGAGCCGTCATACACTCACACACAAAAGTATAAAGCCAATCTCAGTAATACAGAAGCAAAATCCTAATATAAACAAAATATATTCAGCAATGTATTAAAATAAATTTTATATCATGGCCAGTACAATGTATACCAGGACATGAGTGCAGAGATCATTTTCCTGTTCTGCTCTGCATGGGAAAGGAACTTAATCTGAATACCTCATGTCTTTGGTTTCCTTAAGCATTGGCTTCTGGTGAGGTTTAGCCAATGGGAGGTATTACAGGAAACTGGAGGGCAGAAGTTGCAGAAAATCTGTGGTTAGTTCTCCAACCTTACAACTTCTGGTGGCATCACCAGCAGTGGCTGTCCATCCTCAGAGGTCCCACCTCCTGCTGGTCTGGGTAAACTCCTCTCCAGTGGCTTAGCGACCTAACGCTTCTGCTTGTCTCTCCAGCCCCAGGGATGGTAGTGGCTCCTGCTATCACAATCTGTGGGTTAATTTAGCGTCCCCAGCCATCCCCTTTAGCTAATCTCCTAACACATCTGTAACTAGTTCCCTACATTTAATTCCCACTTTTGAACCACCAGGCAGGGTATCCATCTTCCTGACCCTACCATGACTGATACGAAAAGAATGGTTCAATCAGGTCATTTTTATTAGTGTAATGCATTTGCTAACTGAGTATGGGAGTAAATCATGATAATCTCAATGAAAGAGGCTGAAAATTCTTGGACAAAATCTAACACTTGCTTATGATGAAATAAAAATGAAACCCACACTCCAAAATAAAGTCTAAAGAAGGGAAAAGAAGGCTAAAACTATAGATATTTTAAGATGATATCACTGCCCTGTGCAGTTGTACAAATTTACACTCTCACCAGCAATGAATGAAGAGGCCAAATCCTTAGTCTCAGCAATAGAATATACTATCGAATTTAGGTATCCAGATTAATACAAAAAACAAAACACTTTAGCTTTATTTTTAGATCCTTACTATGATGAAAACATCTTGCCATATGTTGATAAAGCCTTTTTCTCAACTGTCTGCTTCTATGTATTTTGCTTTTTTTATTGATTTATGAGAATTCTAAATATCTGCTCTTCATCTATTACATAAGTTGAAAATGTACTTTCCCTGTTGGTCATTTGTCTTTTGACTTTACATATGCCCTTTTTACAGCACGCATAACATCATTATTTTTATTGAAGTTTATCAGTCCTTTATAGCATCTGAATTAAGAGTTATGATTAGAAAGACATTCTAGTTTCAAGAAATTACTCCATGTTTTCTTCTAGAACTTCCATAGTTTTATTTTCCACATCTAATTCATTCATTCATTTAAAATTTATCCTAGCAAGAAATACAAAATATGGAATCAGTGTCATCTTTCCCCAGATGACCATTCAGTGGTCACAACACCATAAGTTAAACAATCTGTCTGTACCACCGATTTGCGAGGCCATTTTGTCCTAAGTCCTACATTCTTATGTATTTGGTGTTTATTTCCAGACTTTTTTCTATTCTACTCTATTCCATTCTTCTTTCTATTTTACATATTAGTTGCTGAGGCATTATAATAGCTTTTATGATTTTGTACTGCTACTCCAATCTAGAATCAAATGTTACTGTGAAGAAATCTGAAGCCAGGGTGATACTTTCCTCTTGCAACCTGGTTGTACAAAGATTTCTTTTTCATTTTTCTTTAAAGACCAATAATTTTGTTAGGCTACACCTCAGTGTTGACCACGCTGATGTTCTTTCCCTCAGCATGGGATATGACTTTTAAATATATTTGTAAATATTCTATTTTTGAAAATGTTTGAATTGTATTTTTAAAGATATTTCCCCTATTTTTCTTGCTTTTCTTTTTACATTGCAATTATATATATGCGGTACCACTTTTGCTTTATACTATATTGGAAGTTTCCCTCTAATCTTTTAAAATAAATTCATAATTTTTCATCTTATTTTGATCACTATTCTTGGCTCCACCCTTTAAATCTCTGTCTTTGCTTACTACAGTGTATGTGTTTATTTGTGCAATTTGCTATTTCTTTTCTGAATTTTTTTATTCTACTTTTTTTTCCTAAGTTCTGCCAGGGTCTTGTTTCAATTCTCCCTATTTTCTCATTATCTTTTATTTATGTTCTTGTATTTCTGTATGGTGCGTCTTCAGTCCATTTATTAGGGTATTTTTACGGTAAATCTCAATCTTTTAATCAGAGGTAGGTTGTGATGTCTTTTCCTGCCTACTTTCCTAAGGCATCTTTGAATCAATTTTATGATAACTCCTTTTTTTGAATCTTGGCCCAGACTTATGCTACTATTTTCTTTTTTTTTTTTCTTTTTTCTTTTTTTTTTCTTTTGAGACGGAGTCTTGCTCAGTCGCCCGGGCTGGAGTGCAGTGGCATGATCTCAGCTCACTGCAGGCTCTGCCTCCCGGGTTCATGCCATTCTCCTGCCTCAGCCTCCCCAGCAGCTGAGACTACAGGTGCCCGCCATCACGCCTGGCTAATTTTTTTGTATTCTTAGTAGAGACAGGGTTTCACTGTGTTAGCCAGGATGGTCTCAATCTCCCGACCTCGTGATCCGCCTGCCTCGGCCTCCCAAAGTGCTGGGATTACAGACGTGAGCCACCTCACCCGGCCAATGCTATTATTTTCTTAGATCTGCTATGTCATCATGCTCTAAACTTTCTCCCCCATGTACCTTCCACTCTATCTCCTTGTGGTTCTGAAGCTTTTGTTGCGTAGCAGTGTTATTGGCTTATTGCTTTACAGTAACACCTCCTCTCACTAATAGTAAATACACATTTCTTGATTTTTTTGAGATCTGCCACCATTATGTCAATCACATTTTACTTTTTCTAGTATGTCAGAAAGAGAGAAATTGGTGCTTCGAGCTGCTAAGCCCATATAGAAGGTTAGTCAGGATTGTGAGGCCAGACTACATGGTTTGAATCCAAGCTCTGCCATTTATCAGCTGTGTGATCCCCAGCAAGTTACTAGTTCCCTCTCTGTCCCAGTGTTCTCCTTTGTAAAATGATGATAATAATAATACTGTGTACCTCTTCAAGGTTTGTGGTAGATTAGCAATTGTAGATAACATCATCCACTATCGCTAGTTTAAGGAGAAATGGATTGATCAGTCACAAGTGTCAGTTCCTACACTAGTAACACACAGACACATGTCTGCCATGGTCTGATGGAGGCACTGGGTATCTTCCTACTCTCTGACTTTGAGTTTGGTCATTTGACTTGCTTTGGTGAATAAGACAATAGTGACATGACAGAGCAGAGACTTGGGATGTGACTGTACCCATTTGGGTTTTCTCTATTGAGCTTCTACCATTTCCATGAGAATATACATCAGGTAGCCAATAGTCTTCCAGCCTGAGCCTCAGAGTGAAGCATATCCAAAGGAAACTTACAGCATGGCATTAACCTAGCCAATGGGCAGACCTGCATCCTGAAGCCGACTCCTCCAGCCAGTTGAGAGGAAGAGAGAAAGTATGAGTTTTTATTATTTTAAGTCCTTACGCACAAAGATTACATGGAATGTCAGAACGTGAGATAGATAATTTAGCATACCTCTCCTATTGCTAAAATGTTGTGTTTTATGATAAAGTTTGAAGATCTATAATCCATTAAAAGACTGTTCATGTTTCAAAAGTCAGATTCATGATGAATTCGAAGTAATTTGAAAACTATTGTCAATTAGTTCTGATTTATATTTAGAGACAAAATTAATTCACTTTTATAATTCTGGAGACTAAAAAATGAATCATAAAGATAAATCAAAGGGAATCCTCTAAAGATAAAATTTAGGAGCTGAGGATGAAACCATCTGAAATATCTCTGAGTTCTTCCTTCACCTTTTATAACCACAAAAAGTGTGTGGGGGGCAGAGAGTCAGATTTCTGAAGGAATTGATAATATGAAGCAATGAATAACATTCTTAGAACTTCTCTCTGACAACTGCCTGATTTGTCATCTATCTCCTTATCTCAACCTTTTGGATATTATAAAACTATACAAAAAAGACATCCATATCCTACAATGAAAGTTTAGATCTATTCAATAAATTTTCACGTTTTATGGGTTGCATTGTTTAGAATATGATAACTTTCTAGTTTAAGGAAACCAAAAAGATGTCAAATCAGAAATTTTAGAATTTACAAATCTGAAGTTTCAGAATTGAAACAACACTGTTCTCTTCAATGAAGTGTACTATTACATCTATAAAACATAGATGAAGTTTATACACGCACAGTGCAAGGAAGCCCATTGGCACCCACATGGGCATTGCTCATTATCAATATTGCCAGCTTGGAATAAAAAGTACAACTTAAAAAGGACAAAAAAAATGACCTGTCACTTGCAGCAACATGGATGGAACTGGAGGTTATTATGTTAAGTGAAATAAGACAGGAACAGAAAGACAAACATCACATATTGTCACTCGTATGTGGGAGCTAAAAAATTGGATCTCATGGAATTAGAGAGTAGAATGATAGATACTGAGGCTGGGAAGGGAAGAGGTGGGAATGAAGAGAAGTTGGTTAATGAGTCTAAAAATGCAGTTAGATGAAAGTTCTAATATTCAATAGTACAGTAGGGAAATTATAGTTAATAACAATTTATTGTATATTTTAAAATAGCTAGAAGAGAAGAATTGAAATGTTCTCCCTCCCCAACCAAAAAAGGTGAATATTTGAGGCAATAAATTTCCCAATTACCCTGATTTGCTCATTATACATTGTGTACATGTATCAAAATATCACATTTATCCCAAAAATATGTACAACTATTATATATCAATAAAAACAAAAACAACAACAATTTGACAAGGCATCAAAACAGATAAGCATGTTTAAATTTTAGAAAGTTTATTGCAGTGTGAATATAGAATACTTAGTTGGCTGTATCTTGTTTTAAAAGAACACAGTTGTCAACCCTAGTTGGTAGACTCCACAAAGTAGTGCTGCCTTGTAGCAATTTTATTTCACGTAGCAAAAAGCTTAGACATACTTGCCAAATTAGGATCGGATTCTGCCATCACACAGCAACACCAAAATCCACTGGCATCAAATAAAAGTTTCACATTTGGAACAATGGTGGTTCGAGACAATGCAGTGAGTATAATACGCTTCCTATAAAAAGCACGCAACCTCTTATTCTCTGTCAGCACCCAGGGCTACACTAAAGGTTATGTTTGCCGCTGCTCTCTGTTGTCCTTAACCACTGACATTTTAAAAAGTCTAAACGCACTGTGCCGTGGGACTCCTTTGTAAAGGGGGTTTTGTAAGTGTAAATGGTTATTGGTACAACCTCTATTTGACTTCTGACTATCACCTCCTGTTCCAAGTGGAGCACGTTTTTGCTGCCTTTGCAGAGTCCTTAGCAGTCCCCACATTTCCTTGGGGAGTCCATATTCCATCTGGCAAAACCATCATCGTAATTTGTCAAGGCAGGAAGAATTGTGCCCCAAAAGCACATGGGCTAAAGAAATAGTATTGTCTGCCTGGCTTCTCTAGCATAACACATTCCAAAGCCTTCAATAAATGAATGATCAACTAGACGCAGACAATGGTTTGGTGTAAATATGAGCTTATGCTGTAAGCATATATTGCAAGAGGATCTGTTAGAATGGAAAATGGATGGGGCTTTTGCTATGCACGAGACGTGTTCCATGAAGTAACATTAATGCAGATACTAGAGCCTGTCTTAACTCTGGATGGAACTCCACTGATAAAGCAAGGGTCAAGGAACTTCATCTGCATCATTAATTTGAACCTTTTCTTTGTAATAACCCCCTCAAAGGAGCAGCCAAAAAAGGTACCAGAATATGCTGCATAAACACTGCTCTGTACATATACACACAGTAGATAGAATCCAGCAAATTAACTTCTTTCCAAAGAGATATGTTGTTGATCCCTTTTTGGAGTTGAAAATAAAATGAATACCTGAGGACATTATATCTGAAGATGTCCCAGCTAGCAACCCTCTGCCACTAACATCACTGTACTGTCAACTTCGATGACAGATGAGCCCAGATGTTAGTTCTGGCTCTGCCACTTACAGAAACTCTGAGCCTTAGGCAAGCTACATGTCCTTTCCAAGTCTACATCCCCTCATCTGTAAACTACTCCCTGCCTCATAGGACTGTAACACACATCAACACTTAGCACTTAGTGTGCTTGTAATAAATGTTAATGATTGCTAGATTCATTGACACCCCTTGAAAGAATCGGAGGTCATTTATAATGAAAAGCAAATATATGATAAGAATAAAAGAATACAAATATTATCAGGCAGAAGGAATAAATAATTGTACCAGAAATATAGTGAAAACATAGCTTTTGGCAGCCAAGGGCAAAGCAAAGTGGGAGAAATAATTCAGTACTCCTATCCCTCCAGGATAGCACAGAGCATTGCATCAGCTCTGAGAGCCCTGCCACTGCCTCCTCCTGGCTGTTCTCACTCCCATTCTAGCAGCTAGAGCAGCCTCATGGCACCTGGCCATTAATACTTCTCCAGATATCAAAAAATTAACTGATCGCCCAGTATCAGATGTAGCACAAAGATGTCATTTGTTTTCTAAGAAAGTTTGAAAAAAAATACACATTGGAGTAAATGAAATGATGTTAATGTTTTCCTTTGCACATATAGCCTTAAAAGAAAGGAAAACAGGGGCTGGGCGCCGTGGCTCACGAATGTAATCCCAGCACTTTGGGAGGCCGAGGTGGGGGGATCACGAGGTCAGGAGACCAAGACCATCCTGGCTAACATGGTGAAACCCCGTCTCTACTAAAAATACAAAAAATTAGCTGGGCGTGGTAATGGGTGCCTGTAGTCCCAGCTACTCAGGAGGCTGAGGCAGGAGAATGGTGTGAACCCAGGAGGTGGAGGTTGCAGTGAGCTGAGATCGTGCCACTGCACTCCAGCCTGGGCGACACAGCAAGACTCTGTCTCAAAAAAAAAAAAAAAAAAAAGAAAGGAAAGCAGGAATTCTTACAGAAAAATTCCAGTAAAATTTGTATAGTAGACCTGACATTCAAATCACAGCAATTCTCAGTCTATGTGTAATGCTTCAAAACGCAAACTTTAGAGTCTCTTGCCTTTATGTCATAATAGCTCTACCTCTAGCTCCTTCTTTCAATTTAGTCATTGGATGAAGACCTGCAACTCCTGAGTTTACCATTATATAACTCTCCTCCAAGAATACAAAGAACTCTATTATATCTGTGTGGCAAAGTCTTCTCTCTGCATGTATTGGATAGGCAGAAAGAGTTTATAGATGTCTGATGGATTCTAGAAGTAACCTTACTGCAAAAATTCTGCTCAGCAAATTTTTATATATTGCATGTGCCTCTATCTTCAGTGAACAAAATTTTCTGTCTGTCATTGAGTATTCATTTATATAATTCCATACAAAGATGATACATTAACTAAATTAAATGGTCATGGAAGATAACAGATCAAAAGTTCATTTCATAAGACAGTCATGTTAGACCGTACCATGCGCAGTAAGCATAGCGTAGATCACAACAAATGATTAAGTTCCGCATTTAGAAATAATATATTTCTTACTTCCCTTCCCTGTATTAGTCTACTGGCATATCAAAATATCATAGGTGGCTTAAATAGAAATGTATTTTCTCACAGTTCTGGAGGCTGGGAAGTGCAAGATCAAAGTGCTAGTCAGTTCAATTCCAGGTAAGGGCTCTCCTCCTAGCTTGCAGATAGCTGCTTTCTTGCTGTGTTCTCATGTGGCAGGGACAGAGAGTTCTCTGGTGTCTCTTCTTGTAAGTACACTAATCTCACTGGGTCAGGGCCCCATCCTTATGATCTCATTTCAGCTTAATCACCTGCTTGGCCCTATCTCCAAACAGTCACACTGGGGGTTCAGGCTTCTATGTATAGATTTTGGGGGGATACAATCCAGTCCATAGCACTCCCAAAATAGATAATTATCTCATTGGATCTGATCCCCTTTCCCTCCTGGTAGGTAAGTAAGTAAGCTGAATTACAAGCTGACCCAGGTGAAAAGTCAACATACTAAGAGAAAGTTGGAGGGCTCAGAGCCAGGAATCTCTCACGTGAAGTTCAAATGCCAGCCAGTCAATATTAGATGGTGCCCCAAATGGAATTCCTGGCTTAGGGTGTCCATCATACTTGTGGAAATCCATGGACACTCAAAATAAACATTTTAGTCAAGTTACAATGTGAAATGGAAGCCCAAGGCTCCTGAAAGAGACGTGGGAGTGGGGAATGGGGCAACAGTGTAGTCCTAAGAGATAAAATTGGTAGTGATCTGAATGGATTCCAAAGACTCTGGGCAATACCCTCAGCAGCTCGAATTGTGCATGTTTCTCTATGTGAGGGCAGCTTAAAGGCACTGGATGCAAGTAGGCAATTAGATTGCCATCATTTTCATTGTTAAAGTAAACTCCAGAATCAAACAGCAATTCTATGGAATCATCCTTAAACTGTCTTAGGTAAATAAGGAGATTATGTGCATTTAAAACAGAAGTCGCCTGACTTCTCTATTTGAGTGGAGAGTATATTTATATTTATATATATGGGTAAAGTACATTGCCCTTTAAATAGCTGGGGCAAAATAAGTTCTGAACTGCATTAAATGTGATAAAGTCTTCAAATAATCAGAGTTGACAGTAATAACAAAGCAAATATATTTGGACAAAATACAATTTCTACAGCATCAACTACATTTTGATAATGTAACATTTAACTTTCACCCAATCAGAAGAATTGCAAGAAAGGGATTAATTTCTAAGAAAAATTAAAATTTTTTAAAATTACATATTTCCCATCCTTTTAATTCACTCTTTGCTATCTTAGTGGTTCAATAAGTGCATATTTACGGAAATAAATCCCTTTCAAAATTTCTGTTTAGTACATTTCTTCCTCATTTGTTTTTTCCCTTCAAGTTTTCTGTATTTATTTTTAATGTTGCTCTCTTCTATACAAATATCGGTGGAGGAGTTTTATACTAAGACCATGCCTAAAATTTGCCAGTGCCATCTATGAAAGTTAAAACTGCCACCTTTGGTGATTAATCAAATTTGCTCTAAATGGGATTAATTCGGGTGTAAGTATGAAGAAGACTGTCAGGGTGCATGTCCCTTTTCTCATCTGTCCCCGGGTCTTTTTCTCCCCCTTTGCTGAATTGAAAATGAAGCTGAGCTATAATCTTGCTTGGCAGATACTGGATCTTTCCTTTGATAAACATCTAAAATGCTAATGAATGTGGGCTGCAGTTCTGAAAGAGCGAGCATAGGATTTGACAAGAATCTGGAGGGTAAAAAAGAAGAACTTTCTGACTTAAAAGAACTCTTTTTGTTCACATTTGGTATTGTTTCCTGAAGAAAAAATTTTGCTCCACAGAAAAACAGAAAAAATTCTGCTACATCAAAATGCAGAAGCATGAAAAACTGATGAGCTTTCAGATTGTCCTCTTTTGCATGCAAATCATATCAGAAGTTCTCATTAGCATAAATGCATGAGCAACTCTAAATGCTTTTAATTTCCAATCTCAGCCAGCAGAGGAGTAATTTGTCACTGTCAGGGTGGAAATCTAAAAAGAAAAAAAAGAGAGAGAGAGAAGGACTCCATGCTAAATTGGAATCATATAAATTTTTGATTTGCTAATTGACTGATGTTGCAGTTCAATCAGCTGCCTTGAAGGTGTAAATAATTCAATGTACAGTCAGAAATGAAATCATAACGTGCCTCTACCAAAGGCGCTTTAGTATTCAGTGTAATGGGACATACCTGACCATGTCTTTTTTATGGATACCCTCTTTAGTCAAATTATAAGTCTTCTGCAAACAGACTCATATAAACCAATAAAAACACCTCTCATATACCCCAAGTTCTGCAAGTAAGAGTCATTAGAACCCAGGAAACAGAACTCTGCAATCTTTAACTGCGAGCCTCCCAGCAGGTTACAACCAAGGCTTCATGAACCACCTTCTGATGGTAGCCCACTAATGCAATCATAAAAAGAAACTACTGAAATAAAAATCTTATTCCTACTCCTGCTAAGTTTCAATCTTTCCTTTCCTTTAATCAACTGCTTTAAATGTCATATGCAAAATGCATTTATCACAAAACTATCTCATTAGGGCGAGCACGATATGGATATTTTAAAAGCTACTCCATGTGGCTTCTTTTTATCATGTAGTTCTATCATATTATTATCTTTACCTCGAAACATTTTAATTTGCATCATACAAAAGTTAGTTTATAAATAATTTAAAAATATTGCTTAATTCAAAGTCAAGCAGAATAAATATGACTAAAGTCCCAACTTACTGGAACTCTATTTTATCTAGTAATTGGTATTTTCTTTAGTAATAATTTTAAATAGGAAAATTGAAGAGAAATGCTAAAATCATGTTCAGGCACTTTCATTATGAAAAGTGAGCCTGATGCTCAAGTGAAAATACCAGTGCCCTGTGAGAGACGCAAACCAATTAAATTCAAATAAATTCATTTGAACTGTTTTTCAGTTATATAATACAGACTCTACCTCTAATTAATGTATGCACCTAAAGAGCTATAATCAAAACCACAACCTATTGGAAAACTGACCTGTACATACTGACATTTGTGCCTAGAAAGAAAAGAAATACCAGACTAAGTTCTGTAAACTTAATTCAGCAATCAGTGTGTTAAAAGAAAAACTTAGACAAAACAACTTGATTTGCCTTATTTGAGCATGGTGTGATGAGGCCTATGCCTTATGTGGACATGGTCCAATCAGTTGGCAGTCTGTGATTGGCTGAGGTTGGGCTGCTGTGATTGGCTGAGACTCAGCTATTTGTTACAATAATATACTCTGGTTGCAGTTTACATACTAAGTTAGGTGGCAGCTCACTAGGTACAGAGGCAGATTTAGGCCAAATTTAATTTAACAAATGTATCATATTAAAAAAAGAAAGATGGCTTCCCTCCACCTAACCTGAGTTATCACAAGGCCACATGGTAGGTTCTGCCTTCTGTCCTGTCTCTAAAGCCTTGCCCTCCAATAATTTTTCCATCATTCTAAGGTTGTTTGGAAGTCTCAGGGAGAGCAACTCCATATCACATATGGCAAGTACAATAAGTCTTATGAGGTATGTGTAATGGGCTGGGTAATTTTTTAAATGTCCTTCCTCATCATTGTCTCTGGGAAAGGTTAGTGCAACAGAACGAAGAGAACAAAAACATGCCATTCCTAGCTTTTGAATTTTAAGGGTCAAGTCTCAAGAACCTGAACTTCTGAGCAACAAAATCTTTAGCCCCTTATCTCATAAAATGTATGTTAGAAACAATCGCTTCGAATGAATGTATGATCAATGAAAGCCAGTTTTTTTCCTGCCCCAGACAAGAGAAAACAACCAGAAGTTAGAAAGGAAGAGATAAACGGAAGGAAAGCGAAAGCAAAGCAAGAGGCCAAATCTGAACATACAAACAACAGCTGGACCTATGTAAAGATAGAACTTGGACCCACCCCTGCAGCAACCTGCCCAAGAAGGCAACCTGGTTTCTATTAGACACCCAGAGAGCCAGATTGCTATCTTTAAGAACAACCCAGGAAACTAAACAATAACTTCTCTAACAATCGGCCCCAAACGGCCAGGCATTGATTAATATAAATGACAACTTCACTCATTTTTGTCTCTACTTCCAACTCAGGGCCCACCAGAGAAATCCAAATGTGCCCCCTAAACCCATCCCACAGGCTGCCAGCTGCTGACACCTGGAGCCGGCCCTTTGCCCACTTTCAGACTCCTTTGCCTATCTGAGCCTCTGCCAAAACACAAGTGACTGCGGCCAACCCACTTGCTATAGCACGTTCTCAAAAAATAGCCTTTGCCTTTCTCATGTGGTTTGTTTTCATCTACTTCCAGAAAAAGGAACCAAAATGTACAAGGCAGAGCTCACCCCCTCCTTGGCAGGGTGCAGTTGAACCTCTGAGTCAGGCTGTGGGCTCCCAGAGCGTGGAGAACCTCTGCCTTGATTTCTGCATGGCTCCTCCCAGAGGTGAGCAGCCTTACTGGGACCTGGCCCAGAATGGGGGACAACAGAGTAACAGCATCAACATCAACAAGCATTTATTGAGTGCCTTCTATGCACCAGCATAAGAAGGCCTTAAAGGACTAAAAAAATTCCACCACCTATCCAGCAACTCCTCCCCCATTTCAAGGACCCTTTTTGAGCAAATATTTCCCAAACTAGCTGAGCTTCAGCTGAACCCTCTTTGCTAAAGTCCTGTAAAAACTCTATCCTCAGCCAGGCGTAGTGGCTCACACCTGTAATCCCAGAATTTTGGGAGCCCAAGGCTGGCGGATCGCCTGAGGTCGGGAGTTCGAGACCAGCCTGACCAACATGGAGAAATCCCATCTCTACTAAAAATACAAAATTAGCCAGGTGTGGTGGCACATGCCTGTAATTTCAGCTACTTGGGAGGCTGAGGCAGGAGAATCTCTTGAACCTGGGAGGCGGAGGTTGCAGTGAGCCGAGATTGAGCCATTGCACTCCAGCCTGGGCAACAAAAGTGAAACTCTGTCTAAAAACAAAAACAAAACCAAAAACCTCCATCCTCCTTCCCCATGGCAGAACATCCCTCCAGCACCTCCTCCAGCTGTGGCATTCTGCGTGAAGGTTCACTCTTTCCCATGCCTCCACCGATTTTCTTCCCCACTGGTCTAAATGTTGCGCATGTTTTATTTTATTTAATTGTCATAACAACCCTATGAGGTGGGTCCTGTTATTATCCTCATTTTATAAAGGGGGAAATTCCGGCTTGAAAAATTTTCTTGGAAATAATTTACAGGACATAAGATATGCAGAGAGATACACTGACTATGTCAATATAAGGCCAAGTTTCTTAACCTGGTCACTGTTGACATTCTGGGTGGAGAATTCTTTGTTGGGGGGAAGAGGGGCCAAGAACTAGAAAGGAAAAGAGGTTAGTATTTCCTTTTTACATGTTTTTAAACTTTTGTTTTGGCTTCACGTTTTAAAACCAGCATTTATTATTTTGTAATTTGAAAAAAACATCACGGAAGGAAAATTTCACGAAAAAAAGAAAGATCACCTTTTGTTTTCTCAGCAGCCACATCACATTACTGGTTTATACTGAGCTCATGATTAATTAAACTTTACAAGCCTTCTTTTACATAAATCATTTTGTCTCCTCCAACCTGTACTCATAAAATTGATTTTTCCAACAAAATCCAGAGTCTTATATTTAATCTGTGATAAATTTCACATTCTTTGTTTTGGCCTTTCATTGTAAACTGGCAATGGCTTTCTTTAATTTTGACTCTTTCATCCAATTTGCAGGCTATCTCTTTCAGTTATTTATCATCTGAAATTTAGGTCACCGCATTTCAATGCCAAAGTAGTGCTGCCGGGGAGGACAGAACTGTGGAGCCCTGAGTTACCTCACTAGAGACCTCCTGCCAGGAAGTGGTAACACATTGATAAACATTATTTTAAGTTGTTCCTCCAGCCAACTGTCACTGAACCTAATTATGTCATGTGTGGAGCCCCAGCACCACTGTGACTGGTACCCTCTGGGGCTGTGCACACTTTACATGGCCATAGGTGGTAGCCATGATCACCCAGCTCACAATCCTCCAAGTATGTCGCACTGGAATGAGTAAGAGTCAAAAGGCCATTCCACCCTCAGAATCTAGAACCAAATGTGGGAGAATTGGAGGGGCTGCATAATTGGGACCTCTTCCTTCTTCATCAACAACACCCATGCATGAAGTATAGGCCTCTCTTTCACTGTTAGGTGTCTGGTACAAAGAGCATTAAATTGGATCTGTACATGCGAGTAAAACAGTTAAAATTTGGAGAAACAGGAGCTGTTCTATATGACCCCGTTTTTGAAAATCAAGTTGTTATCATCCCCAGTCTTCTGGAATCTCTTCCGTCTACCACGGTGTCTCAAAAACTGCCAACAGTGGATGTGTGATCACATAGGCAGATGCCCTCAATAGCACACGGTGTGATTTTGGGCCCTTGAACAAGCATTTTCTTCTACCAGAAGTGTCCTTCTGCAACTCTACTCTTCAATTCCTACCTTGTAGAATCCTACCCATTCTTCAGGACTCTGAGAAGTCTGTGAGCTCAAATATTCCCTTCTCCACACTAGGCTAGGCCTCCGTTGAATCCTACACATGACCCTAACATGGAATACTAGCATACGAAGTATCCCAGAGAACTTCATTTGCTCATTTCCTTTCCTGACTCCTCCACTAGAGGATGAAATCCTCGAATGTGGGAGCTGAGAATGACTGTTTCTCCCTTGTTCAGTGCGGTGTATGGCCTATGGTAAACACTCAGTTAATGCCTGATGGATGAATGCATGAACAAACAGATGACACTGACTTTTGAATTCATTTAAAACAGGGGCTTTATGACTCCTTCACTTCCTTGGGCTTCCATGTCTTTAAACATATTTGTTCTAAAATATCTTTCCCATTGGGACACAATTTTCCCTGAGGATTAGGCTTAGCAGAATTGAAGCTAAAGAGCTGTGCTCTTTCTGTCATCTGCTAGCATGACATCATCTGCTCCCAGCAGAGGGCCTCTCTTCTTTGTTTCTTTCTTGCTCCAAATACAACTTCAAAGAATCTTTTTGTTGCCATTGCCATTTTTTGCAAGCCTCAGCTCACTCTCTGTGTCACCCTCCAGAAATCAGTTTTATAAATTTGAACATTTATCTTTATATTCAACTACTCTCATGTCTTGCACATGCCATTTTCCAACAAGAGCTCAATAGTACAATGAGAGAATATGATTTTATCTTATTTTATTTTTTAAAATGTAGGGGAAATGCAGAGTTTCTTATCTGATTAATAATACAGATACATACTTTCTTACTCTCCATACACACAACATTAACCTAATCAAATAAAACCTTGATTATCTAACACCATGAGAAATTGGCTTAATTTTTTGTTATAATAAAGGTTAATTCAGAGGGCTCTTTTACTTCAGTATCTCTAAACTTTTAAACATTTTTAAATATTAAAGCTAAAATAACACTTAGAAATATTAAAGTTCACTCATCACCTTGATTTCACAAATGTCTACATACATTTTACGTGTCATTCCCTTATAAATAGAATTTAACTAACATAATGTGGATGTGGTGACTTTGTGCCATGTAAACTTAGTGCAATGCCCTGAATTCTCTTCTCTTTATGTTTGTGGGTAAAGAATGATCATAAAAGAAACACCTGTGAGATCTGGAAGGCAGAGGTAAACAGTAGCCATTATGTTCTGAAGGTTGATGAAGGCCACCGGCACTGTTGCATTTCATGCACATTGCTGGAGACCTCTAGCCACCTCATTGGCAGGAGTCAGCAGTGGAGCAGTTCAGCTCCTTGAGCACCTGCTGCATCTCTAGTCTGGGGCAAGGTACTCTGTTCCACCTTCTCACAAAGACCACCCATTTCTTCTGCAGATCACCTTCGTTGTAGAGGTTGGAAGCAGTGAGAAACAAGAACAGGTTCCAGTTTGTCCTCAGGGATTCCAGAGTGTTCCTGAAGGTTCTGACTTCCTCTCACTCACTCCCACTTCACGGGCAGCTTTCCTTCCTGACTACCACACCTGCTAAGCTATAGCAAGCTCGGGCCCTCAACCAGACACAGAAGCAACTGTCTTCCATAGACTTCTCCAACAGATCCCTATTCCCTGTCATTCATGGTGGTTCTTCTTTCCTGTTGAACTCTGATAAAATGTATTTACAAGGTTACTTTTTCATAGATGTTATTGCCCTCTGAAATATAGCAATATATACCTGTGAGTACACTGCCCATATCCCTTCATCCCATCTCAGAGCTAACCTACATTTGCTTCTTGTATACGCCATGGCTCCATGCATTGGCTTTTCAGAATGATTTCTTTGGTTATAGGGGAATGCTCAGCTCCTGTCTGGGGGAAGGTAGAAGTGTTAGGAACTTAGCACTACAGGAATGATCCTCAGACAATTAGAGATAGGAATCAGTGGATAAACACTCAAACTTCCTCATCCCGTTTGAGGACAATTCTGAATGGGGTTTCACACGGTTTTTATGAGAATCCTTATGTGGCTTGAGCCCCTGTTACCCACTGCAATGATCTCCTTAAAACACATTTTATTGTCTGTCTTCTTATCCCTACCTCCCTTCTCCACTATCACAGGGCATTTTTTGAGAACACTTCTGAAACTACTTACACCCAAATCCTTCTTCAAGGATCTGCTTTTGGTAAAACTCAAACTAATAGAAACTCTTTATATTCTTCTTTTAAAAAGATCATTCCCTTGTGAAATGCAGAAAGGTAATAATAGTCATCTTACCATGTTTTGAGGTCATTTTATTATAGCTCTTTGTAGAAAATTTAAGATTCCCAACATTTTCCAAAGACCTAATTTTTTTCTCTTCAAAGGCTCATAGTCTACTTATTGCTCTCTTGTGCTGACTCTAGAGTTTCAGGGAGTAAAGATATAGGCACCACATCTTCTTCCAGGTGTGGAATGGTCAAGCCAAAACTACCAGCTGAAAACCAGTACTTGACAAGGTGGTAAAAGGCATTTGAAAAATGAAGCATATGGCTGTGTCCAGATCTCCTGCTGCATCATAACCAAATTTGTGGAAGAGCTGAGTAGATAAAATCAGCCTGAATTTTTTATTTCCCCATGATACACCTTATACAATGCTTTATAAATACATTTGCTTGCCTTTCTTACAGTTTTTCTAGGAAAGTTTCTGTGTATCACAGACATTTATAGTTTCCACAGAGCTAAGTTCGTGCTGTTCCAAATATATAATAAAAGTCAGAATTATTTCAACTAGTTCTTTCAAATATGAAATATTACCAGGAAAACTATCACCATGCAGAAGTCCAAGGTGAAGGTTGGGTTTGAGAGGAATACTTAAGACAAACAAAGATACAAGCTTAAATGATCATAAGAAATAAATACCTTATTTTCTTCCTTCTCTTTTTAAATGAGTGATAATCCTACCACTTGTATTAGGGCAATAGAGGGTGACAGAGAGGGAAGCAGCTACAACAGCGGCTGATGGTTCAGAAAATATGGGTGGGACAGATCAGTGAGGCCAGTACTAAAGGCTCTTCTGCCTGGGAGTTCACATGACATTATGTCCCCAATGAGATAAGGATTCTACAGGAGTCAATGCCCCAAATACCCAAAGATTGACATCATCATTCAATAATCCAGCATATTCCAAATATTTTCCATGTAAGTAGGAGGAAAGTATTTTTTCTTTCCATTCCAGCAAAGTCAATTAGGAAACTTGGATTTGAAAACAGAACTTGACAAACAAACAATGTAAGTATGCTTATTTACTTTGATTTTTTAAAAAAGTGATTGTAAAAGTTTGGTTCTACTTCCCAAGACAGAAATGCCCCTGTGGGTGAATAATTCAACAGAAAAGCTCAGAATAAATACACTTTAATCATTAGAGGGATATGTGCCACATTAGTTACCCATGAAAATTAGAGGAAGCAAACATAGGTTAAAATTGATGGTGAACAGTCATCCAAATGTAAGTAGATTAAAGCAACAAAATGTTTTTTTCCCTTTGGCTAACTAAAACAGCTGTTTCATATGCTTCTGGCTTCTTTTCATCAAAGGCTATTACCTCTTTCTCCTCCATGAAATACAGTAATACTTACTAACCACAATAATAGGAATAATATAAATGTTGTAATGAGTATGATTTTGAGTGCATCACTGGGAATCATTTGAATGTAGAAAAAGAGTTTTGATAATAAGAGAATTTCAACTTTATTATATTATATTGTCCAGTATTAGAAATAATCAGATTCTCTATTTTCCAAAGGCCTTGGAGTCTTAACAGCCTGTTATAATCATGTACATCAAAAATATTTTCCTTAATTCGGAGAGTGAAATTTGTTTTGCAAATCAGAAAAAGAGCTTCCAAAACAACTAGAACATGGTGAATGGAGAAAAATTATTTGGGGGATGCACTTTGTAGTTGCTCCAGTTTTAATTTGTAGCATCCATTTATTATTTTCACAGTTTTGTTTCTAATGAAAGTTTTATGCTCTGTAGAAATTCAGGGCAATGAGGCAAGACTAGTATTGTTTTTTGTTGTGCAGTTACAATCCAATCTTTTTTTAAAATTTATGCCAAGCTATTGTTTAAATGATTCTTAGTTTTTGTACAATACTATGGCTCACTCCTGAAAAAATGTATGCAAATATTTTTATTTTGTGAAAAAATCAAGGTAAAATCGTGCATTATACCGCTTTTGAAAAATAAAAAAATATTATTAGCTCTTGCCGAAAGCAAAATAGCTGATCTTTTGCCATGCTATCGTATATAGTTACTAATTTCCTATTAAGCATTGTCCTGTGATAAACAGACTGGTCCTTCACAACACCAAAAGGCAGATGATTCTTTGATAACTCAGCAAGGCTTCTTCTAACTATTTCCCAAAAGGGTCTTTTCAAGGAAATCACATCTATGGCTTTTTCAGAAATGCCAGGATATAACCATACCTCAGGCAGATTTAACTGTAACATTAATTAAAAGATTCTCTCATTCACTAATTAATAATAGACTCATACAATGATAGGGTTGAAAGAGTCCTTGAGAGGTCAACAGAGTCAGTGCCTACATCCTCTGTGGGGACCACAGATAAACTATTCTAGATCCACGAAAAATGATCTTATATTCAAATCTTAGCATGGAAATGCATCTACATCCACCTTTCATGATGTAATTCATGAATTGTCATGCTGCTAATAAAAACATACCTGAGACTAGGTAATTTATAAAGAAAAGAAGTTTAATTGACTCACAGTTCAGCATAGCTGGAGAGGCCTCAGGAAACTTATAATCATGGCAGAAGGGGAAGCAAACACGTCCTTCTTCACATGGTGGCAGGAAGGAGAAGTGCTGAGCAAAAGGAGGAAAAGCCCGTTATAAAACCATCAGATCTCATGAAAACTCTCTCACTATCATAAGAACAGCAGCATGTGGGTAACTGCCCCCATGAGTCAATTACCTCCCACTGGGTCCTTCCCAAGACACATAGGGATTATGGCAACTACGAGTCAAGATAAGATTTGGGTAGGGACACAGCCAAACCATGTCAGGAATGAGAACACAGAACATGAGAAAATTCTTCCAGTAAACTCTTCAGTGGCCTTTTTCAGAGTAGCTTGAGAACATCTGTTGTCCAAACTCTAGGTCAGCCCCTATTGTTTAGTTTCTCTCATAAACTGTTCTCCATCCAAGTTAAATATGCCCACTGCTTTCAACTTATAAGCAGTAGCTTTAGTTGTCTTCTTAGTTGTCATTGGTTACTCTAAATGTTCTTAAAATTGTCCATATTTTGCTTTATTTCTAAAATTTATATATGGAAAATGTAAAGATATGACCAATGTAAAGTGAAAAAAATCACCCCTGACAAAACTCACCAAATTATGCAGCAGAAGAGGTTTGCTTTAATGGTCCATCCTGCCAACCACCACCAGCCCGGAAGTTAGCTCTACTTACCAATTCCTTTCCTAATTTGTTTTAATTGCATACCTTATCAGTATACATGCTTTATAATTTCACTATGAGTTATATATTAGAATCTCATGAATTTATCCATGCACAAACAAGTAAATGTACCTAATTTTAGGTAGAACTTTAAGAACCTGGCTCATATTCTGTTGTTTCCATTGATAGTGATCATGATAATAGTAATAAATAAAGTGAATGTATTTATACTGACTTTTATTTGCATCAGTAATTATATTATTCCCATAAAAATCAAAGCATTACATTACATCACAACTATCCCCCTGAATCCCTGTATTATGCTTGGAAAATGTCAAACTGGAGGTAACCTGGCACATTCAAGGAAGAGTAAAAATGGTATGGCTGAAGGGTAAGAAGAAACAAGAGAGACTATAGGAGAATATGAGAGAAGAAAGGCAGCCAAACAGTATAAGTCCCTATAGGACAATGCAAGGACTTTGGCTT
Source organism: Symphalangus syndactylus (assembly GCF_028878055.3). Taxonomy (NCBI): domain Eukaryota; kingdom Metazoa; phylum Chordata; class Mammalia; order Primates; family Hylobatidae; genus Symphalangus; species Symphalangus syndactylus. Next base: position 133,394,993 of record NC_072424.2, on the reverse strand, counting down.
TTATTTCAAGTAAGATGGGAGGCATTGGAGGTATTTGAGCAAAGAATGACATGATTAAAAAAGGAACATTCTTGCTGCTATTTTTAGAATATAACATGAACAAAAATGGAAGCAAGATCAATTAGGAAGTTATTGCAAATAAACAGGTAAGAGATAATGGTGGAATGGACCAGAGTATCAACATTGGGGGTATTCAGAAAGTCATATTTCTTTTTATATAGTATGAAAATAAAGCAAACAGGATTTCCTGATGGGCTATATATGAGATGTGAGAGAATAAAAGTAAGTCAAAAGAGGACACAGAGTTTGGGGCTAATGGAATTGGAAGCATTAAATTACGATCATTAAAGTGAGTAAGACTGTGAAGGAGCACATCTGGCAGAAAGATGAGGGTTTTTTTTCTTGTGTGTTATGTTTGAGATACCTTCTAAAATTCAAGTTTAGTAGTTGACTGGATATATGAGTCCAGAATTCAGAGGAGAGAACAGGCCAGGATTTGGTACTTAATGCCACAAGATCAGATGAGATAGTTAATAGAATCAGTATAATTACAGAATAGGCACAAAAAGTGGGCACAACATTCCAAGGACAGGGAGATCAAAATGAGAGAAAATTAAGGAAAAACTACTGCGGAGATAGGGAGATAAACCAAGGAAGTTAACCCTCCTGGAGACGAATTAAAAATTTTTTCAAGGAGAAGGAATTGATTGCCTCTGTCAAATGCTGCTAAGAGGTTGAGTAATTTGATACTGAAAATTAACCATTAGACTTAATAACATGGAAGTCATCAGTGACCTTGACAAGAATAAGTTCCGTGATTTGGTGGAAGTGAAGACCTGATTAGAGAGAGTTCTAGAAAGAATAAAAGGAGAGGAATTGAAAATACTACATAGGCTGTTTTAAGTTTCCAATAATGGAGAGAAGAGATATGGGATGGAAACTAGAAAAAAATATGGAATCAACAAGTTTTTTACTTTTTAATGAGTGATATTATAACACATAAGTGAGATCAATCTAGAAGAAAGAGGAGAAAATACAATTATCCAGGAGAGAGAGACAGAGAGATAATGAATTGCTGGAGCTATTAATGAACTAATATAGTATTTGAGCTAGATCTCAAGAAAAAGACAACATCTACATAGCCAAAGATATAGTGAGGGAATTCTATTTAAAATCAACAAACCATGGACAGATGCATAGAAAAGACATATACAAGGCATACGTGGTTCAACTAAGATGAGGTTGTAGGAACAGAAGTTCAGAAAGTAAATAACAGTTGTGGATGGCTGAAAATTTAAGATTTTCTTTTCAGAAATGAAATTCTCAAGGAAAACACTAATGGAGGAGTGAGTTAAGTAGGTACTTATTAAAACTTCATAGGTTGTATTTAAAATATATAATGAGAGTTTGAACAAATGAACAAAAATTGATAATTTGAACAGATTTTATGCTATCCTCACACCTTGTGAACTTGGCAGAGATGTGATCACTATTCCTATTTTAAGGATGAAACATTTGCAGCTTATAAATATTTACTGACTTACCCAAGGCCACAAAACAAGATAAATAGTAAAATCTTATCTAGAAGACTATAACCCATATTTAAATTCATAATTCTGATTCATGCCCCAATTTTCAAATTTTTTATTATGGATAGCTAAAGTGTTCTTTTGAAAAACACCTTAATTTGGAAATTCAACTTCTAATATCGTAGAATATTCTCCCTACAAAACAATCTTCCTGCTGAAAACAACTGTAAATGCTATATAAAATACAGTAGACAATTGTCTGAGGATTCTGAAATGTAAAGAAAAGCAGGTAACCAGTATGAGAGTGGGCTTCCCATTTTTTCTTTTCTTTTGTGAAAAAAAGCAGTTCCATAAAGCAATATGATACAAGTAGTTAAAATTCCGATAGAAACCCAATGTCTTTTTGGGCTAGAGCGATCAGGAAACGGATGTTAAGCAACTCCTGGAGAGTGAGTGGGATTATACTAGAAAGAATACAGCCAAGGATGTAGACCCCTCATTCTGTGTATTACCCCCACCCCCAACAAGACTCTGGCTGGCCTCTCAACACATATGAAACCAGCTCAAGACTACGCATTAAAGAATAAGAGAACTGAGATGAAAATTAAACAATCATCCAAAGAAAGCAAGACACTCCTTAAGTTTGAGTCTAACTACATTGATAGCCCAATAAAACAATAGCATCAACATTCTCCATAACAATCTCAGAGTCCACAGAACATAACATTCACCATGTGCAGTAAACAATGCAAAATTACTCAATATATTGGAAAAATACGACCTATTCTCAAGAGAAAGACAATGAACAGATGACAACCAAATAAGGGTCAATAAAGAGTTAAACCACATATTAGAATATTATTAAATGAGTTTTATAGCAGCTATTATAACTATGCTCCATGAGGTTAAAAAAAGTACTCAAGTGAAAAGATAAGGAATATCAACAAACAGAAAATATTTTACAGGATGAACTTAATAGCAGAAGAAAGATGAAGGATGCAAAATTCTACGTATTTGAAGACAGCTGAAGAGAAATTATCCAATATGAAAAACAAATAGAAAACAATTGATCCTCAGGGAGCTTTGTGAAATATCAAAGGGTCTAATAAGTGTGTAATTAGAATCCCAGAAGGAGAAAGGGAGAAACACAGAGAAAAACGTTTAAGTTTAAAATTGCCAAAAAGTTTTCCAAGTTATGTGAAAGTCATAAATTTGTTTATTTTAAAAGTTCAGAAAACCCCCAAAAGGAATACCTTCAGAGATAATCATTCCTAAATACATCACAGTTCAAACTGTAAAACACTAAAGATATGGAGAAAAACTTGAAAGTAGTCAGAATAAAAAGAAAAAAGAGTGCAATACATACAGTGAAATCACAATGCATATAATCACAGATTTCTCATTAGAAACCATGGAGGCTAGAGACAGTGGAACAATATTTTTAAAATATTGAAATTAAAATTTTGTCAATGCAGAATTCTATACCAACTGAAAAATAGTCTTAGAATGAAGGTGAAATGAAGGCATTTTAAAACAAACAAACAAAAAGTCACCAGCAGACCATTACTGTAAGAAATGGTTAATAAATTTCATCTGGCTGAAGAGAAATGTTTTCAGAGAAAAATTTAAATCCTCAGGAAGGAATGAAAAGTATTAGAAATGATAAATATCTTGCTAAATATATTTTCTCTAGCTCTGTAGAATACCTATGACTGATTAAAATAAAAATTACAACATTGTCTTGTGAGGTTTTTTAATGTATATAATTGTAATACATATGACAGTGTATATACGGTAAAATAAGTATTATGGAGACCTATATGATCACAAGTTTTCTAATTTTACATAAAATATTATAAGCAGTTTAAGGAAGATATTGTTCCTACAGCAACCATTTAAAATGCAAATATGCATAACTAAAATAACAATAAGTATAGCAACATAAAAATAAAATATAATGCTAAAAATATGTTCTAATAACATAGTAAGGGGGAACATTAAAAAAAGAGGTAATAAGCAGAAAGCAAATAATGAAAAGGATCACATAATGCTAAGTTACTTATATATTTAGCATATAGGTAATTATACTAAATGTTAATGATATAAACAGCATAATTAAAAATGAAATTGCGAAAGAGAAAGGAATTTTTAAAAAATGCACAAAGCCTCCAAGAAGTTTTGAATTATGTTAAACAACCAAACTTAAGAATAATTGGTGTTCCAAGGAAAAAGAGAAATCCAAATGTTTGGAAAGCATGTTTGATGGAATAATCAAGGAAAATTTCCCCAGCCTTGCTAGAGATCTAGACATCCAAATGCAGGAAGCTCAAAGAACATCTGGGAAATTCATCACAAAAAGATCGTCACCTCAGTACATAGCCATCAGATTATCTGAAGTCAAGAAAAAAGAATGAATCTTAATAGCTGTGAGACAAAAGCATCAGGTAAACCATAAAGGAAAACCTATCAGATTTCTCAGCAGAAACCCTACAAGCTAGAAGGGATTGGGGTCCTATCTTTAACTTCCTTAAACAAAACAATTATCAGCCAAGAGTTTTGTATCCAGTGAAGCTAAGCCTCATAAATGAAGGAAAGATACAGTCTTTTTCAGACAAACAAATGCTGAGAAAATTCACCACTACCAAGCCAGCACTGTAAGAACTGCTAAGAGGAGCTCTAAATCTTGAAACATATCCTCAAAATACACCAAAATAGAATCACTTTAAAGCATAAATCTCACAGGACCTATAAAACAATAACACAAGGAAAAACAACCACCACAAGGTATTCAGGCAGCAAATAGCACAATGAGTAGAATAGTGCCTCATATCTCAATACTAATATTGAATGTAAATGGTCTAAATGCTCCACTTAAAAGATACAGCATGGCAGAATGGATAAGAATTCACCAACCAAGTATCTGCGGTCTTCAAGAGACTCACCTGACACACAAGGACCCACATAAACTTAAGGTAAAGGGGTTGAAAAAGATATTCCAAGCAAAAGGACATCAAAAGTGATCATATGTAGCTATTCTTATAACAGACAAAACAAACCTTAAAGCGATAGTTTTAAAAGTCATAGAGGGACATGACATTATATAATGATAAAAGAACTAGCCCAACAGGAAAACATCAGTCTTAAATATATATATGCACCTAACACTGGAGCTCCCAAATTTATAAAGCAATTACTACTAGACCTAAGAAAGGAGATAGACAGCAACATAATAATAGCCAGAGACTTCAATACTCCAGTGACAGCACTAAACAGGACATGAAGACAGAAAGTCAACAAAGAAACAGTGGACATAAACTATACCCTACAACAAATGGACTTAGCAGATGTTTACAGAACATTCTACCCAACAACTGCAGAATGTACATTCTATTCACCAGCACGTGATGAATAGATAGACCATATGATAGGCTATATGGTAGGCTACAAAACAAGTCTCAACAAATTTAAGAAAATTGAAATTATGTCAAGTAATCTTCTTAAACCAAAGCAGAATAAAACTGGAAATTATATCCAAAAGGAACCCTCAAAATCATGCAAATACATGAAAATTAAATAACTTTCTTTTGAATGATCATTTGGTCAACAATGGAATCAAGATGAAAATTTAAAAATTCTTTGAACTGAATGAAATAGTGACACAACTTATCAAACCTCTGAGATACAGCAAAATCTGTGTTAAGAAGAAAGCTCATACTCTTAAATGCCTATATCAATCTAAGGTCACACCTCAAGGAACTAGAGAAACAAGAACAAAACAAACACAAACCCAGCAGATGAAAAGAAATAACCAAGACCAGAGCAGAACTAAATGAAATTGAAACAAAAAAAATACAAAATACCAATGAAATAAAACCTGTGTTTTTTAAAAGATAAATAAAATCAATAGACCATTAACAAGAATAACCAAGAAAAGAAGAGAGAAGATCCAAATAAGCCCAATTAGAAATGAAATGACAGAGATTACAACCAATACTACAGAAATACAAAAGATCATTCAAGGCTACAATGATCACCTTTGTGTACATAAACTAGAAAACCTAAAGGAGACAGATAAATTCCTGGAAATATGGAAACTTCCTAGATTAAAACAGGAAGAAATAGAAACTCTGAACAGACCAATAACAAGCAGTGAGATTGAAATGGTCATTAAAAGGTTACCAACAAAAAAAAGTCCAGGACCAGACAGATTCACAGCTGAATTCTATCAGACATTCAAAGAATTGGTAACCAATCCTATTCCAAAAGATAGAGAAAGAGGGAATCCTCCCTAAATCATTCTATGAAGCGAGTATTACCCTAATACCAACTCTAGAAAACGACATAACAAAAAAAAAAAAAAATGAAACTACAGACCAATGTCCCTGATGAAAACGTCCTCAACAAAATACTAGCTAACTGAACCCAACAGCATATGGATAAGATAATCCACCATGATCAAGTGTGTTTTATACCAAGGATGCAGGGATGGTTTAACATATCCAAGTCAATAAATGTGTTATACCACATAAACAATTAAAAACAAAAATTACATGATCATCTCAATAGAGGCAGAAAAAGCATTTGACAAAATCCAGCATGACTTTATGATTAAAATCTTCAGCAAAATAGGCATAGAAGGCACTTACCTTAAGGTAATACAAGCCATCTATGACAAACCCACATCCAACATCACACTGAACAGGGAAAAATTAAAAGCATTTCCCCTGAGAACTGGAACAAGACAAGGATGACCACTCTCACCACTTCTGTTCAACATAATACTGGAAGTCCGAGCCAGAACAATCAGACAAGAGAAAGAAATAAAGGGCATACAAATTGGTAAAGAGGAAGTCAAACTGTCACTGTTTGTTGATGACATGATTGTATACCTAGAAAACCCTAAAGATTTATCCAAAAAGCTCCTAGAACTGGTAAATGAGTTCAGCAAAGTTTCAGGATAAAAAATTAATGTACAAAAATCAGTAGCTCTGCTATACACCAACATCAACAAAGCTGAGAATCAAATCAAGAACTCAACACCTTATACAGTATCTGCAAAAAACTAAAATACTTAGGAATATACCTAACCAAGAAAGTGAAAGACTTGTACAAAGAAAACTACAAAACACTGCAGAAATAAATCATAGATGACACTAACAAATGGAAACACATTCCTTGCTCGTGGATGGGTAGAAGCAATATTGTAAAAATGACCATACTCCCAAATGCAGTCTACAAAATCAATACAATTCCCATCAAAATACCATCATCATTCTTCACAGAACTAGAAAAAACAATTCTAAAATTCATGTGGAACCAAAAAAGAGCCTGCATAGCCAAAGTAAGACTAAGCAAAAAGAACAAATCTGGAAGTATCACATTACCAGACCTCAAACTATACTACAAGGCCAAAGTCACCAAAACAGCATGGTATTGGTATAAATATAGGTATGTAAACCAATGGAACAGAATCAAGAACCCAGAAATAAAGCCAAATACTTACAGCCAACCAATCGTTGACAAAGTAAACAAAAACATAGAGTGGGGAAAGAACACCCTATTCAACAAATAATGCTGAGATAATTGGGAAGCCACATGTAGAAGAATGAAACTGGATCCTCATCTCTCACCTTATATAAAAATTAACTCACAATGAATCAAAGACTTAAATCTAAGACCTAAAACCATAAAAACTCTAGAAGATAACATTGGAAAAACACGTCTAGACACTGGCTTAGGCAAAGACTTCATGACCAAGAAACCAAAAGCAAATGCAATAAAAACAAAGATAAATAGATGGGACTCAAACTAAAACGTTTCTGCACACCAAAAGAAATAATCAGCAGAGGAAACAGAAAACCCACAGAGTGGGAGAAAATCTTTGCAGTCTATACTTCCAGCAAGGGACTAATATCCAGAATCTACAAGGAACTCAAACAAATCACCAAGAAAAAAAAAATTCCATCAAAAAATTGGACTAGGGACATGAATAGATAATTCCAAAAAGAAGATATACAAATGGCCAACAAACATATGAAAAGATGCTCAACATCACTAATTATCAGGGAAATGCAAATCAAAACCACAATATGATACCACCTTACTCCTACAAGAATGTCGATAATCAAAACTTTAAAAAAAAAAGATGTTGGCATGGATGTGGTGAAAAAGGAATACTTTTACACTGTTGGTGGGAATGCAAACTAGTACAACCAATGTGGAAAATGATATGGAGATTCCTTAAAGAACTAAAAGTAGATCTACCATTTTGTCCAGCAATGCCACTCCTGGGTATCTACCCAGAGGAAAATAAGTCATTGTATGAAAAAGATACTTTCACACACATGTTTATAGCAGCAAAATCGCAATTGCAAAAATATGGAACCAGCCCAGACGCCCATCAATCAATGAGAAGATAAAGAAAATGTGGTTTTATATATATACATACACACCATGGAATACTACTCAGCCATAAAAAGGAATGAAATAATGGCATTTGCAGCAACCTGGATGGAATTGGAGACCATTATTCTAAGTGAAGTAACTCAGGATTGGAAAACCAAACATCATGTGTTCTCACTCATAAGTGGATGCTAAGCTATGAAGACGCAAAGGTATGAGAACAATACAATGGACTTTGGGAACTCGGGGGAAAGGGTGGCAGGGGGTAAGGGATAAAAGACTATATATTGGGTACAGTATACACTGCTTGGGAGATGGGTGCACCAAAAACTCAGAAATCACTGCTAAAGAGCTTAATCATTCACAAACATAAATAATCAGAAAAGAAAAAAATTGAAAAAAATTAAAGATTGTCAGAATGGATAAAAAAGCAAAACAATCATAAAATGCTGCCTAGGACAGAAGCATTTTAAATATATAAACAGATTTTGGGAAAGAAAATGGATGGAACAATGAAAATTTTAAGCAAATGAAGATTGGAGGAGCAGTGTTTACAGCAGATAAAATAGACTTTAAGACAGAGTATTTCCTGTTATAAAGATAGACATTTTATAATGATAAGTGAAGACAATTCATCAGGATGACATAATAACCATGAATACGTATGTATCTAACAATGAATAATCAATATGAAGGCAGGAAAATTGGCAAAATAAAAGAAACAAAAATGAGACAACTCCACAATCACAGTAGGAGATTTTAGCATCCCTCTTTCAGCAATAGATGGAATATTTACAGAAGAAAAATCAGGAAATACATAGAAGATTTAAATAATCATATCAATCATCTTGACCTAATTGACATTTATAGAACAATTTATCCAAAATTCTATAGAAAAATACAACCTTTTCAAGTGCACATGACACATTTACGAAGAATGACTATAAAAAAAACTCTGAAAAATTTTTAAAAATTGACATAATATACTGGATATTCCCTGGACACATGGAATTAAATTAGAAATTAATAACAGAAAGATACCTTGGAGAACCCCAAATATTTAGCAGGCTAAAATGCTTCTAAATAACTCATGGGTTGAAGAAACAAATCACAAATGAAATTTTAATATATGTTGAACTAAATAACAAAAATATAGTATATCAAAATATGTGGGATGCAACAAAATAATATTTAGAGAGAAACTTACTGTTTTAAATGTTTTCATCAGAATAAAAAAAATCTAAACTTCATGACTTAGAGTTCTAACAAAAAGTTTAGAAAAATAAGAACAAGTCAAAAGAAGTAGAAATAATAAAATAATAAACGTAAGACTAGACATCAACACAATAGAAAAAGGCAATAGAGGAAATGAACCAAGAAAAAAGTAGTTTCTCAACAGATCCACAAAACTGACAACCCCTAGACTGATCAAGAAAAGAAGAAAAAAAAAACACAAATCACTAATACCAGAAATGAGAATGGGATAGTCAACACAAATCTTACAGATATTAAAAGGAAAATAAGAATATTTTGGGAAAAGGTCAATAAATTTAGCAAACTTACATGAAATGAAAAATGCCTTTAAAATACCACTTTAAAATAATAAAAAATAGAGCAGAAATTTTGGATATTCCTGTATAAATTAAAGAAATTGAATTTGTTATTGTATATTTGAAATTTTAACAACAGCAAAAGAAAATCAAGCATGAATCATTTTACAGATGAATCCTATTAAAATTTCAGGAAAAAAATAAAATCAATCTTACAGAAATGTCTTCAGAAAAATGAAAAGGTGGAAGGACTTACAACTCATTTTCTGAGTATAAACCAAATCAAATATCCTTCATGAACATACATATAAAAACTTCTTGCAAAATACTAGCAAATGGAATCCAACAATGTATATAAATAAACACTATTGCCAAGTAAGTTTTATCCCAGCAAAGCAGATTGGTTGAACATTTTTTAAAACTCAAACAATGTAATTTACCATATTAAAATAATGAAGAAGAAAATTTTTAACATCACTCCAGTAGATGCAGAAAAAGCAGTTGGCAGAATCCAGCACATATTCACATTTACATTTTTAGCAAACTAAGAATAGGAAGGTACTTCCTCAATCCAATTGAAAAAAATAGCTAACATCAAATGGCAAAAGTATTGAACTCTTTTTTTGAAAATCATTAACAAGGCAAGAATGCTCCCCTTCACCACTTCTACTTGACATTATAATTGAAGTATCAGCCATTGCAGTAAGGCAAAAAAAGAAAAAAAAAACAGATGTATAAGTCATAAAGATCATAGAAAAAGAAATAAAACTGTTTCTATTTTTCAAAATCTCAATTAATCTATAAAGCACTTAAAGACCTAAGTAAGTAGAAATTTATAACATATTCATGGATTAGAAAAGCCAATATCAGTAAGATATATGAATTTAACACAATTTCAATCAAAGCTTTTTTGGTAGAAATTATCTTGCTATTTAAAAATATATATAAAAGTAAAAGAATATAGAATAGCCTAAGAAATTATTTAAAAGAACAAATTTGCAAGACTTACCTGATGAAAAAGTGTTTAAATTCAAAATACACAAAGAATGCTTAAAACTTAACAATAAAAACACAAAGAACCCAACTGAAAAATGGGCCAAAGATCTGAACAGACACCTCACCAAAGAAGATATGCAGTTAGCAAATAAGCATATGAAAAGATGGTTCACAACAGATGTCATCAGGAAAATGCAAAGTAAACAATAAGATACCACCACACATCTATTACAATACCAAAATTAAGAACTCTGACATCACCAAATGCTGGTGAGGATGTAAAGCAATAGGAACTCTCATTCATTGCTTGTGGGAATGCGAAATGATATAGTCACTTTGGAAGTCAGTTTGGCAATTTCATATAAAACCAAACATACTCTTACTATATGATCCAGCAATCACACTTCTTTTTTACATAAAAGAGTTGAAATTTTGTGTCCACATAAAAACCTGCACACAAGATGTTTATAGCCACTTTGTTCATAATTGCCAAAACTTGGAAGTAACCAAGATGTCCTTCAATAGGTAAATGGATAAATAAACTGTGGAAGATCCAGACAATGGAATATTGCTCTGCACTAACAAGAAATGAGCTATTAGGCTATGAAAACACATGAAGGTAATTAAGTGCATATTAATAAATGAAAAACACTATATTAGCTCATTTTGTGCTATTATAACAGAATACTTGTGACTGGGTAATTTAGAATGAACAGAAATTTGTTGACTCACAGTTCTGGAGGCTGGAAAGTCCATTAGCATGATGCTAGTGTCTTATAAGGGCCTTCTTGCTGTGTCATCACATGGTGGAGGGCAAGAGGTCAAGAGAGCAAGACAGGGCTGAGCTTGGCATTTTATAACACCACAAATCCCACCCATAAAGGTGGAACCCTGATGGCCTAATCACCTCATAAAGGTCCTACATCTTAATACTATTACAATGCCAATTAAATTTTAACATGAGTTTTGAAAGGGACAAACATTCAAACCATAGCAAAAGTCAATCTGAAGTCTACATACTGTATGGCATTCTAAAACAGGCAAACTATAAATACAGTAAAAAAAATAGGGGTTGGGGTGAAAGGAGAGATTAATACGTAGAGCACACAGGATTTTATGGCAGTGAAACTACTCTGTATGATATGTGAATATATGTCATTATATATTTTTCCAAACCTGTAGAACGTCCAACACCAAGAGTGAATCCTAAGGTAAACTATGGACTCTGGTTGATAATGACATGTCAGTGTAGGTTCATTAATTGTAACAAATGTACAACTCTGGTAGGGGATATTAATAATGGGGGAGTGTCTTAGTCAGTTCAGGCTGCTATAACAGACTAGGTGGCTTATGCACAACAGAAATTTATTTCTCACAGTTCTGGGGACTGGGAAGTCCAAGAAAAAGGCACAAGCAGATTAGTTGTCTTGTGAGGACTCACTTCCTGGTTCATCTTTTGATATGGTTTGGCAGTGAACCCACCAAAATCTCATCTTGAATTGTAACTCCCACAATTCCCACATGTCATGGGAGGAACCTCAGGTAATCGAATAATGGGGATGGGTCTTTCCCATGCTGTTCTCATAATAGTGAATAAATCTCACAAGATCTGATGGTTTTAAAAACTGGAGTTTCCCTGCACAAGCTCTCTCTCTTTGCCTGCTGCCATCCATGTAAGATGTGACTTGCTCCTGCTTGCCTTCTGCCATGATTGTGAGGCCTCCCCAGCCATGTGGAACTGTAAGTCCATTAAACCTCTTTTTCTTCCCAGACTTAGGTGTCTTTATCAGCAGCGTGAAAATGGACTAATACATCTATAGTTGTCTTTTCTCTGTGTCCTCACATGGGGAAAGAAGTAAGGGCCTCTGAGTCTTTTTTATAAGGACACTAATCCCATTCATGATGACCTAATCAACTCTCAAAGGCCCCATCTCCAAATACTACCACATTGGGGATTAGGTTTCAATATCTGAATTTTATGGGAACACAAACATTCATTCAATAACACAGAGGTTATGCATGTTTGGGGTGGGAGTATATAGAAAATCTCAGTACCTTCTATTCAGTTTTGTTATGAATCTAATCTAATCTGAAACTGCTCCAAAAAATATTTTTTGTAAAAGTTTATAAAGCTACAGTAATCAAGTTAAATTGGAATTAGCTAACAGAAAAACACAGAGACAATCAAATGCAATAGATAGTATATAAATACACACACACATATATAATGCATAATGTATTTAAATATATATTTTATGTATATGTATGTAATTAATTATTGTTAAAGGTGCCAAGGCAATGAGAAGGGTCTTTTTATTAAATGGTGTTGGAACAACTGGATAATCTATATATTTTAAAAAGCGAACATTAAACTTTATCTCCCACAATGCATAAAAATGAATTAAAATAGATCATAGACTTAAATCTTAAACCTAATAGTATGAAATTTCTAGGAGAAACATAAGATTGTTGTGACCTTGAGTGAAGCAAATATTTCTTAGGTCACGAAATCCACAATTTCTACAAAGTTTTGAAAAAATTAAAACCTCATCAGAATGAAAAGCTCTTGATCTTTGAATGACTGACACCATCAAGATACAAAAGAAAACTTACAGTTTTGGAGAAAATATTTACCAAACATTCTTCAAACAAAGGACTCTATTTAAAACACCGCATATAAAGAATGCTTGTATTCAATAATAAGTCAAATAGCTCAATTTTTAAATAAGCAAAAGATTTGAAAAAAAAAACTTACCAGAGAAAATATAGGAATAAACACATGAAAAGGGCCTCAATATGAATACCCCCATTACATGCCTAAAACTAAAAGACGGACAATGCAAAGGACAAGCATGTGGAGTGACTGAGACTCGCATATTCTGCTGGTGGGAACATAAGACGGTACAACCACTTTGCAAAACGGCTTGCCAATTTTTTAAAAAGTTAAACATATACCTACCATATGGCCCAACCATTCCTTTCCTGGATATTTACTGAAAGAAATGAAAACATATGGCCATACACAACGACTTGCACATGAATGTTCATAGCAGCTTTATTCTTAATAGCCAAAAACTAGATAAAAAACAAATGTCCACAAAACTAAAAGAAAAAAATATGATATGTCTAAACAATGGAATACTACCCAGCTAAAAAAGGAATGAAATATTGATACACACAACAAATGAATGAATCTCAAAATAATCATGCTGAGTGGAAAAAGACAAAATATTCATATATGGTTCCATTTATAAAATTCTAGAAAATGCAAGCTAACCAGTCATTTCCCAGAGACAGGGGTGCAGGAAGGGATGGATCGCAAAAGGGCATGGGAAAACATTTTGGGTGATGGAAATGTTTGTTATCCTGTTGGGTGTTCATTTATGGGTGTCTACATATGTCCAAACTCATCAAATTGTGCAATTTAAATATGTGCAGTTTATTGCAGATGAATTCTCTTTCAATAAAGTTGGGAAATCCCTGTAAGCTGCCTCATCCTAAAAATAATCCAGTATAGTCAAGATTATAATAATATATATTACAAATATGAAAAAATAACCAGAGCAAATAATTGTGAGGTATTTGAACTTTGCTCAGCTATGCAAACAAAATAAAGCCACATGGCCAAAACATTCCACATCAGTGGTTTACTGTTTTGGCTCAGCTTTTACTCCGAAGGTCTATTCAGTTTATATTTCCAATAGGAGCACTGCAACCGTGATTCATTCTTCCATTAGAACCATCAGTGTGAGTATAGCAAAGCTAAAGAACTTGGCATCAATTTCCTGCATGGGAAAAAAAAATGTCTGACAATAACAGCACTTCTATTTAGTGTACAGATGTCAACTTTATTAAACTGAAAACATTCTCCTCCTTCTCCTCCCTCTTCACATTTTCTGGGCAATACTTCAGCTCTAATAAATGATCTATTTCATACTTGCAACTACACAATTAAATGTATCAAACATTTGTAATAAAATACAAATTACAAGGGTGAATTCCAGCTCCCTTTGAATTTTTTAAAATAATTTTTGAAATTTTCTTTTTCTGTCACAGATATACAGAATTGTTTATATAAATAAATTATATTTACATAAAATTTTGTTATATTAATTAAGACAGTGGGTCTCTTGAGAAAACAGTGGCCAAGGATCAAGCAACTTGAAATTTATTTCAATTTGTATTGTACTGGAAAAGGCAAAAAAAAAAAAAAAAAAAAAAAAAAAAAAAAAAAAAAAAAAGATTTTCTCATATCCATAACAGGATTCAGTATTCACTGGTCAGACAAACAAATTACTTTATATTGATATGCTAATCAAGTCTCTAGTGCATATTACTCCTACCTAGTGTATTATATAAATCTTGTTAATGAAGAGGACAAAAATAGCTTAAAGATTGAGAATAAGGTGGCTTTAAAAATATTGTGACAGTGAGCATGAATGACACAGAAGAATAGATCATTGTGGATCTAAGGCTGTTAGCCATTTTCCTACCTCTAATGTCATCTAAGAATTATACCAATAATCAATAAAATATCTGTACTCTATGACTCCATTTATATGATGTTCAAAAGCAGGCAAAAGTAATGCTGAGAGAAGTCAGAGTAGCAGTTAGGTTTAGGGGCTAAGAATAATCAACTCTGAAGGAACACAGGAAATCCTCTTACGCAATAGAAATATTCTATGTAACCTAATCTCAGCAGGTGGCGCTGTCCTTATGTAAAAATCCCTCAAGTTCTATCTTTAATATTAGCATACTTTATGAAAAATATGCCTCAATAAATTTATTTTTAATGAACTAATAAATGGAGAATAAGAATGGCACCAAGCTTCTTGACAACATCAATGAAAACTATTAGGTAATGAAGCAACGCATTCAAAGTCCTGAGGGAAAGTGATGTTTCAACCTAGAATTCTACACTCATCGAAACTATCAATTAATACAAAACATGGAAAACTTCAAGTTTTACTTCCCATGAGCCCTCACTTAGGAAAATACAGGAGGATGTGCTTCACAAAAGTAAGCCAAAAAAGAGAAAGATTCAGGATCCAAGAAATGGGATCAACATAACAGAAGAAAGTTAAAAGATTTCTCAAAATAGTAGGAAAATGAAGTGTCAAAATGATAGCTATGTTGCAAGTGTAGGCTCTGCTACCATCCTAATTGGAATAGGAGCGGAGGAGAAGTAGCCTGAAAAATGAAGTTGAAGAGATAATTTTTCTAATACCTTGATCATGGAGCATTGGAGAATAATTGGCAATAAATAAATAAAAAACTAAGCAAAAAATTGCTTTAATGAGGTAATTATTCCCCTTCCCTCCTCACAAGAACTTGGAAAGAAAAAGGGAAAAATACCATAGTATACAACTTAGATCAAGAACAAAAAATATTTTGTCATAATATAAATATTGAATATTGATTTATATGAAAACAGATATAAAATATATTAGTAAGGTAGCCAATGAGAAAGTGTGTGAAGCTAAATTCTCATCTGCCATTATAGGCAGTCAATAGGTAGTAACAAAATTGATGAATGTAAATGGATGTTTAAGCATATTATTTTGAATTTTAACGTTAAAAAGCAAAAAAAAAAAAAAAAAATTGAAAGTAGTTGCCTTTCGGTAGTATGCCTAAAGAGTTAGGGAAAAGAATTGCTATTGTTGGTTGTTGGTCTTCTAGTACTATTTCACTTTTAAATCATGTTAATATAATCCTTAATTGTTAGAAAATAAAAATAAAAACTGAAAAGTTAAAAACAATATTTTGAAAGGGTTAGTTTTACTACATGGTCCTATGGGTGAGTATGTAACACATACTTGGAACAAAGACTTCTTTTGTTATTTAAAGTATTGTAAAGTATAGGAAAATACAGTAAGTTTTCAAATTTGTCACAATAGTACAATCTTCAAGAGAAAATTTTAGTTATGAATAAAGATGCAAATTTGAAATAAACTATTACCAAATTAAATAGAGAATTATACAGCAAAAGGATTTATTCCAAAATGATTCAACACCAGCATTTGGTGTTGCTAATTATACTTAAAACATTAAAAAAAATTAATATAACCACATGAAGAAAATGTGATAGCCCCTTATTAACAAAAACAAGTAAAACAAAAATCCAAGAATATTTGTCTATACAAAATAAAGTACATTTTTCAGAAACTAATAGCCAATGTATATTTAATGGGAAGTGTGACAATATACCCATAAGCTCAGTGCACTGCTGTGACATAAGAAATCAGAACAGGGGTACCCATTACTCGCATTATTATTTAACATTGTTTTAGAGGTGCTAGCTGATTCAAAAAGGCTGAGAAACAAAGTCATATAAATATAGAAAAGTAAGAGAGAATAAATCATTATTTGCAGCTGACACTGTATACCCAGACAATCTAAAAGAATCAAAATCATTATTAACAATGTGGTTAATAAGATGGTGTCAGGAGACAATTCATGGGTCTCTCCCGTTAATGTGGGTCTTGCAAGCAGAGGTACTGACTGTAAGCAGAGCTTTTATTCCCAATTATCTTTACATGGATGGGGGTATAGCAAACCCCCATGGAAGACAGAGATGGTATCTCTCTCTGGAGCAGACAGCAGGTTTGCTAACTATCAAGTAAAATAAAGATGATGTCTCGGCCGGGCGCAGTGGCTCACGCTTGTAATCCCAGCACTTTGGGAGGCCGAGGCGGGCGGATCACGAGGTCAGGAGATCAAGACCACTGTGAAACACCGTCTCTACTAAAACTACAAAAAATTAGCCAGGCGTGGTGGCGGGCGCCTGTAGTCCCAGCTACTAGGAGAGGCTGAGGCAGGAGAATGGCGTGAACCCGGGAGGCGGAGCTTGCAGTGAGCCAAGATTGCGCCACTGCACTCCAGCCTGGGCGACAGAGCGAGACTCCGTCTCAAAAAAAAAAAAAAAAAAAAAAAAAGATGATGTCTCTCTATAGCAAATTTCATTCAGGTTTGCTAACTATCAAGTAAAATAAAGATGATGTCTCTCTATAGTAAATTTCATGCAGGTTTGCTTGCTGCTTGTTATAAAAATTTGGGTTCCCTACCCTCTGAGTTTCTCATCCATGATGCAAACCCACTGTGTGCTCAGCATTCACCTGGGCCAGTCAGATGTCTCCTACAGGACTTGGGGACAAAGGAGAACTGACATGAACAGGAAGCTCATGCTGCTTGCTGTGGTGTGAATAGTAAAGGCCTTTGCCTGTGACCCAGGAACAGTGAACTGGGGAGCTAAGTTTGCAGGGACAAGGTAGTGTGAGTGTCTGGGGACACCTGGAAGATACAGAGACCACCCATGCCCAGGAGACACCCAGCTGGGCATCTCTTTCTCTACTCTTTCTGAAGGTGTCCCTGTAAGCCTCCGTCAAGTAGTCTGCCCCTGCCTAACCAGCAGGGTGTGAAAACAGATTAAACAGTGCTCTGACAGAGTATCTCAAGCTAAAAGGTGAGTAATTAGCATGGAACACCAAACAATGTATAAAAACTCATTCCATTATAGAGGATAACCATTTCAAGAAAATGAAAGATGTACATGCAGAAAGAATTTATAGACAAACAGAACAAGAGTTTAGAACAAATATACTGAAGAGTCTCATATTTGTGAGACTATTATTTTAAAATTAAGTAAAACACATTAAATTTAGAGGCTCAATAGTTAAGTGATCAGTTGAAGAGAAAAATATTGATTTGGAAGACTGAGCCAACAAATTATTTCAGAGTGCCAATAAAAAGACTAAGAGATTAAAATTATAAAATAAGACACAAGAGACATGAAAGCCTGGTCTAGAATTCCAAATACATATTTCGGAGGATTTCTGACTGGGAAGAATAGAAATAATGGAGTTTAAAACTATTCTAAGAAATAATAGAGAAAATGCTCCAATTACTGAAGGAAAAAATTAATTCTCAGATTAAATTGACTCATCTAGTCTTGAGTAGAAGTAACTGAAATACACACACACACACACACACACACATCCTAGACACATTCTTGTCAAATTTCAGATAGTTATGAATGAATAGAGCATCTTAAGTGCTTTAAGAAAAACAAAAAATACAAACAAAAATCAGAGTGACAAGATCTTCTCATCAGCAATGTGAGAAAACAATAAAAAAATTTTCAGATCTCCTAGGAAAAACAATTTAGAACCCAATAATCTACACTAGACAAGCCATTAATCATGTATAAATAATGATTTTTAGGTGTTCAAGGACTCATAAAATATATACTCATACATTCTGGGATAAGTACTTGGTGTTACATTCTAGACAGAGACTATTCCAGAAGGCAGATATAGTATAATTATACTGGGAGGAGGTCACATCAACATAGCAACATCGACATAGGAGAAGGAAAATAGAGTTTGTGTATTGAACTAAGGATAACAACTAGAAAAAGAAATGAAATATGTAACTTTTAAACTAGTAAGCACACACAATGGAACAAAGAAAATGCAATCAATTCAACATAGAACCCTAGAAAGAACGGAAAGAATAAATAGAAAGTAAGACGACGGGTGATTGGTGCAGGTCTAAACTTACAAGAAAGCCTATCTGTGAATGGGTTAAGTTCATCTATTAAAAGACAGAGACTCTATAATGTTTAACATTTAGCTGTCTGCTTTTTATGAGGTACACCTAAATCAACATGGTGAAAATAATAGTAAAATAAAGGAAATATCAGACAAATGTCTTAAAAGAGAGAAAGAATAAATGAAAGAATATGAAAGAAGGCAGATGTGGCAAGAGTAAATAAAAGGGTCAGAAAGTGAAAAGAGACAAAAGGGATACTTCATATTGAAAAAGGGAAAACTTTGCTTAGAAAATGGGACAGTCATAACATCTATAAACTTGTCAATATTTCTTTAAATATGCAAAGCAAAAATGATAAAACTATCAAGAAGAAATTGACAAAATTACAGCCACATTCATGATGAATTATCTTACCTCCCTCAGCCACATTAATGATGGATTATTTTATTCGAGAAGAGAAAAAAAGAAATAGAGAATTTGAATTATACAATTAACAAGCCAGATATAAAAGTTTATAAAGAACTTTCTATCTAACATACAAAGAATATACGTTTTTGTCAAACACCCATAGAACACTCACAAAAACTAATCGTACAGTAGGCTACAAAAGAAAGGACAAATTCTAAAAGTTTACTGTTATATAAGCATTTATATAACATTATTTTTAATTATATAACATGTATTGATCACAATAAAAGAAAATGAAAAACAAGCAGAACTGAACTAATACGATAAAACAAGAACACAAAGTATCAAAATTTAAGGAATATATATCAAAAGTAGTGCTCAGGGGAAAAAACAGTTTTTAAAGGAATTTATTAGGAATTAAGAAGCAAATGATTATAAGTGACTATAACAAAATGACTATAAGCTTTTAATTGAAGAATCCAGGTAAATTCCCCAAAAAGCAGAAAGAAAGGATCATTAAAGGCAAAGACAGAAATTCAAAATGTAGGAAAAAAATGAGTTGATCAATGAAATGCAACACTGGATGGAAAATATGGCATTAGGATTAGGCCTGTCTTTTGATCTCCCAAAATCACCACAAAAATAGAGCAGAACCAAAGACACACAGTGCTAGGTGACAAGCTGTCTGACGAACCCCCAAAATGCCTAGGGACAAATCACTGACAGTTACGAGACTGCAAGGCGTCTGGGTGGGCGGGAGTAGTGAGAACATAACTGGGCTTCTCTCTCACAAGCTTCCAAAGCCAAGAGACACACAGCCAAGCTCAGCATGGACACCTAAGGCAGCCGCCAAAGCCAGGAAAGAGAGCTCCTGGACCCAACTCACAGGGGTGTACAAGGGCACACATTGAAAAAGGTCTGAAGTGTTGGGCCCATTTAGACCTTAAAACACACAAAACTAGCTAACCGAAGCTCCATGCCGAGACAAAGCCTTACACTGAAGAGAAATTGCTGGGAGTAAAATCCAAATTGAGCAGGACAAGGACAATAGAAGCAGGGAAGGGAAGGTCCATGTGAAAGTTGGGAAGGAAAGCCGCGAAGGCGGATCCCAGAAAGGATGAGGGTAGGGTTTTTTCCCCATCATTTTTAGAAGGTAAAAGACTTCCAAAACTATGAAGCTAAAAAAAGAAGAAAAAAAAAAGCTTCCTTTGCTCACTGCTCCACTGCTTCTTCATTTCTATAAGTAAAAGATTACCAGTGTTACTTAAAATATGAAGAACAAGAAAGAATTTCAGTCAAATGCCACATAAAGTTATTCTAAGCAAAAAGGGAGCAGGGTGGTGTCTTTACCGGCAACAAAAACATGTCAGAAAGACAAGCCCAGCAGGTAAAACTGTAACCTCCTATTTTAACACAAAGCACCGCCAGAAGCTATGAAAGAACAATATCATCCAAGTTGGAAAAACTCGGCAATGAAGAGATTTTAGAAAATGAAGTGTTACAAAGAGGTGGCAACATTTATGAAAGACAAATTTTTAAAAAATCATACCAAAAATAAAGATAAACTAGAAAGAACACAAGAGCTAGTAAACGTAAAGGATAATGCCTTAAAAGAAACAGAAGATGGAAAGGAGAAAATTTTTAATGATATGGAGATATAAACAAATAGATAAAATATAAAAGATATGATGAAAGAGAGAAATAGGAGTTGAAAGAAATGAAGAGATTTGGATTATGTGCAAAGAAAAGCTAACATATGTATAATGAGGGTACCCAAAGACAATGTGACAAGTACAAAACTTGTAATTCTAGAGTTTTCTGAAATAAAAGATGACTTCAAACTATATATTAAAGAGCCACCATATGTCTTTGGAGCCTAGCCTAAAATGGTCAAAACTAAGACAGGATATAGTCAAACATTAGACATTTTAAAAAGGAAAAAAAGCTCTTTGGGCAACCAGGCAAAAAAAGCCACATCACTTATCTGAAAAGACATCAGACTTTGGCAATATCTATTTATCTGTAGAACTAAGGCTAAAAAATAGTTATAGAGAAGATGGTTTAATACAAAATGGCTTTGCTACTTCTTTTAATATATTCTCCTTTTTCTTAGTTTTGGTTTTGGAACCAGATAAAATTTAAAATTTAACTTGAAGGTATCATTACAAACTTATGACCAATTTATTTAAAAACATATTTTCTAGCTCTTTCTACTGAAAAGGCTTAGCAATAATGACCAACTCAGTAGCAAAAAAATCCCTAACGCCAAACCGTCTTCCTTAAATTTATTTTTCACTAATAAACAGACAGACAAAAACCAAAACAGAGTTACTTGGACAAATATGGCTGATATCAGGCCGGGGACAGCAAATATATAAAATGCACCATACTTATACTAGAAAAATAAAGTTCCCAAAGTCCACAAGGCCCATGTCAAAAAGATTTAGAATCCAACCTGAATATGCTCCCACAGGCTAATGGTGAGACAATCAGACTCTCAATAATAATTGCAATTAATCGAAACACTCAAATATGTTTGTAAACTTATGATATGTTTTAAAACTCATTGTTCACTTTCACAAACTCATTATTTTGAAAACTGGTAAGTAAAGTGAAAGAATCAAATATTTATCCTGCCTTCCCTATAGGATCTAACCTCAGGGTAATCATAGAGGATCCCCAATCATTATCAGCAGCTGGTAACATCATACAACAAGGAGAGCCAGGTTCTTCCCCATTACACGGTAATTTTGCCAAAGTTTAAAAAAATAAAACTGAGTCTAGTCAAACCCTTAAATCTTACTCCAATTTACAGGGTATAGAAGGGACAGAGGAAAATGTTAAATGGGAATACAATGGGCAAAATCCCAAATGTGAGAAACTCTATAGGACAAACCATGCAAATTGTTTAATAGGTGATTTGCAGCAAAAGAGAGAGAAGGAGAGCTAGTACCCATAGATTAAAGAAGATTTAAGATACACATCAAGCAATGGCAATGGTGAGTTTATTTGGTTTCTCATTCAAACGTGTATGTGACAGCATGTGCATATGTGCATGCACACACGTTAGATCATCTGAAAATCTGAACACTGTAAAGATTTGACAGTAAAAATTATTATTATCCATATTTAGATGTGATGTTATTGTTGGGATGTATTTTTAAAGTGTTAGCTATTGTGTAGAGATACAAACTACAAGATATGCATTAAATATTTGTATTTGCAATGATATGTCTGTAGAGGTATAAATGAAACAAGATAGTTCATGTTGATAACTGTTGAAGTTAGATGACGGATACACTGGATTCAGTAGCTATTCTCTCTGTATTTGCATATGTTTGAAATTTTCCCCAATAAAAGTGCTTTTTTGGAAAAACAGGTAAGCACAATCAGGACAAAACTTTTTTCAAAAGGACAAAGAAAAATTAGGAATGAAAAGGGAAACTATATAAGGGCGATGTTTAAAACTGTAAGTACAAGTGTATTAATAAACTTACAGGTAATTTCAATTAGTAAATTTCTCAAAGTTGGCTCAAGAATAATATCTTGGTTAGACCATTCCTACTGAAGGAATTAAAACCATAAAGCTATAACTTCCTGGGAGAACTACTAGACATGGCTATCTTTATGGTAGAATTCTAACAAACTTTCAAGGAACGGAAATTTCCCATCTTACAGAATATTTTCTAAATCAAAGAAAAGTATGGACAACTTCCCTAATCAATAACTTTTCTACCATTAATGTACTACATTAAATAATATTAAGACTCAAATTAAATTTTTTAAAAGACTGACGTACCCACTGTCAATGATACTATTCAGATATTCCAAAAAAATGCAAAGGCATAAATATCAGAAAGGAAGAAGACTTATCATGATTTGAAAATAATTTTAAAATTCAAGAAAATCAACTAACAATTAGAATAAGAATTCAGAAATGTAGGCAACTGAAAATTTTCACAGCCAAATCAATTTCTCCCATCTACCAAGAGGTAAATTTGAGATGTGAAAGAGAAATAATTAATTACTTTCAATACTTCAAATTCATTGAATTATTTCACTGAGTATGTATTTCTAACTAATACAAATAACTGAATTTTTTTTTTTTTTTTTTGAGACGGAGTCTGGCCCTGTCGCCCAGGCTGGAGTGCAGTGGCGCGATCTCGGCTCACTGCAATCTCCACCTCCCGGGTTCACGCCATTCTCCTGCCTCAGCCTCTCTGAGTAGCTGGGACTACAGGCGCCTGCCACCACGCCCGTCTAATTTTTTTGTATTTTTAGTAGAGACGGGGTTTCACCGTGGTCTGGATCTCCTGACCTCGTGACCCGCCCGCCTCGGCCTCCCAAAGTGCTGGGATTACAAGCGTGTGCCACCGCTCCCGGCCTGAATTTCTTATTTAAAACCAAAGCATTTAGTGATGTTAAAAAATGAAAACTAAAAAATCCGAAGCTGGAAAAATGAAAAGAAATAAACAGGCAGCACTGATGATGATATCACGGGTATACATTTTATGGAACGTGCTTTGATCCCTTTTTGAAAATCAACTATATTCAGCCATTTTTCCTCTTCCTGTCATCTTAACCATTCTCCTTCCAGCACTTAAACTGTAAGCAATAGTTGATGCTGCCTAAACTGTGCCTATAGACATTCTATAACTAGCTTTTCTCTTTATTCTCCATATATAGTAATTTTTAAACTCTTCTACCAAGATGTCCAGTAACCAAATATTCCCAAGAGACTGAGAGTAAGGTTTTAAAATTTAGCCACAATGACAAAATATCCTTCAGTAGCATATCTTATCTTAAAATGTATTTAAATTTTGTATTATAAAACCTATAACTATCTATTTTAATATAAAATTATTTAAATTACCTAAACTACTCAACACCTCCCCATCCCCCGACACACAAATCTGTAATATAAAGTACCACTAAGAAAACTGGCCACATTCATCCTATAGCTTCCTGTATCCACACTGCCAACCCCAGGGTGAGAAGCTCTACTTCTATCCTCAGAGCTGAAGCTCTTTTATCAAACAGCATATCCTGTTTTCTCCCAATCTCTTTCTTTTTCCTATCTCCTCTTTCTAAATGTTTTTTAAATTGGCCTTAAATAAATGTTTGTTGGATTTAATTGAGCGGAATTTTTTTCCTTTGCTTTTAGTACTCCCAACAGCCCGATTATCCCAGCCTGTAAGACACTAAGAAGGTATATTTAGTCAGATTTTTAACATTTGGAGTTTTTTTGTTTTTGTTTTTTTCCCCAGAAACAGCCTCATCTGCAACTAATTAAGTGGTAAGCCAAGGCTAGAATGCAGAACTCCTCACTTGCAGTTAATTTGCAAAGGTGTGGAGAAGGCATGTATCATAGAAAGGAGTCATAAACTTGATCACCTTTGGATAACTTGAGCATAAAAGATTTATTAAAAGGATATTAAGAGCTCGTAGAATTGACAGGAAGGCTGAGGACACAGGCTTGAAAACAAGAAGGAAGGAGGAAGCACCAAGGTGCTGTGGTAAGAGCTCCAAGGGTGTGGCACTGTCCGGCACCGGTGGTTTGTCAGGATGCTGCCTGAATGAATGAATGTGTGTGCCAACTGCATCCTGTCTGCTCACCCCCAGGAACGAGCCGAGCTGGCCTGGAGGGGTCACTTCTCTACTCCTTGGCTAGGAGAGCACTGCACACCTGCTTAAGGATTCTAAAAAAAATGCTGCTAATGAGTGGGGTTAGATGCCGTGAGGCAAAATAAATAAATAAAAACAACCCCACCCCACCCATTTCGCAGAGGTATTGTGATGAGGGAATTGGGAAACATCTGTAAAAATGCTTCGTAAACTATAACAAGCTCTACAGAGGCATTACGATTGTTATCTCTTCTTCAAGGTAGCATTTTAGCAACTCCATTTAAGACCTTCTCTCTAAAGGTGAAATTTTCAGGCAGGCTAATGAAAGAAATGTTTTTTCACAGAGGAGGAAAACTCTATTTGGCTCTTGTTAGATCATACCAAAGAAATATTTTAATCCATGATCATCTTACTGGTGAGATAGGCTTTGAATATGCAGCCTTACGTCTAGCCCCACCCACTGGGAGGTGAGGAGACACTGCTTCGGGCCAACTTAACAGGGAAGACCGCTCATCACCATGCTTTTACACTTTACAATCAGGACTAAAATATAAATACAGTCCTGTTTAATATGCTTAGACCTAACGTACACGGGAGCCTTGCCACAAATATTGCATTAAAAATCTTTCTCTAATGGTGAAATTTCCATCAAACACATTTTAATTTGCTAAACTCTTTCTAAATGACATTAAAAATTTACTTGACTTACAAACCAAATGTCATTCTCTAACAAAGCTTATTAAAGCAAACCCTACCGTGTATTGGTCATCCAGAGAACATTGTGAATTGCAGGATGGTGCTTGAAGGAGCTGCCTCCAGTATCAAATGTGTTAAAGTTTCCACAAAAGAAAGGAAGGGATCAAACAACCTTAGTTTGTCTTTGATATGTGTGTTAATATCCTATTGCTTCTATAACAAATTACCTCAAAATTAGCAACTGTTTCAGTTCTGCAGTTTGAAGTCCAAGTTGTCATGACTGGTTTCTCTACCTCAGGGTT
The DNA here is from genome assembly GCF_028878055.3 of Symphalangus syndactylus. Taxonomy (NCBI): domain Eukaryota; kingdom Metazoa; phylum Chordata; class Mammalia; order Primates; family Hylobatidae; genus Symphalangus; species Symphalangus syndactylus. The sequence continues at coordinate 133,368,935 of NC_072424.2, read as the reverse complement.
CACAAGGCCAAAGTTGGGATGTCAGCTGGCCATGCCTTCACTGGGAGGCTCTGGGAAGAATCTGCTTCCACGCTGAATCATGCAATAGATACTGTCCAGTTCCTTGCGGTTGTAGAACTGAAGCTCCATTTCCCTGCGGGCTGTCAGCTGGGAGTCACTCTGAGCTCCTGAAGGCCTCTCTCCAGCCCTCGCACATGGTTCCTGCATCTCAGAAGAAAAACGTGTAGAATCCTTTTCATGTTTGGGATCTCTGTGGGTTTATCTTCTGCCGTATCTCACTGACTCATTCTCTCTTCTGTAATCCTCTTCTACTTCCAAAGGCTCGTGTGATTACATTGGGCCCACCTGGAGAAGCTTTATCTTAAGCTCAGCTAATTAGTCATATTAAATACATCTGGAAGGTCCCTTCACAGCAGTGCCAACACTGGTGTTTGGTAGGATAGCCAGGGAACAAGAATCTTGGGAGAACATGTTCAGAATTCTACCTACTACAATATGTCTTTAGGCAGTGACCAGGAACTCTAAAAACTAGAGCGTTGGAAACCATTAAATTGCTACAAAATATCACAAGTCAGCAATTCAGAATGATTGTTTTACAGATTAAAATCAGAAATGACCCAAGAATTTTTACAATTTTTAGAGACCATCATGAGAGCAGTATCAGGCTTTAAAGTCCCTAGTTGTATCAGGAATATAAGGCATTCCTTAAAAATTTCAAATGTACATTTTCAGTCATAGCTCATATCTATTCCTTAGATACTAGTTTAAATTCTCTTTCTATTAGGTTTTATGGAATATTGTTTCCAAGGATTTGAGTATATTCAAAATCTTAAATTTGATTATATTTTACTTTATAGTCCTAAACAACAATTAGTGCATAGGGCGGAATCCAGACTCCTCGTTTTTTTCCCACATGGAATTCTCAATACGGTCACAAACCCACGTGTTAATCAGTAAAATCAGCTAATAGGTATTGAAGACCCACGAGGCAAACAGCCCCATTTGTAAGCATCCGGGATTATACAGTATATAGAAATCGAGAATCTGTTCCTGCCTTAAAGAATTCAGAAACCAGGAAAATATGTGATCCACAGGAAGAGTGCATTCAAATAAGCATCATAATATTAAAATGTATTAAGAAGGATGTTAGATGTTGGGAATGTTACAGCGGGTTGCAAAAGAAAAAAAATAGGACAAAGTTTCCTTAAGTAGGTAAGTCCACAGCTGATTCTGGGACAGAGAAATTCTCGTACTGTTACTAAGAGATTGCTTTTTGTATGCTGAGGGCTCCTTAAGGAGAGGAGAGCCACCATAACTGACGTGCAACTCGAAGAGCTGGCTGGAAGAAGGAGCCTGTTTGATGGAAAACTTTCAAGTCTATTATTAGAAGATTGTATTTGATTCTGAAGACTGTGGGATTCTCTGGCAGACTTAGGAAAAACAGGGGGATATAATCAAGGCAGCAGGCCTGAAATAGAGATTTATCACACAGTGCAAAATAACTTTAAAAAAAAAAAAAACAGACTCTGAAAGCAAGCAAGGAGGAAGATAGGATAATCTAGTAACAATTTTCCAGTGGTCAAGAGATTCTGCTGGGGTGATGGTGGCAAGTAATTTGACGGTTCTGAGCGGAAATAGTGATAGCAAATGGACTTAGAAAAATTGAGATGGAATTAGAACGCAATGCTAGAAAAATATTAGTGCGTACCCTGTGGTTTCAAGGATGTTTATCTTATAAGATGTTCAATTACTCTTACTAACTCTGAGGTAAATACTGGTTTTTTTATTCAATAGGTCTAACATACAAAGGACTTTATCTTTGTAATTTTTTCTATATAAAATCCACAACTCCATGTTTTAAAAAAACATGCTCTATGTATAATTTCCACTGTTTATATCTAACCCACACGGAACCAGACAACATTTCTCAAAGTGATTGGCTGCTAAACTGAGTCTGAAGGCTGGATAGGAGGGAACACCTCTTGGAGGAATGACATGGGCAGATCTGAGTTGTATAATAATCCTCCAGGGTGAACAGCGTACAGGAATGTGGGGCCTAGATTGCAGCTGGGTGGCTGATTAGGTACAATCAAGGAAAAGCGTGATGGCAGCTGGGACTATGGTAGCATCAGTGACAATGGAGGAAGAGGATTAAATTGAGAGATGTCCAGGAGAGAGAATAAATTAAATAGAGCTTGGTGATTGGCTGGAAATGGGGGAATAGTGAGGAAAAGGGAGCCATCCAGAATAAGCCTTAGGTTTCTGGATTTAACTACTGAGATCAATTTTATGGGAGGATAAGTTTGGGGGCAAAATAATGAGTCTGAGAAATGTTCAATGTGAGACACCCTATGATATATGCAGGTGGAACTATCTTAGTTAGAAACCTGGTGGGCAGTTGGCTCCATGGGGTTGGAATTTCATGGAGAGGCCCAGAGTCTCGGGCATAGAGGTGTGACTGAGGTGAAAGGAGTGGATGTAATCACACTGAGAGACCATGGTGAGCGAAAAGACACACAAACCCAGGCAGAAACCCAAGGGACATTAGCACTTAAATATGCCATCTCTGCTGTGGTCAAGTGGAACAGCAGGAAAGATAGTGGGTATCTCAGACAGGAGTCATTGGCTTCTCAGGATCACTTTTCCCTGAAGTTCTCAGGAAATGAAGCAGAGTGAGTTAATGCATTTATCTAACACCTACTTTTGTCCCAGACACCATACAAGGCCCTAAGAAACATGATCAGAATCCCTAAACTGGATATTAACCTCCAGAATGTTGCTCTCAAGATCCATTTTATGAAGCTGTAAGTTAATCACACAGTCAATCTCAAATCAAAAGTTCTGTTTGGGGCCAGATGCAGTGACTCACACCTATAATTCCAACACTTTGGAAGGCTGAGGCAGGAGGATTGCTTCAGGCCAGGAGTTCGGGACCAGCCTGGGCCACATAGTGAGACACCGTCTCTCCAAAACATTTTTAAAAAATTATCTGGGCACGGTGGCATGCACCTGTGGTCCCAGCTACTAGGGATGCTGAGTCAGGAGGATCCCTTGAGCCCAGGAGATCGAGGCTGCAGTGAGCTGTGATTGCACCACTGCACTCTAGCCTGGGTGACAGAATGAGACCCTGTCTCAAAAAATAAATAAATAAATAAACGAATAAATAAATAAATAAAAAGTTCTATTTGGGACAGATACTCTCAAAGGTCATTCTTAATCATAAGGAACTTCTATCATGAGCATAAATTTGCTACGTAGTTCAGGATGTCTTTTGTAGGTAAATTTTCAGGAGTATTATTTAAAATTCACATTTTTGGGTGGTTCTTTTTGGATTTGATAATTGATTAATAATATTTGCTCTTAAAAATATCTAGGTCATTTTAACTCTTCTACTTTGTGGTTGTGAGCTTTGGAGTCTCAGCCAGGCATCCAGGCAGGCATTTCCCTTTTGAGAACATTTGGACACTAAGCCTAGATACCCCTACAGTCTACCTAGGAACAACTGGATTACCACTATTGTGGCCAGCAAATATGAGTTTATCTTTTTCATAATTAAATGCCCGTCTTGTTACACACCTTTTAAACATGAAAAGCATGTGCAGATCGCTTCCCTCATAGTAACATCTCAAATGTGTCTAATGTCTTCACAAAACATTTTCCCATACAAAGGCGCTTGTAATCATCACAGTAACATGTTAATGCTGCCTCTGTTTTACAGAGGAGAAGGTTGGGATTCCAGAAGAGTGATGGCCATCACCCAGCGAGCAGGTGGCAGAGTGAGAGTCTGATTCTAGATATTTAGCTCACAAATTAATTATTGTTCAAACTAAACCAATATTCGAAGCACCCAACATATGGCACCCAACAATATTCACTCTCCACAGTAGCTGTATTATTTTAACTTTTGATGTCGTTTTCCCCTTTTATGTGTTTCTAATCCTTCTTCTTGGCCTTTTTTATTAATCTTTCATGTGATTTAATTATGTTTGCTTTAAATCATTTTTTCAGAAAGGTGGATAATCATAAATAAATTAGTAAACAGACAGACACATACATAGATAATAAATCTGAGCCTTGCTGATTCCTCTGGCAATAACGAAATTCAAATCATGTTTAGGTGACAAAGGAAGAAAGTGAAAAATATAGACATGAACCAGATTTTCACACATCCTCAGTAAGGCACTTACTCATTTCGGCTAGTGAAGACAATTCCCCAATTAAAATTAATCCTAATCAAGAAAATAATCCCTACTGCTCCTGCTGGCAAACCCAAGCCCAGGGGATCCTCCCATCTCCTCTCTATATTCAGAAACACGTAGCGAAGAAATTTGGAAGGCCTGGTGAATCTGTAATTTCAAAAGAGAAGAAGGGAAGAAGCTATGATCACAGAGGCAAGATAGGGAATTGCTCCAAATATTAACACCCACCCACCCTCTGCCCATCAATAAAACCAATTTTTCGTTCACTTGTCCAAAATTATTCCTCTTACCTATGCTATTTGCCTTGCTCCTTTCTCATTTCACTTATTTTCATTATCCAAAATTCTACCACTTACAGATTATCACTAATAGTTAATATTTCTTTCATATAAGTGTAAATGGTCCTGGGATTCATTCATTCAACAGATACTTACTGACATCTACTACACACTAGGCACTATGCTAATAACTGACAATACAGCAACAAAAAAGACATTCAGGATGATGATATGTGATCAGCCGTTCACAATTAGCAAAAAAAAATTATTTACATTAATTTGCTTTTTCTTTACTGGCATTCCTGTGAAATTGTTTTCACTGAGGGAGAAGACTATTGTATCTATAAAAAGAAAAATAGGCGGTTTGGGAACACGATTGGTCAAATCTGACCGTCCTTCCCTGATTAGAAGTGGGCTAGTTGCCCATTTGTTTTCCCCTAGCCCCACATTCACCCCTCAGTCCCTGTGCTAGGATAAAGAACTAGACTCTAAGCATTTCTCTTTTATGGAGCCTGTCGTTAAGCTCTGTCAGTAGAAGGCACTGGAGGGACATTGCAGGAGAAAGGGGCTCCCCGCGCTGGCTCTATGTCCTGGGTTTTTTGTTTGGTTGGTTGGTTGGTTGGATTTTTGCTGCTTCTATAGTGTTGCAGGTATTTGCAGGACACTTGATGCTGCTCTGCCTGAGAGTTCATGGTACCTTGGTGAACTCACAGCCCTGGCCTGAGTCCAGTGATCACTTCCTTTCAATCCATCCAGTGCAAGCACCACACACTCCCAACCTCCTGCTTTCAACAGCACTTCATCTTCCTCTGTATACCTGCCCGCCAGCCCTGGCTCACCCACACTCCAGACAGTTAGAGCATCCTTGACATGCCTGTACCGCAGAAGGTTGCTTCCTGTTTTCCCAGGGACGACTGAACCAGCTCAGGCTTGGGCCATCCAGAGAACTTCTCCACCGTCCAGTGGCTGCAACCACACCTTTTGCAATGAGGTCTCAACTCCAGCTTTGGGGAAGGGGTGTTCCTAACTTTGTCCTTTCTGAGGTACTCTTCTTCAGCCCTAGGGTGCCCTTTAGAGTTCTCTTTACGCCGTTACAGTTAGTCTCTTATCATAGCTTAATAATTCATTACATTAAATTTCTACTCTTTAATCTAGTGTGTGGTTTCTCTCTCCCAACTGGATTCGAACTGATACAAGGGCCTTTTGAGACAAGACACCAGGAGAGTGGTCAATGGTGAAAGAAGGAATAGAAAAAGATGCCAACTGAAAAACTTCAGCAATTGCAACAGTTTACACAGAGCTAATCCCAACCTTAGGAAATGAATCCTCTTCCTTCTCCCCATCCACATTGTCCTCTCCCAATTGTGTCTTAATTTTAAGACCCAAACTAGAGGTTAGGAAAGAGTTAGCCTTGAAATCTCACCACATTTTTTAATCACTGTTTTGTTTTGTTTGCAAAACCTGTTTCAAGTTCCAAGTAATTGACTTATAAACTTTTAGCAAAGAGGGGCATTAGGAATGTGGATATTCCCTGTTATGGTTACCACATTTTGAAAATCGTATTTAAATATTAAATTCTTAAAAGTCAGAAGAAAAGAAAACTGACAAGACAGTATGGGTCAGTAGAAGTGTGGCCTTCTGCATCATGTAAAAAGATTTTTATCCCAATTCCTCCGCTTACCAGCTGGTGATCTTGAACACATTATCCCTTGGGAATCTGTGTCCTCAACTATGAAATGGAAAGAATGGCATCCACCTCCCTGGTTTTCCATGGGAATTACATATTATCATGTAGTAGGTGCTAGTCAATAAACATTGTTTGCCTTCCCCCTTTCCCTTTTTATTTTAAGTGAATTCATTGTTTTCAATCCCAGAGAAGGTATTTCTTTTCCTGGGATCTACTGAAACACAGGGGCTGCTTGAGGCATTATTTCTGCCTTTACAAGTTTGCCCTGTGAAATTCATTCTTGAGGAAGAGCAAGTTAAAAGAGTTCCACGTCTTTGATGTGGCCTCTTCATTGGCAGCCTGAGCCAGCTGGAACCGCCAGTGCTGGTTCACCGAGCATCTAAAAAGCTAGTATCAAGGAAGTCCCTCTTCACAAAAGGGGTTTAGGCTAGATATTATTTCAATGCTCCAAACACAATGTTATACATATTTTCCTTAGTTGCTTTGAGTTCAATAAAAATTTTTGTTGCATATGAGACTATATGGCTTATAAGGGAGAAAGAAATTCCAATCTTTCCTACAGGAAATCTGTTGGAGGCACAGCTCATTCATCTCTTAGGGTAGACAGAAAGGCTGGGAGGAGTTACAATGAAGTGGCAATGAAAAATATGTCAGAAATGTTATTCAAGAAATGCTCAGAGACTTGGCTCACAGCCCAATTAGGATAGAACAAAGATATATATAACCTACTTAAGCTAAAGAATTCTTAATTAAGCTACTGGAAAGCCAAGGGTTTTAAAGTTCAAAGGATATGTAGACTTCTGCAAATTCCTTTCAGAGAAGGGGACAGGAGAAGGAATTCATAGGAGTGACAGACATAAATAAAATCCCAATGAAATGTTCACATAATTGAAGCCCCCCCAAAAAGAGGAATTGAGTTTTGTATAATTTTCTTCTTTGTTTGTATGTTGGCTTATCTTTTATGATGGAGGTTGCATTGAGTATTTCTTCCTAGAAGAGCACACACACATAGTATTTATTAATAATTAAGCTTGGGTTTGAGAAGTTGTAAATAATTACATTTCTGAGTGACAATAGTTCGTAATTGATTTGAATTCTTTCAAGAAATCTGCATGTCTTGGAATATCCAAGTGCCAAGACTGCTCTGATGTGACAAAATCTACCCCTGGTTTCCAACATGCATATTCAGATTTTCCTTGGTGGGGCTTGGTAGCATTCTTATGAGTTTTCACTTTTTTTTTTTTTTTACAAAGAATAAATAGTAATGACAATAGAAATAATAAAATAACCTCCTGCATCTTTTGGTCACCAAGGTCTACATCTGCTGCCCTCTCCTGATCCTTGAGTCCAATTCCTCTTCATCCCCACAACCAGTGGCTTATTTCAGATTCAGCTCCTGGACTGTTTTAAAAGCCTCCTGTAGAATTTCCCTGCCTCCAGTCCCCTCCTAGACAGAGCCATCGTATTGAATACAACACTACTCACATTATCCCCAGCTTATAGTCCATCAATAGTTATCCATTGCTAAAGGATTGAGCCTAAACTCTTTCATGTGTGTCTAGGGCCCTTCACCCCGTGGCACCATCTGTCTTCCCATCATCACCTCCTGACACTCTTGCAGATGCTTTCTATACCCCATACACAGGCTCTTGCCTGTGTGGGATAACCACATAACCTTGCTTCAAGGCACGCTAGCAATTGGCACTGTGTCAAATTAATATTAATCCAGAGAAAAGACTGAAAGCTTTGTGGGGTAAGAGCTGGTAATAACCATCTAGCAGTTAAGTAGACCCGTCTCCTAGGAAGCCATTTAGTGGCCATCTGTTGTTACACGAGCATTGCCCTTGGGAGTCTTACTCTTCTTCCCAGTCAGCTTTTCATAGCATTCCTTATGACTACAATCAGTGTTCTCCCTGGGAGGAGTTCTAATAAATACAATCTTTTAATTGTTAAGTGATGCGTTAGCATCCCATATAGAATGGCACCCTTGAAAGCTGCCCATCTGATCAACCTCCTTATCTACAATGACAAATTCTCACCCATCCTTCAAGATTCAATTAACATGTCACCTCTGTGAAGATTTCCTTACCTAACCCCCAACTCTTTCACAAAATTAATTAATTTAATAGACACTTTAAAAGTACTATATTCCAGGGCTTTATGATTTCTACTCTTAAGTGCTTTTCAAATGTTATCTCATTTTTTCATTACCGCAACAACTCTACAAGCTACATGCTATTATTATCTGTGCCTCATGTATAGGCATGAGCCCTGTCAGAAGGCTAGTAAACAGAAGAGGTGAGACCCAAACCCAGCAGACAGCTCTAACCCTGTCTGCTTAACTGTGTGTTTAGCTTATTTTCCACTCTTCCGCCAGAGCCTCTGATGATTACCTCTCTTATATAGCTCATCTCATCATATACTATGAATGTTTATGTATTGCCTTTCCTGTAGATTTTGAGGTCCATTAAAGTAGGGCTTTTATTTACCCAGATGCATAACTTCAAGAACTTGCTTGGTCTCAGTACGTAAATATTTGTTGGATCCTTGATTAATTAGTTATCATCATTGTGTTTGGATCTCTATCTTAAGAATCTATGTGTATTAGACAGCTCTTGAGTTACAATAAAGGAATACCTGAGACTGGGTAATTTATAAAGAAAAGAGGTTTAATTGGCTCACAACTCTGAAGGCTGTACAAACATGGCTCCAACATCTGCTCAGCTTCTGGCAAGGGCCTTAGGAATCTTACAATCATGGTGGAAAAGTGGGAGCAGGTATTTCACACAGCAAGAGGGGAAGCAAGCGGAATGAGGGGGGGTCCTATACTCTTTGCAACAATCACATCTCATGTGAAATAACTGAGAGAGAACTCACTTATCAAGGGGATAGTGCTAAAACTATTCACAAGGGATCCACCCCCATGATCCAGTCACCTCCCACGAGAGTCCACCTCCAACACTGAGACTCACATTTCAACATGAGATTTAGAGAGGACACACCTCCAAACCATATCACCAAGAAAGGATTTCCCGCATATACACACACTAAACGAGTTGCATTTCACATGGGGTAATTGAGAAAAACAGAGTATTTGGTCACTTAAGTCTTCAAAATTGAAGCAAATGGCTAAATTACAGTTGCTAATGTGAAATTCAATTACTATGTTGCTTATGCAATAAAAGGATATTTTCCAAAGCAACATTCATAATGCAGAATATAAAAACATATTTCCAGTGTCATCAATATGATTTTTAAAATTAAAGTGATTTTCTGATTGTGCCTTATGAAAGAATTATTACAATGCAAGGATAATTAAGGACAACCAGGGATATGAAAACCTTCCAATTCAAGATTTGAAGAAATGTCAGAGGGTGTGAAACAATTGTTTTAATTTTTCTCATTTGTAAATTCATTTTATGCCTTCAAGTGCAATATAAATTATTTACCAAAATTAGCTGCAATCATTTACAGGGACAAATACAAGCAGATTCACACATAAACCTGTATAGTTGCTTTATTTGCATGTAAACTGTGCTAATGTCTAATTAGAAAGGTAACCGTAGAAGTAAACAATGCTTAATGTTGTAAAAAAAAAAAAAAAAATCTTCACTCCCTCCCTTCTGATTTAAGGAAGAAGCAAGGAGTATAAAAGTGCCAGAGGCACAAGGGAAAAATAACATTCTTATTTGAAAACATGTTCAGAAACCATGTTTCAACATGGAATTATGTGTGACTTTATCCAGTTTCTAATTCTATGCATTTTAGACTTGAAATAAGCACTCATCATGCAAAGTCTGCCCCCAGAGGCCCACACACTGTAACCTAGGAGGCTGAGCTCTTCCCCTTCCCTCTGTCTATGCTGTTCGTTCCGTGTCTTTCTTCAGACTTGAGTCATGGTCTCAGTCTTTCCATGATTCTCATGCAAAAAGACAAGGACAACTTGCTAACTAGCTGATAAAGTACCATGAAACACGTGTTTCATCCAAACACAATGAAAGGTGTTTCAAACTAACCAGCCAGGCACTCCAGTCTGTTATTTGCTAATTTGACTTTCCTGTTCTATGGGATTTCGGGTGACCTTTCCTCTTTTTTCAACCCAGAGTAGGTAGAAACAGTACCTTGTCTGGGCCTGCGTATCCATACGCATTCTTTATGTCATTGTTAGTACACGTTTTATGTGACTGCACATGCAAAGGACTTGGAATGATGGGGAATCATCCATCTGGTATTGGGGGCAGATCGAAGAAGAGATGAAGATCTCTTCTAAAGTCAAACTGTCATTTAGTCACATTACTGCATGACCACATCTAAAAATGACACTGGGAAATAAGCCCCACTGCACTGCGGTCAAACTCTGGAAATCTCTTGTTATAATAACAGCAATTGCCTTGTCTGTTTTTCAGGGCAATGCCCCACTTTTAAGGAAGTCAATGAAGATGACATTGGAGAGATTGTTTGGAGATGAGAAACTGAAGGTGTCCGATATGTTCTCGGCAAAGCCTAATTTCCAATCTCAGATACAAATATAGAATTCTAACCCTTATCCTAAATTACGTATGCCTTACTCACATGGAACTTGATTTGATGAAGATTCTGTGTTGAGTTGATAAAAAATAACTATTATTATTATTCATTCTTGCCCTTGGACCTCCACTTTCGAGAGCCATTATGTCTTTGTGTGTATGCATGAGTAGACAAACACATCCGCATAGACTCAAAATGTATAAACATGCATAGTTGATGTTGATGATGGGGTGGAAATCTTTTTGGTTGTTAAGCTCTTCCTGGTGAATGTCATTCTCAGTATAATCTCAAGTTCAGCAAGCCCCATACCTACAAGGATGGTAGGCACGCCATGGAGCCAGTGTTAAAAGCTAAGTCAATTTATAAGCACTGCCATGCCTGTGTCTTTAACTGTGCCTGTAGCTGTAGGCTAGACTGCATTTCAATCAGTTCGAGTTCAGCTGTCTGTTTTATTACACCCAGGCCAGTAACACTTTGGGGATTTTTAGTCCCTTCAATGACAAATGTATATTCAACCACTGCTGGGAGCAGCAGCCCACAATGCAGGTCACCAAAGGACAACAAACTGAGCAGGTATGTCAGAGAAATGTTCAGAAAAATATCTCCATAGGTGTCTGCAATTGCCTCTACCTTCAATCTTTTCTGTCTTTAAGAAGCATGTTAAAGTTGGGTGTTTTTTAAGCCTTGTAAAAGATACAATCCGTGTCTCTTAAGAAGAAATATCTAGAGTGCCTAAGACATTTCTAGCAAAACCTTATACAAATTTAACTCATTCAGATGACAGACAAAGACAGGATTTTTACACTTCCTAATGTGGTGGTTGGTTGGATGTAATGTGTTTTAATACAAATCAAGGAAGTCTATTCACAGATGCCACTCTGAGATCCTTATTTCACAAAGCTGAAATAAATGTCCTTATATTATACAATGCATCAGCTATGTTTAGTGTGACACCTCCATTGTGTTGTCACTTAGCCAACACATTGGGAGAAAGAGAAAAACACCTTCCAATGAGAGCAGTGTCAGGTGATTCAGAAAAGACATTGAAGGGGCCCTTAATGTATTTTACTCTGGCGCCTGTGCCTGTTGTCAAGGCCCGAGCTACACTGATGTACCCAAATTATCTCTGTGAAATTCTTGTGTTTTATAAAGGAGGTAGGAAATTTTCATCAAGTTTCATCAATCAACTGAAAACTCTTTCTGCTGACCCCAGATCCGGCTCCATCTGTTAAAAAATTCCAATTAATTTGTGCAGGATGCAAATTTTATTGAACTGAAAGAAAGTCTGTGAAATTTTAATTATTGGGTTTCACTTGTGGCCCTCCTACCACGGAATTCCACCTTCAAATACATCTTGTTAGAGAGTTTAGTGCAACAGTAACTTTTGATTTGCTTTTCTCAGTTCTTATGCCTATAACATCGGGAGCTAGTCACTTGACAACTAATGTCAGAACATCAAGAGAATAAATGCTTTTAATGTCTGAAGTCTTTTTTCCCCCAGTAGCTTGTGACAGACATACATTTTCCTATTCTGTCCTATCTCTTGAGCCTAAAAAATAAAGCAGGGTACTTTCTGTATCAAGGTTTATCTAAAGGACCACATGGAAAAAGTCATGTAATCAGACTTGTCTTAATCAAACTTGGGTAAGGATCAGCCTCCTAGGAGAACAAAGATGGTTTGATTTGCTAATATAAAATTCACAATGGACAGGAAGACTATCTCCAAATCAATACTCACTTAATATCACATTTGTTCCCAGCAATAAGCACTAGAAGGAGGCATTGAGTGTTAATATGTCAGAGTCCAAAATGAGCGTGTGTGTGTGTGTATATATATATAGAAGTGTTATAAATATGTATACTGTGTATGTTATTCAGTATTTTCCTTTCATGCTCTTTTTGCCAGGAACCTGGCAACACTTCAAACAATTAGGGAAAGAAAAAAATTATCTTTAGGGAATATTCTTCAATAATATTTTTGTTTGAAGGTGCATGCAATTCTGTGATACAGTTTTCCCTTTTTAAAACCTTTGCAGTGACACAGTCCTCAAAGCACCTGTTACTGGAGAAGAGTGTGTCTCTATTTTCATGTATCACTATATTATTAAAAATATCATTCTTTGTTGTAAATTCAGTTTGTTTGTTAAAGAAAACTGTGGAGCTACTGCTTTAGAAGAGTGATTGAATCCCTGAAAGCTCAGTAACACCCCATTTCAGGGTAGGATACCCCAAAAAGCATTTTTCATGAAGAAGATATGCAGAGGCTCAATTATACTACACTTTGACTTTTTGGCCCTGTATTGCCCCTTATTGTTAAATCTTCCTAAAGCCACCACCTTATTCCTTAGAAAATTCTTCTCTCCCTTACTATTATCATTTTTTTGTACGGAAAAAATCTAATAAATTAATTTGTTTCATATACTAGCGATTAATATGCCAGAGGAGTCAAGGATGCTTGCTTCGTGTGCAGTTTTTCAACAAGTCTTATTGCAGCACCCACTCTGCCAGGGATTGTGCTACTCACGGAACACAGCCACAGGCAAGATCCACACAGTGTTTATCGCCTAACAAAGCTATTGTCACATGCCCTTTGTCACTCCTAATATTTTTTTGTTTTGTTTTTTTGCCTGTTCTTTATTCTCCCTTGATCATCCTTGCCTGGGGGTCTTCTAAGCTGTTAGTCTTTTTAAAGGGAACAGTGTTTACCTCCATCGATGCTATCCATTAAACTTTGTCTTGTATTTTATTAAGCTTTGAACTTGTTTATTATTTTCTCTTCTTTCTGCTTTCTTTACATAACCTACTTTTCCTCTAACTCCTTGAGTTGACTGCCTGATCCTTCACATTTAATCTTTCTAATAGACATAGTCGTAGGCTGAACATTTCCTCCTAAGAAATGATTGATTTGCAGTCCGCAAGTTCTAATATGTAACTGCTTTGTTTTGTGAGTCATTTAGAAGGGCATGTTTAGTATTTGACCACTTTGATTTCAATTTCTAACTATATCGGTCAGAAAACGTCATTTGTATGATACTGATTCTTTGGTATTTGATGGTACAATTTTATGGCATAGTAGGTGATATTTTTGAACATGCTCCATGTGTGTTTGGAAGTCCATTCTTTAACTATAGTCTGCAAAATACCATATGTGTCCATTAGCTGAAGCTTGCTTATAGTTTTTATTTTAATCTCTATGGTTTTAGTAAGCTTTTACCTTACATGTTAAAATATCCCAGACACGTGTCAAAATATTCCTGTATGACTGTAGATGCAAATTTCTTCTTGAAATTCTGACTTCACTTCATAATATTTGTGGCTAGCTATGTACAATTGCAGAATGGTTGTGTTTTGCACAAGAATTATTCTTCTATTATGTAATAATCATCATTATTTCTAATGTTTTTGCTTTAATGTGATATTAATATAGGTATACTACATTTCTCCCAGTGTTTTTCTTGTATATATGTGTAACCTCCTTTACTCTCATTCTTTTAACTATGTGTTTGAACTGCTACTTGTAACAGCACATAGGCAACTCTTTGAGAGATTCTCTGTGCTCTAACTGGTGAGTTTTGTCTGTTTACACTTATTGTGATAGCTTTTACACTAAGGGATATGGTTGGCTGTAAGAACATCAATATTATATGACAGCATAGATGTAGCACAATAAAGAGAAAATGGGAGAAAAAGGGGAAGAAAGTGAATATAAAATAAGCTTGGTAACTGCTTTGTCATATTGTCTACTAAAATGGCTGAGGAGAATGGTAGCAAGAGTAGTGATGATCTTCCTTGTGGATCAGCTTATGATCTTTAATATAATTCAAGACTAAAAGGAACACGGGTCCTTGCAGGGAAATGGCTGCATGGAGGTCTGAGTAAATAAGTTATAATGTGAGACTGGAGTATCTTGTGTGCTAGAATACTTCCAAGATACATGGGGTCTGTGAAAAGGACATGATTCCATTTGAAGGGGTTCTTGAATGGCCAGAATTGTGTCAATTTAAGCATTGAAAAGAATAATGATTGTAGTTGTATGAACCCCTTGGCATCTATGAAAATCCATGTCTTTACAATGACACTCAAAAAAGAGTAAGTCAAAAAATGCATTTGTTATCAATTGAGGTCACTCAAAGTAACTCCTTACTTTAAAAATGTGTTAAATAAAAAGAAAAAACTAAGCATTTACTCTGCTTTTCAAGCAAGAACTTTAAGATAACCAAACAGTCTCAATTGATGAAGCAAAAAGTGCTACTTTTTAGAAGAATGCCAAATAATATATTTAGAAGGAATTATTGGATTAGAAACCATCACTTCTAAAATGAAGCTTTTTATTCAGGCAAAGATTATCAATTATTATTAAATGAATGGTTAGTGGGGAACTAAACAGATTTTTGATACCAAAGGAGCACTACACAGTCACAGGGAAAAATATATTTGTAAAACGAAGAGGTTGTCACCTTTAAACCATTGCTAAGGTGGACCAACAAGTTATTAATATGCTTATTAGTTTAATAAATATAAAATATATGACATCATTGATAACATAGTCTAGGCAAAAAAAAAGATTTATCTTAAATTCACCAGTCCTTTATCTAGCTTCCAGTTTGCAGTAAATACATGCAAAAAGGAACAAGATCATCAGAACCCATAAGGTTGCAGTAAGCAAATCGATGCGGGGAGATTGGCCTGGTTTCCTCAAGAAATCAGTGTCAAGGACAAAGGGGCCATTGTGGATGAAAAGAAACTTTAGGAAAAAATAACTAGGTATCATGTAAGGACTGGATTCTACCTAGGAAAAATAAAATCAGCTCCAAAGAACATTTTTGTAACAGGTAAGCAAAATTTCATTATATAACAGGTATGAAGAGATATAATGGAATGATTACTAAATGTAATAATGTTATTTTGCATACATAGGGAAATGTTTCCATTTTTAAGATGCAATCTGAAACGTAAAAATAAAATTTAAAAAATGTAAAAATGGTCGTATAAACAGAATGCAACATGTCACTTTTCTATTATATCAGCTTGTTTTTTTATAGGAGTAGCTCTCAATTCTTTAGGAGGAAAAATGGTTATTTTATGCAAATACACACAAGCACACATACGTACATTCTATTTCTTTTCTCTTATTGATCGACCTTAAAATTTTAACATGTATGGTAATCATCACATAATCATCATCACCCTCTTAAGATTTCACTCATGTTTACATTTTGCTGACTTATCATTGCCATATCTTCCTTTTGAATATGCAATTCTTCTTTCTATATTTCCATTCTTTGATATACTTTTCTTTTTTTTTTTTTTTTTTTTTGAGTCGGAGTCTCGCTCTGTCACCCAGCTTGGAGTGCAGTAGTGCGATCTTGGCTCACTGCACGCTCCGCCTCCCAGGTTCATGCCATTCTCCTGCCTCAGCCTCCCGTGTAGCTGGGACTACAGGCACCCGCCACCACGCCCAGCTAATTTTTTGTATTTTTAGTAGGGACAGGGTTTCATCATGTTAGCCAGGATGGTCTCGATCTCCTGACCTCGTAATCCACCCGCCTTGGCCTCCCAAAGTGCTGGGATTACAGGCGTGAGCCACCATGCCCAGCCCGATATTTCTTTCAGTCTTTTTCCAAGTCTAAATTCTCCTAGTCTTTTTTGTCTGAAAAATTTTTTTAATCTCACACTTAAACCATAATTTAGCTGGGTATAGAAATGTAGTTGAAAGCTATTTCTCAGAGTTCTTTGAAATCCTATTTCTTTTGTTTCTGCTTGCTTTTGTTGCCAATTGGAAGTGTGAAGACAATCTAATTGATATGGAATTTGTAGGGGTTTTTTTTTGGTGTTCTGCTTTTTTAAATAAACTATTTCTAGATATGAAATTCCTTTTATCCTGCTAGAAACTCACTATATGCTTTAAATCTGAAGATTGATGTCTCTCATCAATGCTGGAAAATCTTCAACCAGGAAAGTCTTTAAACTTTGAATATTACCTCTCTGCCATTCTCAATAATTTCTCCTTCTGCATCTCCTATTTACCGTGTTGAAACTTGCCATTCTGTTCTCCACGTCTCTTCTCTTTTGTATTTTTCATCTCTTTATCTTTGTGCTTAACATTGAACACTTCCTTCAAATATATCTTATAGTTTATTAATGTTATGTTCAGCTGGGTAACCTATTAGATTTTTTATTTCAAATAGTATATTTTTAATTTCATGAAAATCTATTAATTTCCTTTTCTAACATTTTTAACACCTTTATATACACTAAGCATAATTATTTGATACTTTATATTGCAATCCTTTTATCTCAAAGTCTCAATGTACAATATTCTTTATTTTATATGCTGACTTTTGCACATGGTGGACTATTTTATCTTGAGTTTTGAAATACTGTATTGTGAGCTCATTATCTGGATGATTGATAGGATCTTTATCAATGAAATATCTATCTTATCATCTGGATTTTTAAAGTATTCCTTGTGATTTTTTTTCTCTGCAAGGAGTCCCAGGACTATCAGCAGCCTAAAGTCGTTTTGTGTTTGTCTCTTAACTTGAGGTTTCCAGACAATACAGACAATATAAATTCAGTCCCCAAATCACTGTGAAGCTATGCCTAAGTTTATTAATTCCCAGGGTTGAGTCTGAGACACACAATCATCTTCATCATCTTTCGGAGCTGATATGTAGAACTTTTCTAAGATTACATTTCACTAAGCACATAGCCCTTTAAGGGTCTTGGCTTTATGACGCTATAATCTATATCAATTCCACCTCTCTTCCCTGCTAAGCCCCAATTTTTCTTACCTCTATACAAGTGCGTCTGTGACAGTCAAATACTCCAGGGTTACACAGTTTCAGCTCACAGTTACTAGAGTGATTTTCATTTCCTTCTTACTTTGTGGCCACTATATCATGTTTTCTTTCAAATTCAGCTCTATATTTCAAATAACTTTTGTTATATTTTATCCTACATGTCTGGATGTTAGTTGCAGGTAAGTTTTCAAAGCATCTAGTCTGCCATATTGCCATAAATGAAAGCATTCATTTTTTTCTTTTAAACATATATGATAAAGATAAATTTTCCTCACTGCCTTTACCATTTTTACTTTTATTCCAGCACGAAAAAAAAATGAATTTACATATACTAACATTGAGTTTTCTTTCATGAATTTCTCCCAAGATAAGTTATGTTCCTTTTAAGTTCTTGGTGTACAAACCTTTAAAATCTGTTACTAGTATTTTATTGACCTATGTTTGGAAAATAAATTTATTCCTGAAACAGGATATAAGGCAGGGAAAGAACTCTCTCCTTTCATTTGAAATGATCCCGGTTTTCACATGGTAAACTTTATTATTGTCAGCCTTAGTATCTTTAATATTGCTGTCTTCCCTATATCTTGAGAATTACACTTGATTTGTCTCTTATTTCTCAGATATCTTTTTCTGGGCCTATATGTTCTCCTATTCCCACCAAAAGCTAAGCCTTCTAGTCTCTTTTTATGTCAATGAACTAGGAAGCTCTTTTCTTCTCCTGATTTCACTGGTGAACCTAAATGACCGTGTCTCTTATTATAGCTTTAGCTACTCTTCCTAATCCATTTCTATTGGGCTTGCTGCCTCAGACTTGATGTTTTTATCTTTTACAGCACACATTGCACTTTATGTTCATCACAATATGTTCAAAATCCTGCAATTTCTTTCTATAGAACAGTATTGTGTTTCGCTGTTCCACTTTATAGTACCAATAAATTCTTTTTTGGAGACAAATAATCTTTTGATGCTTGAGCTTCTGATGTCCCTCTTCTCCTCTCTTCAATCTCTGCCTCATGGATACATCAATACATGTGATTTATTACTTTCTAGATTAAATTTCCAGAGTTCTAAATTCGGAATTCTGAATTCATCATTAATTACAACGTCCTCCCTTCAAATTTAGGCTTATTGAACACCCTAACACAATGATGACATTTAAATTTCCAAACAAATAATTTAAAGGCTATTTATTATTACTATATTTAAAAGATGTCTCCAATACCAATCATTAGCACCATTTTGGGCCAGATAGAGAGAAAAAAAGTATATATCATCATCTCTTCTTCCTTATGCCTCATCATAATTACAAGTGCAGGATTTTTCTTCATTATCTCCATCATATGTGTAGAATCATTTTTATTACCTTTTAACTTTATCAGATAAGCATTGTATAGGATAAAAACAATTCCTATATCCTTGTTTGTGCCAGGAGAGTATCTGTGAGAGCCTTAGCAGAAGGAGATCCAGAAGACAAATCAATTAATAAGTGTAAATTACACTTAATATTTGACAAGCACTATGGTACCAAAGTCAGAGTTCTTGTCCTAGAGGGCCCTACAACTCATTTAATGACAGGAATATGAGATGAGAAAAGGGAACTGAATAACTGCAGGAGTGTGTGTGTGTGTGTGTGTGTGTGTGTGTGTGTGTGTATGTGATGAAGCAAATATAACTATACATGACAATCAAAAACATTTTCAGATATTTAAAATATAGAAAGATAGTTTTGTTTTGATTCAAGGATCTTGAAAGTTTCTAAACAATTTTTTGTATCTCCTTTTTATTTTCCATGATACTTTAAAGAGGTAAAGGAAGACATTGGGCAAATTTTTTAAATTATTGTTATAGAAATGAAGCCAAACAGGAGCCAACTATGATTTTTTTTTTTCAAAAACTCATTGTTACTGAATTCAGATAGTTGCCCATCCTTTATCAGCCATTCAAGTCAATCAAAAATAAAAGATTGTTTATTTTTTGAAGATTGATTTTTAATGTGTGGATATTCTTTGAAGCCCTCTGGCCATAATTCATGCAAACACATTCAAAACGTATAACTGAAAGGCAAATGTGACTCTGCTCTCCAGACTTCATGGCTTGTCACTGAGCACACATTCACAAAACCTGAGCATGTCCCAGCATCCAGAATCCACAAGATGGCATTAGTGTTCACTTTTTTTCCCCCGTTTTAAAGCAGTTAATTTTATGACTGTCACTAAATTGTCTTTTTTTTTTAAGAAAAAGATAAATATTTTTCCTCTCCTGAGATATTTCTTAATATGATTAACAATGATTAATTTGATATCTTTGGAAAGACTTCAAGTAAAAGAAAATGACTTGCCTATTCTTCGTATCTGTGTTTTGAAAGTTGATCACCTCATTCCTCCAATTTCTATATCTCTCCTCTTTTATAAGACCCAGAGGCTGCACTGTCCAATACAGTCACCAGAAGCCATATGTGCTATTTAAATTTATTAAACTTAATTTTTAAAATTCAGACCTTCAGGCCAGGCGCAGTGGCTCATCCTGTAATCCCAGCACTTTGGGAGGCCAAGGCGGGTGGATCACTTGAGATCAGGAGTCGGAGACTAGCCTGGTCAACATGATGAAACCCTGTCTCTATTAAAAATACAAAAATTAGCTGGGCATGGTGGCAGGCGCCTGTGGTCCCAGCTACTTGGGAGGCTGAGGCAGGACAATCACTTGAACCCAGGAAGCGGAGGTTTCAGTGAGCCGAGATCGTGCCACTGCACTCCATCCTGGGTAACAGAGCGAGACAAGACTCCATCTCAAAATAAATAAATAAATAAATAAAAATAAATAAACAAATAATAAAATGCAGATCTTTGGTTGCACTAGCCACATTTCATGTGCTCAATAGCCGCACGAGGCTCGTGGCCACCATACTGTACAGAGCAGATATTAAACATTTGCAGGACCCCAGAAAGCTCTATTGGACAGCACTAACTAAAGAATAATAACTCAGGGACCTGAATCTATATCCAGAAACTGATACATACAAACAATATCCCCCTGTTGATGATATCTGTCTTCGTGACATTTACATTCTGATATAAAAATAGAGGTGAACAGAACGTTGAAATCTAAATGCAAACTTTCACCCACCTCTGTGTACAGAGTGTTCTGGGAGCATTGCTGCATCCTTCAAAATATTCACATGTGGGCTGTGTGTTTAGGATGCAAACTACTTTACACAATATTGGGCATCTTCACAGCAGCAATTGACATCTTTAATTATTTTTAACTCCACTTATATTATTGAGCTCAGTGTAGTCATGGCTTTCAGAAGCACAAAAACAAAATAGTAGGGCTGGAAAGGGAGCTGCAGATCATCTGATCCTGCCTTCTTGTATGATTCATTAGGCTGCAAGGCCATAGAATGAGGCATGTGATGTAACAGGAAGTCCTTTGGTCCAGGAGACCAGAAACAAAATCTATTCTGGGAGATCTTGGTTGAACTTTTCTGTACCCAAGTTTCATTACACAGGAAATGAATGGATTGGGAAAGGTTATTTGCAGGTTTACTTTCAGCTCTCAATGTCTCTCTTGTGTTACATTTAGTGTCAGGAATCAAAGGAGTTTCAAAGTCACAAGATAAAAATAGTACCTCTACCTTGAGTATTAATTTTACTCAAAGATTTAAAAAGGAAAAGGTAAGTATGTTGACTGATAAGTAATTTAAAAATTATCTTTTTATCTCTAAAAAATGCAGATGTGTTTTTGGAAGAGATAAAACATGAAACTACAAAGAAATATTATGCCAGCACTGAGCTACTTGAGATACACTCCCAAACCCCTTCAGGATTTTTATTCATTCTTTCTGCCTTTAGGGACAGTTTTCAAACGTTTGAGAAATGCTTCAATAGGCAATAGCACAAGAGTGAAAAGCCTTCCAATGACAAATTTGGAGACTTCCCTGCTGTTTGAGAAGGAATACAAGTTCAGAAATTACAGTTAAATCCATAACGGGATTAAAGTTCATTCACAAAGAAATACAAAGCAATGATGTAATGCTTAATAGTGATGATGTTGGTAATTATACCAGAAATCTGGGCTAAATAATTATTAATTTCATATAAACATAGACTCTGGATTTCCTAGAGGCTAAGTAAAGAGAAAACAGAATGGGTGATATCATTCTCATTTTATAACAAATGAGGAATATAGTCACATAAGAAAAATAGATAAACATTCCCAAACTAAAAAATAAAAAATAAAAAAAATCAGAGGGATTGAATGCAATTGTGTTTTACAAGAAACATAAATTAACATTGCGTTTAATAGCAATTTTACAAATGATAGAGAGGTATTCTTCATAGAGCCATTTCTTAGATTGACCCTGGATAAAGGTCAAAAACATATTAATGTATTGGGAATTTGTCAAACCACCTCTACAGAAAGGGAAACACTAATATTTTCCAGGGGTATAGCATTTGGGTGACCTAACTTGGAAGAAGGGTAGAGCTTAGAGAATTTGAAGAAATGGATGACTAGAGTGCTCATTTCTTATTTTTAAATAACTAATGCCTTATTATCTATTTTGCCCATCAAAATACCACCAATGCCAAAAGAAAGCCATATCATACCAAAAGGAATGAGTTTAGATACACCATCAAATATCAGTTGTTTGAAAGAGAGATGATAGAGGAGAAGCATTTATAAAGATGTTTCTCTTCCCTAAAAATAAACCACCAACGAATATTAATTATCCAAGATCCTACTGTCAACTAAGATAAAAATGTATTGCTAATTCTTGTCTTGGATTTTCAAGTGGCAATGGTGATTATGTACCAATCAGTAGATAACCTTTCTTTCTTGAATATTTTTTGTTGCGGTAAAAAGCACATGCGATTACATTTACCATCTTAACCATTTTAAGTGTATAGTTCTGTGGTCTTAAGTACATTCCCATTGTTGTGCAATATATCTGTAGCACTTTTTCATCTTGCAAAACTGAAACTTTACCCATTAAATACCTTTTCCCTCAACCCTTGGCAACCACCTTTCTACTTTCTTTCTATGCTTTTGACTATGTTAAATGCCTCATATGAGTGGAATTATACCGTATTTGGGCTTTTTAAATTTTCTCCTTTTAACACTGAATAATAGTCCATTTTGTGTATGTACCACATTTTATTTGCCCATTCATCCATTGACGAACATTTGGATTGCTTCTACCTCTTGGCTATTGTAAATGGTGCTGCAATGAACATGTTGCTCAAATATCTCTGTGAAATCATTCTTTGAATTTCTTTGGATATATACCTAGAAGTAAGATTGCTGGATCATATGATAATTCTATTTTTGATTTGTTTGAGGAAGTTTCACACTGCTTTCCATAATGGCTGCACCATTTTACATTTTCACCCACAGTACATAAGAGTTTCGATTTCTCTACATCCTTGTGAACACTTATTATTTTCTGTCCTTTTGAAGGTAGCCTTCCTAATGGACAATGGTTGTTTCTATGCTGCTCTATCAACTTTGCCAGCCAGACTTTTGGCAGGGATATTGTGCAGCAAGCAATCCAAGATGGAGGATGCTTGGATGATCTCAATTATAGGTTAATAACAGAATTGCAAGGGTTGCAAAAGTCATAAATCTGTACATTCATTTAATTTGAAATGGTTTAATAATGGTGAGATAGTGAGTTGTTAAATAGTGGTGCCTTCTGTGTACAGTAGCAGTCATCATTGACCTGACAGCAGCAGCAGCTATGTTGTGAGAAGGAGATAATTTGGGTCTCCCAGTCCTTTCATAACACTGTCAAGTCATGGGATGGGGAAAATACTTAACCACTCTGAGCTCATTTTCCACATTTGTGAATTAGGGATAACAATATCTACTGCACCACACATTGTTGGTATGAGGATTAAATGAAAGTATGTACATAAAGAGTATGGCACATTATATGCTTTCAACAAATGTTAGCTTCTTTACCATTAATCCCCAAATCCATCTCTCATGCAAGTTAATATATTGAGAGATCAAGACCTGAATTTTTTAATAAAATGCTGATACGAAGTTTCAAGAGACATTTAGCAGCTACTGTAATTTTTAAGAAGGCTTTTCTACGGTAGTCTGTACCAGCCATTCAGCCTGCAGAGATCCTGCATGAAGAGGGGTGTACTCAAGTAAGATTTCAGGAATGCTTTGGGAGAAGAGTTTCCTCCATCATTGGGTTTATTATAAGATGTTCAGTCAAAAGTGTTTTTTGAGTGAACCATTCTAAAGTCTTAAGCAACTAGGTCTGAGACGCTGTACTCTTAAGCTCAAATGGACAGAAGGAAGGCCTCACTCTGATGTCTTTGATAGTCCACCAGTCCATTCTATTTAATAAATGCAATCCATTTTCAACACAGCAGATAGAGAGGTTTTCCTAAAACATAAACCAAGTTACATCACACCTCTACTCAAAACTTTCCAGGGTTTCCTACTAGAATTTGTAAAGCTGCAGAGGCAGGGACTTTTTACTTTTTTTTTTTTTTCATTGCTATAAACACAGTACATAGAACAGTGCCTGACAGAAAACAGGCCCTTAATACCTATTTATTCAATAAATACACACATGAGTAAAGGAATAAGTAAAGTATTCAAATTGAAAGACTTTCTGCATAGTATCCCTGGGTTCTGCTTGAATGTTGTCTTGCATATTCTTCTAGGCTTTCTTGACTTCGAATCAAGCATTCCGAAAACTTGTCACTTCCTCACTGATGTTTGGATCCATAATCAGTGCAGACATCTCTCCCAAAAGGCAGTTGGGCCTGAACATTGTGAACACCTTTTAACTCTTCCCCCAGAGCAAAGAGTTGCTCCAGTTCAGCCCCCAAGTCAGGGTACAGACTCAGGGCCTCAGTGTTGGGGATGAGCAAGTCTAGGATATAATTAGTACTCTCAACGCATCAAAGATGCTCCTTTCACAGATGGAGGCAAACAAGGGTAAGTTAAATAGTCAATTATCTATAATGTTTTGCTCCTTTTTTATAAATAAGTTTACCCCAAGACTTTGAAGGTTACACTTAACTGTATTGAGTTGTTGTAAGTTTGATCAGTCATTTCGCTCTTTGGATAAGATATCCTTGCAAGAGTAATGGCCTATCAGGAAACAATTTTCCTAAACCAAGTAATCTAGCAATAGAATTTTATAGGAACCAATTATATTCTTGACAGCCAGCACCCCTAAAATTACTGAATCAATAAGTGTGCTTCAAACCTATAATGTTTAACCAACTCTCTACTTGTGACCAGAAAACTAGACTTTTACACACCCACTGGCAGGCTGTGTGTGTGTGTGAGAGAGAGAGAGAGAGAAAGAGCTCTGAACTGGCTTACCCATTAAGTCAGGAATTAGGGATTCTCACTGGTTGCCTTCAGATAGTTGAAAAATGATCTAATATTAGCTCTAATCATTGCAACCAAGAAGTCTTAAACTCTACACATGTATGTAGGTGAGTGATCCAAAATTGTTAAAAATAAATTTGTTCTCTAAAAAATATATAAGGAGAGTAGAAAGGCTACTAGAGTATAGAATCAATGAATGAAATGGGGAAAAATGAATTCGATGCCTTTGAAATTTAAAATGCACATATATCGCCTGAGAATCTTGTTAAAAACACAAGTGTTCATCCACCAGCCCTGAATTGGGACTGGGATTCTACACTTCTTACACTGTTGCCTGGGCTGGAGTGCAATGGCACGATCTCGGCTCACTGCAACCTCCGCCCCCCAGGTTCAAGCAATTCTCCTGCCTCAGCCTCCCAAGTAGCTGGGATTACAGGTGCCCACCAACATGCCCAGCTATTTTTTTTGTATTTTTTAGTAGAGAGGGGATTTCATCATATTAGCCAAGATGGTCTTGAACTCCTGACTTTGTGATCTGCCCGCTTCAGCCTCTCAAAGTGCTAGGATTACAGGCATCAGCCACTGCACCCGGCCAAGATTCTACACTTCTAACAGGTTCCAGGAGATGCTGACGCCGCTGGACCACAGACCACACTTTGAGTAATAGCATTTTAGAACATGAGGACACAAAAGGCCTAGTTTCACAAGTTGAGAAAGAAGCCATCCACACAATTTAGGTTAAGGCCAAAAGTGATTTTAGAAAGTGCATGAATCGTTGTTAGTTCATTGTCATGACCATGATTGCGCTGTGGGAAAGGATAATTATTTGATTAGTGCACTATAATTCAAGCTCCCTTCCTCTCACAAGTGTGAATCATTGAAACTTAGTCTGGGATTGTTGCCTTGAGTCTTCACTACTTGAGTTCAAGAGCTACAGGATGAGTCTTTTCTCTTTTTTTCTCACTGCTTTTGTGGACACTGAGGGGATGAGTCTTTTCTTACACTATTTTCACATTTATAGGAAAAAGAAACTGATGAGTACGCAGAAACACTGTATAGTTAAAACTGAGTGCCCCGAATGATTGACATAAATAGGGAGAAGCTGTGACTCATTGGAACAACAAAAGCTTTGTTAGAAGTTTGTCTGTGGACAGGATTTGAACTCGAGGAAAAGCTACAGAGTGTGATGAAGCCCCATAGGAAGGCCTGGAGAAGCTCTGCCCCACTTGCAGCCCTGCAGCTTGGTGCTAACTTGCCTCCTCACACATCGAGTGCCAAGACCCATGCTGGGCCATTGTGATCATCCATGTCTCTCCCCCGGGCATGTTCAGCATCAGAGGCCATGCATTTGATAACAGGGAACAAGAGAAAGGAGACGATTATGTGAGAAAGTTCTGGTGAAAATACCAAATAAAACCACTGAAAAGGAGTTCTTTGGCTTGCTGAAAATTCAGTACTTGAATAAAATTCATTTAATTTTGAGCCTTCCCTACAGAGTTCTCTTGGCATGCCCTGTTGTGCTGCAGCAAAAAAACAAGGCAAAGTCAGAGTTATTTTACTCACTGCAGACTGAATAGAAGTTGGAATAAATGTGAGTATATCCAGAAACAGCAAATTCACCCAGCTACAGTAAGGAGAAGACTCACAGACCTTTGAATTTGGTGGCTTCAGGGGTTGAAGCTCTGCAATAACAAAATATGGATAGTGTGTTTAAATAACAACACATAAATACTATGACCCATCATATAGTTCTAGACACATTTATTTAGGTCATGACATATCAAATTGAATACTAAGTTAAAAAAATAACTTATTCTTTATTCAACAAGTGTTGAAATCAGTGTGGCTTGCCTGAATATTGCAGAATATGTTCTATGGGCAGGGTAGAAACTTTGTAATAGGTTGGGCTGAAGCACTGTAAGTATTGGAATGAAATGGGTGGGAAAAATGAAGGGCAAAGGAATGCAGTTATGGAAGAAAGTATAAAGAAAGCAAGACAGAGGGCCAATGATTTACCTTTAGGAAATTTTACACTTAGGGGCAGGTGGAGAGAGAAGAACCACACAAGATGTAGAAAAGGAGCAGTTGGAAAAAATAGAGGAACCACTAGAATATATGGGCACAGAAGCCAAAACAAGAGAACGGCTCAAGAAAGGAAGAGAGGTGTCCAACAGCTTTAAATATTCAATAAAGCTGAAGAAGTATGAGCACTAATAAAGGTTGTCAGATTTCACAGTGGCTGGTCATTACCGTATGAGCTCAATTAGATCCAATGAAAATGAGATTAGAAAGGTCCTAAGGTTTGGATCTGTGCCCCAACCCAATCATGTCTTATTGTAATCCACAGTGTTAGAGGTAGGGCATGGTGCAAGGTGGTTCGATCATGGGGGTGGTTCGATCATGGGGGTGGTTCCTTCATGAATGGTTTAGCACCATCCCCTTGCTGCTGTTCTAGTGGCAGAGTTCTCATGAGATCTTTTGGTTTAAAAGTGTGTGGCACCACCCCTCCAACCCCTCCTCCTGCTCCAGTCATGAGAAGGGCCTGCTTCCCCTTCACCTTCCACCATGATTTTAACTTTCTGAGGCCTCCCCAGAAGCTGAGCAGATGTGCCATGCTTCCTCTACAGCCGGCAGAGCCGTGAGCCAATTAAACCTCTTTTCTTTATGAATTACCCAGTCTCAGATATTTCTTTATAGCAATGCAAGAATATACTAATGCAAAAGGGTTAAACTTAAGGGATGATTTGTTGGCGAGGAAATAGAGAAGTTTGGCTTTGTATGAAAGAAGGTTAAGCAGAAACAACAAAATTAGGGGTTTTGAGAGCAGAATAGAGAGAACAGGTTTATGTTAACATGACACGGAGGGGATCCATGCCAGGTGGCTTTGGCCTCCTCCTCGCAGTAGATGGTGGCAGTGCCATTTCTGAGAGGGAAAAGTGGGATAGGGCTGTAGTGCTGAAACAGTTGGGAAATTAGCAAGGAAGAAATACAAAGACTGCTGAGCAAAAACATAGGTAACCTTGGAGGTGGTATAATTGAATACTGAAATTATCTTAAAAACATATTTTATTTTAAAATACTGTCAATTTCTTTATTACTTTAGTTTTAGCCCTCAAAGAATATCTTTAGAGAATAATGTTTATAGAAAACCCTTCCTAAACAAATTTATTATATTCATCTTTCTGTACATAGCTCTGCTCAGTCAGAATCAGAACAGTAAACATAGAAGAAGACACAGCAGGAAAGAGGCCTGAAGTTCTGCTCCAGCCAATGAGCCCATTCCTTGACTCAGTGAATATGCAACACTATAATTATCACTCCCAGTCACAACCCACTAGCTTCCCTACTCTACCCTTCAGAGGACAAAAAACACATAAAGATCCTACAATCCTCTTAGCATTACATAACCAACCAACAATAGATAAAAATTCCCAGATCTCTTGTTCTGAGGCCTAGTCCTTGTCTGTAACTCAAGCATATCTCTTTTTAGCTAGAACTCTCAACAGAGACCTGAATTCACTCAACATTTGATCTATTTGGCAACTGGTCCACTTAATAGTTAAATCTACTAGGATTTACCAAAGGGATGTGTCATCATTTTTAAATGTTTAGTCTATTCCATAGTTGTGCTACACAAAATAACTCTCAAAAAATGATTCTATTGATTATTTTATGAAGTATAGTTATTCCAAACGGACTCTCTGATTATCAATTCTACATTGTCTTAGTCCATTTTGGCTGCTATAACAAAATACCATAGATTAGGTGGCTTGTAAATAACAGAAATTTATTTCTCGCAGTTCTAGAGAACTAGAACTTCAAGGACAAAGTAGAATCAGTATCTGATTAGGATCCTCTTATGGCTTACAAATGGTGCCTTCTTGTTGTGTCCTCATATGGTGGAAGGGGCAGTGAGTTCTTCTGTAAGGGCACTAGTCCCCTTCATGAGGCTCCACTGCCATGACCTTATCACCTCTCAATGGCCCCATCTCCTAATACCAACACCTTTGGGGGTTAAGATTTCAACATATGAATTAGGAAGAAGAGAGAACAGAAACTTTCAGATCACAAGTATTCACTAGCTAATTCTTGGGTTTTCTTCATAGGTAAGTTACCTATGTGTTCATATTATCTTCATATAAAGATTTCCTCCTGCCCTGTAGTCACTCAGATGTGCGTGTGTGTGTGTCTGTGTGTGTGTGTGTGTGTGAGAGAGAGAGAGAGAGAGAATTTTAGCTATCATTGGCACTGGGCCACCAACACTCTTTTGCTTAGAATCCTTTGTGATAGGGTGTGAATTCATGCAATGTTTGACCTATTTAAAAGTATAGTCTAAATGAAACCATTATTTCTTTTGTATAAAGCTAGTTGCTGATAATGGGATTAAGCCTACAACTTTGGACTCATTACTGCCACATTCAAACTGTCTTAGTAACTCCCAGGGGGCATTATTACTCTGAAATACATTTGGTTATAACTCAGAATACAATCTCATAATAATATATCAGTATTGTTGGAATGCGAAATGCTCTAGCAGTATGTCATAAAGCAAGGATACAGGAGCAGAGATTACAAAACAGAGGGACATAAAAGCATGCACCAAATGTGTGCAGTGGTAAACAACCAGAATGTTGGCTGCTTCTCATAAAGCTGAGGGTCAAAAACTGGTGGAGTAGTCCAAGGTAATTTATGCTGGTTGACCACTCAGAGCAAAGCAAGAAGGAGATACACAGGCAAGAAGGTAAGACAACAAGAGTTAGAGAAGCAGGAAGGAGAACCTCTTGCTGAGGTCAAGCTCCACCAGCGAAGCTCCTCCTAGGGAGAGGATCAGTTTTTGCTGCAAACCCAACACACTAGAAATTAATGGCATAAAACAACATCCACTCATTATTTCTCATGAGTCTATGGATCCACTGGGCAATTATCTCTGATGACCTGGGTCAGGCTCCGCTGATCTCAGCTAAGCTCTCCTTATGTGTCTGTCTGTGATCAGCTGGTGTGTTGGTCAGGAGCTGTCTGGTCTTGGATGGCCTCACAGTGGAAGACTCAGTTTTTCTCTAGGTTGCTCTCTTATCTTTCCAGCAAATTGGCCTGGGCAAGTTATCACGGTGAAGTAAAGAAAAGAGGCAGAAATATTCAAGAGTTTCTTCAAGCCTTTGCTTGCGCCTAATTTGCAATTGTTCCATCGACCAAAGCAAGTCATGTGGTTAAGCCCAGAGCCAGTGTGGGAAGGCACTACCAAAGGATGCTAGTGCAAACTGAAACCATTAACACAATCAATATTCCACAGGAAGGAGCTAATATCAGGGCACTGGTAGTTCAGACCCAAATGATGAAGACAACTCAATGCACATACATTCAGATAAAGGATAGTTTGGGACCTGATGCGTGGAAAGAAAGTATTTAGCTCGTAAATACTTGTTCACTTGCTCAAAAGTAATTAAAGAAATAAAGACCATTCAAATCCTGGTTGCAAATTTCTACCTGCTAAGGTTTAAAAATGCAACGTGAGACATTTAGGCTAGATATAAAGAAAATCTTGCTGACAATGAGAGTTGTTAAACACTGGAATGGATTACTAAAGGAAACTGTAATTTTCTTTTCTTTCCAAGTACTTAAAATCAGACTAGCTACCTAGTTATCTGGTGTGTGTTCTTGGACAGAGGCAAAAAGATGAACTAATTGACCTTTCAGTTTCCCTCCAGACCTATTATTGTCATGCTGAACCTATTCACACAGTGGAAGAAAGAGTTTAACAGCCTGCCTTTTATTCCTACCACTTAACACACATTTATTACAGGCCCTCTCTGTGCTTGGCACTTTGCTTGGTGTTAGGGATGCAATCCCAACCTTTAAGGAGATCATAGTCTTTGGTCAAAAGGTGGAGCAAAAAATGCCCTGTCTACATTAGTGTTAACACATAGGGGTGATAGAAGATACTATTTAAAACAGTGAATGTTTTCAAAGGACAAAGGATACTGTGAAAGGAAAATTTTCTTACCCTGGGTCTCTGCCTATCTTTTGTGCTGGCCAGAGAAGCAGAAGACTCTTTTGTTCGACTGAGCCCATTGATGGGTTTGAGACAGACCAAAGGGCTTAGGGCAGAGTTATAGGTTAGGGGCTAGAGAGATCAGAGTTCTGTGCATAATCAAGTGTGAATTTCTGGCTCTCTAGAAAACCTTAGTGAGAACAGGGGAGAATTAGAGATGAAATTGGAAAGGCGAGAATACAGGCATTATATGGGACAATTTAGCCAGTGAGAAATCCTTTGTTTTGTGGTGACTAAAGGATATTTAAGAATTGAACAATCTAAATTTTTAAAATTCGAACAAAAGGGATTTCTATTCAAACAAGATGACTGGTGTAGACTAGGTCTCCTTGCTTCTCCCTGCTAAGTACGATGATAAACCGTGGATAGAAGGCAGGAGAAAATCAAAGGAGACGTGGTAAGAGGAAGGCAAACTGATTTGGGACCTCAAGAGGACTGAAGAGTTATATCATGAACAACGCAACCTCAGGGTATCTTGCAACCCCTGCGTAACAGAAGGCAACACAGGCCTAGCATTTCACACTCCCAAAACACGACAGAAGGTGGCCTAGGTACCTAACAACATTGGAATCTAATGGAAGTTCCGCACACAATATCCCAGGAGCCAGGCAGAACCACGGGAACGGAGCTGAAGCCCCAGGGCTAATAGGTGCCAAGGTAAGTTCTTCCACACTGTGGTTCTTCCCTCTTCCACCTAGAGACACTGTCTGGTGGGGGCATCGGGCACTGTCAAGGTGGCCTCCACCACAGCACCCAGCTGAGGAAGCTCTCTTTGTCTCCCTAGGCCAGAGGTGTCATTCCCTTACCTAGAGGCAATGTGAGGTGACAGTCCTGGTGGCCTTCCTTTAGCCACCTTAAGCAGTGCCAGCTGGGAGCTGTACTCCAGCAGCCTACCTTCAAGATGGCTGAGGGATGCTCTTCAGACAGAAATGCAACAAAAATGAAGGTTGTGTTTGTTTGTTTGTTTGTTTGTTTTTAGACGGAGTCCCACTTTGTCACCCAGGCTGGAGTTCAGTGGTGCAATCTTGGCTCACTGCAACCATTGCCTCCCGGAGGGATTCTCCTGCCTCAGCATCCTGAGTAGCTGGGATTACAGGCATGCACCACTACACCCAGCTAATTTTTGTATTTTTAGTAGAGACGGGGTTTCACCATGTTGGCCAGGCTAGTCTCGAACTCCTGACCTCAAGTGATGCGCCACCGCCTCAGCTTCCCAAAATGCTGGGATTATAGGCATGAGCCACCGTGCCCAGCCAAATGAAGGTATTTCTGAGCATTAAGAAGGAAGGAAACACAGTGAGGAACGCAATACCATAGGCTGTCCTCATGAGCTTCCTAACATCCATGCTATAATTGAAACAAAAATTATAACCCCAGCTAATACTTAAGACAATGACGTTTAAAAACGGGAAAGGTAGAGGGTAAATGGACATAAAGCTTCCACACTTAACTTGAAAGTGCAACACGTTGATACTAGTAGTCTGTGATAAATCATAGATGTAAATTGTCATACCCAGAGAAACCACTAAGAAAACTATACAGTGATGCACTCAAAAGTCCTAGAGACGCTGCTGGAGGGCTTAGGTGGGTCTACAGATGCCAGTGAGACCCAGCCCTAGCTGGTTCTTGACACCATTGTAACAAAGAATTCAGGGAGGAGTCAGAATGAAATGAAAAGACAAGAAGCTTTGACTGGAAAGTGAAAGTACGCACCCAAGGGCGGGGCTGCCGGCGTGCTCAGGACAGAGTCATGCACGATGGAGTTTGGGTTACTAATTTTATAGGCTCTTCTAATTAGGGGATAGAATAATCTGGAGATTTTCTAGGAAAAAGGCAGAAATTTCTGAGAACTGAGGGCCTACCCATTTTTACGCTAAATATGGCTATGCTCGAATCTGACATGGCAATGGTGGTTGTGTGATTTAGTATGGTAATGAGCATATAATTAGGACTGTGGTAGGGCATGGATCAAATCCAGTGCCTTGTTGGACCCAGCTGGTGTCAGCCAGCTTAGCCTCAGTCCTGTTTCTTAGGGTCTTCTCAGCCCAGGCTCGCCCTTATCCTTATAGCTAATTTTTAATAGCTCCTTCCTTGCTGTTACATGAAATTGTTCCTTGATATTTTTCCATTTTTCCGGGGGCCACCCAGCATTCCTATTTTATGGATATTTCTTTAATTAGGGGGTGCAGTAATCACTAGGTCTCCTGGAAAAGGAGAGGAATTCAGGGACCCCTCCCCCAGTTACCACCCACCTTCTCCCTCATTTGGGTTTACCTGGAACAGTCATGGACAAGTCACCTTGACCAGAGTTTTGGCCATTTTCTTTCCCTTGTTTTGGATTTTCTGTTATTGTGTGGTTTCTTTGCCTGATTCTTGTTTTAGTTGTTGTTTGGGGTTTTTCCATCCCCCTGAAACCACTCAGTGCTATTCCTATCTCAAAAATGCATCAAGGTAGAATTTTTTTTAAATGTTCAATAACCCAGAGGAAGGGAAGAAAAAAGAAAGAATAAGAACAGAGGAAACAAACAGCAATCAAAAAAATAAAATGTCAGACTTAAGCACTAACATGTCAAAAATTAGTTTAAGGATGAATGGTTTAAATACAACAATTAAAAGGCAGAAATTGGCAAAGTGGATAAAATAAAAAAATGACCCAACTATATGCTGTTCACAATAAATATACCTAAAATTTAATGACATAAGTAGGTTGAAAGTAAATGGATGGAAAAAAAATAAATCATGAAATGTTATTTTAAAAAAAACAGGAGTGGATATATTAATGTCAGACAAGGTAGATTTAAGAGCAAGGAAAATTATATAGACAAAGACATTACATTATGATAAAAGGACAAATGCATCAAGAAGACATAATGATCCCAAATATTAATACAGTAAACAACAAAACATCTAAATACATGAAACAAAACTGATAGAACAGAAAAGAGAAATAGATAAATCCACAATTATAGTTGGGGCCATCAACACCCCCCTCTCAGCAACTGATAGAACTACTAGACAGCAAATCAACAAGGCTGTAGAATACCTAAACAATACAATCTAACTGGCCTATTTAGAACACCTCATCCAAAAACACACATCTTTTTATGTGCCAATGGAATGTTCACTAAGATAGACCACATCTTGAGCTACAAAACAAAAGTTCCACCAACATATAAAAATTATACAGAGTATATTCTCTAATCATCATAGAATCAAGCTAAAAATCAATACCAAAAATAAATAATGGAAAAATATCTAAACATTGGGCACGTGCCTGTAGTCCCAGCTACTCAGGAGGCTGAGGCAGGAGGATCATTTGAGCCTAGGAGTTCAGGGCCAGTACGAGGAACATAGCAAGACCCTGTCTCTTAAAAAAAAAAATTGTTTCAGTTAGGCACTATGACTCACGCCTGTAATCCCAGCACTTTGGGAGGCCAAGGCAGGTGGATTGCTTGAATTCAGATGTTCAAGATCAGCCTGGGCAACATGGCAAAACGCCCTCTCTACCAAAAATACAAAAAATTAGCCAGGTGTAGTGGTGCACACCTGTGGTCCCAGATACTTGGGAGGCTGAGGTAGGAGGATCATTTGAGCCTAGGAGGTGGAGGTTACAGTGAACCAAGGTCATGCCACTGGCACTCCAACCTGGGCAACAAAGTGAGCCCCAGTCTCAATAAATAAGTAAATAAATAGAAAAAACACTTTAATAAATCATTTTAAATAAAAAATATTAAAACACTTGGAATGTAATAATACACTATAAATAATTTATGGGTCAAAGAGGAAGTATCAAATAAAAATTTTAAAAACACATAAAACTAAATGAAAATGAAAATACAATATTTCAAAATACATGGTATGCCCCTAACACAGTACTGAGAGGAAAATGTATAGCACTAAATACTTATGTGAGAAAAGAGGAAGATCTCAAGTCAATAAATTGCACCTCTAGAAACTAGGGAAAAAAAGAGTGAAATAAACTCAAATCCAGCAGAAAGAAAGAAATCATAAAGATAAGGGAAAAAGTCAGTGAAATTGGAAAGAGGAAAACAATAAAACAAAAAGCTTGTTCTTCAAAAAAAAATTAATAAATCTCTAGCAAAATTGACAAAAATAACAAAAGAGAAGACAAAAATCTCCAATATTAAGAATGAAATAGAAGATAACAATATAGACACTATACTTATTAAAAAGATATTAGGAAAATACTGCAAAACAATACACTTCTGAAAAAATATAAATCTGAAAGAGCCAATTCCTCAAGATGGATCCCGAGTGGCTAACTGGATATAAACTCAAAATAGACTCAAGCAGCCATTTGCTGATTGGCAGTCACACAAATATGCTGAGTTACACCCAAAATTCAACTTTTTTATCATTGGAACTTTCAGAGCTCACCTGAACCAACCAATCAGAACTTAGCTGCATTGACCAATCAGCACTAATCAAGTTTCAATCCTTCATTTGCATAAATAGACCTGATTGGGAACCTGGGTTGGGACTTTATAAATACATAAGCGTTTCCTTTGTTCTCTGGAATGCTCCTTTGTTTTATACTAAAGGCTGCATCTCCCTCATTTGCAAACTGTTCACTGGAATAAAATCGTTTCCCTCCAAATTCCTTTTCAGAAAACTTCTGTTCACATACTCATAAATTCAACAGCTTAGAAGACATGGGACTATTCCTCAAAAACCACAAACTACCAACTCAATCAAATAAAAGAGATAGCCATATTATAGTGCTATAAACCATTAAAGAAATGGAATTTGCAACTGAAAAGCATCCAGTAAAGAGATCCTCAGGCCCAGATTGGTTCACAGGAGAATTCTTAGAAATATTAAAATAATTAATACAAACTTTATACAATCTCTTCCAGAAAATAAAAGAGTAGGGAACATTTCCCAGTGAATATTGTTACTATGATACCAAAAACAAAGATAATACACACACAAAAAAAGAAATTTACAGACCAGTATCTCTTAAAACCTACAAGCAAAAATTCTCAACAAAATAACAAATCAGACACTAAAGTGGATAAGAATTATGGGTTATATCTAATTAGAATTTATTTCAGTTATGTGAGATGGTTCAACATTTGATAATCAATCAACATAATCTACCATAGTAACAGATTAAAGAAGAAAATTTGTATGATCATATCAATCACGCAGAAAAAGTATTTTTTAAAAAAAGTCAAAAACTCATTTATGATTTAAAAAAAAACTTTTATAATTTAGGGAAAATAAAAGGCAAACTAATTCAGAAATAGGCCCAACAGACATGCTCAGAAGCTTTTTGACAAAGGTGCAAAATCAATTCATGGAGGACAGCTAATGTTTTTAACAAATAGTGATGGAGCAATTGACCATCTATAAGAAAAGAAAGAAAGAGAAGAAAGAAAGAAAGAAAGAAAGAAAGAAAGAAAGAAAGAAAGAAAGAAAGAAAGAAAGAATTTTAACCTAAAACTCACACTTCATATAAAATTTATTTTAAAATTAACCACAGACTTAAATGTAAACCATAGATTTACAAATCTTTTAGAATAAAACATAGGAGAAAATACGTATCTACGCCATAAGGCTAGGCAAAATTTCTTTGACTCCAAAAAACAGAATATTCAACTACCTATGACCCAGTAATTGTACTCTTTGACATTTACCCCAGAAAAATGAAGACATATTTACAAAAAATATGTACATAAATCTTTATAAAACTTTATTAATAAAATTTTAAAAACTGTTAGCAGCTCAGATGTTTTCCAGTAGGGAATAGTTCAATAAACTTTGGTACACCCATACCATTGAATGCTACTCACTAATACCAAGGAACAAACTATTGATACATACAGCAGCTTGGATGAATCTCTAGGAAATCAGGCTGAGTGAAAAAAGCTGTTCCTCAATGGTTACATCATGTTTGAGTCTATTCTTGAAATGACATTCTTGAAATGACAAAATTATAGAAATGGAACAACAAATTAGTGCTTCTTGGGGAGTAGGAATAGAAGATAGAGTAGGAAGTCGTGTGACTACAAAAGAGTTTTTCCCAGCATCCTGTGGTGATGAAAATGTTCTAAATCTTCACGGTGTCAATTTGATTATCCTGGTTGTAAGATTGTATTACAAGATCTTTGACAAACCTGACAAAAACGAGAAATGTGGAAAGGATTCCCTATTTAATAAATGGTGCTGGGAAAACTGGCTAGCCATATGTAGAAAGCTGAAACTGGATCACTTCCTTACACCTTATACAAAAATTAATTCAAGATGGATTAAAGACTTAAATGTTAGACCTAAAACCATTAAAATCCTACAAGAAAACCTAGGCAATACCATTCAGGACATAGGCGTGGGCAAGGACTTCATGTCTAAAACACTAAAAGCAATGGCAACAAAAGCCAAAATTGACAAATGGGATCTCATTAAACTAAAGAGCTTCTGCACAGCAAAAGAAACTACCATCAGAGTGAACAGGCAACCTACAGAATGGGAGAAAATTTTTGCAACCTACTCATCTGACAAAGGGCTAATATCCAGAATCTACAATGAACTCAAACAAATTTACAAGAAAAAAACAAACAACCCCATCAAAAAGTGGGCAAAGGACATGAACAGACACTTCACAAAAGAAGACATTTATGCAGCCAAAAAACACATGAAGAAATGCTCATCATCACTGGCCATCAGAGAAATGCAAATCAAAACCACAGTG
This sequence comes from Symphalangus syndactylus, assembly GCF_028878055.3. Taxonomy (NCBI): domain Eukaryota; kingdom Metazoa; phylum Chordata; class Mammalia; order Primates; family Hylobatidae; genus Symphalangus; species Symphalangus syndactylus. The sequence goes on along the minus strand of NC_072424.2, from coordinate 133,331,321 downwards.
AGATACCATCTCACACCAGTTAGAATGGCCATCATTAAAAAATCAGGAAACAACAGGTGCTGGAGAGGATGTGGAGAAATAGGAACACTTTTACACTGTTGGTGGGACTGTAAACTAGTTCAACCATTGTGGAAGTCAGTGTGGCGATTCCTCAGGGATCTCGAACTAGAAATACCATTTGACCCAGCCATCCCATTACTGGGTATATACCCAAAGGACTATAAATCATGCTGTTATAAAGACACATGCACATGTATGTTTATTGCGGCACTATTCACAATAGTAAAGAGTTGGAACCAACCCAAATGTCCAACAACGATAGACTGGATTAAGAAAATGTGGCACATATACACCATGGAATACTATGCAGCCATAAAAAATGATGAGTTTGTGTCCTTTGTAGGGACATGGATGAAACTGGAAAACATCATTCTCAGTAAACGATCGCAAGGACAAAAAACCAAACACCGCATGTTCTCACTCATAGGTGGGAAGTGAACAATGAGAACTCATGGACACAGGAAGGGGAACATCACATTCAGCGGACTATTGTGGGGTGGGGGGAGGGGGGAGGGACAGCATTAGGAGATATACCTAATGCTAAATGACGAGTTAATGGGTGCAGGAAATCAACATGGCACATGGATACATATGTAACAAACCTGCACATTGTGCACATGTACCCTAAAACCTAAAGTATAATAAAAAAAAAAAAAAGAAAAATATTACATAATGATAAAGGGTCAATACTCCAAGAAAAAAAAAAAAAAAAAAAGATTGTATTACAAGATGATGACACTGGAGGAAAACTGAGTAAAGTTTGGGATCTCACAGGATTATTTCTTACAACTGGATGAATCTACAAATTATGTCAAAATTTAAAGTTTAATTTTAAAAAGTCTAATGAGAAATGAACAGAGTTAAAAACACAGAAAATTTAAAATCTACTAAAAGGCATAAAATAAGACAAACACATTGCAAGCCACTCTGGTTTCCACAGTAAGATACAATCATAAAATATTATTTTCCCTAACATTTAATAAATTCAATGTGATCCAAACAAAACTACGAATGAGATCTTGAGGATGATGGAACCAGACAAGTTGATTCTAAAAGAGAACAATTTAGCCATATGTCTTAAATTAAATATCCAAATACCTGTTAATCCAAAAAAAATTCACTTATAAAAATTTATCCAGGGCTGGGTGCAGTGGTTCATCCCTGTAATCCCAGAACTTTCAGAGGCCGTGGTGGGAGGATCACTTGAGCCCAGGAGTTCCAGACCAGGCTAAGCAACAAGTGAGACTTTATCTCTACAAAATATTTAAAACTTAGCCTGGCATGGTGGTGTGAGCCTGTAGTCCCAGCCATCAGAGAGTCTGAGGCAGGAGAATATCTTGAGCCTGGGAGGTCGAGGCTGCAGTGAGCTATTATCACACTGCTGCACTCCAGCCTGGGTGACAGAACAAGACCCTGTCTCAAAAAAATAAATAAATTTATCCCACCAAACCTTCAATTATGAGCACATGTAAGCATATTAAAATAGCAACAAACTGGGCCGGGTGCGGTGACACACGCCTGTAATCCCAGCACTTTGGGAGGCCGAGGCGGTCGGATCACGAGGTCAGGAGATTGAGACCATCCTGGCTAACATGGTGAAACCCCGTCTCTACTAAAAAAAAAAAAAAAAAATACAAAAAAATTAGCCGGGCGTGGTTGTGAGCACCTGTAGTCCCAGCTACTCTGGGGGCTGAGGCAGGAGAATGGCGTGAATCTGGGAGGCGGAGCTTGCAGTGAGCCGAGATCGCACCACTGCACTCCAGCCTGGGCAGCAGAGCGAGACTCCATCTCAAAAACAAACAAACAAAAAAAAATAGCAACAAACTGGAAACATCTTGAATATCTGTAAAGAGCTGGCTGGTTAACAAATTATAGTATATCTGATTCTATTAATAGTTGGTGTTTGAAAACAAAAAGAAAAAAGAAATACTAAATTACTGAAAGTCTCATACATTGAAATATTATTATGCAGCTACTCAAAGAATAAAACAGGTCTTTAGATACTGATATCAGATTACTCAAAAATATTTTCTCATGCAAAGTGGTACAAAATATTAAGTATAGTGTGATATCGTTTTGTTTGCAAAGAAGGATTGAGACATATACATTTAAAAATATTATAGGAGAATATAAATTATTAACCGTAGTCACCTCTGAGCGGGCTAATTGGCGATATCATGTAAGAATATTTTTTGCAGGCGAGAGTACCCTTCCATGCTGTTGAAAATTTTTAGCACATGTACTAATTAGGTTTTTTTAAAAAAATTTATGCAAAACAAACTGAAGGAAAACCAACTTTGGTTTATAAACGGCCAGGATTTTCTAACGTACAATTTCATGTTGTTTACAATTGTTGAACAATGATGGGCCCCCTCACTAATGAAACTTTATGCAATCGACCTGCATTAATGTTGCTCCAGGGTGAAAAGAGTATCAAAAAAAACAATCGCTGACCAAACCCTTTGTGTCAACACCAGGATTGAGATGTAGGGACAGCCTCAAGGTGAAGAATGAAGAATACTTCATCAGATGCACAAACAGAGCCAAAGGTGATCATGAAAATATAAGCTCCGGCCTCCCCATCCCAGAGAGTCACAGAACTCTGGATGAGGGCATTGGACTTCTACAAGGCCACACATGGTAGTACAAACTTATTTTACTTCAATCTCATACAGCAGCATTCCTTAGCTGACAACTAGGTTACAGCATCCTGACCTACATCTTGGCCTATGCCACTTTCATCCATAAGACAGGGTTGACTGATTAGACCGAAATTACAGAGTTTCAAAAACTTTCTATGATGATGCCCGTTGACATGTTTTATTATTTTAATTACTTAATTTTATTTCTAAATTATGATTTTAAAAATCATGTTCCTTAGATACAAGATACTTAAAAGCACCTGGACCATTATTTGCAAAAATCTACAGCCATTTTCAAATTCAGAAAGGGACTTCCCCATGAGCTGAACCATTAATGACAAATTCTGTTCCTTCTCTCATGACAGTAGCAGTGGGTGAGACAGATGACTCGGAGCTTTCATACATTAAGATTTTCCCCATTAGCTATTTATAGGGAGATCTTTTAAAAATGTATATGCTTAAAAGTTTAAAGTGTGCTACTCAGGACGTTACATTGACAAATGGATATGTTGTAGGTTACTCAGTTCTTTCACTTCAGATTTAATTTTATTGCCAAAGGTAACAGAAAATGTATAATGTTTCAAGTTCCTGGTCCAAACTTAAGTAAAAAGAGAAATTCTTTCTAGGTAAAAGATAGTAGTGTTCAAAAATTCTTAAATAAAAAGGTTTTTTTTTTCCTTTTCCCCAGAAAAATACAACAATACCAAAAAATACACTTGTTAAGGATGATTCAGACCTAGCAAAGGAGTGATATTTAGAGAAACAGAAAGAATATTTAGATTAAATGGGAGCCATGATAAGGAAAACACCAAAAAAAAAAAAAAAACTGGTTGATATGGGGCCCATTCATTATCCTTGTTTCCTGGTCTCTTTTTCAAGTGGCCAAAAATAGTGGAAAAAAAAAAAATTCCACTTTTAGAAGGGGCAAAATAGTGAAGAAACTATAATAGTGGGTGCCATACTGGATTCTATCTACCCCATTATTAAGTGAAATTCATCTGATTTCTGCAGCTAGTTAAGGTGTGTAAATCAGTACACTGAGATAGAATGGGGTTCTCTATATAATCAACTGACTCAGTTGTTAAATCATCCTGGTCGAAGGACTTCCAGCCTATGCGTGGCTAATAGTAAGAAAAAACATACTAGGTCTTGCAGTTCCATGAACCAGCAGCCTTGGAATCCACTCCGTTTTCTGGAAGCCAAGAGCACAATATACCACTTGGCCCTCAACCAGGAAAGCCAAAACTCTGGCCAATGCAGCAATTTATTTTGAGTGACAGTCATCTTCTTGTTCCATGTTTACATTCCTGTACCAAAATAGATGCAGGACACAACTGAGAATAATCCTTCAACTTTTGTGGGTCATATTGTTTAATTACTCCAAGAACAAAATGCCCTATATGAGTTACATTTGGCATGGAAATACTTTACCTAATAAGACTGGCTGTTCACCATACAGTCTTGTTTTGAAACTATGGTACTATAGTATGGAGATTTTGTTTTGTAAAAAACAAATAGTCATCTGAGAGTAATAGAGGAAGGTGCCAATGTCAGCTAACACTGAGTGACCTTGGGCAAGTCACCTTGTATGTCTTCATTTCCTCATCTATACAATGAAGGCCATGGACTAGAATTATTTCTAAGCTCTATACAATAGAAAATATGCATTTTAAGTAGAAGTCAAACATTTTAAAATGTATTTTTTGAAAAGAGTAGTACATTGACTAAAGATTGTTGCCTTTGGAAATATATTTTTTACATTAAATACTTTGCAAAAATAATTTTTGTAAAAAAAAGAGAGAGACATCAGACGGGCAAGGTGGCTCACGCCTATAATCCCAGCTCTTTGGGATACTGAGGCAGGCAGATTACCTGAGGTCAGGAGTTCAAGACCAGCCTGACCAATGTGGAGAAACCCCATCTCTACTAAAAATACAAAATTAGCTGGGTGTAGTGACACACGCCTGTAATCCCAGCTACTCGGGAGGCTGAGGCAGGAGAATCCTTTGAACCTGGGAGGCGGAGGTTGCAGTGAGCCGAGGTTGCACCGTTGCACTCTAGCCGGGTCAACGAGAGCGAAACTCCATCAAAAAAAAAAAAAAAAAAAGAGAGACATCTATAATTTTTTCTAAAGGATTTTGTGTTATTAAAATTAGGGAAGATAGGCAAGACTTCAAGTGTCTCTGAATAATGACTATCTTTAAGAATTTTTTAAAATTATCCAGTCTTCAAACAAGGTGACGATAATTTATTTCAAAAATATCTTCAGATGTTGTATCAGAAGACATAACACCGTGAAAAATCTTTTGTCAACTATAAGGCAATACAAAGTAAATATCACCATGATTATTTCTTGTGTTAGAAGAGTTCACATATGCTGTCATTGAGTTCTTAGGTTGATGATGTATGTCTCTTCATTTTAAGTGACAATAAAATCTAGATGTTAAATTCAAACAAGTTTCGAAGATAAACATTTCATGTGGATATTCTTCCTCTTTGCTTTTAGAAAATTTGGTAGATCTAGATATTATCTAAGATTATTCAATGGTGTGATTCAAATACAATCCTGGTACTGATTTTAACTGAAGAAGCTATCCATCGTCACTCATGTAGCGCTGGATGAATGAGTTTTAATTTGACCCTCAGAAGTCAGTCTAGCCAAATAATAACAATGAAAATGCATGAGAACAGCAATTTCAACCTGGTTATTTCACAGACAAGCTTATTTTATGCATCAATAGCAAATAAATCAAGAAATTGGATGGACTTGCTGAATGTCTTTCACTGCCCTAAGTAAATCCATCTAGCTAGCTTAACAAGCAGTTCTGAAGATTGGAGTGTAAGCAGAGAAGAAATATTGATTGATTGCTTTATTTAGAGTAGAACTGTAACACCACCTATGCAAGGAATGTAGCATATATAGCCAGGCAGTACCATCTTGTTGCTATACACTTAACTGCAAGATAGATTAGACATTGGTGTGTGGAGTCTGATCCCATAACTTTAAGCCCTCTCTAGTAGCAAAACATCTCCTACTAAAGGCATTAACTTTTGGGAGATGCAAGTGACTGCTGGCTGGCACATTACATTTCCATAATGCCACACCACCGGGTAACTGAGCATCTGAGGGAATGTCAAAATTTACATGTACGACTGAGCTGTTTCAATCAACCCTGTAAACATTTTAAAGAGGAAGAACATCTTACATCAAGCAACTAAGTTCCAAATTTATGCTTCATTTTGGAGGCTTGGATATTGTAATGTGCATATAACAACAAAGGACCCTCTAGAACAACCTTCTGCTTCCCTATCAGCAATTCTTCCTCTTACTGCTGTAATTTTTATTTCCCGAATAGTAATAATACGAATAAACCTGAGCCCATACTCTGAGACCTAATAGACATCTTCCTGAGACCAACACATGCACACGTACATTTATTGCGGCACTATTCACAATAGCAAAGACTTGGAACCAACCCAAATGTCCAACAACGATAGAATGGATTAAGAAAATGTGGCACATATACACCATGGAATACTATGCAGCCATAAAAAATGATGAGTTCATGTCCTTTGTAGGGACATGGATGAAACTGGAAAACGTCATTCTCAGTAAACTATCTCAAGGACAAAAAAACCAAACACCACATGTTCTCACTCATAGGTGGGAATTGAACAATGAGAACTCATGGACACAGGAAGGGGAACATCACACTCCGGGGACTGTTGTGGGGTGGGGGGAGGGGGGAGGGACAGCATTAGGAGATATACCTAATGCTAAATGACGAGTTAATGGGTGCAGCAAAACAACATGGCACATGGATACATATGTAATAAACCTGCACATTGTGCACATGTACCCTAAAACCTAAAGTATAATAATAATAAAAAAAAAAGAAAAGGAAATACTTGTATTAGCAATAGAACTGCCCTGGTAGAGAACTAGTGGAAGTTGTCATTGCAGTCATGACATATTAAAACATCAGCCATGTTTTAATAACAATTCCAGGTCTACGCAAAACTGGAGAAAACATTTACCATCCTCATGAATTTCTAGACTAGCCTACAAGATCATCCAGATCATCCAGATTTCCATACAATGTTTCTCTGGGAACTCTTCATCCACTTTAAAGCCTCACTTGACCAACTTCCAGCTGGCACTCAACTCATGGGCACTTGCAATGTGACCCACCCCTGGCACCAGTGATTTCAACACACTGCTCATGCACCAAGCACCATTCCTCACATGTACATTGTTGGTTTTTTGTTTTTGTTTTTTTGATACGGAGTCTTGCTCTGTCACCCAGGCTGGAGTGTCGTGGCACGATCTTGGCTCACTGCAGCCTCTGCCTCGCAGGTTCAAGTAATTCTCTGCCTCAGCCTCCCGAGTAGCTGGGATTACAGGTGCCCACCACCACACCTGGCTAATTTTTGTATTTCTAGTAGAGATGGGGTTTCACCATCTTGGCCAGACTGGTCTTGAACTCCTGACCTCGTGATCCACCCACCTCAGCCTCCCAAAGTGTTGGGATTACAGGCGTGAGCCCCCACGCCCAGTCATATATACATTGTTGATGCAGACACTTCTCAGTGAATTTAAGATTTGGGAGACAAACTTCAAATGGAGAGAATTAAAAATTTAAGCAATTGGGCCAGGCATGGTGGCTCATGCCTGTAATCACAGCACTTTGGGAAGCCAAGATAGATGGATTGCTTGAGCCCAGGATTTCAAGACCAGCCTGGGTAACAAAGTGAAAGAAATTTTTTTCTTCAAAAAAAAATGTTCAATATTAGCCTGGCTTGGTGGTGCATGCCTGTAGTCCCAGCAACTAGGGAGGCTGAAGCGAGAGGATCCCTTGAGCCCAGGAGTTTGAGGCCGTAGGGAGTTATGATCCGACCACTGCACTCCAGCCTGGGCAATGAAGGAAAACCTTGCCTCAAACAAACAAAAAAACAAAAATTAAGAAATTGGTTACCTAATGCTGAAAAAACAATTTGTCCTAAATAATACAGTAATTCTTGGTATTCAGAGAGGACCAAATTCTAATCTACAAATTCATAAACAGCACTATAGATTATAAATTATTCTATATAGTGAAGTGAATTTTAGCTGAAAAAATCAACTCAAATGGCTTTCTCAGTCCCTTTAAAGAAAACTACTTTGACTATAAGAACCAGTGAAGAAAAGCAAAGTAGTATTCAGGTTTGGGGTGGCCAGCTAGACTCACTCCCAAGCAAGGTTACCTGCCCTGCAACAGCACTCTTACTGAGGATGGAATTCAAACTGCTCCTCTAGAAATATGACACATTACTACAGATCCCAGGTTTTAAGAAAAGTCACCTGTAAATGTGGCTGGTCAAATTTATTTTATTACTGTGCAAAACCTTATGGGCATTTTTTACTAGAAAGAGTTGTCCGTTTTCACAAATAATTTGATCTAATCAGTTGTGATGTGATTCGGAAGTAGGATCGTTGGTTATATTTGAAACAAAAATCAAGGGAAAGTATTTGTATTACAATCCAATTAAGAATAGCACCTTGATAACTTCAAAAAATATGGGTGTAATTATTTGTAAAGTCTTAGTTTACAAGTATCTGGCTCCAATGTCCTTCAGAGACCTCTCCTATGAGACCAGTGCTTGTCTACCTCTCACTCTGTAGTAACAGTGCCACTGCAAGCCCATCACTGGATGACTTCTTTAAACACCACAATTTCCACACTGAAGGACTGCAGACACAGGTAGCACGTTCTACTCCTGATTTTTACAGCTTTCACTCAGTTGCAGTGATATCAAAGAATGTGAAAACTAGTTTTCTGGCTATTTAGTAGCCGTCAAGTACGTCTCCTAGCTCGGTCAGATTCTGCCTTTCCTCTATATTCTTGCGGTTCCCTCCACCTTCATCTTGGCATATAACCCACTGATCTTATCTGGGTGTCATGTCGCTAGACTAGCAGCTCCTCAAGAACAGGGCTTTCTGTTGTTCATCTTCATTTCCCCAACCTCGAGCAATAGTGCATGTCACACAGAAGGTCACACAGCTTGAGTTTACTATTTAAGCTGAATAATGAAGCAACCAGGCATTTGACTCAGTTAACTTTCTTTTTTTTTTTTTTTTTAATTTTTTTTTTTTTTTTTTTTTTTATACTTTAGGGTTTTAGGGTACATGTGCACAATGTGCAGGTTTGTTACATATGTATCCATGTGCCATGTTGATTTCCTGCACCCATTAACTCGTCATTTAGCATTAGGTGTATCTCCTAATGCTGTCCCTCTCCCCTCCCCCCACCCCACAACAGTCCCAGGAGCGTGATGTTCCCCTTCCTGTGTCCATGAGTTCTCATTGTTCAATTCCCACCTATGAGTGAGAACATGCGGTGTTTGGTTTTTTGTCCTTGCGATAGTTTACTGAGAATGATGTTTTCCAGTTTCATCCATGTCCCTACAAAGGACACGAACTCATCATTTTTTATGGCTGCATAGTATTCCATGGTGTATATGTGCCACATTTTCTTAATCCAGTCTATCGTTGTTGGACATTTGGGTTGGTTCCAACTCTTTGCTATTGTGAATAGTGCCGCAATAAACATACGTGTGCATGTGTCTTTATAGCAGCATGATTTATAGTCCTTTGGGTATATACCCAGTAATGGGATGGCTGGGTCAAATGGTATTTCTAGTTCTAGATCCCTGAGGAATCGCCACACTGACTTCCACAATGGTTGAACTAGTTTACAGTCCCACCAACAGTGTAAAAGTGTTCCTATTTCTCCACATCCTCTCCAGCACCTGTTGTTTCCTGATTTTTTAATGATGGCCATTCTAACTGGTGTGAGATGGTATCTCACTGTGGTTTTGATTTGCATTTCTCTGATGGCCAGTGATGATGAGCATTTCTTCATGTGTTTTTTGGCTGCATAAATGACTCAGTTAACTTTCTAACAACGTAGGCTCTCCCACATTTTTTCTCATCGGAAGCCCCAGGAAGCATAACCAACCCCTTGGCAGCAGCTCATAAGATTTTTTTAATCTCATGTGACAGGAAAAAAAGCCACTATAGAAGGTTTGAGCAGGCAGCTAGCACAGCTCTACCCAGCAATGCCTAAGGGCAATCTAAATGCATCTCTGTAAGACACGGAAATGGGAACAGTTTATCACCTAGTAAAAAAAACAGAAAAATGAGCACAATTACTCTGGTTTCTTACAGTACAGTATGAAAAGAAATTGAATAAATACCTATGATGCCAAAATTACTAGGCTTCATACCTGAAATGATTGAGTGAAAAGTAAGAGCCTCAGAAAAGGTTTTTCTAAAATGGGCCTGTTTAAGTAGCTTGTTTCCTCAAGCAAAACTACAAATTTTGATTTATAAAGTGTGAGTAGTTGTGGAAGTACCGCTGAAAAAGCTATTTATACTCTTCCAGGCAGGAATCTGATAAGACCAGCTGGTTCTTTTTCTAGAGAGAATGCTGTATCCAACAAGCTGGGCTTGCATAGTTACCACTTTTCTCCCATCATTAAGGTTCTCTCCCCAAGTGAAAAGGAAAGAAAATTAGATTCTCGTAAGCTTTCCTTCTTCCCATGTCAGAGAAGAAATATTCAGAAGGTTGCACAAGGCTCATGTGCCAAGAGTCGAGCAGCAACAACATGAGAAATCAAAGTCACCATCTCTCCCAGTGGTCATGGGGGTGTTGGGTTTAGCTCAAAGTGTCACACTCTCAGTACTTTTAACCCATGATTTCTGTCTTCTGCCACAGATGAGGACAGACTCTGTGTGTCTGTTCTAGATTTCTCTAGCAGTGTTTCTGTTCCTATGTGGATTGCCAACTCTTCTCACAGAATGTCATAGGTTCATGTCCAAGGCCAAAGAGAAGCATAAGCTGCTTACAGTAAAGGGTGATATTGATAATTAAATAATTTTCCCCATTTCACGCTCCCACTCTATTTTACATATTTTGCAGTTCCTATAAAGGACCAATAAAGCATTTTTAGTTATTCAACCATATTTCGTAAATAAAAAAAAAATGGTTTTAAAGTCTATTCTGAAGTTGGCAGGAATGAAACAATAAAAGTCCGTTTTAGATAGCAAAATCAACTTGACGAACACATTAATGAAAATTCAGAAAATCTTTTTCTATTTTTTAAGCAGCTGCAGCTAAGAAAAACATAAATTCAAGTCTATACCCTATGAAATTGAAGTCATTTAGCCTATGACAGTTCCTCATTAAAAATAATGAAGGGTTGGAAAGCAAAGTTTAGAAAAGGAAGAGGAGGTACTTTTCCACAGTGGGGACTAATTCCTAAGGTTGAACATCATTCACTCACATACAACATGGTGCTGCAAATTTATTCAGACAATTTCCGCAAGTGTAGAATAAAGAAAGCATTATCAAATACTCCACCCATGAAAGATTAATGCTATAGGAATTGCCACCTGCTATACACAACTAGAAACCTAGAAAACATATATGAAACAAATGATTGCAGACAGTGGACATAGGTGATGTATGTCAGTTATACCTGCTAGAGGGGGAAAAGATGAGATAAACTCTACAACTGCCCCAGCTTACTGCCCGGAAACAATTTTGTTTTTTTGCTGTTGTTAAGACAGAGTCTCACTCTGTCACCAGGCTGGAGTGCAGTGGTGCGGTCTCAGCTCACTGCAACCTCCGCCTCCCGGGTTCAAGCGATTCTCCTGCCTCAGCCTCCCAAGTAGCTGGGACTTACAGGCATGTGCCACCACGCCCAACTAATTTTTGTATTTTTAGTAGGAACGGGGTTTCACCACGTTGGCCAGGATGGTCTCAATCTCTTGATCTCGTGATCTGCCCCCCTCGGCCTCCCAAAGTGCTGGGGTTACAGGCATGAGCCACCACACCCAGCCACAGTTTTTAGGATCAAAAGCAGTGAGGCAGAAGACTAAGAGGGGCTAGAGAGTCAATGAGTGGAAGAGGTAAGGTTTAGAGTTTGAAGAAATCAGAGTGTATAAAATTTGTGGGACAGAACAGTGAAGAGGGAGCTTCAGAGATCTGCAGAAGTTGCCACTCAAATCCGTGTTTAAATACTGATCTGCACATGTGTAAAGTAAAACTCTAAAATGCTGAGGAAAAGACTGGAAAGCAGTCAGATAAAAAACAAACTAAGAGAAGGCAAGAAAAGTGGGGCAGGAGGAGGGACACAGAAAAAACAAATAGATAATAAGTAGAAAGATGGTAGATTTAAATCAAAGTAAATCAATAATTACACTTATATAAATAGTCTAAAAGTTTTGATTTTATTGAATCTGAAATAGTCAGATTTAATAAAAAATCAAAATCCAGCGATATACTGTCTCCAGAAAACCAACATTAAAAATAAATACTTTTAAAATAAGTTAAATATAGGCCAGGCACAGTGGCTCACACGTGTAAAACCAGCACTTTGGGAAGCCAAGGCGAGCCGATCACTTGAGGTCAGCAGTTCGAGACCAGACCGATCAACGTGGTGAAACCCCATCTCTGCTAAAAATACAAAAATTAGCCAGGTGTGGTGGCAGGCACCTGTAATCCCAGCTACTTGGGAGGCTGAGGCAGGAGAATCACTTGAACCCAGGAGGCAGAGGTTGCAGTGAGCAGAGATTGTGCCACTGCACTCCAGCCTTGGTGACAGAGCAAGACCCTGTCTCAAAAATAATAATAATAAAAATAAAAATAAGTTAAACATAAAAGAATGGAAAAAATATGGACTACATATAACATGAAAAACAATCAAAAGAAAGCTGGACTGGCTGTATTAACACCAGAAATAAATAGACTGCAGAATAAGGAATATTCGTGGGAATTGCAAAGAAAGAACAGAAGAAAATTTTTGTGACCATGGGCTAGGCAAATATTTCCTAGGACCCCAAAAGCACCAACTAAGGGAAAAATGATAAATTAGACTTCATAATATTTTTTAAATTGCTCTTCAGAAAATACTGTTAAGAGAATAAAAAGATAAGCAGCCACAGACTTGGAAGAAATATTTTCAAAACATATAATTGATACAGGATTTGTGACAAGAATTTCTGAAGAGCTCATAATTTGATAATAAGACAACTCAATAAAAACTGGATGAAAATATGTGAACACTACTTAAAAGAAAATATACGAATGGCATACAGGCACATAATAGGTGCTCAGTATCATTAGTCATTAAGGAAATACAAATACTACTACATATCCACTAAATTGGCTAAAATTAAAAAGACTAACTCTACCAAGTGTTGGTGAGGACAGGGATTAACTAAAGTTTCATATGTTGTTGCAAGGTACAAATAAAATTAAATTTGATACAGGCACTTTGGGAAACAGCTTGCCAGCTGCTTCTTAGGCTAAAAGGACACCTATCACAGTACCCAGAAATCCCACTCCTCCATATTTACACAAGAAAAAATGAGAATATATGTCATGTAAAGACTGAAAGTTCATAGTCATTTTATTCAGAATAGCTCAAAATGGAAACAAGCCAAATGTGCCTAAAGTGGTAAATGAATAAACAAATGGTATATCTATAAGAGGGGATACTACTTAGTCATAAAAAGAAATACAGTGTTGATAGAGCCAACAGCATAGATGATTCTCAAATGAATTACTCAAGTGAAAGAAGGCAGACACAGAGAATTACATGCACTGTGATAAAAACAACACTATAGTAACAAAAAGATCAGTAGTTGCCAGAGGCTGGGGGGCAAAGAGAAGAACTGAATGCAAAAAAGCACAGGGATGCTTTTAGAGATAATAAAAATGTTTTATATTTTGATTGTGGTGACACTTACACAACTTTATACACTTGTCAAAGCTAATTGAATTATACAATTCAATTTAAATTGATTTATTATATAATTAATTATACTCGATGAAACTGATTTTTTTAAAGATCAGAAGAAAATATAATAAAAAAGAAACTGTCATCATTTATTAGAACATACGTTCCTCTAAATGAGACTAAAAAAAGAAAGAACATCTGTATTAAAAGAAATTGCTCTTGTTTCTTATTACTGTGTGTCCTGTTGTGCATTTTATATCTTATCAGGCAGGGAAAAAAATCAAACTTTTTTTTTTTTTGAGACGGAGTCTCGCTCTGTCGCCCAGGCTGGAGTGCAGTGGCGCAGTATCTCGGCTCACTGCAAGCTCCGCCTCCCGGGTTCACGCCATTCTCCTGCCTCAGCCTCTCCAAGTAGCTGGGACTACAGGTGCCCGCCACCACGCCTGGCTAATTTTTTGTATTTTTTAGTAGAGACGGGGTTTCACCGTGGTCTCGATCTCCTGACCTTGTGATCTGCCCCCCTCGGCCTCCCAAAGTGCTGGGATTACAAGCATGAGCCACCACGCCCGGCCTCAAAATCAAACTATTTAAGGCTGAGGTTAACTATGTGGAAAGACCTACAAATGGTATAAAATTAATTTACATTAAAATGAAAGTACTTTTTGGTAACTAATTGATCACTTTTAAGGTATATTTTATAAGTGCAAAGATTACACATGGATGCTTATCCTTATTGTGAATTATTAAAAGGTTTGACATACCTGCACATTTCCTCATCAATATGAAAAATTAAGCTTCAGGAACTGACCTTATAAATAGATCAGAGGAAGCAGAAGGACAGTGAGAATAAGTTAATGACATTTCCAGATAATCAAGCCCAATAAAAATGTAGAATTTGAATATGAAATGTGCAGAATAAATCAAATCCAAAATATATTCCAAGACTTTAAATAGCCCGTGCTAAATAAGAAAAGAATAACCTAGTAAATCTAAATCTTGGTCACATTAAGGTAGTACTTCCTGAAGTGCTAGATACACACACACACACACATACACACACAGAGAGAGAGAGAGTTCATTATCAAATTAATTAAGACAATTGTGAATTAAAATAAAACCAATTTCCTCATGTCAAGACTTCTCAGAATCTTTAATATGCTAAATTGCATTGTGATTCTTATTGGAGAAAAGGCTGTTATAAAGCATGTCCTCAAATTATTAGAATATGAATTGTTTTCTCAAGGATTAGCTATAGGAAATTGTACTTGAATATCAAACTTTGGGAAAGCTAGCTTAGAGCAGTGTTTCTTTTCCCAGAGAAGCCCTTTCTTAAATATGTAAGCACAGTTCTTTAAACCATGTCTCAATCTTTTAATTGCTAGGTTGTTTCATTTGTTCTGCTTAGTAAATGTTAGCAATAAATATTTTGTTGCTTGTTTAGTAGTAGTCTCTTGGAAAGTGTTTATTTGTATATGTGTATGTATATGCAATTTTTTCAATCAATAATTAATTATAAAGTATGTGTATATAATTTAACTAATTTTAAATGGTTCTAACATCATTTAAATCTAGGCAAAGCTAGTCTGGTTTATATCAGACAGGCATGCTCTCTTATCTGCAAAGGGACACTTTTTAAACAAGAAGCAGTTGCAAGACAATTCCTCATGGATCTCTTGCATTTCTGCATGTCTTCTGACCAGAGGAATTGGCAGCTTTTTACAGCACAGTCTTTTGGAGGATATTTGTATAGCAACAGCCTTGGAAGACATAGTACCTTTCTCTAGGGCACAAGGCTGATTTGTCTGCAATCAGGATAATAAAATGTCTCTTTTCAAGCCAAGGTTGGGCAGATTTTCTGGCAGCCCCCTTTAAAAGAGTGGTTTCTGAGATCCCTTTAAAAGCTCAGGGTTTCTCAGCATGAGGCAAACCCAATGCATGTGGAGTATCCACCTAGGCTGCTCCACATCATGCCCCTGGGTATCAGCGTGCAAGGGAAACATTGTGAACATTTTGACGTTCCTTCTTCTTGAGTGCCATGAGTAATAATATCCTTTGTCTCTAGCCCAGGAGTCTCGTATCTTCTGCAAGCATCCATGAAACTGTGACAGGTAAACTTATTAGCTTGCAAATAGGATAAAATCTCAGGCACTTCATAGTTTTGACAGCTGTAACATTTACTTTGAGGTGACATTTCCAGATGAATATCTTTTCACATAATAACAGGAAAGGCTTGAAGATGTCAGTGGAAGATTAAATGACACAAGATGGGGAAGTTATAAAGAGGTTTAGTCTTGTTGAAAGAACCAAATACATAATATTGGTTCCCAGGGGCTGCCAATGTAAGGTATAATGTAAAAGTCAGAAAGAATACGATAGAGGCAGAATTTCAGAACACACTGGTTTGATTTCATGATCTAGCTATATCGTCTACATAATTTGTACAAACAGAAGAGGGTGACAGGAAGTCAGAATCTGGGACAAGTATATTCTGTAAGTCTGCAAATAAAATAATATTCAGAAAGCTAAAATAGTTCTATAGTACCTCTTTCTTTTGGGCCTCCTGGCATGATCATCATATACACTACATGCTTGCAATTTTAGATGGAGGGAAGGATTGAAAAGGTGTGTTGTAGGAACAAGTTGCAAATCACAACATTCCAGAAAAATAAATGCTCTGGAATTACAGAAATAAGATGATACTGTCTACACTCATGTTTATCACCTAACAGAGGATATTTGTGCATCGTTTTTTCTTTTTATTTGTTTTATTCTTCTTACACAAAAAACAAAAATCTCAAGGCTTTGGATTATAAAAACTGCCTTGTTATTCAATAGGTGGTATAATAGCTCCATAAAATGCTCATGTATAAGCCCTAGATCCTGAAGTATGTTGCAAAACACAGCAAAAGGGACCCCATGATGTAATTAGGTGACAAACTGTAAAATGGAGGGATTATTTTGGATTATCTGAATGGACTTAATCTAATCACATAAACCTTTAAAACTGAGCAGAGAGGCTGGGCACAGTGGCTTACACCTGTAATTCCAGCACTTTGGGAGACCAAAGCCGGCAGATCACCTGAGGTCAGGAGTTCAAGACCAGCCAGGCCAACGTAGTGAAACCGTGTCTCTACTAAAAATACAAAAATTAGCCAGGAGTGGTGGTGGGAGCCTGTAATCCCAGCTACTCGGGAGGCTGAGGGAGGAGAATTTCTTGAACCCAGGAGGCAGAGGTTGCAGTGAGCCAAGGTTGTGACACTGCACTCCAGCATGGGTGACAGAGCGAGACTCTGTCTCAAAATATATATATAAATAAATAAGAAATTTTTTAAAAATTAAGCAGAGAATATTTTTCCAACTGGAGGCAGCAGAGGTGTATCAGAAAAGAAGCCAGAGGGATTTGAAGCACAAAAGTGATTCACCCTATTGTTCCTGGAGGGGCCTCGCATGATTGCATAAGAAGCAATATGGACAGACTAGGAGCAAAGACTGGCTCCCAAGTGACAGTCAGCAACAAAATAGAGACCTCAGTCCTATAACCACATAGAACTGAGTTCAGCCAACAAACTGTATGAGCCTAGAAGTGGATTCATCTCTCAGTGTCCAGAAAGAATCAGCCTTCTGGACTCTAAGCAGATGATCTAGCTGGGCTAAACTCTACCCAGACCTCAGACCTTCAGAGCTATGAGATCATACATGCGTATTGTTTAAGTGCTAAATTCATGGTAATTTGTTATAGCAGAAATAGAAAACTAATATATATACCAAACTCCCTCTGTAACCACTGATAGACAGTTTGTATGAAGCTTTTATATTTGAGGATTCAAGCAATGATAACCCAATAAGCAAACCTGTAGAGATGTTGCCAGTTTTTAATTCAAGTATCAGTTATTTGCCTATAGACATTTGTCTAGTAAATGAAGTAACTTGATGAATAATTGAAACTTTGCTATTTGATACCTTTTCAATTATTCACTAACAAAAGAGAATAACAGTAACATTGCCAGAGAGTTTAGATAAATATTTCTCTCTTGAATTTATTTAACTCTTATACCATGACTACAATGTCAAAGCTATCACAACTGAGAGTGAATATTGGAAAACTTCCTTTGAATTATTCTTTTAGGCATTGAACACGAGGTCCACTGTGGGTTAGTGGAGCACACAGGTTAGTATTTGCATCTTGCCAGGAAATAACCTCATCCTTCTAAAAGGGGCTTTCTTGTTACTTTTGAACTATCCTTCCCAGCTAGCTTCCTAGCTAACTTTTCTTTGAGAATAAAATGTTTTGAAATGTCTAAACAGCAGTATTGAAGTATTATCATCTGTGCTTTGGGGAGATGATAATATAACTGATTATTAGTTAATGCATAGCAGATTAGTAACAAACTTTAAGAATGATACTAAAGAACTGCAAAGAGAGGAAACGTCTCTCTAAGGTACAGTGAGTGATTTGGAATGATCACAATTACTTATTTGCTAGCTCTGAGTCAATACTCCAGAGGAGGAGCCTCATCTCAGGATTATTAACATAAGTGAAGAGTTAAGACCTGTTAATATCACAGGACAGTGGCTAGTGATATAAATCACCAATTATATCCTCCCAAATGCACATATTTCAGAAGCAGAAGATTCTGCCTTTTTTTTTTTTCTTTTTGAGACAGGGTCTCACTCTGTCACCCAGGCTGGATTGCAGTGGTGTGATCACAGCCTCTATCTCCCTGGCTCAAGTGATCACCTCAGCCTCCTAGGTAGCTAGGACTACAGGTGCATGCCAACAAATCCAGCTAATATTTTATTATTATTATTATTACTTGTCATAGAGATACAGTCTGGCTATGTTGCCCAAGGTGGTCTCGAACTCCTGGACTCAAGCAATCCTCCTACCTGTGCAACATAAAGAGATCTCATCTGTACTAAAAATCAAAAAATAAAATAGTCAAGCACGGTAATGCACACCTGTAGTCCCAGCCACGCAGAAGGAAACAACCTAAATGTCGGCCATTGGACAGCCTGTGGTCTACCATGATGCACCTAGAACACAATGGTGCTCTTACAGACCTGTAGAACTACATACCGTGGGCAGAGGGTGATGTTTCAAAGACAAATATTTTCCATGATTACAACCTGCAGTATCAGAAACACATCACTGCCAGGTATTCACATGGCCAAGAGGAAGACAGCCAAGTCTACACCTTTGGTGATGCCTGACTCCTGAGGAAAGAAGGCCCTAGGAAGGCAGGGTGGGGTTTATTCAGCCAGGGAGCATGGAGCTACCTACACCAGCCCAAGCCCTCTATATTAGTAGCTTGGGCTACCATAGCAATGAACCACAGACTGAATGACTGAAACAATAGAAATCCATTTTCTCACAGTTCTGGGTGGCTTGTGGATTGCAGTAGGCATCAGTACTTCATTCCTTTGTATGCTTCTCTGTGTCTTCACATGGTCTTCCCTCTGTACATGTTTGTGTCCAAATTTCTTGTTCTTAGAAGGACACCAGTTATACTGGATTAGGGCCCACCCTAATGATCTCATTTTAACTTAATTACCTCTTTAAAGGCCCTGTTTCCAAATACAGCCACAGTCTGAGATACTGGGGGTTAGGCTTTCAACATCAATTTGGGAGACAGGACACCAATTTAGCCTATAATACCTGCTATCAGAGAAAGTCCAGAAGCACCTAAGTCTAAAACTAAGTCCCCTTTTTCCTTTCATCCACCTGTCCTGATCTTGTACTGCCCGCTTCCATTCCCATGGCCATAGGACATGGATTTCTTCTGCCCCTTGTCTACCAAAGAATAGATAAACCTCCTAGCTTCCCTCAGATTTCTTTAGCCCTCAAAGAATGCTCACGGCCTTCTGAACACTTCTATAGGTTTAAAGTATGGGGCAGTAAACATCCTTTCCCTCTTTTAGAACTTAGATCTTGTTAGGAGAGACAAGGTCCCACTAGGAGAGGTTATTGTATATACAACAGGCCGAAGAAAGATGTACCCAGTTTACTGGGAACAACAGTAACATAGAACTTTACCACCAAAACTACATATACATATATCATCACTTTTGATCCCCATGGTAATCTGTGAAAAACACAGGACATCTGCAGTTTATGAATAAAGAATCTGAGCTTTAGAGTGTTTCCATGATTTGCCCATGGTTGTAAGCTAGGTTACACAGTGAGAAAGACCCAGGGCTCTGACTCAGACCCAGAGGTTCTTGGCTCCTAATATTGCTCAGATATATTGAGCTGCTGCCTCCCTATTTTAAACAAAAGTGAAGATGTGGCATTTTTGATTCAGAAAAGTCAAGTGAGCCGGCGAGTGTACTTGCCAGAGAAGTGAAGAACAGATCTGGCCCCGGGAAAGGGGAGGGAAAAACAAAGCGAGTGAGCTGCAATAATCGGGAAACACCGAGCTCCAACCGTGAGGGGAAAAGGCAGGCTTCTCCTCTCCCCACCTCTGCTGGCCTGAGGGTCACCAGACAAAAATTGGAAATAGTAGCTTAAGGGGAAAGGAGAGAGGAACGGCACACAGAGGGGCCTAGGCTTCCTCTAAACCAAGTTTCCAAAAGTAAAGAGGGCAGAAACTATCCGAAGACATGGCTGCTGTCTTGCTAACCCCATGACCACAAGGGAGCAGGCTTGGAGCGCTGTTTCAGGCATTCCCCCAGGATTCTTCTTAATTTGCAGCCTCTGTATGTCAAGCCTGGGTCTGCCTGCAGCCTGTTTACAGAAGAAATGGTCTGAGGAAGATAAACCTAAGGAGAAATCCTCACATCAAAATATTTTGTGTTGAAAGAAATTGTACAACCCTTCCCCCTGTCCTCCAGAAAGGCTTTTTATTTTCTAAAGGGCATGTTGCTTAAATCGCTCCAACCAAGGCTGCACAGAGCTCTTCAAAGGCCTTCTGTGGCTGCCCTTGGGAGACGGTGCCAAAACACATTAGATTTTGAAGCTCTAATTTGAAAAAATGTTTCTAATTCAGATCTCAGTTTCCTTTAGTAAATTTCATAGTATTATTTCTCATTACACCTCCTCTTGGCACTATATATAATCCTATCCTTCTTTTTACCCTTCAGCTGGCAGTCAAGAGGTATTGCATCTATCCAATTCATCACTTAGCCAAGACATGTAAAGCATATTGAGTTATTTCAGCCACTTTCTTCAGGCTTAAGTTCTTAATATGATCACTTTATCGTCCTCGGCACCTTTCTGGCAAACAATCTCAAAATTGGGAGGAATTTTAAAGATCGCTTTAGTCCAGCCACCCAATTGATATCTAAATCCCATCTACCCAGCGGACCAGTGAAACAAACTCCACATAGTTACTCAGCCTTCAGGTAACTCAGTGCTTTGTGAACTGACCCTTTATTTATTTGAGCAGCAGAAATATATTTTCTTATACTTCTTTCTTCTGGTGGGGAAAAAAACGTTACTTCCAACCATTGTTCCGTGCTCTGAAGGTGAAACAGAAGTCTATGGTTTACAGATATAGCCAATCAAATATTAAAAACAACATTCAAACTCATTGAATATCCCAAGATGCTAGCTAAAATTAGGTAGTAAGTATGTGCATTAGTTTTAACTATGAATTAAGCCATTTGTTTACTTATCTACTCATCAACTTTACTGGAAAACACAAAGAAAACATCAAAGTGTTATCTCCTGAAAGTACTCCATTCTCCCCAGTGCCTTCTTTTGGTCACTGTCTTACTTGTTCTAGGAGAGCCCTTACTTTCTCTATCATTTACCTATAATATTTTTTTAAATCCCTCTATCATTTACCTATAATATTTTTTTTAAATCCCTTCTAGGTGGTTGGTAAGAAATATAATGTGAATTTGGACTAATAAGTGAATATGGACTAATTTGGACTAATAAGTGAATATAACAGAGTGACTTAGCCCTTTCTGATATTATTATATTTTATCAGAGACCTTCAATATTCAACATAAGTACATGATGCTGCAAGCATCAGGTGACCTAGAAGTTTGAAAGGAGTGAGACTTTGAGTCTGGAAAGTGCTTTTGACCTTTTTAAAAGTAAACTTTATTTGTCTAGCCTAGAGCCAATGCTGGAAAATACTAGTAATATGTCTCTGGTCCTAGAATAAATCCACATTTCAATGTTGAAAGAACTGCTTACATTATTTGCTTGGGGAGATGACTCAAGACGTCTGGCATAAGCCGCAAAACAGCTCAGGCGAATTGAATTTGCATCTGGGAAGTAAGAGGCTTACCATAAGCATTCTTCTGTGATTACTCACATAGTCATGGGAAGAAAACTCCTGACTAAATTTTTGCACTCATTTCTAGAAATCCCTTTATTATAAGGATGGAGAGACCCACTAGCTCAGTTGTCTCTCTATGAAGGGAGGACACTTAAACCTCCCTTGACTGGTAAGAGGTTAAGGATCTCCCAGGAAGGAAATGCCACTGCTTCTTGTGATTGTCTTTGCCAATGTGCCATTAAAAATAAGACTGTATGTCTCCTTGCCCCTCTTGCCCTGATTCCAACCCCTCTGAGTCTCCCTTTTTCTCTTCTTTTCAGAATGCCATTTTCACTCTCCTGACCCTCCTCCCCTCATCCACCCCCCACCCCAGATTAATCTTTGCCAAGTGTGTTAGTCCATTTTCATACTACTGTGAAGAAATACCCAAGACTGGGTAATTTGTAAAGAAAAGAGGTTTAATGTAGTCACAGAGAGAAGGCCTCACAATCATGGTGGAAGGTGAAGGAGGAGCAAAGTCACGTCTTACAAGGTGGCAGGCAAGAGAGCACGTGCAGGGGAACTGCGCTTTCTAAAACCATCAGATCTTATGAGATTTATTCACTATCATGAGTACAGCATGGGAAAAACCTGCCCCCATGATTCAATTACCTCCCACCAGTCCCTTCTACGACACCTGGGGATTATGAGAGCTATTTAATACAATTAAATAGGAGCTCTGGGTGGGGACACAGCCAAACCATATCACCAAGCTCAGAGAATTCCAGTGACTCTATTTGCTTCCAGAATAAAAACCAAACTTACCTGGTGCTCCAGATTCTTCATCAGCCACCTTAATCCTACTGTTTTAGGCTGACATCCCACACTCTTTTCAGAAATCCTCTGACTTCAACAAAGCTAACCATTGTGCCTACCCGCAGTGATGCAAACCTTTTCACACCAGCTCCTAGTGTCCTGTCAGCCTGAGTGTTCTTTGCTACTTGCTTCCACGTGAGTGTGCTCTACCTGCCTTTAGCACGAATGCGTCCATGAAGATTTATTTGCTACTGCTCATGATTTCTCCTCCTAAACCCTTGGGGAATTGTGCTTTTTCCTTTCTTGTGATAGGTACATGGTCTAACTTGCACTATTTTACCATCTTCCTCCCTGACTACATGCTCTCCTATAGCAGAGCCTAGTACCATGTCTTGCATCCAGTAGTGCTCAATAAGTGCTTATCAGATAGCATCAAACATTTGCCAGTAACCTGAGTTTATTCACAAACTCAGATGCCAATGAAAAAGAAATCAAGAAGGACTAAATGGCATATGTGCATGTTCATTTTAGCTTTTCAGAATATTGACCTTGATCACTTAATTCAAGGGAATTTTGTGGTTATATCACTGAGTCCTTTGTTATGTACATATGTGGTGATTAGAAGAAAAGGAAAAAAGTTCATAACTTGCCTTCATCAAGTTTTAGTGCTGATAAACCATGCTAGAAACTATTCACATTTCCCTTGCTTCTGGCTCCCTCACCACTTTTTATTCCATTGGTGCTATTGTGTCCCTCTTAACATTTTTGTGCTGTTCTCTTGAAGTCTTTGGAGTTCTTGCAGAGTATCATAATGCCTTATAATCAGTGAGAAAAATGGAACAATTCAATTTCCCACCAACATAACTCTGGGTAATCCTCCTTTGCTGCTAATTCTAAAAAGGACTGGAAAACACACACAAAAAAATCAAAATGCTATTTCCTGAAATAATTCCATTCTCCCTGATGCCTCCTCCAAAGTGGCGGCAGAAGCAGAAGAAACAAAGTGAGCTTCCAGGAGCTAATGATAGTGCCACCATCCAGGACTGCAATAATTGAGTTTTAATGTCCTGAGCTGTTGCTTGTCATAAATCCTCTATATGTAAAACTGGAGCCTCTGCTACACAAGATTAATGGTTAGCAGTGTATATAATATTTATTAAACCTCTTTTTATGTTGCTTGGCAATCTGTGCTACCATCAAACAAGTCGAAATAATTGACATTTAGCACATCAACCTGCTTTTGACTGAGAAGTCTGACATTCATGTAGATAGTAAACATTTGGCAATTGCTGTAAATGTCTCCAAATTTAACGTCATGACCTTTTCTCAGGTAAATGTTTTTGGATAAAATGTAAATAATGATTCACTGTATGTCAAATACCACAGTATGTCAAATACTGTGCAATGTCAGGTTTACTGTCTTGTTACCCTCCAGGGGTTCATAGATTGGTTGACCTGTTGCATCTTTCAGTAAGTTTTATATGAAAACTCACTGTTATTTATTATAATTCATTGGCTTTCCCTACTTTGCCCTCACAATATTTCTGATTAAGAAGAAGTGTGGCTTGGTTTCACCGTATAATTAAATGAAACTTGGCATTTTAAAAATCCATAATCCAGCATGAAAAAATTAATTCTATTGCAGTGGCCTCAAAGCACAAGGAGGCATAACATGCCATAGGATCTCTGGAATCAGTCACTTTGAATGGTCAAGTAGAAGGTAGCGCTAACAGATTCAAGGGGCCCATCCTTTCGCCTTCCAAGATCTCTGGGCTCTTCTCCAATCATATAACGAATGCTAATGTTATGAAAGCATAATGTAGCTACATCTGATTGTGCTACTCTACAAAAATTCATCTTCATTGATTAATGTGAAAGGATTGCTCTAAATAATAGTCCAATAGTTCCTTCCAACTGACTACTACATTTAAGTGGTTTCCCTAAGAGGAACTAGACTTTTCCATGATGCTCACTTAGTACACACCAAGTATAAATGGAATTTTTTATGCATCTTCCATTCTTTTAGTTTAATAAAGTAACCTAGACAGAGTATTTTGCAACTGTTGAAGTGATTCAATTACAGTCTTTTAATATAGCAATAGAAATAGATATGTGTTGATGAGCTAACAATAAAATCAAATCTATTTAAATGTTTTTTCTATGTTCAAAGATAAGATAGGCATTTAGGCCTAATTCCTAGAAAGATTTCTGGAAACTCATATAATCAGTTAAAAAAAAAAAAGGTATGAAGACCCACTGTGTACCTGATATTCGCTTTGCATTTTGAGTATCGTTTTTTTTTTAACATTCCTTTGACAGAATTTTCCTGAGTCCCTACTATGAGAAAAAGGCATACTCTAGACATTGCTACTTCAGTTCTGAAGAAGACATCAAGGTGTCCTCCATCTTAAAGCCTACACTATTGGGAAAACTTTATATTTGTCTTCTTTTTATTTCCACAACACTAACTGGGAGTTAAAGCTGTTGATACTTTAGAGACCATTTCTTCCAATACCCTCATTTCAGACACGGTGAATTTTAGTCTCAGAATTTATATGTGACTTGTCCAAAGTCGCATACTTCCAGTGGCAGATTAAAGTAAGAACTAAGTTCTCCTGCTTCCTGGGGAACTTCACACTCTACCTACTTCATTCTCGAATCCACTTACAATTGGATTGCAGCTGGTGGAAGAGTTTGAAAAACATTATCCAAATTCTCATGTAATTGCCACTACTTGAAGACACAACAAACTCTGTCTGTGCATTTTAATATCTCTTAGGAGCAATGTTAGATTGTGGGTAAAAATAATAATGATGACAATAATCTTATCAAAAATTTTTATAATGCCTATTAGCTTCTAGATCTATTTCTGAGTCTTTTACATACGTAAATACATTGAATCCTCACAACAACCTTATAAGGTACGTATTGCTATTACCCCCACTTTACAGATGAAAAATTTATTAGGCACAGAGAGGTAAAGAAACATGCTCTTAAAATGTTCGTCAAGTTAATGAGTCAGTGCAGCCATTAAAAAGAATGAGTACAATGCGCACCGATGTTGTAAGATTTCTACAGTACATTGTAAAGTGAAAAATTATGTATTTATCTATGCGTGTAAATATATATACATACATATATACACATAGGTGTATGCCACTGTTGTTTATTTTAATCACCAGAGAAGTTTGTCAAAATATACTATCCAGAACTCTAAAAAATCAGAATGTCCCTGCATGGAGGTTATACTCGCAGATTCATAAATAGATTCTAACAAGTACTACTGGTTAAGATTGCCACCCTGGTACAACTCAACTCAGCAGAGAAATGGGGTTCTAGTTAACTAAGTAGAATAAATCATATTAAGTTAAAAAGTCCAATACTCTTAAAA
Source organism: Symphalangus syndactylus (assembly GCF_028878055.3). Classification (NCBI taxonomy): domain Eukaryota; kingdom Metazoa; phylum Chordata; class Mammalia; order Primates; family Hylobatidae; genus Symphalangus; species Symphalangus syndactylus. Next base: position 133,305,417 of record NC_072424.2, on the reverse strand, counting down.
TTCTCAAGATATATTTATTTTTAAAGCTACAAATATATCTCACATCATGTGCAAAAAATATACACACAACCAGAAGCAAAAGTTGGTACCCCTTGCTGACCCTGGACATCCACGAAATCTCTCATGTCACCAGTATGCCAGAAAAACAGGCATTTAATTGTTAATCCCTGATTTAGACCATTGAACTGCAATGCCCTTTAAGGCTAAGCTAAATTTTAAATTCAATTCACTTGAAGGAGTTCATTGGTGACCTTTGAGAAATCAATTTCACAGTATCCCAGAAAAAAAATGATCTCACTTCCCTGTAAATTGATGACCTGAAAAGACATGTGCTTTTCCTACCAAATAGATTGGGAGAGCGCGTTCACGTTTAAAGTTTAGTGACAGTCTGTTATGTCCTAATGGGAAACTTTTAGTCCCCACAAAAAGAGAGAGTGAAGGGATGAACGGTGAGAGGCAGCTCTGGATGGAGTACTTTTTGCAGAAACATTTAGCAATTTTGATGGGCACTTTTGGGGCCTTATCCACTCATTATTTTGACTACTTAAATAAAAATTAAAATCTTTTTTTGTTAAAATCTTTAAAATCAGAAACTGTTTTTTGTTGTTGAAGTGAAAGTAGTTTACACGGAGACAAAACTTCAGAGGTAGTTATGGAAATACAATGTTCAGAATGGAGAGACAGAAAATAGTAGACATCACAATGAATTCTCCTAACTGTCCAATGAATACACCTCCCATGAGTGACCTTAGTCTGACTGTGTGCTCTCTCTGTCAGGGGCCCAGGATCCCTAAACATCTAGATTCAGGATTCCCTGTGGCTGAACTTTGTTTCCTTTACCTTTCTTATCAATGCCAATGGACCCTCCCAAATGGCATACAACCTCCCTCTGTTGAGAGTCCTGATATCCCAACCATAGCTACTCCTGGGGAAGTCCCAAATCGGCTCCACTATCTTAGCTAAAGAGACAGCAGCAGTCCTTTCAGAGAGCTCTATGATCGACTTCAACCACCAGTTCCTAATTTTGATGACAATTATTCAATTAATAAATCTATCTATGAGGCCTGGCATGGTGGCTCATGCCTGTAATCCCAGCACTTCGGGAGGCCAATAAGGGCAGATTACATGCCTGTAATCCCAGCACTTTGGGAGGCCAGTGAGGGCAGATTGCTTGAGCTAAGCAGTTAGAGACCAGCCTGGGCAACATGCTGAAACCCTGCCTCTACAAAATATACAAAAAATTAGCCCAGTGTAGTGGTGTGCACCTGTGGCCCTAGCTGCTCAGGAGACTGAGTTGGGAGGATCACCTGAGCCTGGGAGGTAGAGGCTGCAGTGAGCTGAGATCACACCACTGCACTCCAGCCTGAGCAATGGGAGTGATACCCTTCTCAAAAAATGATTAATTAATAATAAACCCATCAGTGAGGTAAACAACTGAGTACAAAATTTAGACAAAACAATGAGACAATTCTTGTTTTGTCAGCTCAGTATAAGCTTGTAAGAAAACCGAGAGTTGGTCCAGGATATAATGACAGACAGGTTAAGAAGTCCCAAGTTTCATCTCTTTTCAAGGAGTATTTATGGATTACCCTCTGACTTAGCAAACAATGACTCAAGTCCCACCTCCTATCTGCGTACCCAGCAGAGTTAAACACTGCTACTCCGGACAGCCTTATATAAATAAGTTATGGACAATATATTGCCAGCTTCCACCACCTAATAACATCATGTATTTTTTATGTATTGTTGGGATTCATAAGTTGGAGGCATATCCATTGAGATGGATAATGGTCGTCTCTTTTATTTTATGCACTTAGCCTTCTTATTGAGAACTGCATTAATCTTGTGTTTTATAATGCTGAATGCCAAAGAGGTGTCTGTCTATTCCTCTCTGTCTGTTACAACAAAAAACAAAGAGTCCTGTTTTGGCTTCTAATATACTTGCTCCTCTGGCCTCTTCTCTGCTTAGACATTTTTATTAGTATAATTGTTTTTAGAAGAATAAGCCAAAAGCTAGAATCTAAGGAAACAAAACTTCCTATGGGGTTGATTTATGATCCAATATAATAAAAATCCTTGTACTTTGAAATTCAGTCCCCAAAGTCAAGAAGGATTTGATGTCAGAATGTTTTTAAATCATTTTCTAGAGGAGATCTAATACAAGTGCCTTGAGACACTAAGGTTCCTACAGATGGAGTTAAACTTCGTATTGATTTGTATTGGTATCAAGCAGTATTAGGTGATTTAACCATCATTAGTTTCAAATTGTTATATGGATTGAATAGCTATTTTATTCTAAATGCAAACACAATAGCACAATACAGAGCTATTATTTAAATATTTTAAATAGACTGTAATTTTGAATATTTCTAGGATGACGGTTTTCCCCCACTCCTCTGCAATAAGCCATGCTGCAAATGTGAGAACAAGAACAAGTCAGTGTAAACACACACCATTACACCACCAAAGAGAGGCTTGGACCTTAAGTAGATAAGGGTTTTTTGCAACTGCAAATCTGTATTGACATCCTAATAATTTCCTTGCTTACAGAACATCAGAGATAGACGGGACCTTCAAAGAGAATTTGCTCTAGCACCTTTATTGTACATTGGACAACCTGAGTGGGTCACTAGATTATCACATAGCTATTTAGAGGAAAAGATTAGGTAAGAATGGAGGGCTGCTGTCTTCTACTCTAATGTTCTCTCCACCAGACCGTATCATGTCTGTGACCTTAGAAAACCAAAGCAGTTATGCATACATGAAATTATTTGCCAACCTTGAATGAAAATGGGAAGGACCCCATGATCAATACAAAGGAATCTAATGTTGATATTTTACAAAATGAAACTAGGTAAAACTCAATTTTTTTGTCCATTACAAAGAATACTAGCTACTTTATATTTCCTATGTTCATCGTTTCATTTTTATTGGCGGTTCGTAGGACTTGTTTTTACTGCATCTCTAACCTTGAAGATGCTGTTTTGAAAGCGATGTTTTCTAACCTTTGTCTCTTGTTTTCACCTACGGGGCAATTATTGTGAATACTTTGTTAAAATTTGAAAAGGAATATCTGTGTCATTTTGCTAGTGCTATTCAGAGCTATCACATATCTACCACCAATTACTCTATTAGATGTACACATTTTCACACTAAGTCTAAGAATGTGACTAAGATCACCAGAATAAGGATCTGAGAGGACAAATCTAATTGACATGTTTATATCAATCTTAAAAATTGAAATGTATGAGTCTCACAATAGCTGACATTTGTTGAGCACTTACTGTGTTCTAGACCCCTGTCAAGTGTCATATATATACACATACTTTCTCAACTTTATCCTCTGCACAAAACTAAAAGGTGGATTCAATTATTGCTCTAGTGCTGAAGAAAGAGAAGTTCAGAGAGAACTTGTTCAAGAACACATTGCTAGCAAGTGATAGACTAGGTTCTCATCCCTGGCAATCGGACTCCAGGGCCCTTACCTTTGACCTCTGTGATCTAAAGGGCTAGGGCATACTGTCTCAGCTAGATTCTGCTGCCCTTAATTGGCTTGCCAAGCCAGATCAAAATAAGAACCTTGCAAATCTGACTCAGAAAATAGCATAAAGTAACAGAAAGCCAAGTTGGTTTCACTGATCGTGAGGCCAAGTCAGGGTCCAAGGACAACTCATTAAGAGCCTCACTGGGAGCAGATTTAGGACCATGCCATCTTCAACGATGCAGATAACAACTTCATGAGATTTGAAGGTCCTTGTTCCAATAGCCTTCATCAATTGCTTTCAATTTCTTATGTAAATAAATTTATAGATATGGAAATGCCAACTCACTGCAGAAAGAAAAGCCTGATAAACGCTTAATGGATGTAACCCTTATTAACAGTTTATGGTACCAGTGAGAACTCTGCCTATAATTTAAAGCAGCAGCATAATTATTCCATTTTCCATAAATGGCTACTGTAATAAAACCAAGTTTATAGTTTGTCACAGGGGTTGGCAGCACAAATACATACGTAGCTGTTAACTTTTAATAAGTCAGATACATTGGTGATATTCTCTAGCATTAGGAATATGGGATACATTTATGAATACGTGGAGACATTTACTTAATGATATGAATTAACACATTAAAGAAGAAGTAAGCACAGCACACAATGAAATACAGCATACAAATAAACAAAAATGTTTTCACACATGTTGTAACCTTTGCCTTGCTACTTCTATAACTTTCCATTTACACCATGTTTTCAGTTAATCTCAGGGTGAAAAATGTCACTACAATCACACTATGTTCTATCAATGTATAAGAAATCATTTCTGTTATAAAATGAAGGATGATAAACTAAAAATCAATCAGCATACGCACATCTGGAAATACTCTGGAGTCCTGTTTCTGAAATATTAGTATTAAATACGAAAGAATTGCTTAATTATTTGATGCTGTTGCTTTAAGTAAACTTTTTATTATTTCACTTCAAAGTCTAGAATATTGATAGTGAGATGATTCATAGATAGTGATGACAGTAACCTTTTACCTTTGTTATATCTTGAAAAGTCACTTGGTTTTATGGACTTTTATAGGCACTCATTTCCAGTAATTGTGTACCATATTTCAGTGAAATCAGATGTATAATGTCACAGGAGAAAAAGATGCTCCAGCCTAATTTTGCCCTACATCTTCTAGATTGAAGGTCACAATGATGCGTTTTTTACATTAACTTAGTACTCTAAGAGACTTACATCTTGAATACATCTAAGATGACAGAAAATGATGTAATGAATCTTCAGTTAGTGGTCCTTATATTTGCCTCATAACATTGTGTTTTCTTCTATTATATTGCTCTGTAATTGTCTATTTACTGGTCTGTGCCCTACCCCAAATTATAAGCTTCTTGAGCTGGTGATTGTATCTTGCTCCTTTTAATCTTCATGTTCTTCTTTGGGTCCTCAGTGCTGGTACAGTGCTTTGCACATGGTAGACCTGTGCTATACATTTGTGAAATGGAGAAGAAAGGACAAAAGGGAGAGAGAGAAGCAGAAACCAGAGGGAGAGAGGAAGGGAGGAATTCTGTTACATCCTCTTGACAAACCAAGGAAGTCTATCCTTCAAGTCCTAACCAAGGCAAACATATGAAAGACATATCAATTTCTAGATGAAGATATTCACACTGATGATAATGATACCAAGAAAAGGCATCAGCATCAGCAGAATGTTCTGCTGCTATGAAACTTAGAGAAAATTCCTTTGGTTACAATGTATTTGGAGTTCCATTCAGTTAGGTTAATCAGGCATAAGATCATGCTCATCATTTTTTTTAATAATAATTTTAAAACACTCAAGTAGTGTTTATTAGTGTCTAGTATGAGTCCAATATTATGCTAGCCCCTGAATGAAATGCAAAAGAAGTTGTGCAATCATCCATTCATTCAGCACTTATTGAGTGTTTAGTCATTTGCCAGATGTGCTGAGCGCTTTCCCTGCCCTTGAGATAATTACATTGTTCCTGGGAAGCCAAAGCATGCAAGTACAAAACAGAACACTATGAGAACACTGAGATACACAACAACATTTCCTAAGAAAGGTGGTAGTAGCCAACATTTAGAAAGTGCTGTGTCAGGCAAGGTGCTAAGCATTTTATACACTTCATTTTAAGTTCACTATACTTCATACTCATTGTCATTGATATCCCCATTGCACAGCTAAGAAAAGCTCAGCTCAAAGCAGTTAGTTAGCTTGCCTGTGTTAGTCCACTCAGGACTATAACAAAATACCATAAATGGAGTAGCTTATAGACAACAGAAATGTATTTCTCACAGGTCTGGAGGCAGGGAAGTCCAAGGTCACATGCCAACAGATTCAGAATCTGGTGAGGGTCCACTTCCTTACCAACAGTCACCTTCTTACTCCAACTTCATATGGCAGAAGGAGGAAGGGGCCTCCCTAGGGTCTCCTTTGTAAGGGTATTAATCCCATGCATGAGGGTTCAGGCTCTACCTCTGTGATCTAATTACCTTCTAAAGTCTCCACCTCCTAATACCATCACCTTGTGGTGAATTCTAACATATAAATTTGGGGGAGACATAAACATTCCAAACATAGCATTGCCCAAGTCACCAGGTAACAACTTGAGCCAATAGTCTTTCTGGTTCTGAAGTTTATGTACTTAAACACTATGAGCTACAACTTCGGATCACCTGCCTAAATTTTTGGATGTATATAATACATCCTAAGGAATAGAGAGAGAGTCTGTATTGACTAAAATTATAAGAAAGATTTCATGGAAGAGATAATACTTGAAATACAGGTCTTGAAGTGTTGACACAATTTACATAATGTGAACACATGGAAGAAAACAGTGATAATTTCAAGGTGGAGGCAGGGAACAGTAAGTCCCTAAATGTCAATGGAAACTTATTTAAAATGATGAGTTCTATCTAGAAGCAGATAATTTAGTGGGGCCAAAGCTTTCAGTTGTTAAACCTACCAAGATTAATGGACATGCTCAGGATGGCAACCTCGAGCTCCTGAACCACCACCATATCAACCCCCTAGCCTCACTGTTGCCCCATCCTTTATGATGCCAAGTTCTGTTCCTTTAACCTTTGAATCCGATTTTCCTTTCCCTCCTCTACCACCCAAACCTTTAGTTCAAGGCTTCACAATTTCTTCCTGGCGTTAGTGCTCCAGTATTAACCTGCTTTGTGACCCCATGCAAGTTACTAAATCTCTCTAATCCTTAGTCTTCCTCCTAGCGAATGGGGCATGATAATAAAACCTTTCTCGCAGGCTAGTGTGTGCATTAAGTGAAACAATCCATGTAAAGTCCATACCTCAGTGCCTGGAAAATAGTATGGAATGATAGGAGAAGAAAAACTTTTTTTCCTCTACCCTCTTAGGTTCAGTTACTGGTGGCTGGCAAATTAAACTGATGAAAGACTTATTAACAAGAGGAGAAAAAATATTTAGTTCCATACATATTTATGTTCTTAGAGCCTTTCCTGTGTCTGCTATTCTTCAGTTGCTGCAAAATGAGTGCTCAAAATGATCCTTATGCCAAAGTGACATATTTGGGGGGTAGAATATTTTAGTCCCCTTCAAACTAAATAAATATTAGCTTTGCCATATTTTTATCTTGTCTCTTTATGATCTGTCTCCCTATTATCCATCTCTTAAACTCTGGTTCGAGTTATCTTTCCAAAAATACGTCTATAATTCATCTCAGTCTGCTGCTTTAAAATTTACCAATGATTTTTAATTGCCTCTAAGATCAAACCCAAACTGTTTGGTCTGATATTAGCTTTGTGACCATTTGTCTATTGGTAGATTCACTTAATTCAAAACAAATAAGTAAGCCCCTTTAGGAACTATCCCAGATACACAACAACAATCAATAATGACAACAATAAACTTGGTAATTCAAAAGCTAGTGCTCAAGGTGAAGTTCTGGACTAGAAATTGAGATTTGGACTCATCATCATGTGAACTCAATTTCAAGTTCAGAAATGACTATTATATTGTCATTTCTATTAGAATATTCAGGAGTATCAGCATGTGAGTGATCCGTGGGCATGGCTGAGATTACTGATGGAGAACATGTAGCATAAGACAAAAAAGGGTCTAGAATAAAACCTTTGGAACCCCAACATTTAAGGGACAGACAAAGGCAGGAGAGTCCATGAAGGAAACTGATAAGGAACAATTTAGAGAAATTGAATGGGAACCAGATGAAGCTGCCATTAAAGTCAAGGGAGGAGGAAGCAAAGAAGAGAGTGATCAACCCCACAGGTCAATAGATTCTGTAACTAGAAAGCCATCTGTGAAGTGTGCCATGGCAGGGGTGGAAACAACTGCAGTCACTTGAAAGAGAATGGTAAGTGAGAAAATGAAAGCAGGGATCATAGGTTATTTTTCTAGGTGCTTCTCAGTGAAGTGAAAGACATACATATCCCACCCCCACCCCTGCATCTCCAAAAGTCACAGCCAAAAATTTAGTTTTCTTTAAAGGAATGTCTTTATTTGCTAGTAGCTTTCGACACTGGCTGCCCATTAGAATCACTTCAAGATGCTTTAAGAAAGAGACACCCTAGCCAAATGCCAGAAATTCTGATCTAATGAATTTTTAAGTCTACCTGGCATCTTTACATTTTTCAAAAACTTCAAAAGTGATTCAAATTTGCAGCCGGGTTTGAGGATTCTTGCCACAGGCTGCAGGGAAGGACTCCACCACCAAGCCTCCCGGCCATCTCACCAAGGAAACATGGGGGTTTCTGTTGTATGTATAGAGGAGGAAAAAGATCTTTCATTCAACCCTTCTAAGTTCTCAGCTGGGGCCCCGGTAACAAAGAGAGATTCACAAGAGAACAACAAAGAGATGCTTATTAACATGTATATCTCATATATGTGTGGGAGAAACTCTGGGAATGAGCAAAGATGTGGCTTGGAACAGTGGCTTATGCAGCATCTTCAACAAAGAACAGTAAGTTTGTAGACAAATGAAAAGACAAAGGAAAGTGGTTTTAGGCTTCCAATGGCAGCACATGTGGGCTGGTAAATGTATGAGAAACTAATGGTAGATAAGGACTAGTTAGTAGAGTTTATTACATAGATTCCTCTGGTGTCAACTTCCGGCAGATAAGTTGTCACTGGTGATTAACTCTTGTCCTTCCTAGTAGAAAGGAGAGAAAAGACAACTTTGAAAATTTATGTCCTGCTTTTAGGCAAATAAGGGGAGAGAAAGAAGCTCTTATATCTGCCTTTTCTGGATTGCCTTCAGCTCAAAATAATCCTTATGTCCAAGTGGCATGTTTTGGAGTGATTATTCTGGTTTCCTTCACGTGAGAGGAATTTTCAGTCGCAATAATTGATGTGTTTTATGTACCTCTGCTGCACTATGCCCAGGGATTGTTGTATATCATTTCAGTGTATCCTCACAGTCAACCTGTAAGGTATGTATTTTAATTATCCCCTCTATCCCAGCTACGGAAACTGAGGCCTGGGAAGATTCATACTTTAGCTGAATTTAGCCAGCTAAACTTAGAGCCAGGATTCACAAGAAGCCAAGCTGTGGACTACAGCTGACTGTGTGCCTAAATGTGCTGTCTCCCACCTTTAAATTATCAATCCCACCACAAAAGCATTATGGCTGGCAATACAGAATAACCAAATAATCTAGCTCTACGGTTATTCAAACAAAAGAAAATGCCAGACATAAAGATTTAATACTAAATAACAACACAAAACTAACTACATTGTCATTTTTACTAGAATATTCAGGAGTATCTTGTTGTAAATTTCCAAAATTATTCTTGGCTAACATCATTTACTTGGCTAACTGTATACTCCTGAAATTTAATTAGCAATCCAGCATAATCCAGATAAACCACCAGACAGAAAATTAATTTTGCTTAAACTAACCCTGAACCTGAATGGCACTTCTATCCTACCTTCTTAAGTGACCCCAAACTGAATGGACACAATGACATAAACCTAAATAATGATTTACTAGAGCAATTACCAACAGTTTAACATTTTCTCATAAATTAGCTGCATAATAAAGCACCCTAAGTTCACATATAAATGAAAGTTCATAAATTATTGAAGACAGGTGAGCAGAAGAGTATCACCAGCTGCCCTGAATTGTAACTTATTGTAACCAAAATTCATGTCCTTGGGCATGCACTTGGGAGCATGCATACATACAAACAGTGCCTGTCCTCAAGGAGTAGACATAAATATGTTAGCATATATGTGCATGTATTAGTTCATTTTCACATTGCTATAAAGACATACTCAAGACTGGGCAATTTATAGAGAAAAAAAGGTTTATTTGACTCACAGTTCCTCATGGCTGGGGAGGCCTCAGGAAACTTACAATCATGGTGGAAGGCGAAGAGGAAGCAAGGACCTTAAGTGCAAGCAGGAGAAATTCCAGACTCTTATAAAACGGTCAGATCTCATGAGAACTCACTCACTACCACCAGAACAGCATGACGGAAACCCACTCCCATGATCCAATCGCCTCCCTCCCTCCACAAGTGGGGATTACAATTCGAGATGCAATTTGGGTGGGGACACAGAGCCAATTCGTATCAGTGCATGTGTGCAACAAATGTTCACATGCTCCTTAACATTGAAGAGCTTAGATCAATCACCACACCTGTGGTTGCACCGATAGCCATGGCATTATAGGAAGGAATAAACAATGGATACTTTTTTAATTTGTAAGTGACAGGATGAAGAATATTGTGGATTTTCCCCACCAGACTGTAACAATATTAAGGTAAATCAAATTTTGCACCTCATTTATTTAACAATGTTGTTTTTCAGTTGCTACAGGGTTTTTTTTTAGCCTCTCAGAATACAAGGCTGCACAAATTTCCTAGTACTTATTTTTGAAAACAGAAAAAAATTGTTAGCTCTTGAACACTTAATTATAATTGGCTATGCTTCTTTTCTTTTATTAAGTGATAATTTATGAAAGACTACTTCAAGATCATCTGAAACACTGCCTTTGGAAAGACTGAAGCAAGGGAATATGTAATCACAATGTAATGTAATCAGAATATTTAATTAACATGTCATCATCAAAGAAGAAAATAGCCTCCTAGCATTTGCGCCCAAAAGTCAACAACAGGGCCCTATTTAAAAGGCTATATATGCTTTTAAAATATATTTAATGGAGACGACATGTCCATTTATAAAGTGTTTGCTCAATCATCCTTACATTTCAAGTAAAAAATAAAACCTGGCCTAGAACTTCGTACTAAAGGGCTACTGCCTCTGGTCTTCAAATCAATTCACACACCCCTCTACCTCCCCAGCTCCCAACAGCTTCGCATTACTCTCCAGCTCAATACTTCTCCATTCACATCCTCCTCCATCTACTCCATACATTTCTCCTTTCAGCTGAGTCTTGGACTCCTATTTAGGGCTGTCCCCCAAAATCACATCTTTGTTATTTTTAATTTCTGATTAATTTTTTCCTTTTTAAGGATCCATAAGAACATATAGAAATACAATCACAGAAATTCACTGGGAAAATGGGGAGAACATTATTTTATACACAAAATCAACGGCAAAACCCAGGTTAAGAGATTAATTTGAAAATCAGCCTGGCGTGATACTGTATGCCTGTAATCCAAGCTACTCAGAAGGCTGAGACACGAGAATCGCTTGAACCTCAGAGGCGAGGTTGCAGTGAGCTGAGAGCTGAGATCACACCACTGCACTTCAACCTGGGTGACAGAGTGAGCCCCTGTCTCAAGAAGAAGAAAAAAGAGATGAATTTGATTAAGAATCATGAAGATAATATTAAGAATTCTAATAGAAAACAGAATTAAGTACCTTTTATACATACTCCTATTCATGGACATGAAGTGCTTTAAAATTTATTACTGTTTTTAAAAGCTGCAATATACCTTTTGTGTGTATCTCCTTGGATACATGTGTGAGTTTCATTAAAGCAGGTGACTAGCAGAACTGCTAGGTGGTAGGGTTCACAAATATCCCAATCAACTGCATTCTACTAAATGGCTCTCCAAAGTGGTTACAGCAACTCTCCCACCAGCAGAAAATAAGAGTTTTTTTTTTTTCCTTTCTGCCTGACAACTCAGTATAGTCTGGCATTTTAATTTTCACCAAATTAGTAAGAAAAGGTGGTACTCTGTTCTTCAGCTTTATTTCTCTGATTATTAATAAAGTTAAATTTCCTTTTACACGTGTTGACCAATTTGATTTTCTCTTCTCTAAGTTGCCCAGTTTTATTTTTCTAGTTTTCTAGAAGGTTCTTTGTATCTTTCTTATAGATTTCTAGAATTTCTTTATATCTCCTTTATATTAAAGATACTAATCCCATGCCAGTTAAATATGGTAAATTTTTTTTCTTTCAATTTTCACATTATTTTAACTACATATGGTATTTATTAGTGTATATATTAGAACTTTAATTTCCATATGGTCAAATTTATGTATCTTATCTATTTTATAAATCTTCTTTAGAGTTGTGCTTTTTGTATCTTGCTTAAGACATCTTTTTCTATTTTCAGACAAATCTATCTTCTGTATTTTAATCCAATAATTTCAAAATTTTGATTTTTAACTTAAGACATTTAATCCCACAGAACTGATTTGTACATGGTGTGAGGAAGGGACCTAAGGATATTTTTTCCCATAATGAAAGTCATTTATTTTTTAATGTGGGTTGAACAGTCCCTTTTCTGCCCTCTGTGCTGCAATCTCTCATATAATTTCTTACATACAATGAATCTGCTTCTAGACGTTATATTCTGTACTATTCCGCAATTTATTTGTGTCCCAAAACCACATAGTTTTATATTATATATGTGTATTTTTTATATAAAGCTTTATATCAAGTCTTGGTACCTGATCCAACAATTATTCCTTCTTTGCTTTTGTCTGTTTCTCCTGTTTAATTTTGTTTTTGGAATTGTCACAGATATTTTTGGACTTTTACCTTTTCATACTCATTTTTTAATCTGTTTCTGAAATTTCAAAAACATAGTGGTGGGATTTTGATTGCAATTGTATTGAATCTAAAGATTGATGTGGGGAAAATTGGTTTTTATGGTTGTTAGTCTTCCCATTCATAAAAATGGTTTATCTCTTGATTACTTTAATTCTACCTCGATGTTCTTCAACAAAATTTTCCATGAGTCTAACACATCTTTTTTTGTTTTGTTTTGATTTTTTAGAGACAGGGTCTCACTATGTTGCCTAGGTCTGTGTCCAACTCTTGGCCTCAAGCAATCCTTCTGCCTCAGCCTTTCAAAGGTATTGGTACTATGGGGGTGAGTCACCATGCCTGGCCTCATCTTTTAATTTTGTTCCTGGGTACCTCAGAAATTTTATTGCCATTGTAAATGGGAAATACTAATTGAATATATTTTAGAAATAGAAAACCTATTAATTTGTCTACATTATTCTTTTATGTAGTAACTGTCCTAAAATTTCGTAGTAGTTATAATATTTTGTCAGTTGATTCTCTTAGATTATATATTTTGATAATCATCTGCAGTCTATCTTTTTCTTTACAATTCTATACATTGAGGTTTTATTTCTTGTCTCATCTTGCTGGTCAGGTTCATGAGAACAAGGTTGAATGATTACAGTGAACATCCATGCCTTATGCAGTGCTTTAATGGGAATGTTTTTAAATTTTATCATCAAGTATAAGGTTTAATATACGTTTTATTAGATGATTTTCTTTAGTTTAAGGGCTTGACTCTATTCCTACTTTATTAAGAATTTTTATCATAAATAAGTATTGGTTTTATACAATGATTTTTCTCCATCTATTGAGATAAACGTATGGATTTTGATCTGAATTTACTAATGTAGTGCATAATATTAGAGAGTTTTCTTTCTTGTTTGTTCACTTTTTAAAAAAATTTTAACTTCCATGGTATGCGCGCAGGATTTGCAGGTTTTTTACATAGGTAAACGTGTGCCATGGTGGTTTGCTATACCTATCAATCCATCACCTAGGTATTAAGCCTGGCGTGCTTTAGCTATTTTTCCGAATGCTCTCCCCACCACCCCCCTGCCATGCCCCGACAGGCCCCAGTGTGTGTTGTTCCCCTCCCTGTGTCTATGTCTTCTCATTGTTCAGCTCCCACTTATAAGTGAGAACATGCGGTGTTTGGTTTTCTGTTCCTGTGTTAGTTTGCTGAGGGTAACAGCTTCCAGCTCCATCCATGTCCCTACAGAGGACATGACTTTGTTCCTTTTTATGGCTGCAAAAATCCTTGCATTCCTCAAATAAACACTGGTTGGCCCTAACAGATTTTGCTATGTACCCTTATATTCAGTTTGTTAATATCTTAATTAGGAATTTTACATCGTTTCAAAATGAAATTGTCTGTGATTTCCTTTTTTGTATTTCCTTTATCTAGTTTGATTATCAAGATTATACTAGCATGGAATTACTTTTATGAGGGAAACCTCTTCTAAAGGTTCCATAAACCTCTTTTAAAACTACCTGGACCTGTTGTCTGATCACTGAATTAGGAAAGAACAGGGTAGACTTTTGATTATCAATGCGTGTCTTTATTCATTACTGTTCTACTCACATCTTCTATTTCTCCTTGAATACACTGCACTAATCCCTATTTTTTTGGAAAATAACATATTTTATCTAGCGCTCTAAATTTTATAGAGTTGTTTGTAGTATACTCTGACGCTTTAAAAATATCTATGTTTTTGGGTTAGTTGCTTTTGTTTTATCTTTATTATTTTGTCTTACTTATCTTTCATTATTTCATGCTCTTATTTAATGACCATCTTCCTCTTATAACTCTATTTTAAACATGTTTATCTTAAAATCTCTTTCATATCTCTCTATTATTTGTTTTTCTAGAATTTTTTACTGTGGAAAATATTAGCAAGGATAATATTATGAATCCCTATGCTCCTGTCCCAGATTCAAAAGTAATTAAATTCTACTCCAATCTGTATTCATTTGTTACCCCTACCTATTTCCTCTTACCCCTTGATTATTTTGAAGTAAATCTCAGACATTGTGTCATTGCATCTCTGCATATTTCCATACATATCTCTAAAAGATAAGGACTCTTTCTAAAATATAACCTCAGTAACGTTGCCATCCCCGAAGATATTTTTTAAATTATTTAATGTTAGCAGATTCACTCAGTGTCCAATTTTCTTTACTCTTTCATAATTTTTTATGACTTTATTTTCCAGTTAGATTTTTATTAAATCCATACACTGAAACTATTAATGTCTCTTCTTTCTTCTAATCTAGAGATTTCCTCCAACTTTTGAATTGTGATTTGTTGCTTGAAGAAATTAAGTAGGCTGTCCTATAAAGCATTTCATCGACTAGACTTTTCTAAGTGCATCTGGATATTATTTTAAAAATCCTTTATACCCAATATTTTCTGCAAATTTATGGTTAGATATAGAAGCCCAATCAAATGAAGATTTAATATTTTATTTAGCAAAATACTTCAAAATATTATACACAATGAAAAATTCATAATGTCTGATTGAATTTCTGTTTATGGCGTTAGCAGCCAATGATGATAAATTTCCTAGGTCTGCTGAAGTTGGGATTAGTGTTAGGGTTAGGGTTAGGGGTTGCAAAGTGATCATTCTTAATTATTTCCTTTGAGATCATAAGCTTGACTACAGTACACCTAAAAAGAGAATTCTCTTTGCCAATTATCTGCTTACCCTAGGTACAGTTCAAACAGCAAGATAAAACAAAAATGTTAAAATGTTTGATTTTTTCCTTTTATTTATCAGTTTCCAAAATAAGTTGGTGCCCCAACAGCTTCCAAAAGTGGCAAATGAAGTGCTTGTTTTTTACTATCTTTATGAACTCACGCATTTTAACTTATTTGATATGTTATTATTTTTATTGGTCCTCAAATTATCCTATATCTGGCCAGTGGTAACTATTTCAATTTGATCTTCAGGATCCTTGACATGTTACTTGGGGTCTTTGCCAGCTTCCTTGCTTTCTGATGTGACTAAATATTCTAGGCTCTTATAAACTTCCTGCTGCAATCTTAAACTCAGCCATTTCTCTGTGGATTTGTGGTTTCTTTTACCGATAAATGGCATTTAGAAACCACAACGTGAGCCAAGGGATACTCGTTGCTCTTCAGCACTTGGTTGTTCTTATTTTTTCTGGACGTTTTCAGTGAACATAGATAGAAAATAATCTTTGGGGGGGAGGGAGAGCTTCAGGATAATAGCTAATGCATGTGGGGCTTAATGCCTGGGTGATGGGTTGATAGATGCAGCAAACCACCATGGCACACATTTACCTATGTAACAAACCTGCACCTCCTGCACATGTATCCCGGAACTTAAAATTAAATTAAATTAAATTTTAAAAAAGAAAATAATATTTTAAATAAAATATATCTTTTTTTTTACTGATACTTCTCATTTAAACCCATAATTATAGAATTTCTACTTGGCCTCATTGATCTCACTTCTGCATCTTTTTTCCCCCCACGCAGAAAACCTTAGTTCTCAAGGACACCAGTGTAAACATTCATTTTTCTTTATCCTTCAATACACACAACCATTTTGAAAAAAATATATATTTCCACTAAAATTATATTTTACTTCTTTTATTCTTATAGCATATGCCTCAAAATGTAGGCAAATTACTTTTTAAAAAATAACTTGCAATAATTCCTCTCTGTGTAGCTATTGCTGTATTATTCCTGATCATTTAGACAATACCCTATGTATTGTCTATGGACTATCTTGCTTTGTACTGACCTGTATGTATTAAAATTTCTATATGTAAGGTCATTTCTGTCTTAAGGGAAACTCAACAGTAGAGCTCTACGTTGCATAATATATTTACCAGTGCTTCTGCCAAGCCCCTAGAAGTTTCACTACTTAGGAACCACTTTTACATAAATTTGTGGCTCTATGTTTCATCACCTTTTAGATAAGTTTAGGGTTACCATTCTCAAGATAATTCTGTTTCCTCCCACAATAAAGAATGAAACATTCTCTCCCAGGCTTACGAGCAAAGACATTTTTGTTCCTATTAATAGAAAGGGCAGTGATTTCACAGCTTCTTCCAATAGGCTGGAAACCCGGTACCATGTCGTGGGTATGCCTGGGGTATGTTCTCTAACCCGTGGTTCCTAAGGTGGATTTCCATCCTGGAACCCCAAACCATCCCTACTGCTTTGTGTACACTCTGCATTTGGGAACCTAGAGTTTTCCATTCTCGTCATAAACGTGGTTATGTATTTCTTAATATTTAGAAATATTATAGCTGGCATTTCTATGTATTTTAAGCAGTAGTGGAGCTCCTTGCACCCATGAAGGTCACAGCCATGACCAGAAGTCTCAAAAAGTAAACTTCCACAGATGGGTTCACACAGTTCAGAAAATCCAGGTAACATCTGGAGGCTTTCTTCATCCACATATTTTGGTATTTGCAGATATCTGAATATTTGCCTCAATTTTTCACCTACAAACTGGAGTTCATGTAGATGTATATCCGGTTTAATTTTTGGTCATTCTTTCAAATGATTTTTAAACATTTAATGTATGTTCTGTAATATTTCTACCTTTAACATGACAGTTAAATTATCAGTGACTCAATGAGAATGCTTTATTGCATTCTAGGTAATGTGACTTCACCTAATGCATAATATACCCTTTAAAGCCTACTAGAAGCTACAGGCCTGAAAGCTTTTTCTCTAGGTGTGCATCAAGCACTTCTTAGGGGCACTGTCTTGCCGGATCATTATTTAGTAAACTGTTCTGAAGGAGACTTTGAGTCTCTTCCAGTGCCTTTTCATTTAAGTTACCAGATTCCTCAAATTTAACCCCCATCCAATTTTTAAAGTTCACTTTTTTAAAAGAGAAAGAATTGTGTTTTTTTCAACATTGCCTTCTATGTCTTGTTTAAAGACGTATGTTATAACTTAATACGATTTAAAGAAGATATTTTAAAATTAAATTTATCACTTGGCGATTTGATTTGTAGGCTAAGGAGAGCAAAGTTTTACAAATGAAATACTTTTAAATAATCATAATTAATTAACTATGCAAACATATCAAATAAATTTGGATACATAGTTAGATGACTAATTACAGTTCAGAAAGGTTAGAAATTGTAATACTATTTTTTAGCTTGGTTAATATAATATTATAATTGGGGTTGCTTTGATCATTGGGAATGTCAGAGACAATAATTTTTCAAGCTTGGATGATTTTGAAATCATATGGTTATGAGTATTAGCAGCTTAATATAAAATGTGGTGCTGTCCACAAAGTTAAAAGAAATTATTTTTGTCATAATAAGCTATATTAATTTAATTATTTGTGTATATGGTTAATTTTTTATTTGAAAATGAAAGAGTGATAGTTGATAAATGTAGTTCCTGAAAGAGAAAAAGGAGCTCTTTGATATTTGAAATAATCTACAGGAAAAAAACTTCTGCCTCCATAGATTTTATTATTTCATATAGTAGATTTTTTAAGCCTCCCTTAATTCATGCTTTCATTCTGTAAGCCTTCATATGGGGCTCAACAATGTGTTAGGGGCTACCATTTCCTTCGTTAACTTTCACACACTGATATGGTTTGACTGTGTCTCCACCCAAATCTCATCTTGAATTGTAGCCCCCATAATCCCCATCTGTCATGGGAGGGACCCAGTGGGAGGTAATTTAATCACGGAGGCAGGTTTTCTCATGTTGTTCTTGTGACAGTGAATAAGTCTCATGAGATCTCATGGTTTTATAAGGGGCAGTTCCCTTGCACGTACTCTCTTGCCTGCTGCCATGTAAGATGTGCCTTTGCTCCTCCTTCACCTTCCACCATGATTGTGAGGCCTCCTCAGCCATGTGGAACTGTGAGTCCATTAAATCTCTTATTGTTTATAAATTACCCAGTCTCGGGTATTTCTTCACGGCAGTATGAAAATGGACTAATCCACATGCCCTCCCCGATCTACTGCGAGGGCTTCCTACTTTGCCTTCCAGCTCCCAGGCTCACTCTCTTCAGTCTATCCTCCACCCTGACACCCAGGGCACCCTCTGATACAGCAGTCTGGGGCCAGTACCCCTGTGTTTCATGCTCTTTCAGGGCTTATCATCCCCTACAGTGGAAGTCCCAAACGGGGGAGGGGGGCAGTTGCGGGAGGGGGCTCCATGAGCCATTTCCAGCCAATAGATGTGTTTCTTGGGTTTATATTGTGATTTTAGTCTTATTTTTGTTTTAATTTGAGGTTGTTTCCAAATTAAAGAGTTTCATGTAAAATTCTAGAAATCTGACTTTCCTTTAAAAATTGAAAAGATATAATAAGGTTGGCCCACATTCCTTCCAGAGCCAAGCAGAGGCTGTCCCCTTTAGATGAAGTCATCACTCTGGTCAGCTGGGGGGCTTCAGGCACCTCTGCCCCTCTTGACTCATTAACAGAGGCTGCCTGGAATCTGGATCTTTGGTCCCTGAATGCAGGCTCAGATCCAAATTTATTATTTTTCCTAGAAGGCTGTGGTGAGTTGATTCATGACACCCAAAAGATATGCCCACCAGGAACCTCAGAACGTGACTTTATTTGGAATAAGAGTTTTTGTAGCTATAATTAAAGGAAGTATCTTGAAGAAAGAGCTTCCTGCATTAGGGCAGGACTCCAATATGATGGCAAGTGTCCTTATCAGACACAGAAAAGGAAATTCAGAGACACACAGAGAAAAGCAATGCATGTGAAGACA
This sequence comes from Symphalangus syndactylus, assembly GCF_028878055.3. Taxonomy (NCBI): domain Eukaryota; kingdom Metazoa; phylum Chordata; class Mammalia; order Primates; family Hylobatidae; genus Symphalangus; species Symphalangus syndactylus. The sequence goes on along the minus strand of NC_072424.2, from coordinate 133,286,179 downwards.
GAGCATGGAGGCAGAGACTGGAATAAGGAGGCAGCCCCAAGCCAATGAACGCCAGGGGTTGCCAGCAGCAATCAGAAGCTGCCAGCAGCCATCAGAAGCTACCAGACAGGAACAGAGGGGATTCTCACTCAGAGTCTCCCAAAGGAACCAGCCCTGCACATACCTCGATTTTGGACTTCTGACCTCCAGAACTGTGAGTGAATAAAATCTGTTGTTTGCAGCTCCAACTTTGGGAACTTTGTGATGGCACCATGAGGAAACAAATAGGACCCTGAGTGACCTGGCCCTGGCTACCATTCCCATCTCCTCTTGTCTGCCCTGTCTTCACCATTGACCTCTGTTTCCATCCTGGCAGTTCCCTCACACTCATCTGGTTTTGTGACTCTGTTTTTGCAACTGCTTCTCCCCCTGCCTAGAAGACTTTTCACATCTCTTTCTTCCTGGTGAAATTCCAAATTGTGAAGACGCCTATCCTCCTTATCCCCAGGCTGAGCACACTGCTGCCCTAGGTGCGTTGCTGTTCCTTGAGATACCACACAGCTTTTTAACATTTTCCACACAAGGCTGAGGAAGAAACCTTGCAAAGGAGGTCATATTTGACCCAGCTCTTGAAGGGGGTTACATTTATGAGGCATAGGATTGTTAATTTTATGTGTCAACTTGGCTAAGCTACGCTGCCCAGTTCTTTGGTCAACCCACAGTCTGGATGCTGCCGTGAAGGTATTTTTAGATGTGATTGAAATTTAAGTCAGCCAATTTTGAGTAAAGTACATTACCCTTTGATATGGTTTGGCTGTGTCCCCACCCAAATCTCAACTTGTCCCCAACCAAATCTTGTCCCCAACAAAATCAACTTGTCCCCCCAACAAAATCTCACCCAGAATTTCCAAGTGTTGTGGGAGGGACCCAGGGGGAGGCAATTGAATCACAGAGGCCAGTCTTTCCCGTGTTATTCTCATGATAATGAAGAAGTCTCACAAGGTCTGATGGGTTTATCAGGGGCTTCCACTTTTGCTTCTCTCTCATTTTCTCTTGCTGCCACCATGTAAGAAGTGCCTTTCACCTCCCACCATGATTCTGAGGCCTCCCCAGCCATGTGGAGTTGTAAGTCCAATTAAATCTCTTTTTCTTCCCTGTCTCAGGTATGACTTTATCAGCAGCATGAAAACAGACTTATACAACCTCCATAATGTGAGTGATTCTCACAATCAGGTGAAGGCCTTAAGAGCAAAGACTGAGGTCTCTCCAAGAATACAGATTCTCCTCAAGACTGCAAAGCAGAAACCCTGTCCATGCTTGCATCCTGCTGCCCAGCGGAATTTAGATTCAAGATGACAGTATCCACCCACCTGACTTTCCAGCCTGCTGGCCTGTCCTGCAAATTTCAAACTTGCCAGATTTCATACAGTCATGTGTGGCAATTAGTTATGACAAGCAAACAAAGGTGTGTGTGTGTGTTTGTGTGTGTGTGTGTGTGTATGTTCTATTAGTTCTGTTTCACTGGAGAACTCTAATACATGGCAGAAAAAAGAAAGAAGAGCATTTCAGAAAGAAGGAACAAAACACAAAATACAGACCTCCTGGTTGGCTCTGGAGTAGCTGGCTTGTAGGATGTGCTGGGACACAGAAAAACAAAGCTGGAGTGGGAGCTCAGAACCAGTCTCTCGTGGGAGTATTTCAGACATATAAGCGGAGTTACAGCATGATTCATTCTGTGCTTTGGAGTAACTACTCCAATGGCAGAGGTGGGGTCAAAGTAAAATAACTGCAGGCAGATATGTCAATTAGGGGTAATTGAAAAAAATGCAAGTCAGATGTAATAAGGGCACATAGCGGGGCACCTGGAATGGATGGGAGGGGATCTGTTGAGATACAGGACAGAATCAAGCAATGTGATATGGTGGCTGGCTTGCTGCACTGTGGGTGCTGAGCCTATGCCTCATGCATCTGGCACCCAAGGTCCTAGCATGCCTGGGACATGGCACTCAATGATGTTTGTTAAATTAAGGAATAAATGGAAGACTACCCAGGAGGAGAAAGAGAAAGGATCAAAGATAACCTTGATGCTTGTATATCAGAATGGCCATTTTTTTCCTTTCTATAGCTTTTTTAAGTTCTACATCTCCTTGCCCATCCATAAATTTGGATAGTCTAGGAAGAATCTGGAACCAGGTGAGTGTAGCTGCCCAGAAAACTTATTCTCCCTTGGCCTGATTTCCAATTTTGTAGTGCATCCAATCTCATCCTTTTTTCTTTCTTCACTTCTCCTTTGTATCATTTTGAGCCAGGAATGTATGAGATATGATCAATGAATGCAAGGACAGGTTGTCTCGGCAAGAAGATCAAGTTTAATGAGGGGGGAAGGAAATCAAGGTTGGTTAGAAAAATAAAATATTAAGTTTTCAAACTTAGGAAAAAAGACCTACCTAAACAGTGTGGAGAAGCAGAGAAATAGAAAACAGCAAGAGCACTGTTGAGTATTTTGCAATCACATGATTGCAAGGACGAAGCCATAGTTTGACCAAATGCTTTTGCCAAAAGCCAGATTGTACATTGCACCACCTCAATCACCTTGTCAAGAAATCTTCTCCCTTTTGACAATAATATCATACCAAGACAAAAAGCCCTTGCAAATTAAGTAAGTACTAATTATAGGCAGAGTAATATAGTAGTTTATGGCCAGGCTAGCTCCATCTAGGGAAACATGCAGGAAGGTATCTGACAGAATGTCATACCACTAATACAGTATGAGGTAAGAGGTAAAATTGAAGTTAAGTATAAAACCCTGAAGTGCCAAGTACAAATTGGTTTATTCACAACCAGTACCAATTAATCAAATGATGGGTAGCCATGATGCCTCACCTATTGGGTCCAATGGCCTTACCTCCTCAAAGAGAGTTTGAACTAAAAAATGACAGAGCTACAGTTAGGGACTGCAGCACCTGGAGCTTCAAATGACACAAATTGGCTGGAAGGGTTGAGACCACATAAAGAGGAATGTAGAACTAGACATCAAAAGCAACTATATGATGATTTTCAACATACGTACAGGACTTCATTGCTCTTGTTGAAGATCTATCTTCTAAAAAGCACTCTATAAACAGACAAAATAGAATGGGAGAATATATTTGCAAACTATGCATCTGACAAAGTTCTAATATTTGGCATGTACAAGGAACTTAAATTTACAAGCAAAAAACAATCCCATTAAAAATGGGCAAAGTACATGAACAGACACTTCTCAAAGGAAGACATATACACAGCCAACAAGCATATGAAAAAATGCTGAACATCACTAATCATTAGAGAAACACAAATTAAACCAGAGGTCCCCCCATCCAGGCCACAGGGCAGTACCCATCCATAGCCTGTAAGGAAGCAGGCCATACAGCAGGAGGTGAACAAGAATTACCACCTGAGCTCCACCTCCTATCAGCTGAGTGGCAGCATTAGATCCTCATGGGAGCATGAACCCTATTGTGAACTGTGTGTGTGAGGGGTCTAGGTTGCGTGCTCCCTATAAGAATCTAATGCCTGATGATCTGAAGTGGAACAGCTTCATCCCAAAACCATCCCCTACCTTCAGTCTGTGGAAAAACTGTCCTCCACAATAACAGTTCCTGATGCCAAAAAGGTTGGGGACCACTAAATTAAACCACAATGAGATAACATCTCATACCAGTCCAAATGGCTATTATTAAAAAGTCAAAAAATAACAGATGCTGGCAATGTTGCAGAGAAAAGGGAATGTTTATATGCTGTTGGTGGAGATACAAATTAGTTCAGCCACTGTGAAGGCAGTTTGAAGATTTCTCAAAGAACTTAAAACGAAGCTACTATTCAACCCAGCAATCCTATTACTGGGTATGTACCCAAAAGAAAATCATTCTACCAAAAAGACACACACACTCATATGTTCATTGCTGTGCTATTCACAATAATAAAGACATGGAATCAACCTAAATGCCTGTCAACAGTGGACTGGATAATGGTACATATGCACCATGGATTACTACGAAGCCATAAAAAAGAATGAAATCATGCACTTTGCAGCAACATGGATGGCACTGGAGGCCACTATTCTAAGCAAATTAATGCAGGAACAGAAAACCAAATACCACATGTTCTCACTTAAGTGGGAGCTGAACATTCAGTACACATGGACACAAAGAAGGGACCAATAAACACCCAAGGCATACTTGAGGGTGGAAGGTGGAAGAGGATGAGGATCAAGAAACTACCTATCAAGTACTAAGCTTATTATCTGAGTGACAAAATAATTCATCCAATAAACCCCTACGACATGCAATTTACCCACGTAACAAATCTGCACATGTGGGCCGGGCGCAGTGGCTCACGCCTGTAATCCCAGCACTTTGGGAGGCCGAGGCAGGCGGATCACAAGGTCAGGAGACCGAGACCATCCTGGCTAACACGGTGAAACCCCGTCTCTACTAAAAATACAAAAAATTAGCCGGGCGAGGTGGCAGGCGCCTGTAGTCCCAGCTACAAGGGAGGCTGAGGCAGGAGAATGGCGTGAACCCTGGGGGGCGGAGCCTGCAGTGAGCCGAGATCGCGCCACTGCACTCCAGCCTGGGTGAAAGAGCGAGACTCCGTCTCAAAAAAAAAAAAAAAAAAAAACTGCACATGTACCCCCAAAACTAAAATAAAAGTTGGGGGAAAAAAGAATCTTCTTCCAATAAATTTTTCTCAATATAGGCTTAAAAATTCCTTTTTGTGTTCAATTCTTCCATTCACTGAAAGAAAACAGTTAATATTAAGTCATACTAAAAGCAAGTTTCTATTTACTTTTAGGATTTGATTTCTCTATGGGCATGTGTGGCAGAAAGAAACTTCTTCCATTACCACCTTCTCAATGTGTGCTAACAAATTCTTTATTTTGTTAAACTCTTCCATTTTATGAATAAAAACAATTAATGATGAGCCATTCATTAAAAATAAACATAAATTTAAAAATAAAAATAAAAAGCACTCTAATATAGGTTCTGAGCAATTAATTTGTTTCCTCCTGTCGGCCAAAAGAATTGCTAAAAATAGGGCAATGGGAAAAATTAATTCCAATTTTAAATTATCTACCAGTAATAGGCATTTCTTCAGGACCACTGTCCTATTAAATTTTATTCTTCCATTGGGAAAATTCACACTTTAAGTATAAACTTGTAAACATTTGACATAAAACCTACTTTCGCTCAAGAGTTACATCCTCAGTGAAGGTGGGCAGAGTAGCACCAGATGACTGATCCTCTCTTTTCTTGGAACTGCAACACAGCCTCATGGCCCCAGTCATTCTGAATAACACTTTTTCTTTATTGGTTCAAGTCAATCAGCCAGGCCACAATAAAATGTCTCTAGCTCTGGATGCCAATCAAAACAGAAGCATTCATGCAGATAAAGGAAGTTGCCATCCGTAGTTGTCATCATATATCTGTGCATCTGTCTTAAAAGTAACATGGTCAAGCAGGAAGACCGCAGGACTAGGGCATCACACACAATGGGCTTGCAATTCAGCCTGGCCTTCACTAACTAGGTGATCTTAGGAGAGTACTTAGCCTGTTTGCATCTCCACATCCTTCTCATCTATAAAACAGGCTTTATCATACCATCCTAATAGGTCTGCAAGAATTATATTTAATAACATAAAATGCCTGGCACCTGGGTGGCCCTCTAGAAATAGCCACACTCCAGACTTTTGGAGAGTGGTTACATTTTTCCAATTAGCATTTCCCAGGCAACATTGTCTAGGACTCGGGCTCCCGGAGTGAGTGCTCAGGATATGCTTTTTGTTAATTCTTTCATCCCTGTCCACTGTACACTGCAAAGTCGTGAAAATAGAAGTGGAGCGAGTGATAAAATGAAATAGCCAGTGGATCTGAACACCAGCTCTAGTCTCGTTTCTCCACTAACCAGCAATGGGACCTAAGCCTAGTCCCTTATCTTCTTGGTCTCTATTTTCTCCTTTGTAACATGAGAACATTGGTCTACAGGATCCCCATGATCTCCTTCCATTCTCGAGGGTCATGATTCTAGGGGAAATTTTCATTCAAAATATGGGACTCTGCAAACCATATCTAAAAAAATATTACTGAGTCTTTTTGTGTGTATGTGTTCTGGGTTATTGGGTGACGGTTATAATGATGGCAGTGGACAGGTTTGCTTTACTCCATTTTGCCAGTTTCTTGTGAAGTGCTTATGGAAAATTCATAGAAATCTCATTATAGTACTAAGCAAACATAATTCTTTTACGTGCTTACATTCTTTCTTCTATTTTCCATGTTTTAAATTTCCATATTGTTCAGTCTGACTTCCCAATGGCCCTTTGACAATAAAATGAATATTTAAGACTGTAATAATGCAAACATTGACAACTGAGTAGAATAATAAAAAATTGTGCATAAGATGACAAATGAACTGCAAGTCCCATCATCCTGGAAGAGAGATATTACCGAACCTGCTGAGTGACATTGGCATCCTTCAGAACAAATGTGCAGTGCTTTCTCCAGCTGCTATTTTCATATCTGATGGCATTAAACAAAAAATACTAAACCTTTGTCAGATGTTCCTGTTCTTTTCTGAACTCTGATCAAATAGTCCCAAGTTTGGCAAACTGGCTTATAAGGTACTAGGAGGATAAAAAGTAAACTTTCCAGCTTGCCTAAATGGATCGTGAAAATGGAATATGTCAATAGCTGTTTATTTGCTTTCTTATTTGCTACTGGAAAATTCATGGCTGTTAAAAGAAATATGTATTTGGAGGAGGCTTCTTTTATGTGATTTCGCCTATCCCCTGTCTATTAAATCAACTGGAGGTAACTCATTGTGTGAGTGCTGGGAGCCTTCCCCTGCGGCATGCAGTGATGGGGCGCTGGGGGAGGGGGTGAGCACGCAGCCTGAAAGAGCAACAGGAAAAGATGGTTGGAAGTGCGCTCCTCGTCACAAATATGTGTCTTCAATATTTAGTTGTTGTGGCAGGAAAACGCCAACAAATACATGAACTGTAAACCATCTGGCTTGAAATATGTTCAAATATGACTGTTCATCTTGAAAAATGAAATCTATGGAATTCTGGCATCCACTTTGACTTTTGAGAGATGAACAGCTTGGATATGCAAAGAAGGGATTTCTAGACTAGCCTTCTTAAACTTTAAATTTTCCTGAACTCAGAAGTTAAATGATTCACTGCCTAGAAAGGAAAACTTCCCTTTCACTTTTACGCTTTCATGAAAACCACTGACTCCTTGAAAATCCCTGGGACTGTATCTGTGTCTTGTGTGTCAAAAAGCAGAGAAGTAAATGTGTTTCTATATGGATTATTAAATGTTTGTTAAGTTCTAATATGTGCTAGATGCAATATAAAACACTTAAAGAGCATGATAATCCTGACTTTCACCAAATTTCAAAATTGAACATTTAAAACCTGCAGAACTGGAGACTGAATTGTGCCACTTAATTTGGGGTAAGAAATGACGAATTAGTCTGTTCTCTTATGAACTGAGATCCTCAGGTAACCTAGCATCAATGCCCTACCAGAAGCAGCTATCCCATCAACTTTAAGAAAGGTTTCAGGTGACTTGATAAATGGAGAGAAGAAATGCATTGCAAACATATGTGAGCGATGACGAAGATGAGGGCGGGAGAATGGGAAGGGAACCAAACATAGACATTCTGGGCTTAGACCAGACCAAAAGCGACCGCAAGAAGAGGAATGGAGGCAGGGATGTTTTTCCCCTGCTGTTTGATGTTTTAGGAGCATAAACAAGACTCTGAGAGAACTTAGAGATTCAAACTTACTTTCCTCCTTCTCTTCTTCACATTATTTTCTTTTATAAAAGCCACCTCAATCCACCGTGTCTGAAGGATTCTCCCTGGAGGCTGTTACCTAGGTCTCTTCCTGCGTCAGGAGCCCCAGCTGTGCAATTTCTACCACTTGAGGATAGCCTCACCTTTAAATGATTATTCAGCCATTGCACGTGTACCTGGGGCCTCCCCAGCTGCGTTGTAAGCTTCCAAATAGAGAAGCCAGACCTCTAATACCCGCTGTGCCTAGGATTGTGTGATGCAGGCAGCGGACTCAGAGTATTTGTTTGAGACTGTGAGAGTTGGATAAAGGAAAGAATCATGCCACAAATACGGGGGAAAGCTTCAGTGGTTAATATAAACTAAGTTTGTGACACAAGCCACTTTTAAATGATATTAAGAGAATACAGTGTTTTCTGAAATAAAAGCCTAATATACTTAATTCAGCAAAGGTAAAATACTAATTTAAATTAATTAAATTTTGTTTAAAAATCAGATGTATGTTAATGTATGGATTTTTTTCTTTTGTTCTTCTTTTCCTTTAAAAATGAAATTTATCCAACATAAAATTTATCTAATATAATTACATAATTATCACAATAAACACTCCTCAAAATAGCCATGTAAGGATCTGGGATTATATGTGTTTGCATTTTTTCTTTTGTTGCCATTAATGTACACCTTAGTACTTAAATGTTTATAAATGCTTTAGGAAAAGGCAAAAACGTATTTAATGCTTAAGAGAGAATAATTCTGCACTGCTATTTTTTATACGTTATGAATTCTGCTACATCCACAGGGAAACTAGATCACAGGAGGCAGCAACAAAATATACTAGGTGATCAATCTTGCTCTTGAAAATCAAAGTATTTCTTTGTTAGGTCAATTGATCAACTAAGGAACTAAAAATAACTAAAATATAATAGAGCAAAACCAGTCAAGGAATGTAGCATCGTTAGTGTACAGTTTGCATTCACATACACAAGCAATTAACCTGCTTTTTGTAAATGTATTTGTTCTGTTTCTCTCCTACTTTTTCCATTATAGTAGGTTTGTTACTGGTGAGATTTACAAGGGAAAAAGCCCACATCATCTTTTGTGGTGAGCTGGAAAAGTCAATGAATATACCCACTTAATTAGAAAGCCAGTAGCCACCTCAGAAACAAGGCAAATTTCACTTCGTTTGTTCTGAGAAAATTCTGAGAAATGAAGTGAGCACTACCTATTAGTAATGGAAACAATTAGGTGAAAACAGATCAAATTCTGAACATTTATATTGTTTCTGTAGATTTTTGTACAATTCCCTTTCTTTTTAAACACAACCCCATTAACTTGGGAATCATTTCTTAGAAAGTGATTGAGAATCTTGATTTCAACTGTGATCTGTACAGATTCCTTCAGTGAAGTAAAAACTGAGGTTGACCTCTGGGCATGATGTGCCTCCCAGAATTTTCACCAGGTAAATTAACAAATAATGAGAGCAACCTAATACCTTATTTATAAAAACTGAGTGCTTGTGTAAAGGAGCCCGCAGGTGGAACTGAGTTGGACTTTCGTGTGTGATAGAAGACATGGTATCATGAGTCTTAGGAAGTCTGATCTCAGTATTGCAAAACAATCATTGGTGTCATCAGGTTACTCTTAAAAGTATTAATAAAAATAGAAAAGTTGAAAAAATATATTCATAAATTATACAAAACTGTTGAGCTCTGAATGAATTTGAATATAATTTGAAATCCACATATGATTCTTCGATACAAATGAACTGAACATCATTGCACATTTTATAAAAATAAAATCTATGAAGAAAAATGCCCAAGTTAAATCATGAGCTGTATTTCCATAATACAATTGCTAACCATCTTTGTATACTGTAAATGAATAATAGCTACACTTTAACATAACATAATGTTCTTTACATATTCAAAATGAGGAATAAAGAAATCACATTTAGAAATAAGGATGGAGCATGTAAAGATTAATTTTTAAAACTAAACTTCAAGTTTTATTTTTACCGTGATACTAGAAATATTCTAAGCAATTAACAAAAAAGTGTGACCATACTTTTTTTTTTTTTTTTTTTTTTTTTGAGATGGAGTCTCACTCTGTCGCCCAGGCTGGAGTGCAGTAGCGTAATCTCGGCTCACTTGCAACCTCCACCTCCCAGGTTCAAGTGATTCTCCTGCCTCAGCCTCCCAAGTAGCTGGGATTACAGGCATGTGCCACCAAGTCCGGCTAATTTTTTTGTGTGTATTTTTAGTAGAGACGAGGTTTCACCATGTTAGCCAGGATGGTCTCAATCTCCTGACCTCGTGATCTGCCCGCCTCGACCTCCCAAAGTGCTGGGATTACAGGCGTGAGCCACCGCGCCTGGCCAACCATACATTATTATTCAGCAATATAAGTCTCTCCTTTGTAACACTGTGTAAAGAACACAGAAGGCAAGAACATTTCAACTCTTCCTCACACTCATTGAATCTAAAATAGAAGAGATAGTATAAAATTCTAGATGTATTCTCTCTGAATTAATTTTTATAACCCAACTGAATAATGCTTCTAAGATATGTAAATCCTAAACACTTCAGAAATAACAAATCATTTTATCATGGAAGATTATTGGCTTAAAGAAATGAATATAAAGACTTTACATCTTTATATTGCTCACGGTTAAAGAAGCTACTAAAGATATCTTACTAACTGCACTCTAATCTCAGGTCAATGCTGCCAAAAATGCCTGTGCTTTCATATATTTCTACAGTGAAAAAATCCCTTAAAAATGATGTCTTTCCAAGAAGTAAATTTACTATATTTTTTGTGGGCCAGTCCAAGACTTCTCCAAAAGAAGCATCATCTTGTTTAATTGTGAGTGTGTTTATGAGTGTGTGTACGTATTAGGCAGATTGGGAGTGAAGGGGGAATGGGAATGACCCTACAAGGTAGGTGTTATTAGTCCCATTAAACTAATGTGGAAAATGAGAATCAAAAGAGGTAACACATCAGAGCTGGGCGACAAGTAGAAAACTCACCTCTTTGTCAAAATATTTAACCAGGATGAATGAGGAGGCAGAAGGTTCAAGGGGAGAACACAGGGCAGAGCCTTATTTGTGGCTTTCACGGGAAGAAAAGGGCAAGTTTGTATAATCAGGGGAGCAGGTTTAAGATTGGATAGTTTGAATAGATTCCGCAGGCCCTGGGCTACAGGTGTGATTGGTCCCTCGTTGTCCAGTACCTGGCTCTGAGGTGATCAAGGGCAGGGGAAAGGTTGACTCTATGTATGAGAGTTTAATGAAAGAGAGGGTTAGGGGTTTGGACTATGTTTGGTTTGCATATCAAAGACATGTTCCCAAACCAGTTGTTTGCTATCACTAGGAATGAGCTAACCCTAACTTAAGCAGTTTCTCCCCAAGACTGCAAGACCCTGAGACGTCAATGCACCCCAAAATGCAGAAAATAAAAATTATTATTAATATAATAGAATAACATCCATTTTTCTGTAATTCATTGGCATTATGTAGAAATAGTGTACTTAATCACACATGGCAACATTTATTTGTAATTAAATTCCTATAAGTTAAATGTCCTATTTACAGCACTGCAATTTATATCTGTATATTCAGTGTGCTTTGGTGCACAGGTCCATGTATTAATATTTCATAAAACAGAGAGTATAAGGTAATGGTTAGAAATGAAGATGTTAAAGTCAAAGAGAACTCAATTCAAATTCCAACCACCTACCTACTGCAAGTTACTTCATTTAAGCTTGTTTCCACATTTCTGTAATGGGTCTCATGATAATATCGATCTGACAGAGTCCACGTATGATTTAACTGACAATACTTGAAAAGTCCTTAACCTAATAGTACCTGGGTAAATAAAGATAAATGAATATTCACAATTCTTACTCTTACCAGGTTTTTAACAGGAGAGATTTGATTGTCCAAAATTGATTCTCCTCCTATTTTCATCTTGTCTAAAAAATTTAAAGGAACTATTTGGGCCAAAACCAGCCAGAAAATTGCTTCAGTTGGGACAATTTTGCCTACCAGAGTAGAATTATGGTCACTATATTGAACAACTATGACTTACACAAAATCAGAGACAGACGAGGCTCCCGTGCAGCCACTCCTGGGGTGACTGGAGTATGAAAGGATATTTGCACTTGCCGCATGGGTGCACCAAGTGTGATTAATGACACGTATTACATCAGTCCCACAAAAAAGTTCATTTTTTATAGTCACACTTTTAGATTTATATGAGAGTTTTCTATCTGATGTTTTTTAGAATCTCTTTTCACCATCTTCTGAAAGACGGTTTAATTCATATTCATTTAGCCCACACTCTTTGTCTTCTACAGAGAGATTTTTTGAAAGAGGGGCAAAGGAATTAAAGAAGTGGAAAAAATATGGCTGGTCACGGTGGCTCACGCCTGTAATCCCAGCACTTTGGGAGGTCAAGGCAGGTGGAGCACCTGAGGTCAGGAGTTTGAGACCAGCCTGGCCAACATGGCAAAACCCGGTTACTACTAAAAATTCAAAAATTAGCCGGGCGTGATGGTGCACGCCTGTAATCCCAACTACCCAGGAGGCTGAGGCAGGAGAATCCCTTAAACCCAGGGGGCAGAGGTTGCAGTGAGCCCAGATCGTACCACTTCACTCCAGCCTGGGTGAAACAACAAGACTCTGTCTCAAAAAAAAAAAAAAAAAAAAAAAAAAAAAGGTGGAAAAAAATAACAAATAGAGAAAGAGCTTTGCTATATGCAGCCTTCAGCACTTAGGTTATTTCTCAAATTTACATCAAGACTTATTATCATCTTGACTGCAATCATGTAGAAAATGAATGAGTATAAAGTACATGAGGACAATTTAATAAAACCAGCTTTCTTTTCTTATAAAATCTCTGACGAAAGGAATCATTCATTAGACAGAGACTTGCCTTGTATTTACCCAGGTCATGAGGCATGTCAGTGTGGTGATGTGCCCTTGGCAAGAAGTCCTTAATTAGAAATTCCTCGAGAGCTGCTCCCTGTAGGTGCTTCCTATGACAAAAAGACAAAATAATTTACTAGGGAAGCCCTTACTAAGGACCCAACATCCAGACACAGGTGAGGGAAAAGAAATTTGCTGACAGCCAAAGAGCAACAAGTATCATGATGGGGTGCTGGATTTTGAATGAGGGTCTCTCCACCATATTAGTAGTAAGTATCATTTTTGTTATTCAACTTTAAATATATAGATTGAATAGTCTTTGATTTTTAGGAAAACTTGTATAGGAACACTAAATAGCTTGAAGTATTACTCTAGTTAAAAGACTAAAACTTGTTAGAAAACATTCAGTAGATATATTTAATTTCCCTTTATAGAACCATGCAAAGTTGTTTTCCGATTGAGCTCATTTTTAATTATTTTTAAAGTCAAGTAGTTTGTTTTTGCATAATGTATGAGTGTTTCTCTAAATCAAATGAAGTCTGAATTAGACTATGAAATTGGCATTTTTCTAGAGAACTCTCGGAGTTGTTTTTAAAGATTTCCTCTTTCTTGACATCATTGTCAAGCAACGTTGATTGAGAAGGTTTTGTAGTTTCATTAAATCACTTAAAGTTGACTCATATGTGTTTAAAATCTTTTTAATAAAGGTAATAATGTATTACCATTATAATCCTATTAAAAACTAATCTATGAGAAATAAATATGTGGAGTAATTCTGATTAATATTGAGAAGCTTTTCATTCCACTTTAAAAGAGGAACCCCAAGTGATTTTGAATAGAGAAAAAGCTTGAAGGTAGTAGTCATTGGTTCTCTTTCCTTTCTACTCTAGCTCTCATGGCTGGGAATAAATTTTTATCTGTTTATTGACACGTTCTACTGGTATGAAGAGGAGGAGTCTTTCCATTACACACGAGTTATTTTGGGTGTAAGTACAGTTTATGGTTAAACATTATTTTTTCAGAAAACAAAATGCATTTTATTTTCCCTGGATCCTTGTTTTCCCTGAATCTTTTTTTTATGTCTTTACATGTGGACAGTCAACACTGGCTTGGGCACGAGCATCCGCACTGTGCCTGAATTTTAACTGCATGCTAATTCTAATACCTGTCAGTCGAAACCTTATTTCATTCATAAGAGGAACAAGTATTGTAAGTACTAAAATATTTGAAATAGTCTCAGCTGTTATGACTTCCTCATGTAAGTGCCATTGAAAACAAAAAATGTACTTTATTATGAAATTCTCAGTAATTCTGTTTAAACTTGGGTTTCTTTGTTAGAGATAACAGAAAGGCTAAGACAGAAAAACAGTAATCAGTACATCTATCTGATTTGGCTTTGGCTATTGCCATTGATTTCCTACATGACACTCAACTCATTGCTCAACAGTTTCCTGATATATTTGCCCCATGAAGATGGAAGCATTATAATAGCTGGAACCATCATTGTTTCTGATTGAAAGAAAACAAATAAGCTTTTGAGACAAACACCACCAGGAAACATCTCTCTTGGTTCTCACCCACAAAAGCATAATCACAGTACATAGATTTTATTATGTAGATTTTAACCTCTCCCAAACATAATGGGGTATTTCTCAATTATATTGATTTCACTGTGTTAGGAAATTATCTGTGCTTCCTGTCAAACAAAATGGCATGCAAGGAACGAGACCTTCAAAAATTTTACCAGGTAAAATACTGTATTATGCAGGCATCCCTCATTTTATTGCACTTCCCCTTATTGTACTTCTCAGATACTATGGTTTTTACAAATTGAAGACTTCTGGCAACCCTGTGTGGAGCGTGTATACTAGCGCCATTTTTTCCAATACCACGTGCTCACTTTGTGTCTCTGTGTCAGCATTTTTTAGCAATAAAGTATTTTTTAATTAAAGCATGTACTTTTTTTTAGACATAATGCTATTGCACACTTAATAGACTACAGGGTGTATAAATATAACTTTTATATGCACTGGGAAATCAAAACTTTTGTGTGACTTGCTTTATTGCAATATGTGCTTTATTGCAGTGGTCTGAAATCAAACCCACAATATCTCCGACATATACCTGTATAATCATCATCAAGATTTTATGAATATTTACATATAGATGCATATTTGCCTTTGTATATGTAGGACTAATTTGCAGACTACCTAAAACACATGAATGAGGATGATGGCTATCACCTTAAATTTTTAAACAAAGAAGCTGAGTGAGGCGTGTATTTTGGCAGGCTTATTCAAGAGTTTTGAATTATAACCAGAGAACTAATAAGTCAATCATTTTTGGGTTGAGAGTTCAGCAAAGCAACTAATAACCTTTTGAGTTGCCTGTTTGGCTAATGGCCATTAACTTTTTTGTCACATAGCCCCACTTTAAGCAGTTTAGAGGCAAAGCCTGATTCCTACTCTCTTAACTTTCATGACATTGTTTTCATTGTAATTTTTCCATAAATCAGGCATATTTTTTTTTGTTACTCTAGTGCTGCAGAGGACCATGGAGGAGGCAATTAGACAAAAACCTCAAATTTCACAAACTGGTCGCCTATGGGATAGCTGTTAATGCAAGTAAGTACTTATTAATTGCTCAGTGGATTTTACAATATCTGATGCCTAACTTCATAGTTTTGTTTTAACTCTGCCTTCCCCAAGTCTCACCCTCAGGTAAAAGAAAACTTTGCCCTTTATCTGACGCTGTAAACCTTACACAAATGGGTTTTTACATTTTCAATTTATACTTACCTATGAGTTTTCCCCTACCAAGATCTCAACTGGTCAAAGAAAAGTTGGTGAAACTTCATTTGTGAATAGTTCAGCTTGTTAGTAATACAATAATAAATACTTACTTGAAAAAGGAACACTTTGTTATTCAATATAATTCACTTTGGAAATAAAATTGACCTCTGTTCAAAATCTCATTCACAGTCGTAGAAAAATGACTGTCCAATAGTATCACAGGCATTAAAAAAGAAAAAAGAAAAGAAAGATCATGTGAGCAAAGTTCTGAATCGTATTGAGGTAATGGACATAAAAGGGTCTTGAAAAGACATGAAGCTTTATCAGCATATAAAGTGTTATTGCTATTATTATATTTCTAATTCAAGAGGAAGGCACTAGAAATTAGCATCCAAGGCCAAGGGTAAACTCCAATGAGGAAGAAAGGAGGAGGAGCAGTCATCAACCAGCTTGTGGTTTTGCTGGAAAACAAAGACACTGAAATAAAAGGCTATCTGAGCGATAAAGAGTTATGATTCAGGACTGTTTCTCTCAAACTAATTTAACTATAAAATATTTTCCTCATTTGTTTTTATCCTCTCATGCACAAAAAAAAAAAGCAGAGTAAAAGGAACACTCAAAACAAATGTGAATTTAATTAAGCAACAAGACATGACAGACGATGCCCGAGTGCCAATTAACACAACTTTGGGTGTGCAGTGAGACACGAGGGGAAGATGCTCCCACTGATTGTCTTCAACGCTGGATTAAACCAGCCCGAGAACTGCTTTGTAAAAGGTCTTTGTGGTTTGTTAGGAAATAAGAGTAAAAAGACATCGTGTCCTAGAGAAAACCAGCTCAGGGATAAAGGGGAAAAAATAAGGCTCGTTCATCTTTGTATTCCAAGGCCCACAATAGTGCTGAGAATGCGTAGGCACCAATGACTTTTCATGAATGAGCGAATGCGTGAAGGAATAAAGACTCAGGGAAACAGATTTTGGCTCAGGAATGGAATTCTTTTCCGGACCTTGAAAATTATCTAAAATTAGAATGAAGTTCCCCTAAGAATACTGAATTCCCCATCATGGGTGATGTCCAAACAGAGACCAGATCGCTCCTTGATAGGCTCATCACAGAAGGAATTCAAGAAATCTCCAGGCTTCCTTTAAAATCTTAAATAGCTTGATTTCTGCATAACAGAGTAAAATGGCAACAATATTACTACAATACGATAGCTTTAAGACAGACTTGAACTCTAAGAGAAAGTTTTAAAGATATTACAGAGAGAAGGGGGGAAAAAACAGCCAGCATCAAAGTACATCAGAAAAGAGGCCGGGCATGGTGGTTCATGCCTATAATCCCAGCACTTTGGGAGGTTGAGGCAGGTGAATTGCTTGAGCTCAGAAGTTCAAGACCAGCCTGGGCAATATGGTGAAAGCCCGTCTCTACCAAAAATACAAAAAAAATTAGCTGGGCGTGGTGGTGCATGCCTGTGGTCCCAGCTACTTGGGAGGCTTTGGTGGAAGGATCACTTGAGCCCAGGAGGTGAAGGTTGCAGGGAGCTAAAATTGTGCCACTGCACTCCAGCCTGGGCAGCACAGTAAGACCCCATCTCAAAAAGAAAAAAAAATACAACAGAAAAGAAAGCAAAGAATAATAAAAATGTGTGTTATGAAATAGTTTTCTCCTTAAAATTTTGGGCATGTACATTTCTTTATATGTAATCGTGTATCAATAATACCAATGCATGAGAAACATATAATGAATATCCCCCATGTTAAAGATACCATGAAAGCGCTATAACTTTCTGAAACTTGTGTGGTAAGGGCTGTTTTAGGATGGAGTATAATTTAGTATAAGCAGCAGTTGACTAAAATCAGGTAACCAAATTATTTTATACCCCTGCTACTGATTGGTAGTGTGATAGCTGATAAGTTCCTCATGCTCTTTCTTCTGTGGAGTTAAAAGAATACTAATACAGGCCAGGCGTGGTGGCTCACACCTGTAATCCCAGCACTTTGGGAGGCCAGAGTGGGTGGATCATCTGAGGTCAGGAGTTGGAGGCCAGCCTGACCAACATGGTGAACCCCGTCTCTACTAAAAATGCAAAAATTAGCCAGGTATGGTGGTCACGCCTGTAATCCCAACTACTTGGGAGGCTGAGGAAGGAGAATCGCCTGAACCCAGGAGGTGGAGTTTGCAGTGAGCCAAGAATGCCCCATTGTACTCCAGCCTAGGCAATAAGAGCAAAACTCTGTCTCAAAAAAAAAAAAAAAAAAATTTCAATGAGATGTGCAGATTATTGTCAGGACCAGAGTTAGTTGGAAATTTGCAGAATACAGGGTTATTCACTTGCTGCTATTGCAAATAAAATCAAGTCCAAAGGCCTTAGCCTGACCAAGGGCTCCAATGACCTTGCATGTGCCCCCTGCCTGTGCCCCCGCCGCAGTCTTATCTCCTGCCACATCCCCCTGGCTTTTCCCCTTGGGCACACCCAGCTCCTGGGAGTTCCTAAGCATTCTGTGCCTTTGCTCCAGGGATCGCCTTTGCCTGAAATGCTCCTCCCTCCTCATGGTGCTAAATGGGTGAGACATGGCCATGCCCAGGACTCATATCCTGGCCCATCTCCCCCAACGCAGCCACTTCACCGAGGGCTCTAAGGTCATACTTTCTACCACAGAGTGAAATTCATTCCCCAGAGGCTGATCACCTCCAGGGCTGAGCCTGTGCCTTACGCATCTTGGCTGCCCTGGTCCCTGGCACACAAGAGGTCCTCAACAAATTTGGTGAAAACTGAGGATGAGTAGGAGTCAGTCAGCAGGCAAGAGGGGTTGAAGGAATCACTGGGAATGGTACAGGACACATGTGCATGAGTTGTTCAGGGAGTCATGAGCAGTCTGGGGTGGGCTGAACAGAGTGTGGGGAGGGAAAGGATTCAAATGATGCCAATTGTCCAAGATAATACATTCACATTCTGCTGCAACCAGAGAAAGCAGGGTGCCCTTTCTCCCTCTTTCCCTCACACGACCCTGGAGAGAATCAAGTGTTCTCTCCGGCCCCCTTCCTCCTGAACCCCACTGCTTTGCCAGGCTCCCAGATGTCTCCTGGGGCTCCCCCAGCAGGGTCAGAACTGCGACCCAGAGCAAAGTGCCCCTCATCCCATTCCTCCATGGTAACCAGCAGAGCTGCGGTGTTTCCACTCCCTGCAAATGCAGGAGGCTGGGGAGAAAGCTCTTCGCTTCTCCCAAACCCTGACAAAGCAATTATTACATTTCACATGAACGAAGAAATGCGTCTGGCAACTGCGCTTTTAGGAGGAAAAAAAAATGCTAAGCCTTGGTTTCATGGAAACACCTCTGCTTTTCACATTTTGTTCTTCTGGTAGATTCACTTGGGAGCAGCTGAAAATGTCCCTGCGCTTATTTTATTAGCATCACCCATTATGCTGCATTTCAAATAGCCGGCTGGCTTAATAGAGGTGTGTAACCTTGGAAAAAGTGCGACCACATCGAAGTTTGCGTGCCAACCTCTAATTTCTCATCCGTTCCCCTATAAGCTGAACTGCAGGCTTTAATTGGTCAAATCATTAAAGGATGTAATTAGAGACTGGTGGAAGAAGGCGAGGGAGGAGGAGGGAAGAGGCAAAACAATGGTATCTGTAATCAAGGACGTCGCGGAAAATGCAGTGACAGGAACTCTTCTTTTGGCTTCCTGCCTTCCTGGTCGTCTGCCTGTGATAAGAGCTGCCGGAGCATTCTTCAACCACTAATAAATCATTTTCAGGGACCTATAACCCCACGGGTATAAAAATCATAGTTTCACAGCCTCTTCGTTCTTATTAATGCAGATCTTTCTGGAGTCCCAGGTCCACAGCAGACCTTGAAGACCCTTCCAATTGAAAAGTAGTACTTTGAGCTCCAGCTTCCATCAAGGGGTGTCTAAATAGTGACCCAGGCAGCTCTCCCTGGCAGAGTCGGCAGCTTGCTTCTGCCAGGTTCCAGGAGTGAACAATTAGCCGAGTGCAGCTCCTGATGAGTTGCTAAAATTAGTCTACAAACATCAATAAACATAACAAGGGCAGGGTGAGAGGAGAGAGCACAGAATAAGGGTGCCCAGAAAATAAAGATTTGGAGACGCAGCCTTGAGAATAGCCCTAAAGGCACAAACTCTTCAGTCTTGACCCCTCAAGGATTGCTCCTAACCGGTTCCCCCTGAGGCTCTGGGAGCTTAAGGGAAGCTCCATCCCCAGTCCTGCCTGACAGGATTTAATGTGATTTACAAATGCGTGGCACACACAGGGTGCCAGAGTCAACGAATCCTTCTACAGAAATCAGACCACAGGTTTAAAAGTTTGCAGCCAAATTCTGGCTGCAGAAGCACAGCCAGAGTCTGTCCCTGGGTCCTTGTTTCTGAAGGCTGCTTAATTGGGAGGTGACTAACTCCAAAATGACTGTTATCACTGACAGGCAGGCGGAAAGACACCAAGGACAGACCACACTTCCAAGATTCCCCCCAATTATGCTCACTTTGATCTCCTGAAAAATAAAATGAAAGAAGGAAAGTAAAAGAGCTTTTTCAGGGCAACTGGCTCTAATAGTAGCCTTTATGATTTTTTTTGTTGTTGTTCACTGTTCAATGGAAAGCTCCTTATTTGAACTCAGAAGTTCACATACCAATTAAATGCGCATGTGTAGTGTTTCCAAAATTGCTGCTCTTTAAAAGTACTTCAGGGAGAACACAAAATTATAGAAAGATCCAGCTATAGCACCTTTTAGCCTGGCACGATTGAGTGGGTTATGGGAATATGTGTCTTGCGGTCCTCCAAGGGCACAGAAGTGCGTACTGTAGAAAGTCCACAGAGGCCCAGGAGGAGCTCCCCCACATAGCTAATGGCGTTGGATTTACTGCAAGACTGAAGAGCCCATTTAGGCCAGAGTTGGCTTTGGAAACATGAAAACATGAGCTTCGTGTTTGCATTACTTCCATATTGGTCTACAAATCCCTTTTAGATGATAAATATGTTCCCAGTTAACTTCAGAGAAAGACACAGGAGCCACACAGCTGGAAGGGGGCTTAGATAACCTTGTTTAGTACAATCTACCCATTTCACAGATGGGAAAAAAAGGGTCTGAAAGAAGTTAAGTGACTGAGAAGTATCCTCTTCAGTATTCTTTCTGTTACATACTAATATCAAATCTAATAACATGAAATTATATTGATGACTAAGAGAGAGAGAAATCAAACCATATCACTGTTTTATCCCATTTCTGTAGCCCTTGTCCTTGTAACGTAAACAGCATGGCTACTTATATTTTTAAAAACCTAAAATGTAGAAAGGAAGGAATAGAAAACATAATGTCTAAAAAAGAACAAAAATAGTATCTCCCCTGGTGTCTATCAAGTCACAACAATTCTGAATTTAGCGGTTGGTATATCTTTAGTTCCAAGCCAAGATTGCTGTAAAATTAGGATCAGATCTAAGAGGAAAATAAAATGTTTAGACAGACAAAATCGGCATAAGCAGTTTTCTCTCTGAGAATGCCTGAGATAAATAAATAAAATATTCCACTTTGTATGTTCTACCTTGTGAAAGAAAACAAAATGGAGGTAGCGAGAGCAAGGGAACATGTAAGACATGAACTTTAAAGTGTGTGACAAATACTGGAGAGAATAGTTTTTACACATTCCCTCAGAAGCTGCCTCTTGAAAACCATCTGGGGCTTTCTTGTACTCCTTCATTAGTTTCCTCAGCTCTGTTACGGGAGACCTGGCAATAAGAATAAATAAATAGTTGAATATCTTTGTTCATTCAATCAACATACTTAAATTTAGTTTAACAGTGTCAAATTCTCATGTGGAAATCAATCTAACAGAAAACAAATTGCAATCAACAACTCATTACAGGGGAGAAGAACGTTATAAAATATAAGGCAAGGTGTGGTGGCTCACGCCTGTAATCCCAGCACTTTGGGAGGCCAAGGAAGGCAGATTGCCTGAGCTCAGGAGTTTGAGACCAGCCTGGGCAGCGTGATGAAACCCCATCTCTACTAAAAATTAGCTGGGCATGGTGGCGCATGCCTGTAATCCCAGCTACTCAGAGGCTGAGGCAGGAGAATTGCTTGAACCCGAGAGGCAGAGTTTGCAGTTAGCTGAGATCATGCCATTGCACTCTGGCCTGGGTGACAGAGTGAGACTCTGTCTCAAAAAAAAAAAAAAAAAAAAAAAAGTTATAAAATATAAAAAACTTATCCTGCAAAAAAAAAGTTATAAAATACAAAAAACTTATCCTGCCTTCTCTTTCTGACTATCACATATGGATTATGCAATGGTAAACACATCAGTTAACTTGGTCCGAAGCTCAGTTTGTATTTCTGTAAATTGGGAACAGCTTCACTCCCTGTCTGGAGTGCCCTAGTCTATGGAGAGAGAATTAAAGAAAACTAGGAGGAGAGGAGTGAGGGTCAAGGGGAAGAATATAAAAGGAGCATTCACACCAGCCTACAATGAGGACTCCAAATGTTGTGATCAGCCAGAAGCCTTAGAAACGGTTGGACTCTAGATTAAAGACACCAGGTAAACCATTGAGAGTTTTATCTAAGCCCATAGAAAAAACTAGTTTTCAATTAAAAATCAGGTATGATAATTTCTCATTAGTCAAACAAAGCAATACAGCTTGATGGTCAAAAGATGGGGCACCAAGTCACGCAAACCACTAAACCACTTTCATCACGAATCAACAACAAATTCCTTAACTCTTTGAATACTGGTCTGTGAAATGAGAAGAAGGTTGATACCTGAGGAGGGTTAAATCAGATAATATGCCTACAGCATTTACAACAGTGTCTGTTGTATAGTAAACATTCAATATGTTTGCTATGAGACGTACTACCTGCTTTTTAAACACTTAGAGATAATTATCAGAAAACAGCAATTAGGAATACTGGACAATGTTTGTGTTCAATTTAGCAAATAGTTTCCATTTTGCATGCAGCATATTGGAAAGGACTCCTGCTAGATAAGCCTTTCCAGCTTTGTGGATGCTAAGGCTAAACAAGGCAGCCCCTTCATAGACATGGCTGTATATTTTGACAAAGCACCTCGGGAGGAAATATAGTACCTCGTGAGTGCTAAGCTCTCTGAAGCCATAAGGAGGCAGTAAACATCATGATGCAGAAACACTATCACGTGCCTTGTTTTCTTGGGTGAGCCTCAACCTGAAGTATATTTGACTTGATTTTCAATTTAAAAGCTAAAGAAAAATCTGCAATATATTATATATATATATATATATATATCGCACATATATATGTATATATCAGCAGAGAAAACACTACTCCAACAAGGTTGTATTTATAGATTGATTTTCCAACCCTTTCATTACCTCTTCTACCTTTCTTTAATCCCATTGTCACTAAGCAAATAATTGTCAAATACAAACTGGTGCTGAGGTTTCAAGGATGAATAAAGTCCATCCTTAAGAAGTCAAAGTTCATCAGGGGGTACAGGGATAAATAGATACTGCAACAGTAATATCTGAGAAATGCTATGGTCATGCTATCATTTGTGCTGGTGAAATTGAAGAATGTGTGATAGAAGTCAACTTTTGAAGTGAGTTGTAAGGCACGAGTAGAAAATTTTGCAAATCAGAAAAGGGAGTGATAGCAGGAACTCAGGTAACAAAGAAAAGAGGTTGCATAGAAGATAGCATTTCTAAATAAATCTGCTCCTAGGACCACAGGGACCAAAATGGCACGAATATTCTCAGAAGTTCTTGCTGTTTTCTTTTTCCCCATCACATCTTCTTCCACACCTCAACCCACAATGTACAGCCACGGAGGATCCCGTAACTCACTCACAACCTGTATGTACTGTATGATAGTCATAGGCCCTGCTACTTCTCACTGTGGGTGCAGAAGAAAAGAAAGTATCAACTGGGAAATTATCTATACCCTGGGCAATGAATTCTCATTCACACACGAATCTGATCCCAATGGCAGTTATCAACTGGCCACCCAGCGGGAGTTTCATTTGCAGGAAAAGCATCAGTATGTCGTTGTCTAGCTGTGACTGCTGGCTTCCCAAAAGATTTGGAAAGAGCAGCATCAGACACAGAATCCTCAGGCCAGACGATGCTGTGTTCTTAAGCTTGTTCTCTTCATTTAGAATTTAGACATCACCAAGTCCCAGGATTAGAAAGCTCCATTTACTTCTTAAGAATATACAGAAGGTATGTTTAGTTCCATAAATAATGGCTTATTTCAATCCACCAGGAATAACACATGCAAATTTATGTGCGAATGTGTATGTGCAGGGGTATATATACATATAGAGTAGTCCCTCCTTGTCTGCGGGATATGCATTCCAAGACCCACAGCAGATGCCTGAAACAGTGGATAGTACTGACCCCGACTGCCATCCATCGGAACATGTTCCGTTTCAGGTCTTCCACCCACAAATGTAAAGCTTTTTTCATCATAAATAAGCACTTATCATGCATTGTGGCTGTAACTTTTGCAGTTTGAGGTGTGATAGCGAAACTAGCACAAATGTCTTTTTTCTTCTTCACAATTTCAGATAGAAGATTTGTTTTTACCGTAGATCTTAGCAACTTCCACATGCAGTTTTTTTCCTTTCCTTATTAAGTAGAGAACTTTCCCCTTTTCACTCAAAGGAAGCACTTGATGGCTTCTCTTTGGCGTAGCCGAATTGCCAGCATCACTACTTTTCCACTTGGAGGCCATTTTTAAGTAAAATAAGGATGACTCGCACACAAACACTGGGATACCGTGACAGTTGATCTGATAACCAAGAGGACTACTGGATATGCTGGACAAAGGGATGATTCACATCCCAGGTGGGACAGAGCGGGATGGCATGAGATTTCATCATGCTACTCAGAATGGCATGCAGTGTAAAACACGAATTGCTTATTCCTGGAATTTTCCATTCGATATTTTCTGACTGTGGTTCACCTCAGGTAACTGAAACCGGGGAAAGTGAAACTTCAGACTGGGGGGACTACTGTATACTAAAATGTGTACAGGAATAAACAGAAAATACAGTGTCTGAAAGAGAACAAAAACAATATCTCTCCTGGCATTTATCATTTACATCACATACATACATATCAGCATGTATAGTGTACAGTATTCTAGAATAATGCTTTCCGATTTCTTAAGAAGTTATACATAATTATTTCTTTTAGAATTATATCATATATAATTACACTGAGCTATCATAACATTTATTCCACTTCCATGATAACTATATACTTTAAATTATGATGAACTGAGATTTACTTTATTTATTAATATAACTTAAATAAATGTGGAGATTTTTGTACAGTACCTTTGGAAGTATTCAATCCACTCCACTCAAAGCACTGGGAAAGATGTGTAAATAAATCACTTTTCCTTGGGGATTACAAAAACCAGAACAGAGAAACTTGAGCACAGAGACATTGCATTTTTTAGTAACTAGGGAGAAAGCAAGCCACAGGGTGCATGTTTGGTGTCGTCTCCTCTTCCTAGCCATCCACAGCGTGGCGCATTTCTTCAACCTGGAACGCTACCACTGGAGCCAGTCCGAGGAGGCCCAGGGACTTCCGGCTGCACTTTCCAAGCTGGGCAACACCCCTAATGAGAGCTACCTCAACCCTGTCCGGACCTTCCCCACAGTGAGTTCCTGCATGCTAACAAGCTTCTCCCCTGAAAAATCTGTCCTTTTCCAGTCCTCTAATCAGGAACGCTATATTGAAAAGCTTTTAATAAAAGAGCTGGAGAATGAATTTACATGTGAATTTGTTTTTAATTTCACATTTTCTAAAAAGTTATTTTTTTATCATTAATGTTGCTGGGAAGTTATGAGCAAGGAGAAAAAGATATGTCACCTAATTAATTTATATATATATATATATATATATATACACACACACACTAGAAATGCAGTAACCTGTTAAATTCCTAATATTTTAAAATTTAACATTTTAACAGCAGTTCATGATTAGATATTTTTCACTGACGTTAGACTCGTAAAGAAGGTGAAGTGCCATCTAAACACAGAGATTATAAACTGGATGTCTTCATTTTCAATCTGCAGATTGTTTTCCGGATCTCTTCTCCGAATGCCTCATACACTGGCACATATGTGAATAGCTGCTTTGCCAAATCAGATACTGGGCAAAGCCGCTAATTTCATAATGAGAGCTGCATGGCCAGTGACATCATTAATGCTAATTACCTGTGTGCACAGACTGTCAGCAGCCATGGGGAACAGAAAGAAAACCAAAAATGTCACCACAGCAATCTATGTTCTGAGATGAAGACAGTCGTCTCCCTTAATTCACCCCTACCTCTTTCTTTGTGGATGATCTCAATTTTTTTTCCATGTACCACCATATTGGCACATGTGTGCAGCACGTTGACCAAACTAAAAATATCTTTATTGCCCAAGAAAAGCCCTAAGGCAATACACTTCAGCAATGAAAATCCCTCCATTCTTATCCAGGCCATCTCTTTAAGTGACCATTTCCCCATGCAGCCTTATTTAAAGAACAAAAACTCAAAATCTGGTTTTGGGACACTTGTTCCCTGTCATGTCCCCTAATTAGCCTAAGATGATTTTCAGTATCAGGCCATTGATCAGGTTTAGTTAAGCTACCTTTTCTTTTATTTTTTATTTTTATTTATTTATTTTTTTTGAGACAGAGTCTCGCTCTGTTGCCCAGGCTGGAGTGCAGTGGTGAGATCTCGGCTCACTGCAAGCTCCGCCTCCCGGGTTCACGCCATTCTCCTGCCTCAGCCTCCCAAGTAGCTGGGACTACAGGTGCCTGCCACCACGCCCGGCTAATTTTTTGTTATTTTTAGTAGAGACGGGGTTTCACCCTGTTAGCCAGGATGGTCTTGATCTCTTGACCTCATGATCGGCCCTCCTCGGCCTCCCAAAGTGCTGAGATTACAGGCGTGAGCCACCGAGCCTGGCTTGAGCTACCTTGTCTTAGCTGACAGCTATTGGAAGCAAAAATTTCACACTTCCGAATCAGAACTACAGCTGCCCTAAACGAGTGGGGATGCCTTTGTGTCAGTCCATTGAATCACAGCATTTGTCTGGGCACCTACTGAGGTTACTGTTTTTCCCCACTAAGACGCTGGAAAATCCATTGCTACACACACTCAAGAATAAATCTCAACATTTTGCATAGTCTATATAATAAATAGTATTTATTAAAAATACTTTTCAAGCAATGTGATTATATATTTTACTAGCAAAATAATTAAGCTACTTCCAATGCAGTAATTTCAAAATTTTAGAAGCAATATACTATGTAAGTACTAATTAAGCTCAGGAAACCCTCTAGTTTAGGGTATTTGGAGAGAGATGAGTATCAATAACACAGAGTGTACATTATAGAGCATTTTTAGAGATGCAGTGGGATTGTTTTGGAGGATAAATTGCAACTCTAACCAGTCTATAAATGTGTTGCAAGAACAGAGACATGGCGATTTGCCTTAATAGGCAAGAAAGAATGATGTGAAATTAGCACATCATATGATGTAAATGGATTTCTAAAATGCCTGAATGTACTTGAAAAGAAAATATTTTAAATGTTTGAGACATACCCCTTTCAATTTTATTTCCACTCTTTGCTCTATGAAGAAAAAATAAACAATGAAGAAGTCCCTGTCCAAATTACCTCCAGATCTCAAAGCCGCCCAAATTAATGAGATTTTACTGACAAAAGATATAGTGAGTTTATTGAGCTCGTGGCCGTCTCAACGATAGTAACACAATGTATGAATACTAATGACTTGGCAAGAACATGGGAAACTCACAATGAAAATAAACTGCTGTGTGATGCATATTCTAAAAGGCTATTTTACTGTCCCTTGCACTCACAGGTCAGAATTCTGGCCATTTAGCGGTGTCCACCAGATAAGAATAGCTGCACCTTTATTGATCACCTAGGATTTACCAAGCCTTTTTCCAGGCCCCCGAAGATGGCGTGAAAGAAATGCAAGTCATGGTCTTTCCAATTAAAAAGCAAGAGCAAGGAACAACTACCAGGGGAACTGAGTGTGCAGCTGCTTTATTAGGAACGCCCCAAGGGACCTCTCAAAAAAATGTGTTTATTAATGTTAAAATGCAATTAAGCATGGTGATCAGCATAGTTATTTTAAAGATGAAAAACTTAAAACTCAGATTTATTTTGCAATATTTTATCTTAAAATGCTCTTTTCATGCTGCCCTAATTTCAATTCAACATAATAACTTTGTTGTTTTTTTTTTTCTTTTTTCCCATTTTGTTATTGTTGCTGTTGTTTTAGACACAGGGTCTCACTCTGTCTCCCAGAATGGAATGCAGAGGCAGCATCACGGCTCATTGCAGCCTCACACTCCTGGGACCAAGTGATCCTCCCATCTCAGCCTACTGAGTAGCTGAGACTATAGATAGGCTCAAGCCACCATGCCCAGCTTTTTTTTTTAAATTTATTTATGCAGGGTTTTTTCCAGTATAATAACTTTGATGTGAAATGATTTATACAAATAAAAAAATGCGATTGATGAAATGGTATTTTATGAAATTTTAGCAAAGCAAGTAACCACCGTAAGCTGGTGGGAAGGGGCAGGAAGAGGAAGCTCACCTCTTGAGCTGCACCTGCATCCTCGCTGAGGCTAACATGCTTCTGAGTGAAACACTGTGAATGGCTCCCTGCTTGAAATCTCAAGTACTGGTCCTAAAAATGAAAAAAATATATATATATATGCCAGGATATTTAATGTCACGGTGTTTTTTGTTTGTTTCTTTCTTTTTTTTTTTTTTATTTTTTTAGAACACAACCACTGAATTGCTAAGGACAATAGCGGGCGTCACCGGCCTGGTGATCTCTCTGGCTTTAGTCTTGATCATGACCTCGTCAACCGAGTTCATCAGACAGGCCTCCTATGAGTTGTTCTGGTACACACACCATGTTTTCATCATCTTCTTTCTCAGCCTGGCCATCCATGGGATGGGGTAAGTCCACACTGTGCTCCTCTGCAAGGATTTTATCTCTGAGAGTCCCAAAATAATCTTAGAAAGTCCTTTAGACGAAGGAGTCCGGCGTGCGATGACTAAAGGACTCATACAATGTGTGAAAAGCACATTGACTGTAGCAAATTCTTTTTCAGTAACACTGAAAATAAGCTACATAGATGGTGAAGTATTATATTTATTTTTCCTCGCTGACTTTGTTAGTGAGTCTTGGCATGTTTATAAAATTCAGGAATCCTGATGAATGCAGGATGACAGTAGATCTGTGTTTCATTCAGTACCTGTTCTGCAATCCAATTTATGTGACATTACTCAGGATATATATTTTTGACACCAAGATTTCACTTCTGTTTAACCAAAACCATCAACTAGGAAACCCAGTGTTCGGGCAGGGACAATGTGTGGCATGGGCAGTCCGGTGTGGGGTCCAGATCCAGCTCTGACACCAGTTATCAGAGTAGGTCCTTCAGGTCCTCTGGGCCTCAGTTTCCCCATTTGACCTCTAGGACTCCATTTTGCTCGGACATCCCGTAAAACACTGTTACAGCATTCAACACCTGCCTGATATGGTTCATCTCTTCATCAGGAAGCTAGCATAGCCCCTGATGTGTTCACCCTCAAATATAATGCTTTTCAATACTTTAAATATTAATAAATGGCCCTGGACTAATGAATCAATTGCTGTCTGTGAACTAGCTTGTCCCTTTTCATTATTTCAAAAACTGATTGCCTTTTTTTCCATTTTACAATTTTCAAAGCACATTCATACACATGATCAACTTGACCCTCACAACAGTCCTGTCATGTAGAGAAGGTGCTGTTGTCCCCATTTCATAAAGAGGAAAAAGGTGTTCTGAGGGTTAAGTGATGCCCTCAAGGTCCCATGATGAATA
Source organism: Symphalangus syndactylus (assembly GCF_028878055.3). NCBI lineage: Eukaryota > Metazoa > Chordata > Mammalia > Primates > Hylobatidae > Symphalangus > Symphalangus syndactylus. Next base: position 133,256,745 of record NC_072424.2, on the reverse strand, counting down.
AACGGCAGAGTCAGATCTAGGACACCAGTCTTTGGACTATCAAACCTTTACTCTGATTTAGCAAGCCCTGGAAGAACAAGTCTTCCGTTTTATGGATTAAACCTTCCTCAACACCAGCAAGAATGTGGCCAGCAATGTTGCTAACGCCCTTTTTGGCTTGCCAGCAGCAACTCCTCTGTTCCTGCACTGCAGAATACCTTCTTCCGCCCCTCATTCTCCCACCATTGCCGCTGCTGAGCGCAGAGGGTCCTGTCCCGGAGGTGGCCTCCATCTCTGCACGGACCTGGAAGAGCAAGCGCATAGCTGCAGAGTGGCATGGCCTAGGAAGTCACACATGCCTTGGTGACTCTGGATCCCATGTAGGGCCCACAGACAACGCTTTGGGATTTGCTGCTCCGCAAGTCAACAACCCCTCCAGTCTCCCTCCTCACCTTCTCAGTCCCCTACTTCTAGATGGGGGTGGCTGGTCTGCCGCTGCCACTGCCTGTGCCTAAGACTTCTCCCGTGGTCCCTCAGCTGGTGGACAGAAACACATCTTCCAAGGAAGAAGTGCCCCTGAGGGTGCATTTTACCCTAAAAGACCGCCTGTGCCTCTGCTGAGCCTTAGTAACCGGGTCAGTGCAAGTTCACCCGTACTCTTCTGCCTGGCTAGAGGCTTTCCATTCTCTTTCAGCTAGAGGTCTCTGGGACTGGCTTTTCTGAATGTGGAAATCTCAACACTCCTTTTTGTACTTGAGGGGGGCAAGGTGGATGTGTATAGTCCTAGTGTGCTCCAACTCAGAGACTGTCAGTCCTCCCTTTCTACTGCTGATTCTGCCCCCGACGACGGGGTTGTTAACCCCTGAAGCACATTTATGAGGCTATCTATAACCCAGGGGAGTCTAGAAGCCCTATTCACAGACATAATGTGCTTACCCCCCTAAACATACATCCCCTGCATCGACACCCTGGTGCATTGTAGAAGCACAAGAGAATTTCAATGGGCAGTGTTTTTCATTGGAGATATTTTTGATATCCAAATAACATCTCATAAGATGAAGTTTTTTAGTCATTTTAACCTAGTTGAAAAGCTTATTTTAGGATAAGGGCCTCATTTAATCTTCTCAGTGTGAAGTATTCTACAGCTACTGTTTACAGCGAAAGCAATTTGCAAATCTACACAAAGTGCCAAGTGAAAGTAGGATTATTGGAATGTGTTAAGGCCCACTAATCTTCCTATTATGGGATGGCATAGAGGAAGACATTTCAAAAGTTTAAAATTTTTAAAAGATACAGCATTTGCGGAATGACATGAGGCTTCTTTGAGACACTATGGGGAATGCTGCCTACAGCCTGGGAATGAAAGTGTTTAAGTGTCTGCAATCTTTCCTCTGACTCTCACTTACTATTCACCCTGCCTATGTCTGGGCATCATTTGTACATTGGAGATTTACAGATAGTTTTTCTCATCTAACTCAGAGGGATGTTATCAAGTTTGGATGGCTTCCATAAAACAGACTGGGACAAAGGCCAAGATGTCAGTTCTAGCTGACACCAGGCTGTTTCCAAGGGCGTATTACTGCTCCCTCCCCCATGCCCTGTGATATGACAGGGGCCACACCACTCCACAGGCTGTCCAGGACATAAGTCTGTGTGATGCTAAGGTTTCTCAGTCTAGAGTAACATGTTTCTCAAAACAGATCAATGCATTTTATTCATAAACATCTAGGAACTGAACAATTCCCAGATTCCCTGACCTTGACGTCTTGGGCTTTGCTGTCTGTGCACCAAGGAGGAACCCTAGGAGCTTGTACCAAAGCTCCTTGTCAAAGGTCAGTCAGGAGTGCACTCATGGCAAATATCATATAGCAGGATTATAGGACTCTTGGTCCAGTGCTCCGTTCATTAAGACTGCCTTCTCTTTCCATTCCTAAATCTATCAATACCATTTTGAAGACACACTCCATTGTGACCTATGTTGACCGAGTCAAACACTGGCTTGCTGGTGGTCACTAGGGGAAAAAATACCATTATTCCGGGCACTTCTTTTGACTTCTTCACTTGAAGACTTCTAAGCACTCAGAAACAACCCAAGGAGGGTAGAAGTTAAATAAATCTGCAAAAGAACCAAATAGTACAAAGTTAGCCAATTAGCCCAAATCAGCAATCAGGACAAGATGAAACCTAATTAAATTCAACAGTCTACAAAAGGATGTGTTCAAACAATTTCCCTTCATTATGAATTCTCTAATAGAGACACTTTCAATTTAACACAGGATACCACAGAGGGGCACTTCTTTTCTGGGATCTTCAAAGTTACTCGAAGCTTCTTAAATGCTTATTTTTAAAGAAGCTGGGGGAAATGAATGACAGCCCGAGTTTCAAGAACTGGAAGTGGTATTTCAGAGCTCACTGTAGAATGTATATCTGTGGGAGAACAAGACTGCTCAAAATCAGTTTGACGTTTTTGGTTTTTTGTTTTGTTTTGCTTTTCTTAAATAACAAGTCGGATTGTTCGAGGCCAAACCCAAGACAGTCTCTCTCTGCACAACATCACCTTCTGTAGAGACCGCTATGCAGAATGGCAGACAGTGGCCCAATGCCCCGTGCCTCAATTTTCTGGCAAGGAACCTTCGGTAAGAATGAACCCAGAAGCTTTTAAAAATAAATGTCACCACAGTTAAAATATAGAGCTTTTATAGGCTTGAAAAAAAGAAAGCACATTTCACCACTAGACAAAGCCAACTCTTTATTAAGTGTGCTAATGGAGAAATCAAGTTACAGATAATTTTTAAAGAGGTTTACTGCCAAAAGCACTATGTTCAGCTTTGAAATGTATTCTTCCACTTACCTTTAAATTCTAGTGTCTGATATTGTGGGAATTCATAACAGCACAATGATGTCCCTGGAGGAGTCAGCCCTGGGCCTTACCACTCTTCTCTGTGCTCCCTGCATCCTTGGCCACCTGTCCTCTGCACAACTGCCGCCCCAGTCTGAGAATTACTGGCACCCCTGCTCAAACCTAGGTCAATGAACAGCCAAACGAGGCTCAGGCCTTCTTTATAAGCTTGCCTTCTTTCTTTCGACAACTTTAGGGATCAAAAACTTAGTGTGTCAAACGCATTTACTTCTTGTTCTAATTAAGCTCCTGTAACTGAAATAATAATGATGTTAGCCAAGAAGATACTTAATTAATTTGTGTAGATGATAATGTCCACAGATCTGAAAAGTCCGATTTCCTGGGTAGGTGGTAACCATTATAGTTGGTAGCATAGGGAAAGAGAAATAATATTCCTCTCTTTCAAGTGATGCTTGAAAGAAAATAAATGCAGGCCGGGCGCGGTGGCTCACGCTTGTAATCCCAGCACTTTGGGAGGCCGAGGCGGGCGGATCACGAGGTCAGGAGATCGAGACCACGGTGAAACCCCGTCTCTACTAAAAATACAAAAAATTAGCCGGGCATGGTGGTGGGCGCCTGTAGTCCCAGCTACTCGGAGAGGCTGAGGCAGGAGAATGGCATGAACCCGGGAGGCGGAGCTTGCAGTGAGCCGAGATCGCACCACTGCACTCCAGCCTGGGCGACAGAGCGAGACTCTGTCTCAAAAAAAAAAAAAAAAGGAAAGAAATGCATCTGGCAGATAAACAGTAGGAGGAAATAAGTGTCCAAAAATACATAACTTAAAACATGGAATAACAGGGTATAATAGTATATAAATGGTGAAGTTTTAGGAAATTAAGTCATCAACATATGAAGAATATAAGTGATTGCATTATTTAAAAAACAAACCCTCAAATATATTAAATTAAACACTGGATTTTAAGGGTGAAAGTACTAGGAGGAATGTTTAAAACCGAGAGAACCGGAATAGATGTGCCCATTAGACTGTGGTTCTTTTAATGGCCGGTATAGATTGTCTCTGTCTCAAACTCAACTCTCAGTAGCCACTATCCAACCTGCATATTAATGAGGAACATGAATACCTCTCTAAAATTTTCAGCTACAGCGTCTCCATAAAAAAATCAATACTCCCCCACACCTCATGAATACAGACCAGGGCCTGCTCCCAGCAGCGTTTGCTGGCATTAATTATCATTAAGAGGGGGCCTTACTCGTCTCTCTAACTCTCCCTTGCTCCACGTCCTTGCACACCCAAACTCAGGGTGTCACTCTCTCCCATTATTTGTAATGGATCCTGATTCAAAGCGTGTGTGGGCTATGCAATTACCGCTTAGCTGAACTGTACGATATTCTCTCTGATGTCTTATAGACACTGAATCCGAAAGGCATCCCAAGGACAAGGAAGGGTTCCTGCGCTCCACTGCACCACACCTACTCAGTCTCTGCAAAGCTCCATTTCTCCTCCCTTGCCTCTCTTAACTAAGGGTGTTTTCACGGTGCTCTGATCAATAGAATATGTATCATTTCTCCTTCAGTGGTTCACTGTTCCCAGTGTTAGGACAGAGAATGCTTTGTACCTCACCTCGTGTAAATGGAACTGATTAAAGAAACCAGCTATACCCGGCAGTCCCTCCTCCCCTACTTGTCTCACGTGCAAAATATCAGAGACCATGTCTGATTTGACATCACCAAAATGAAGTGTGTGATGCCCCAAACTTTCTAAAATGTGTGGGGAAGATTTTTTTTAAAAATATATGAAGACAGTGTCTTTGCAAATATCTCTTTTAGCCCATTTAGAAAGAATGCATTCTTGCTCTCATTTCTGTAAACATCCAAAGCAATTCTCAAAAAGCTTTCTGGCTCATTCAAGCATAACAGACCTAAGGATTCCTTTGCTCGGTCCAACCCCATCCTTCCCAGGGACGCTTCCTAGATTTCCCTTACTCTGTTCATCTTCACAACTTGTCTCAGTCTCTCTTTCCAGCCCAAATGCACTGACAAATGTAGGACTCCAGATTTCTGGTTTGCTGCTGATGCAATCCAGTCTCAAAACATGCCTGGTCATCCTAGGCCTAAGAAGCACTTTATGTCATTTAACTACAGCATCAACTCATCATAACCATGAGGCTGACACTTTGTAATTATTAGGGAAAGCTGTGAGTGGTAAAGGAGAAAGCCCTGACGGAGGTAGAGTCAATTCAGCAAACTTTCACCGAGTGCCTAAGTACATTGCTTGGCAATGCAGTAGACAGGAGTCAGAGACGTGGCACCTGCCCCAGGAGATCTGATTGTCTAGAAAAAGAGGCTATTCATAAACACACACATAAAATAAAATCAAAGCCAGCATGTTCTTATTCTCTGAAAGGAATGAAAAACCAGGAGTGAAAGTGAAGGAAACAAGTTTCATTATTGCTGCTTTTGAATCAACATCGTTTTATTTCTATCATAAAATATTCACTGTAGCGTGACTTTTTGAGCATTTTTTGGAGAAGAAGAAAATAAAGCCAAGAAGCCACGGAGTATTTTAGCATTAAGGAAACTTAGATACTAAATAGTTCTTCCCCGTTATTTAATAGCTGAGGAAATTGAGGTCCAAGCAGTTTCAGTGTCTTACCTATGGTCACAAAAAGCATTCCCAGTAAAGCCACATCAAAGAACCAGAGCCCCTAACTCTGTGGCCATGAAATTTCTCCTCCACACCCCACAGCATTCACTCTAAATCTCTGGCTTCCATAACCCCCATTTTGTCAGCACTCTGCTGCTAGTTACAAGTACATAGCCCCAACGTTCTACTTATCTCTGTGAATAAAGCCAAAGTGTTTAAGAGCTTGGAGGGAACCAAATAATAATTTTCTCCAGCTAGTTCCCATTTTACAAAACAGGAAATTATGAACATAATAAATCTCAAGATGTGCCTAGAGGCACAGAGTGAGGGGTGGTGGCCCCAAGGCCAGAATCCAGGTGTTCAGACACCCAGCCCAGCATCTACCTTGACACCCGGCCCTCTTGCTCTGAATCAAGGCCTCCTTGTCTTGATTCACTCTTGTCTGTCCCGGGTACCACTGCAAGGACAGTTCCCTAATATTCATCCCTACCCATCTCTCCCTCAGGCCCTGACTTCCAGGGGCTCCAGGCACAACACAGGTAACTACACTGGCTACCTCCTCCTGGAGCAAAGGATAGACTAAGATTGAGATGGAGTCAGGGATTAATGGCTTATATTCTCCTACCCGAACCATGGAAAGAAAAATAATCCATCACATTTTATCAACGTGGAAAATATCAGAGAACATGTCTGATTTGACATCACCAAAATGAAGTGTGTGATGCCCCAAACTCTCTAAAATGGGTGGGGAAGATTATTTGTAAAAACATATGAAGACTGAGTGTCTTTGCAAATATCTCTTTTAGCCCATTTAGAAAGAACTGCATTCTTGCTCTCATTTCTGTAAACATCCAAAGCAATTCTCAAAAAGCTTTCTGGTTCATTCAAGCATAAGAGACCTAAGGATTCCTTTGCTCGGTCCAACCCCATCCTTCCCAGGGACGCTTTCTAGATTTCCCTTACTCTGTTCATCTTCACCACCTCATCCACAGCATAGGGGGACAAAAGGTTTATTCTCTTTGCTGTTCTGAACACATTGCTGGGCTCCACTGCGGCAGAAAAAAATAAGTGGGTCAAATTGCCTTGTGTTGCCCCCATAGATCTAGCTTTTATGAGGCGAAGAGCCCCCCAGGAAAAAAAGCAGAGGGTTGATGTAGGTGAGAAGAGGGACCGCGCAAAGAGACCCAGAAATCAACAAAAAGCAGTAGACAAAACGAGAAAGGTGACTCAAAGGAAGTAAAAATAATGCTAAAAGGCTTGCGACCCATCAACAGAAGAGACGGAGCCAGATGACTGGTGAGGGAGCACTGAGTAATGGGTCAATCGGTGAGGGGTGGTGAACGTCTGAATTCTGAAGACCGAGACATCCTTCCTGCCCCCCCAGATACTATTCAAGGAGTAAGGTGGTGGATTTAGAAAACCTAAGAGGAAGTGTAGGGACATATGAAAAGGCTTGAGTTCTAGCCCTGGCTCTCTCTGGTCCACCTCGGACTCTCCAGGCAAGTCAGACCCATGTCCAGAATGTCAGGATTTTCCTTCTTTTAATTCTAAAAGAATTAGAGGATATTGAATGTTCCCAATACAAAGAAATAATCAGTGTTTGAGATGATGGATAGAGTAATTTACCCTGACCTTATCATGATACACTGTATGTATCAAAACATCATAATGTACCTCACGAATATATACAATTATTATTTGTCTATTGAAAACAATAAAAATTTTAAAAAGAAAAAAAGAATTAGAGTAGATTTCCAAGAGCATGCAATATCCTAAAATTCAATGAGTTCGTGAGTTTCTAATGTTTTGGAAAACAAGCCTCAGTATCAATTTAGCGCTGGACAGAAAGGACCACGATAATATGGCAATGCACATGGGAGGTAGCCTGGGGTCCTGGTAAGAGCTCAGGCTGGGTAGTCAGGCATATCTGCGTTCACATCTCTACCAGACACCTTCGTCCCTTTATGACCTTGGACAATTTGGTTGATCTGACTGAGTCTTAACTCCTTCCTCTGTAAATTCAAGATAATACATGTGCCTCATGGGATTGTTCAGTACAAATAGAACTCTTCAAAAATTGTAACTTCCCATTTCTTCCCTTTCACTGAGGAAGACACCTTATGTTGTACAGAGTGCCTGATACAATAGCCTACTGGTAAACTGATCATCAGTAATGCACATTATACTCATCAAAAGTTAACATGGCATCTGATTTATTTAAAATGGACACTTTCACCATCACAATTCTCTAGACAATTATTCAGCCTTTTGCTGTGATTAGATAAACTTAAATTTAAGGTGCCAGGAAACTGACTTTATATTTTACTCCAAATAACTGCGTGTGTGTGTGTGTGTGTGTGTATTTCTGTGTTTATTCAGGCAGACCCTGTAGTTGTGATGCATTCTTGGCCCAAAAAATTACTATTTGAGATTTTAAAATGTAATTTTAAATGTCCTGTGTTGGGTGAGTAATGTAGCTTTGACTTTGGCTTGAGTTTGGGAGCATTTATGACCCTATCATATGTAACATAAACATCAATCTGCTTTTTTATTTCTTTGCAAATTCAATTATTTCTAATTACATAAAGGCATCATTGATCAAGTAAGCATAAAAACCAATATAGAAGAGTTTAATCTCTTAAATAAGCTTGTGAACTTCAAGAAATAATTGAATGTTATAGTATATAATACAAGGAGACATCTTTGTTGTTGATAACTGGCTCAAAATTAAAGGAAAAATATCTAAACCCCATCATGTTGTATATTGATTTGGTTCAAACTGAAAATATTTGGATTCTATTTTCATTTCCTTTTTCTCTCTCTCTCTGCTACTCTCTTCAGGCTTGGAAATGGATTTTAGGCCCTGTGGTCTTGTATGCATGTGAAAGAATAATTAGGTTCTGGCGATTTCAACAAGAAGTTGTCATTACCAAGGTATGCATGTAGCTTTATGTCTGAATAAATGCCTGAGTGTAGATGAAATTTTTTTATTAGCCCGAGTTTTTAATTTGCCATTTTTATTGCAGAACTGTCTGTAATTTAGAGGCTCATCTTCTGTTCTAATAATTGCTTGTATCCTGAGCATCTTTTAGTGTGACTAATTTTGCTGAAGACAGGGATCAGGGCTCCAGACGGTACACAAAATTCTGATAAAGGTTTATTGTACAGCACTGGAATGATCCGCTTTGTCTTTATTTTGCTTTCTCTCTAGGGGGAAATGCAAGGGGAGTGAGTGTGCTTTACATGGGTCATAGTGACTTGAAGGATAATCACTTCTTCACCACGTAAAGGCACAAATTTTGCAAACAAATAACATTTTCAAATCTATACACTCTCACTGGGGACTACCAAGCAGAGGAAAGAGAAACAGTCACCATAAGTTTCAGAGCAAGAGGGACCACTGTGGGGAAGAAAAACGGAGAGGAAGGATGAAGACGGAGTTCTACCCTCATGAGCAGCATGCTCCTGATAGCATTTTTCAGTCTTGCTCCCCATCCTCACATCTCTACATCCTCACAATGTTTACCTCTTGCTGGAGGAAGATGGGAAGGGGTAGACCAAGACCAAAAAAATGCATGCCTAGGAGAGTGAAAAGGTGCCAAATACTCTCCCCCAGCTTTTGAAATGTCCAAGAAGAAACTCTCTGTTAGCCAAGCCTATCCCACTTTGCTAATACAATTTTAACAGAATCCTGTATCTCTGTAGCCACCTTCATGAAAGCAGATGTATAGAAATTGCTTCCTATTTCTGCTTTAAGCTGTTTCTATGTTGCTGTTTTTAAGTTAAGCACCAAAGGATGTCAGGCTGTATCAAAAGCTAGACTGTAAAACTTCTGGAAACCTACTCGAGCTGTTACTAGGGAGACGGTTTAACAGCAGTGTCAGAACAGATACCAGTAGGGAGAGGGAAAACTTAGAACCAATGATTAAAATGCTGTGAAATTCTCTTTTGAACGGAAAAATACTGCCACAGTATCTAGATGCTAGATTTTGTTCCCTTATACCTCTTGTCACAAAAGAAGATAGGAGGGCCTGGAGAGATTTTTCAGGAAACAAGATGGAAATCTAAGAAGGGAAATTAGCTCTTTCCCTCTGATAAGCAGCAAGTCATAAAGCTTTTATAAACACTGCTAGAAACCTTGCCCAATGCTTCCCGACATCTAAAACTCAGAGCAGAGTCAGGACACAAGATGAGACTCAACTAAAAAGAAAACAAAACAAGGAAAGAGTTTGAAGTGAGTCTGAAGATTGTTTTTCACTTAGCCTGAAGAAATAAGAGGGTTAATTCACAAGACACTGAGAAAAGATGCAGTTCATTGAAAAAGGTAACAAAATGTTCCTAGATGTTAAAAACACAGAGATAATGTGGTGACTTATTTTAATAACCCTAAGCATAATAATATGCAAGCTTCTACTCTCTTGGGTCTGGTTGACTGTGCTGTGGAAAGCCTGGCCATTTGACACATGGACTCACATGCTGGGCACCAATTGCACCTGGGTGCAGCTATTTCAAACGCTTCCCTCTGAAGGAGAGGAGCATCATTCTTGCTGGAGTTGCAAACACAGATTTGAAAGTGGTGGCACATATCTTTGGGAGCTAATAGCAGATAGGATATGTAAATTACACCTGAAACAAGCTGATCTAAAATTTTGAACATCTTTGATGGAATGAAAAGTGTTTATTATTTTGAGGACAAAGGCAAACAACTCTCTTGCTCTCACATAGGTGGTAAGCCACCCCTCTGGAGTCCTGGAACTTCACATGAAAAAGCGTGGCTTTAAAATGGCACCAGGGCAGTACATCTTGGTGCAGTGCCCAGCCGTATCTTCGCTGGAGTGGCACCCCTTCACCCTTACCTCTGCCCCCCAGGAAGACTTCTTCAGCGTGCACATCCGGGCATCAGGAGACTGGACGGCAGCGCTACTGGAAGCCTTTGGGGCAGAGGGACAGGCCCTCCAGGAGCCCTGGAGCCTGCCAAGGTTCGTGCCCATTTCTCTCATGTATAAATCACAGTATTATAAAAAGTAAGGTATCTTAATGCATCAACATGCTACCTGATTCAGCAATATCTTTATTAGATGGTGCGTTTGAGACTGTGTTTAAATTTGAGAATGTGTGTAAAAAGTGTAATTTTGTAGACTTCTAGGAGACACACATCTATTCCTGTAAAAAAAAAAAAAGAAAAAAAAGACTAATGTTCAGCCAAGAGAGGGTGACCCAGGAAGGAGTTTCTCGCCCAGGTCCTAAAGCATCACCTGGTTACTTCTATGCAGCCTGCAACTCTGGGCATTTTTTTCTATCACAGTCTGAATTTTTTTTTTTTTATTATATTTGTAAAGTCGGGTCTTCATAACAAGGATGCTATGTTTCTGTGTCCTCTTCTTATAAATACCCTAGTCATATTGGATATAAGGGCCCATACCACTCCAGTATGATCTCAGCTTAGCTTTATTCATTATGTCTGCAACCCTATTTCTAAATAAGGTCATGTTCTAAGTACTGAGGTTAGGACTTTAACATATCAATGGGGTACACAACTCAACCCACAGCGTCACTCTATTCAGAAAAGTCTGGGCTCATGCCTGTTATCTCAGCACTTTGGGAAGCCAAGGCGGGCAGATCACTTGAGGTCAGGAGTTTGAGACCAGCCTGGCCAACATGGCGAAACCCCATCTCTACTAAAAATACAAAAATTAGCTGGGTGTGGTGGCATGTGCCTGTAATCCCAGCTTTTTGGGTGGCTGAAGCAGGAGAATTGCTTGAACCTGGGAGGCAGAGGTTGCAGTGAGCCGAGATCACGCCACTGCACTCCAGCCTGGGCGACAGAGTGAGACCTTGTTTCAAAAAAAAAAAGAAAGAGGAGGAGGAGGAGGAAAGAAAAAGAAAAAGCCTGGGCACATGACAGAAGTCCCAATGTAAATGACCACTCCTTGGCTCTGTTCAGTAAACAATGGCTTCAGGTCAATTCCCACTCTTCATGCAGGGTTACCCAAAAGCATACAAAGCACACATTTGGGGCTCTGGAAGAACAGGGACGCCAAAAAAAAAAATGAGAAAAACATTTTTGGAAGAATTTCATATTTGAAAAGAAGCATCAAGAGATTCCTACTTCTGCCATCCTTGGAGGGTATCAGGAACTACCAAGGAGCAGCCACTGCCGTGAGCACTTTGGTAGGGAGCTCGGTAGAGACACTTCGAATGGAAGTTCCTGAGGGCAGAACATTGTCTTTCCTCCTCGGAATCTCCAGTGCCTACAACAGTGTCTGACATGCAGTGCATACAGAGGAAAGAATTCACGAAAGAATTAATGAAGCCCTGGAGCCAATATGGATTCTTTATCTCATTTAGTTTGACAAATATTTATTGGTGACAAACAAGGCACCACAATAAATTTGAGACACAAAATGTAGTCAGCTTATTGTCCTGCTTTCCCTGTTTTCATAGGCTACTGAGCTGTAACTGCACCCCTGGGCTTGGCTGTATTTGGTGGGTAGGAAGAGCCACAGGCCTCCTTTCAAACACTCGTCCCTGAAAAATGGTATGATGCCAAGCCAAGTAGAAACATCATCTGCTCAAGCCAGAGCCCCAAATCAGATGAGAACACCCGACTATTTTCTTTTTTATAATGGAAAGGAAGCAATGTAATAAAATTTTAAGGTTCAGAGTGCAGTGCAAATGCCTAAAATCAGAAATAAAAGTAGATGCACTGCACAGCACCCCCACTCTCACCAATCCCCCCAGCACACACACACACACACACACGCACACACACACACACATACGGCACAGTGTCTAACTGCTTTCTCGGTCCCTGCTCTCCCTTTGCCATCGCCAAGGCAAAAGCTTTCATCCTTTTTGCTACCTGGCTTCTGCCCTGTGTGTATACACTTATCTGCTCTATCAACCACCCTTCCCCTTCACAAACCAGATAGCATTTCAGCCAGTCCCCCAAGAAGAACTCGGTACTGGTTACTCAGTAGCTGATATGCTTTCTGCCTGTGGAGTGCATCTCCAGCTGCAAGTTCCAACAGGATCCCCAGGGCCTCCCTGGGCTCATCTGTTACACCTCCTGCTCCCTCATGGGCTTAGCTCTTCCAGCTTTCTTGTTGTTCACACACACTGAAAATGTAGTCCTCAGTGCCTTTGCCATTGCTGTTCCCTCCTCCTGGAATGCTGTCCCCCACATCTCTGCTGAGCAGCTCCTTCTCTTCCTTCAGGTCTCTGTTCAAATGTCTCCTTCTAGTGAGGCCTTTCCTTCCCACTGCACATGAAACAACCCCCAGCAGTCACTCAATCGCCATGATGCCACATGCTGACTTGCCACCACCTGACGTGCTAAATGTTTTCTTGATTGTTTGTTTACTGTCTATCTCTCCACACTAGAATGGAAGCTCTATGAGAAAAGGGGCTTTGTTTGGTTCACTTTACCATCCCCAGGGCCTAGAACAGGCCCTGACTCTCAGTGACTCAGTAAGTCATTATTGGCTCGATAAAAATGAGTTGTCATAAACAGAGCTGCTTCCCTCCATTCACTAATTTGTTTCGCCCTCTGCCTCTGTGTGTGTGTAGGCATATGTATTAGTGGCAAAGCCTTCCAAAAAACTAGAATTTGTTTAAATCTTCAACATACAAAGAATCAGGATGTTATTGGACTTCCTTGGATGATTTTACAGTTCGCCACTGTTTTAATTTTGAATTACATTTACGATATTGGGGAGAGCACTATATCTTTTCACAGCTTTGGATCCCAGACAAATTTAATCCAGCCCCTGGAAGTCATGAGTGAGAAGCCCAGGAGGAGAAGCAAGCCCAAAAAAAGAACAGGGAAACCTCTTCCTCTAAGCCCAAGAAAAGGGGAGAGAATGTGAGCTCTTTCGAAAGACTAGACCTTCTGAAGGAAAACAGAGGAATTTCTCAGAGTTGATGGAGTTTTCAGCAAGTTATCCTTCGCCCAGAGCTGGGGGCCACAATGTGAGAGGAGCTGGGTTCAAAGACCAACTTTGTGTATGATCTTGGAGAATGTGTGCAACACTGCCTCGGTTTCCTCCTCTGTACAATGAAGATGACAGTAATAGTACTCATGGCTTTGTTTAGGATCAAACATAACAGTCCATAAAAACACTTAACATAATACCTAGCACATGGTAAGTGCTCAAAGAGTTAGCTACTATTATTATGAGCAAGATAAGAATGGTCACCTAGCACAGAGACTGCAATGGGGGTGTTTGTTAGAGGAGTAAATGCAGTCGGTTCAGAAAGATGAGACTGGAACTTAACGGGGTAGGGTGGGGTGCTGCTGAACTACCCAATAAGATCTCACAGGACATGGATGCAGGCAAGACAAATCATTTTCTGAGCCTCATTATTAGAAATGCTGTGTCTAAATCAAGGCAGGGATAGCTCATAAACGTGACAAACAAGAATTTGTGCAAAGGAAGCTGATTCAGATTTTAAAAATCTGGAGAAATGGAGAAATTCGGGCCCAAAAAAGAACAACTGGGATGTCGTGATAGCTATGTTCAACTATTTAAAGGCCTGAGATGTAAAAAAGGAAAAAGATCTGGAATGTGCTTCTCAGAAAGGCAAAAGATGAGAGTTGTCAGAAGACAGATTTCAGTAAGACATGAGAACAAATTGTCTAATACTTAGAATTGCCCCTAAGTGGAACAAGGTGCCCCGCAGTTTAACATTGGAATATGATCATCTCTCAGGAATGTGGCAGGAGGATTACTGCATTAGCAGGGAACTTAGACTAAATATTTTCTCCTGTAGCTTTGAGTTTCAATTCTAAAGATGGAGAAATTTGTTTATTGTATATTTCTGTGAATTAATTACAAAATTCTTCTTTGGATTTAATTGATATCTTTTTAAATCAGTGTCAAATAAATTCCCAATACGACTGATTATTTTTAATAAATGAACAATAAGACGTTTGAATCTATGGACAGGTTTTTTTTTTCTCTCTTTCTCTCAATTTCCTTTATGTAATTATTTATGGAATAATCTACAGTGGGCTAAGATACTAACCATTTCTGGTTAATGACCTTTTATTTTTATTCTTCCATTTCCATATATCAATATGTAATAAAGCCTTATTAATTAAGATTAACTTGAGGAGAGTTCATTTGAATTATTAGGAAGTCTGGCATATAGAATAATTTAAAATAAACCCAATTGAACTTTCATGAACACGTAGTAAAGCTCAAATGGGCCAACCTCCGGTGTCTTCAACAGACACCCCTTAGGGAATGGTTATGAATAACTCAGAACCCTTTTAATTAGCATATCTTTGTTCGTATGTAAATGTGCGCTTTTGGAATAGTTGAGGTTATTTAATACATTCTGCTGACTGAAATATTTTAAACATTCCCTTTACAATTTATTCAACCAATTGTTATTGAACAACTTCATGTCAGGGAGCGCTGGGATTACAGCAGTGAGCAAAGACAGCCCTGACTCCTACTTTCCTAGACCTCACAGCTCTAGACAGACATCAGTCAGATCACGCACACACACCAATAAATTGTAAAATTACAGCTGTGGTGAGGACTGTAGAGGAGGGAAACGTGGAGCTATAAATTATCTAAGAGGGGATTTAACCTAATCTGAGGGGTTCGAGAAGGCTTCCACAGGAAAACAATGATTGGGATAAGACCTACTAGAGGAAAACTACTAATCAACTAAGGAGAGAGGGAAGAAACTGGAGAAGATGCCAGGCACAGTGGCTCATGCCTATAATCCCAGCACTTTGGGAGGTCGAGGCGGGCAGCTTACGAGGTCAAGAGATTGAGACCATCCTGGCCAACATGGTCAAACCCCGCTTCTACTAAAAATACAAAAAAATTAGCTGGGCATAGTGGTGCGTGCCTATAGTCCCAGCTACTTGGGAGGCTGAGGCAGGAGAATCACTTGAACCCAGGAGGCAAAGGTTGCAGTAAGTGGAGATTGCATCAGTGCACTCCAGCCTGGTGACAGAGCAAGACTCCGTCTCAAAAAAAAAAAAAAGAAAAGAAACTGGAGAAGATTATTCCAAGGGTAAAGGGTATTGCATGCAAAGGCCCAGTGGCAGTAGGGAGTACTGTGTATTTAATATTTTAGAAATATTAACATCTCACCAGTGTGAGAACCAGTGATGAGAGACGGAAAAGAATTCAGAGGCCAGTCTACATAGGACCATGCTAAGGACTCTCTTATTTATTCAGTGAATATATTTTATCCTTATTAAGAAAAATTTGCTAAGCAAAGAAAAATACCAGTGCTACCCAAGGCCTAATTACCACAGATTTTGAGTCAGTATAATCTAAAATAATGGGTTTTAGAAGTTCCACATAACTGACAAATGACTTCACAATTGTATTTATTCCAAATGAATAGCTTCCATTAGACTAAAATTACATAAACCTACTAAGATGTGTGACCAAATGTAAACAGGGAAGAATGACATTAGGAAGAAGAAATAGAAGCCCGCTAAGCTACCTTGATGCTTCCAGATTTTTCCCTCTGATGGCAGCTGGGGTGGAAAGGGAAACAACTCTTCCAGCAGCCTCAATGATACTTGGAGCCAAAACAAGCTTCTAAGAACTTTAAGGAGAGCATGCCACACAGAAGAGGCCTGAGCTATAGCGAGAGATGTCAGGCTTTGGCCTTACATGAACAGTGCCTGGGCCCAGACAACCTGGTTGTCTGCCAATAAGGCAGAGCTGAAAATCCTCATGCTAACCCCAGGCTCTCCAAATAGGGCATTTTCAGGCATAGAGTCAACCTCTGCAAGCACTGGCAAACACGTCCTATAAAAAGCACCAGCTCTGGATGGTTTTCGGTTCACGAGCAAGGTGTTCTGAAGGTCAAATAAGCTGCATTCTTCTGTGATTCCAGGCTGGCAGTGGACGGGCCCTTTGGAACTGCCCTGACGGATGTATTTCACTACCCAGTGAGTGTGTGCGTTGCCGCGGGGATCGGAGTCACTCCCTTCGCTGCTCTTCTGAAATCTATATGGTACAAATGCAGTGAGGCACAGACTCCGCTGAAGCTGAGCAAGGTATGGAAAAATCATTAGTTCACCCTTCCATGGATTGAAAGGTTCAATGTCCTTATATCTATCATCTGCCGATTCTTGGGGAGGATTTTAATTAACTATGAGGGATAAACTCAAGGATCCTTAACTATACTTACGTTCTTAAAAATCTCCACTCAGTATTACATTTATGAGTAGGGTTATGTCTAATCTTGTTAAAGATGACAAGACATAAATTTTATTGCTTCATTGCCATTACAGGACATGTAATTGCTCATCTCAATAAAATATGGACAGGCTGCAAATGGCTATGTGGCTGGGTGGCAGTTCGCAATATTAACAGGCAACCTCTCCTTAGTCTCTTTAGCTTCAGACTATGGTTGCAAGTGTGCAATTCGATGTCTTCCTCTTGTGGACTCAGTCCTAACAAGAAACCACAGTTGGGATTTATTGGCTGGCTTGCTGTGGGGTGGCCATCCCGCTCTGAATCTCCCTTTTGTCATTTCTTGTATGTTTTACAACTAGATGCCTCTAGAATTTCTTTCCCTCCTTTGTCGCATCTAGACACTCCGTCCGATACTTTGACTCTCTTAGGACCAGCAGCAGGCACTAGAGCAATGGTAGTCAAGCAGCCCTGATAACCTAAAGCCGTATGAATGCAGGAGGAGTGAGGATGGCAGGCGAGCTTGGTGCTGGGCCTAGTCCTGCATATCTTCTCTGCTTAACCCTTTGTCCACAGTGTCCTCATCTATCAAAGGGAGATGCTTGACTTAAACACCAGGTCTCAATGTGTAAACCATGGGACATTTATCACCTGACATGATCCACTAAAGAGAATCCTGTAGTCAAAGGAACTTAAGCAACGCTCCTGCAACATTGCACTCTAGAAGACATTTTCCACTAGCCATTAAATAAGTTCTGCGGGGGTGGGGAGCAGTGGCTCATGCCTGTAATCCCAGCACTTTGGGAGACTGAAGTGGGAGAATCACTTGAGGCCAGGAGTTAGACACTAGACCAGCCTGGGCCGCATAGTGAGACATCATCTCTACAACAAAAATTAGTGAGTTCAGGGCAGTGAGCCATGATCGCACCACTGCACGCCAGCCTGGGCAACAGAGCGAGACTCTGTCTCTAAAAAAAAGTTCCACAGAAAAGAGCCTCATTCAGTTTTGTTTCAGCTATCTTTCCCAAGCTTATTTAGCCACAGAACCTTTCTTCACCTAACACCTATCAAGAAATTGTATTCTGTGAAGCATCCCAGGTGATGCAGGCTAGAAGATCTCTAAACTCGGGTCTCTGCCAACTAAGAAATAGGAGTTAGCTATTTCATGAGTTTCCAAGTGACAGGTTCTTGACATACATTTTCTCATTTGAATTTTTTAATCTCCCAACCACCTTATAAAGTAAGTAACACAAGGCCTGTTTTCCAGGTAAGGAACCTGAAGCTTAGAGGGATTAAATTGATTTTCCTGAAAAGACATGGGTAATCAAAGGCAGAATCAGGATTCAAACTCAGGTTCATCTGGCTCTTTCCATGACAAAACCAACACATGGTAGACGTGACCCCCAGCTCCTCCTGCAACCCTAGAGCAATATTGTGGGAAGACCGTGGGATTCCTGCTCATAGAATCAGCACCTGAATTTTGCTGTCGTCAAAGAACATGCCTGATTCAACCCTGACTGAAATACTGCCGGCAGTTCACCTGTGTGAGCTGAGTTTCCTGATCCACATAATGGAGAAATAAGAATCCATATCCAACAGGGAGTTTAAATGCTAAATAAGACAAATAATATGGAAATATTACTATAGAAATGTGTATACAGAAATGTAGATGATTATCTAAATGCTGATTATATCAACCAGAGATATACATAGGTTACCAGTACTACTACTGTTGACCTAGATTTATCAAGCACTGACTACCTCACAGGAAGGGAACTGGGCCTTTTACGTGCACTATCTCATGCCATCTTTTCATCGCACTTATCATTTTCATCCCCATTTTACAGATGAGAAAACTGAAGCCTGATCACAAAGTTAATAGAAATGATCGAGTCATTTTACTAAATGCTCATCATAGCTCATTGAGATAGGTAATATTCTCAATACTGATGAGGACCCTGACACACAGACGGCTAAATAATACTAGAACTAGAGTTTGAATCTAGATCCTTCTGGCACCAAAGCTCATCTTCTTTCCTCTACACCATAATATATTTAACAAGGCAAGCAAAACAGTGACTGGGATTATTTGGACCTCACAGTGATGCTTTGTTTTGGTTCGTGATGATTTTTCAGCCACCCTAAGTTCTTCCTTCCTTCTTGCTGCCTACCAAGTAAATCCCACTTAGAGAGGTGGCTCACTGCTTCATGGTTTCCATGACACTAAAAGTCACTTTGTGCTTCACAGGAAGATGGTGGTGGATAGCGTGTCTCACTTTCATTCACTCACTAATCCAACTAATATTTCAAGTCCTGCTCAGAGACATGCAAAGTCTCACTCTCATCATATCCGACTCACAATCACCTCCCCCTTCTCTTAACCTCCACCACTCCTTTGCTGCCCTCCTGTTATGTCACATATCTTTCCTGTATTAAGATTCGTGAAATAATCTTATTTTCTCTAACAGACTGTGAGTTCCTTGAACATAGCTTCTCTGGATATCTTCATACATATATATATATATATACACATAGATAATATGTGATAACTATATGTAGTAAAAATATTGAATAAATCAATGAGTGAATAAACGTCTACATGTCCAAAAAGAATGAGCAATGGCTTCTGTAAACAATTTTCTTTAAAATTTAAGGATGTTAAGATATTGTTTATGTAACCAAAAAAATTATTCAATGATTTTTACTAAATTCCAATTATTTTACTAGGAATATAGAGGAAAAATCTTATAACAACCCCCCAAAATTTTAAATTCATACAGGAGCCCACAAAATCTTACTTCTGCGTCCTTTCCCAGCATTCCGTTGTCATTCCTGGGCTCTGCTTGTGGCGTTTCTCAAGGCTTTCAGCACTGCAGTCACCACAAAACCATAAAATAGGGACACTGATCTCTATTCCAAGAAACAGAAATCGTAGAGTAAAAAATATAAAAGCAATGTTTTCATCGCTTATAAAACTGTGAGGGACTATTTGGACATGAGTCAGCTGAAAATAAGGGCAGAAATCATGTCATATGGGAGAAAGGAAGCTAAAGTGTGGAATCATAAAATAACTGAAAGGTCCTAATCTCCTAGCTTTGCACAGGACCATGAAAGTCAGTATCTGTACTTCCAGCCGAGATGATTTCACCGAAGTCACCCAGCTGGTTCACCACTGAGTCAGGACCTGAGCACACGTTTCTGATTTCTGCTTCAAAGTTCTTTCACGGAAGAAGTGAGATTTTCATGCTATTGAAAGTTTAGGCTGAAAATTACACTTCAGATCCAATTCCTTAGCGTCTGCAGGCGTGAGAACAGGTTTAGGAAGTTTCTCTCTTTTAAAGCAACTTTGTGTTGGTTTGAGTACAGCTACCATTAGGCTTATGTAACTAATATTTGTCAGGGCTAGCCACACGCTTTTCAGATATAAAGACTACTCCCTCCACTAAACTGTCAGCATCTATATAATTTTTGAAGTGCCGCAGAGCAAAGCAGTACGTATTTATCTAACGGTGTCTTCACAATTTTAAGTCTGGACTATAGTTTTCAGATTGTCCTCTTTTGTAATAAGGAATGAAAGGACAACTCGCATAGGCGCTGAGAGCTGGAATTTTAAGCTTGAATGGTTAACTGCGATTAGGTGGGATTTTTTTTTCCTCCATGTGTAAAAACACTGGTTGGCATAAGGCATACATTTTTACACACAAAACTCAAGTTGCAAGTCTACAGGAAAAAAATGTGCACCAAAGTTTTCTCAATTGTCACCATTGCAAACTAGAACTTCTTTACCCTTCTCCTCTGCTGCATTATTCTAGAAAACTTCTAAGTAAAATGCAGGAGCATAACCAATAAGACGCCTGCCACTTCCTTAGTGGGAAGCGTCATAAGTAGTACTTTCCATTTGGAAGCTGATGTCTTAAAATCTCTTTGTTTCTAAGTACCTTTTATTTTGAAAGATCTGGGAGGGGGCGGGGAGTGGAAGGAGAGTGGGAAGAATGGGCAGGAGTGGATTTCCCAAGAAGGCAAAATAACAAGAAGTACAGTGATGGCTTGCTGTGATGAAAATGGAAAAAAGTTGTAATACATGAAAGAAATATTTTCAATGCAGAAGTAAGAGCCAAACTTCACTGAGTTGAAGGCAGCTGACAATGCTGTGCCCCTGTGGAATGAGGGAAGGCTGAGGGTGGTTGAGAATTCTCTGTGATGCAATATGGAGGAAGCTGAATGCTGGGGGGGAAAAATGCCCTCTAGCGATAAAGTTCTCCACCTCCTGCCTAACGGGTATGATTAATTCTACATCACACTCAATTTGTGAAAAGAGCTCTTGAAAAAAAATTAGGACGGTTTGCTTGTGCAAACTGTCAAAATGATGAATGAAATAGGTGTGTATGAATGGGGAGGGAGGGGGAAGATTGCTGACATAAATAGATTGGCTTACACATTTTAGTTCTCCCTAATATCACAGCTGTGCAGTCAGAACTGAGAGAACTGCCAACTGCAAGACGCAGTTCGTTTTCTTAACTGCATATGTAATCTTCAGACTACAATACAATAGATTATACAAAAACTGAGATAATCTCATTTCTTCATAAATTGTCTTCCTTCATCAGCTCCATAATATATAACCATGATAATGGGTATTTATAGTGTGTCCCATGCAAAATGGCCTTTGGGTTCTTAACCTAATATAATAAACAGATAATTCAAATAAAAAGACAGCACGGGCCAGTGGGAACAAGGGAAAGAGGCCAAAAAAGACAAAAAATCCATACTCTACTAAAATACATTAATAAAACAAAGGAGGGCCTGCTCTCTTTTCCAGTGAATGAAAAATACATTTAATTTAATGTTTTCTTTGAGAAATTACTTACTTTCACTTTCCCTCACACTGGAGCTCTGGTGACTCCTGGAATTGATCATCTCTACTAACCACCAAGATTCCTGCCATCAGTTGGCCTCTTTAGGAGGGGCCATTCATGCCTCTCCTGAAGAAACGTATGCTTCTTGTCTTTCCTTGGAGGGCCTCAGAAGGCCTCAGCACCCCATCAGCCCTCACCATTGCTCTGTGTGGAAGTGACCAGTATTAATATGTTTAATATCTTGGTCTATTAACCACAGATTGCGTGACTACAGTCTTCTTGTAAAAGAGTCCAATGAAATACACAAACATTTTAAAATCTCCCTTCACCTCCCTCCCCAAACTAAACACCTCCCCAACTTTGATCCCTAAGAAACTCACCATTAAACGGTTGAATATGTCTCATTCCATTCCTTTTCCATGCATTTATATGCATATACCTATACACATTCATGCATAAATAGGGGTGTGTGTGTGTGTAGAAGGAAGAGGAAGTGCAATGTGTTCTGTTTTTTAATTAAAGCGTCACTTGGGGCACCTTCAGTGTCAATACCTGATGATCTATTTCATTTTGTTTGCTGTCTTTAGAGTATTCCATAGTATGGATAAGCCACAATTTATGGAATCATTCTGCTATTAAATAATGTTTCAGGCCAGGTGTGGTGGCTCACACCTGTAATCTCAGCATTTTGGGAGGCCGAGGTGGGCAGATCACCTGAGGCCAGCAGTTGGAGACCAGCCTGACCAACATGGCAAAACCCCATCTCTACTAAACATACAAAAATTAGTCAAGCGTCGTGTCAGGTGCCTGTAATCCCAGCTACTCGGGAGGCTGAGGCATAAGAATTGCTTGAACCTGGGAGGCAGAAGTTGCAGTGAACTGAGATTGCACCACTGCACTCCAGCCTGGGGGATAGCGCAAGACTCTGTCTCAAAAAAAAGAAAAAAAAAGAATGTTTCAGTTGTCCAACAAGGATTATTAACTGTAATTAGACCAAACGGAGGCCCAAAATAGATCAGTCCTCAGCCACAGAGCAAAGTAGCAATATAGTCATGAAATAGTTAACATTGAGGATAATGACATTCAGAAAATGTCTTAAGGATGAAAAATTATTGACAAAGCCTGGTCTTGGCCTTATAATGGTTCACCAGAAAAACAATTTTATAACTGTATCACTTTAAACTAGAAGTTTTACACATTAGATAGGCTTATCATGAAGAAGAAATATTTCTTCTTTTATTCTTCTTATTTGCTATTGTATTAATCCAGGATTCCCTTAACAAAAACAAAATAAAAACCAGGAAAATAAGAGTGATCATTTATTGAGGAGGTAATATATTTTCTAAACACCAATCTTTATCATTTCACAGACAGAAATTCTCCTTTTGGAAAATGATCCTGATTCCCCTCTATGCAGAGTTTCTGTCATCCTGCTGGTTTCAAGCTTCTGTCTGTTCTGTTCTTTCTTTTGCACAGTGTGGGGTACAGAGGCCTGCTGCCCAGCAGGAGGCAGGTGGCACTGCAAGCCACTGCCCTTCTCCTTGAGGAGGCGATGGTCAAGGTGGGCCCCTGGCTCCCTGTAAAATGCCTCTAGGTGAGTTTAGCACACACTGAGTCTGGTGAGGGACTTCCCCTTCATGGAGCACGTCTTCATGATGAATGCTGAGCTTCTGGTTCTGACACTGGTGCTAGAGGTCAAGTTTGGCTTCCCTTCTCAGTGACCAGGAGTGACCAATGGGAATACATGCCAAGCAAGGTGCATGTCCCTCTTTGCTCTATAATATATTGTCTTCATTCTTCATTCTCTAAGCTCCTCCAAATGATAAACAAGGATAGTAACAATAGCAGCTAACATCTTCTGAGCACTTACTGTGTCTGCCAGACATTGCGTTAAATGCTTCAGTAAAACATATCCTTTCATCCTCACAATAACCTCAGGAGATATTGTTCTGTGTTTACTGCCATTTTACCTATGCAGTAATCTAGGTTCGAGTTAAATAACTTTTGCCCAGTTGCACAAGTTATTTGCAACTTCTACCTGCATGGTGAAGCCAGCAGCAGTCTACGACAGTGGATGGGCCTCACAGGCTCACAACGCTGAGTTGTTGTACCATGCTACACTATATCCTAAACCTGTATTCTTGTGTACACTTTCCTTGTTTAGAGGGGTTCTGGGCCATAAATGAATACATAGGTAAATAATTTTTTTTCTGCCTCATCCTCTGGAAATTTATTTTGGATATAAAGACATACACATTGTATTTGTGAAAGTGCCCTCTGCCCGTGTTCATAGATATCTATTCAAGATATGGCACAAGCTTTGGAAATGTAATCACCTGAAAGCATCCAAGTTTGACTGGAGAGTCGGAGCTCTCGTAGTAACACAGATTGGTAGTGCTTCTCAATTCATGTTCTGAAATTGTTTACCAAAATTTAGCACAGTTCCATTTCCTACTGGCCCCAGACCTCTTTGACCTGGTCCCTATGTGCTGCTGAAGAATTCTTAAAGAGAAGCCTTGGCTTGGGAAAACATGAAAATGAGAAGGGACACACAGAGAGCCCAAACTTGTGACTGTCACTCAGACCCAAGCCCTTTGCAAATGGACATGGCTGAGTTTAGGCTGATCGTTAGTGCTTGGGAATGATGTGAAACTAAGGTCTATGACAGGCCACATGCACACAGAACCCCTCAACCCCACGATAGTCCCAGAGTGGTCTCCCAAAACATCTAGGCATCCACTATATCTACAAGAATGTGGCTGGGCACAATGGCTCATGCTCGTAATCCCAGCACTTTGGGAGGCCAAGGTGGGTGGGTCACTTGAGGTCAAGAGTTCGAGATCAGCGTGGCCAACATGGTGAAATCCCATCTCTACTAAAAATACAAACTTAGTCGTGCATGGTGGCGCATGCCTGTAATCCCAGCTACTTGGGAGGCTGAGGCAGGAGAATCACTTGAATCCAGGAGGTGGAGGTTGCAGTGAGCCAAGATCCCACCATTGCACTCCAGCCTGGGCAACAGAGAAAGACTCCCTCTCAAAAAAAAAAAAAAAGAAAAGAAAAGAAAAAAAAAAGTGTTGGATGAGGCCTGTAAAAAAAAATAATTTTATTACTATGAAAGTTCAGAACTTTTGTTATTTTACTGAGAATGACTTTCTATTTAATAAAATCTTTTAAAGTAAACTCAGGCATTTTGGGTCTCTGAGATCAGCTACGGAATTCTGAAAAGGCATGCTTTCTACAGGTAGCTGATTTCAGGGTTGTTTTATTTTTGGAGACTAAGGTGGGGTGAGCACTGGAAAGCACAGATCACAGAGTTGTGGCCTATTGTTTGGGATACTTGGTCTCTCATTGACCAGGTCCTTTCTTATGGGCGAAATGCAGACATGGAACTCTTATGTCCCTTCCCAGTGAGCATCCCCCACCATTAGAAAGATGAAAGAAAGTCAAAGTAAATACCTTTTTCTTCTGTTCAAAGTCCTTTTCTTTCTTTTTCTGCCTGAAACACTTCTACTGAGCCTATCCATTTTTCCTCCATAGCCTCTTACACCAAAGCTGCCCAGTGTCACTTACAAGTCAATTACGGAGGGAAAAACACACAAAGCCATTACGAGGAAGCAAAAAG
Organism: Symphalangus syndactylus; assembly: GCF_028878055.3. Lineage (NCBI taxonomy): Eukaryota > Metazoa > Chordata > Mammalia > Primates > Hylobatidae > Symphalangus > Symphalangus syndactylus. The sequence goes on along the minus strand of NC_072424.2, from coordinate 133,231,604 downwards.
TGTAAAAGGCTTGACAAACCCTGAGAACACTGACACGCAGCTAGGCCACGAGAAAGTAAGGAAGGATTTCTATTTGAAAGGTTAAAGTTTCATGTACAGAGGAAGCTAAGATGGGGATAGTTTTCAAGAAAGGATGACTGGGACTGGATTTGAAATTGGAGGATTTTTTTATAAAGAAAATGTTCTGGTTTATTATCCAGTTATGAATGTGTTTTAAGCATGTTCCTTAAAGAGTGGGAAAGAGAGAAAATAAATCAATGATATTTGCTCTATGCCCAATGCCATACTCTGAGATGAAACAGGCTACCAAGGCCAGGGAGGAGGGGGTCGTGCATAGGTGAGCACCACATTAATTCGGCCAGTAGATTTTTCATTTCCACCCAGAGCAAAGCAAGGCAAAATGAGAGCTAAGGTTTTCAAAGAGTAATTTGGATTAGGCACCATACAAAGCAAAAAGAAAGCAGATAGCAGTATTCATCACCAACCTCGAATATAAAATCCGCCCCTAACTGGCCTCCTTTCCTCCTCCCTCACCCTCAGTACCCTGGGTCTATTCTCAATACAGCAGCCGGAGTGATCCTGCCGTGGGCCATGGAACTCCCTGCCCACCAACTCCCTGTGCTTTCCTGTCTCTCGGAGGGAAAGTCAACGACGGCCCCAAAGCCCCACAAGGCCATGGCTCCCCCAGCCCTCCCCTCAACCATCTCCTTGTTCTCCCCGCCCTCTCTGGGCTCCAGCCACACAGGCCTCCAGGCTCTTCCTGGAAAGGTCTCACTCAGGACCTCTGCACTTCCCACCATCTGCAGAGCTCTTCCCCTAAGCATTTGACTCCCTCAACCTTTCCAGGTCTTTGCTCCAATGTCCCCTTCTCATGAAGAAGGGACATGAATCTCCACGAATTGAGGGTTTGTGTCCATCCATTACTGATTCAACAAATATGTATTGAATGCCTCCTATGTCTCTAGACTGTTCTACACCCTGGAACTATAAAAGTGAACACAAGAGACCAAAAACAAGAGAGGGCTCATTAAGCCCCCGTTTGACCATTCAACTTAATATTGCAACACTTCTTAGCCCGCCTGGAGTTTCTGCATGCACTTCTCACCATCTGACATAGCCTATATTCTACTTATCTATCATCTTCCTTCTCCCTCTAAGATGCAAACTGTAAGAGGACAGCAATTTTTTTTTTTTTTTTTTTTGGCCCTGTCTTGTTCACTTTTATAGTTCCAGAGCATAGAAGAGTCTGGACAGGTAGGAAGCACTCAATACATATTTGTTGAATCCGTGAACGGTTGGATGAACATGAGCCCCTTGCTCATGGGGATTCAGAGGGCGTCACAAAGGGAACCCCCACTTAGCTCTGCCTGGAGAGGCTGTGCACAGATCATCCCTAGGAAGAAATAAGTGTCAGGAAAAGAAAGGCAACCCTCTCTCTTCCTGAGAAAAGAAGGTCATTGCGCTTAGAGACTGAGGGATTATTTGTCCTGAAATTAGTGTCTTATGTCCCCTTGTGAACAGGAGCTGTCCAACAAATATGTGGGCCTAATTCTTGAAAGAAGAGGCCTTATTCTCAGCAACTTTTACTCTTACAAATAATTAATATTATAAAGTCCTGCCTAAACATGAAGAGAATAGACAAGATGTTTAGCTTTGAAATAAACTTTTTGATTTTTGTCTCATGAATTTGATCTATTAATTAAATCTCATTTATATCTCTGATTATATGATTGTGAGCTTACAAGCTGGCTGGCAGACAGGGAGAGAAGAGAACATTGATCACTGGATGAGGTATTTCCAGGTGGGGATTTACCAGGCAACAGCTGGAATCAAGACCAGCCCTCACGGATATTATTAAGCCATAGAGGTATCTCTTTGGGGAGAAGGCACAAGAGAGAGAGGTGTGGGCAGCAAGGGGTGGGAGTGTGAGAAAAATTGGGAGAATTAATAGATTGATCTCCTGTGGTTTCTTCTAGATGCAATTATTTGAAACTTGAAGCACAAAAACTAAGCTTTTATTTTAGCAAACCCAAACTACTTTTTGTCACATGCCATTTGCTTAACACCCAGAGTTAAAAAAATAATTCTTCCTAGTCATAATTTCATTATAGCAGTTGACACACAGGCACAGCCACCACCCACCAGCTTCCTTGGACACTGATATGTTTCACTGAGAGGAAATTTCTGGCCTGTGTGACTTGATTCTGAAATTACCATAATCTCCACTCTCCAGAGGTCGTAGCTAGTGAAGTGGATTAGTGTCCAAGCCTTTGGGGTCTCTGGAGAAGAAAGTTCAAATCCAGAGCTTAGGTCATAAGTAAAGATGAAGGGGTTGGTCTAACGGTTTATCCCCCTTTGGGAGCAGTGAAAGGCACAGCTAGTTATGATTATTAATCTTGTTCAGAAGCAGCACAGCCAGAAACGTGGTGAGTTGATCCTCATCCAGAGAAACTGGCACGGCCACAGGCTCCTGACTCTGAATTCACTCTGGGCTTTTTCAAACACATTGTGAATTTTTTCAAAAGAAATCACAGTGTGACTGTTTGTTCACTGACAGAAAAAAAAAAACGGCATGTTATTTTGCAGAAGTGCCCATTTGGGCTCAAATAATTTAATGGAGATAAAGTAGTCTGTGATTATCAGCACATATGAAAAGAGAATAGATCCGTTCACTTGCCTTCTCTCTTGACAGGTGTATTTCTACTGGATCTGCCGGGATGCAAGAGCTTTTGAGTGGTTTGCTGATCTCTTACTCTCACTGGAAACACGGATGAGTGAGCAGGGGAAAACTCACTTTCTGAGTTATCATATATTTCTTACTGGCTGGGATGAAAATCAGGTACTGATAAGACTCTGAGAATAAGCAATACTGCTGAACTCATCTAATAGCAATGAGGAACAATTTCAATAATGAGCTGTGTAGCACTCTGATAGCATGACAGAATTATTTTTATGTTCTTAAAAAGGAAAGGAGAATAAAATAAAACCAGATTAGCAAGAGTGATTCAAGTTGTAACAATCAAAGAACCAAAAAAAGAAGCTATGGTTAACTTGCTGAGGAATAGAAAGTGTCAGACAGTGGAAGACAATCCAGGGGCTGGAAATCCCAAATAAATTTGCATTTGTCCCTTTAAAAGTGACATCGAATGAATATTACTGATTAGCTGTATCATCTTGTTGAGTTTCTGACTGGTTCTATTTCTGTGCCTTGAGCTGTTCAGAGTTAAGCAAAAAAGATTCCTAGGTGTTTACATTCAACATTTTGTATTGTAAAGTATGTGAGCAACTATAGAAAATTATTATTATGAATACATGATTTGTCCAGAGTTTGTTCTCTAAAGGTGTTCTTAGAAATTGTGTGCACGTATGTTTATTTACCTAAGATTAAGGTGATCTTTTGTTTTGGCAGGTGTTCTGCAGTATATTGTATTAATGAAATATTAAGATTGAATTTACCAAAAATAATGTATACCAAAATATTGACGATGGTAGTATTTCAATGTTGATACTATTGAATGGTAACTATTACATTGTAATCCATTTTAACTCCTCAAATATGGGAATTAACAATGAAATGATTACGAGGTTACACAATATATATTCTAATTAGCACCTATTATTGATATATACTTTTAAGGAAAGCGTATTTGAGCCTGGGAGATTGGCATTAATCACTACATTTACAAATGAATGCTCTGTGTGTGTACATCACACATACACACACACACACACACACACACACACACGGGCCTTATAGAACATCGCTGTAATTTGACTCTGCTTCTGCAAATGAATAAGACTCTGCTAGAAATTCAGTAGCTTAATGAATTTTTATGGACTTATTTGCAGTCCTTCTTAAATATTTAATCCTTTGGGATAATTTGAAATGTAGCTTTCTTGGGAACTAGGCTTGAAACATCTTAATGAATTATATAGTGTTAATTATGTTTTCCAAACAAACACTTTCCTTATTCAAGTGGGATTTTTGATTGATGAACAGTTTGGTGAAGTAGAGACAGCTTCTGTCTTCTGATTTCAAGTACTGTGCCTGCTATTCTACCCTAAGGTGCATTGATCCCTGTGTGCACCTAGGTATTCCCTGCCAACTGGGAGCTCCATAGCTCCCATACTGAGGTTCTCAAGTCCCAAGTTATGGGACTCATAACTCAGTCCCATACTGAGGTTCTCATAACCAAGAACTGAAATTGATTTGGGGACAACACAATCCTGCCCCCTCCCGTCTCTACTACTTCCAAGAATATGCTATAAAATATACATTTTTTTCTAAATACAAATAAATTAAAATAAATGTCTTACATTTTTGCCATGACATGTTGAAAATTATTTCGACTCCTAAATTTCAGGCAGAAAAATCACTAATTTCAACATTTAAAGGAAAAATAATTGGTGCATTCTGTCGGGAAAGAATCAAGAGGCTGTTTTAGAAATACCCAATTGTTAAACTGAATTCAACAACCTCAAAGTGGCAAAATGACAAGAACAGAAGGGACAGATGGAAGAGGTATTGTGAAGGGCAAATCAACAGAGTTTGGAGACTAATTGAACATTGGGCTGAGAAATGTGGAATAAATATCATTCCAAATGTTTGAATATCAGTGATTGGCGGTACCACAAGTGTAAGCAGGGAAGGCCCTTTTTGTGTGTGAAATGATTCCTGAACTTCTCAGCAAGGACTTTAAGGCCCTTCCCAGCCTGACTCCCACTCACTAGTTGTGTCCCACCCACATCGGTTTCCTCTGGCACCAGAGCCACCAAAGGATGCGTGTTCACCCATCACACTATGCACGGTCACACCCATGGCTTTGCTCCTTCTCTCCCCGCACCTGGCGTGTCACTTAACACCCTCTGCCGCTGTTCCCCACCTTCTTCTTGCTCGGAGTCCTATACCCCAACTGTTTTCCAGCAGTAGCTCTGCCACCTGGGGTCAGACTTGCCTGCTCACAACTTCCTACGACCTGGATTTCTTTTTATATTTTCTTTATTTTTTAGATTCAGAGGGTGTGTGTGCCCATTTGTTACAGGGGTATAGTGCATACTAGTGGGGTTTGGGCTTCTAGTGTACCCATTACCCAAATAGTGGATATCATACCCAGTAGGTTCTTTGTCAACCCTCACTCCCTTCTCACCATCCCCCCCTTTTAGAGCCCCCAGTGCCTATTATTTCCATCTTTATGTCCATGTGTGCCCATTGTTGAGCTGCTGCTTATAAGTGAGAATATAGAGTATTTCGTTTTTTGTTTCTGAGTTAGTTCACTTAGGATAATGGCCTCCAGCTCCACCCATGTTGCTGCAAAGAACATGATTTCATTCTTTTTATGGCTGCATAGTATTCCACAGTATGTATATAACACATTTTCTTTGTCCAGTCAACTGTTGATGGACACTTAGGTTAGTTCCATGATTTTGCTATTGTGAATACTGCTGTGATGAACGTATGAGTTCAGGTGTCTTTTTATATAATTGGCCTGGATTTCTCAGATCCAACCTGCCATTGTCTCCTGACCTGTTGGGACGCTTCCACTATTTTCAGCTGAACCTCCCTAGATTCAACTACTTTTTTAGACTAAAGAGAAGGTCAGCCAGGAAAGTCAGGCTTACAGTGGGAACCTGGGGCATGAGTTGCACCCAGCAGGGTTGTTGCCCAAACTGGTCAGGGTCAGGATGAGTCAGAGGGTGAGAATGAATAGAGCACCGCATAGGGGTTTAAGGGAGGAGCACTGGGAACACAGATCCCCAGAAGTGAGAAGCAAGGTAGCTACCAGAATGCAGAAAGGGATAAAATAAATGACAGCAACTTAAAACATGATCATGGCCAGGCGCGGTGGCTGACGCCTCTAATCCCAACACTTTGGGAGGCCAAGGCGGGTGGATCATGAGGTCAGGAGATCGAGACCATCCTGGCTAACACAGTGAAACCCCATCTCCAATAAAAATACAAAAAAAAAAAAAAAATTAGCCGGGCGTGGTGGCACGCACTTGTAGTCCCAGCTACTCGAGAGGCTGAGGCAGGAGAATCGCTTGAATTCAGGAGGCGGAGATTGCAGTGAACCTAGATCACGCCACTGCACTCCAGCCTGGGTGACAGAGCAAGACTCTCTCTCAAAAAAAACAAAAACATACAAACAAACAAAAATGATCACAAGGGATTATGCTGTGGGCTCTCATTTATTGACCACTAGCTACATGATGCCTGGATGGAGTCGCTTAATTCCAAGGCAAATGATTAGGCACAGAGCACCAGCCAAGCCGCCTACTAGGGTCTGGCCACCGTGTTCCACCTGCCAGGCTCCACATCCTCCCAGCACTTGAAACCGGACAGTATACATCACACCGTTTCAACCCACTAGGCAGGTCTGATTGTAAGATGCAGTTTCTTCCCAGACATTTCATAGCACTTTAATCTGGCAATGCCTTTCTCAACTCCCCAGGAGCCAATGTTAAGTGAAAGGGGATAGCAGGTACATATTAATTGTTGAAAAGTTTGGCAGGAAAAGAAGGAAGTCGTTTAGTGCTTGCTTTCTCTTAACCACATTTACTATATGACTTTCATCCTTTTAAAGGAAAATATTCTTTCTAGGTTAACGTTATTGCACACCTACTAGGTATAAAGAGGCACTTGGTTCCAACGAGGCCTGATTCAGACATAAATGAGATATGATGCTTGCCCTAAAGTGCAGCATTGGCGACATCTGCAAATAGTGATAAGCATTGCCAGCCCTGTACACATTTTTTAATTAAATCTACAAATGAACATGATTACTTTATTCTTTATTTATAGAAGGCTTATATATTTTTTTCTAAATGTCATCTAATGCCACGAATTTACTTTAGGCTGTTCACATAGCTTTACATTGGGATGAAAATACTGACGTGATTACAGGCTTAAAGCAGAAGACCTTCTATGGGAGGCCCAACTGGAACAACGAGTTCAAGCAGATCGCCTACAATCACCCCAGGTAAAGCAAGCTCTTGCCTGTCTCCCTGCCGGGCTCTTCTCTGGAGAAATGCAAGGGCTGCTGGAGTGAAAAGTTAGTCTGCAGTACTGTGAGTCTCCGTTAGAGACAAAACATCTACCTTAGAAAAGGTGGTCAACGGTATATTTCAGGGGCCACAAGCCTCTCCGGAACTGGCTTACAACCTCTGACAGTTATTGATTATGTTGCAATTTTTCAACACTTAACCTCCATCTAAAGATGGTATTTCTTCAACTACATATACTTTCAAGACATCTTTGGTGGGTACAGTTGATCTCTAATTACCCAACTGGAGAATTCACTCCTGTCCAACTGTACACTATAGAGCATGTCTAGCAAAAGCAGAGAGAAAATGTTAGAAGACAAAGCAGGGATTTCGGGTGGTGGTTAAGGATCCAGCATCTGGCTGTAAATCCTGGTTCTGCCTTTACTGCTGGTTGACCTTGGACAGGTTGTCTACCCTGGTACTGACTCTGTCTCCTCCTCTGCAAACTGCAGAAAATAATAGTGCTTTCCTCCTAAGAGTCTGCAAGGATAAAATTAATGAATGCATGTAAGAGGCTTAAAATAGTGCTTTCTATGGAGTTCGCAAGAAGCACTAGCTGCTATCACTGCTATTATTATTTTTATTATCATTTCCATTATTACTATTATTATTATCATTATATAATAAATTTCGATATAGAAAAGCAAGAGTACTTGTTCTGGGGTCACAAAACTGAAGTGAAGCCTGTACTTCCTGGTTCTAGAAGTTACTGGCTATGTGACCTTGGACGAGGCAGCTTATTTGAGCCTTTGAACCCCATTGAAAAATATGGATAATACTATCCATTCACAGTGTTGTTTTCATAATGTAAATATACTTGTAGTATGGAGCACTAATGCAAACAGTTATCATTGTTATGATGTCTCCTAAGTCAGTCTTTGCTTTGAACCTTCGTTGTCTATGGCTCTTAAAAGTCAGCATATCCTAATATTGTCTTCATTAAAGAAAAGTTTCCATATTTGAGGAAAGATCTGAAGGCAGTGAAGGAGTGTGCCATGTGGGCAACCGGAGCATGTGCCAAGGCCCTGAGGCAGGAGACACCATTCCTGGCATGATCCCAGAAAATAGGAAGTGAGAGGGAGAGCAGCAGGAGCCAGGCTGTAGGAGAGGTAACAAAGACAGCTGTGAGTCATTGTAAAGCTTTGGATTTTATTCACAGAGGGGAAGGCACTTACAGATTTGAGCAGTAGAGTGACATGGGATCACTCTGCAAGAGAATGGAACGTGAGGGGCCTGGGACAGAGGTGAAGAGGCCAGAGAGGATCAGCAGTGGTGGCGGTTTGGATTAGGGAGCAGCAGAGGAGGTGATGAGAAATGGTTAGATTCTGGAGTCTTTGCAGTTTGAGCTGAATTGACTATGGATGGGATGTGAGGTGTGACCCAAGCTATTCAATAGAATGGAATCCCCACTTACCATATGGCGATGACTTTAAGAGGAGCAGCTGGTTGGCAGACATGGGGTGTCAGGAGTTCAGTTTGTGACGTATTTAGCTTGTGATGCCTGTCATACATCCACGTGGAATTATGGAGTGGGCAGAAGAATATAAGAAGCAAACGTTCAGGGGAGAAGTTCAGCCAGAGGTGTGAGCACATGGACTGTTTGGAGCCATGAAACTGAATGAGATGACCAGACGGGCAGATATAGATGGACAACATTTCCAAGAACTGCACTGTTGGAGGGTCAGGAAATAGACTCTCTATTGACGGGTCACAGAGTTTAATACATGACACTCATATCTGCCTTAATAATCATGCTCCTTGGGTCTTCTATACCCTGACCTTCTTTCCATCCACTTTCTCTGTATTGCACCAGTAAGAGTACATTAAAGCCCACTAAGGTACCTCTGACTGCTTCCATATCCCCGGCGATTTTCCCATTGTCTTGCGTCCTTCAAAGCCTCAGTCCTTGCATTTCTGCCTTGTGGGTTTCCTGCACAGACAGCATGCTTCAATAAACTCTTTGTACTTCCTTCGTATTTGTTCTGCTTCACAGAGTACTTCTCCGGTGAATATTATTTATCTTTTGGTCATTTTGGCTGCTCCTATTTTACATTTTTTTCACACTCTCTCTGTACCAGAAAGATGCCATTTTCTTTGTTATCAGTTGTCATGGAATTCGTTAGACTCCCGAGACCAGCTATTTGAAGGAGGTTAACGAGGAGGGAGATGTGGAAGGAATGATCGGGTAGCCGTCCAAGATTCATAACTCTCTGATTCCAGTCACCTTCTTCCCTGTGAAGTCACTCAGACCTCAACTGCCCTGTGCTCTGTGAGGCCCCTGCTGACCCTCTCCGCACCCTGCACCCAGCAACCTGCAGAGAAGCAGGAACCTGCAGAGAAGCAGAGAACCTGCAAAGAAGCATGTTCCCAGGGAAGAGACGGTTTGAAGGCGTGCTTGTGGGGATTACTCCTGACCCACATTCAGCCCAGGAGTAAAGGCTTTCCCAGCAGGACATCCCAAGAAAAGCGTCACTTTGAGCATAGGGTTGGGGAGGGAGGGCGTGGACAAGCTGCGCAACCTTGCAATCTTGCTCTTGCCCCACGGGGCTCATTCTGATGCCCCATAAGCTGTGGCAGTGGCCTTGGAGACTTTTCCAGGTGTCACTTCCTGACACCTCCTTGCTCCATTTTGCTTCTTGTCCTGACTCTTGCTGATATATGGCCTAGAATCCAGTTCTGGTTCTACCTTCTCTCCAAATGCGGTGCTTCCAACCCATCCTGGCTTCTGCGGCCACAGAATCCAGTTCCTCTGAGCTCCTGCTCCACACCCAGCCCTGGATCACAGGCCCCCAGTTCTTCTGAGTCTAAGTCACCACCCCTGCCTCACACCCACCCAGAGGAGAGACAAGATCATTTCATCTGCCATTTCCTTGAAAAGATTGTAGGTAGAAACTAACAAAATATTACAAACTCATATGAGAAAACTCAGGGGGTTTTTGTTGCTATTTTCTCCTTTTGGGAAAAAAAACATATATATTCACTGATAAATGTTTTACATTTGGTTTTCAGTCATCATGGAATAAATGTTCTCATTTCACAGGCTTTTGACATGGACATCTATATCTTGGTTTTCAGTTCTTCTAGATAGTCTCAGTTTTTATTAGGATTGTCCCTTTTTGACATCTCGCATGGTGTTTGTTTATTTATTTATTTATTTATTTTTACACACAAAGCTTGCAGCCCAGTGGGGAACGCCTTTAAAACCAAACTATTTAATTATCTCCCTTCCCTCAAAAAGGCATGAGCCAGGAACATGGACCATCAAGAGACCAAGGGTAAAACTGGGTTTGCACAAACTCTGCCCAGAAAATTATGTTACTCAGTGCTGAGAAGTGGGCCTGTCCAATTTTTTTGCAAGGAGTAAAGAGTAATCAGTTTTAAGGTGGCAAAACTGTATTACCATCACTTTCCCTGTTGCTCGTACCTTTCTAGAAGCCATAATCAAAGTTAAGTGCAGAAATGTACTTAATGCTCAATTGTATTTTGCAGCACAGTAGCTATGCAAACTCTCTCTCCTTGATGGATGATTTCATCTCTTTCCGAGTAGACGAGGCCCCCAAGGCTTGGAATCACTGAATCAAACCTCTACAGCATACTTCCCTGTCCCCAATTTTTTGATATCGTATTTGTAATAGCCTTAGACTCTAGAACATGGTAACTTGTTACATAGCTTCAAGCATCCATGTCATTAATATTAAACACATGAAGGCAAAGTCAATCATTTTATCCCTGGAATGCCAGATCCCTGGGAAAAGACAAGCCTTCGGTCAAAAGCTTAGCACCACCCTTTAAAAAGACTTTTAAAATGACCTCCTTAAAATAATTTTGTTTTCTGCTGTGTAAAAGGAGATTTATGCTTAATGAAGCTTTTAATGAAGAAATCTCGGAAAGAGAATGCCAATAAAATCTAATTTTTAAACAAGAAAATCTAATATTGAGAAGTATTTCAATATCCTGGCCTTTGTCCAGATATAAATGAAACACACAATCCAATTACTGTTCTGCACAAAGAACAAAGTAACATTAATTTTCCTCAGGATGGTTATTAAAGAGATAAACAGTATGTTTTCCCCTTATTATGTCAAGGATATGTTTGTTCCCAAGCCTGCCTGGCTACTCTTATAAGACAGTTCTGTCCTGTCGTTAGCTCATATCTTTTGGCAAAGATGGGCAGAAGAAATTGGTGGATTTGTTAGTGGCCTCAGAAAAGGTTCTTTGTTCTTGAGGGCCTTTGAAGTAGGCTCTCAACCATTTCTATTCATCAGCTCGAAGCCGAGGATTCTCCGGACTTACTCTTTCAAAAATATTTACCTGTTCACTCAAAGCTGGAGTTCGTTCTTGTTCTAAGAAGGAGTTAAATCAAAAGAATAAAGTGAACAGGGGCAAAAAGATTTTTTATAGAACATGAAAAACAGGACCAAAAATAAAGCTTGAAGGGAAGCAGATCAAAGAGAGTAGTACAAACTATAAAGGAACCAGAAAATTGCAAAAATAACAGTAATAGAGAAACAAATTGATGGGCATCAAAATGAATACAAATAAGGAAGAGAGAAGAAAAATTAAAAATAGATCAAAGGCTGACAGTAGAAAATAGAAAAATGTGTTCTATTGTTTTTATTTGTAATTAATTTTGGTAATTATATTAGCTATATTACAAAAACACCAGTATAGTTTTGAAAGACAATCAACAAATATTAAGTGGATGCATTATAAGCCTTTTACCAATATATTCGAATTCACATGCATGTGAAAATTGTATATTATTTCAGTTAGACAAACACAGAAAAGTACTATAAAGCAAAAACATTAAAAATTATTCTCCCAATTAAAATATAGTAGGCTAATTAAATGCTTTCATTGACATCTATGTCTTACTAATCTAGAGAAAGGTATCTTTTTCAAAAATGGAAACTGTATTGCATTTTTTGTAAACATTGTCAATACGTTCCCAAGCTTTAGGTAAATGTTCAGAAAATCAGGAAAATATTTCCAAGAAGGTAGACAGAATGAAAATAAAAATACCCTTGTCACATCTAGTTACTTTTTTGATAAACACACACTGTACAGATACTCAGCTTTCTGAATTTGTGGATCAGTTGCTTTTTATTAATTGAACAAAATAATTTTCCACAGGCCTTAAATCTTTGATCTTACCCTTCAGATAATGTTTATAGTTTTCTACTTTTGACCTATCTGCTAATAACATGCCTTTTAGGTGTAAATTTGATGTAACTAATTACCATAAAAACTTTAAAGTTTGGTCATTTTTTTTTTTTGTAATTTCAGTAGACGTGTTTCTTTTAACTTTGAAGAAAAAAACAAAAAATAGAAGAGTACTACCATTTGTTAAAACAGTTTAACCCAACCTAACGATGAAGGAAGGTGTCAACTTTACCATGCGATTGGGGGCTTCTAATCCATATTGCATGAATGTATTTTAGACCATCCATTGTTTTCAGAAACGTGAAAATACCTTTATACTAAATTGAGTAAATGTGTCCATCTGGACCCACATTTGCTTGTGTGTGCACCCTTCAATTCTCATTTGTACGTGCATATGTGCAAAATGTTTTAAAATGATATTTTTAAGAAATTAGCATTCTGATTATAGCATACAGGGCCCTTTATCTAACAGGATATCCTAAACGTTCATTATATGACTCAAATGTTCAGAATACTCAAAGAAATAGACTTATGGGGAAATACAACACATGATAAATTACAGCTTCATGGGAAAAATAAAGATACCATAAACTTATGATGAGGAAATTGTCAGCATATTCCCATAGTTCCTTCCCACGAGAAGGCATCAGTCTCTCTGGTTAGACCCAAGTAAAGATTCGATGAAAATTGCTGAAATTGCTCCATTTGTGATAGCGGGGATTGGAGAGATGGGTGAATACAGGGTGGATTTATCATTATGCTGCAAAATTTCTTCAATGGCATTACCTATCTATCAAATTATTAGTTTGGCAAAATATTTGGTTACTTATGCATGAAGGCATATATTTGTTACCATTTTATTGGGGTGGGGGAGGGTTGGCAAAAATGGCTCTACCATTCCCTGGGATCTGCTGCTACAAGTCAGCTGCTTTCATTTTTCTTCCCCATTTGACCGTGAGCTTCTCAAAGGCTTATAGCTATAAGCAACTTTATCTATGCACCTCAGAGCCTAGCAAAATGGCCAGTATGTGCAAGTGGCAGCACCATGAGACCAATGAGGGAGCGGGGACAAGAGTCCGAACGGCACAGTTCTGGCTGCCAAAGAAAACAGAGCCTGTGGAGTGTGGGCAGGAGCAGAATCACAACAGTGAGCCTGGTTAGGGACATCTGCAGCAACTCATGAGCAACTGAGTAATTAGGACACAGAGAAAAGCAATGTCGTCGGCTGCTACAAATTAACTAGGAGATAGGTTAAAAAAAAAAAAAAAGCTGGCCAGCCCAATTATCATCTGCGGTTCTGAAAAAAGAAGGTGTTGTACAAAATATAATTATGTGATGAATCATTTGGAGGCATTTCTAATGAAAAACACTCACTAGAAAGGATTAACCAGAAGTTGTGTCCATTGTCTGATACAGAGTTTGTAGCTCTCATCTTCTTTCTAAGCTCCATAAATCCACGGGACCCTTCTGTTTATCGATTTTATTTGCGGAATGCACTCAGGGTATAAAGTAATTTGATTTTTTTAAAATAGGGTTTAGGGTCTGCCCCTACAGGGTTATAACTTACAAGCATAAAAGCCAACACATAAAAACAAACATACAATTTAAGGAGAGAAAGGCTCACAGCAGCAGAACCTGGGAATTCAGCGAGGTGGTGGGATTACTCCCGGGCGCACCCACATGCCCATATATCTGCTGGGCTGAAATCTCCTGGTGGGTGATATTTTGGATGCCTTTCATGCATGGCATCGCTGAACTGTTTTTGAAAAATGCACCAACCCCACAGAGAAGAGCACAATAGTTATTTAGCAGACATAGAGAGGGAAAGGAGAATTTTCTTTATTATCAGAGCTAAAAATAATGCTGTGAATGTTAGCCATCTTTGCAGCTTGTGTAAAATTTGTCCTTTTCTCATCAAAGTCAGCAGCCCAGACTGATCAATGCCGTTAACGTTGTCCCCAATCCAGCTCCCCCATGCGTGTGCGGCTTGCAGGCTGTAAACTGAAGAATAGCACCTTGCGTTTTTATACTTCTTTTGCAGAGAATCTCTATTTAGTTCCAAGCGATTGTGGGTAATTCAATTTTATAGAAGAATCTTTTCTTTACCAACCCCATTAGGGTTCTGTTGCACTTGTCCGTTGCCTCATAAAAGAAAAAAAAAGGGAAGCTGCCACATCTGTCCCTTAACCACTTTGCGTGGATTCTCTGCCCTGTGATTCACAGTATGCATTTGTGACAAGAACTTCTACATACTTGGAGTCACAAATGCCGAGAAGAGTAAGCCAGGCAAGCAGAAGAATGCTGTATGTGGGGACAGTGATGCACAGAGAGCCAGTGAAGGGCTGACCTTTCCACCTTAGCAGAAGGTAGATAATAAGTGGCCTTTGTGAGACTTTTTGGTGATTGCATCACCATGGCGGTTATGGCCCCTGAGTAAAGTGTGGACTTAGCTGTGCAGTGTAATAGCCACAACTTCAAAAGAGGCAGGGGAGCTATGAACTGCTGGGGACACCAGTAGAACACCAGGCAGCAGCAATCAGAATCCTTTGAAATGGAGTCTTAAAGGCAGAGCATCAAAGGGCACCATCAGGTCTGTAGTTACTGTCGCTGCAAACGAAAGGGCAGTCTTAGCCTGTTGGAGTGGGCCAGTGGGCAATCTCTTTGGTGACATCTACACTAATGGAAAAATATCACCACCCATAACAGCATCTTTGAAAATAGATGCAAGGACACCTCTGGGCATCAGACACAAAGCAAAGCTGTGACTCCTCACTGGGAAGGGTCTCACCTGGCCCATCTACCATTCAAAATGTTTCAGTCCAGAGCTCAAAAATCTAGTGCTGATCTCAGTAAGCCTACATAATCATGTCTGTGTTAACACCCTGCACCACATCTTCTGTTCAGCTTCACCGCGTGGGAAAATAACATCGGGAAGCTAGCCGTTCCTGAGAGCGCACCACGTGCCAAGCACAGGACCAGCGGCCAGACCTGCAATGTCTTGCTTAATCCTCACAGAGATTCTAGGAGCTAGATTCTATAATTCTCCCCATTTTATAGATGAGAAACTGGGGGCTTTGTGAAGGTAATTAACATGCCCAAAGTTACCCAGCAACGAAGTGGTGGAGCCAAGAGCACTCTTAACCATTGCCTTTTATTTCCATAAACACCTCAAAATCTCTTCATTAAGCCATAAACTTATACTTTTCCATGGGAAATATTTTCTGAAAAATTACTTTCTCAAATTTAGCCATGGGAATGATTTATTTGAAAGTAGTACTGCTACATTTCAAACATATTGTCATTTGTAAATTAAGCCATTGATAAGTTCCTTTGAAGCTGTAGTTTGAAATGCAGTGGAACCATCAATTTCTACTGTGGATGTGATGGTCCTGAAACACACAATTAAAATGTGGCTATGATACATGGCAGAGAACCATGTTAACATATGAGCTAAGAAGAGCTAGGCTATATAGGCACTTCCCAGCAAGATCCATGTCTGAAGAAACAGAGATGGTATAGTGAGCTGGTCCTGAAGCCCAAAGAATGTCTTGATGACAGTGTTTCTCAAAGTGTGGCTCACAGGGCGATCTGCCTCAACACCACCCGAGATCCTTACTAAACTTGCATTCCTTGCATTCCAGCCTAGGAATCTACATTTTAACAATCTGCCTAGATGATTTTATGCACAGTAAAGCTTGAGAACTTTTGATCCACACTAGAGTAACTAATTCAGCTTATACTAGAGATTGGAAAAAATGCTACAAAGAATAGTAATATTCAAGACAAGAGAAAAAAGACACGGTCTCTAAAAATCTCTGTAGAGACTGATACACTCCAACTTCCAGAAACAACTTTGAAACCCTGTGCAGATGTGGTATTTATACATAAGCTAAGTCACAAGGCATTTTAGCAGCTCTGGGATAGTCACTATATGCAAAAAGTATCTCTCTGGCATAGTTTTCTGAAATGTCAAGATTAGAGATGACAACGTTTGGGTGACTATATTTTCAGCAATGTCTTTTTCTTTTACAGCTCTCCCTTCTGGCCTTCTTTGAAAATTAAAGTAATTCCAACAGGAGAAATTAATTAAATTGCTATTACTTTAGCATAAATTTTATTATCTATAAAAAGGCAGGGCTGAACAGAATATTAGTAATAACCAACCTTTTTAAAACCCTTTTGAATGTATTATCTCATCTTGCTTTTGATAAAACATACAACTTAGTCCTTATCGTCTGTTATACATGCAGAAACTGAGGTCTAGTGACTTGCCCAAGACCACGCAGATAATACTCAGCAAAGCCATTTAGTCATTCATTCAGCAAATGTGTGCTGATTGTCCACTGCATGTCGGGCACTGTTGCAGGTGCTGGAATAAAACAGACCGGGTTTATGTTCTCAGGAAGTTTACATCTGGTCGCGTATCCAAGAAGACATGAATCAAGGTCACTTGGCCAAAAAGGAGGCCAAGTCCAGGCATTGTGTAAGTGGCTGCAATCATGTAGGTCAGGGATTAGGAAACTCTTCCCGTAAGGGGCCAAACAGTAATCATTTTAGGCTGTATGGATTGTATGGTCCCACTCTCAACTACTGAACTCTGCCATTGTAAAGTGCCAGCATTTCCAGGTGTTGTATCAAAACCCCTCAACAATCTCATGGCCCCTTTCCTGCCTGAGTCTTCTTGGCTCCACCTCCCTGATTAATTCAGGGGAGGATGCTGGGAACCTGGGAGAGAGCACGGTGCTGAAAGTAGGTAGAAAAAAAGAATCTAAGAAAAAAGGACACAGAGGGAGAAAAATAAATAAGTAACCTCACAGCCACAACCACTAATCTTTTCATTGTCTTGGCTTATCACTAATCTTATCATTGTCTTGGCTTCTGGCTGGCCTTGCCTCCTGGTGACATTTTCTTTCCTTTTCTTACCCTTACTGCAGCAGCAGCATTGGTGTGTTCTTCTGTGGACCTAAAGCTCTCTCGAGGACACTTCAAAAGATGTGCCACTTGTATTCATCAGCTGACCCCAGGGGTGTTCATTTCTATTACAACAAGGAGAGCTTCTAGACTTTGGAGGTCAAGTCCAGGCATTGTGTAAGTGGCTGCAATCATATAAGTCAGGGATTGGGAAACTCTTCCCATAAGGGTCAAATAGTAATCATTTTAGGCTCTATGCACCGTATGGTCCCACTCTCAACTACCGAACTGTGCCATTGTAAAGTGCCAAAATTGCCACAAACAATAACGTCAATGAATGGGCATAGTTGTGTTCCAATAATATTTTACTGATAGACACTGAAGTCACATTTCATATAATTTTCTTATATCACAAAATTTTTAAAAATTGTAAAAGTCACTTTTCGCACATCGACCATCCACACACTCAGGGGGCGGGCTGGATTTGGCCTGTGGGCCAGAGCTTGCTGACCCCTGGCATAGGCTGTCTTTCCCAAACTTGTTTCCATGCCCAACGTTACATCCAACATGGAGACTCATGCTGCTGCTTGGCCTAAAGTCTCCTTTAGAAATCATTTCAAATTTTCATTTCCCTGATGGCAGAGACACCTGCCTTATATCCAAACCTGATCTTTTCTGCTTTAAACTTAAGGTCCTTTTGTGCTTTTGTTCATCCTCTGTAGACCGGAGAAATCACCAATGGAGGTTATCTTTCACAAAAATCCTTTAGATACTTGAAAATGATAATCAAATCATCCCTTTCCGATCCCTTTTCTGGTCCAAACAATACTAAATTCGTAACATTTTGGCCTAGGATATATATTCAAGCCCTTCCATCATCTTGTTGCTCTTTTTCAAATTCACTTCCATTTCTTCACATCCTTTTAAAATGCATTGAGAAGCGTGACTAGTATTGAGCAGAAGAGGGACTTTCCTAGAGCTTATATGCGATATATTTACAAATAAATTCTGTGTTTTCTTTTCTTCCTTCTTTCTGCCTTCCTTCCTTTCCATCTTCCTTTCATATTTCTTTCTCAATCTCTTTTAACAATACTTGTTATTCTACCACATTTTGGTCTGTGGTCTTCTTAACACTTATACTCCTACTCAACTTCTGCCCTACAAAATAACTGAGATTTTTTTTTAATTCCCATTGCGCCAGTCTTTCTATACTATGCAGCTATTTTACTCCCAAGATGTTTGCAAAGTATTCCTCACATCTTATAATTCTTGCTACTAATATTGATTAATTTTTTAGAATTTTTCTAATATTTCAAGATTGTTTTGAAGTTTAGCCCCAGACACTACTACTGGTATGTAGCTTGTAATATCTACATATTTCATTGATAATATCTCAAATCTTTTGTTTAGGTTTTCAATCAAGTTATTGATTCCAAAGAACTCCACCAGGAATTCCTGTGACAGCCTGTTGATATGAGCTCCCAGTTGGGAACTGGTGAATAATAATTAACTATTGCAAACAGTACACCATACCATACTTCCTTAGCTTATAAATAACATGTCATATAAAACAGAACAAAAACATTTACTGAAATTAAAATATATTATGTTTCTCAAAGCCTTCTTATCTTTGTGGACTGTCATTCTGCCATAAAAGAGAATTAAATTGATCTGACATGATGTGTTTTGACAAAGGCAGCCTCTTAAGCTCTTCTAAGTATTTCTAAATTATAAATTGATCACTTCTTTTTCTTTATCCTCAGATTTTTATGTTGACCTGATGATTTCTATGATAATATTGATTTTATAAGTTAGGAATATTCCATTCATGTCTAAAAAAAATTATTTCTACTGTCTCTGCATTGGAATTTCTCAGTAACTTGAGGTATTGCTTGATGCATGTAATTCAAACTCTACTAATTTGAATAGAACCAGTCTTTCTGTGTAATCATTTCCCCATTTAAGTTTAATTCAGCCTTTGCAACCAGAAATTTCTATAGTCAAATCTAATCTTTACTTTATCAGGATATTAAATATATTAAAATTTTTTCTCTTGGTCATGTTTAATTATTACTTTTCTTTCTCTGTCTACTTGAAAATAAAAGTACTTTTTGATCATCTAATTTTGTCTAGTAAATTAGAATACACTTGCCCTTAAACACAGATTTTGCCACTTTTTTTAAGCTCCGGGGATGCTGTTTGCACCCCCTTTTGTGTTTTGACCTTTATGCTACTTCCCTGCATACTATGTAGAATCAAACCTATCTAGACACAAAAAATACAGAAGTCAATAGGTTTCTTTAATGCAGCAATGACCAAATAGAAAATGTGGAATTTAAAAAATGAAATAGTCCTTCAAAACAGAAACAAAAATCCGGCAAACCTGTAAGTTCATTTAACAAGAATTATACAAAACGATTTGATAAATAAACATGCAATTCATAGGCAGACATTTTTAAATGGATAGAAATAGCACGTTTCTAAATAGGAATATTAAACATACTAAAGTTACAAATTTGTCCCAAATTAATTAATAGTCAAGTGAAATTCCAGTCAAATTTTAAATTCTCTTTAGATTTTTTGGAAGGATAAATATCCTAAAGCTTATCTAGAAGAATATCTGAGAAAGAGAGATGCCAAAAAAAAAAAATGTGGAAAAGAAAAGAAGAAGAGAAGAGAGGAGAGAAAGAAGAGAAAACAAAAAGAACAGAAAGGAAAAGAAAGGAAGCAAGGCGGGTGGGGGGTGGGAAGGGGGAGGAAGGAAAATTTCAAATCTGGAAGCATCATTGTTAAATAAAAGACCTTAAAGCAACCAGAGAGGAAAAGATCAAATACCTGCAAATAAACAGAAGTACATCTGGCAGCTGCCTTCTCGAAAGCATCCACAGAAACCAGATGATACTGAAATAATATCTTCAAAGTGCTGGGGGACCATAACTATCCATTGAGAATTTTGTCCGTAGTGAAATTATTATTGAAAGGTGAAGGCAAAATACAGATATCACCAAACAAAAGAAAACTGAAATATAACTACCTCACCAAAATAACTACTGAAGGATATATTTAAGGAAGGAGGAAAGACAATTAGTGGAATGCAATATGCAATGATGAGCAAAGAAATTGAAAAACATTTTGGCAAAATCTCTAAGCACTGACTGTAAAAGAAAATTAATGAGTATTTCAGAGGGAATGTTCTTTTAAAAACAAAACTACTTTGTAGGGACATGGACGAAGCTGGAAACCATCATTCTCAGCAAACTATTGCAAGAATAAAAAACCAAACACCGCATGTTCTCACTCATAGGTGGGAACTGAACAACGAGAACACTTAGACACAGGAAGGGGAACATCACACACCGGGGCCTGTTGTGGGGTGGGGGGAAGGGGGAGGGATAGCATTAGGAGATATGCCTAATGTAAATGATGAGTTAATGGGTGCAGCATACCAATATGGCACATGTATACATATGTACCAAACCTGCACGTTGTGCACATGTATGCTAAAACTTAAAAGTATAATAAAAATAAAATAAATAAATAAATAAATAAAAACAAAAAATAAAAATAAAAATAAAAACAAAATTAAGGATACGGACAACAACAATATGAAAGATGGGGAGATGACACCGGAATTAAGTCATTCCAAGATCCATGGATTGTTCAGGAGGGTGAAAGCAATGTTGATTAAATGTAGCCTTTGTTAAGCTTTATAAGTAAACTAGGAGGGGTAACCTCACATGGATTCAATGCCCACCACTATTCCTTTTAACATAACTTCTCTATTCTTGAGTTTGTATTGAGCCTAAGCTACTAGTTTGTTTGACTGTCAAGCAATATGTTTTAAGAAGGGCTAACAACTGTTATATTTCCTGATTTAATTCATACTGATATTTGGCTGAATTTTGTGTTCTTAGACCATATTTTCTTCCCTTTAGAAGTTTGAAGATAGGACTCTAGAATTTTCTGTCATTTAATATTGCTGTGGTGAAGTAAGAGGCCAAATTCATCCTCTCCCCTTTGTAAGTAAGTTACTTTTTTTGCTGGATGCCTAAATAATTTTATCTTTGAACGTCGTAACAATTTGATATTGATATTTCACACGAATTTTTCCTGTATTGCAGTGGTTTTTTTGTTTTTGTTTTTGTTTTTGTTTTTTTTTGAGATGCTCTGTCACCCAGGCTGGGGTGCAGTGGCATGATCTTGGCTCACTGCAACCTCCACCTCCCGGGTTCAAGCAATTCTCCTGCCTCAGCCTCCCGAGTAGCTGGGACTACAGGTACACGCCACCACGTCTGGCTAATTTTTTGTATTTTTAGTAGAGACGGGGTTTCACCATGTTAGCCAGGATGTTCTCAATCTCGTGACCTCGTGATCCACCCACTTCGGCCTCACAAAATGCTGGGATTATGCGCCCAGCCCGGTGTGTTTTTTGAACACTTTTTTCTTCACTTCAGAAATTTTTTTTTATTAGGTCTTTAAATATACTTCTATTGCTTTTGTTTGCCTCATTTCAAAAGCATCAATTATCCTTATACTGGATCTTTTTTTTCTATTTTCCATTCTTTTAGTGTTTCTAATTAATTTAATCTCTTTGTTTCTTTTATTTACATATAATTTCCCCTATTTTATTACTGGCCTACCATCTCTTTCTGAAACCTTTGAAGCCAGATATGTTTTGGAATTCAAAATGATTTCATATTTTAGAAAATAACAAATGTATATCCCATATATTGTATGATGCTCTCAGTAGAGTCTGGGAAGCACCCAGTATTCAAAAGCATTAATGTTTTATTTTTTCAAATAGAACTATAAATATAGATAATCAACTTGCATAAGAAAGATTATAAATAGCCTCACATCTGTTCAGGACACAGTATGACATTATGCTGCCAAGTGGGGTTACAAAAAAAAATACTCTCACTTTTCATAATTTTTTATATTTTTTTGAATTTCAGATTAGGGAGAGATTATAGTCTTGAAACCAGCTTTCAGTGATATTTATTCTGTTCCTGTTTAAAAAAAAACTTAATTTGTTCCATAAAGATGTTGCTTTGAGCCTTGATTTGTTACCTTAGACCTGCAATACCCCTTGTGCTCTCATTCTTTTTTATAATTTTGTCTTTTATCTCTCTTATTAAACTAATATTCTCATTAAGTTCTCCATACATAAACAAATAGTGAAGAATTACCTGAGTTATGATTTCTACCGGACTGAGTTGTTTTTTCTTCTACTACATGGTATTTTCCCTTTTTGCCTGTAGTATCTCCACACTTGCTATATACGTGATGTATTTTTTTTCACCTTCTCATGTTAGTTGACCCTGCCTAGATATGTTATTGGTTCTTCTATATTGTGATAAATTTTTGGTTGTTTCCCTCCACCCCACCATCTCCAAGACCATGTTTCTCCCCTCCCCCATAGCTTTATTGAGATATAATACACATACCATAAATTAACCCACTCTAAATGCATCATTTCATCATTTTTAGTATATTTATAGAGTTGTGTAACCATTCCCACAGTAAATTTTAGAACATTTTTATTTATGCATAATAGATGTACATAGTTCCAGGGTACATGTGGTAATTTAATACATACATATAATTTGCAAAGATCAAATAAGTGTGTTCGGGATATCCATCATCTTAAATACTTGCCTATTCCTTTTGATAGAACCATTAGAATTCTTCTCCTCTATTTCAAAGTGTACAATACATTACTGTAAACTATAGTTACCCTACTGATCTGTCTAACATTAGGTCTTGTTTAGTCTATCAAACCATATATTTGTACCCATTAATCAACTTCTCTTCATTCCCCCTCCCCGCTACCCTTCCCCAGCCTCTGGCAGCCACCAATCTACTCTCTACTTTCATTAGACCCACTTTTTTTACCTCCCCCATATGAGTGAGAACATGTGGCTTATTTCACTTACCATAATGACCTCCAGTTCCATTGATGCTGCTGCAAATGACAGGATTTCATTCATTTTTATGGTGAGTAAGATTCCATTATGTATATGTACCACATTTTCTTTATCCAATCATCTGTTGATGAACACTTGGGTTGATTTCATATTTTCACTGTTGTGAAGAACATTTTTTTTTTTTTTTGAGATGGAGTCTCACTCTGTTGCTCTGTTGCCCAGGCTGGATTGCAGTGGTGCGATCTCAGCTCACTGCAACCTCTGCCTCCCAGATTCAAGTGATTCTCCTGCCTCAGCCACCCGAGTAGCTGGGACTACAGGCAAACGCCACCACGCCTGGCTAATTTTTTGTATTTTAGTGGAGACGGGGTTTCCCCGTGTTGCCCAAGCTGGTCTCAAACTCCTGAGCTCAGGCAATCCGCCTGCCTCAGCCTCCCAAAGTGTGGGATTACAGGCGTGAGCCGTGAAGAACATTTTTATCATTCCAAAAAGAAAGCCCATATCCATTAGCGGTCAGTCTCCATTTCTCCTCAACTGCTGCCCGCCCTAGGCAACCACTAACCTTCTTTCTGTCTCTATGGATTTAACTATTCTGGACATTTTACGTAAATGAAAACATACAATAAGTGGTCTTTTGTGTTTGGCTTCTTTCACCTAGCATAATGTTTCCAATAATCATCCATGTTGTAGCAAGTATTAGTACTTCATTATTTTTCCCAAACTAATATATTTCATTGTATGGTTATGCTGTACTGTATTAATCCATTCATCAGTTGATGAACATTAAGTTCTTTCCACTTTGGGGCCATTATGAATAATGCTTTTATAAACACTCATGTACAGGTTTTTGTGAACCATGTTTTCTCTTCTAAAGCCAGGAATTTCGGTTTTAATCCACTTTTTTGTAGTCTGAGAGAACAGCAGCTGGCATGGAGTGTTGTGCAGAAGAGCACAGAAGCTCAGCCTGAGTGGTGTGGAGACTACGTTTGATTTTTCGGTTCCTTTCTATCTTCTGAGATGACATGGACTGTCCTGAATCTGAGTTCATTCCAACAAATGGAGTAGAGGAGAGAGCATATAATGTATTTCCACAATGAGGTATTCCCAGGCTTTGAACCCTTTCCCCCAACTGAGTGTGAATTTTGGATTCTTCTCTTTCAACAGAGAAAGTTGGCTCTCTTGATTTTTTTCTTTATTGATCCATTTAATTCATACTTTCCCAACATCATATATTCTCTTTACATTCCACAAGCAAGAGTTTCAATGAAATTTCTTGGGACTTTTTAACCACCAGTGGGGCTTCAGAGGAGTAAATAAGGTAGAAGCCAAACCATGTAGCTGCTCTCCATTTTCTTCCAGAATCCTCTGTTCTTTCTCTTGCGCACAAGTTTTTGAATGTATTAGATTACATTTTTCCTTTATCTTGTCTATTGGTGGATGTGTGTGTGTGTGTGTGCACGTATGTAGAGCAATAACTGTCCAGAGTTGAATGTCCACAACATTCTCTCTTACTACACTCAACTGGATTATCTCTACAACTATAACTATTTTCAAGGCTCACCATAACCTCCGTGGTGTGAAATTCAACTTCATTTTATTTTTAGCAGCAACTGAAATGGATGACCAATTCTTCCATCTTGAAACACTTCCTTCTTTTGACTTCTGTCAAAACAATCTCTTTGCTTTTGTCTCAGACTCCTCTATCCAATTTCACAATGTTGGCATGTCTTTGAATTGGTCATAGTCCCTCTTCTCTTTTTCTGTCTATTCTCCTCCCTTGACTAATATTATACGATCCTGTGGCTTCAAACACCATCTGTTTGCTGATGAGGCCCAAAATTTAAACTCTAGTGTAGACTTCTCCCCTGGATTCCAGTCTGATATATCCAACTGCCTACTCCATCATTGGAAGTATAATAAGCATCTCAAATGTAACATATCCAAAGCCAAATTTTTTATTTTTTCTCTTCATAATGCCGTTCTTCCTCCAGCTTTTCTTATTTTAGTGAATGGCACCATCATCTACCAAAATGCCTAAGCTAAAATCACTAAAAACCTATGAGTCATCTTTGGTTCCTCTTTCCTTCGTCACTCATTCCAAACCCTATCCCAAACCACAGTTTTATAATCTTACTTGTTTCATCTTTTCCTATAAACCTTTCAGGAAAGTATAAATTGTACTTTCGTGGCCTCCAATATGTACAATGCAAATTTCCAAGTTAATACTATTGCTTAAGCCTAATCCCACTTTAGGCAAGCTATACAAACTTACAGGCAAAGTTCCTGCATGCTACTGTCAAGAATAAAGCCCTGCTCACCATGCTTCATTAACCAGTCATTCCCTGGTTGGTAAATGAAGTGGAACATGTTTCTATCAACATAGGTGACCTCACTACCAAATGATTTAAAGTGTCTTCTTATACATCTACCAGCTATTGTCATGTTGGGATTTTTTTCTCTTTTTTTCTTCAATTTTTAAATTGTTTTTCCTATTATTTTTATAAGAATATCTACAGCCCTCTAAGTTACTTTCTCCCAGGCTCTTCTCAGAAGCTGAACAGAAGAAAAACTGTTTTAAGAATCCTTTATCAATTTCAAACACCTTCAAATTATTATAAAAATTCCTTAAAAATATAAATAAATAAGTAATTAAAAATAAAAATTCCTGATTGGTCTTTTTTCTTTCTTTCTTTTTTTAAAAAAAGAAAATATATGCTTTTATTTTTCCGTGATTACAAACACAACAATATCAAATGCACAAAGTAAGAATTATACGGGGAAAAAAAATCAGATACGTTCATATATATATCACCTTTTCAAGGCTATTTCCATCCAGAATAACCTTGGTTTGCCAGGACCAATAGAAAGAAGTCACAAAATCGCCTTTAGTCAAATTTGTGTGTTTGCTTTCTTCTATAATTCCAATACCTCCACCATCAACGACTTCAAATAGCTGCCAAGGTGTTATATAATCAGTGCCAGTGTCTTCATTCATTCTACAACGAAGGCTGTTACTTCACACTTGGAAGGTCGCACAGTGGCCAGGCAGAGGCGCTCCTCACATCCCAGATGACAGGTGGCCAGGCAGAGGCACTCCTCACTTCCCAGATGGGGCGGCCGGGCAGAGGCGCTCCTCATTTCCCAGATGGGGTGGCAGCCGGGCAGAGGCGCTCCTCACTTCCCAGACGATGGGCGGCCTGGTAGAGACGCTCCTTACTTCCTAGACGCGGCAGCCGGGCAGAGGCGCTCCTCACTTCCCAGACGGGGCGGCCGGGCAGAGGCGCTCCTCAGTTCCCAGACAGGGCGGCCGGGCAGAGGTGCTCCTCACTTGCTAGAGGGGGTGGCGGCTGGGCAGAGGCGCTCCTCACATCCCAGACAGGGCGGCCAGGCAGAGGTGCTCCTCACATCCCAGATGGAGTGGCCAGGCAGAGGCGCTCCTCACTTCCCAGACGGGCGGCCAGGCAGAGAGGCTCCTCACTTCCTAGACGGGGCGGCCGGGTAGAGGCGCTCCTCACATCCCAGAAGATGGGCGGCCGGGCAGAGGCGCTCCTCACCTCCCAGACGATGGGCGGCCGGGCAGAAGCGCTCCTCACATCCCAGACGGGGTGGCCGGGCAGAGACGCTCCTCACTTCCCAGATGGGGTGGCCGGGCAGAGATGCTCCTCACTTCCCAGATGGGGCAGCAGCTGGGCAGAGGCGCTCCTCACTTCCCAGACGGCGGGGCCGAGCAGAGGCACTCCTCACATCCCAGATGATGGGCGGCCAGGCAGAGGCGCTCCTCGCACCCCAGATGGGGCGGCCGGGCAGAGGTGCTCCTCACATCCCAGACGATGGGCGGCTGGGCAGAGGAGCTCCTCACTTCCCAGATGGGCCGGCCGGGCAGAGGCGCTCCGCACATCCCAGACGATGGGGAGCCAGGCAGAGACGCTCCTCACTTCCCAGACGGGGTGGCAGGGCAGAGGTGCTCCTCACATCCCAGACGATGAGTGGCCAGGCAGAGACACTCCTCACTTCCTAGATGGGGTGGCGGCCAGGCAGAGGCTGTAATCTTAGCACTTTGGGAGGCCAAGGCAGGCGGCTGGGAGGTGGAAGTTGTAGCAAGCCGAGATCACGCCACTGCACTCCAGCCTGGGCAATATTGAGCATTGAGTGAGCGAGACTCCGTCTGTAATCCCAGCACTTTGGGAGGCCGAGGCAGGCAGATCACTCGAGGTCAGGAGTTGGAGACCAGCCTGGCCAACACGGCGAAACCCCATCTTCACCAAAAAATACAAAAACCAGCCAGGCATGGTGGTATGCGTCTGCAATCCCAGGTATTCGGCAGGCCGAGGCAGGAGAATCACCGGAGCCCGAGGCAGAGAGGCTGCAGTGAGTCAAGATCATGCCACTGCACTCCAGCCTGGGCAACAGAGGGAGACCGTCAAAGAAAGAAAGGAAGAAAGAAAGAAAGGAAAGAAGGAAGGAAGAAAGGAAGAAAGGAAGGAAGGAAGGAAGGAAGGAAGGAAGGAAGGAAGGAAGGAAGGAAGGAAGGAAAAGGGAAGGAAGGAAGGAAAAGAGAAGGAAGGAAGGAAAGAAGAGAGGGAGGGAGGGAGTCCTGATTGGTCTTAAAGACAACAGCTCAATCATGATCAAATCTCCATTTGGAAATTCAATTAAGTAATCTCCTAAGGAAAGGAACATCATCATGACATATTCATATCATAATCTTGTGCCATACTCTTCAAATCTCCAACTTACCTCAAAAGTCAAACTTACTTTTTAAAAATGTTAGGCATCACGCGCTACATGACTTCAAACTATACTACAAGGCTACAGTAACCAAAACAGCATGGTATTGGTACCAAAACAGAGATGTAGATCAATGGAACAGAACAGAGCCCTCAGAAATAATGCCACATATCTACAACTATCTGATCTTTGACAAACCTGACAAAAACAAGCAATGGGGAAAGGATTCCCTATTTAATAAATGGTACTGGGAAAACTGGCTAGCCATAGGTAGAAAGCTGAAACTGGATCCCTTCCTTACACCTTACACAAAAATTAATTCAAGATGGATTAAGGACTTACATGTTAGACCTAAAACCAGAAAAACCCTAGAAGAAAACCTAGGCAATACCATTCAGGACATAGGCATGGGCAAGGACTTCATGTCTAAAACATCAAAAGAAATGGCAATAAAAGCCAAAACTGACAAATGGGATCTAATTAAACTAAAGAGCTTCTGCACAGCAAAAGAAACTACCATCAGAGTGAACAGGCAACCTATGAAATGGGAGAAAATTTTCACAACCTACTCATCTGATAAAGGGCTAACATCCAGAATCTACAATGAACTCAAACAAATTTACAAGAAAAAAACAAACAACCCTGTCAAAAAGTGGGCGAAGGACACGAACAGACACTTCTCAAAAGAAGACATTTATGCAGCCAAAAAACACATGAAAAAATGCTCATCGTCACTGGCCATCAGAGAAATGCAAATCAAAACCACAATGAGATACCATCTCACACCAGTTAGAACGGCAATCATTAAAAAGTCAGGAAACAACAGGTGCTGGAGAGGATGTGGAGAAATAGGAACACTTTTACACTGTTGGTGGGACTGTAAACTAGTTCAACCATTGTGGAAGTCAGTGTGGCGATTCCTCAGGGATCTAGAACAAGAAATACCATTTGACCCAGCCATCCCATTACTGAGTATGTACCCAAAGGATTATAAATCATGCTGCTATAAAGACACATGCACACGTATGTTTATTGCAGCACTATTCACAATAGCAAAGACTTGGAACCAACCCAAATGTCCAACAACGATAGACTGGATTAAGAAAATGTGGTACCTATACACCATGGAATACTATGCAGCCATAAAAAATGATGAGTTCACGTCCTTTGTAGGGACATGGATGAAACTGGAAAACATCATTCTCAGTAAACTATCGCAAGGACAAAAAACCAAACACCATATGTTCTCTCTCATAGGTGGGAATTGAACAATGAGAACACATGGACACAGGAAGGGGAACATCACACTCCAGGGACTGTTGTGGGGTGGGGGGAGGGGGGAGGGACAGCATTGGGAGATATACCTAATGCTAAATGACGAGTTAATGGGTGCAGCACACCAACATGGCACATGGATACATATGTAACAAACCTGCACGTTGTGCACATGTACCCTAAAACTTGAAGTATAATAATAATAAAAAAAAGTTTGGAAGTATAAGAACAGCATCAAATAATACAAGGTGCCAATAAATAATTCTAACAAAATATTTGAAACTTTTACCAAAAAAAGAAACTCTATTAATCAACCATATCTGCCCTGTGCTAACATGAAAATATGACAGAAGTGTTACTCCTTCACCTTCACCCCAATTCCCACACCCTGCCTCCAACCCCAACCTGAGACTGTAAGGGGGAGACCTGTCAATCATTCCTGCCCTGCACTAAGTACCTAGCAGAGGCTAGAGAGTGTGTGTTGGGGATGGGGGAATCACAGAGAGAAGGGAGCTGAAGGAAAGAGTTCTTAAATCTGTGCATGAAATCTTGGATGGTTTCCCAAGAGGCCAGTGTGTGAAACCAACCATAATCAACACAGCCAGTGAGTTGAGAATTGAACCCTGGTGAGGAATACTGCCCAGGTTTTAGATTGGCTTCTGGATTACACATAAGTGGGGCATACCAAAATAGCATGGCAACGCCTTTGAAAACTAAGTTGATATTTGAACCACAAACCACCAAAGTAGGCCAGGATGTGTGTTTCTGAACCTAAACCTGCTAACTGCCAACTAAAATAGAAGATCTAAATAAGAACCAGAGTGTCATAACATTATCCTCAAAATGTACAGGATACAATCCAAAATTTTTGTCATATGAAGAACTAGGAAAACTCAACCCAAATGAGAAAAATCAACAGATGCCAACACCAAGATGACACAAATGTTGGAATTATCTAACAAGAATTTTAAAGCAGCTATCATAAAAACATTCCAACAGGCAATTAAAATCACTCGTGAAACAAATGAAAAAATAGTCTCAGCAAGGAAATAAAAGATATAAAAAGAACCAAATGCAAGTTTTGAAATTTAAAAATATACTAACTGAAAGAAAAAACTCACTAGATAGGCTTCTGGTAGGTAGACTAATCCCTCTCCTCCGACCAAAATGCCCACATCCTAATCCCTAGAACCTGTGACATGTGAGATTTTATGGCAAAGGGGAATTAAGGTTCCAGATGAAATTATGGTTGCTTTGAGATGGTTGCATTGAGATGGAAAGATTATCCTAGATTATCTGGCTGGGCTCAGTGTTATCACAAGGATCTTAAAAAATGAACGAGAGAGGCAGAAAAGTCCAACAGAGTCAGAGAAGATGTGACCAGAGTCAGAAGCAAAGGTTGGAGTGATAGTTTCAATGGCTTTGAAGGTAAAAGATGCCGTAAGCCAAGGAACATGGGCAGCCCCTAGAAGCTGGGAAGGGCAAGGGAATGCATCCTCCCCTAGAGGCTCCCAAAAGGCCCATGGTCCTGCAAACATTTTTATTTTAGTCCAGTGAGATTCATGTTGGAGACTGACCTAAAATAAATAGATATAAGATAATAAATTTGTATTGTTTCAAGCTGACACATTTTTGGTAATTTGTTATAGCAGCAACAGATAACTAATACAGATCAAAAGGTCCAATGCCATATATATGTCAGTTCTCTTCAAAATGATCTATAAATTCAAAGTAATTTCAACAAAATCAAAAAGAGGCTTTCCATGAAACTTGACAGGCTAATTTTTTCAATGTTTGTATAGAAGAATCAAGAGATAAGAATAACCCAACAGAACTAACAAAAAGGAGCCATTAAACTTTTTCCGTAAAGGGGCAGATCATAAATATTTTAGGTCGTTGTGGCCACATATGGCCTCTGTCATGTCTACTTCTTTGATTTTCTTTATCATTTAATTCTTTAAAAATTTTCTTAGCTCAAGGGGTGTATAAAACCAAACAACCAGCTGGATTTGGCCCAAGGGCCAGTTTGCTGATCCCAGAATTTAGAACAACATGGATAAGCTTTACGATCATATTGAGAAAAAAAAATTGTAGAAGAATACATGTTGAGTGGAACCACTAAATAAGATTGTAAATCCTACAAAACAGTATTCCTTATACACAAACATACACACATATAACCACATGCATATTATAGGTTTAAAGAATTGTACAGAAAATAAATTACAAGCCCCAGATTCAGAACACTGTTTCTGATGAGAGGGAAGACAGAATGGGAACAGATGAAATAAAAGAGGGCTTCAATAGTCTCAATAATATCTCAATAATATTTATTTCTCAAATTGTTTTTTTAATTTGTATTACATAAGCTGTAATTCTGTATACACCTGATATATCTCATAATAACTAAAATATTCTTGGCAGACTTTTGCTGTGTTAGGCAAGGGATGATTCCCCACGTTACTGGGACATGGGTTTTCTTTAGTAGATGGTGTTTCCCAAGCTCATCCTTGCCGAGGCTCTGTACTCCTGTTTTACAAATTAAAGGTGAAAGTTTGGACATTTGGTTTTCAAGAACCAAGAAGAGCATGTCCAATTCATCATTTTATCTGTGACAAGGAAAGCCTGGCTTTTCTCTCAACAACAGATGTCTAGAAACTTCCCAGAAACCTGTAGTGAAAGATACCTGGGCTCTCTTAGCCTCTCCCACAGCACACACACACACTTGTCTCAATCGTTTGAGGATTCAGATTTTTAGGACTTTGCACCAAGATACTCCAATCCACTAAAATGTCCTTCGAGTGCCAGTTGTCTTTGCCACAGCCCCACCGTCTTGAGTTCCTGGAACCTCCACTCCACTTCTCCTCATTTATTTCCTTCCAACTTGAGAGTGAAGGTCAGAGGATGATAGAAACACAGTCGGAAAACACGAGAAGCAGTCTGCCACAAACCTCCCAAACTACAGCAGAATGGGGCGGGGAGGCAGGCCCAGTCTGGGGTGCAAAAGCAGCTGGGCATGCAGCGAGAGTGCAGTGCCCAAGGAAGAGTCGTGGGCCAGGCCACAGTGGACACTAAGACTTCCTGGAGGAGCTAGGCCCTTCCCAGGAAAGGGAAGCGCAGGATAGTGGATACCCCATGCGGGCAGCACGTTGGACTGAAGATGGCTAGTGTCATTATCAGGAAAATGAAACACAGGAGGCCGGGTGCTAGTCACAGGCCTGGGTGTCAGGAGTAGAGATTCCTAAACTCACAGGAGAACAACAAGGTAGTCAGAACCAAAGCAGGGCTCAGTTCTCAGAAGCAGGAACCCAGGGACATCACCCAGGTCATCAAAGGTGACCCAGGATCTGGGAAAGATCACAAGGGGAGAAAGGAGAAGGCAGCCATGGCCCCTCTTCTGCCCACACTTGTCTGTTTCCTCGTGCTTCTCCCTCCTGTCCCCCACCCGGGCATTAATTATTTGTACTAACATCTGCAGCACATTTTTCAGATTCACTGCTGGTACAAAGAAAGAATCACAAAATAAAGTTATATTATTGTATTTGTAAAATGGTGCATCTTTGTTTTAAAATTGCTTAAGTTTTTGAAACGTCTACCCATCCAGCATGATTAATGCGATATATACAGGGGAGCAGCAGAGTGAGTGGAGAATTAGAGTCGGTGCCAATTCACCTAGAGGCATTTATCTTTTCTTTTTTCCCTGGTGCCTGCGCTGAGTCTGAGGGTAAGCTGACACTTCTTTTTTTTTTTAAATAAATTAAGCTTCATTTTCTGTTTTGCGTGTGTGCTAAGAACCTTGAAGGGAATGAGCAATGTCTGCAGCCTCCAATACCAGCTGCCATGGCAGGAAAGAAAGAGGTGACAATTTCCCGCAGATTCAGAATGATTGTTTTAATGGGGCTGTGGCGGAGGCAACGAGCACAAAGATATTGTGCTGCCAGGAAAAAGCAGGCTCTCTCTTCCCCAGCCTCACACTACATGATGTAACATTTAGCTTCTGGGTTAACGTGGCATCTCTTCCCTGCATTGATTTATTCCCACTTTTGCAAATCACAGAGGTATGTTACAGGAGATGCATTTACAGCCGTTGTTATAGTTCATTGAGGAGCAAGGCTGTTATCCCCACCAGAGGACAATCTCATGCGTATCAGGGTGAGTGACCTAGAATAAAAGGAAAGAATTTTTTTGAAAAAAAGAGAGAGAGAGCAGGAATATAGCTGCTATGCTAGGACGAAATTGTATTTACCTTGATTGAAAACTCTTTTATTATGAACATAATTTAGATCAGAATGGAAAAGAGAACTATTGGGCTGCCTGCCTGGCTGCGAGTGTTGCTGAGCACACAGCGCTACAATAATGTAAGTGCATATGTAATGACTGCGTTATTGTGTTTATATACGAAAGCATTATGCTCCATCAAAGGAAATGAAAAATATCTTCATGGGTTTGCTCAGTCAGCTTCTTTAGCAGAAAATGCTTGGAGGTGTAGAATAGTAACTGGTGACCAAAATACAGAGTAATAAAAGAACTATGCAGGCTTAATCTTATGTGGAAGCAGATACCATCTGAAACAGTAAAATGCTGACCAGACTCTGGCATCCTCAGAATAGTTAATGTGGGGCCTTTATTGTGATTCTGGCATAAGTGTTCCTTGAGCACAAATTATGCCCACAGTATTGTGTTGAGTAAAATTTATAAAACAACAGGGCTGTCTGCAAGGAGCTTACAGTCCAAACTGGACAGACAAAACAAATACACATAGAGAGATCATTAGAAATATAAAGGGAAAATTTCAAATGAGTTGATGTAATTAATCAAATTCTAATGAGAATATTCTGAAAATTTAGTCACTCTCTCTAGAATGTGTGTGTCTGTGTGTTTACAAATACATTATATATATACATATATATATATATATATATTTTTTTTTTTCTAAGAGACAAGTCTCACTCTGTCACTCAGGCTGGAGTACAGTGGCAGGATCACAGCTCACTGCAGCCTCCAACTCCTGGGCTCAAGCAGTCCTCCTGCATCTGCCTCCCAAAGCACTGGGATTACAGGCGTGAGCCATAGCACCCAGCCTATACACATACACTTAGATATAAGCATTTTTATTTTTATACATGTTTTTACATTTCTAACATGCTTAATTAAGAAGTTTCTGTTTCTGGCTGGGCGCGGTGGCTCACACCTGTAATCCTAGCACTTTGGGAGGCTGAGGCGGGAGGATCACAAGGTCAGGAGATCCAGACCATCCTGGCTAACAGGGTGAAACCCTGTCTCTACTAAAAATACAAAAATTAGCCAGGCGTGGTGGTGGGTGCCTGTAGCCCCAGCTACTCGGGAGGCTGAGGCAGGAGAATGGCGTGAACCCGGGAGGCAGAGCTTGCAGTGAGCCGAGATCGCGCCACTGCACTCCAGCCTGGGCAACAGAGCGAGACTCCATCTCAAAAACAAAAAAAGAAGAAGTTCCTGTTTCCTTGTTTCTAAGACTTTCTCCATGTCAAAGCTACTCTAAGAACCAAGAACCAAGACAGAGCAAAAGTATTTGTTTCGTGTTCTACTCATTGCCCACGTATATGAGCCTGCAGGCATTTTTGCTGTCAGTCAAGTTGTTACGGACTTTCTACCACACAGTGCAGACCAGTGCTGAACACTAACTGAGGAGGAAAGAGCTCAAAGATTGACTCCTTGGCTCATGGTCACGTGATAAATATAATCAATTTCCCCTGAGTAGTCTTGAATAGGGTAATTGTACATATTTATCTTCCCACATAAACATTGTTTCTAAAAGACAAAAACCAAGCCTGCCTTCAGAGGGTTTACAGTCGTGTAGGGAAATAACATTGGGCATACAAAAAAAAAAAAAAAACCAAGAACGAATGGTCCAAGGCAGTATATGATTAAGAGAAAAAAGAATGTGCACAGTGGGTGTGTTGACATCTGTTTTTTCTGACCCACCTGACACTTTCCAAGTCTTTCACCAGCAGCAGCTACTCACTCCCACATCTACCTCATTAGGGTAGGAATGTGGCTACTAACCCACTTGGTTTTGTGTAACCATATTTTTTTGCAGGCCAAAATAGCCTAAGAGTGAAAATGTAAACAGAGAACATTTTTATTTATAATACCAGTTTACCAAAAAAAAAAAAAAAATCTGACTCTGTCCTCATAAATTTATAGCTAGTGATTCTGAGAATACCCAGAACAGTTCTCTGTCATTCTCCTCTTTTCTTGTACCGGCTCACGGTGGTGAAATGTATCACTCATCAAAGGTCAGCCATGGTTCTGACACGGATTAAAGACACTGCTAACAGAGGTCAGAAGAAGGAAGCGCCTAAGAATTTGGGGTCAGATGCTGCAGTTCTAATCCCAGTGAAATGTGCATGATAGCCACAGCACTGAGGCTTGGATGACCTAATACCACAGTGGGAGGTCAGGCTGTCACCACCTTAAGATCATGATCAATTTCAGTATCACTAATGGTGAGACAACCAGAAAGTAGATACTTCTCCCAACGTGATGCTACTTAACACATACAGCAACACGTATGAAGGATTCTTGCTCAAATGTTTTACTTGAATCTAATTGAGCCTTTAAATACAAAAGATAGAGGAATGGGTTAAATGACACCACAAGGAAACAATGAGACAAATACAGAAGGAGGAACATTACAAAGGACAACAGTTCTGGTCCCTTCAAAAGCCAATGTGATGATTTTTTTTTTGAAAAAAAAAAAAGGATATATTGTACTATTTTAAAAAGAAAGGAAGGAGGACTTTTCTATATTAAAAGATAGTTAAGAGACATCATAATCAAATGCGACATTTAATTTGATTCTGGTTAAAGCCAATGAGCTATAAAAGACATTCATGGTGGGGAATTGGGGAGATTTGAATACAGCTGAATATTAGATGATATTGGAGAGCTGCTGTTAATTTTGACAAGGGTGATAATGATGGTATGATTATGTAGTAAGTGTCCTTATTTTTCAGAGGTGTATATTGAAATATTTAGGAGTGAACTGTCATCGTATTATCTGTAACTTAGTTTAAAATACTTCCACCAAAAACCTACTCAAATACAGCAAAACGTATATAATTATTGGATGTGGATGATGAATCCGTGGGTAATTCTTATTCAGACACTTTACTTTTCAACATGTAAATTTTCATAATAAGAAAATTTAAAGGGATGATGTAATGCATGTGAATTATTTAACAGAATTCCTGGCACACAATAAATGCTTATTAATATTGGCTTTTATCATTATTGTTGTTTTTGTCATTTCCAAGCTGTCAGTGCTGCTGCTGGTGCCTGCTGACGTTACCATGAAGGCTGCTGCCACCCAAAGGTGAGAGCATAGATGTAGATTCGGAGCATCATCTCCAGTTCCTGTCTAAGCTGCAAAAGCCAATGCTGGTGAGGCCTTGTGCTCTCAATAACCCAGCATTTCTCTTTTTCCTCTTTTAGCTTTTCATCACTCTTAATGTAGTCTGTTCCACAGAAACTGAACAGAATGATAGCACTGAGCTCCACTCAGGAACACAGCTCCTAAGATATTGACGAGCAAGCTGTGCCGCAGTGGGGTGAGTGTTGGAAGCGGGAAGGCTCCAGAGCCCGGGCTTCATTCTCTCACACGAAGAAACAACAGGGAGAGGACACTCTTTGAAACTCTCCACCTCCCTCACTCTTCTCTAAGAAAGAGAGTTGCTTTATCTCGCTGACAAATTTGGAAGCAAACACTGGGCATGAGCAACTCAGCTCCTGCCCATACAGGACTCAAGCTCTGGTGTATTCTCCACATGCCAAAGCTTAATGGCACAGACTCTGTCCCTGCAGCGGGAACCTATGGCACTGCCTGTGATTGGGGGTGTGGTTGTCTATTCTGAGATTCAAGATGGAAGCCTCCATTGCCCCTCCTAAGCCATGCTTTCCAGCATTGTAATAAAACTGGATTTTTTTCCCTCTATCTCCTTTATTCCACCTTATCATTTGGGTTAGCATTCAGAAGGAGGGAAAGAGGCTATTATGTGTCAACCTTCTCAAACCCCAACATCCTGGATCAAACATGTGAGCCTCTAACTTTTCTACTGAGATAAATTCTTTTCCAGGTCCTTCATGTAAATAGATACACATTCTGCTTTGTGAGTCCTGTAGAAATGCCCAAATATGCCTGCATTTTAGAAAAACACAGTTGACTTGTGATTTCTGTTCTGTGCATGTGTTGTTGTTGTTTTCATAGAGATAGAGTCTCACTGTGTTGCCCAGTTTGGTCTTGAAGTCCTGGGCTTTAGCAATTCTCCCACCTTGGCCTCCTAAAGTGCTGGGATTATAGGCATGAGCCACCACACCCAGCCTGTTCTCTGTGTTTTTAAAAAGCTCAATAAACTAGCTATCTACATATCAAAATCTTAGAACTGGGCAAATGGGTTGTATATCCATCTTATATTTAGGAAATGTTCAAGTTGAACATTCTGAGTGAAGCTGAGTGAAGTATGAAATTGCCACCATCTCTCCAGCTATTCTAATTTTTCAAATTAAAAAGAGGAAAAGAACAAAGCTCTACGTGCTGCAAGTGTGGAATTAGTTAGTAATCAATTTTTGCTATGGCTTGGGGGAATGCTAAAGTAAATCTTGGAGTTGAAGTGGAAGCCCTCCCAGTAACCATCTTGACCTCTTCCTTCCCTAATAATTTCAACTATCAGCAGATATATTTCCTATGAGGGTATGTCACCAAATTAATAATGCAAATCAACTAATACCTTGGATTTTGATGAGTGCAGAAAACACCTACACATGAACCAAATAAAGACAATTATTTTTACATTGTGGTAAAATATACATAACATAAAATTTACCATCTTAATAATTTTAAAGGTACAGTTGAGTGCCATTAAGCCCATTCACATTATTGTACAACGATCACTACCATCCAAATCCAGAACTCTTTTCATCTTACAAAATGAAATTTCATACCCATTAAACAAAAACTCCTCATTCTCCCGCCCCTAGACCCTTATGGGTACCACCCTTTCTGTCTTTATGAATCTGACTAATCTAGGTTCCTCATACAAATGGAATCATACAGTATCTTTTGGTAACTAAAGACAATTATTTTTAGGTGGCTTCTCTATATCCTCTGCATGTCACTTATATATGCCTTGCCATGGATTTATCTGCTTGATAA
Organism: Symphalangus syndactylus; assembly: GCF_028878055.3. Lineage (NCBI taxonomy): Eukaryota > Metazoa > Chordata > Mammalia > Primates > Hylobatidae > Symphalangus > Symphalangus syndactylus. Next base: position 133,193,369 of record NC_072424.2, on the reverse strand, counting down.
TCCACGCAGGAATTGTACCAAAACATAATCCAGGCTAGTTGACATTCAGAAGATCATCTTTCTACTTGATTTTTGTATCTAGAAATCACCATGTCAACAAAAGCCACCAAGTCATAGACTGTTTACTTTGTTTGAAGTTAAATTCACAAAGTCAGAACACTCCCAAATTTGCCTTGTGCAAAGAGCCCCCTCTACACCAATTTCTGGAAGCCTCCTACATGCGGTATTACCCTAGGCTACAGGCAGCAGACACCAAGAAGAGAGGCCAAAAGCTAGACTCAGAGAGCCAAAATAAGCAGCCAGAAGTCTAGAGGGAAGGCTACCAAAAGAAGGTGAATATCAACAGGCAATATCACAGACAAAGTAGTCAAAACTGAAGTAACGCTCACTGTGAATGTTCAATAGTGCCACTGGAGTACAACTTACCACATGTGACAGATGCCGACCCCCACCAGCAAAATGTATCTAATATAGGAAAAACACAGTAGGAAAATACTCTCTTATCCATTTTTATTATTTAATATTGAAATGAATTACTTTAATTCTATCTCTCAATTCAGTCATCTCATTTCTACCCACAGAGATACCAAATCCGAAATCTGAATGGTGTCTCACCATTTAATTCAATTTCTTCTACATAAATAGCTTGCTTTATTTAAAAATTTAAAAAAAAAGGCTTGGTCTGAGGACCCAGAGGAAAGAGAGATCTTTTGCCTTGGATAGTCATTACTCTTACAAAAAGTCATTTTGAGAATAAAAAATCAAAACTAGTTTGAACTTTTGACTTGAAAGAGCATACACTAAATATCATGAAACTATGATTAGAAATAGTTTTGAGGAACCAATGATAATGTTTTCCTCTAACTGAAACTGCTACAGGTTGAGTATCACTTATCCAAAATGCTTAGGACCAAAAGTGTTTGGATTTCAGACTTTTTTTGAGTATTTGCATTTTACTTATTGGTTTAGCATCCCTAATACAAAAATTTGAAATTCTAAATGCTCCAATGGACCTTTCCTTTGATCATCATTTCTGTTCTCAAAAAGTTTCAGATTTTGAAGCATTTCAGATTTTCAGATTAGGGACACTCAACCAGTATTTATAAAACTTGGTAACTAATTCTGAGACCTGGTACTTTTTTCTCATTTTGAACAAATTCTACCTTTCTGTGTGCCTTTAATTCTTCATATGCATAGTCAAGATAGTGAGGTCCTGACAAACAGGTATTTTCGTCATCACTGAAACATATTAAAGAAATAAGCAATTAAAACTTAAGACTTACCTTAGTCCGTTTTGAGCTCCTATAACAAAATACCACAGATTGGATAATTTATAATAAAGAGACATTTATTGGCTCATAGTTCTGGAGGCTGGGAAGTCTGAGATCAAGGGGCTGGCCTCTGGCAAGGGCCATCTTGCTGTGTCAGAGGCAGAAAGCAAAAGGATAAGAGAACAAGAGCAGGATGAACTTGCCCTTTTGTAATGGCACCAATCCCACATATTCGGATGATGTCCTTCTGGGCCTAATCACCTCTTAAACTTTCCGCCTCTTAATACTGTTACAATGGCAATTAAACTTCAAAATGGGTCTTAGAGGAGACAGACATCCAAACTATAGCAAGACTTTAACTCACATGAAAGTGTCATGGTCCTAGAAATGACATCTCCATATGCCAAATATCAGACCACTTGGGTATATCATTGCTCCTAACATACAATCTACTATATAGTCTTAGACTGTTAGAGGTAGAGTCTGGGAAGCCAACTATAGAAAATTATTCGTTTTTCAGTAGAAGAAACTTAGGTCTAGACTGGTTTAACTTATTTGGTTAAGTCTTGTAACCGGAATAAAAATTCAAACCTCTTGAATCTAATTTCAATGCTGTCTTCATTACACCAAAGAAAAATACCTAAATAGTGAATAAAGTAATGAATCTTAGTTTGGAATCCACCTCCTAGGAGATTCTCCGAGTCCTCTCATCCTAACCAAACATCTCCAAGACAAGGGATGCTACTGAACAGAAAAAAGCTGGATCCATGAGGTTAGATAAACTGGCTCATAAATAGACTGTGTTGGCCATGATCCATGTGCATAATGGCCTGCTGTAATACCTACAGCAACCTTCATAAAACAGGCTGCTAATGTTGGGGAAAACAAATGGTTAACAATTGTAGGGGCTCAGTTTGAATCACTCCTGGGCCAAATTTAAGTTATAAGTGACTTCAGTCCAAGCTCCAAGTAAAGTAGATTCTATGAAGAATTTTAAAGATAAGCAGATTTCCAGTGTCTGAATATGTAGAGGAGATAATGATATAAGGAAGAGAATTGTAGAACCAGCATATCTTTTGGGATAAGTAGAACCTATATAGAAAAAGTAGGCTGCCATCTGAGGTAACAGCACAAGGCTGTTAAGGTATTTTGCAAGTTTCAGAAAGTTTAAAAGTAAGGAATGGGAAAGAAAATGGATGGAAATATAATATCTGAGTCATCTAAGATTCAAATACAGCAATCAAGGAGAAGGTTGAGGGTATATCAGAAAAAAAATAAGGATAATAAAATAAAGATGCTCTAATCTAAGAACTAGTGGATGAAAGAGGTAGTGAAAGACCAATTCAGCATGCAAAACTGCTTCAAATAAACATTAAAGACTTACCAGACCAAATGGCCATATGGGAACTCTTGGCAACAAATGAGGACTATGATATAATTAGCAGGTATGGAACCAGCTAGTCTCTTGCTGCCAAACAAAAACTCCTTATAGGAAGGATATGGTGTAGGCACACAGGAGAAGATGTGACTTTGTATTTTAAGACATTGTAAACCAGGGATGTCCAAACTTTTGGCTTCCCTGGGCCACATTGAAAGAAGAAAAATTGTCTTTGGCCACACATAAAATACACTAACACCAATGATTGATGAGCTAAACAAAAAAAAAAAAATCACAAAAATATCTCATAATGTTTTAAGAAAGTTTATGAATTTGTATTGGGCTGCATTCAAAGCCATCCTGGGCCACATGCAGACCACAGGCTGCAAGTTGGACAAACTTGTCTTCAACAAAAACAAGTTGCAAAACTGTATAAGAAAAGGAAATATGATAGAATCACTGTGGATAGAAATGCTATACTTAAATATCTAGATTAGGGGTTGGCAAAGTACAGCCTACAGGTCAAATCTGGCCCCACTGCTTATTTCTCTATAATTTTCAAGTTCTCATTTTTAAATGGTTGAAACAACCAAAAGAAGAATAATACTTCATGACACATCGAAATGGTGGGAAATTCTCATTTCAGTCCATAAACAAAGTTTTATTGGAACACAGCCATGCTCATTTGTTTACATAGTGTCTATAGATGCGGTTACACTGCATCTGCAGATTTGAGTTGCTGCGATGGAGACCATATGGCCCACAAAGCCTAAAATTTTATGATCTGGCCTTTTATAGAAAAGTTTGCCAGGCCCAATCTAAATAATACAACAGAGCCTGAAATAGTAGAGGGTAGTAAAGTTGCAAAATTATCTCTAGTATTCATAAATGAGGAACTTCAGTTATCTACACATTAATCTGTGGAAATGTAAAGTTAAGGTTTTGATTAAGACAACTACTTCCTATGACAGGCCATTTTAAAACTTACAGGGAAAGGACCCTGTATCCAAAGCTCCATGTAATGGGTATGAGCTGGATAGAAGGTGCCTGTTGGAAACATCCATACAAGCATGATTCCTGACTGACTGAGTCTGCCTGAAAAAAAATCAGTGACATGGGGCCCTAGTTTGAGAAGGAAATTATTTTTTAAAAGTGATGTTAATAAGAAAAGCTTAAAAGGTTCTCGAGATAACAACCCAAAGAAAATTAAAAATTATTTTAAAATCTATTCTGGAAGGCCATGAAAAATGTAAGCCATAGAGCAAAAGATGAGAATTTCAACAGTAAGAACAACAACAACAGAACTCCATATACTTTATCAGTGAAGTTTAGGAAGAAAAGATACTGTTGAAAAATGCATCATATTAAAAATTAGTGTGCCCAAGTGGAAAAAAACATAAGGAATATCAAATATAGCAGAATATATTTTTAAAAAGTTTTAAAAGCTAAAAAATAATTAGCCAAAATTTCTGAGGGACCAACCTCAGTAATAAAATCTTTGTTAGAAACATGGGCAGCAGAAATCAATGAAACCAATTGATTGATGACCATGATATGAAAAGTCCATTCAGGTCTGAAAAGGAGATAGCAGAATGAATAAGTGTATAAAGGAAGGCATTAGTGACATTCTCACTCCTAAATTAACTTTTGAAGCAGATCAGTCACAGGTACAAAAATCAAACAGCAATAAATAAACTAGATGTTCTTGGCTGAATCAATAATGCATTTGGTCACAATTTTCTCTCCTGAAATTGAGTAATCACTGGAACTAAACGGGCTCCACCCAAGAGTTTAGAAGAAACTCAAGGGTGAAATTTTGGATCCATTCAAACTTGTGTAGACAAATCAATTTAATGGAGGACTGGCAAACTAGTAATGTGACAGGCATTCACGAGTAAAGACCAAAGAATATGGCTCCCTGTACACCTAAGTGTGACATAATCTACAGCTAGAAAGGCAAAAGAGTTTCTGAAGGGGAGGTCATACCTCCCCAATATTTCTAAGGAAGCATATGAAAAAAAAGAATCCAGTAGGTGTCTTCTATTTAAATACTTAGTAAAACTTTGATAAAAGTCCATGAAAAATCATGTAGATTTGATAATATGCCTTATTATAAAAGTAATATATGTTCTTTGTAAATATGGAAAATATAGAGATGCAAAGAGAATAAAATTAAAATCATTCACAATCCGACTAGAGCAGTGACCAGAGATGTCCACTGCTAATGTTTTGCCATACATTATTTGGGAACAAACGTGGAATTTCATTAACTGTTTTATCTTGGAAGATAGCTGACGATGGCTCCAAAAAACGAGAGAAGGGCAAGAAAAAATATTTTTTTAAATTGTTCCAATTCACAAATGGATGATATGACATAACAAGAGACTATTTCCAATGAAATTCTCAGATTTGCACATGACGCTAAGTTGTTTTTAATAGTGAAATAGTATGCCGTTTATGCAGAGGAAACTGAAAACTTCACCATACTGCATATGCACACAGAAAACTGGCAGATGAAATTCCTTATAGGCAAGCATAAGAGAATACATTCAAGGGAGTATAATGCCAATTATCCTGGAAAATGATAGATTCCCATCTACAATACTATGCAGCATGCCATCATTACAAACTATACCCTAAGGGCAATATACCGATTTCACTAAAATATCAAAACTGATGCAGAAACCAATATTCTACTCTCAAAAATAATGGTATATCCACAGCTAGAATACTCTGTGCATTTAAAGTCCTTCTACCTTAACAAGGGCCAAGATGTTTCAAAGAAGCAATCAAAGAGATCAAAGAAGTGAAAACACTTGCCTATGAGAATCAGTGTTAATAATTGGCATTCGCCAATCTATAAAATATAAATGTAATAGCTGAAATATAAATGAAATAAAGGATATAAAACAGTGATATTTCTAGAGTAGGTGATGTCCCTTAGCCCAGGGCCCACGGACTTTAGGTTTACAAACTTATTTAAAGGGCATGCACATTTTTTCATATTTATATGTGTGTGTACATAAATATATACTTATATTACCTATATATATTTCTCCTGTTCAGTGGATGTGTAGTGATCATCAGATTCTTAATGAGGTTCATAAAAAATCTCAAGAACTAGTGGTCTAGATGGTAGGGGTGTGGCTTCGGTGAATAATTCCTGGCAGCACATCTTGAGGCTTGAATGAGAAAGCTTTAGTACCAATTTACCCCATGAAATATAAACATATGGAACTCATTTCCCTGACGATTGCTATAGACTAAGAAGGCACGAGTGTCTTGGAATGTTTGAGGGAGGTGTTTGAGGTGGATCTCTAAGCTTCTGATGTTGGGGCTCCATAAGGACAGAGACTGAGGTCTGCTTTGCTCACCACTCTATCCCTAGTGCTTAGAACAGGGCCTGGCACATAATAGACACTCAATAAATACTTGTTGAATGGATTAATTTATGTGCTGAAGGATAGCCATACCCCCGCTTCCAAAAGAGAGAGAGAAAGAGAGAGAAGAAAGAGAGAGGGAGGGAGAAAAGGAGGGAGGATGGATACACTGGAGTGGAAGGGGAAACATGGCTGTTCTTCAGCACATTAATTTATCAATTTAACAAGTATTTACTGAGTCTTCAGCACATTAATTTATCAATTTAACAAGTATTTACTGAGTGCCTGATATGCACCAGGCACTGTGTTCTAAGGTTCTGTTTTTAAACACTCGATCTTGGTGGCGTGTCAGAGGCAGTTCCCGCGTGAGCTCCAGGTCTGCCTCTATGTGGCATTTCTGATATTTACAAGGATGAGGCTGTTTCTTTCCTGCCCTCCTTCCCATGTCCCCATCTCATTTTTTTGTTTGTGCATCTACCACAATGAAGACACCTAGACTGCGGAGGCAGGAGTGGCATCATGTCAGCAAAGAATTATGTGAATTTGGTCTACAGGGAAGAAATCAGAAATGAAATATCAAAGCAATGAAGAGTTTATAAGAGTTTACCAACATAAAATGTGCACAACTGTTAAATGGAACACTGTCAAGCAGATTAATTAGTTAACATTTGGAAAGTGCATTAAAGATGAAAATTGCCAAATAAGGGCTTCATCTTGACCTAATTTCTCATCCATTATAATTTGGTGGCATAAGAAACCCACTAACAGCTGAGACAATTATTGTGCCCAAAATGGGATATAGAGGATCTGTTGCCCTTGGGAGGCTGAGCCCAGCATAGCCCTCCTCTAGGATTTGGGGTGAAGCCTGTTTCCCCAGGCATCTGTATTTACAGTGGTGGAGTTCCACTTCCTCAAAGTTCTCCGCTTTTGTCAGCCAATTCCCCCACCCTCCAGGTCCTGAAGACGGCTAGAGAGCCCTTGTGGGATACCTCTTAGTTCCAAGCGAAGACATGGTAAACAAGCCTTGTTAGAATCTTCCAACCCTAATTTAGACTTTGTTAAAACAGGTATTTTAACTAACATTCCCTGGATAGAATGGTATTCCATTCCTTAACAGCACTGAACTATCCAGACATTCTTGAAATACAGCATGACAAGACCCACAGCTACCTCCAGCCCAGCCAGAACAGAGATGCTCTCCCTGGAAGCAGCAGTCAATGATGAGAGAATTCTGAATCAGAAACCATCCAAACACCCAAAATGTAAAGCCAGCATTTTTATTTTAACCAACATTTGTTTTGATTTCCAAGTTTTATGATCTCTTCTACCTCCAAAAGAAACTGAAGCAACTTATAGATTAAAACAAAGTATAAAGAACTAAAGCATTTGGATGGTGGAGCCAAGATGGCCGAATAGGAACAGCTCCGGTCTCCAGCTCCCAGCCCCAGCGACACAGAAGACGGGTGATTTCTGCATTTCTGCTTGAGGTACCGGTTTCATCTCACTAGGGAGTGCCTAACAGTGGGTGCAGGACAGTCGGTGAAGCGCACTGTGCGCGAGCCGAAACAGGGCGAGGCATTGCCTCACTCGGGAAGCGCAAGGGGTCAGGGAGTTCCCTTTCCTAGTCAAAGAAAGGGAAAACAGACGGCACCTGGAATATCGGGTCAGTCCCGTCCTAATACTGCGCTTTTCCAACGGGCCTGGAAAACGGCACACTAGGAGATTGTGTCCCGCACCTGGCTCGGAGGGTCCTATGCCCACAGAGTCTTGCTGATTGCTAGCACAGCAGTCTGAGATCACGCTGCAAGGCGGCAACGAGGCTGGGGGAGGGGCGCCCGCCATTGCCCAGGCTTGCTTAGGTAAACAAAGCAGCCAGGAAGCTCGAACTGGGTGGAGCCCACCACAGCTCAAGGAGGCCCGCCTGCCTCTGTAGGCTCCACCTCTGGGGGCAGGGCACAGACAACCAAAAACTCAGCGAGAACCTCCACAGCCTTAAATGTCCCTGTCTGACTGACAGCTTTGAAGAGAGTAGTGGTTCTCCCAGCACGCAGCTGGAGATCTGAGAATGGACAGACTGCCTCCTAAAGTGGGTCCCTCACCCCTGAGCCGCCTAACTGGGAGGCACCCCCCCAGTGGGACAGACTGACACCTCATTCAACCGGGTACTCCTCTGAGACAAAACTTTCAGAGGAACTATCAGACAGCTGAATTTGTGGTCTCACGAAAATCCGCTGTTCTGCAGCCACCGCTGCTGACACCCAGCCAAACAGGGTCTGGAGTGGACCTCTAGTAAACTCCAACAGACCTGCAGCTGAGGGTCTTGTCTGGTAGAAGGAAAATTAACAAACAGAAAGGACATCCACACCAAAAACCCATCTGTACATCACCATCATCGAAGACAAAAAGTAGACAAAACCACAAAGATGGGGAAAAAACAGACCAAAAAAACTGGAAACTCTAAAAAACAGAGCACCTCTCCTCCTCCAAAGGAATGCAGTTCCTCACCAGCAACGGAACAAAGCTGGATGGAGGATGACTTTGATGAGTTGGGAGAAGAAGGCTTCAGACGATCAAACTACTCTGAGCTACGAGAGGAAATTCAAAACAATAGCAAAGAAGTTAAAAACTTTGAAAAAAAATTAGAAGAATGGATAACTAGAATAACCAATGGAGAGAAGGGCTTAAAGGAGATGATGGAGCTGAAAGCCAAGTTTCGAGAACTACGCGAAGAATGCAGAAGCCTCAGTAGCAGATGCGATCAACTGGAAGAAAGGGTATCGCTGATAGAAGATGAAATGAATGAAATGAAGAGAGAAGGGAAGTTTAGAGAAAAAAGAATAAAAAGAAATGAACAAAGCCTCCAAGAAATTTGGGACTATGTGAAAAGACCAAACCTACGTCTGATTGGTGTACCTGAAAATGATGGGGAGAATGGAACCAAGTTGGAAAACACTCTGCAAGATATTATCCAGGAGAACTTCCCCAATCTAGCAAGGCAGGCCAGCATTCAGATTCAGGAAATACAGAGAACGCCACAAAGATACTCCTCGAGAAGGGCAACTCCAAGACACATAATTGTCAGATTCACCAAAGTGGAAATGAAGGAAAAAATGTTAAGGGCAGCCAGAGAGAAAGGTCGGGTTACCCACAAAGGGAAGCCCATCAGACTAACAGCTGATCTCTCAGCAGAAACTCTACAAGCCAGAAGAGAGTGGGGGCCGATATTCAACATTCTTAAAGAAAAGAATTTTCAACCCAGAATTTCCTATCCCGCCAAACTAAGCTTCATAAGTCAAGGAGAAATAAAATACTTTACAGACAAGCAAACGCTGAGTGATTTTGTCACCACCAGGCCTGCCCTAAAAGAGCTCCTGAAGGAAGCACTAAACATGGAAAGGAACAACCGGTACCAGCCCCTGCAAAAACATGCCAAATTGTAAAGACCATCGAGGCTAGGAAGAAACTATAGCAACTAAGGAGCAAAATAACCAACTAACATCATAATGACAGGATCAGATTCACACATAACAATATTCACGTTAAATGTAAATGGGCTAAATGCTCCAATCAAAAGACACAGACTGGCAAACTGGATAAGGAGTCAGGACCCATCAGTGTGCTGTATTCAGGAAACCCATCTCACGTGCAGAGACACACATAGACTCAAAATAAAGGGATGGAGGAAGATCTATCAAGCAACTGGAAAACAAAAAAAGGCAGGGGTTGCAATCCTAGTCTCTGATAAAATAGACTTTAAACCAACAAAGATCAAAAGAGACAAAGAAGGCCATTACATAATGGTAAAGGGATCAATTCAACAAGAAGAGCTAACTATCCTAAATATATATGCACCCAACACAGGAGCACCCAGATTCATAAAGCAAGTCCTCAGTGACCTACAAAGGGACTTAAACTCCCACACAATAATAATGGGAGATTTTAACACCCCACTGTCAGCATTAGACAGATCAACGAGACAGAAAGTTAACAAGGATATCCAGGAATTGAACTCAGCTCTACATAAAGTGGACCTAATAGACATCTACAGAACTCTGCACCCCAAATCAACAGAATATACATTTTTTTCAGCACCACACCACACCTATTCCAAAATTGACCACATAGTTGGAAGTAAAGCTCTTCTCAGCAAATGTAAAAGAACAGAGATTATAACAAACTGTCTCTCAGACCACAGTGCAATCAAACTAGAACTCAGGATTAAGAAACTCAGTCAAAACCGCTCAACTACATGGAAACTGAACAACCTGCTCCTGAATGACTATTGGGTACATAATGAAATGAAGGCAGAAATAAAGATGTTCTTTGAAACCAACGAGAACAAAGACACAACATACCAGAATCTCTGGGACACGTTCAAAGCAGTGTGTAGAGGGAAATTTGTAGCACTAAATGCCCACAACAGAAAGCAGGAAAGATCCAAAATTGACACCCTAACATCACAATTAAAAGAACTAGAAAAGCAAGAGCAAACACATTCAAAAGCTAGCAGAAGGCTAGAAATAACTAAAATCAGAGCAGAACTGAAGGAAATAGAGACACAAAAAACCCTTCAAAAAATTAATGAATCCAGGAGCTGGTTTTTTGAAAAGATCAACAAAATTGATGGACCGCTAGCAAGACTAATAAAGAAGAAAAGAGAGAAGAATCAAATAGATGCAATAAAAAACGAAAAAGGGGATATCACCACCGATCCCACAGAAATACAATCTACCATCAGAGAATACTACAAACACCTCTATGCAAATAAACTAGAAAATCTGGAAGAAATGGATAAATTCCTCGACAAATACACCCTCCCAAGACTAAACCAGGAAGAAGTTGAATCTCTGAATAGACCAATAACAGGTTCTGAAATTGTGGCAATAATCAATAGCTTACCAACCAAAAAGAGTCCAGGACCTGATGGATTCACAGCTGAATTCTACCAGAGGTACAAGGAGGAACTGGTACCATTCCTTCTGAAACTATTCCAATCGATAGAAAAAGAGGGAATCCTCCCTAACACATTTTACGAAGCCAGCATCGTCCTGATACCAAAACCTGGAAGAGACATAACCAAAAAAGAGAATTTCAGACCAATATCCTTGATGAACATTGATGCAAAAATCCTCAATAAAATACTGGCAAACCGAATCCAGCAGCACATCAAAAAGCTTATCCACCATGATCAAGTGGGCTTCATCCCTGGGATGCAAGGCTGGTTCAACATACGCAAATCAATAAATGTAATCCAGCATATAAACAGAACCAAAGACAAAAACCACATGATTATCTCAATAGATGCAGAAAAGGCCTTTGACAAAATTCAACAACCCTTCATGCTAAAAACTCTCAATAAATTAGGTATTGATGGGACGTATCTCAAAATAATAAGAGCTATCTACAACAAACCCACAGCCAATATCATACTGAATGGGCAAAAACTGGAAGCATTCCCTCTGAAAACTGGCACAAGACAGGGATGCCCTCTCTCACCGCTACTATTCAACATAGTGCTGGAAGTTCTGGCCAGAGCAATCAGGCAGGAGAAGGAAATAAAGGGTATTCAATTAGGAAAAGAGGAAGTCAAATTGTCCCTGTTTGCAGATGACATGATTGTATATCTAGAAAACCCCATTGTCTCAGCCCAAAATCTCCTTAAGCTGATTAGCAACTTCAGCAAAGTCTCAGGATACAAAATTAATGTACAAAAATCACAAGCATTCTTGTACACCAATAACAGACAAACAGAGAGCCAAATCATGAGTGAACTCCCATTCACAATTGCTTCAAAGAGAATAAAATACCTAGGAATCCAACTTACAAGGGATGTGAAGGACCTCTTCAAGGAGAACTACAAACCACTGCTCAATGAAATAAAAGAGGATACAAACAAATGGAAGAACATTCCATGCTCATGGGTTGGAAGAATCAATATCATGAAAATGGCCATACTGCCCAAGGTAATTTATAGATTCAATGCCATCCCCATCAAGCTACCAATGACTTTCTTCACAGAATTGGAAAAAACTACTTTAAAGTTCATATGGAACCAAAAAAGAGCCCGCATCGCCAAGTCAATCCTAAGCCAAAAGAACAAAGCTGGAGGCATCACGCTACCTGACTTTAAACTCTACTACAAGGCTACAGTAACCAAAACAGCATGGTACTGGTACCACAACAGAGACATAGATCAATGGAACAGAACAGAGCCCTCAGAAATGATGCCGCATAGCTACAACTATCTGATCTTTGACAAACCTGACAAAAACAAGAAATGGGGAAAGGATTCCCTATTTAATAAATGGTGCTGGGAAAACTGGCTAGCCATATGTAGAAAGCTGCAACTGGATCCCTTCCTTACACCTTATACAAAAATTAATTCAAGATGGATTAAAGACTTATATGTTAGACCTAAAACCATTAAAATCCTACAAGAAAACCTAGGCAATACCATTCAGGACATAGGCGTGGGCAAGGACTTCATGTCTAAAACACCAAAAGCAATGGCAACAAAAGCCAAAATCGACAAATGGGATCTCATTAAACTAAAGAGCTTCTGCACAGCAAAAGAAACTATCATCAGAGTGAACAGGCAACCTACACAATGGGAGAAAATTTTTGCCACCTACTCATCTGACAAAGGGCTAATATCCAGAATCTACAATGAACTCAAACAAATTTACAAGAAAAAAACAAACAACCCCATCAAAAAGTGGGCAGAGGACATGAACAGACACTTCTCAAAAGAAGACATTTATGCAGCCAAAAAACACATGAAGAAATGCTCCTCATCACTGGCCATCAGAGAAATGCAAATCAAAACCACAGTGAGATACCATCTCACACCAGTTAGAATGGCCATCATTAAAAAATCAGGAAACAACAGGTGCTGGAGAGGATGTGGAGAAATAGGAACACTTTTACACTGTTGGTGGGACTGTAAACTAGTTCAACCATTGTGGAAGTCAGTGTGGCGATTCCTCAGGGATCTCGAACTAGAAATACCATTTGACCCAGCCATCCCATTACTGGGTATATATCCAAAGGACTATAAATCATGCTGCTATAAAGACACATGCACACGTATGTTTATTGCGGCACTATTCACAATAGCAAAGAGTTGGAACCAACCCAAATGTCCAACAACGATAGACTGGATTAAGAAAATGTGGCACATATACACCATGGAATACTATGCAGCCATAAAAAATGATGAGTTCGCGTCCTTTGTAGGGACATGGATGAAACTGGAAAACATCATTCTCAGTAAACTATCGCAAGGACAAAAAACCAAACACCGCATGTTCTCACTCATAGGTGGGAATTGAACAATGAGAACTCACGGACACAGGAAGGGGAACATCACGCTCCGGGGACTGTTGTGGGGTGGGGGGAGGGGGGAGGGACAGCATTAGGAGATACACCTAATGCTAAATGACGAATTAATGGGTGCAGGAAATCAACATGGCACATGGATACATATGTAACAAACCTGCACATTGTGCACATGTACCCTAAAACCCTAAAGTATAATAAAAAAAAAAAAAATAAAGATTTTAAAAGTAAAAAAAAAAAAAAAAAAAAAAAAAAGAACTAAAGCATTTAGAGATAAAATAGGACAAATAATGTATCCCTGTGCTGGAATTTATAAGACACAGTATGCTTTAGTAGAAAAAGTGTTAGAGTTGAAGCACAAAAAAATCCCGGGTTCTAGCCTTAAGTCTGTGTGGTCTTGTGTAATCTTTATTCTACTGGCAAAACGAAGTCTCTAAAACTTTTTCAATGTGGTTTTTTAATATATTTAAAAATAATATGCTAGCATTTGTACGTCAGGCAAAATGCGGTGGTTGAGGTTGTAGAGGAACCAGTTAAGAGATTAAAGAACGATTAGGTATGGAGGATTAACAGTAGGAATAGAAAGAAAAGGAGGGGGGAAATCTTTTAAGGAAATGTTTGACAGAACTTGGAAGTTGATTGGAAATGAGAATGAGCAAGATGAGTCCGAGATGACTTTGAGTGTGTGTCGTGGGGAGCATGTTATCACTGCAAACAGAAACAGGGAAATGTTTCTAGGAGAGGAAGCTAAGCTGGGACGGAGCAGAGTGAGCTCAGCCTTGCCAGGTGGAGTTTGTCCTGATGGGAAAACATCCAAGTGAAAATATGGCATAGACTTGTCTGGTATGAGCTGAACCTGAGGCAAGAAAATAAAGCGGGAGATAAAAGCACAGAAGTCATTGGTGTTTCAGCAAATGAGCAGAGATGGAAACATAGAAACACAGGAAGGGTAAGGAGGAATGGAACTGAGGGCTCAGTCTTGAGTTAACCAGGACCAGGCAGCCAAAAATAGCCCCCGAGACCAGGTTGTTCAGTACCAAGCATTTGTTTCTGTAATTACATGGTCTTCACTTCTGCTCTTCTCAGTTGTCTCTAATCCCATTCAAGCATTCTCAAAGAGAATGCCTGCTGGAGAGGACCAGCACACAGGTGAGAGGCAGAGTTTTTGATGGGGGTATAGCCGAGCCTGTGGACTCCATTGCATCTTTCTACTATTCATTCTCTTCATTGGATGGACCCACTTAGTTGCATATCCTCTGCTGAATGTATGTTGATCACAGAGAACCTGGGATTTCCAGAACAAATTCGTTTGACTCAGTGTGTCTCATCCAACTGAGTTTTATTTACATTTCCCCAAACCTGCCCCTGTTCCTTCTAAGTTTCCCACTTCTAAAGGTCATCTTCCTTGCCATGCTCACTGCAAACCTTTTCCAGAAACCTTGAACAAGTTAGTCATGAGTTTGCTAAGGTCTCTTTCCTACTCTTCACCAAGAACAGTGGCACAGATCCTGTGTTCAACTCCGTGAATCCTCCTGATCCCTTTCCCTAGAATTGAACCCAACTTTGTTAACCCTCAGATGCAGGTAAATAGACCTAGGGTTTCCCACTTTATCATAATTGCTACTTGCCACATAATTAATTATGGACTGATATGCTAAACTACCAAAATACTTATTTAAAAAGAAAAGCATTTTTCTTCTTGTTTTTGTCTTTCCCCTTCTAATCTCAGAAACAAAGATTCATTAGTTGGTAAAATAGAGGTTAATGTGACTTGAGAGAATTAGCTTCTATGAAATATGAATTTGGATATCTTTTAGTATAACATATACATATATATTACATTACACGGCATAATATATTATAAATAAGAACATCCTATGACTGAGTACTTTCTAGTGGGGTGTGTTGCAACACGTAAGTCTTAGCAATTACAAGACTGGATGTCACTCAAACCTAAAACATCTTTTCCATAACAGAGTTATAAATGATATTAGCAATGTAGTTCATGGCAAATCAGCTTTTCTAATGATATTCATTTATGGCACAAATACAGCAATAATAAGACCAGGTGCAGGAAGAAATGAGATATGAAAGATAAAGGAAAGGGGGAACAAAAGCTGTAAATTTTGATTCTGGCTTCCTTGGAGAACTATTGATGGAGAACGTTACTCCCTGGTAGCCCTGGTGCTCTGTGAGAAGAAAGATTCTCTCTTCCCTTCCCCTCCATGGCTCCTGGCTACACTGAACTTAAGTCAGTCTTAGATTGAACCAAGGAAGCCCTCAGGCACAAATGAAGTACAGAACAGCCACAGCAAAATAGTTCTTCCCTCTGCACACAAGGAAGCCAAAATCAGATGTACGAGTCTAGGGACAGAAGGGGATGGTTGGAACACCACTGGCAAGGTAAAAGTAAAAGATAGAAAGTATGTGTTTGAGAGGAGAAAAGAACAGTTGTAGAGGTGTCCCACAGGGGAAGCACTAATCTGAGGAAGAATGAGATGCCTGTATTCCCCACTGCTAGAAATTATTTACACCACCTCTGCCCTGAGATATCACTAAATATGTATTTGGAAGGTAAGTGGAGAGGTCTGAAGGCATAATAGGAAAACTGCCAGAATTAGAACCAAAGGATTGGATTATCACTATGCCACTTCCTAGCTGTGTGGTATTAAACAAGTAATTTGACCTGAGTTTTTTTTTATCATTAAAATGGGAATGGTAATAATAATGTATTCCTCACAAAGCTGTTGTAGGGATTAATAAGAAAATCCAGCTAAAAAGAGTTTTGTGAAATTTTAGTGCTGTTCAAATGCCAGTTATTAGCAATTCTCTAAAACCAATTATTTAACTATCTATTTTTTATTATTGAAATTGAGTTCAGTTCACTTAGAGGTGAGCAAGCTCAGAGGGCACTCTGGCAGATGTGGAGGTGATTTAAGAAGAGCTGTCCCAGAGTTTGGGAAGACAGAGTATATGGAAAGTAGCAACGTGCTTGCAGGGGCCACCATGAGGGGTCTCCTCCACAGAGACCAGCAGACCCTGGGGGCCACTGGCCTTCTTTCTCAGTGCCTTTTTGCCCTTCCGTGTTTCTACTTATTACAAGCTCTCTTCTTGCCTTTCTACTTCCCTCCTTCTTTCACCCTTTTATATCATCCTTTTCATTTTCCCTTTAAATGGTCATAATATCATTTAAGTGAAAAAAATAACATTTTGGATTTTCTACTCCTAAAAACACATATACTAAAATAATTTACAAGTCTATCTTAGAAAAACAACAACGAAAATAAAATTAGATTAGTTTATTTAATGTAATGGTAAATTTTATGCTTTTCTTTCTCAGAGACCTTTGATAGAAATTTGAATTTGAAGTAGTCTTCAGTGTAGGTAGTCCACAATTGTTGCAACAATGAGTTCTTGAGAAACTCCATCATAAAATATATCATTGTAAAGCAGATTGTATTTTCCCATAAGAACCAGTTCATAGTTAGGGGTTGTGTTCTTGATCAAGGACTCAGAATCCAATAAATCATATGTATCACCAACAATATGTCACAAAGGAAAAGAAACAACTATAAAATTTTATAGTCATTTGAAACGGTAAAATTAGGCCCCAGGTCTTAAAAAACGAGCAAAAACAGAACATGCACAGGAATTATGTAAGGGCCCTAACCTACTGTTAAATACATTGATCATATAAAAATACAACTCTACCTTATTGTAAGTTTGACTAAAAATTAATATATTATCTATAATGAATATTAAACATTTAATTAACAATAACTTTATTTGCTGTCCTTGACTTTAGAAAAACTTTCTAGGGAGGCTTTGGGTGAGTTTAGCCTCCTTACAAATTCATCTGCTGCGCAGGGACCAGAGCAGAGAGCCATGGTTAGCCCTGGACTGAGTTTTTTTTTTTTTTTTTAAATTATACTTTAGGTTTTAGGGTACATGTGCACAATGTGCAGGTTTGTTACATATGTATCCATGTGCCATGTTGTTTTGCTGCACCCATTAACTCGTCATTTAGCATTAGGTATATCTCTTAATGCTGTCCCTCCCCCTTCCCCCCACCCCACAACAGTCCCCGGAGTGTGATGTTCCCCTTCCTGTGTCCATGTGTTCTCATTGTTCAATTCCCACCTATGAGAGAGAACATATGGTGTTTGGTTTTTTGTCCTTGCGATAGTTTACTGAGAATGATGTTTTCCAGTTTCATCCATGTCCCTACAAAGGACATGAACTCACCATTTTTTATGGCTGCATAGTATTCCATGGTGTATATGTGCCACATTTTCTTAATCCAGTCTATCGTTGTTGGACATTTGGGTTGGTTCCAACTCTTTGCTATTGTGAATAGTGCCGCAATAAACATACGTGTGCATGTGTCTTTATAGCAGCATGATTTATAGTCCTTTGGGTATATACCCAGTAATGGGATGGTTGGGTCAAATGGTATTTCTAGTTCTAGATCCCTGAGGAATCGCCACACTGACTTCCACAATGGTTGAACTAGTTTACAGTCCCACCAACAATGTAAAAGTGTTCCTATTTCTCCACATCCTCTCCAGCACCTGTTGTTTCCTGACTTTTTAATGATGGCCATTCTAACTGGTGTGAGATGGTATCTCATTGTGGTTTTGCTTTGCATTTCTCTGATGGCCAGTGATGATGAGCATTTTTTCATGTGTTTTTTGGCTGCATAAATGTCTTCTTTTGAGAAGTGTCTGTTCATGTCCTTTGCCCACTTTTTGATGGGGTTGTTTGTTTTTTTCTTGTAAATTTGTTTGAGTTCATTGTAGATTCTGGATATTAGCCCTTTGTCAGATGAGTAGTTTGCAAAAATTTTCTCCCATTCTGTAGGTTGTCTGTTCACTCTGATGGTAGTTTCTTTTGCTGTGCAGAAGCTCTTTAGTTTAATTAGATCCCACTTGTCAATTTTGGCTTTTGTTGCCATTGCTTTTGGTGTTTTAGACATGAAGTCCTTACTCATGCCTATGTCCTGAATGGTATTGCCTAGGTTTTCTTGTAGGATTTTAATGGTTTTAGGTCTAACATTTAAGTCTTAAATCCATCTTGAATTAATTTTTGTATAAGGTGTAAGGAAGGGATCCAGTTTCAGCTTTCTACATATGGCTAGCCAGTTTTCCCAGCACCATTTATTAAATAGGGAATCCTTTCCCCATTTCTTGTTTTTGTCAGGTTTGTCAAAGATCAGATAGTTGTAGATATGCGGCATTATTTCTGAAGGCCTGGACTGAGTTCTATTCAACATTTTTTATTAGCTACTTAGATACATGAACTGGAAACATGCTAAATAAATAGTAGTCCACAACGTTAAGTTCTTGGTTAAAATCAATAAGAATCACAAGTTGGAGAAGTAGGCAGACCTAAAACACAACCAAACTTGATAGGGATTTATGATAAGAACACACGGCACCCGGATGGAAAAACTGTATATCATTCTCATCAAAGCACACTCATACACACACACACACACACACACACCCACACATATTTACTGTGTACCTGCCAAGCTAGGGGAGGTGTAACTGTGGTTTAAGAGGTCTAAAAGTGGAAGAAGGGCTGATCATCGTGGAGAAATACAAGCTAAATTTAATACCTTAGGTTAAAAGCAAACAAGATACCCATAAATAGACATAAAATAGGCACATTTTGTAAGTATAGCAGATAGACGTAAACAAAGAGTAAATAAAAGCAGAAACTGTAAAGTTTATGGGTTCCCATAACCCCTCTGCCCACTCTAGCAGGATGCATGGCACCCGTGATGGCACTCTCTGTTGAGTGATTTTGCCATCTTCCTACTTGGCTGTGCGTTTCTTGTATCGTCATCCCGTTTTCCATCTATCTGACCCATAATAGGCAACCAATAAATATTTGTTGAATGAAAGAATAAATTAATATTCTGTTTTCTAATGGGAAGCACTCAAGTAGGAGTCAAAAGTCCTGAGTTCTAGTCCCACATTAACCACTCCCTGCATTTGGATCTGGAGTGTATTCTGATGAGGAGTCCCTTACCTTTTGAACAAAAAGGACCACATTTATTACTTCTCCCCCATGTTGAGCCCATATCTTGGGAAAATTTTGGACTGCCAAATCACCTTCATTAGGCAATAATTTTTTTTAATTTTTCCCTTAAGACAACACCACTGCTAACATACTATGTTGATATAATTATTGCTAGGAGCTGGAAAGTTCCATTTTTATAATCTGTCATTTGTAAGCATTCTCTTTTTTTTTTAATGAAAATAGACCATTGCTACCCTTATGTTACTACTTTCAGAGTCTGGCCTCCAACTTGAAAGCAAGTCTTCATAGCATCTGTGAGGGCTTTTTCTTCTAACACCCTTGAAATCTACATTATTTCAGGTTAAGACCTAGCAAAGAAAAGGCTGGCACTTCATAACAGCCTATATTCAAATATATGTGATTATGGATAGTTATTTGTGAAGTACAGGAAAAACAGAGCCAGAAAATATGAAATGAATTATGTATTTAAAAACATTTTTTTTAGAGAAAGTGTCTTGCTCTGTCACTCAGGCTGGAGTGCAGTAGCTTGATCCTAGCTCACTGTAGCCTCCAACTCTTGGCCTCAAATGATCCTCCTGCCTCAGTCTCCCAAAGCACTGGAATTACAGGCATGAGTCACCATGCCCAACCTGGAATTACCTATTTAAATAGAAGCAAGAGGAATGCAAGCTTTTCTTTTCGAAAACAACAAGCATTTCTGTGTTCACCACAGATTTACCAAGGAGACATTGGTAATTCACATGGTGCTCTAGAAAGAGCTTCAAAAAGGAATGGTCCTTCCTCACTAGCCTGAGCCAGGAATCCGTTTCTCAGCATTCCTAACTGGGGAGTTAAGCAGGTGAGTGAGAAAAACCTAGTACAATGCCTCCCAAACCAAACGCTGTACAGATGGCAAAGCTAGAGGACTTGTTAACCATGTTCCCAGAGAATGAAGGGCAAAGGGGATGAGGAGGGGAAGAGGAGGGGAGAAGAGCTGAGAGCAGCAGAGCGCAAACACTGCCTCCCTGGGAGAGAGACAAGAGCCATCCTGAGAATGCCCCTCTGACTCTGGAGGAAAAGGCCCAGGACAATGGTTTAAAAGAGAAAAAAAAAAAAAAAAGAGTTTCCAAATCCTTCTTCCACATAAAGAGAATAAGAAAAGAATGAGAGAAAGGAAAAGATTAAGAGAAAGAAAAGATTTATTGAGAAGAAGAAAAAAGAAAGAAACTAAGTGCTGATACAGGCCAACTTGAAAAGAAATGGTGGAATGTGTAAAAAAAGAAAAACTGACTTCAGTGAGCATAAGAATAAAAAAGAATGCCAAATAAAAGGCAAAAGAAGAAAGCACTAAAGTGAAAGCACTTCCAGAAAAGAAATAATGTCATGTAGAGATAAACAAGATTTTTTTAAATGGGGGAAAATGTCCTCCAAGCATTTTTATTTAGTTAGCCAAGGAAGAATATGAATTCAAGAGGAAAGAGGTGATTAAAAAACAAAAGACATTCTATTTTTTATTTATTTATAAAAATTAAATATTACTAAAGAAAATAACAAGGAACAAAGGAGAAAAATGATTTTGGAAAAGGAAAAATAATCTTACATAGGAAATTTTCAGCAGCTAAATTAGGTTAAAAGTCTTGTTATAAACATCATTCTCAATGAAAAACATGCATTGAACTTACCCTGAGCCTGGAAAAACACAGGTAAGGGAGAATACAGAGCCACTAGAAAGAGGAACCAAGACACACCAGAAAGCAGAGCTAGTTAACCTGGAATAAGAGCTCCAGGGCACACGAATGTCTTTCATCTTGCCACCTGACACAGAGGAGGCATTCTGAAAATACAAATATTCTGAAAAATATTTGTGGAACGAATGAATGAATGAATGAATGAACAATTAAGTCCATGGAGTTTCAGCAGCCTCTGGTATACCTTCAGCTCCTAATGACACAGAAATCTCTATTCCCCAACACCTGCTCCTACCCCACTGTGGAGCTGCCTCTTCCTTCTCCTGTTCTGCCAGCAGAAATGACAAAATCCCTGTGGTCCTTGGTCTACTCACTAGGGAGTCATCCCAGCCCCATTTCTCATTAGCAAGAAAGAAGGGGAATGGTGAAAATTTTCAATTTTTCCAAGCATTTATTTAAAAAAAAAAGAACACTTGTTTTACCCCTGGCAAGTTAAATAAGAGCATAATTATCTTCAAGTAAAATCAACATTGAGAAGTTCAGTGGTCATTTGAAGGACCCCAAAAAAGTTGAACAATACAGGTCATGAGGAAGGATAACGCAATACTAAGATCCCCGACATCTGTTTAAGAGAGATTATGGAACTACTGTGGATGGAGACAATTTAGCTTCCTTCATCCAGGATTTATTTGAAGAAGTGAGACATTAGCTAGGTTTTAAAATTTGAAAATATAAGACTTGAGGAAATTAAACTAGGAAATGGGACACACACACAGACACACACACACACGCACGCACTACACATAAAGCAGTCAAAATCAACATTGAGAATTCTAAGGGTCACTTAAGTGGCCCTGAAGGAGGAACCAAAAACTCTTATTTCTTTCAATTATTTTTATAATAAAACCTACTTCTTATCTACCAAAGCCTATTGCTAAATTTAAGACATTTTTCCTTTAAGGGGTACCCCTTTTTTAAGTTATTGTGACAAACCTAAGGAGACACTGGGCAATAATTTTAAAAGATTAAATATGTATTAATCTCGGGCTTGAAAGTATGCAACTACAAAGGATGGCCTCAGAATACAGTTTGAATTACAGAAAGTGATCTTAAGACCTCAGAAATTTTTCAGCAGTTCCCTGAGAGCCAGAGAATCCAGACTAAGAAGTATGACCAGGCTTCAGAAGAGCAAATCAGAGATAGACAAGTATGTTTTCACGTCAGTCCCAAAATTTCAAGTATCTTATTAAGTATGGCATATTTAAATAAATACATTTTAAATCATGGCATAGTAAGCCATGCTTAATATCAAGTTGTCAAGAAACTCAGTATATAAATAACATACATTTGTCCTTTAAAAACATATAGTTAGCTGGAAAACATATTTGAGATAGGATTTTGAGGAGCCACTCAAATTAATGGAATTCTTGAAAGTCGCCATGTGTAGTATCAAGTTTCATCTCTATTTGGGAATAACCAGATTTTCTTTCATATCTTCTGTCTTTAGCTCTGAGGTAAGTAATTCAAGTGTTAAAAGAGCTAGTGAGATATTATTACTACCTTTAACTTTAAAAAATCAAAATATTAATCTGTTTCTAAAGTGAATACAAATTATTTAATTTACTTAACATGATTCATTGTTTTCTTAGCTTGTGCTACCAGAAATGGATATTACTATTCTCTTCAATTGAGCAGAGTTTAAACTCAGACTCAAATGTAAATCGGAGTCACAGAATCAGAAATTAATATGGTTTATATATGAAGAGAATAATGAAATTTTCTCAAAATTAGAGGGAACCTTGGCAATCATTATAGGCATTTAATAAATACGTGTCAATTTGAAAATCTTACCAATAATGAAATAACTGGATCTTGAAAAGCAGTGTCAGTTATATATGAATCCTAATAAGTGACTATTGTCAGCAATTTCTATTTAAATAGGAATATTTTTGTTTGCAGTAGAAGATAAAGAAGAATTGAATGATAACAATCATGAGCCAGAATTAATTTTTGCTATTGAATTCATTGCCAGAAATCACTCCTTTGTTATTATATATTGACAAATTATAGCTGTATATATTTATGGGATACAGAGTGGATTGTGGTTTTTTAATACAATGTGGAATGATTAAATTAAGCTAATTAACATATATATCACCTTAAATATTTAACATTTTTGTGATGAGAACATTAGAAATTTACTCTCAGTGATACTGAAATGTACAGTACTCAATTATTATCTATATTCAGCATGCTGTGCTATTGATCTCAAGAAAAAAAGCAATCAAAGTTATTTCTCCTATGTGAGGCTTTTTACCCACCATCTCCCCATGCCCCTAACCCCCCACTCTCTGGTAACCACCAGTCAGTCTACTTTGCTTCTGAGTTCAATTGCTTTAGATTCCACATAAAAGTGAGAACATGTAGTATTTGCCTTTCAGTATTTGGCTTATTTCACTTAGCATAAGGCTGTCCAATTTTATCCATGTTGTCACAAACATGTTGTCCATGCTGTCACAAATGAAAAAATTTCATCTTTTTAAGGCTGAATAGTATTCTATCTTATACACATATCACATTTCCTTTATCCATTTATCCCTTGATAGAGATTTAGGTTGATTCCACAACTTGGCTATTGTGAATAGTACTTCACTGAACAAGGGAGTACAGATACCTCTTTCATATACTGATTTCATATCATTCAGGTACTATCCAGAAGTGGAATTGCTAGATCTTATGTTAATTCTACTTTTAATTTTTTGAGGAACTTCCATATTTTTTTCCATAATGGTTGTACTAATTTAAATTCCCACCAACAGCATAAAGTGTTCTCTTTTCTCTATATCCTTGCCAACACTTCTTTTTTGTCTTTTTGATAATAGCCATTCTAACAGGCATGTGGTGATATTGCATATTAGTTTTAATTTATATCACTTGAATGATTACTAATGTTGGACATTGTTTTCATTTATCTGTTAGCCATTTGTATGTCTTCAGTTGAGAAATATCTATTCAGGTCCCTTTCCCATTTCTTAACCAGATTATTTGTTTTGTTTCTATAGAGAGGAGTTCCTTATGTATTTTGTATATTAATCCCTGATCAGATATATGGCTTGCAAATATTTTCTTCTATCCATAGGTTGTCTCTTCACCCTATTGTTTCCTTTGATATGCAGAAGATTTTTATTTTGAGGTAATCCCACTTGTCTGTCTTTGCTTTTGTTGACTGCACTTTTGAGGTCAAATTGAAAAAATTATTGCCCAGACCAATGTTGTATAGTTTTTCCTCTATGTTTTTTTCTAGTAGTTTTAAAGTGTCAAGTCTTATGTTTAAGTCTTTAACCCATTTTGAGTTGATTTTTTGTATATGGTGTGAGATAAGGTTCAATTTCAGTCTTTTGCATATAGATATCCAATTTTCCCAACACCATTTATTGAAAAGACTGTCCTTTTCACATTGTACATTGTGAATTGGAAGATCAATTAACAAGAGATGTGTGGGTTCTTTTCTGAGTCCTCTATTCTATTCTATTGGTTGTTGTGTCTATTTTTATGCCAGTGACATGCTGTTTTCATTACTATCACTTCATAGTATAGTTTGAAATCTGGTAGTGTGCTGCCTCTTGCTTTGTTCTTTTTGCTCATGATTGCCTTGGCTATTCAGAGATTTTTATGGTTCCATATGAATGTTAGGATTTTCTTATAAGAAATGACATTGGAATTTTTATAGGTATTGCATTGAATCTTGAGATACCTTTGGATAGTATGGAATTTTTAATAATATTAATTTTTCCAACCCATGAGCATGAAATACCTTTCCATTTATTTGTGTCTTCTTCAATTTATTACTGTTCTATAGCTTTTAGTGTATAGATCTTTTATTAGTGTTTTTATAGCTTTTAGTGTATAGATCTTTTGCCTCCTTGGTTAAATGTAGTCATAAGAGGTTTTTTGGTTTTTTTTTAGCTATTGTAAATGGGATGGTACTCAATTTCTTTTTTGGAAAGTTTATTGTTAGTGTAGAGAAACAATACTAATTTTTGCATGTTGATTTTGTACCCTGCAAATTTACCAAATTTATCAATTCTAACAGGTTTTTGGTGGAAATTTTAGGGTTATCTATATATAAGATCATGTTGTCTGCATACAGAGACAATTTAAATTCTTCCTTTCCAATTTGGATTCCCTGTATTTATTTTTCCTGCCTAATTGCTCTGGCTAAGATCTCCAGTACTATATTGAATAGAAGTGGCAAAAGTAAACATCTTTGTCTTGTCCCAGATCTTGGAGAAAAAGCTTTCAACTTTTCCCCATTCGGTATGATATTAGCTGTGGGTTTGTCATATATAGCCTTTATTGTGTTGAGGTAGATTCCTTCTACACCTAATTTATTTAGAGTTTGTATCACAAGGGGATATTGGATTTTGTCAAGTGTATTTTCTGCATCTATCAAGATGATCATATGAACCTTATTCTTCATTCTGTTAATGTGGTGTATTACATTTATTGATTTCCTTGTGTTAAACTATCTTTGGATCCCAGGTATAAATCCCACTTGATTGTGGTAAATGATACTTTTAATGTGTTGTTGAATTCAGTTGTTAGTATTTTGTTGAGGATTTTTGCATCTATGTTCATCAAGGATATTTGTCTGTAGTTTGTTTTATTCTTGTGATGTTCTTGTCTGGCTTTGGTATTAGGGTAATGCTAGCTTTGTAAAAAGAGGTTGGAAGTATTCCTTCCTCTTTGATTTTTTGGAATAGTTTGTAAAGAATTGGTATTCGTGTTTCTTTCAATGTTTGGAAGAATTCAGCAGTGAATTCTTCAGGTCCTGGAATTTTCTTTGATGGTAGATGTTTTATTATTCTTTTGATCTCCTCTCCCCTTATTGGCCTGTTCAGATTTTCTATTTCTTCCAAGTTTAGTCTTGGTAGGTTGCATATGTCTAGGATTTTGTTCATTTCTTCTAGAGTA
This sequence comes from Symphalangus syndactylus, assembly GCF_028878055.3. NCBI lineage: Eukaryota > Metazoa > Chordata > Mammalia > Primates > Hylobatidae > Symphalangus > Symphalangus syndactylus. The sequence continues at coordinate 133,167,313 of NC_072424.2, read as the reverse complement.
TCCAATTTGTTGATATATAACTATTCATGATGTTCTTTTATGATCCTTTGTATTTCTCTGATGTCATTGTGATGTCTTCTCTTTCATTTCTGATTTTACCTATTGGAATCTTTTCTCTTTTTCTCTTAGTCTAACCAAAGGTCTATCAATGTTGTTTATCACTTTAAAAAACCAACTTTCAGTTTTCTTGATCTTTTATATTTCATTTATTTCTACTCTGATCTTTGTTATTTCTTTCCTTTTGCGAACATTGGGCTTAGTTTCTTCTTTTTCTATTTTCTTAAGGTGCAACATTAAGTTGTTTATTTGTGACTTTTCTTCTTTTTTGATTTGGCATTTATTTCTATAAACTTTCCTCTTAGAACTGTTTTTTCAGTATCCTATACATTTTGATTTATGTTTCCAATTGCATTTATCTCAAGATATTTTCAAATTTCCTTCTTTACTGATGCATAATAGATGTACATATTTTTAGGGTCTCTGTGCCCATGTAATACATTCATATAACTTGTAAAGATCAAATCAGTGTACTTGGGATATATATCACCTTAAATGTTTGTCCTTTCTTTATGCTAGGAACATTGAATTATCATCTTGGTACTATTTTAAATTATATAATAAATTACTGTAAACTACAGTCACCCTGTTGATCTATGTAACACTAGGTCTTATTTACTCTCTCAAACTCTCACTACACAGATATATGAGACAGGGTATCACTCTGTTGCATAGGCTGGAGAGCAGCAGCATAATCGTAGCTCACTGCATCCTCAATCTCCCAGGCTCAAGCAATTCTCCTACCTCATCCTCCCAAGTAGCTAGGACTATAGGCACCTCCCACCATGCCTGAATTTTTTTATTCAGAGACAAAGTCTCAATGTATTGCCTAGGCTTGTCTTGAACTCCACAGCTCAAGGAATCTTCCTGTCTTGGCCTTTCAAAGTGCTAGGATTACAGGTTGCCCACACCCGGCCCAAGCCGTATATTTGTATCCAATAATGAACTTCTCTTCATGCCTCTTCCCCAGTTACCTTCCTGGCCTCTCGTAACCAGCAATCTACTCTATCTTCATGACATCCACAATTCACTTTTTTAGCTGTCACATGAATGAGAACATGCAATATTTGTCTTTCTGTGCTTGAATTCTTTTACTTAACCTCCAGTTCCAACTGTGTTGCTGCAAATGATATAATTTCATTCTTTTTTATAGCTCCATAATATTCCATTGTGTGTATTTGCCACATTTTCTTTATCCATTTATCTGTTGATGAGAAATTAGGTTGATTCCATATTTCAACTATTGTGAATGGTGCTGCAATAAACATGATGTACACATGTCTTTTCAATATAATGATATCCTTTCTTGTAGATATATATACAAGAGTGGAATTGTTGGATCATATGGTGCTTCTATTCTTAGTTTTGTGAGGGCCTCTATACTACTTTCCATAGTAGATGTACTTATAGTCTCACCAATAGTATACAAGGCTTTTCCTTTTTCCACATCCTTGCCAGCATCCATTATTGCCTATCTTTTAGATGAATGCCATTTTAACTGGGTTGAGATTATATTTCATTGTAGTTTTGACTTGCATTTCTCTAATGATTAGTGATGTTGGTCATTTTTTCATATACCTGTTTGCCCTTTGTTTATCTTCTTTTGAGAAATGTCTATTCAGGTCTTTTGCCCATTATTAATCAGATTATTTAGTGTTTTGCTATTGAGTTGAGCATTATAGACTAGTTATTAATCCCTTGTCACATGAGTAGTTTCCAAATATTTTCTCCCATTCTGTGGGTTGTCTTTGCACTTTGTTGATTGTTTTCTTTGCTGTGCAGAAGCTTTTTAACTTCATGTAATCCCATTTGTCCATTTTTGCTTTGATTACCTGTGCTTTTGAGGTCTTACACAAAATATCTTTGCCATATCGGTGTCCTGGAGAATTTCCCCCAGGTTTTCTTTCTGTAGTTTCAAGTATTAAAGTCTTTAATCTATTTTTATTTGATTTTTGTATATTGTGAGAGATAGAGTTCTAGTTTCACTCTTTATATAGTTATCAAGTTTCCCAGCACCATTTATTGAAGAGACTGTTCTTTCCCCTATTGTATGTTCTTGGCACCTTTGTCCAAGATGAGTTGGCTGTAAATGTGTGAATTTATGTTTGGGTTCTCTATTCTGTTTTCATTGGTCTATGTGCCTGTTTTTCTGCCAGTACAATGCTGATTTGGTTACTCTAGCTTTGTAGTAAACTTTGAAGTCAGGTAGTGTGATGTCTTCAGCTTTGTTCTTTATCCTTGGCATTGCTTTGGCTCTTTGGGGTCTTTTGTGGTTCCACATAAATTTTAGGATTGTTTTTCCTCTTTCCGTGAAGAGCGTCATTTGTATTTTGATAGCGATTGCAGTGAACCTCTAAATAACAAGTTTGGGTAGTATTGTCATTTTAACAATATTAATTCTTCTAATCCATGAACATAAAATATCCATCTTTGTTTCCTATTCAATTTCTTTCATAAGCCTTTTACCATTTTCCTTATATAAATCTTTCATTTCTTTGGTTAAATTGATTCCTAGGTATTTTATATTCTTTTTTTAATTATACTTTAAGTTTTAGGGTATTATACTTTAAGTTTTTTTATTATTATTATACTTTAAGTTTCAGGGTACATGTGCACAACATGCAGGTTTGTTACATATGTATACACGTGCCATGTTGGTGTGCCGCACCCATTAACTTGTCATTTAGCATTAGGTGTATCTCTAATGCTATCTCTCCCTCTTCTGCCCACCCCAAAACAGGCCCCGGTGTGTGATGTTCCCCTTCCTGTGTCCAAGTGTTCTCATTGTTCAATTCCCACCTGTGAGTGAGAACATGCAGTGTTTGGTTTTTTGTCCTTGAGATAGTTTGCTAAGAATGATGGTTTCCAGCTTCATCCATGTCCCTACAAAGGACATGAACTCATCATTTTTTATGGCTGCATAGTATTCCATGGTGTATATGTGCCACATTTTCTTAATCCAGTCTATCATTGTTAGACATTTGGGTTGGCTCCAAGTCTTTGCTATTGTGAATAGTGCCACAATAAACATACGTGTGCATGTGTCTTTAAAGCAGCATGATTTATAATCCTTTGGATATATACCCAGTAATGGGATGGCTGGGTCAAATGGTATTTCTAGTTCTAGATCCCTGAAGAATCGCCACACTGTCTTCCACAATGGTTGAACTAGTTTACAGTCCCACCAACAGTGTAAAAGTGTTCCTATTTCTCCACATCCTCTCCAGCACCTGTTGTTTCCTGACATTTTAATGATCGCCATTCTAACTGGTGTGAGATGGTATCTCATTCTGGTTTTGATTTGCATTTCTCTGATGGCCAGTGATGATGAGCATTTTTTCATGTGTCTTTTGGCTGCATAAATGTCTTCTTTTGAGAAGTGTCTGTTCATATCCTTCACCCACTTTTTGATGGGGTTGTTTTTTTCTTGTAAATTTGCTTGAGTTCCTTGTATATTCTGGATATTAGCCCTTTGTCAGATGAGTAGATTGCAAAAATTTTCTCTCATTCTGTAGGTTGCCTGTTCACTCTGATGGTGGTTCCTTTTGCTGGGCAGAAGCTCTTTAGTTTAGGATTGACTTGGCAATGCAGGCTCTTTTTTGGTTCACATGAACTTTAGTTTTTTCCAATTCTATGAAGAAAGTCATTGGTAGCTTGATGGGGATGGCATTGAATCTATAAATTACCTTGGGCAGTATGGCCATTTTCATGATATTGATTCTTCCTATCCATGAGCATTGAATGTTCTTCCATTTGTTTGTGTCCTCTTTTATTTTGTTGAGCAGTGGTTATCTAACTATTGAGGGAATCATCTCTGGTTATATGATTAGTGTTTGTACCAATCATATAACCATCAGTTCCTCAATCAAAGAAAGCTTTTGAATGAAAGGAAATAAAATTTCTAACATGCATTGGTCAATTTTTGTTCATTGTTATGCAAGACTTCCAATGATAGAATGATTCCAAATTAATATCTGATAACAACTTAACTTTAATTGCATACAACTGTATACCTTTCCTCCCTCTACCCCCACACATTTTATATTTTTGATGTCTGAATCTATATCATTTTGTAATATGTATCCCTTGACAGTTTACTTTAGCTATAGTTGTTGTTAATAATTTTGTCCTTTAACCCTAGTACTAGGAATAAAATTACTTTACACATTACCATTACAGTCCTGGAGTATTTTAAATACAACTCAATATTAGTTATACCACTGGGTTTTGTGCTTTTATAAGTTTTATGTTATTAACAGCCTTTTGTTTCAATTTAAAGAAATCCCTTTAGCAATTCCTGTAAGGCCAGCCTAATGGTGAGGAAATCCCTCAGCTTTTGTTCATCTGGGAAAGTTTTTATTTATTCCTCATTTCTGAAAGACAGCTTTGCTAGGTAAAGTGTTCTTGGTGGCAATTTTTTTCTTTAACACTTTGAATATATTATCCCACTTCCTCCTGGCCTGCAAGATTTATTCTGAGAAATATGCTAATTGTTGCATTTGGACTCCTTTGTATGTCATGTATTTCTTATCTCATGCTGCTCTCAGAATTTTTCTTTGTCTTTGATTTTTGTCATAGTGACCTCTTCTTTGAGTTGAATATGTTTCAAGATCTCTTTTTTCCTGTACCTGGATGTTGGCTTCTTTCTTCAAATAAGGGGGGTTTTCATCAATTATTTCTTTAAATACGTTTTCTGGCCCTTTTTTTCCTTCTTTTCCTTTAATTCCTATATGCATAGCTTAGGTATCTCAATGGTGTCACATAATCCCCATAGGCTTTCTTAGTTCTTTTTTTTCTTTTTGCTCCTCTGATTCAATAATTTCAAATATTCTGCCTTGAGCTAATTCTTTTTTTCAGCTTGATCCAGCGGGCTGCTGAAGCTTTCTATTACATTTTTCAGTGCAATCATTGTGTTGTTCATTTCTAGGATTTCTATGTGGGATTTAAAAAACTATTTGTATTTCTTTGTCAGACTTCTTAATTTGTTCATGTATTGTTTTTCAAATTTTTAAAATTTTTATCCATATATTCTTAGAATTTATGAACTTTTTAACCTAATTATTCTGAATTCTTTTTCTGTCATTTCATAGAGCTCCCTTTCTTTAGGGTCCATTGTTGGAGCTGTTTCTTTTGGAGATGTCATGATTTTCTGAGTCTTTGTAATATTTGTATCCTTGCATTGGTATTTATGCATTTGTGGAGACTGCCACCTTTTCCAGCTTTCACAAGTGTTCTTTGGAAGGAATAGACCTTCACTGTTTATTCTAGCCTATGTTTCTAGATTGACCAGCTGGTAATGACTCTGGGCAGGCAGAGCTTGCTCTCAGGTTCTCTAGATGACTGGGCTGCTACCTTTGCTCTGAATTTGTGTGGGGCAACTGGCTTGGTTCTGCTATCCAAAAAGACCACTGGCTTAATTCTGAAGTCAGGCTGAGCTGTGGAATCAGAATTGCAATTGCCTGTGATCTGGCTGAAACAGGAGTATTCTCTGATCAGGTGGTATCACTCTTTGAATTCAGCAGTTGAACAGGGCTGCAAGAAGAGTCTTGAGGTAATGTGGATTGGGACAGATGAACCAACTGCTGTACTCAGTACAAATGTACAGTTGAGATTTGCCTCTGTCTCTGAGAAGGGTCTGAGGTGGGCTTTAAACTCCCTGATGTAGCAGAACTAGTGACTGCTTGTTGTCAAAATTCACTCAGGATCTGCTGTGGAACAGAGGCTGGCAAGACTGTCCTGGTGGTTCAGACTGGCTAGTAGTTCTGTGTAGACAGAATTACTCCCAGGCTGTGGCAGAGAGGGGCTGGAGCCAAGACAGGGTCCCTTCAGGATGTGTTGTGCAACAGAGGCTGGCAAGCCTGTCCAAGTGGCTCAGATAGGTGTGTCTCCCAGCAATTCCATGCAAAGGCAGGATCATTTCCCGACTGCAGTGAGAGGAATTGGAACTGAGACTGAGCCCCTTCATGATTTTCTGTGGGACAGAGACTTAAAAAGCTGTCACAAAGGTTTGGACAGTTAAATCTCCCAACAGTTTCCTGTGTGGAAAGAGTATCTCCCAGGCTGGGGCAGAGAAGTACTAGCACCAAGACTGGGCCCCTTCAAAATCTGTGAAGACAGAGGCCAGTAAGTCTGTCTCAGTAACTCAGATGGGTGAGTCTCCCTCTGCATCCTGTGTGAGCAGTACTAAGCTGGGAACACAGCTGAAAGGGACTAGAGCCAAGTTGCAGGATAACTTTCAAGTCTACTACTGAAACTGATGTCAGCAAGCAGATGAGCCTTTCTGCTGAGGCAATAGTGTGCATGATTCCTCCTGGACCCCTTGGAAAATTGTTTTGTTTGTAGGTTCAAGGACAAATGGAACTGTAGGCAAGCCTTTAGGGAATGGGGCTGGTTTGAGGTTTGAACTCAGAAGCACAATCAGCCAGTCTGACACCTAGGTGCAGGTCTGCACTCTCAAAACCACTATCCTAGGTCTTGCGCTCCACCAGGTTTCACAGCCTCCTACCTGAATCTCAGGGTCCCAGAAGGAGACATTTTTCTGTGGATGGGATTCTTACTGAGGGAAGATAAGAGCAAGTGACCCCCAATCCTCCAACTGGCTAACATCACTCCATCCAGAAATAACTTTTTAGGATCAGGGTCCCTTTGAGGTGAAGCCCTTTAAGCTTAATGAGACCTAAAAGAAAAAGTGATTAGGAGATGACCATTTAAAAAACTACTTGAAACAGAAAGCAGTTAGGCTGAAATGAACCAGAAACACTGATTCACTGACCTTCCTGAAATGTAAAACACTTTCTGGAACCAAGTGGATCTTTCTCATTGATTTTTTTAAAGCTCCTTAGGGCATCTTTAGTGCCATATAAAAAGTATTTGCCAAAGGAACCATGTGGCTTGTACTAGAGGCTGTTAAGTGAAGAGTTAATTCTCAAAATAGATTTTGGTTGTCTCAGATCGCCACAGGATCAAGTGAAGAATCCCACAGATCTGGCTGTGGTGGCTCATGCCTATAATACCAGCACTTTGGGAGGCTGAGGCAGGCAGATAACCTGAGGTCGGGAGTTCAAGAACAGCCTGACCAACATGGAGAAACCCCATCTCTATTAAAAATACAAAATTAGCCAGGCGTGGTGGTGCATGACTGTAATCCCAGCTACTCAGGAGGCTGAGGCAGGAGAATGACTTGAGCCCGGGAGGCGGAGGTTCTAGTGAGCCGAGATCACGCCATTGCACTCCAGCCTGGGCAACAAGACTGAAACTCCATCTCAAGAAGAAAGAAGGAAGGGAAGGGAAAGGAAGGGGAGGGGAGGGGAGGGGAGGGGAGGGGAGGGGAGGGGAGGGGAGAAGAGGGAAGGGGAGGGTCCCACAGATCTCACAATCTTTTTTCTGTCAAATTTTAGTCATTCACTCATTCATTCAGCTAATGTAGCACATATTAATTGAGGTTCCAATTAACTTGTTAGGCAATACTTACGCCTTCATGAGTGTTCTATCACTTTTTAAAATTGAAACAGAAATAAGAAGATAAAAGTAGATTAGAACATGTATCCATTCATCCACATTATCCATGCTGAGATACTTTAAAGCCAAAATTGGAGTTTTTAATTTTATTATTTATTTATTTATTTTGCCTACATGGTCATGTCTGATACCTGTTTGGGTAATGATTGGAACATAGTGACAGATGTAGAAATATGACTCAAAACTAAACTGGGGCAGCTTTCCCAAAAAAGTAACTGAAGACTGTGTTCAAGCCTTGCATATACATAGACACCTGCTATATTTGCATAGCCCAGGCTTGCAGGAAACTCTAATCAATCATTTTCTGTGTGTAGAATTATTCAACCAGAAAACCATTACTTATTTCACCAGAAAAATTTTGTTTTTCATTACTGCTAGATTAGTTACATCCCATCTCCCCACTTCCCTCTCTTCATTAGCAAACAAAGTTTACACCAAATTATATGGATCAATGTCTCAGCCTATAAGCAATTTTGGTTTATTTTTAAATCTTCAAAAAGGTGGATTCTTTCATTTCTTTTGTTAATGTGCAATAAAAATTCTATCTTCTCTTACATATTTCTTTAATTATATTTATTGAGTGTTCTTCACTGGGCCAGGTGCTAGGAAATTTGCAAACAAAAGGAGAGAAATATTGATTAAATAATCATTAAAAAGTAAGCAATTACAAATCATAATGACTGATAAGAAGAAAAAGTAGAAGTTGCTACCTGGAAAGATAAAAAGGGGGAACCTGATAGAGTTGTGGGATTGTGGGGAGTGTGGGTCAATAAAGAAGCAATGATTGAGCTGAGATTTTAATAAATAGACATTAACTTAGAGGAAGTTCAGAGAGGGAGATCAAGAGAGAGATGAGAAAGTTGCAGACAAGGAAAAATAAAGCATGTGCCAAGGCCCTGAGGCAGGAGGGACACTGCGCATTGAAGGATTGAAAGGTTCAAGAGAATATAGGAAATACCTGAGAAAATGGCCAACTAGAAGTAGCTAGTGTGCGCTGCTCTCACAGAAAGGAAGGGAAGGGGTGCATAAATACAGCACTTTCAACTGATACATCCAGGTAAATGCATTGGGTCTAATCAAAGAAACAACTCATCTCACAGAGAATCGAGAAAAGCAAGGCAGGTTGATAGGCCACCCAGGAGTAACACAGAGCCAGGGGAACCTCCCCTACCCAGGGAGGTGGTGAGTGAATGTGTGACCCCAGGAACCCATGCTTCCCTCATGGATCTTTGCAACTCTTAGGTCAGGAGATCCCCTTGTGAACCCATGCTACCAGGGCCTTCAGTCTGACACACAGCTATGGAGCCTTGGCAGAGCAGCCACTCAGGCACATGCAGAGACCTGGGAGCCTTAGATACCCAGGCTTTCTGGGCTTCCCGACAAAAGCAGCTGCAACTCCAACAAAGTGGGAGTTAGACGCCTGAATATATCCCTAGGAAGGGGACTGAATCAGGAGGGCTGAGCAGCAACAGCCTACAGACCCCACTTCCATGGCCCCTCGCAGGATAAGACCCACTGGCTTGGAACTCCAGCCAGCCACCGGTAGCAGTGTTATACCTCCCTGAGATGGAGCTCCCAGAAGGAGGGGCATGCCACCGTCTCTGCTGTTCGGCCAACTAAGCCATTCCAGGTTTCTAGCTTTGGAGAGTCTGAGGTAACCGGGGGCTGAAGTGGGTCCCCAGCACAGCACAGCAGCTCTATGAAAACATGGCCAGACTGTTTTTTTAAAGTGGGTCTCCGATCTCATTCCTCCTCACTGGGTGGGACCTCCCAACCACCATCCCTAGCTATCCCCACCAGTGTTCTCCAGCTGACAAGATGTTTCAAACCTCCCTGGGATGGAAATCCTGGCAGGGGGGCAGGCCACCATCTTTGCTGTTTGGCCAATTTAGCCGTTCTGGCCTTTGGGCTTTGGAGAGTTTGAGGCAACTAGGGACTGAAGCAGATCCCCAGCATAGCACAGCTGCTCTTCAAAAATGTGGCCAGACTACTTCTTAAAGTGGGTCCCCGATCTTTTTCCTCCTCACTGGGCAGGACCTTCCAACCAGGGCCTTTGGCTACCCCTACCAGTGTTCTCCAGCCAACCGAGGTTTTAAACTTCCCTGGAATGGAGCACTCAGAGGGAGGCACAAGCTGCCATCTTTGCTATTTGGATGACTTAGCCATTCTGACCTTTGAGCTCTGAAAGTCCAAGGTGACCAGGGGCTAAAGCAGATCCCCAGCACATCAGAGCTGCTCTACAAACGTGTAGCCAGACTGCTTTAAGCAGGTCCCCAACCCATTCTTCCTCACTGGGCAGGACTTCTCAACTGGGGTCTTCAGCTATGCCAAGCAGTGTTCTCCAACTGACAGTGGTTTCAAACCTCCCTAGGACAGAGCTCCCAGTGGGAGGGGCAGGTGACCATCTCTGCTATTTAGGTGACTCAGCCATTCCAGCCTTTGGGCTTTAGAGCGTCCAAGGCAACAACTAGCTGGAGCAGATTCCCAGCATAGCACAGCTGCTCTGTGAAAATGTGACCAGACTGTTTTTTAAAGAATATCCCCAATCCCATTTCTCCTTACTGGGCAGAACCTCCCAACTGGGGTCTCCGGGTACCTCCTACAGGTGCGTTCAGGCTGGCAACAGATCTTTCCCTGGGACACAGCTCCCAGAGGGAGAGGCAGGCCACCATCTTTGCTGTTTCACAGCCTTTACTGTTTACACCTCTAAATTTGAGAAAATCTGAGGTATCTAGAAAGTGGAGCAGGGCCCCAGTATACCACAGCAGCCCTATGCAAAACTGGTCAGACTGTCACATGAGTGCTGGTTCCCATATCTCCTTACCAGGCAGGTCCTCCAGGCCTGGGCCTCCAGCCACCCCCTTCTAAGACTATTAAGCCAGTAGCATCTCTGCAACTCAACTCCCTGAACAGATCTCCCAGTAACAACTAAAAGCCTCTCTGCCACTGCCACTGCAGTGGGACTGCCTTTGCTACCCTCAGACTAACGAAGGAGCAAAGACCCTAAGGTCTTTGTAGATAAGGATAAAGACCCTTATCCACACCTCCAACAAGCTATCTCAACCCAAGCAGAAGAGGCCAGTCTCCTATGGGTCTTGTGCCTCCTATTCATCATCAGACAGGAAACCCTGGGCTTGGGTCCATAGCACAGACCCTCCATCCTGGGCTGATTGCATTGAGCAATTGCTGACCTGCATCGGAGGTGGAGTCCCCAAGAAATAAGCAGAAGACCTTTGGCCACAACCACTACTAAGGTCCCTTTCTTTGCTGCCTCCAGGTTGGAGAAGGAACATAAACTCTGAGATCATCCCAGAGCTGCAGTGGGCATCCCAGGAGTGCCAAGCTGTGATCTACAGCCAGCACTCAAGGGGAAAAGGAACCCACACTTTCAGGGCATTGAGAGGGAACATGGCTGCAACTGTGAGGAAACATATGGAGGCCATACAACCTACCCACTGACCAATACATCTAAGCACCACCTACTGGATCACACCCCAAAGCTTCAACACCAAAATTACCTTGCTAACATACCCCCCTATGAAACCAAAGACAGGAAGTCAGCTTCAAATAAAAACTCTGCACTCTGCACAAATCTTTGGCTCTGTGAAAACATCCAGAAAAGAAATCTATTCACTGTACTCAATTGACAGTGCAGTTAAAGGAACACCCACACACAGAGATGAGAAAGAATCAACACAAAAACTTTGGTGATTCAAATGGCCAGGGTATCTCCTGTCCTCCAAATGATACACCAGTTCTCCAACTGTTCTTAACCAGGCTGAGCTGCTTGAAATGATAGAAATAGAATTTAAGAATAAGAATCGGAATGAAGAATATTGAAATTCAGGAGAATGGCAAAACCCAATCCAAGGGAACTAAGAATCACAATAAAATGAGGCAGGAGCTGAAGGACACAATAGCTGGTACAAAAAGGAACCTAACAGATCTGACAGAATTAAAAAACATAATATAAGAATTTCACAATGCAAACACACATATCGATAGCAGAATAGACCAAGCTAAGGAAAGAATTTCAGAACTTGAAAACTGGCTCCCGCTCCAGCTCCCAGCCCCAGCGACACAGAAGACGGGTGATTTCTGCATTTCTGCTTGAGGTACCGGTTTCATCTCACTAGGGAGTGCCTAACAGTGGGTGCAGGACAGTCGGTGAAGCGCACTGTGCGCGAGCCGAAGCAGGGCAAGGCATTGCCTCACTCGGGAAGCACAAGGGGTCAGGGAGTTCCCTTTCCTAGTCAAAGAAAGGGGAAACAGACGGCACCTGGAATATCGGGTCAGTCCCATCCTAATACTGCGCTTTTCCAACGGGCCTGGAAAACGGCACACTAGGAGATTGTGTCCCGCACCTGGCTCGGAGGGTCCTATGCCCACGGAGTCTGGCTGATTGCTAGCACAGCAGTCTGAGATAAAGCTGCAAGGCGGCAGCCAGGCTGGGGGAGGGGCACCCGCCATTGCCCAGGCTTCCTTAGGTAAACAAAGCAGCCAGGAAGCTCGAACTGGGTGGAGCCCACCACAGCTCAAGGAGGCCTGCCTGCCTCTGTAGGCTCCACCTCTGGGGGCAGGGCACAGACAAACAAAAACTCAGCAAGAACCTCCACAGACTTAAATGTCCCTGTCTGACTGACAGCTTTGAAGAGAGTAGTGGTTCTCCCAGCACGCAGCTGGAGATCTGAGAACGGACAGACTGCCTCCTAAAGTGGGTCCCTCACCCCTGAGCAGCCTAACTGGGAGGCACCCCCCCAGTAGGGACAGACTGACACCTCATTCAGCCGGGTACTCCTCTGAGACAAAACTTTCAGAGGAACTATCAGACAGCTGAATTTGTGGTCTCACAAAAATCCGCTGTTCTGCAGCCACCGCTGCTGACACCCAGCCAAACAGGGTCTGGAGTGGACCTCTAGTAAACTCCAACAGACCTGCAGCTGAGGGTGCTGTCTGGTAGAAGGTAAACTAACAAACAGAAAGGACATCCACACCAAAAACCCATCTGTACATCACCATCATCAAAGACAAAAAGTAGATAAAACCACAAAGATGGGGAAAAAACAGAGCAAAAAAACTGGAAACTCTAAAAAACAGAGCACCTCTCCTCCTCCAAAGGAATGCAGTTCCTCACCAGCAACGGAACAAAGCTGGATGGAGGATGACTTTGACGAGTTGAGAGAAGAAGGCTTCAGACGATCAAACTACTCTGAGCTACGAGAGGAAATTCAAAACAATAGCAAAGAAGTCAAAAACTTTGAAAAAAAATTAGAAGAATGGATAACTAGAATAACCAATGGAGAGAAGGGCTTAAAGGAGATGATGGAGCTGAAAACCAAGTTTCGAGAACTACGCGAAGATTGCAGAAGCCTCAGTAGCAGATGCGATCAACTGGAAGAAAGGGTATCGCTGATGGAAGATGAAATGAATGAAATGAAGAGAGAAGGGAAGTTTAGAGAAAAAAGAATAAAAAGAAATGAACAAAGCCTCCAAGAAATTTGGGACTATGTGAAAAGACCAAACCTACGTCTGATTGGTGTACCTGAAAATGATGGGGAGAATGGAACCAAGTTGGAAAACACTCTGCAAGATATTATCCAGGAGAACTTCCCCAATCTAGCAAGGCAGGCCAGCATTCAGATTCAGGAAATACAGAGAATGCCACAAAGATACTCCTCGAGAAGGGCAACTCCAAGACACATAATTGTCAGATTCACCAAAGTTGAAATGAAGGAAAAAATGTTAAGGGCAGCCAGAGAGAAAGGTCGGGTTACCAACAAAGGGAAGCCCATCAGACTAACAGCTGATCTCTCAGCAGAAACTCTACAAGCCAGAAGAGAGTGGGGGCCGATATTCAACATTCTTAAAGAAAAGAATTTTCAACCCAGAATTTCCTATCCCACCAAACTAAGCTTCATAAGTGAAGGAGAAATAAAATACTTTACAGTCAAGCAAACGCTGAGTGATTTTGTCACCACCAGGCCTGCCCTAAAAGAGCTCCTGAAGGAAGCACTAAACATGGAAAGGAACAACCGGTACCAGCCACTGCAAAAACACGCCAAATTGTAAAGACCCTCGAGGCTAGGAAGAAACTATAGCAACTAACGAGCAAAATAACCAACTAACATCACAATGACAGGATCAGATTCACACATAACAATATTAACATTAAATGTAAATGGGCTAAATGCTCCAATCAAAAGACACAGACTGGCAAACTGGATAAGGAGTCAGGACCCATTAGTGTGCTGTATTCAGGAAACCCATCTCATGTGCAGAGACACACATAGACTCAAAATAAAGGGATGGAATAAGATCTATCAAGCAACTGGAAAACAAAAAAAGGCAGGGGTTGCAATCCTAGTCTCTGATAAAATAGACTTTAAACCAACAAAGATCAAAAGAGACAAAGAAGGCCATTACATAATGGTAAAGGGATCAATTCAACAAGAAGAGCTAACTATCCTAAATATATATGCACCCAACACAGGAGCACCCAGATTCATAAAGCAAGTCCTCAGTGACCTACAAAGGGACTTAAACTCCCACACAATAATAATGGGAGATTTTAACACCCCACTGTCAACATTAGACAGATCAACGAGACAGAAAGTTAACAAGGATATCCAGGAATTGAACTCAGCTCTACATAAAGTGGACTTAATAGACATCTACAGAACTCTCCACCCCAAGTCAACAGAATATACATTTTTTTCAGCACCACACCACACCTATTCCAAAATTGACCACATAGTTGGAAGTAAAGCTCTCCTCAGCAAATGTAAAAGAACAGAAATTATAACAAACTGTCTCTCAGACCACAGTGCAATCAAACTAGAACTCAGGATTAAGAAACTCACTCAAAACCGCTCAACTACATGGAAACTGAACAACCTGCTCCTGAATGACTATTGGGTACATAATGAAATGAAGGCAGAAATAAAGATGTTCTTTGAAACCAATGAGAACAAAGACACAACATACCAGAATCTCTGGGACACATTCAAAGCAGTGTGTAGAGGGAAATTTATAGCACTAAATGCCCACAAGAGAAAGCAGGAAAGATCCAAAATTGACACCCTAACATCACAATTAAAAGAACTAGAAAAGCAAGAGCAAACACATTCAAAAGCTAGCAGAAGGCTAGAAATAACTAAAATCAGAGCAGAACTGAAGGAAATAGAGACACAAAAAACCCTTCAAAAAATTAATGAATCCAGGAGCTGGTTTTTTGAAAAGATCAACAAAATTGATAGACCGCTAGCAAGACTAATAAAGAAGAAAAGAGAGAAGAATCAAATAGATGCAATAAAAAACGAAAAAGGGGATATCACCACCGATCCCACAGAAATACAATCTACCATCAGAGAATACTACAAACACCTCTATACAAATAAACTAGAAAATCTAGAAGAAATGGATAAATTCCTCGACAAATACACCCTCCCAAGACTAAACCAGGAAGAAGTTGAATCTCTGAATAGACCAATAACAGGTTCTGAAATTGTGGCAATAATCAATAGCTTACCAACCAAAAAGAGTCCAGGACCTGATGGATTCACAGCTGAATTCTACCAGAGGTACAAGGAGGAACTGGTACCATTCCTTTTGAAACTATTTCAATCGATAGAAAAAGAGGGAATCCTCCCTAACACATTTTACGAAGCCAGCATCGTCCTGATACCAAAGCCTGGCAAAGACATAACCAAAAAAGAGAATTTCAGACCAATATCCTTGATGAACATTGACGCAAAAATCCTCAATAAAATACTGGCAAACCGAATCCAGCAGCACATCAAAAAGCTTATCCACCATAATCAAGTGGGCTTCATTCCTGGGATGCAAGGCTGGTTCAACATACACAAATCAATAAATGTAATCCAGCATATAAACAGAACCAAAGACAAAAACCACATGATTATCTCAATAGATGCAGAAAAGGCCTTTGACAAAATTCAACAACCCTTCATGCTAAAAACTCTCAATAAATTAGGTATTGATGGGACGTATCTCAAAATAATAAGAGCTATCTACGACAAACCCACAGCCAATATCATACTGAATGGGCAAAAACTGGAAGCATTCCCTCTGAAAACTGGCACAAGACAGGGATGCCGTCTCTCACCGCTCCTATTCAACATAGTGCTGGAAGTTCTGGCCAGAGCAATCAGGCAGGAGAAGGAAATAAAGGGTATTCAATTAGGAAAAGAGGAAGTCAAATTGTCCCTGTTTGCAGATGACATGATTGTATATCTAGAAAACCCAATTGTCTCAGCCCAAAATCTCCTTAAGCTGATTAGCAACTTCAGCAAAGTCTCAGGATACAAAATTAATGTACAAAAATCACAAGCATTCTTGTACACCAATAACAGACAAACAGAGAGCCAAATCATGAGTGAACTCCCATTCACAATTGCTTCAAACAGAATAAAATACCTAGGAATCCAACTTACAAGGGATGTGAAGGACCTCTTCAAGGAGAACTACAAACCACTGCTCAATGAAATAAAAGAGGATACAAACAAATGGAAGAACATTCCATGCTCATGGGTTGGAAGAATCAATATCGTGAAAATGGCCATACTGCCCCAGGTAATTTATAGATTCAATGCCATCCCCATCAAGCTACCAATGACTTTCTTCACAGAATTGGAAAAAACTACTTTAAAGTTCATATGGAACCAAAAAGGAGCCCGCATCGCCAAGTCAATCCTAAGCCAAAAGAACAAAGTTGGAGGCATCACGCTACCTGACTTTAAACTATACTACAAGGCTACAGTAACCAAAACAGCATGGTACTGGTACCACAACAGAGACATAGATCAATGGAACAGAACAGAGCCCTCAGAAATGATGCCGCATATCTACAACTATCTGATCTTTGACAAACCTGACAAAAACAAGAAATGGGGAAAGGATTCCCTATTTAATAAATGGTGCTGGGAAAACTGGCTAGCCATATGTAGAAAGCTGAAACTGGATCCCTTCCTTACACCTTATACAAAAATTAATTCAAGATGGATTAAAGACTTATATGTTAGACCTAAAACCATTAAAATCCTACAAGAAAACCTAGGCAATACCATTCAGGACATAGGCGTGGAAAAGGACTTCATGTCTAAAACACCAAAAGCAATGGCAACAAAAGCCAAAATTGACAAATGGGATCTCATTAAACTAAAGAGCTTCTGCACAGCAAAAGAAACTACCATCAGAGTGAACAGGCAACCTACAGAATGGGAGAAAATTTTTGCAACCTACTCATCTGACAAAGGGCTAATATCCAGAATCTACAATGAACTCAAACAAATTTACAAGAAAAAAACAAACAACCCCATCAAAAAGTGGGCAAAGGACATGAACAGACACTTCTCAAAAGAAGACATTTATGCAGCCAAAAAACACATGAAGAAATGCTCATCATCACTGGCCATCAGAGAAATGCAAATCAAAACCACAGTGAGATACCATCTCACACCAGTTAGAATGGCCATCATTAAAAAATCAGGAAACAACAGGTGCTGGAGAGGATGTGGAGAAATAGGAACACTTTTACACTGTTGGTGGGACTGTAAACTAGTTCAACCATTGTGGAAGTCAGTGTGGCGATTCCTCAGGGATCTAGAACTAGAAATACCATTTGACCCAGCCATCCCATTACTGGGTATATACCCAAAGGACTATAAATCATGCTGCTATAAAGACACATGCACACGTATGTTTATTGTGGCACTATTCACAATAGCAAAGAGTTGGAACCAACCCAAATGTCCAACAACAATAGACTGGATTAAGAAAATGTGGCACATATACACCATGGAATACTATGCAGCCATAAATAATGATGAGTTCACGTCCTTTGTAGGGACATGGATGAAACTGGAAAACATCATTCTCAGTAAACTATCGCAAGGACAAAAAACCAAACACCGCATGTTCTCACTCATAGGTGGGAATTGAACAATGAGAACTCATGGACACAGGAAGGGGAACATCACACTCCGGGGACTGTTGTGGGGTGGGGGGAGCGGGGAGGGACAGCATTAGGAGATACACCTAATGCTAAATGACAAGTTAATGGGTACAGGAAATCAACATGGCATATGCATACATATGTAACAAACCTGCACATTGTGCACATGTACCCTAAAACCCTAAAGTATAATAAAAAAATAAAAATAAAAAAAAAAATGCTTCACATAAAAAAAAAAAAGAAAAGAAAACTGGCTCCCTCAACTAAGATAGTCAGAAAAAAACGCATGAACAAACCTTCTGTGAAGTATGGGATTATGTAAAGAGGCCAGATGTACAAATTACCGGCATCTCTGAATGGGAGGGGAAGAAAGAAAACAAATTGGAAAACATATTTCAGGATATCATTCATGAAAACTTCCCCAATCTTGCTAGAGAGGCCAACAGTCAAATTCAGGAAATACAGGGAATCCCTGCAAGATTCTACACAAGAAGATCACCCCCAAGATACACAATCATCAGATTTTCCAAGGTTGAAATGAAAGAAAGAATGTTAAGGGCAGCTAAAGAGAAAGGGCAGGTAACTTACCAAGGGAATCCCATCAGACTAACAGTGGATCTCTCAGCTAAAACTCTACAAGCCAGAAGAGAGTATGAGGCATATAGTCAACAATCTTAAAGAAAAAAACTTCAAACAAGAATTTCATATCCAGCCAAACTAAGCTTCTTAAGGAAAGGAGAAAAGAGATCCTTTTCAGATAAGCAAATGTTGACAGAGTTTGTTACCACTAGACCTGGCTTACAAGAGATCTTGAAAGGAGCACTAAATAAAGGAAAGACTGCTACCAGCTAATAGAAAAACACATTTAAATATACAGACCAGTGACACTACAAAGCAACCACAAAAACAAGCCAGCACAATAACCAGCTAACAACACAATCACAAGATGAAATCTACACATATCAATGCTGACATTAAATGTAAATGGGCTAAATGCCCCTACTTAAAAGGCACAGAGTGGCAAGCTGGGAAAAAAAAAACAAGACCCACTCAATCGTATGCTGTCTTCAAGAGACTCATCTCACATGTGATGACACCTATAGGCTCAAAATAAAGGGATGGAGAAAAAATCTACCAAACAAATGAAAAACAGAAAAAGCAGGAGTTGCAATCCTAATTTCAGACAAAACAGACTTTAAACCAACAAAGATAAAAAAGACAAGCCAGTCGTGGTGGCTTATGCCTGTAATCCTAACACTTTGGGAGGCCAAGGCAGGCAGATCACTTGAGGTCAGGAGTTCGGGACCAGCCTGGCCAACATGATGAAACCCCATCTCTACTAAAAATACAAAAATTAGCCAGGCATGGTGGTGCACACCTGTAATCCCAGCTACTCAGGAAGCTGAGGCAGGAGAATCACTTCGACCCGGGTGGCAGAGGTTGCAATGAACCAAAATCACACCACTGCACTCCAGCCTAGGGGACAAGAGCGAAACTCCATCTCAAAAAAAAAAAAAAAAACATGATTCTATATCTAGAAAACTCCACAGTCTCTAGGCACAAAAGTTCCTTCAGCTGATAAACAACTTCAGCAAAGTTTCAGGACACAAAATCAATATACAAAAATCACTAGCATTCCTATACACCAGCAACAGCCAAGCTAAGAGGCAAATCAGGAAGGCAATCCCATTCACAACTGTCACAAAAATAATAAAATACTTAAGAATACAGCTAACCAGGGAGGTTAACGATCTCTACAATGAGAATTACAAAGCACTGCTCAAGGAAATCAGAGAACACACAAACAAATGGAAAAACATCCCATGCTCATGGATAGGAAGAATCAATATCGTTAAAATGGCCACACTGCCCAAAGCAATTTACAGATTCAATGCTATTCCTATCAAACTACAAATGACATTTTCCACAGAACTCGAAAAAAACTATTTTAAAATTTATATGGCACCAAAACAGAGCATGAATAACCAAGGCAATCTTAAGCCAAAAGAACAAAGCTGGAGGCATAACATTACCTGACTTCAAACTATACTACAAAGCTACAGTAACCAAAATAGCATGGTACTGGTACAAAAACAGACACATAGGCCAATGGAACAGAAGAGAGAGCCCAGAAACAGAGCCACACACTATGACCATCTGATCTTTGACAAAGTTGACAAAAAACAAGAAATGGGGAGAAGACTCCCTATTCAATAAATAGTGCTGGGATACCTGGCTAGTTAATATGCAGAAGATTGAAGCTGGACCCCTTCCTTACACCATATATAAAAATTAGCTCAAGATGGATTAAAGATTTAAATGTAAAACCCAAAACTACAAAAAGCCTCGAAGACAACCTATGCAATACCATCCTGGACACAGGAACAGGTAAAGATTTCATGACAAAGACACCAAAAGCAATCATGACAAAAGCAAAAATTGACAAATGGGATCTAATTAAACTTAAAAGCTTCTGCACCACAAAAGAAACTATCAACAGAATAAACAGACAACCTACAGAATGAGAGAAAATATTTGCAAACTACGCATATGACAAAGGTCTAATATCCAGCATCTATAAGAAACTTAAACAAAATTACAAGAGAAAAACAAACAACCCCATTAAAAAGTGGTAAAAAGACATGAACAGACACTTTTCAAAAGAAAACTTGTGGCCAAAAAGCACATTGAAAAAAAAGCTTAGTATCACGGATCATTAGAGAAAACTTGTGGCCAAAAAGCACATTGAAAAAAAACCTTAATATCACGGATCATTAGAGAAATGCAAATCAAAACCACAATGAGATACCATTTTACAGCAGTCAGAATGGCTATTATAAAAAGTCAAAAAATAACAGATGCTGGTGAGGCTGCAGAGAAAAGAGAAAACTTATACACTGTTGGTGGGAGTGTAAATTAGTTCAACCATTGTGGAAAGCAGTATGGCGATTCTTCAAAGATCTAAAGATCTACCATTCAACCCAGCAGTCCCATTGCTGGGTATATACCCAGAGGAATATAAATTATTTGACCATAAAGACACATGCATGAGAATGTTCACCGCAGCACTATTCACAGTAGCAAAGACATAGAATCAACCTAAATGTCCATCAATGACAGATTGGATAAAGAAAATGTGGTACATATATACCGAGGAGTACTATGCAGCCATAAAAAGAATGAGATCATGTCTTTTGTGGGAACATGGATGGAGCTGGAGGTAAACTAACACAGAAACTAACATAGATTCTTAGCAAACTTACACAGAAATCCAAATACTGCATATTCTCACTTATAAGTGGGAGGTAAATGATGAGAACTCATGAACAAAAAGAAGGGAACAACAGACACTGAGGTCCACCTGAGAGTGGAGGAAATAACTATTGGGTGCTAGGTTTAATACCTGGGTGATGAAATAATCTGTACAACAAACAGCTGCGACAGAACTTTACTTGTATAACAAACCTTCACATGAACCCTGAACCCAAAATAACAGTTTTTTTTAATTAGATGAGGCTGGAGACAGAGCTGGCCAAGATCACATGAGGCTTTGCAGATATCATAAGGAGTTTGGTCTTTAAGAGCAATTGGAAGACATTCCAAGCTTTCAAGAAACATGATCAGATTTTCATTTTCTAAAGCTCCTCTGGATACAGTATAAGAAATGTATTACAGTTGGGAGGTGCTTCAGTCAACCTGAGATAGATGACAGTGGTGCCACTATAGGGAGCCAGTGAGTTAGAGAGGAGTGTATGCATACTAGGGATATTTACAAGGTAAAATCCACAGGACTTGGCTGTGTTAAAGAAATACACGAATATATTAGTGAATCGGTCTTCAAAACAGTCCATATTTACTTAATCTTCCCACTTGCCATAATGACTAAATTTTAGAAAATTTCTTTATGCAAATGGTAATTTTTTAAAAACAGAAAATATAAAGCTCCATCTAATATTAGTGTTTTACAAAAAAAGGCATATGAGCTTTTATACCTTATGGGCCTTATTCCAGATAGAAGATGAAGAGTCTTGAATTCAGTTATTTTTTCCCTGTGAATATATTTGTATGAGACTCTTCTAGGCCTCTGATTCATTTCCTATATTTATTAATATGTAAATGTTAATAGCCTCCTTTAATTTACAGCCAAGCTACAGATCACCATTTCTCAAAGTGTGTTCCCCAGAACCAGCCCTTTTTTTCTTCAATAATGGTTAAATATATAACAATTTCATTACTGGAGGCTTTCAAAGCCTTTAATATGCTAACATGTATTGTGAATTTCCAAAGCAGAAATCTGAAGCACATCTCAACTCGTGTGTCATGGAATGTGTTCCACTGAACACATCAGTGGTCTGGTATTCCATAAGATCTCTTAAGTAACAAGACATGCGCATCTTGGCTTAGCACCTTGAGCAAAGTTTTGCATATAACATGTCTGTATAATTTGTTAAATGAATGATGATATGGATTAAGAGTTGCAAACTTTAAGACCAAGTCTGTTAGCTAAGTGACATGAAAAGGATTGACAAATGCCCTATGCCTCTAATGAGGGCATCAATAGAAGGACAGTCAGCTAACTTGTTGATATGTAAAAAATTTTTAAAGAGAAGCCAAAAATCCATATTTCTATATGGAATTTCATACTATTTCTTAGTGCCTCAGGCCAAACAGAACATATAGGCTACAAGTTTGAACTTCTAACACATTCTAACACACATTACATTTCACTACTTAAAAAAAAAAAAATGAACAGTCAGGCCAAGTTGCTTAGTGGAGTAACCAAGAATCCTCCAGTGAGATCCATAAAGCTTTTCTTCCTTTTAAGGAACTCACACTTTTAATTTTCCATTATGAAAATTTCCATTTCTACTTTTTAATTTTCTTCTTGAGGAAAAGTAACTCCTTCATTGCCTGGAGGCATCATTAGAGACCCTAAAAGAGATAACTTAGCAAATAATACTGACAAACCTTGAAAGAAATCATTATTTCATTATAAAGCACATTTTCTCCCTGGTTCAGGAAAGATCAGGTCATTCAGGAATAAAGAGCAATAGAAAAGCAATCCTATTTGAGAAAGCACATTATTACACCAGAGGCAAACACTTAGATATAGCAATGCAATCAGACCAGAGTTTAATTACAGATGTGATCGTTTATCTGTTTTGCTAAAAAGAAGTAATGTGACTGCTTAAACTACAGTAAACTCTCAGTTATTTAGGACCTTATTTATCAACTTATTGGTTACCCACCCCAATTTTTTTCCTTTCTTGCTAAGCATATTTGTCTATTTCAATACTAACAGGTACAGGAAAATGCACACTTACTAAGTTTGTATTTCTTAAATTTCATTAAAACTACACACAAACATACACACCATACATACAGGGTTAGGTAGTCTACGTTTTGTTTCTTATTTATGCTGTTTCTATAATGGGTGCTTTATTGTCTACCATGTGATTAAAATTCTATTTATACATCTTTTTCCTTTTTTATCATTTAGAAGTCCAGCATGAATAGTGGGGAAAAAAATATAGTAGTAA
The DNA here is from genome assembly GCF_028878055.3 of Symphalangus syndactylus. Classification (NCBI taxonomy): domain Eukaryota; kingdom Metazoa; phylum Chordata; class Mammalia; order Primates; family Hylobatidae; genus Symphalangus; species Symphalangus syndactylus. Next base: position 133,144,225 of record NC_072424.2, on the reverse strand, counting down.
TATGGTTCTATTTTGTAAAAATCAACTGTATTTTTAAATGAAGTGTTTACTTGAAAAAATGAGATTTTTTACTGCTAATGAAACCGTATATATAATAACACCTCTTGAGTCTAAAGATAACTTGTTTCCTGACCTCAACAGCCTAAAAAATATCCAATAACCAAGAAAACGGAATTTGAACTAATAGGTCTGCATGAGCCAAAATAGGTAATAACAACAACAAATAATGCCATCACCTCATGCAGCCAGGGCAGGCTGTCTTCAAATCTCTTTAAAAGACTTTCATAAACATAATCTCATTTGAGCTGCTAAATAGCATTATAGTAGTTTCCCCTTATCCATGGGGGACATGTTCCAGAGCCCCAGTGTGTGCCTGAAACCATAAATAGTATGAAATCCTATATATACTACTTTTTCCATACATACATATGATAAAGTTTAATTTATATATTAGGCACAGTAAGGGATTAACATTATCAAATAATAAAATAGAACAATTACAAAAATATACTACAATAAGTTATGTGGATGTGCTTGCTCTCTTTATCTCTCTCTCAAAATATCTTATTGCACTGTACTCATTGTTCTTCTGATAATTTGAGATGATACATGCCTACATGATACATGAAATGAGGTGAATGAAGTAGACATTGTGATGCCGCATTAGGCTACTATTTGACTTTCTGATGACACTTCAGAAGGAAGAGTGTCTGCTTTAGGTGATCCTGGATCATCAAGCCATGACTATGTCAATGGTTGGATGTCAGAAGCACATGATGTCAGTGGCTAATCAGGTAGGTAGTGTAATGGGCAGGTGGATACACAGGACAAAGGGATGATTAAGGACCTGGGTGGGACAGAGCAGGATGGCATGGGAGATCATTGTGCTTCTCAAAATGGCATTTGATTTAAAATTTATGACTTATTTATTTCTGAAATTTTCCATTTACTATTTTTGGACTGCATTTGACCATGAGTAACTGAAACCACAGAAAGCAAAACCACAGATAAGGAGGAACTACTGTGTAATTTTTAAAGGGTTGGCAATCTTATTCCCATTATTCAGATGAAAATTGTAGGGTTACCATATTTCATCCAAATGAGGACAATGACTGGAGCACTATTAATAATTATGCCTGGACAACAAACATAAACTTGAAATGGTCACAGGCAAACCAGAACATATAGTCACCCTAGAAATACTATGTCACAAAGTCATGCTTTTGCTTAGGCAAGCTCCTCAGGCCATGTCTAAGAGCTTATTTGCTCCTGCTAATAGGTGATGTACCTCCCCCATGAGGCAAGATGTTATTTGTAGCTGAGGGGAGCAAAGTCAATCTAGAAGGGTAGGGTTGACCTGGGAGTCTAAAACAGATGAATTAGGCTAATGGTACAAATCACAATGACCAGGGCACTTAGTGAACTTGTGGCCAACAACAGATCCCAAAGGGACCCAGCCTCAGCTCCAGCCCATACTGTTGTAACAAGGAAGAACGTTGCTTTTCAAAGACTTGCTGTGTGATGCATGCCGGAGTCAATGAGACAGGCCCGCCAGTCTCCTTCTCACAGCAGATCCCAAGGGGACCCAGTCTCAAATCCAGCCCCTCTAGCTGCAGTCAGGGACCTGTATCACCTGTGCAGAGACCTGCTGGGAGGCATACCCATCTGAGCCATCAGGACAGTCTTCTGGATTTACTGGCCAGTATTCCCACTCAGCCCCAGTACCCTCCTTGGGTCTTCACCAGGCTCATCTGCGCCAGAAGGCCACACGAACTTTGGAATCCTCACAAGACCTGGAGTAAGCCTGAGCTTATAGTGTCCTCTAGTGCTGAGACAGCTACAGTGGTCACAGGCTCAGGAAAACCAAGACAGTCGGCTTAAAATCCCTAGAAGGCCCTCTGACAGGGACAGGCACAAACAAGGCCAATTTGTGAAGGCTAAAATGAATACCTAATCCCTCAATGCTCAGACATGGTCACATGTCACAAGCATCAAGAACACTCAAGGAAATATGACCTCAGCAAACAGACAAAATAAGACCCTAAAAGTGATGGAAATGTGTAATCTCTCAGACAAAGAATTTTAAATAGCTGTTTTAAGGAAGCTCAAAAAACTTCAAGAAAACACAGAGAATCAATTCAGAAATTTATCAGAGAAATTTAAGGGAGAGATTGAAATAACTTTTTTAAAATCAAACAGAAATCCTGGAGGTAAAAAATACAATTAATGAGATTAAAAAATGCAATAGAGAGCATCAACAGCAGAATTGGTCAATTGGAAGAAAGAAATAGTAAGCTCAAAGACAGACTATTTGAAAGTACAGTCAGAGGGCTCACGCTTGTAATCTCAGCACTTTGGGAGGCCAAGGTGGGTGTATCACTTGAGATTGGGAGTTCGAGACTAGTCTGACCAACATGGAGAAACCCCATCTCTACTAAAAATACAAAATTAGCTGGGCGTGGTGGCACATGCCTGTAATCCCAACCACTCGGGAGGCTGAGGCAGAAGAATTGCTTGAACCCGGGAGGCAGAGGTTGTGGTGAGCCAAGATCACACCATTGCACTCCAGCCTGGGCAACAAAAGTGAAACTCTGTTTAAAAAAAAAAAAAAAAAAAAAAAAAAACTTTGCCTAGACATATTGTCATTAGGTTATCCAAAGTTAAGACAAAGGAAAGAATTTTAAGAGCTGTGAGACAGAAGCACCAGGCAGCCTATAAAGGAAAACCTATCAGATTAACAGCAGATTTCTCAGCAGAAACTCTATAAACTAGAAGGGACTATCTTCAGCCTCCTCAAACAAAACAATTATCAGCCAAGAATTTTGTATCCAAGCAAAACTTAGCATCATATCTGAAGGAAAGATAAAGTCATTTTCTGACAAACAAATGCTGAGAGAATTTGCCATTACCAAGCCAACCATTATAAGAACTGCCAAAAGGAGCTCTAAGTCTTGAAACAAATCCTGGAAACACATCAAAACAGAACCTCTTTAAACTATAAATCACACAGGACCTATAAAACAAAAATACAAGTTAAAAAGCAAAAACAAAAACCAAAAAAACCAAAATACACAAGCAACAAAGCATGATGAATGCAACAGTACCTTCAATACTAACATTAAATGTAAATGGCCTAAATGCTCCACTTAAAAGGTACAGAACTGCAGAATGGATAAGAACTCACTAATCAACTATCTGCTGCCTTCAGGAGACTCACCTAAGTATTCACATAAACTTAAAGGGGTGGAAAAAGGCATTTCATGCAAATGGAAACCAAAAGCGAGCAGGTGTAGCTATTCTTATATCACAGAAAACAAACTTTAAAGCAACAGTGGTTAAAACAGACAAAGAGGGACATTACATAATGGTAAAAGGCCTTGTTCAACAGGAAAATATCACAATCCTAAACATATATGCACCTAACACTGGAGCTCCCAAATTTATAAAACAATTACTAACAGACCTAACAAACAAGAGAGACAGCAACACAATAATAGTAGGGACTCCAATACTCCACTGACAGCACTAGACAAGTCATCAAGACAGAAAGTCAGCAAAGAAACAATAGACTTAAACTATACCTTAAAACAAATGGACTTCACAGACTTCCATCCAACAACCACAAAATACACATTCTATTCAACAGCACATAGAACTTTCTCCAAGGTAGACCATATGATAGGTAATAAAACAAAGCTTAATAAACGTAAGAAAATTGAAATTATATCAAGCACTGTCTCAGACTACAGTGGAATAAAACTGGAAATCAACTCCAAAAGGAACCTTCAAAACAATGAAAAATACATGGATATTAAATAATCTGTTCGTGAATGAGCACTGGGTCAAAAGCGAAATCAAGATGGAAATTTAAAAACTATTTGAACTTAATGACAATAATGACATCACCTATCAAAACCTCTGGGATATAGCTAAGGTGGTGCTAAGACGAAAGATCATAGCCCTAAATGCCTACATCAAAAAGTCTGAAAGAGCACAAACAGATAATCTAAGGTCACACCTCAAGGAACTAGAGAAACAAGATCAAACCAAACCCAAACCCAGCAGAAGAAAGGAAGTAACCAAGATCAGAGCAGAACTAAATGAAATTGAAACAAAAAAAACCACAAAAGATAAATGAAACAAAAAGCTGGTTCTTTGAAAAGACAAATAAAATTGATAGACCATTAGCAAGATTAACCAAGAAGAGAAAAGACATAAATAACCTCACATTATTACAACTGATACCACCAAAAAGAAAAAGATCATTCAAGGCTACTATGAACACCTTTACACACATAAACTAGAAAACCTAGAAGAGATGGATAAATTCCTGGAAAAAAACAACCCTCTTAGGTTAAATCGGAAGAATTAGACACCCTGAACAGACTGAAATGGTAATTTAAAAGTTATCAACAAAAAAATGTCCAGGATCAGGTGGAGTCACAGCAGAATTCTACCAGACATTCAAAGAAGAATTGGTACCAATCCTTTTTTTTTTCTTTTTTTTTTTTTGAGACGGAGTCTCCCTCTGTCACCCACGCTGGAGTGTACTGGCGCGATCTCGGCTCACTGCAAGCTCCACCTTCCGGGTTCATGCCATTCCGCTGCCTCGGCCTCCCAAGTAGCTGGGACTACATGCGCCCACCACCATGCCTGGCTAATTTTTTGTATTTTTAGTAGAGACGGGGTTTCACCGTGTTAGCCAGGATGGTCTCAATCTCCTGACCTTGTGATCTGCCTGCCTTGGCCTCCCAAAGTGCTGGGATTACAGGCGTGAGCAACCACACCTGGCCGGTACCAAACCTTTTGACAGAGATCCTTTTCACAAGATAGAGAAACAAGCAACCCTCCCTAATTCATTGTATGAAGCCAGCATCACCCTAATACCAAAATCAGGAAAGGACATAACCAAAAAAGAAAACTACAGACCTATATCCTTGATGAACATGGATGCTAAAATCCTTAAAATACTAGCTAACTGAATCCAACAACATATCAAAAAGATAGTCCATCATGATCAACTGGGTTTCATACCAGGGATGCAGGGATGGTTTAACACACACAAGTCAATAAATGTGATACACCATATAAACAGAATTAAAAACAAAAATCACATGATCATCTCAATAGATGCAGAAAAGGCATTTGACAAAATCCAGCATCCCTTTATGATTAAAACTCTCAGCAAAATCAGTATACAAGAGACATACTTTAATGTAATAAAAGCCATCTATGACAAACCCGCAGCCAACATAATACTGAATGGGGAAAAGTTGAAAGCATTCCCTCTGAGAACTGGAACAAGACAAGGATGCCCACTTTTACCACTTCTCTTCAACATAGTACTGGAAGTCCTAGCCAGAGCAATCAGACAAGAGAAAGAAATAAAGGGCATCCAAATTGGTAAAGAGGAAGTCAAATTGTCACTGTTTGCTGATGATATGATCGTTTACCTTGAAAACCCTGAGGATTCCTCCAGAAAGCTCCTAGAACTGATAAGAGAATTCAGCAAAGTTTCCAGATACAAGATTAATGTACACAAATCAGTAGCTCTTCCGTACATCAACAGCAACCAAGTGGAGAATCAAATCAAAACCTCAACCCCTTTTACAACAGCTGCAAAAAAATAAAATAAAATAAAATACTTTGGAATATATCTAACAAAAGAGTCGAACTACCTCTACAAGGAAAACTACAAAACACTGCTGAAAGAAATCACAGACAACACAAACAAATGGAAACACATCCCATGTTCATGGATGGGTAGAATCAATATTGTGAAAATGACCATACTGCTAAAAGCAATCTACAAATTCAATGCAATCCCCATCAAAATACCACCATCATTCTTCACAGAATTAGAAAAAACAATTCTAAAATTCATATGGAACCAAAAAAGAGCCCACATAGTCAAAGCAAGACTAAGCAAAAAGAACAAATCTGAAGGCATCACACTATCTAATTTCAAACAGTACTATAACGCCATAGTCACCAAAACAGCATGGTACTGGTATAATAATAGGCACACAGAGCAATGGAACAGAATAGAGAACCCAGAAATAAACCCAAATACTTACAGCTAACTGATCTTTGGCAAAGCAAACAAAAACATAGAGTGGGGAAAGGATACCCTTTTCAACAAATGGTGTTGGGATAATTGGCTACCCACCTGCAGGATCCTCATCTCTCACCTTATACAAAAATCAACTCAAGATGGATTAAGGACTTAAACCTAAGACATGAAACTATAAAAATTCTAGAAGATAACATTGGAAAAACCCTTTATAGCAGCACAACTGCAAAATCATGGAACCAATCCAAATGTCCATCAATCAATGAGTAAATAAAGAAACTGTGGTGTATATATATATACAATGGAATACTACACAGCCATAAAAATGAACTAACAGCATTTACAGTGATCTGGATGAGATTGGAGACTATTATTCTAAGTCAAGTAACTCAGAAATGGACAAACAAACATCACATGTTCTCGTTGATATGTGAGAGCTAAGCTATGAGGATGCAAAGGCATAAGAATGATATGATGGACTCTGGGGACCTGGGGGGAACGTGGGAGGGGGCGAGGTATAAAAGACTACAAATACGGTGCAGTGTGTACTGCTTAGGTTTGGGTGCACCAAAATCTTACAAATCACCACTAAAGAACTTACTCATGTAACCAAATACCACCTGTACCCCAATAACTTATGGAAAAATCAAATAGATGTTATTAAATAAATGCCAAAGAAATAAAATAAAAGGCATGACCATATGTAATAGATCTTAGAAAGATGACCCATCCAAAATAATTGACGTGGATGGCTTCGTTGCTTCATGAATAAGCCCCCTGAGCTACTCAGAAGCCTTGATTATCTAGAGTGAAGCCTTCAGAAGGTGTCTGAGAGCACAAATTACAGTTCATGTTATTTTGCTTAAAAAGATCTGTATCTCTCCAAGTTCAGAATGTATAACTAAACACATCTTATTCTCCAACTTTTGCTTCCCACTACTGAGTGGTGATGCTCTGGATAGCTTAATGAAATACTCTGGAACTCATATTTTCATCTGGAAATGAGAAGATTAAATCCCTTAGATCAGGGGTCAGCAAACTTATAACCCACAGGCCTGCATCTGTTTTTGTAAATAAAGTTTGATTGAAACACAGCTACCCTAATTCCTTTATACGTTGTCCATGGCTGCTCTCACTGAACAATGGAAGAACTGAATCCTTGTGTCAAAGATAATCTAGACTTCAGGGCCTAAAATATTTACTACTTTTCAGGACAAGTTTGCTGATATCTGACTTAGATTATTGTTTATTTTTTAAGTGGAGAGAGATATAAAAGAATGGCAATCCATATATATTGGCCAGGCGCAGTGACTCATGCCTGTAATCTCAGCACTTTAGGAGGCCGAGGCAGGCAAATCACCTGAGGTCAGAAGTTTGAGACCGGCTTGGCCAACATGGTGAAACCCTATCCTTACTAAAAATACAAAAATTAGCCAGGTGTCGTGACACGCCCCTGTAATCCCAGCTACTAGGGAGGCTGAGGCAGGCTGAACCCTTGAGGTGGAGGTTGCAGTGAGCTGAGATCCAGCCACTGCACTCCAGCCTGGGTGACAGAGCAAGACTCCGTAAAACCATATATATATGGTTTTATATATAGATTATATGTATATGAAATGGGAAAACATTCTGATTACTGATTTCCCTTCCTCAGAGCTTAGGTATCTTTTTTTTTGCCATCTCTGCTTCTCATTGGTAGTTTTCTTACTCATCACAGAGCCACCCTTCCCCTTCCTTTCAAGGTTTTCCCTATTGCTTTGTTTTGTGTCTATACTCTCTCTGTGTGTCTATTTCCTTATGTTCATCTTTCTTAGAAACATTTGTCCAGAATTAACCCCAGATAACTAACTAATAATACTTTGAATGCATATGGTATTTTTCTTTACAACGGCCTTTGAAAATACTGTGGCATGGATCTTAAAAACAAAATGACTTTCTAAAAATAAAACAACAAATACAAATTAAGGAACTTGGTCTCTCCTCAGCTAGGTATCTTTTCTTTTGACTTTTTCTGCAGAAAATTGCTAGTGGGCTCCTAGAGCTGTGCTGTACTCACCTCGAGGTATGGAAACATCAGGCTTGGCTTCAGTGACTGAGCTGTTTCTCTGCTTTTGATCTCATTCTAATGCCTTCAACCTTAAATTTCAACTTTCAGTTTTCACCTTTCTCTGCATGCTGCTTATCAACCTTCCCCTGACCTTTTCCACATGGCTTCCCACTGCTTCCTTTTGCTCATGTTTTCTTAGTCTTCTGATCATTCTGCAAGCATTTTCGCTAAATACTATCTTCTCGTCTCTGAAAACCTCTCTCATCCTCTCTGACTCTTTTTCCTTCTAAATAACTTTAAACAGCACACAAACTTCTATTTTTACTTTTTCTTTAAATATGCTTACCTCTGAGCATTAAATTATTCTCATTTCTTTCCCATGAATATCCCACTACAGAATACACACTGGGCTACATTATTTGTATTTTAGCGAGCAGCCTTGGGGCTCCTTTCCCAGGCTGTTGTCATTAAAAGGACTAAAGCAAAACATTGAAACAAATAATAACATGGACTGTTCTCTATAGTGAATCTGAGAACAAGCAATCAATTTCAACTAAAAACGAGGTACTGTATGTCCCATTATTACCTGCTGTAGTTTGGTTCTGGTGAAGAGAAGAGATGGAGTTAATTGAGAAAGTTTCTCTGCCATTTAGTGTAAAGCATCTCTCTTTATTTATTTATTTATTTATTTAGAGATGGGGTCTCACTCTGCCACCCAGAGTAGAGTGCAGTGGCATGATCTCAGCTCACTGCAACCTCTGCCTCAAGTGATCCTCCTGCCTCAGCCTCCTGAGTAGCTGAAAGTACAAGTGCCCGCCATCACACCAGGCAAATTTTTGTGTTTTCAGTAGAGATGGGGTTTCACCATGTTGGCCAAGCTGGTATCGAACTCCTGACCTCAAGTGACCCACCTGCCTCGGCCTCCCAAAGTGCTAGAATTACAGGCATGAGCCACCGCGCCCAGCCGAGCATCTCTCTTTAAACTACTTTATCCACACTGACAATTTACATTCAGTACTAATCAAAAAGGAAACTAGAGGCCGGACACGGTGGCTCACGCCTGTAAATCCAGCACTTTGGGAGGCCGAGGCGGGTAGATCACCTGAGGTCAGGAGTTTGAGACCAGCCTGGCCAACACAGTGAAACCCCGTCTCTAACAAAAATACAAAAAATTAGCTGGTGTGGTGGCAGGTGACCGTAATCCCAGCTACTCAGGAGGCTGAGGTAGGAGAATCACTTGAACCCAGGAGGCAGAGGTTGCAGTGAGCTGAGATCATGCCATTGCACTCCAGTCGGGGCAACAAGAGCGAAATTTTGTCTCCAAAAAAAAAAGGAAACTAGGACTTGAGCTAGGGCATTTTAAAACACCACAATTACAACATAGGTTTAATAATAAAAAATAAAACACTAACATCCAGTGATCACTCAGTGTATGATAGTCCTTACACATATAAAGTACTTTATAGAATTATCTCTTGTAATCCTTCCCAGCACCAATGCATACAATGGTTTAGGTTGGACATTGCATGAGGGTAGCACAACTAAAAAGACTGTCACATCATAGCCCTCTTTATCATTTTGAAGATTGTTCATATTTTTATCATAACTTGGCTAACTTTAAAGATGATGGAGCTATATATGTATCAAGATAGTTTGCTGACAGAGGGCAGTAAAATGTCTTACTTAATAGGGTTGATATATATTACATTTTGCTTGGACTTACAAAGGAAGAATATATTTGATTATTAAAAGATCTTGATGATCTAACAACATTCAAAATAACCTACATTTCTAAATAAGTTTTTCTCACTGAAGTACTAACTGATTAGTATCTTAAATTTTTTTCAAATCTCTGTAGTTCATATATTCTGGCACTTGTCTTCTGTACTCAAGTAAGATAGCAGAGTTCTATTTTAAGTATACAGGCATTTTTATTATGATACAAATAACTAGGTAATAGCTAATATAATTTAGCATCAATAATATACAAAGTATGTATTAAATTGACATAAATTAGAGATTACTACATAACCATCTGCTGATTATATTAGAGCACTTATTTATTTGTTGCTATGGAAATTTTATAATTAACTGCTGTTAAAATTTTTGACTTGTTATCTATAAATTTGATTTTCTAATTATTGTAATTAAAAATTCAAATTGAATATTATATTGTTTAATCATCTGATATATAGTATTTATTCAGAATGACTTTATGTTTGTATAATTGTAATTAATGATAATATATAATATACTAACTTCAAAAGTTCTTTTTTCACTTGAGGAATGAGAACCTTTCTCTAATTCACACAAAGGTGTCCTGTGGGCTAGCAGCAGCCTTGATCTTTCAGCCAATTTCATGATGGAGAAGATACTGTTATTATCTCCTTTTTACAGAAAGGGAGGCTTAGAAATGTTAAACAGTATGCCCACATCACAGAGACAGCAAGTCATGGGGCAAGATTCAAACCCTAGCAGTTTGAGCCAGAGCTCAACGTAGGCAGCATAACTCTCACTGCTGAATAGCAAGGATTGAGGAATTACAGGTATCACCTCCCAAAAAGGACCTCCCGTACCTTCCTGTCTGGATGGTCATTTCTCCCACTGATGTCACTCATTGATTATGCAACAAAAGTGAATGCATTTCTTACAGAAGATCACAGTGGTGACAACAGAAGCTGATCAGAACTAGCAAGATGGAAGACTCATTCAGTGTGGATTTCCAAAAATATGTGTATGTTTCAGGAATCGATGAGAAGCACATTTTGATGCAAAACAGACCTAGATTCAAATTATTCCTCTGCCACCTATTCAAAAACCCTTCCTCTCAAGCTCCTGGTCCCCCTCCAGCATACAAAAGCACATCCTATATATATCTCCAACCATTCACCTGTCCAAACCAGGAACCTTGGAATCAGCCTTGACACCTTCCTTTCTCTCCCCACCCCACCTCTTCCCACCCATCGCCAAGACCTGTCCATTTGACTTTGCAAATATCTCACACACACGTTTCTCACCATGTGTACCATTGCCACCCTGGCCTCACCATTATTTCACCCCAGAATTACTATAACACCCTCTTAACCACTTTCCCTTCTCACCCTCTGACTCCTCTCCCATTTGCTCTCCCCACTGTACCCAGATTGACTATTCATCTCATCAAGGAATGCATTCCCTTAAAACCTGTGAATGCAATGCCTATCATTTCTAAATATCAAGCTCTATCCTAGCCTACACAATCTTACAAGATGTGCCACCTCTCCTTCTCCAGTCATCTCCTGTGTACAGCAGATCTGCCTGCTGATTCTCAGATACTCCCAGCTCCCACCTACACCAGGGCCTTTGCACATGCTTTCTCTTTGGACTACTTAACACCCATGTACCTTTCATTACTCAGCCTCACCATCAGAACCTCCAGGTACGTGCTCCCTGACCTTGGCCTTTCCCTCATATCTCTCCTCATGTCTACTGGCCCATGGTCAGATCTGGTCACCCTGTGCTAGCTTCTCCTATACCGCATGTTTTGTTTTTTCCTTCACAGACTTTATTACAGGTTTTAATTATACATTGATATATGATTATTATCGGTTAATGTCTGTCTTCTGTCATGGGGAGCGTCCACATTTGCTGTGCTCCCCATTTGGATCTCAGTGCTTAGCACAAAGCAAAGTCACCAAATTCTTGTTCAATAGCACACAGAACTATGTAGCTGTGAGCAAATTACTTAAACTTTCCCAAAAAACACACAGTGTGGGGGAACAATACTGCCTCCAAGGTTTTTTCCAGGCTTAACTAGAATCAGCTATGTAAAGCACTAAACAGAATAGGCTCATTTACTCGATACATGGTAGCTATTCCTGCTATTATTCCCTACAATATGCTGTGGGCCATCAGAATTTGTCCTCATTTTAAAATTGTTTCTAGTCCTGTAAAAACGGAAAACATTCACACAAATAATTAAAACACTATAGGACAAGAGTCTATCACATTAGCCAACAGAAGGCCTGACCTAACAGGCTTTGGCCTTCACAAATGTGAAGTCGCCGACATTCAGGATACCTTCTATCATCTCTCCTTTAGGGACCGTCAGGGTCCTGCTGCTTGGATCACAAGCATGGCATTATCAAGAGATTGGCTCAAACACCATCTCCTCAGTATAGACTTTCATGATGCTGCCAAGAAGAATTAACACCTTTTTCATCCCATGTCCTCCAGCAGTGTGTGTCTGTGTGTGTGTGTGTGTGTGTGTGTGTGTGTGTGTGTGTGTATCCCTATTAAGAAATTAAAGTTCCTCAAAGGCAAGAATCATGTTTTTCATTTCTATATTCCTAACCAAATCAACAATAAATGCCCAAATAAGTTTCATTGAATGAATGAATGAATGAAAAGGAAATTAAAATTACACACACGACAGTGGATATGTAGAAAAGACAAGCACAGCAAGAGCAACTAGGCTGCCCAGGGAGGCAGTATGCAAGTCCAGAATCTAGCTTATGTTCAGAGGGCTTTCAAAAGACAGATCAAAGGAAGTGGAGCCTGGGTAAGAGGCAGCCCTAGTCTGTTTACTCTTCAGTCACTTTGCAACTTACCTGCTGCCCCCACCCCAGGTCTGCTTTGACATGAGATCTTTAAATGTTGAGGTGGGAAGGGGGGAATCACTTAACTGCTATCTGATTCTTCATCTGTAAAATAGAGCTACTGACACTGACCTTCCTCACAGAGCTATTGTGTGGGATAATTAATTAATAATTGCAGAATCCTTTGAGAGTATAAAGTGCAACATAAATGCTAAGCATAATTTTCACACAGTCTCTGCTGGCTCTTCTCAAGCACATTCCGGCCGGCCTCGGTGCCTTTGATCTGCTGTTACCACCCGCAATAGAGCAAACAATGCCTTTGTATCATTAAGCAAATGCATAATGAATGGTATTCATTGTTAAAGGTTACTTAGCAATATAACTTTTTTTTGCCTTTTGAATGGGAACATCCACCGGTGAGAGGATTATGTAAGCTAATAGCTAATGTATCAAAGGAAAGGAGAGAAAAGAAACAGCCATGGCAACCAGAGCAATAGGGCCCAGGCTTTGGCCTTCAGAAGAAACCTGTATCCACCTAGGAAAAGGAGGATAAGGACTAACTGGGAGAAAACCAGAGGGGATGGTGAACAGAAAAGTCAACAATGGGAAATGGCAGACTGTGCCCTAGGCATCCTCTGGCTGTCAGATCTCGGCTTATTGCACGAGACATAATCTGCCATCTTCAGGAGTGTGAACCTGGTCTGTCATTGTCCTCTTCAAGTCTCTGGGTTCTTCCCTTAATGCCCACTGGTGCTGTGGTGGGAAGATTGTGTTTTTCTTTGAATATAACCTTTTCTAGAGATAGAGGTGGGCGGCACTATGATCAGAGAACCTTTATCCTCCTCTGCATTCCTCCCGATGCTCAGCTCTTCCCAGAGAAATGGCCCTCAACCCAATGCCGGGGCAATCGCTAGCCCCAGGAACAATCGTCCCAAGATTCTCAAGGTAAATGAGACAGCCTGAGAAAGATCACCTCCTCCCATAAAATGCGAAAAAGCTCACAACTTGTTCATTGGCTCATTTGATTTAATATCAAAAGATTGGAGCAGTATTACAACTCCCTTAAGTGTTCCTTTGAGATTTAGACAAATAACAAATGTTTACTGATTTGGTTTAGATTTTTAAAGTTCAGACTTCAGTACGCTAGCACAGTCTTAAGGTATTTGGTAATTCTACAAGTTTAATTTTTAAATGTTAGAGTTAACTTTTATGTCATGTTTTTCAAAAACTATATGAATTTACAATGTACTCCTCTCTCTATATTCCTTTAAATAATACCCAAAACACAACTCTCATATACCCCTCTATGTTTTACTGCCTTGGCTACAGGGATTTTATGTCTCTTATTTGGCATTGCTGTTTATTGTCACTTCCCCCATAATTCTGGTTTTTGCTGGCCTGTTTTTTTATTTTATCCTTTTGAAAGTCTTTCTTCACTATGCTTAGTTAAGTCAAACTTTGAAACTCTTGGTAAACGCCATAAAATTTTTCTTAACATGGAACAAGATCGCCACCCAGTGGCCATGCTGAGCTTCACGCTATGCATTTTTCCCGATTTTTCCCCTCACATTTTTATTTATCTGGACTGCAGAACAGAGGTGTCCTTAAAGAATAGCCCAGCCCCTTCATTTTTCTGAGGAGAAAACTGAAGGTCAGAAGGGTTAACATTTGGTCAAGTCCACAATACCACAATAAGACCCATGCCTTAGGACAGGCTTCAGTCCTCATGTTTTCAACGACTACCTCAGAACTGGAGGTGACCTTCAGGATCAGCCAATCCAAGCCCTCTAACATACAGATGAGGACACTGAGGCACAGAGAAGAAAAATGGCTTCTCAAGATTTATGGAGTTGACTAAATGGGACAAAACCCAGCTTTATTAACACTTAGCCTGATGTTCATTCTCCTACTTAGACCAATCTCATTTTAAATATTTTATTTTCCCCCTTGGATTATCATAATTCCAGTCTTTAATAGGTGATCATAGTAGATGAGCATAAAATGGTCAGCCCTTGCCTTCCTCAAAATGAATAAAGTTACACAATGGGAACCCTCAGAAAGGTAAAATTCATTCTCATTAATGTACTGTTCATTGTTGGTATATCCAAAAATATTTCACCACTTTTGTTTATACTTAGGAGGTGATAGATTTAATTAAAGGCAATTAGAAATTCTAACTATGCCTTCTTTCAGTTTAAAGAGAATACTCGGCCAGGCGTGGTGGATCACTCCTGTAATCCCAGTACTTTGGGAGGCAGAGGCAGGCGGATCACCAGGTCAGGAGATCGAGACCATCCTGGATGACACAGTGAAACCCCGTCTCTACTGAAAATACAAAAAATTAGCCAGGCATGGTGGCGGGCGCCTGTAGTCCCAGCTACTCAGGAGGCTGAGGCAGGAGAATGGCGTGAACCTGGTAGGCAGAGCTTGCAGTGAGCCGAGATTGGGCCACTGCACTCCAGCCTGGGCGACAGAGGGAGACTCCGTCTCAAAAAAAAAAAAAAGAATACTCATCTCTGGTTCAAAATGTCTTGATTCTAGAATTTCAATACTTGGATTTGAACACTTCCTCTGACAAGTTAGGGATGACTTCACATTGTCCACTAACTTCAAAGTCCTCTTAATGACATGAGAAAGATCCACAACA
Organism: Symphalangus syndactylus; assembly: GCF_028878055.3. NCBI lineage: Eukaryota > Metazoa > Chordata > Mammalia > Primates > Hylobatidae > Symphalangus > Symphalangus syndactylus. The sequence continues at coordinate 133,128,884 of NC_072424.2, read as the reverse complement.
TTGAAGACTCCTTATCACTCTAAACAATTTTGAGTTCCTAAACTCAGGTGAATAAGATTCACAGAGAGTAGCAGATGCTGCCTGGCTTTGCCCCACCCCAGATCCGCATGATCCTCCTGAGTTCATCTGCAGCTGTGATCCAGGCAAACTGACAGCTCCCTACCTCCTCTGCTGTCTTCCACGCCTGGGGGCTTTGGAGCCTCCCCAACTTCTGGTGGGACAATGCTGAGTTGGGCTGCATACGGTTTTTCAAAAGATCCCCTGGGACTGAGCCCCAGTTGCCCTGAAGCCCTAACTTGAAACTACTCCCTAACCCCTGGAATTGGCCTTTCTCCTTTTCCCATGGCATTTTCCCCACTTCCTCACTTGTGTTTCCTGGAATCACCTCTCCAGGAGTAGTAATTGAACAAACAAACAACCTGCATCCACACCCTTGCCTCAGGGCCTGATTTTCAGGGGATACAAACAACTGACTCTGCATTGTAGAGAAGCCCTGTTTTGCCTTGATGACACAACTAGTCTCTAATAATGGCGTCCCAAGAGGTTGTTCAGTCTGGCCTTTCTCCCTGTATACAAGCAGATTAACTAGGAAGCATGAGAAGTTGAAATGTCAGGGCCTTTCATTTGAACAAGCCATTTTTGAGCCTTGGGAAGGGCTCTAGAAATCTACTCACATGGTATGTTTTTATAAAATTTACAAAAGCAAGACATTTTAACCCTAGTCAGTCAAGACCACTGTCTCTTTTCAGGTTGTATTCTGGTGATGTAGAGCACTTTGGGAATCTAGATAAAGGGGAAATTGAGTTAGAAATACACATTTTAACTGAAATTTGGCAAGATGTTTCAGAACATTTCAGTAAAATAAATGTAAAATTACAGACTCCTGTTGGGAGAATATGGAGTGTTCTTTCTGTTATCTTTAAATCAAGAAGTTAAAGAACTGAGAGAAAATGTCAATAAAAAAGTAATAAGAGTAAGACAGAAAAGCAACAGAGTGAGCAATAAAATCAACAGAAATTATTTCAATATCAAGAAGTAAATTGCAACAAAAACATTCAGCATATCAAATGCAGTCAGAAGAATAGAGTAAAAATAATGATAGGCTTATGGATTATTTGATAACCCAATTAATAAACACAAGTGAATCATATGAATACACTGGAAAAAAATTAAATACCCCAATTTTTTTACACCAAATATTGATATCAATGAATAAAATATAAACTCACAATACATCACCACAATGAGTATACCTATGACAAATTGGTTAATGAGTGTCATTAATTCAAGTGCTTAACATAGGATAGTGCACTAGAAAGCTTGAAATGCCTTGAAAACAGACAGATCATATGTGCAAAAAACTTAATAGAGGTTTTCCAAATTTGAGAACAATCCTAACAATTTATATGACATTGCCAACTATGAATTGTTAAAGCTATAAGAAATGTTTCTAAATTATCAAAAATAAAAAACAAACTGTAATCAATCATGGTAGAAGAAAGATGAAATTATCTTTCTATTCTCTCTGGGATATATTCCTAAAATATTATCATATGAAGATGAAACTGAAGAGTTTGCTTTCAAAAATGGAAGGGAAAAATCATCAAAGAAGCCTGAAAGTAGGAAATTTGATTAAATACTAGGCTAAATAAAATAAAATAAAATGTATTTGTTTACTTTTAAAATAAAAAATATTCTATTACTTTTCAGGATGTTGTTGTTTGTGCTCTTTGTCATTAAGTATCTGTCATTTCTTGTCAATCCTTTTCTTATTCCAAATAAATGGTTTTGATACTTAATTTTACATTTATAATGTGGTATTCTTTTTTTAAAGAAAGCCTCCCAAATTATATAAGCTTCCAGGACCGCTTCTTCCCAAAGCTTCCTCTAACAGTGAAGGGCCTTTTTCCTGCAACAAAAAAAAGAAGCAAAATGCTCTATGTTCCACTTAATACACAAGAAAAGGACATATATCACAAGACTCCCAAAAAGCCAATGCATATAATAGAGTGGGAAAATAGTATACGACCTTTCTCACAGGACACGAATCATTATATTTTACAATAAACTAAGCTGAGAGTATATACATTTAAATTACATGCCTACCACATTTGTTAGTGACCTGTACTGCTAGTGGTGCCCAAACTTAAAAAGCAAACAAAAAAAGTCTGTCATCTGAGTTACAAAGATAGTCATGGCAAGTGAATGAAGGAAAACTGACAGAGATAATGGATCAGTATACCATGTTACACTTTTTAGGCTTAGGGACTAATAAGAAAGTAAGACAGTGTTTCACAAACGGCAGGTCATAACCTATTATTGAGCAGTAATAATTATTATAATAAATTTTGTAACAATTACTTTTTTAAAGGCAAATAGTTTAGAAAATGGTTGGTAAAAGATTGCATCACACATATAGAATGTTTTGTCAAACTTTTAAGTGTGTGTATATATAGGGTGTGTGTATATATAGGGTTACAATGTAAAAGGCATTTCTTACTGTGGGTAATGGTCTAAAAAGTTTGAATAATACATATGAGAAATAAAGGGTTGGGGCCAGGCATGGTGGCTCACGCCTGTAATCCCAGCACTTTGGGAGGCTGAGATGAGTGGATCACTTGAGGTCAGGAGTTTTCAAGACCAGCCTGGCCAACAGGGTGAAACCCTATCTCTACTAAAAACACAGAAATAGCTAGGCGTGGTGGCACATGTCTGTAATACCAACTACTGGGGAGGCTGAGGCAGGAGAATTGCTTGAACCTGGGAGGCAGAGATTGCAGTGAGCTGAGATCACACCATTGCACTCCAGACTGAGTGAAGAAGCGAGACTCTGTCTCAAAAACAAAAAACCAAAAAAACGGTTGGCTGCAGATTGAAGCACAAGAGAATAAGAATAACAGGGACAGTTACAAAAACTTGGTTTGGCAATCTGCAACAAATCATTCTAAATTCATTGGAATTTGGTAGGCATTTTTCCTATAGATATAGGAAGTCATTAAAATATGCTTTTGTAGTTTCACCTAGGAATCCACCATGACTTAAACATAGTTTAAATTAAAAATAAACTAAACTTTAAACTAAAAACAGTTTAAGCCATAATTGGATTCCTAGGTGAAACTACAAAAGCCTATTTAACTCATAAGTAATATATAAATTATAATATGATATGCTATGATAAGATGTGATGTTAATATATTATGACATGATATAATAAAACATAATGCAAGATAAATGAACTATTGTAGTTATTATAGTCCTAAGCCAGCACTCTTCTTTCCTTCCCCATAGTCCCTACCATTTATAAGACTCTTAAGCAAACTGTTTTGAAGATAATCTAAAATTACAGGATTTCCATCACAACATAATGTATACAATTTCACAACACAATTTAACATTTTATTATGATCATTCAAGATTTTATATTTTGCACCTCCACTTGATTTGGTATAACTGTTACCTAAACCTTTCTGCTGAATTAGAACCACTGACCCTTCCTCACTCCCATCCCCAAAAAGAACAAGAAAGGTGCCAAATAGGCCTAAAATGAATAGTTTCAAAGTGGACAATGGTAAGATCAAATGATGCACTAGTGTTAAGGTATAACATTTGTAATTCTGTCCTGAAGATAACTCTCCAGTGTTAAAATTGTCAGTGCCTCTAAATAATGAAGCAAAAGAATAAAGAGTTAATATGAAACAGCCAAGCTCAATAAAAATCTACGGAAGGAAAAATCAACTTTCATGAAAGCTACAGAATAATAAATGAGCTGTAATCTTCCGAGCTTACTTTGTCATATGTTACAACAACAATAAGGGAACTATATCCTGATGGTTATTTCATTTCAATACCATAAGAACATTTATTTTAATACCATACAATTTGTATGTTGATTATATATAGCTAGATCTATGTCTACTAGATGAGTGTATTCACACAGGAAGAGGAAGGAGAAGAGAATTAATGAATTTATGAAACAACTTCAGTGTGTTAGGCACTATATTTAGTCCATTACATGCATTGTCTTATGAAGTATAATGAGACGTAATACATATTTTGTAATGCTATAAGGCATGTTACTATTCTTATGTTACAGTCAAAGCAGCTACATTGGTTTTCTGTGGCTAAGGTAACAAATTACCATAGACTTAGTGGCTCAAAACAACACAAGTGTATTATCCTACCATTCAGTCATTTAGAAGTCTGAAATGGCTCTCACTGAGCTCAAATCAAGATGTCAGCAGGGCTGCCCTCCTTTCTGGAGGCTCTAGGGGAGAATCAATTTCCTTTCCTTTTCCAGCTTCCAGAGGATGCTCAACCTTCTTGCCTCTTGAACCTCCTCCACCTTCTTCCTCCATCTGCAAAGCCAGCAACATCAGGCCAAGTCCTTCTCACACTGTCATCTCTCTGGCTCTCTCTTCCAATTCTCTTTTCCACTTTTGAGGACTCATGATTGCAATGGGCTCACCCGCATAATCCAGGATCATTTCCCTGTCTTAAAGTTAGCTGACTGGCAACCTATACTCCATTTGCAACCTAAATTCCCCTTTGCCACGTAACCTCACATATTGACATTTTCCAGAGATTAGAATGTGAACATCTTTGGGGGCCATTTTTCTGCTTACCACAAAAACTAAGTTCCAAAAAGATTAGGTACCTTGCCCAAGGTCACATAAGTAAAAGGAGGATGGAGCCTGGATTTTTACCCAAGTTTTGTTAACTACAGCACCCCTGCTCTATTCAATACAGTTTGCTGTACAGTTTGTGTCTAAAACTGGCAACAATCTCCATGGTTTGGGTCTCATCAGGAAACATATCTTGGTGCCCCTTGTGTGCCAGGCACCCTGCTACTGCTGCATACACAAAGACGAATAAAATACAGTTTTCTTTGAAGAGCTGAGAGTCTGACAAACGAGGCCCTGAAATTATATTATGTTACAATGCAGTATATGATGATGCAAGTTACTATATTGCAAAATGCAACATGGATTCTGCTGGGTCTATGAATGTAGCACAACAGGACCTCAGAGGGGAAGGGATCAGGACCAGAGTGGAGAGCGTGACAAGAAGGTGGTCAATAAATATCAAAAAGTTTCTCACAAGGAGTCACACTTGTGTTGGGCCCAGAAAAATGAATAGGATTTCACCCCACAAAGCAGATAAAGTTGCAGAGGCATTCTTGTGGAGTAGCAGGTCTCAGGATATACTAAGGAAATAAAGGGAGGTGTGACAGAAATGCAACTAGAAAGGAATTTAGACCCAGATTGTGTCAGACCTTGAGTGGCACAGTAAGAGGTCTGAACATTCTCCCTGTAAGTGGAAAAAAAGGAACCAGGAAAAAATTTAAGCTAAAGAGGAGCATGAGGTGGAGAGAGAGATCTGACTTACAAACATAAACTTCTTGGAAAGGCTACTGTGATGGCTTCACGATAGGGGTTCTTGGGAAGAAATGTAAGACAGTCTACAAAAAGATCTACCTAGGACTTTTAAAAGTTTGAAAACAGCTATAATTTTTGGAGTTACATATTCTTATAGAAAATAAAATGTACCCTAACTAATCAGAGGAAGTCATTTTCATTCGTTCATTTAGCAAATATGCATTAAATATCCACTGTGTATCAGAATCTCTTCTAGATGAACAATTGGTTCACTTTAGTGAACAAATAGATACTGCCCTGTTTTCATGGATCCTACATTTTAGTAGGACATGTACACAGAAAAACAAATAAGCAACAAAAATAATAATGAAAATAAAGGGTAGTTGTACCAAAGAGGGCAAACAAGACTGAGATGAAGAGTCACAGAACAGGTAGTGAGACCCTTGCATAGAAACAGGACTGACTGATACTTAGTCTGAATATACCAGAATATTATACTTGTTACAATATTGAATTAGGACACAGCCACACCTGCCAAAAATAAGATACTCCCAGGCTCCCCAAAATACCTGCCACTGGTTCCTGAGCCACACTGGATTCTCCCTTAAGACTTCCTAGAAGTCCTCATAAACCACCAACCAGAGTTAATGCTTGGCCTGAGGTCACATACAGAGCTCCGTGACCTCTGGCATTTTTTCTGATTGTTAGACATTGACTGTCACCTTTTGGTAGGTCAGTTAGCAAAGATACTGATAGAGAAAAAGAAGAGCAGTTGTGTACTCTGAACCTGAACCTGTTCTACCAAGATGGAACCTTTGGAGGAAATGTGTTGATGTGACACTTAAGACTATGCTAAAAAAAAAAAAAATTGAAGGAAGCAATAATAAAGCAAAATCTTAAGGAGAACTTATCAAAGGTCAAATTAGGTTCTTCTCTTGTTAGAATTTGTCAAGAAAAGTTCTAGCTGAAGAGGTCACCTTGAAGTTGAGACAGAAAAAGAAAAGGCGATAGCCAGCTGAAGAGTAGGAGGTGATCATCCCAGGCAGAGAAAACTGCATATGCAAGAAAAGAGAGGAAGTAAGCACTTGGCATGTTTGAAGAACTGAAAGAGGACCAGCATGGCCACAGCTTATCTTCAGGAAGGTGGATCTAAATGAGGTTGGACATAGGTTTTTTAGCCCATAGCGAGCGATTAGATTTTTATTTTAAATGCAATGGGAGGCCCCTGAAGGGCTGTATGCAGATAAGTGAAGTGATCCAATTTCCACTTTTAAAGATCATTTTGCTGCTGAATATAAACGTATTGTAGAACAAGACTGTAGAACAAGACTGAAAGCTGTTGCGGGAATGAACGTGAAAGATGCTGGCAGCAGAACTGGAGAGAAGTCAAGTGTGAGATCTGTTGTGGAGATAGGATTTTGGGAATCGATGATGGTATGGGATACAGGTGTTGAGGGGATGAAGAGGTCATTCATGAATGTGGTGATATCAAATAATAGGTTTTCAATATAGACAAAACAGCCTTATATTGGAAGAACATGCCATTTAGGACTTTCATAGCTAGAGAAGACAATTCGATGCCTGACTTCAAAGCCGCAAACAACAGGCTAACACTTATTAGGGGCTAATGAAGCTGGTGACTTTAAGTTGAAACCAATGCTTATTTATCATATTAAAAATTCTAGGGCAAGTAGGAATTATGCTAAATCTACTCTACTTGTGCTCGAGAAATGAAACAACAAAACCTGGATGACTGTACATCTGTTTACAGCATGGTTATTGAATATTTTAAGTCATTGTTGAGACCTACTGCTCAGGAAAAAAAATAAAAAGAGTCTTTAGATTCTTTAAAATATTACTGTTCACTGATAACTCACCTGGCCACCCAAGAGCTCTGATGGAGACATACAAGGAGATTAATATTGTTTTCATGCTTGCTAAGATAACATCCATTCTGCAGCCCATGAATCAGAGTAATTTTTACTTTCAAGTCTTATTATGTAAGAAACCCATGTTGTAATGGTATAGCTGCCCTAGATTGTAATTCCTTTGATGGATCTGGGCAAAGTAAATTGAAAACCTTCTACAAAGGAGTCACCATTCTAGATGACTTTAAGAACATTCATGATTCACGGAGGAGGCCAAAATATCAACATTAACAGAAGTTTGAAAGAAGTGGTTTCTAACCCTCATGGATGACTTTGGGGGGTTCAAGACTTCAGTAGAGGAAGTAATGGCAGATGTGGTAGAAGTAGCAAGAGAAATGGATTTAGAAGTGAAGCCTAAAGATATGACTGAATTTCTGCAATCTCGTGTTAAAACTTGAACGAATTAGGAGTTGCTTCTTAGGAATTAACAAAGAAAGTGGTTTCCTGAGATGGAATCTACTCCTGGTGAAGATACTGTGAACACCGTTGAAATGCCAACAAAAGATTTAGAATATTACATAAACTTAGTCGATAAAGCAGTGGCAGGATTTGAAAGGACTCATTCCAGTTTTGAAAGAAGTTCTACCATGGGTAAAATGCATTCTCTGCTACAGAGAAATCTTTCACAAAAAGAGTTAAAAGATGCAACAAACTTCACTGTCTTATTTTAAGAAACCACCACCCTGATCAGTTAGCAACCATCAAGTCAAGGCAAGACCCTCTACCAGCAAAAAGGTTAACATTCACTAAAGGCTCAGATGACCGTTAGCACTTTTTTAGCTATAAGGTATTTTAAATTAGGGATGTACATATTTTTTGCAGCCATAATGCTATTGCACACTTAATAGACAACAATAGAATGTAATCATAACTTTCATATGCACTGGGAAACCAAAAACTTCATCTGTCTCACTTTATGGAGATATTCACTTTATTTTGGTGGTCTGGTGCTGAACCCATAGTATCTCAAAGGTTTGCCTATATAATAAAGGCTAGTTTATAATGCTGTTAGCATATTTTCTTCATTCACAAAAAGGTTTGCTTACGGTATAGGAAAAAGCCCTACCCATAGCTCCCTGAGTCGAACGAGTTGCCCATCCTCAACATCTCATTAGGATACTTGACAATAATTCACAGACCTTTCGGGACAATGAGCAGGCTTTCAAACACTGCTTGAAATAGGGATAAATGCTATATTTTCAAAAATAGTGTAAGTGTTCCATGGTTCCCTCAGGCAATTAGCTCGTGTTGTTGCCATAAGTTGCCCTACTTCTACCCCCACAGAATAAGCATTTGGTCCGTCTGCTCAGAGTTATCACGTTTTTCCTTCTTCCCTCTAGGTAGGTCACTAGATTCCTTTGTGAATGAACAGCGGGCATCAAAGAGCCATTAAAACAAAAAAAAACACTAAATATGTGTGAAATGCAGCTCTTAGTATTTCTCTGGAGCATTGAATCACATTATATGTAATTATAAAATACTATCAGAAAAGGGCACTTTACATACCATAATAGTCATTTTATAAAGTTCAATTCGGCAATTCCAAGCCACATTTAATTTTCTCTCAAAATTCCCACATGGCAGGAAGATATTGCTCTCTGAAGCTTTCAAGTCTCTTTCAGGGAATGGTAAAATGACAACCTTTTAGAATTAGCACTTTTTCTGTAAATAGACACTAAATCACTTATACCAAATAAAGTCACATATGCATTTTTATTAAAATAAATACTAAAATAGTAAGTAATTTTCCTACATAATCATTTTGGAATTTTACGCAATTTAGAATACTGCAATATAGTTTAGTATGAATCATTTGTAGTTCTTCATCTTCACTGACAGGTGGGGCTAGTGATTTCTGTATTAATTATAATATTTTAGCATATTAAAATCTGTATCTAGATGAAGCAGACACTTCAAAGCTTCAAAACTGATGAAACTGCATACCTCTCTTTTAAGGGATAAAACCATTTGCATTAATATGTGAAATACACTACTAAAACACCCCCTGCTGATTTCTTAGGCTTTTGCGGGGAGTTATGCATAATTTTCTGAAAATTAAAAACTGAGGATTATTTATGATAAAAATTGGATCTCAAGAACTATTAAAAACTTGGAAGATTCTCCTAAGCTAGAATTTTTAACTCAGTTAAAAAATTATTTAACACATATCAAAGGTTAGTAAAAAGCACAGTGCAGTCAGAAGATCTAAACTCAGTTCCACCACTTACTAGCAAAGCACTGTCCCATGGTCTGAATGTCCCCCAAAATTCATGTGCTGAAACTAAATCACCAGTGTGGTAGTATATTGACAGGGACGCCCTAAGTGGGTGATTAATTGATTGAGGTAGAGCTCTCATAAATGGGATTAGCAACCTTATGAAGAGCTAGAGGGAATTAGCTAATCCCTTTTTGCCCTTCTGCCTTTGGACATGCAAGGACATGACATTCCTCTTTTCTGGGGGATGTAGCAACAAGATGCTATCTCGAGGTAAACAGAGCAGCCTTCACAAGGCACCAAAGTTGCCAGCTTCTTGATCTTGGACTTTCAGCCTCCAGAACCGTGAGAAGTACATTTCTGTTCTTTATAAATTACCCAGTCTCAGATATTTTGTTATAGCAGCAGGTATGAACTAAGACACATGTTTGTGAACCTACATCACAGAATTGAAATGAGAATTAAGTAACAAAGGAAGCTGCTTTATAAATAGGTCATAATCTAACAAATGTCAGTTATTGAAGATGGCATGGTATAAACCATCCATAAATTCTTATTTAGATCTGGGGACAAATTATCAGGAATCTACAAATTCTCCACGCAAAGGTGTTTTACTCATTTAGATTTTAGTTTATTTTTATGTTGATGTTAACCTTTTAAAAAGTTCATGTGATTATATTTGGGGTCATCTGAATATCCTCTTTATACTTGTTACACAACGTGTGTGTTCATGGTAGCATTAGTGCCAAATAATTCAAATTCACTTGTTTCCAAGCTACTGAAAACAGATGCAGGCAGACTTAATATGTAGCTTCCATGTTCTTCCAAAAGAAAGACAAGCGACAATGGAAAAAAATTTGAACAAAGGTTTGGTAATAGTTTGACTCCAGAAAACTAATGAGAACATTCAGATATTACATGGCACACTGTAACACTGGTAGGCTGAAACTTAAAAAAAAAAAAAAAAAAAAAGGAATCCTGCCAGTTAGCACCAAGTGTAGTGATTTAAAAGTGTTCATCATTGTCAATTAATAAGACCATTTGTATTGGTTTTGTATATATTTATTGCAATTGTTTTAAATAGTCATATGAAAACTGCAAGCTTATGTTTACACCTAGATTTGTATTTCTATATATTTAAATGTTACAAAATTAACATATATTAACTTAAAAATAATAAGCTGATACTTAAGTATGGCCAGTGAGATCAGAACTCAGAAAAAACACAACTCAGGTTGTCTTCTCTCTGTACTTTGCTGTCTGACTCTGGGCATTGTCAAATGACTTCACCTCCCCTATTTCTTCACAGCAAACTAAGAATGATAATCTCATTCACATGGGACCATTGTGAGGAGTACAGGAAATAATGATATAACCGTGAAATAATGCTTTGTCAGGTATAGTGTGTTTTGGACAATAAGATATCTAAATCAAGAGTTTGTACTTTCAGTCTACATTTTGATGCCATGTTGGGCAAATCTCCTTACCTCTATGGTAGTCATCACTGTTTTTTAAAGCTAGGAGATTATCTCAGTTCCTTTTAAAATAGCTTTTATAGAAGGTGGTTGAGTTTTCCACTGGAATTTCAAAGTACTCCTCATTTCTATATCCATACCCATAGTTATTTCGTTTTCCATTAGCTTTCTTAAAAACTTACTAATTGAGGAACAAAAACTTTAAGATTCATTTGTGATCAGTGCAGCAATATCCAAATATAAGCAGGGTTAAAACAGCAAAATTCTCCCACCTATCAGAGAAACTTTAATATTTTTTTTTGCTTCTTTGTTTTATCTGGTATAACGGAAAGACAGAACTCATATTTCAGTCTTCTCTCTGTTCTTAGCTGTAATCCTAGCAAACCGAATGACCTCTTTACACTGGCCAATTATTCATCTGCTAAATAATTATAACAGCCACCACTGATCACGTGCGAGCTTACCCAATGCCATGCGTGCACTACGTTCTGAATGCGCACACCAGGAGATCTCTCTCATTTAGTGCTCACAATTTTGAGGTAGACATTAGGTCTATTTAACTGATGAAAAAACTGAGGCTGAACGAAGTTAAAAACCCGTCATGCAGCATCTGCAGAGCAGCGATTCTAAAAACACCTCACTGTAAGAAAGAATTGCTAACAAACAATAGCTTTGCCTCTAAGCACCCGCTTTTCCTCTAATATTCACAGACGGGTATTTAGAACTTCAAAGGGCCGAAGTCCTTGGGAACTTCAGGGCGGGAGTAAACCAGCTGCACCATATCTCAGAACAACTCCTCCGAAAAACCCCACCCTGTCCAGGCCCCGCCTCGTCCCGCCCTCCTGGGCGTTCTCCCCATAGCCCGCCCCGGAGAAGCCTCGCCCACCTGGCTCCTCCTTCGCTCTCACATGAGGAAGCCGCCGAGCACCCGGTCTGCCCTGCTCTCGGCGGGACGTAGCGCATGCGCTCTCAGCACGCCGGGATTTCCTGTCCGCGGTCATCCCTTCCGGTGTGGTAGATCTGACCAATGGGGCTGGCTCCGAGGCGGGCCTTAGGTCTCCCAGGTTCGTCTCCTGCGCGTTTCTTTCGGAGCGGTGGTGAAGGGCCCGGGTGAGGTAGGGGTGCTTGTTGGGTCTCATGGCTGCCTCCGGGAAGCTCAGCACTTCCCGTCTCCCGCCGTTGCCCACGATTCGAGAAATCATTAAGTTGTTCAGACTGCAAGCAGCGAAGCAGCTATCACAGAATTTCCTCCTGGACTTGAGGCTGACAGGTGGATGGCTTAGCAGTGCGCCCCGAATGTCTCCCCAGTGTCCGTGGGGGCTTGGGCCGGGGGGTCTTGCGCGTCCCCGCGGGCGGGTGTCCAGGCACTGGCCTGCGACGGGCTTTTGGTCAGGTTCTTCGACCTCTTTGTATCAGAAAAACTCCGGTCCCACCGCCCAGGAGACACGTGAAGTGCGTTGATTACTCACAAAACTCCGCGTTCAGGGGGGTGTAGCCTGCAGGCAGGCTGCATAGATGCCGAGCTCACTAGGGGAGGAAGGGTTCATGTGTCGTGAAAGGCGCTGGTGAATGTTGGAATCTGGGTCACTGTGAAATCAATCACTCTGAAATGGTACAGCACATGCTGACTGCACTTGCTTTACATGCAGTTTAAAGTTACCAGAATTTAAATTGAAGCGAGGATTTTATCAATAACTTGGTGAAAAGAGTATCCCTCGTATGATTCGTTATTTAAACGTTTACCTGTTCAGTCTAAGAAAGCCTCGGGGGCGCTAATATTCATTCATAAGTACATATTACACAAGCAATATTGTGCCAGTGCCGGGGGTAGGATACGGGCGTGAACAAGGCGGTGTTTCCTCAAGGAGCTTACTTTTAGCAAGTTTACATTCCCACACCTAATTGTTTAGAGTCACTTTTTATGAGATATAATTTATATGCAATAAAATTAACCAGTTTGAAGTGCTCGATTTGATGAGTTTTGAGGAGTGTATTAATATATATTCGTTTAACCACCATCACCATTGCTTAGTGATGTTCTATGAGATGAGGTTGCAAAAATATATTACAAATATGTCTGCTAAGTAATGGCTGGAGTACTTAGGTTTTGAGATTTTCATATTTCATTCTATTTAGTCCCACTTCAGAAGGTGAAAAGAGCAGTAAATCACACCTAAAAAGTTCATTTTCACTTAAATGAAGCACACTCCAGAAAACATAAAATGTTTTATTTCTTGGACATGTACTCTTTATTCTGCCTGTAGCAATATGACTTTGGATAAAACAATTTAACTCTTAAGTTTTCTCTTTTTTTTTTTTTTTTTAAGATGGAGTTTCGCTCTTGTTGCCCAAGCTGGAGTGCAATGGCATGATCTCGGCTCACTGCAACCTCCACCTCCCCGGTTCAAGTGATTTTCGTGCCTCAGCCTCCCAGGTAGCTAGGATTACAGGCGTGAGCCACCATGCCCAGCTAATTTTGTATTTTTAGTAGAGATGGGGTTTCACTATGTTGGTCAGGCTGATCTCGAACTCCTGATCTCAAGTGATCCACCCGCCTCGGCCTTCCAAAATGTTGAGATTACAGGCGTGAGCCACCGTGTCCAGTAGTTTCCTCATCTTTTAATTGGAAGAAGGGCCTACTACTTTAAAAGATTACCCACTCTAAAATTCTTTGGTTCTAGTAATAGCTAGTACCAGCCTTTTCTGCTTGTTATTAGCTACATTCTAAATATAAATCACCATTCTCAGGGCAGAAGTTATAGGTCTGTCTATATTTTCAAATACATTTTCTCATGAGCCTTTGTCTTCAGGAGTAAGTTTCAAATTCTAAATATTATCCACTCTTTCTATGGGAACCAGAGTTAAAGGAGATTAGGGTACTTCCCTGAGGTTAGAAGCTCAGGCAGAAGAGAGCAGGATTGAAATCCAAGCTCATTGATTTGATAGTGCTTCTTTAATATTCATTTGTATTTCAATGTGCCTGAAAAGTTTGAGAGCAGAGACCTGCCTACTGTTGTAGCTCTCCATTTTAAAGAAGGAGAATATTAAATGTATTCCATAATGTATCATTCCTGTTCCCTCTGAGAGGCACTGGCTTTAGGATTTATACCTGTGTTGAAGCCCATGACCTTGTACAAATAAAACAATAGTCAAGAAAACTGAAAAGTTAAGAGAAATGAAATTGGGATAGGAGTCCTTGGTTAACATGTAAGGATTAGGTGAGAATGTGTGTACATCGATCATAATAGGTAAGATTATAATAGGTCAGTGGATGCTAATTCCCTCCCTGTTAAAAGACTAAACCATTTTTGGATTGTTGAGAAACTAGTTTCCACATTTTAGCTGACAAAGGTATGTTGTTGAAAACAAGCAAAAATAGGACTGTGAACACTTAAAAGAAGTGCTGGTATGTTTTTAGTGACTAAATTTCCACTATCCTAGGAAGACCAGTTCCTTGGATTTCTATATCTCAAAGTCACTAAGACCAGCCCATTGCATGTTTTTCCAGATGTGATGACTGGTTGCACAGAGTCAATACTCTACTTTTTTATGATGTCTTAAGGGCTGCTAACTTGAATTTGATTAATTAAAAAATTAATTTTTCTGTATTAACATGCATGTGTGCAAAGCTTTAAAAACCCTCAACTGCTCAATTTAACTTTTTCCTGAAAATGACTAAGAATTCAAATTTCTGAAAATCTTACGATCTAAGAACTTATTGCCATTGCCATATTGGCCACCACCAAGATGTCTCTAGATAAAAATGAGACTTCAGCACTTTTTGCTTTTGGATTTCACTAGCAACACTGAAGATTCTGAATATGAAACTAGTATTGCTTATTCAGATATTCAATGTTCAATAACTATAGAAAAGTGCTGCATTCTTATCCAGTCTGTTCTTAGGAGTTGGTTGGTTTCAAATCAATTTGAAAGGAATTTGCATGGGACAGATAGAAACTACAATACTAGCTAAATTTAAGCTAAGAAACTTTTTCATGAGAATCCTGTTTTTGTTAAGGAACTGGTACAGTTCAAGGTGATGTGGTAGCGTATTCAATTGCCACTTTCATGTTTTTAGGTAGAGAGTTAAACAGTCAAATAAATATTGTACGTGAAGGATCAATTGATTGGGTAATGGCTGAATTTTTATAGAAGATTTTTCTCTCTAAATTTCATACGTTGAAATTTGCCAAGTTAATCGAGATAACTAAAACTCTTTCTCCTCTAGATAAAATTGTAAGGAAAGCTGGCAATCTGACAAATGCTTATGTTTACGAAGTGGGCCCTGGGCCAGGGGGAATCACAAGATCTATTCTCAATGCTGATGTCACCGAACTTCTGGTGGTTGAAAAGGACACTCGATTTATTCCTGGATTACAGGTGAGATGCTTAAAGTGTCTTCTTTAAGAGGCAAAAGCTGAATTTAAATCTTTATGCCATGATGCTTGAACCCCAAGATATCCAAAGATTATGTAGGTTTTTCCTCAACTATAGATCCCCAAGGCCCCATTCCAGAGATTTTGATTCCATAGTCTGGAGAAATCTGTAAATCTCCATTTTTAACAAGCACTCTCAGATGGTCTGTTGACTACACCTTGAAAAAACCTGCTTTATGCATTTATGCTAAACAAATTAATTGTCATGTGTGATTTTTTTATTAAGTCTACAAATTAATTGTCTTGTGTGTTTTTTTTTTTTTAAGTCTGCTAATAGCTGTGCATGTCGTGGCCCATTCCTTCAAAAATAAATAAAAATAAATAATGGCCAGTAATGACTCATTGGTATGACTTTTGAGAACTTCATTTAGGTTCAAAAAGCATTTCCACAAACAGAAGATGAGTAAGACATATGCATGCTTTTCATCATGAGAGATAATTCTGAAGCTTAAGCATTCTTTTATAAGATAAATTTTTTAAGTGAAAGAAGGAAGTTGTACTTTTATAGATTTAAGATGAGGTTTAAATGAAATGATACATGCATCTTTAAAATACAGGCACTGTTATTGTATGAGAAATGAGAGTTGAAGGAACTGGGCATGTTTCAACTGGAGAAAAGAGGCCCTGGGTAAAAGTGTTATACAGCTGCACATCCAAGGCTGGCAGTACACAGGATAAGCTTGTTTTGATCTTTTCTAAGAAAGAACTAAAACAAATAGATGGAAATTGAGGGAGGCAGGATTGAGGATTTGAACTAAGGAGGAACTTACTTTTTTAAAAATGCTGGCAAACAGTGAAATACATTGTATCAGGGATCTTGTAAAGGGATTTCCTCATAGGGGAACACTTACTGTCTTAAAGGCCTTTGTTTGATTCCTCCATAATTCTAAAACTTTAAAAGAGCCCTGAACCTTTGGCTCAGAAGAGAAGCAATTTATCATGCGACTATAATAGAATAATGTAGTTATCTACGTTATTACTTCCATAAAAAAGGACAAATTGATTTTAAATGAGTACATTCTAATACTAACTTGTGTATATATTAATGGAAAAATGTTAATTTCTGTCAGAACAGTTTGAGAAATTGTTTTTGAAAACCTAGAACTTTGTGTGCATGTATCTGATTTTTTTAAGAAACCTAGCAGTTTTTCCCTAATTTTGCTTTATCTAGTTTTTATGCTTAAAACAATTACCTAATATTTCCTTTTATCTAGTTTTACCAGTCTGTACTAACAGAATTGGTTTCAGATACTAAACTTTATGTTGAGATAGTCACATGGCACATATTCCTTGATCAAATGTGGAATTTAATAGTGATTTTTGTTTTGAACTGTGTTCTTATTTTAAGAATTACATATCAGTTGGAGGTGGACATCGGAATATTATTATTTTTGGTGAGATCATGAGATTATAAAAAGAAACTGAATAACTGTATAATCCCCTTCGGGCTTATTCGTGTAGCTCTTTTTGGGCATAGGGAATACTCACCTGACTTTTTTGCTCTTAAAAGGACTTCTTGTCCCTCATGTCTCCCCATTCGTTGGGTCTATTCTTATTAGGCTAGGGGGTGAACCAGATTTCCATTCATTCCCACATATTCTCCTCTTTGATATGAACAAAAGATCTTTGAAGGCAGACAGTTGAAAAGAGCGACTGCCGCCCTTCTCTTCTCAGTTTCCCCCAAACCCGTAAGTCGCTGTGTTCCTAACTCCAGCCTTGTTTTATCTCATTCAATTTATCATCATCTGACATACTGTATATATGTTCTTTCCATTTGTTTGTTAACTGACTCACCTGTCTGGAATGTAAGTGGGGTATGAGGGTAGAAATGTGTGTCTGTTTTGTTCCCTGCTGTACCTCTATCTCACATAACAGTGCCTGGCACATAGCAGGTGTTCAGTAAATGTCTCACATGAGAAACAAAAAGGTTGACCACTATTTCTGCATCTGTGTATATATATACACAGATGTAAATGTATCTCTCATATTAGATAATTAAATGTATCATTAAATAGTGAAAGTAAATATTCGTGTAGCATTGATAATGAAAAAGTTTTATGCTCTTTTTTCTAAATGTGAAGGCTGATTTCAAGTTAAATTACTCTATGGGAAATGTATATTTGACTTCTCATTTGTTTTTAGTAGAAACAAAATTAATTCTTAGTATCTTATATGCAGGAAAGGAATTTGCCTTAAAAAGAAATGTTGGGTACTAAAATATTAAATAGGCCTGTTTTTCCCCAGTAAGGAATGTTTCAATACGTAAAACTACTTTCTTTTAGAAGTACTAAATTAATCATAAAACTGAGTAAAAGCAGAAAGAAAGTGATCTATTTTAAGGATTCCCTTTTAGTGATTTCTAAGCTAATAGAATTACTTTTTAAAGAAATTGTAATAATTTATAAAATATCTTCTGGCTGAAAGCCTGTCGTTTGTAGCTTAATTCACTTCCTACGGTATTTTCATGAGGCAGTTTAGGGGAAAGAAAAACTGGTGCTAACATACAGGATTCATGCTCAGCATGTTATAAAGGTAAGAAAAACATGTCTAGTATGTTTAGTATAGTATAGTTTTGTGGTAAAGACACAGACTTCAGCATCAGACTGCCTGGGTTTAACTTCAGATTCTACTACTAGTTGGGTGACTTTGGGTAGGTAATTTTGTCCTCTGTGCCTCAGTTTGCTCGTAGGACTCATATGAGGATTCAGTGTATGCCTGATACTTAGAAAGCACTGAATAATATCTTAGTTATAAGTAATCAATTAAATTATTATCCCTATGCCTTGATTACCTCTGGTGATTAATGACTGATCAGGAGACTGCTAATCTGGAAAGAGGTATAGGAGGAAGTCATGTTATTCCATTGGAGCACTAGAAAATTCTCCAGTGCTATGGAAACACGGGCGTTTTTCAACTCATCAAACTTGCATTGGACACCTAGGGTTTCTTTTCTTAATGTGGTCACATTCTGATTGTGCATGTCTAGGTTTTTAAGTTTTTCGTTGTTTCTTGTTACATTTTTATGACTGACTGGATTCTCTGTGCTGTGGATAGGAGTGAGGATATTTCCTGAATCTCAAGGAGCTTGAGGCCTTAATAGGTTTTTCGTCTTTCTGAACTGGAAATAACTTAGATTTCCTGACATCTCGGAGAATTTGAAGCTTTGATAGGTTCTTCTCCATTTGTGAACTGGAGATAAATTCATAAATCACTTGTACCCCTTCAGAGAAGTGGTACAGATTTCCCCTCATTTTTTTTTTCTGTTTATTTTAAAGCAAACCTGTGCAACACACGGCCCATGGGCTGCCTGCAGCCCAACACAAATTCTTAAACTTTCTTAAAACATTATAAGATTTGTTTTGCATTTTCTTTTTGAGCTCATCTGCTATCGTTAGTGTATTTTATTTTATGTGTGGCCCAGGACAGTTCTTCTTCCAGTGTGGCCAAGAGAAGCCAAAAGATTGCAGCAATCTTTTCATATATTAAAAATAATAATTAAATTAAATTTCAATAATTAAAAATAATAATAGCTAATATTTATGGAGAGTTTATCACAGTAAATACTTTGTGATATGGTTTGGCTCTGTGTCCTCACCCAAATCTCCTCTTGTAGCTCCCATAATTCCCATGTGTTGCAGGAGTGACTCAGTGGGAGATGATTGAATCATGGGGATGGGTCTTTCCTGTGCTGTTCTCATGATAGTGGATGGGTCTCACAAGATCTGATGGTTTTAAAAATGGGAGTTTACCTGCACAAGCTCTCTCTTTTCCTGTTGCCATTCACGTAGGATGTGACTTGCTCCTCTTTGCCTTCCGCCATGATTGTGAGGCACCCCCAGCCATGTGGAGCTGTGAGTCTAAACCTGTTTTGTAAATTGCCCAGTCACGGGAATGTCTTTATGAGCAGCATGAAAATGAACAAATACACTTTGTTTTACAGCTTTGAGATACAACTGATGCTCAGTAAACTGCACATATTTAAAGTGTACAAATTACTGAGGATTTGTGTGTGTATGTGTGTGTATTTGAGACGTGGTCTCACTCTGTCACCCAGGCTGGAGTGCAGTGACACGAGCACAACTCAACAACTCACTGCAGCCTTGACCTCCTGGGCTCAAGCAGTCCTCCCACCTCAGCCTCTTGAGTAGGTGGAACTACAGGTGCACATCACCATGCCTGGCTGATTTTTGTATTTTTTTGTAGAAGTGGGATTTCACCATTTCTACATGGTGGTCTCAAACTCCCGGGCTCAAGCAATCTGCCCACCTCGGTCTCCCAAGATGCTGGGATTACAGGCAAGAGCCGCCGCGCCCAGTTAACTGAGTGTTGACGTATGTGTGATTGCATGAAACCATCATCACAATCAAGAAAATAAACACTCATCCTCATCAGGATTCCTCATGTTTCTTTGCAATCTATCCCTTCCTTCCCCCTTTACCTATCTCAGACAACCACTAATCTGCTGTCACTATAGATTATTTTTTATTTTTCAGAATTTTGTATAAATGGAATCATACAATATGTACTTTTTTTTTTTTGGTCTGATGTCTTTTACTTAGCATAATAATTTTGCAATTCATCCATGTTGAGGTGTTTATCAGTAGTTTGCTCCTTTTTATTGCTGAATAGCATTCCATTTTATGAATACACCAAATTTGTGAATCTATTCACCTGTTGATAGACTTTGGGTTTTTCCATTTTTTGGCTCTTATACTGTAATAAAGCTTTTATGAACATTCATATGCAAGTGTTTGTGTGGATACACACTTCCATTTCTCTTGAGTAAAGACCTAGGAGTAGAATATCTGGGTCCTGTGTAGAATATCCGGGTCCTGCGGTAGACATATATTATACTTTTTACAGAAATACCAAATTGTTTTATAAGATGACTGTGCCGTATGACATACCAGTTGTACTTCAGAGTTCCCGTTGCTCCACATGCTTGCTCAGATTTGGCATTGTCAGTCTTTTTAATTTTAGCCATCCTAGTGAATATGTAATGGTATCCTCTTGTGGTTTTTATTTGCATTTCCCTAATAGATGATAATACTGGACATATGATGTGCTTATTTGCCATCTTTGTATCTTTGGGGAATTATTTGTTCAAATATTTTTAGTACTTTTACTTTTTTTTGTCTTACTGAATTTTAAGAGATATTTATATAGTTCAGATGTGAGGCTTTGTCAGGTACAGATTTTACAAATGTTTTCTCAGCTGTGGCTTACCTTTTTATTTTCTTAACAATGTCTTTTGAAGAGCAGAAATTTCATGTTTATGAAGTACAGTTTATCAGTTTTTTCTTCTAGATTTTATGCTTTTTATGTCTTATTTTTAAAATATTTGCCAAACCAAGATCACTAAAAATTTCTGTTTTAATTACATATAATTAAATATATAATTATATATTAATATATAAATAAATACATATTATATATAAATAATATAAAATTATTTTATAATCTTAGCTTTTACATTTAAGTCTTTGACACATTTTGAGCTAATTCTTGCATATAGTGTGAGGTAAGGTTTAGGTTCTTTTTTAATACCATTTTTTGAAAATACAGTCTTTTCCTCATTGAATTGCCTTAGTACTATTGTCAAAAATCAGTTGATTTTATGTGTGTCAGTTTATTTCTGAACTTCCAATCCTGTTCTATTTATCTATAGGTCTGTTGTTTCACCAACGGCCACCTGTATTTATTACTATAGACTGAAGACTGAAAAAGCCTTCATTTTGCCTTCATTTTTAGAAAATATTTTGGCAGTATTTTGTTTTATTACTCTAAAAAAGTTGCTCTGCCATCTTCTTACTTGCATTGTTTCTGACAAATCTTTTTTCATCCTTGTCTTTGTTCTTTTTTCTCTGGCTGCTTTTGATATTTTCTACTGTTTTTTGAGCAGTTTCATCATGATGTGCTTACAGTAGCTGTCTTCCTGTTTCTTGTGTGTAGAATTCATTGAGCTTCTTGGATCTGTAGGTTTTCCTGTGCTTTTTGTTGTCTAATGTCTGAAAATTGTTGTTTCATCTATTTTCTCTGTTTTTTTAAATTGGTTTAAGGCAGGAGAATATGCCTGGTCCCTTAGACTCCATCTTTGTCGGAGTAGGAAGTTTCAGGATTCTTCTTAACCATTAAATTATGTGGTGGTTTTGAGGAATTTTTGGAGAGAGAAAGTAAGTCATTGTATTGTTAGTATTGCCTTTGGTTTTTTTTTTTGTTTGTTTCTTTGTTTTTTGAGACAGAGTTTCGCTCCTGTTGCCCAGGCTGGAGTGCAGTGGTGTGATCTCGGCTCTCTGCAAGCTCCACCTCCCAGGCTCAAGCGATTCTCCTGCCTCAGCCTCACGAGTAGCTGGGATTACAGGTGTCCACCGCCACGCCCAGCTAATTTTTTGTATTTTTAATAGAAACTGGGTTCCATCATGTTGGCCAGGCTGGTCTCGAACTCGTGAACTCAGGTGATTCACCTGCCTCGGCCTCCTAACCTTTGGGTTTTATAGGTAAACACGATTATTTCCACTTCATTGGCATAATGGAAAATTCATGGGATTGAGCATCAAATAGTCTAGTGACCAAATCTCAGATATGCCACCTACTATCTTTGTGACCTTAAGCTTGCTGTTAAGCCTTTTTTAGCTTCAACTTTCTCATCTGCAGCATGGGAATAATAGCTCTCTTCTGTGGATATTGAAAGGATGGATAGAAATGGATGTAAAGAGCCTGGCATAATCCCAGTAGCCAGTAATAGTTGCTATTTTAATTATTCCCCTTCCAGTCATCTTATTAAGAGACGTATGAGGTAATGTCAGCATCCAGGCAGAAAGAGCTATTTTTAATTAGAGATAATGAAGTTTTGAAATTCTTTAATCTCTAACAATTTTTTTAAAAAGGAAGATTGCCTACCTTGCTGTTGTGACACAGCTATTTACTTTACACATGTAACTTCCTTATTTTACCATAGTTAATCATAACATAGACAAAACTCAACAAATAAGCAAAAAGTGGCTTACAGCCAAAGTGACTTTTTAGTCCATACAAAGTAGAAGTACAGAGATCAGTGGTAGAAGCAGGCCCACTGACAACTGTAAGAAATAACAGTTGTTACAGTGACAGAAAGCTATAAAAGACAAATGTAAACACAGAAGAAACAGTAATAATAATAGGGTAGCAAAAACACCTTCATAACTACTGAGGCTGTTATTCTAAAGATAACAGTAACCCTAGGTCATCAAGAAAAGGGTGAAATTTGCTTCAGTGTTCTTGGCCTAAGGAAGAGGATTCTGCAATATAGTTTAGAAAGATTTTCTTCTATATGTTTCTTATTTTAAAATATTAACACTTAGGAATAAACATTTATTGAATAGAAAATTTACTAAATCAAACATCTAATTCCTTGAGGAGGCTGAGTAAATGAGTCTGTACTATACCTAGGTGTTCAGGTCCTGCTTAAAAAGCAAGCAAGGGAGGTGGGGATAGAGAGGTTGGTCAACAAGTACAAAGTTATCATTAGATGGGAGGAATAAGTTCTGTGCAATACCGTTCCATTGCACAATAGGGTGACTAAGTTAATGACAGTATATTGTGTATTTCAAAATAGCTAGAAGAGAGAATTTTAAATGTTCTCACTACAAAGAAATGATGAGTTTGAAGTGGATATGCTAATTATCCTAATTTTATCATATCATTGTACACATGTGTACAAGCATATCATAATTAACATCTGTCATTATTCTAAAGGCAACAATGACCCCAGGTCATCAAGAAAAGGGTGAAATTTGGTTTAGCGTTCTTGGCCTAAGGAAGAGGATTTTGCCATATAGCATCCCTATACATTGGCCTAAGGAAGAAGGTTGTAGAGTTAGCATACCTATACATTGTGTACAATGTAAAATGATAAAATTAGGATAATAAGCATATCCACCTCAAACATTTGTCATTTATTTGTGGTGAGAACACACAATTATTATGTGTCAATTAAAAATAAAACAAACAAATAGAATAAAATCCGATATGGTTTGGCTATGTCCCTACTCAAATCTCATCTTGAATTGTAGTTCCCATAATCCCCATGTGTTGTGGAGGGACCCAGTGGGAGGTAATTGAATCATGGAGGCAGTTACCCTGATGCTGCTGTTCTTGCGATAGTGAGTAAGTTTTCATGAGATCTGATGGTTTTATAAGGGGCGTTTCTCCCTTTTGCTCGGCACTTTTCCTTGCTGCCGTCATATGAAAAAGGATGTGTTTGCTTCCCCTTCCACCATGACTGTAAGTTTCCTGAGGCCTCCCCAGCCATGCTGAACTGTGAGTCAATTAAACTTCCCTCCTTTATAAATTATCCAGTCTCGGGTATGTCTTTATTAGCAGCATGAGAATGGACTAATACAAATCTAATATCAAATTTAAAAAAGAGAGTGAAAGATTTGATAATGACATTGAAATGTCCAACAAACTTAAAATTCCTATAAAAATAATTTTAGATATTTGTAGTATCATTTAAGATACTAGTGGTTATGTGATTTGTTTGTTTTTGCTCTGTTCATAAATTTAAAATACCGAGAAAGTCTGAAAATGGACATTTTCAATACAATTCAAGTTATTTTACATACTAAAAAAAAATAAAGCAAGCTAATTGACATTTTGACATCATGCTGTACTCCGTCTAAAAGTCTGAAAAGTCTGTCGTAACATCTTAATTTTTTAATAAATAAATAGTAGTAGTCTTCTATATGTGTTATATATAAGAATACAAATTTTATCTTTCAGCTACTATATTTTATACTATAGATTCTTATCTTCTCATACAGTTTGCTTAACAGTTTTGCCCAGCCCTGTTACAAATGTTTATTCAACAGCATTTGGGCCCTACTGTGTGGCAAATCAGGAAGAAGATAATTAATGCAACTACAGTGTTGGCTGCCATAAACCCCTTAAATGAGAAGGTGACATAAAATACACAAAATAGCTGTTCATTGTAGTATTTCATCTTTCTTAAGGAATTGATAATTTTGTGTAAGTTCTAAGAATTGCATAAATTCTTTCCTCATCCAGTAAAATCAACAAAAAGCTGCCTAGCCGAACCACAATTACTTGCCCCCTGCAGAGGAGCTTTCACTAAGACTTTGGTTAGAGGAGAGATTTTTTTAAATGGCCACAGAAAGAATGCGTCTACATTTGTGTTGTAACTTTTGTTAAAGGCATTGTTTATTACATTGTTTCATGTACCCTTTACAAAGCATAATACCAGGGAAAAAAAATTATCTCTTGGAGTCTTGGTACAACTACTATTGAAAAGCAAAAATTATATGTTTCATTATATAAATCACGAGAGCTAGCCGTCACGATCGTTAGGATTGTTAGCTCTTGTGTTTTACATACATGCTTTCCCTCTTCATGGTTTGGTTTTCGGTTTCTTCTTTTATAGCCTTATGTAAT
Organism: Symphalangus syndactylus; assembly: GCF_028878055.3. Classification (NCBI taxonomy): domain Eukaryota; kingdom Metazoa; phylum Chordata; class Mammalia; order Primates; family Hylobatidae; genus Symphalangus; species Symphalangus syndactylus. Next base: position 133,104,026 of record NC_072424.2, on the reverse strand, counting down.
GATGCCTTTTACTCTAGACTGGCATACATCTCATTTTGGAAGAATATAGAATTGAACACTAAAATAAAAATGAAAGAACAGTTTGAGAGTGTCTGTAAAAATACTCATTTGGCTGTAATCTGGTGCCTGCATTTGTGATTGGCTGTGCCTTTAAGCACATTCTGTGATAACACCTCCAGGGTTTTGAAGTATAATGTTCCATTGTTATTCTTGAATGCATATAATAGTGATTTTTCCCACCCTTCCACCATACCCCATGTATCATTATGGTAGTGAAAACATTTCTGCTATTGGTTGGCTAGAAGGTCTTCATGTGTTATTGCCTAATACCATTTGAAGTGTTTAAAAGGGTACTGTCTAGAATCATAATATCAATTTAGTCTGTCTAGCACTTTTTCCCCATAATTGCTTTAAGGACTTCACATAAATCTGTTAACATCAGCCTTCATTCATTCTGCGGTGGGGAGTTGCAAAGTAGATCAAGCTACAAATTGTCAAGAAGGAGGTGCACCTTTTAAAGTGTGGGGAGGATTTGCTTTGTCATTGACTGAGATCGAAAAGTGAATGGGAATCCAAAAGAAATGTAGTTTGAAACCTAGGAAAGGAGCTGGGTATGGTGGCTCACACCTGTAATCCCAGCACTTTGGGAGGCCAAGGCGGGCAGATCACTTGAGGTCAGGTGTTAGAGACCAGCCTGGCCAACGTGGTGAAACCTCGTCTCTACTAAAAATACAAGAATTAGCCAGGCATGGTAGCGCACACCTGCAAACCCAGCTCTTAGGGAGGCTGAGGCAAGAGAATTGCCTGAATCCCAGGAGCAGAGGTTGCAGTGAGCCAAGATTGTGCCACTGCACTCCAGCCTGGGCAACAGAGCAAGACTCTATCTCAAAAAACAAACAAAAAAGAAAACCTAGGAAAGGAAGGTAAATTTATTTGTATTATATTAGCTTTTAGATATGCAGTTGTACCTGTCAGTGTGGGAAAAGTTAACGTTTCAAATTAAGTTAATGTCAAGCAGCCAAATTTCCATTGTTTTCTTGTGTTTTAGTCCTAACTACTAATTATTAAATACTTTCTATATATTGACATCATGAGACATAAGCTATTCGTTCTGCCTCTTTGTTTTTGGCGTGCTAATTTGTTTTAACTTTGTGAAACATAATTATAGAAAAAATTTTAGCGTTTTCCATTGACGATAAGTGCTATGATTAAATATGTGGTTTTATACATTAAGAGCATGCTGCATAGAGAGCTGTCTCTTTTTAAATTTTTAGTATATTGAAATCGTTATATTTTCCAAGATTTGTTGCCTGGAACTCACCAGATCAAGTTTTAGTAACTAGTGGTAATTTAAAATAATCCATAAGTACATTAATATCAGAGGCATGCAATTATTTTTGCGAAACTCGTGGCTAAACATATCAAACTAGATGATTTCCAGACTTGGTATGTTTAGCCTTTTACCAATAGAGGCATTTCAGCTATTTATTTCTGAAAGATTATTTGTATAAATCTGCCTGATTGACTTGTGAAGTAAATCTTTGCAAGTTTCTAGACCCTACAAATTTGGGAAGCCAACATCTCCCAGGCTAAAAGAGACAGTTTCCAACTTTACAGAGACCTGAATGCCATTTGGTCATTCACTTATTCATGCACTTCTTAAATATGTATTAAACACTCACCATGCATTGCTGTAGCTACAGGGGCTATAAAGGTAGATAGGAAATGGGTCCTGCCCTTAAGGAGCATATGTCGTTGCAGGGGAAATTGAGATACAGTTTGTAAGTGCTGTAAAGAGGCAGATGCACAGCACAGTGTTGACACAAAGGTGGACTAATCCACAAGCCATGTTTCTTGGTCCAATGTCTCCTCTCTGACTTCTGTGATCATCTTGTTTATCCTCCCTCTTGGTTGTATGAGTTGGGCAAGGAGAGGTGTTAGGAGAAAAAAAATCAGCTTTAATGGACCCAGAGAATTAGGACCAAGGTAGACTCAAGGCAAATGTTCCCTCTGAGCCTGTTCAGCATCTCTATAAAGTGCTGGGCACATTCTAGAATCTTGGCAACTGAGTTAAAGCCAAGGTTTTCCGAGCTCTGACTTAATGTGGGAATAGAGTCCCTTCTTCCCTTGAAATCTACCTTAACAGTGATGTTTCTTCTCATTGATACATTCACTCCTTCCTTTTAAATAAATTTATAAGCTCAGAGACTTTTTTAATATTTAACTAAGGACTTCAAGAATCAGTTTTGTGTTGGGCATGGGGCACTTAACACAATATGAATTTATAGATGACTTAGCTGTAAAGTTTTTTGAAGTAAGTGCCAACTCTTTGGTACTGTAAGAGTGTGGTAGTAGAGTAGGTGGAATGAAGAAGAAAAAGATTACAAAGGAAAAAGTGCTTTTTTTCCCCTTTTTGCTCACAAAGACAGAAGGAAAAGGAAAGAAAGCAAACGGTTAGTAGGTGGAAGTAGATTGGGAAGTAGCTATTGTTAAACATCCAGGGTAATTCATTAGGTCGATAAGGGCTATGGATCAACAAATATTAAGATTAGGGATCCTCTGGTCAGAGGAGTATCTCGGAGTGCCAAGTGGAGACTGGCATCGACAGGTGACTTTCTACTTGGCTGAATCTACCCATATATTAAGTTAAAGATCTTGATGATATATAGAATCCTTTGTATATATATTTAGACCATAAAGATTTAGTTAAATTAAGCTTATCTTTCATATGGTTGACTCCTGATTAATTCTCTGTATTTCATGGTAATGTCCTTAGTCTCTAATTTAAAAACTTATTGATAGGAATGAGTTTATGCTAAATCTATATAGAAATAGAAGTCATCCTGAAGGTCAAAATTACACTAATATATTTGTAAAATTGTAAGCTAGCGTTGTACTGTCTGTTACTATCCCTAATCATTCATATGTGTTAAAATGAAAGGCCATCATTGTTGCAATAGACGTGATGTAGTATTTGTTCATTAATGATCACCCCTAGTCTCTGACTTTTTTAACTGATTTTTTAAACGCACAGGTTTAAAAAGTTTAGTTTTGTTACTCTCATTTGAGCTCATTTTACTGATCTTTTTATAAACTAGATGCTTTCTGATGCAGCACCTGGGAAACTGAGAATTGTTCATGGAGATGTCTTGACATTTAAGGTAGAAAAGGCTTTTTCAGAAAGTCTTAAAAGACCCTGGGAAGATGGTAAGTGCTTTTGGGTAGTTATAAAACATGTCTTTTATGATTATTCATATCACAAATGTTCATTTTATGATACATTTATTACAAATGTCGTATATGTTTATATTTTAAATTATCTGGACAGAATTAAATAATGTGTATTATAATTTTCTCTTGCTACTTGCTTCCAAATTATAAAATCTAGTTACTTTTTTTAGTTCTAATTCATTTGTCTCAAATTTCCAAATGTTTTGTATTCTGTGCAAATAAACTTATCGTTTTTTGTGATACCATATAAGGATAGGGTAAACTATGAATTGTTATTGTTCCAAATAGTGGAAAAAAGAAGTGCTTTAGTAAACTAAGCCATGCTCAAGCCTTTGTTTTAACTTTTTCTATTATTTTTCACATTCAATGACCAACCAAGGCAGTCTTCATTCACAGACAGTGTTTATTGGGTACCTGCTATGTGCAGCCCTTCAGAATGCATAGATAAATAGGGTATGTTTCTTCCTGTAACAGACTGTCAGAACAAATGGAGGAGGGCTTAGAGTGCCTCCACATCTGGCTGTCCCCATCTCTCTGGCCTCCCCCATGACCAGACTCCTTCAGATGGGCCGCACTTGCAGTCTCCACCAGCTGACAGGCCCTCCTGTTCTTAGCATGCAGCCTTCAGGTTTCTGCCCCAGCCTAGCCACACTGGAACCACAATGCCTTCCTCATTACCTGTTTGAAACCTTACCTTAATGAGTTCTCCCACATTCATTTGACTGTAATCCATAGTCTTCCGGAGGATTTCTCTGCTCTTTTTCTCCCTGATACCAGCCCCTCCTGTTTTTCCTTTTACTTTTGTGAACTGTTTCTAACTATTCTTAGCTGGTGGTTGTTTTTCTACCCACTTTGTACATATTGTTGTTTCTGGGGTTTTTCTTTTTGGGCAAATTTGCCAGATTACTCCATTCCTATGGTTTCACTTACCACCTATGTATTGCAGACATTCACATCTTTATATGCTGCCTGTACCCCCTTTCTGGGCATCTGACCTCTGAGAGCTTCATCTAGGTGTCCCATAGGCACTTTAACCTCATCATGTCCAAAATAAATTTTCTTTTTCCTCAAGCCAACTCTTTTTCATGTATTTCCTAGGCCAGAAATTCAAGGACTTTCTCTGAGTAACTGAGCAGTAATTAAGTATAATTTTTTCCTCAATAATCCAAAGCTGATAGTGAAAAAACATTGCTTTTGAATAATAAGTGAAATGAAAAATATTTAGCCATGTCTATATATTTTTGTTTCATGCTATTAATATCCAGTCTGATTTTACTCGTCACTGAAATTGTACTCAGAATATATTGATGGAATCATTTCAGGTTGTTTTTTCCTCTGCCACCAGATCCTCCAAATGTACATATTATTGGAAATCTGCCTTTCAGTGTTTCAACTCCACTGATTATCAAGTGGCTTGAAAATATTTCCTGTAGAGATGGACCTTTTGTTTATGGCAGAACTCAGATGACTTTGACTTTTCAAAAGGAAGTGGCAGAGGTAAGTTTTAACTTTTTGTGACTATTTTATCACATGTTCAAATTCCAAAGCAAAATAATAATACTGCATTTTTACCACAGTTTGTGCTTTCTAAGTTAATATCTCATTACACACACAAAAACCCAGCAGCAGCTCAGCCAAAGGTTAAGACTGTGATGATGATGACAGATGGAACTGCTGTGAGCTTCTGAGAAAACATGAATGATGTGTGTCAGCCAAGGAGGTAATGTGGTAAACACAGGGATGCAACAGCCATGGATGCCATTGGCGAAAGACAAAAGCGATGCCCTGCTGGCCATACCCAGGATTGGCACATGGTACCTTAAAATTGATCCTTTAGGCTTAATGGCATGGCAGTTAAAGAATATGATAATTGGCTGGGCATGGTGACTCATGCCTGTAATTCCAGCACTTTGGGAGGCCGGGACAGGCAGATCACGAGGTCAGGAGTTTGAAACCAGCCTGGCCAACATGGTGAAACCCCATCTCTACTAAAAATACAAGAAAAAAAAAAACTAGCTGGGTGTGGTGGTGGCCGCCTGTAATCCCAGCTACTAGGGAGGCTGAGCCAGGAGAATTGCTTGAACCCAGGAGGCAGAGGTTGCAGTGAGCCAAGATCATGCCACTGCACTCCAGCTTGGGTGACAGAGCAAAACTCTGTCTCGGGGGAAATAGTGAGAATAATGATAAGGGACAAATCTGTACGTGTTCAGTACAGATACAACCATTCTTTTTTTATTCCCTGAATATTTTTGATCTGGGGTTGGTTGGATCCATGGATATGGAACTCACAGACACCGAGGGATGACTGTATAATGTACATGGATGGCTTAATAAAGGGCACTCCTGAATCCCCACCCCCCACATGGGTAATTGAATCACTGGTACCTTTGATACCCCATTGTATCCCTCACTCTGATTGCATCTCCTTTCCATCCCAGGCTACTAAGGTGATCACTACTGTGAATTTTGGATTTATTCCCTTGCATAGTCTTATCACATAGATTTATATTCCTATGATGAATACACTTTAGTTTTTGTCTTTTTTTTTTTTTTTTTTCTTGAGACAGAGTCTTGCTCTGTCTCCTAGGCTGGAGTATAGTGGCACGATCTTGGCTCACTGCAACCTCTATCTACATATAGCTTAAAAATTATAATCCTTACTTTTATATCACAATACTACAACTTAGTCCATAAATATTTGTTTATATCATAACAATAACAACTACTTTGACTGGCAGCATTCTCTGCCAGATACTCATATTAGGCACTCTGCATTGATTATTTCTGTTCCTCACAAATGTCCTTAAAGGGCGGTATTATTGGCCAAATCTGGATGTAGTAAACTCAGCCTATTAACCTGACCAAGCTCTCAAAACTAGCAGTACTGGAATTCCACTAGGTCTAGCTTACTTGGAAGTCTACTGCCTCTACTAGTGTCAATAAAAAGGAACCTGTTACAACTCTCATAATATAACTAAGTTATTTTTCTACTAAGTCAGAGTAGAGAATAGTGTTGAGAACTGGCTGGGTGTGGTGGCTCACGCCTGTAATCCCAGCATTTTGGGAGGTTGAGGAGGATGATCACCTGAGGTCAGGAGTTCGAGACCAGCTTGGCCAACATGGTGAAACCTCGTCTGTACTAAAAATACAAAAATTGGCCGGGCATGATGGCGGGCACCTGTAATCCCAGCTACTCGGAAGGCTGAGGCGGGAGAATCATTTGAACCCAGAAGGTGGAGGTTGCAGTGAGCCGAGATTGTGCCACTGCACTCCAGCCTGGGCGACAGAGTGAGACTCTGTCTCAAAAAAAAAAAAAAGAGTAGTGTTGAGAACTAAAAAGCCTGTCCACTCCTTCTGAACTATGTTAGATTATGAAGCCTATCACCATAATTCATAAAAAGACAGAATTTTGAGGAGCTAGCTAATAGCTCAGTATTTCCCAAACTTGAGAAATGTGCAGACTAGCTGAAAAAAAAGATTAAGCGCGGAACCCCAGAAATATGTGGATTCTCAGGGATCTACAGAGGCTAATAGAGAAAAGCTAGCTTGAGAAACTTAAGAAACAGGTTGTATTCTGTTGTGAAAACAATTTTAGTTCTGAATTTGCATTGCAAAAGACATTGTCTTGTAAATGTAAATAATTTCATTAACAGTGAAATGAAAACACAAAATTAAAAAAATTCTAACTTAAAAGCTACATACTACAGACTCTAATAGTTTAAGAGACACTAAAGTAGACCAATTAATTAGCCTAATTTTAAGAACCTCAGAGGTTGTCTGTTTTGCAGACAGAAAGTATTTTGGGTTCAAATTTTGGGAACTACGCCAGAGAGCTTAATAAGAGTAAAGTTCAGCAGTAATTCAGTTCAACTAGTCAGAACAGGATTGTAATAGTTCAATGGTAGTGAAAGTTCTGCCATTAAAGCTTGACTGAGTTAGTTAAAGGATTGAGAAACAGAAGGGATAGCAGATTCTCACAGGAAAAAATCCCAGAAGTGGTTGTAAGTAAGCCCCTCGTTGTATCACAAAAGAAATTCTCTATATCTGATTCTTGGAGTTTTGATTGAGAATAAGTAATGAATGTTAGTAAATTTCTTCTGAGCATTAATCTCCCTCTCTGAACCACCCAGGAACCTGCCCAACCTCTATTTTTAGCACTTAGCTTATCTTACCTTGTGTTGCAATTTTGTGCATCCAGGACTTTCTCTTCTTGCATGCAGAAGGTTTAGTTAGAGTACTAGCCTTGAATTAGTAGTTTATCATCTCATCTCTGTAAAAACTCTTCCTCTTTCTTATTTGAGAAAATGGAATTTTTTTTTTTTTTTTTTTTACATGGAGTCTTGCTCTGTAACCCAGGAGTGCAGTGGCATGATCTCGGCTCACTGCAAGCTCCGCCTCCCGGGTTCATGCCATTCTCCTGCCTCAGCCTCCCAAGTAGCTGGGACTACAGGCGCCCGCCACCACGCCCGGCTAATTTTTTGTATTTTTATTAGAGACGGGGTTTCACCATGTTAGCCAGGATGGTCTCTATCTCCTGACCTTGTGATCCGCCCGCCTTGGCCTCCCAAAGTGCTGGGATTACAGGCTTGAGCCACCGTGCCCAGCCTAGTTTTGTCCACTTTTGACAACTGGGTTCATATAATATGTATTCTGTACGTATTCATATAGTATGTGTTCTTTTTATCCTGAACGTTATTTGTAGGATTCACTGATGTTGCTCATGGCTGTGGTTTATTTAGGTAGCTATATATACTACCCACTATTTGACTGTGTAAGATCCTTATCTATTCATTCTCATGTTCGCGGACCATGAATTAGTTTCAGTGTTCTGTTTTTACAAACAAAACTGTCAAAAACATTCCATACTGTGTCAGTTGGGGCACATGGGCGACATTTCTCTAGGGTATTTACCTGGGAGTGGAGCTGCAAATCTTCACCCCTGCATGCTGAATTCATCTCTGAAATCATCATGCCTGTTTATATTCCCACCAGCAGTGTGTATGAGTTCATTTTGCTCCATATTCTTGCCAGTACTCACTATTGCCAGACTTGTACATTTTTATTAATATCAGGGTAATGGAATGTCATTGTGTTTTATTTTGTCCTTGCTGGTTTGTAGCAAAATTGGGCATTATTGTGTGTTTACTGACCTTTTTGGGTTCCTTGTTTTTAGTGCTTGCTTTTTGCTCACCTTTCTTTTGGGTTGCTTATCTTTTTCTTACTGATTTGGAGGAATTCTCACATACTCTTTAATACTCTTCATACTAGTCCTTAGTTAAATGTGTTGAGCATTTCTTCTACTCTATGGCATGTCGTTATTTTCTTTTTATGGTGTCTTTTGAAGAGCAGGCATTCTTAATTTTAAATTTATGTCTAGTGCTTTTTGTGTTTTGTTGAGGAAACCCTTTTTATATCTTGAGTTCATGAAGATATTCTTCTGTTATCTTCTAGAAGCTTTATGTTTACCTTTCACATTTATATCTATAGTCCACTTGGGGTTGATCTCTCTGTATAGTGAAGTAGAAGCCAATTTTACTATTTTTAACATATGGGTCCCAATTAACCAAGCTCCATTTACTCACAAGTCAGCCTTCGTTGAATCCTGTCAGCACCTCTGTCAGCATTGGTCTGGTTAGAGACATCATGTAAGCATTGGTCTGATTAGAGACATCAAGAAAAAAATGACATGAAATCCAGGAAGCAGAGGGCCCCCTACAGGACAGAGAGAAACGAGTCCTCAGGAAGAACAGCCAGTCCAGATTGGAGCCAATTAAAAGGGGAATTTGATAAAACTACTGTCAAGTTTGCATAGAATCAAAAAAAAGTTACAAAAACTCAGGAGAGTTTAAGATTGAATTCATGATAAATAAATAGAAAACTAAATATAACGGAGTGAATCAAGGGAAATATACCATTATTGGAATGAGAAATACAAAAATACTATTTGGAGATAATTATTTTGAAAACCTAAGAAAAAATGAGAGATATATATAAAAATAACTACAAAACCTAACTGAGAATCTCAAGGTCACTAAGATAAATCCAGAGAAATATCATGGCCCCAGAAGGAAAAATGATTATTGTAAAGATGCTAATTTTTCCAAGAATTCTGTATATCTAATTATAATCCTCAAAGAATTTATCTTGAAATATGCTGTTCTAAGGATCATCTGGAGGAATAGACCTGCAACAATACATAAGAAGTGTTGAAAAGGGAGAGTGATGAGAGAAGACTTCCTTGTCATATGCTAAAATGTATGGTGAAGCTTTAATAATTAAAGCAGTATGAGAAGCAGCACGTGACACAGCAATTACTAGACTAGAAGGCCCAGTGCAGACACCTTAGCAGTATCTGATAATGGTCAGATCAAAAATCAGCAGTAAAGGAAAGAATTAAGTAAATGCATGGATATTTGGTTAACTATTATTAAAAAAAATTATCTCTTAAGTTCCATTTGGGTCTTTGGATCTTCTCTTTCTGTCCTCATTATGTTCATGCCTTCCTTGGCATTTTTGTATGAATGTATGATATTTAAAGTAGATGTTTTGGCCAGGCGTGCTGGCTCACATCTGTAATCTCAACACTTTGGGAGGCTAAGGTGGGAGGATTGCTTGAGCCAGAGTTTGAGACCAGCCTGGGTAACCTAGCTCACTATGTTACCTTGTCTCTACAAAAAATAAATAAAAAATTAGCCAGGTCCAGTGCTGCATGCCTGTGGTCTCGGATACTCAGAAGGCTGAGGTGGGAAGATCAGCCCAGGAGATCAAATTGCAGTGAGCCATGATCATGTCACTGCACTCCAGCCTGGGCGACAGAGCAAGACCCTGTCTCAAAAAATTGAACAAATAAATAAAGTAGCTGTTTTAAGATCCTTGCCTGCTAATTTCATTACCTCTATCATTTCTGTACTCTTTTAGTGATTGATTTCCCCTTCCTTGCTATAGATTGCATTTTTCTGTTTCTTTGAAAGCCTGGTAATTTCTGACAAAACATCAGGTATTGTGAGAGTTTTATTTTTTTTAATGTTGATGAGGGCTGGATTTTGTGATATTGGGTTGAGTGTTGGGTTTGTTGTGACACATAGATAAGATTGCTTGAGGCTTTTATTGTTCTGGTGGATCCAGGGTAGCTTTTAATGTGGGGCTAGTTGAGCCCCAGTACTATGTCATGACCTTTCTGAGGAAGGCACCCAACGCCCTGCATGTTTCAGGGCCTCTTGAGCCATGTGAGCCCCAGTTGCTCCTGCCTTCCCCTGGTTCTAGTTCAGGTTCCCAAGCCTCAGGCAGCTGCAGATCAGTGCTCAGCAGGGGACCTAGGGGGCCCTTTTGCTACCTCAGGAGCTCTGCCTCACATTCTCTCTCCCTCTCCCGTTCCTGTCTCCCCCACCCCCTGCTCCTGCACACATGTGAGCACCGCGTGTGTGTGTTTTCCATATCTCTGGTAGTCTACCCCAAAAATTCTGCCTGCTGAGGCCTCCCAGATCTCCAGCTCTGGCTCCCCAAGGCCAGGAGACCTCTAGGCTCAGTTTAAGCTGCCCCCTGCCTCTGCTACAGCCCGAGAAGGACCTCCAGTCCTCTGCAGGCTGGGCATCTAAGGCTCGTCTCCTTTCCATTTCAGTGATGACTGAAATTTCCTGCTCTGCCTGTTGTCCTGTTTATGCAAACTCTCGTTTCCTATGACTTATTCAGCTTTATTGTTGTTTCAGAACAAAACTTTTTAATACCAGAATTTGTTTGAAATCGATACACTCTACTACTACTGTATAAGCTTAATTCTTTAAATGCATTCCTCTCAGATAATGAGTGTATCACAAAAATTTCATTTCTCAGATCTCTCTCTCTCTCTTTTTATCCTTGTTCCTGTTTAGAGGAATCATTTCCAAGGAGGGCACTTTTGCCTTATCTGCTCCTCAGGGGCATTTGGCAATGTCTGACGTGTTTTTGGTTGTCATATCCAGGAGGGGGCTTCTGGTCTCTAGTGGATAGAAGGTTAGGGATGCTGGGAAGCATCCTTCAGTGCACAGCAGAGCCTCCCACAGTGAAGAACCACCCAACATTAATTAGCCCAAGATGTCAGTCATGCTAAGGTTAAAAAACTTTCCTATAGATGATTTGGCCATAAAATCTTTCTCTCAGGACTCTTGGAACTTCCCATCATAAAAATGTAGGACCCTTTCCTGTTTGTTAGGAACCCTGAGGCGGTATCACCACTTTTCTTAAGGTCTTTGTCATTTCCCCTTCATGAACCTGCTAAGTCTCTTGGGTTGGATTGAATTGGGCCCATGCTGAGTTTTCTTTGTCATTTTTCTCAACCTTTGGATATGTTGGTTCTGACAGAAAACATTCTTGTTTCCTCTGCACTTACACAACTTCTGACACCAGATGTGTGGGTTTTTTCCACACCAAGCAATCTCCAGTTCTCCAGACACCAGCTGGGCATCCTGCAGTTTCATTCAATTCCGACACTGTCCACTTGTTCTTAGTGTTAGATCCCACAAGTTAAGGACCAAGTCCCACAAGACTGCCCCTCACTTCAGATGACAGTTACAAATCTGGGCCTCTAGGAGTTCTGAGCGACCAGCTATAAAATAAATGAGAGGTTCCCATGACCCCCTCCTCAGATTGAATCATTTGTCAGAATGGCTCAAAAACTCAGGGAAACACTTTACCTACGCTTAAGTAACGGGTAATCGTTGGTCTCAGTGACTAGCCCCATCTTGAGCTACCTAGAGGCCTCATCCTAAGTTATCTCATGACTGTAAACTCTGGGGGACTTGTGAATTTAAAGCAAGACATGCCTATCACTCAGAAAATTTCAAGGGCTTTAGGAGGTGTGCAAAGAACCAGAGACAAAGTCCAAATATATTTCTTATTATACCACATCTGTGGATTTATTTTTCTCAGCTGACATGATTATTTTGGTATTTCTGCTCTTGAATAATACAATAGAGATACCAAATACTATGTACTCTATTTGTGTGGGGGGAAACACAAAGAAACAGAGGCTTAAGAAGAGGTGGAGTAATATTTTCGGTGACTTAGAACGTCAGTTGTGGTTATTAATAATAGTGTTGCTTCGATTTCACCATATGCAATTCTTTTTCTTTAACAAAAAAGTTGATTTTAGTTCAATTTTAGCATGAATACTGAGAAGAGTTTATATCGAGTCTATAACTTATGGAATGCCTTGGAAGTCTAGGTAACACTGGTCCTCTGATTTTCACATGTTGCAAGTGAAAGTTTCAGTGGGAGAATATATACTATATTAGTCCATTCTTTTCTTTTTTTTTTTTTGAGACCGAGTCTCGCTCTGTCACCCAGGCTGGAGTGCAGTGGCCCGATCTTGCTCACTTCAAGCCCCACCTCCCAGGTTCACGCCATTCTCCTGCCTCAGCCTCCGGAGTAGCTGGGACTACAGACGCCTGCCACCACGCCTGGCTAATTTTTTTGTATTTTTTTAGTAGAGACGGGGTTTCACCGTGTTAGCCAGGATGGTCTCAATCTCCTGACCTCGTGATCCACTCACCTCGGCCTCCCAAAGTGCTGGGATTACAGGCGTGAGCCACCGTGCCTGGTCCCTTTATTAGTCCATTCTATGCACTGCTATAAAGAGATACCTGAGACTGGATAATTTATTTAAAAAAAAAAAAGGTTTAATTGGCTCACATGTCTGCAACTCTACAGGAAGCATGGCTGGGAAGGCCTCAGGAAACTTACAATCATGGCGGAAGGCAAAGGGGAAGCAGGCACGGTTTATGTGGCTGGAGCAGGGGGAAGAGAGAGTGGGGGGAGGTGCTACACACTTTACAACAACCAGTTCTCGTGAGAACTCACTGTCGTGAGAACAGCAAGAGGGAAATCTGCCCCTTTGATCCAATCACCTTTCACCAGGACCCTCCTCCAACGTTGGGGATTACAATTTGACAAGAGATTTGGGCAGGGACACTAATTCACACCATTTCATATAGCAGCTTTTTCTTATATGCCATTTGCTCTTGACATGGTTGTATATGTAATTTTGTATTTTAGCCACAGAAAGCTCTTTTTAACATTTACTTTGTTTGTGAATTACAAAACAATAAATGAGCACCGTTGTCTTATTCCTGTCTCTAGCACTACAGGATCTAAGTGTAAGAATTCAGCTCATATGCATTAAGGGACATATAGACAATATAAAGTTACAGCTCATATAATATAATCAGACTGTTAAGCAGTAAGTGAGAACTAATCCCATCTAACCTCATTTTATTAATATAAATGATGAACTGAGTCTCAAAAGGGTTTAATGCCTTCCAGAAGGTCATGGAGTAGTTACAGGGAAGGCTGAACTTGAGTACAGGTAGTGTGTTTTCTGCTAAAGTCATGATGTGCAAGTTCTCGATGTTGCTGGCCCTGTGTTCTTTTCTTTCTGGGTCCAGCATCAGCCTCTTTTTCTCCTACCATCTCCAGAGGACCCTGGCTGTTTATGGGCACATCCCAAGCAGGGAGGGAGTCACCCTCTCCATTAATTACATTGCATAGTTCTCATTGTCCCTGATATATGGCTGTGTAGCTTCTGAAGTGTAAGCCTAATTTTTCTCCTTGTACTTAAAATTATTTTAGATTAATAAGAAAAAAAAAAACCACTGTCCTTGTAAATTCTTTGACCCCTTGTTTTTCTCATACTCCATCAAAATGCTTTTTAAAAGCTCAAGGTTTAGAGGTTTCCTTTTAAAGAAAAATTAACTGGTTTGGTTTCCTGACCTTTTGTTGCTAAAATCATCTATCTTGTAATGGATGTTGAATTTTCATAGCTTTCCCGATAGTATATCTATCACAGAAACAGTAATGTATATTTGAGGTTGATAGACCATTTCAGTTTTATGCTAGCTTTGAATGAAATCTTTTGTAGAGCTTTCTGGTCTGTGATTTGAATTTTTCCTTAAAGAGTTAGGGACAGCTATGTGTGCTGCTTTTTTCTAAATTGAAATATATGATTCCCATGTTTTCATCTCTACAGCCTGGGGATATATGCTACAAAGATTGAATTGAATGGGTCAGGTTAATGGATTGGACACACATTCCCCTGACGTTTCTGGATGTGTTCTAAGTGAAATGTACTTAAATAAGATCTTTTTTGAATTGTGCCAGTTGGATATTTGCAATGCATTTTGAATTTTTGAATTTTCTGCCAGTAGTAAGATTAAGCTCCTTTTTTACTTTATGAAGAACTAGAAATATTTTTGACCACTTGATCCATAAGCTTATTCTTTAACTTAAATCTCTACTTCTGTCATTTTTTGTAGCTGTATGAGAGTATATGTGTCTTGGTTTTACATTTTAGTAAGAAAGATTATATTTTATCTTACATGCTATAGTAACTCATCACTTATCTTGAGTACGGCAGCCCAATAATTTCAACTCTCCAAACAGACAAGAGCCAGACAGTTTAAAATAAAAAGGTCAGGGGGAAGGGGTATGAGATGAAAGGTTGGCTTTGTGTACAATCTATAACTTGGCCCATAGGAAGTTTCTTCCATACCTCACACAGAACCTATTTTTTAATCTTCCTTAAGGCAAAGCTCTAATAAGGTAAATTATATGGTTTTCATGTCCACAGCAGGCTACAAGCAGCAAAGGAAAAGAAGTGATTAGACTATGTGTGTGCATTGCAGTGAAGCAGGAAAGAGCAAACCCAACAGCTGCAAACCAGCTCAGAAAGCACTGTGTCTTTTACTGTTGAGCAGTGGGGCCCCCTGCCTGCCTACCTAGCCCCAGGATTGTTCCAGTAATCATTGGTGTTTGTAATGTTGCCCATGAATCATTCAGAAGAGGGTTAGAATGTCCTTTGAGCTCTTAAGAACACAGAGAAGCAAGATACATTTTAGAAAGATAAGCATCCCTAAATTTTTTTACTCACCACTCAGCTCTGTTCAATTTTAATATATTGCCATATTTTTTATATCTTTTTTAAAGAAATAAAATATTGTTGATATGTTTGGAGCCCTCTTCTATCCCCTTTCTTTCCCTCCTATGAGTTGTACTATCTTAAACTTCATCATCATTATTTCCATACATATTTTATCCTTGCACTGCAGATAAATACACCACACACACATACACACACACACACACTCAGAGAGAGAGTAAATGATAGGCGTAATCTTTTCAAGATTTTATACAAATAGCATTATACTGTACAAATTTTCTGTGACCGGATTATTTTTTATTCCATTTTGGGATTCAATCTCGTATTCCATTATCAAAATTATCACAGTCTATTTTTTCTTTCACCTGTTGATTTGTATTATTTTTTCATTTCTTGACATTACACATAATGCCATAATGAACATTTTTATACCTATCGCCTGTGTAAGTATGCATGCCGTGCTCTAGGATATGTTCTTAGAGACCTAAAGGGTCATGAGGTTTTACACAGCTTCAGCTCTACTGTGTATTACCAAATTATACTACAAATGCTTGTACAGATTTCCTCTCTCACTAGCAGTATCTGAAAGTTCCTGTAGCTGCAGATATTCTCCAGTATCAGGTTCGGTTAGGTTTTTTTTTTTAATTGTTCATTTCATGTGTATGAAATTATATCTGATGTTCTAATTTGCATATTCCTATGGTGGTGGAGCATAGTTTATATTATGGTTTATTTGGATTTCTCTTATGTGAGTTGCCTTATATATTCTGTTAGCTGTTTATCTTATGATTATTGATGTATAGGAATTTCATCTGTATTCTGAACACTAAGTTTCCAATACTTTCTCTTAGTCTGTGCCTTATAAACATTTATAATGTTCTTATTATACAGAAATTAAGAATTTTAGTAAAGTACAGTAGTTTTTGTTGTTGTTATTGAGGAGGGCGTCTTGCTGTGTTGCCCAGGCTGGTCTTGAACTCCTGGCGTCTGGCAGTCCTCGTGTTTTGGCTTCTCAAAGCACTGGAATTACAGGCATGAGCCACTGTTCCCAGCCAAGAGCAAAAAAAAAAAAAAAAAGA
Organism: Symphalangus syndactylus; assembly: GCF_028878055.3. Classification (NCBI taxonomy): domain Eukaryota; kingdom Metazoa; phylum Chordata; class Mammalia; order Primates; family Hylobatidae; genus Symphalangus; species Symphalangus syndactylus. The sequence goes on along the minus strand of NC_072424.2, from coordinate 133,087,808 downwards.
CATATATATATATTTTGTCCCCAAAGCAGAGCTATATAAGAAAAGATATACATACATACATATATTTTAGAAAGATGTATATACATATATATATATGTGTGTGTGTGTGTGTGTGTGTATGTCTGTCTTTTCTTATATAGCCTTGCTTTTGCATCTTTAGGAAATTCTTCCCTACCACGGAGGTCATAGATATTTACTTATAAAAATTTTAAAGTTTTGCTTTTCACTTACTGTTAATTTGCTTAGAGTTTATTTTTGGTTATGGCATGAGATAAGGACCTACTGTTTTCTCCTATGGACATCTAATTATACCGGTGTCACTTATTGAATGATCCTTCCTTTTCTGTTAGCAGTTGCTACATCGCATCTATCGTGTTAAATGTCTGCATGTGCTTGGGTCTGTTTCTAAGGCATTTGTTTTATTGATCTGTCTGGGCCTGCATCAATTTTGATGTCTGGTAGGGTGAGCTCCCCTATCATTGTTGGTATTCTTCAGGAGTGTCCTGGCCATTCTTGGCCTTATATAAATTGTACATGGAATTTAATTTTAAATATATATATAATACATATGGAAATTAATTTTTTAAATCCTGTTGGACTTTTAATTGAAATTGCATTGCATTTATGAATTAATTTAAATATACCTAATTAATTGCAAAACAAAAATGTTTGAGTGCTTAAAAAATAAATTACTAGGTTTTTACAAAAATTATTTGTCAAGAACAGCCAATTCCCCAAGGGTTCTGAATACTCAAGGTTTTATTATATTAAGTGAATTTGAAAAGCACATCATTTAAAATGTTCATTCATATATTGGAGTGATTCAGAAAATTAAGTGATTAAGCATCTTTCATTTTTCATTATGCTTGCTAATTTCTTCATCAAGTATTTATCGATTGCTTGTTTTATGTAGGACCTTCTGCTATAGAATATAACAGTGGTTCGAAAATCTCAACAGCCAATGGTAGAGCAAATGTTCTTATTTTTGCAGTGCATTATATTTGACATAATTCACACTTCTTAGGTGTACCTCAGTTGATGTTGGAGGAAAATATTCCCCATGTTTGCTGTGTGTCATGTGTCAGATAGCCCACCCTTTTCAAATTTGCCTCATAAAGTCCACCTAGTGTTCAGAAATAATGGAATGTTGACTCTTTTTCATCTAATCAGGCTGGACTAATTTGCTAAAATTCATTTTTGTCTCTCGCTAGAGACTTGCGGCCAATACAGGAAGCAAACAGCGTAGTCGCCTCTCTGTTATGGCTCAGTACCTCTGCAATGTTCGACACATCTTTACAATTCCAGGACAAGCTTTTGTCCCCAAACCAGAGGTAAGTTTCTGCTTATTTGTTGTAGTATATCAGAATTAGGACATTTGTTCCCCTGAGGATGTGTCATAGGAAATAACCTCTAGGATCTAACATTTGTTTATGTGCAAACTGACACTATACTTTACTTCTCCTGAATAAGAACCACAAAAATCGTAGTATGAATAGCTAGTTCTTACTATAATTGTTCCCCTTAGATAGGGTGACTAAATGTTTAGGTTCATGCATGTTACCCTGGTGGCAGTATCATTCATCATCTATGTCTTCATGATGTTACTCTTGAAGTATCCCTGTACGGAAGGTAAGTTACACGGTCACCCAATATTTAAGAAAAGAAAGAAAATACTTTTGTGATTTCTGTTAGAGACTTCTAACTAAAGCTACATCAAACATTATTTACTTAACACTTTTTTGGGAGAACTTATTATGGTAGCATTATTTGTGGTAAATCATCTGTGGAAAAAACAGTTGGATATTAAACTAGGCTTTGACTATTATATGCTAGTTATGTGAGTAAGTGCTAGTTACAGAAACAGAGTTTCTCTGCCAAAAATTAAAATTAAAAAAACTGGTGTCTATTTTAGCAAAACCACTGCTTGGTGAGTTACTACAAGATGTGTACTATTAAAAACTCATCTTTTTCTTCAGTGAATGTATATTGAGCATTTACTGCTTGAAAATGGGGTTAGGTAGCAAGGGGAGTCAACAGGGATATGAACCTAATCTGATGCAGAGTCTGCCTTCAGGGAGTTCACACCGTCATGAGGAATAGAAATTTCTCACTGATCCCTAAAACTCTCAAATATAAGGTCTTGCAGAGTTTCCCTTGCATCATGTATCCTTCATAAATAACAAGAGATAGCATGGAAAAAAATGCAATATGTGACTATAGATTTAGATTTAGATTCTAGATTTAGAATGGAGACCCTAACCAATAGTGTTAGATCTACTTGTCTGTCTTGAAGATGCCTAAGCGATCTCCATGCTCTTTGCTGCCATCTTCATACTTTTTTGCCATTTGGCCAGTTAGCTGAGCGTTCAGGTGACTAGGAAGTCAGGCCATCTTCCGCTTACGTAACAGACATAAATGTCAGCTTTTTCTAAATCGAGCTCAGGGAGCTTGCTATCGGTGCCACCGCCCTTCAGCATCTCAGACTTCAGAGACATTGCGAATGACTTCTCCCAGAATAATTAGATCCAAGACAGAATTTGATGACTGGAGATATCTTATAGGTTATCTTTAAATTTATTTATTTTATTTTTTTATTCATTAATTTTATAATATTTATTGAGCTATTAGTATATTCTTTTTTTTTTATTATTATACTTTAGGTTTTAGGGTACATGTGCACAATGTGCAGGTTTGTTACATATGTATCCATGTGCCATGTTGTTTTGCTGCACCCATTAACTCGTCATTTAGCATTAGGTATATCTCCTAATGCTGTCCCTCCCCCCTCCCCCCACCCCACAACAGTCCCCGGAGTGTGATGTTCCCCTTCCTGTGTCCGTGAGTTCTCATTGTTCAATTCCCACCTATGAGTGAGAACATGCGGTGTTTGGTTTTTTGTCCTTGGGATAGTTTACTGAGAATGATGTTTTCCAGTTTCATCCATGTCCCTACAAAGGACATGAACTCATCATTTTTTATGGCTGCATAGTATTCCATGGTGTATATGTGCCACATTTTCTTAATCCAGTCTATCGTTGTTGGACATTTGGGTTGGTTCCAACTCTTTGCTATTGTGAATAGTGCCACAATAAACATACATGTGCATGTGTCTTTATAGCAGCATGATTTATAGTCCTTTGGGTATATACCCAGTAATGGGATGGCTGGGTCAAATGGTATTTCTAGTTCGAGATCCCTGAGGAATCGCCACACTGACTTCCACAATGGTTGAACTAGTTTACAGTCCCACCAACAGTGTAAAAGTGTTCCTATTTCTCCACATCCTCTCCAGCACCTGTTGTTTCCTGACTTTTTAATGATGGCCATTCTAACTGGTGTGAGATGGTATCTCATTGTGGTTTTGCTTTGCATTTCTCTGATGGCCAGTGATGATGAACATTTTTTCATGTGTTTTTTGGCTGCATAAATGTCTTCTTTTGAGAAGTGTCTGTTCATGTCCTTCGCCCGCTTTTTGATGGGGTTGTTTGTTTTTTTCTTGTAAATTTGTTTGAGTTCATTGTAGATTCTGGATATTAGCCCTTTGTCAGATGAGTAGGTTGCAAAAATTTTCTCCCATTCTGTAGGTTGCCTGTTCACTCTGATGGTAGTTTCTTTTGCTGTACAGAAGCTCTTTAGTTTGATTAGATCCCATTTGTCAATTTTGGCTTTTGTTGCCATTGCTTTTGGTGTTTTAGACATGAAGTCCTTGCCCATGCCTATGTCCTGAATGGTATTGCCTAGGTTTTCTTGTAGGATTTTAATGGTTTTAGGTCTAACATTTAAGTCTTTAATCCATCTTGAATTAATTTTTGTATAAGGTGTAAGGAAGGGATCCAGTTTCAGCTTTCTACATTTGTGCTTTCAGGGACTTTCTCTCCTAGTACAGGTGGCCATTATAATGAAAAAAATAAAAAAATAAAAAAACCAGTGACCATGTAGCTTGCTTTCTTCTTGTCATGCACATGTGTGTGCATATAACATTTTAAATAGCGTAAGACTCATTATATCAAAAACCAAGATTCTTACTCATAGGCCTCTATAGTTATGGTTATGACCATTATCCAGAATCTCCAGGCTATTTAAGTTTTACTAACGGGTTCTTAGGAAGATATTAGAATATTTTTAGTGGAAGCTTTCTAACTCTGTTTTAGTTACCTAGTTGAGATTATTTGATGGTGTTTCGAAGTTAGTATCCACTTTATCTTTGATTTAGGGGTAAGGTACATATGTAGTTTATCAATTAAAATTTACCTTCTCTGGGATTAAGGCCACAAGAAAATATTTATTATTTGGAAAAAAGCTAGCTATGTCTTTGATTCCTTTTTTTATTGAGGGATGTTTACATTTTGGCAAATTAAACATTTTCATAGCAATTTACTTCACATTTTTTATTATGTTGTAACTATTACATACAGGGGATTTATTTGTAATCCGGAAAAGCACTTATCAAGGACTTATAGGTGTGCACCACCACACCGGCTAGTTTTTGTATTTTTTCATAGTCACAGGATTTCGCCATATTGGCCAGGCTGGTCTTGAACTCATGGCCTCAAGTGACCTACCCACTTCAGCCTCCCAAAGTGCCAGGATTACAGGCTAAATTTTAGTTGTAAAAGAATTATCTGCTGCCCTGAAGTAGTTTTACCATATTAGGGCAAAGCAGAAATGTTCTGAAGAAAGCCAGAAAATATTTTGCTGATAGTTATATTGAGCAAATGTTTTAAAAATTCATTTTCTTGGGCTGGGCGCGGTGGCTCATGCCTGTAATCCCAGCACTTTGAGAGGCCGAGGCAGGTGGATCACGAGGTCAGGAGATAGAGACCATCCTGGCTAACATGGTGAAACCCTGTCTCTAATAAAAATACAAAAAATTAGCCAGGCATGGTGGCAGGTGCCTGTAGTCCCAGCTACTCGGGAGGCTGAGGCAGGAGAATGGCATGAACCCGGGAGGCGGAGTTTGCAGTGAGCCGAGATCACGCCACTGCACTCCAGCCTGGGTTACAGAGCGAGACTCCATGTAAAAAAAAAAAAAGAAAGAAAAAAATTTTCTCAAATAAGAAAGAGGAAGAGTTTTTACAGAGATGATAAACTACTAATTCAAGGCTAGTACTCTAACTAAACCTTCTGCATGCAAGAAGAGAAAGTCTTGGATGCACAAAATTGCAACACAAGGTAAAATAAGCTAAGTGCTCAAAATGGAGGTTGGGCAGGTTCCTGGGTGGTTCAGAGAGGGAGATTAATGCTCAGAAGAAATTTACTAACATTCATTACTTATTCTCAATCAAAACTCCAAGAATCAGATATAGAGAATTTCTTTTGTGATACAACGAGGGGCTTACTTACAACCACTTCTGGGATTTTTTCCTGTGAGAATCTGCTATCCCTTCTGTTTCTCAATCCTTTAACTAACTCAATCAAGCTTTAATGGCAGAACTTTCACTACCATTGAACTATTACAATCCTGTTCTGACTAGTTGAACTGAATTACTGCTGAACTTTACTCTTATTAAGCTCTCTAGCGTAGTTCCCAAAATTTGAACCCAAAATACTTTCTGTCTGCAAAACAGACAACCTCTGATGTTCTTAAAATTAGGCTAATTAATTGGTCTACTTTAGCGTATCTTAAACTATTAGAGTCTGTAGTATGTAGCTTTTAAGTTAGAATTTTTTTAATTTTGTGTTTTCATTTCACTGTTAATGAAATTATTTACATTTACAAGACAATGTCTTTTGCAATGCAAATTCAGAACCAAAATTGTTTTCACGACAGAATACAACCTGTTTCTTAAGTTTCTCAAGCTAGCTTTTCTCTATTAGCCTCTGTAGATCCCTGAGAATCCACATATTTCTGGGGTTCCGCGCTTAATCTTTTTTTTCAGCTAGTCTGCACATTTCTCAAGTTTGGGAAATACTGAGCTATTAGCTAGCTCCTCAAAATTCTGTCTTTTTTATGAATTATGGTGATAGGCTTCATAATCTAACATAGTTCATAAGGAGTGGACAGGCTTTTTAGTCCTCAACACTATTCTTTTTTTTTTCTCTTTTTTTTTGAGACAGAGTCTCACTCTGTCACCCAGGCTGGAGTGCAGTGGCACAATCTCGGCTCACTGCAACCTCCACCTTCTGGGTTCAAATGATTCTCCTGCCTCAGCCTTCCGAGTAGCTGGGATTACAGGCGCCCGCCATCATGCCCGGCCAATTTTTGTATTTTTAGTAGAGACAAGGTTTCACCATGTTGGCCAAGCTGGTCTCGAACTCCTGACCTCAGGTGATCCATCCGCCTCGGCCTCCCAAAGTGCTGGGATTACAGGCGTGAGCCACCACGCCCAGCCAGTTCTCAACACTATTCTCTCCTCTGACTTAGTAGAAAAATCATTTAGTTATATTATGAGAGTTGTAACAGGTTCTTTTTTATTGACACTAGTAGAGGCAGTAGACTTCCAAGTAAGCTAGACCTAGTGGAATTCCAGTACTGCTACTTTTGAGAGCTTGGTCAGGTTAATAGGCTGAGTTTACTACATCCAGATTTGGCCAATAATACCGCCCTTGAAGGACATTTGTGAGGAATAGAAATAATCAATGCAGAGTGCCTAATATGAGTATCTGGCAGTGAATGCTGCCAGTCAAAGTAGTTGTTATTGTTATGATATAAACAAATATTTATGGACTAAGTTGTAGTATTGTGATATAAAAGTAAGGATTGTAATTTTTAAGCTATATATAGAATTTATATTTAATTTTACCTGTTTGGAAGTGTGGTATATAGAACAAGTTACCTCAAACATGGTACAAATTTAAAGCATAAATAGTGTTCATTAAATGGTTGATGAATTAATGATATATCCATGACATATAAAGAAAAGATTGGAACTTGAGGCATCCACTCTTGACCTTTGAAGAGCATTTTAGAGGCTTCCAACCCTGCTTGTTCACAGCTATTGAGGCCTTGACCTCTGTGGGAGATAGTCCTGAGTTTGGTGGGTGGATGGGTCCACAGAAGAGACAGCTGTTTTTCATGCTTTTGTGTTTTTTGAAATCTGACATCAAGGATGTTATTTCTGCTGTATATTTACCTTGTATTCAAGAATCATTTTTATATAAGGTCAGAACACTAGTATTTTCCTGCTTAACTAAGACTCTTCTGTCTTTGGTTTGTATTCTCCTCCTAGAATCAGATTGAGATGGGATTTTCATAAAGGCGATGTATTGACAAGGGCCCTCAGGAGAAGGGGCGTGAGGGTAGTGGGAAAGGGCAGGGGAAGACCTAAGTAAGCATATTGTTCCTCCTGGAGGAGCTTCAGCCTAGAACCACGGCGGGAGGAGGAGCTGTGTAGCACAAATTGCCTCACGCGTCTGTGTTCTCTTGAGGCAAGGGACCGGCTTATTGGAACCTGTGCCAGCCAGTCTTTGCAGGGAGCAGTGGGGCAGTCACTTCCCAGTAGAGGCAGCTCCATCTGTGGGAGCCATTAGCACCCATCAGTGCCAGCAGCTGGGGGATGGCTGCCCTGGCCCAGTGGAAGGAGCTTGGCCAAGACACAGCATCCTGTCTAGCTTCCTACCAGTAGACAAAGCTGTAAGATTACTTACATGGCCACCTCTCTGCCGCAGTTGCTTGGAAGTTCTAAACTAAGTTTCATGTTTAATTGCTTTAGCATGCTTCAACCAGGAACATTTAATAGCATTTTTTCTCTCTTCTTTTTGTTTGTAACTTTAGTCTTTCATCTTTATCAGTTGTTTTTATACTTATTATACCTGCAATTTTATACGTTGCCTCAAATTCTTTTTTAAAGCCCTTGAGTCCAAAATAAAAATAAATATAAACCAAAAGCCATTTTTATAATTAAAGTAGTACCAGAGTCATCCTCCTTAAAAATCAGGTAAAATACATGTTGAATAGAGATAAGAGTATTTGCTATTACAATTTTAATTCAGTACTAGGCATGCTTCCATAAACTGCTCAAGAATAAATGGTAAGTATTCTAAATCCAAAGAGGGAAAAAACAAAATTGCATTTTTGCAGACAATACTTTTATGTATGTGTAAAATGCAATGAAATTAATACAAAAGTAACTGGAGATGATGATAATAATGTGATAGTGTTCTGCAGAATTATAGGCTAGGCTAAAAATCCTCAAAAGTCAAGTAAGTTAGTATTTGCTACAGTCACGTAGCTGACAATATAGTGATGAAAGACATATGAGAAAACATTGTCCACGTCCAAAACTGAACTTCTGTCTAACTACCCTAGGCCTGCCCTCCCCGTACCTCTTATTCACTATGCTGACTAATGACATCATCCGCCCAGGTCATCCAAGCCTAAACCTTGGAGGTCATCTTAAGCACCACTTCCCCAGACCTTTACAACTGCTGACCCTCAGAACTAGTCAGTCATTAACCAGCTTCTGACATTATCTAAATTTCTCCCAGACCCATCCCAATTTCGTACCCAATTCTTCTGACTTAATTTAAGTCTATCATTTTTGTCAGAATTACTAGATGAATTCTTCAGTCATATGTATAGATATACACATGCTCCACAGGTTAAAAAAAAAAAGTATGATATTTTTGGTCTTTTGGGTTTTGTTTTGGTAACTTTTTATCAATGAAAAATGAATAAGTATATTCGACAAATTAGACTATGATTTCTCAAACTCAGAACTGTTGACATTTGGGGCCAGATAATTCTTTGTTGCCAGAGTCTGTCCTGTGCATTGTAAGATACATAAAGGCATCCCTGGCCTCTTCCTACTAGATTCCAGTAGCACTACCTCAGTTGAGATAACCAAAAATGTGTCCCAGCATTGCCAGATGTCCCCTGCAGGCTAAACTCACCCTAGGGAAAGCCACTGGATTAGACAAAGAACCATTGAGTAGCACTAGTCATATGCTTTCTGTGCACCAACTGCTTTCTATGTATCATCTCATTTAATCCCCACAAGAACTCTGTGGGCAGATGCCATTCTTAAGCAAACCAAGACCATAGTTAAGTAACGCATGCTGTGTAACTATGCACCCACACCAGGGCTTGCAACCAGGTGGTTTGACTCCAGAACCTGAGTCCCTCAGGTTGGAACCATCTCCCCACTTACTAGTTGTGTGACCTTGGGCAAGTTAGGGAACTTGTGTCACCTCTGTCTCCCTCAGTGTCCTGTAAGATCCTGAGAATAGTGCCTACCTGGTAGAGCTGTTAGGTTTAAGCCAGTAGGCAAAGGATTTAGACCAGGACTGGCATGTGTTAGGAAGCACTTGCCATGACATGTCACTGAGAATGCAGAGGTAAAAATGACACCACACCTCCCAGTCTAGTTGGAGATGCAATCATGTAAACTCATAATTTCATGACTTCTTAAATAGAGTGTTTTTACACAGTACACATTACTTAAGTCTTGGTGTGCTCATGTGAGCTATTGTGAGGATTAAATGAGAGCATTTATTAAATTCATAGTTTGTTAAATAGAGCATTTTCTGCGAGCGCAGATGCGGGCTTGAACTTCTAGGCTGTCAGGATTGAGTTTACAGGAGAGGTCCATGTGAAACCTAAAGGGTGAGCAGGAGCTTTGGTAGCGAGGGAGTGAGGCTGGGAGGGGTGCAGGTGGAGGAATGAACGCAGCAGGATAGGAATTCCTGTAGAAATAGAGAGACTTCACATCATTTATTGCAGGATTGCCACTCCAAACAATACATTGGGACATTATTTCATATAAAATGGCTGGTTTTCTGAGAGTTTGAAACATTCCTGTTTCTACTTAGGAAGAAAATATTCCAGAGCTAAATAAAAATTATTTTTTGAAGTATATATAGAATGATATAGCAGATATAAAGAGAACTTTTACTATAGGACTAAAGGCTACATAGACTATATAAACCCAGCCACATTCAGCAAAGTGAGAGAACTATTAATGGGGTCAAAGCAGTTCTAGCACATTAATTTGCATGAAATCATTCTTTGTGTCAGAATTCTTTTTAATATGACACTTGTGTATAAAATAACATTTTGACCACTCAAAAGGAATACATACTTTAAACAATCATTTAACCTTCTGCAAAATGATCCCCTTCCTAATTCCCGTATGTGATAATACCTTTTTGTTTTAGCTATTCCATTAATAGCTAACGACAATGCTGCAGAAGAGAATGTCTACACAGTAAAATAGGTATAAGATATGTTAGTCTATTTCTGTATGCACAAATGAAAGTTATTTATTTACATAAAAGATACTCTTCCCACTTCCTGAGTTATTAATGTACAAAGAAATAGTCTTTTTTCCCCCTTTACCATTGAATCATTGACAATGACTAAGCTTCAATTAACAAATAAATTGTTAGAAACAATAGTGGATAAACTATTCTAACAAATAGTTTCTAACAAATAAGTTGTTAGAAACAGTAGTTTCCTACATTTTTATTTACTTGCTAAAATATTTGAATCACATATCATAATTTACATTTTAAAAGCATTCTTTAAAGTATATTTTGACATTCATTAATTGAAACAGCTTATTTGTAAGAATGTTTTTGTTAACATGAATGAAATTTGAGAGAAAAAGTGACAACTTAAAGGTAACTTTTATCATCCAAATATGAATAAATGAGAGAGGAAGTGGGATGGTAGTAAATCCAGAATGTTATAGGATAAATGAACTTAATCCGTGGAGAATCCTTTTGCTAGAAGCAGAAGAAGGGAGTTCTTAAACATTTTAAAACAAACTTTTGTTCTTATCACTTAGCTTGTACTTAATGCTTTAGGAGTCCTAGAGATTTTAGTTTGGTTTGGCTTTGCTTTACTGTGGTAGCATTTACCAGTTTCTTCAGTTCTGCCTAATCTTAGTTTGCATATAATATTGTCAGCTCTTACAAATATATGTAAATAGTTTTCTAAAATGAAAAAGAAATGGGCTGGTCACAGGAGGTGGGGACTTGGGATGGATGGTTTTAGCAGCATCTGAATGGAGTAGGCAGCTCTTGTATTCCTAATGTACTTTCACACACTGTAGCTTTAAAACAGAAGCAAGTTGCTGTGTTGTTGCCAACCAGATAGCAAAGTGGATAATATTCTTGGTTAACACCAGGGCAAGGTACTTTTTATACTTGGCAGTTTAGTTCTTTTATAAAATCCAGTTTGAAAGGTATATCAGCAAATTATCTTAAAAAAGAAAAAGTTATCAATTAATTGCCTTATGAATGTAATCAGAACCTCTTTCAATTATAAATCTTTAAGTAAAACATGGAAACAATAATGGAAAAAATAAAGAACTCTTCAGACAGATGTAATTGTATATGATAGTTTTATTGGCATTTTAAACTACCTTGTAGTTGTTATTTTACATTCTGCTTTCTTTGTAGGGAAAGTTAAGCATAATTCTGATTTTTTTTTAATCTGAAAGTCCCATTTGGCACCCAAAAGTTCCATTTCATATGCATTACTCAGTTATTTACACATAATCCTTCAGATTGTGTGTGGAATTGTTCTCGAGCTGTGTGTTAGAGATAGGCTGCGTGGGTGGGTCGAGCGTAGCTTCTGGATTCCTTTTTATACAGGAGGTGCAGAAGATCATGCCAGAGATAAACAACAGCATTGCGGAAATGAATCCGATATAGATAGCTCCTCCAGGTTCATGTTTGTTGCTTTCTGGAACTGTTAGATCCAGAAAGTTTGCTATGATCTCCTTTGTGTACCACACTGTCGGGATTAAACTAGAGATTCCTGCAGACATGAAACAGACTCCTCCAGCAAAGGAAGCATGGCTCTTGGTTTCTCTGTCCCCTCCTAAGCGAGTACATTTCATTCCTACTGAGGAAGCGCAGATCCCCAAAGCAGACAGAACACACGCCAGGACCATGGTGGCTCTCGCAGCCTGCACGTGGATGGGGAGGGACAGAATGGAGTGTTTCAGGGCACAGCTGAACATCCCGGTGCTGTACCACGTACAGTCCATCCAGAGCCCGTGCAGCTGCACAATGGCTGTTATGATGTTGGAGCCCACATCCACATTCACCTTCCAGTTGGGCAGCAGAGTGGCTGTGAGTACTCCAGAGACCCCAGATAAGGCCAGGATGAAAGCAAGGAGCTGGAGTCCTGCTGAGGCCATGATGTTACTGTTAAGTCTGTCCTCTTAGAAAATCCTGATGCTTAACAATGATGCCTGTCAGAATTCTATCTATTTCTGTGCAGTAGAGAACCAAATAACAAAGCCTAAGGAAAGAAGGCAAAATCAGGATTGAGGGAAAGAAAGTAAGTAAACAAAAGGCTTCCCTTTAGAGTAGGAGCCAAGAACACACCTGAGTACCCCCCTACTCCAGCCCCCAAGCAGATGAGGATGCTGTAGGCCCGAGGAGAAAAGCTCCCACCAGGCCTTGAAGACTGGTCTGAGTGATATGCATGGGTCGTGTTGATACAGGGCATAAAGAAAGCAGTTGCCCACTTAATTCTTTTTAAAACTCAACATATACTGAAACTGTAGCGTGGATGTGTACCTTGTTAGGAGATTTAGACATTTGAATTCCAGCTATAGTATCTGATGAAGAATTTTAATAGCATTATAGGTTTTTCAAATGATTTTATTTTATTTATTTATTTTTTTTGAGACGGAGTCTCACTCTGTCACCCAGGCTGGAGTGCAGTGGCACGATCTCAGCTCACTGTAAGCTCTGCCTCCCAGGTTCACGCCATTCTCCTGCCTCAGCCTCCCGAGTAGCTGGGACTACAGGCGCCCGCCACCATGCCTGGCTAATTTTTTTTTTTTTTTGTATTTTTAGTAGAGACGGGGTTTCACTGTGTTAGCCAGGATGGTCTCGATCTCCTGACCTCGTGATCCACCCACCTCAGCCTCCCAAAGTGCTGGGATTACAGGCATGAGCCACTGTGCCCGGCCCAAATGATTTTATTTTTAATGAAAATACTCAGTAGGTAATAAGGAAGAAAATAAATTCAGGCCACCTTTTAAAGATGGTTTATAAATACATTTTAGAAAAGTGTTTAAGAAGTGGCTTTCATAAACAGATCTTTATGACACACCCACAGTGCCAGGCACATAGCCCAAGTGAACCATTTGAGGAGGAAGGACAGTAGCAGAAAGAAGTCTAAGTCACTGGCATAGTTATCCCTAAGTTCTAGTTAATACCTGTTTGCAAAATCCTGACTGAGGTTAGTACTTGTTTTACTTCAGGTGCCTAGTACTCAAAACAATTAAGCCACTGTTTTTTGTATATAAGAACATGAGGTCCTTTCTAACTGGGACCAGAATCATTTCCTGGCCCAAGTGAAGCCAGCTGTTCTGAACAATTCAGAAGTAGTGATGGCAGATCTCAAAAATACATACCAGAAATGACCACATCATTAGTTGTATGTGAAAGGATACCAGAAATAAATTAACCCTTTATTTTCTTTGTTTATTTTTAAGAGGAAGGAAAACACTACACCTACTTTGTGGCTTGGCTGTGTTTTAAGAAACAAAAAGGCTTTCGATGCCGTCTTTCTATACCTGTTCCCCCATCTAGCCCATCTGGCACTGCTTATTGCCTTATTTGAGAAAAATATAATGGTTTCTGAAATACTGCAGTACTGACTTTCTTTGTCATTCTGAATTAATTTTGAATGGTATGCTAAAGTGGCTCTATCGTGATTCATATGTATTTTACAAAAGGTGATACAGGCTCTTGAGTCAAAAACACCTGGGCCAGTTCTTAGCTTTATACCTCTCTGTGCCTCAGTATCCTCTTCTGGAAAATGGGGAGAATTGGAATACTTCTTTCATAGGGTTAAATAAGTTAATACATTTTAAGGGCTTAGAACAATATTTAAGCCACAGAAAGTCCTCAGTAATTTAAAATTGACATCATTATTAGTATTTTTATTTCTTGCGTATTGTGATAATTGATGTTTAAAATTATTTGGATCTTTTCCCTTTTTCTCTTCCTTCCTTGGGCTGATTTATTTTCATAGAATCTTGGAGCTGAAAGAAACCTCAGACAGACAATCTCAAGCATCCTTGTTTTTTCAGATCAGGATGTTCAGATAGGATATCACCCCATGCCATACAGTCTTCGGCAGCCAACCTGCAGTGTCCAGATCTCTCTCCACCCCTCCTACCTCACGGGATCATCCCGCATCCTTTCCCCTTTTACCACAACACTTCCTGCTGAAATTCTTTCTCCCCCTGTGTGTTTCCCATGGGAACCAGGGAAAACACTACATCTGGAGGCAAAAAGCACCATTAACTGTCTACTTCACCCACTCCCCTCCCCACCAGGGAAAAAAAGGACTGTAGAGGATGTTAATAGGGCACATGGCTCAGCTTCTGATGACTCAGCAAGGAGATTGACGCCTGGCTTTGGTTAAATATTTGAAATAGTACTAATCCATTGCCTATATTTAAAGTACAAACTTTGCATAGCTACAAACATTGATTCTCTAAGACGTTAGATCCTGGACTATCTGGATTGTGCTGTTCTGTTTTTGTTCATAATCCGAAAATGTAAATCTTACCATTTTAGAAAAGGATTTCCCTAGGATTTTAAGTTCTTAAGAGTCAGACTTATCTGTAAACATCAGTGTGCCTAGGATTCGCCTGCTATCATACAGTTTGTTTCTTTTCTGTTTTCCAGACTTAGACCAAAATAGAACAAAAGTTAAAGTTTCTGGAAAAAAAATCAAGCACATGTTTACAGTTTTATAATAGCTGTTTTCAAGTTTAGGTTTTAGCATTTCGGACTCCAGCCAGCTTGCTAAATTACTGCCTCTGGACCATTTTCAGCTTAGGGATTCTTCAAGTGTGGGGTTGCTGGAACATTTTCTAACAGCATCTACTTGCTCACTTTTCTCTCTCCCTCTCTCTTTCTTTCTGCTTTGACTGAATAACCTTCGTTGTCAACCTATGTTCAGCTTACCAATTATAATCCTTTTCTTCCCATTAACCGATACATTTTATAACTTTCAGCATATTTCAGACATGAAGACAGTTTGTTCATCATGATTAACAAGTACTGGCAGTGATCAATTACAGACAGCCAAAATCAGTGTAAACAATATGACATTGCATTTAATTAGCATAGTGCTTGCTTACTGTTGAATATTGGATTCAGATGCTTTTTTTTCTGCAAAGAGAACTTATGTAGAAAGAATTTGTTCTCCAAATGAAGGTCACTTTCTGCTCATACAAATATACTGGCATTTTAGCTGTATTGCAATTTACCCTCCAGCCACAAGCATAATACCGTTTGTGGCCCGTTCTCTCAAAATTTCTATCTTGTAGAGAATAAAGACACTTTGTTCCAGCGGCTGTGGTGGTGGTAGAGAAATACTGTGAAGGCAAGCAGAAGCAGAGGGGTGGGGTCGCATGTAAACACTTACATGGTCTACAGTGAAAATTCTCTCATGGTCCCAAAACACAGTGCACACAGAACAGAACCCAAGCACGTTCAGTGTATGAACTATTCACCAACAGAAAGTCTATTGTAGATGTTACTAAAATGTAAAGTCAGCTTTCCAGACAAGATTTATTTGTATCAAAAATAATATTTAAAAGCAGATTTACTACTTATAATTCAAACTAAATAATACCGAAAGATCTATTCTTAGATCTCTAAGCATTAAGACATGTTTTATTTACCATACCTTTTGTCAGTAGCCTTCACTGTCTTAACTCCTTTGGTCAGTTGTCTTCAAATTAACCTCAGTTAGTTATGGTGAAGAAAAACCATATACGTGAGGCTTATTTCAGAAATTCTGGATATGTTTATAAAGCTCCAGTAAGTTAACTTGAAAAAAGCAAATAAAGGACAACGTAGAAATCTGAGATGTAAAAACTGCTGATAGTGTTAGAAGATAAATACCAGGTTCTCCATCTCATTTTTTGAGATGTGGGAGAATTAAGAAAGGAGAGGCGGGGAAGGGAGGGAGTTGTTGTTACAACAGGATTTGTTGAAACCTGAAAGCTAAAAATGCTTTTGTGTCACTGTGTACAGAGGAGGAATTATTTGGGTGCTCACAAAAAGGCCTTCTTTTCTTTTAATATTATGTTTTAGTCACATAGTTATAATTTATTTTTGAAATTTTCTCTATGTTGAAAGATATAATGTATTATTTTATGTCCTCAGTTCAAGAATGTGGTCTGGAATATTTTTAACTATGTCGTGCTTTGCAAATGAGAGTTGAGACTCCCTTTTTTCCCTGGTATTCTTGACCTGTCTGGAACCTGAATTCATAAAATTGTTAACTTTCAAAATAATCATTCAGAAGAAAGATTTTTAACATATGTATTTTTTTCAATAATAAAAAAAAAAACCCAGCAACAACTTTTGACTAGAATCTGATCACTAAACCTACAGGTATTTTTGTGTGTGTAGTGCCCTGAGTTTTCTTGTTATTGCTTACACTTAGATTTGTGGAGTATAACTATAGAGATTCAGGAAATGTTATGAATAAATTACCCAAAATGATGTGATGAGACACATCAGATAAGACTATGATCAGATACTGAGGTTGTAGCCCATGAATAATGGTACAGATGGATTTCACTGCCATCCTTTTGGGTTCTCATTTTTTTCTTCCTCAGTAAGTTTTATTCTACAAGCTATAAATGCATAGCCATTATACAGAAAGAAGATAATTTTATTATTGGATTTTTAAATTTAACAACTGTTAATAACCATGTTAGACTTTAATCATTTCTTTAAAAGTAGTAAATAAACAAACACGTTTCAGTTATCTGGATTTTTTGGTTTTGTTTGTTTTAATCCTAAGTTTGGCATTTAGCAAGATAAAGTTTTCCTCTTTTTTAAATCTAACATCTGTGGGTTTGCTTTTCAGCCATAGTATTGATTACATGTTAAGTCTTAACTCTCTAAGTCATTGTAAGCTTTATGTGTACTGACTTTGTTCTTTTATTTTATTTCATGAGAAATATAAACAATTCAGTGCATAAATAAATGCTGGAAGAAGTTGAGTTGAATTGCAGACACTAATAGTCACAGCAGTGTCATTAGTGCTGCATCAGAAGACACCTTACCAGGGCCCTCCAGCATCCTGGCTTGTTTTGCTGGTCGCCATGGTTGTTAGTGCAGACATAAGCTTTGTGAGGCTGACTGATGGCGGGTGGAGGGACCTGGCTGCTCCCCACTCTAACCTCTAGCATAAGGAAGCTCGCTGGAGGATAAATGGGTTAAGCATGCTTTAATGTACATTTCTATTCTCAAAACATTTTTATTATGTTTTTGCCTTGATGAAAACAATAATCCTGTAAAATATTAATTGCCTGCTTTAGAAGGAAAATCTTCTGAAATGGTAGCAGCTTTCATTAGCTATAGACCTTTAATTAAGGCAGAGTTTTTTATATAAAAAAAGGAGCTAGGAAAGTAGAAGTGTAAATAGAAATATAGTTTATCAACATTACTATCTACTTCTGATGTGGACATTAAAGGGATGTTAATCTTTTAAGTCCAGAGACTCTCCTAGGTAAGTCTTATGACCCCTCGGCTTAAATCTCTTGCCCAGCGCTCTCCCCTGAACTCCCAAGTTGTGTTTCTGTCTGCTGACTTGGCGTCACTGATGGATAGCTCAGACCTCTCATGGCACAAAACTGAATTCCTGACCATCACCAAACTGTTCTCCCCCTGGTTTTCCCAGGTTCATTAATGGCAAATCCTTCCATCCATTTGGCCAGCCTGAGATCTTAAAAGTCATCCCTGATTCCATACCCAACATCCCCTGAGTCAACAAGTTGTTTTGTTTCTGACTTCAGACTAGAACAAGAATCTTCCACCTCTGAGCCCCTCTTGTCTTTCCACTGTGACACAAGACCTCTGAGGTAGAAGGTCAGCCCCACAGGGCAAGGACTTCTCTCTGTTTTGTTCATCACTGATTCTCCTGTGCCGGGAGCAGTGCCTGGCACATAGTAGGGATACAATAAATATTTCCTCAATGAATGAATTCAGAAACTGACTTTAAGTATATAATGTTAAACTATAAATTGCACTTGAATGATTAAAAATGCAATTTTATTTCTAAACAGGGCTAGAATTTTAAGTAATTTTGAAACTCTAGTTTGTCATCTTGCTAATAATAATATCTACCATTTATAACCTGCTTTCCATATGCCAGATACTGTTTAAGGTGCTATAATACTTAATTCTCAAGACAAACCTACGAGATAAGAAGAATTTTATAGATAAGAAAACTGGCCGGGCGTGGTGGCTCACACCTGTAATCCCAACACTTTGGGAGGCTGAGGCAGGCGGATCACCTGAGGTCAGGAATTCAAGAGCAGCCTGGCCAACATGGTGAAACCTTGTCTCTACTAAAAATACAAAAATTAGCCAGCCATGGTGGCACACGCCATTAGTCCCAGCTACTCAGGAGGCTGAGGCAGGAGAATCGCTTGAACCCAGCAGACGGAAGTTGCAGTGAGCCAAGATTGTGTCATAGCACTCCAGCCTGGGCAACAAAGCGAGACTCCGTCTCAAAAAAAAAAGAAAAGAAACCTAAGCTACAGAGAAGTAACTTTTGACTAAGGCCATAAAATGAGTAAATTGCAGGAATGGTGTTGAGTCCCAAAACAGTGATTTTTGAAACCCTGACATACTACATAGCATTGCCCCACCTCTAATTAGAAAAGAGCATATTTGTAAGTCCTACCTCTCTGTGGTAGTTTATAAGCTATGGAAACAAAGTAACCCAGAAATCTCTGTAGCTTTACATATCAGCATTTACTTCTCAGTCCTGCAAAGTCCACTGTGGGTTGAGTGACTGCAGTCCGTCTTTCTTCTTTAGAATGTTTTCATTTGTCTTTAAGCAGAAATTACTTTAGCTTCCCTTAGTGTGTGGTGTTGCTTAGTGATGTTAATCTGGATGTTCCGGCAGGCTTTTATTGTCTTCCTGAAAGAATCAGTAATTTAACTGAGTATTTTGGAAATAACAATACCACACCTTTTTATAGAGCTTAACAGTTGATAAAGCATTGCACTGCATCTTCTCATCACTGGATCCCAGTAACAGGCTTATGAGAGAGACCTCTACCCTAATCAGAGAAGCCTAGGGATCAGGGTTGAGGGGAAACACTTTGGTGGCTGCCATTTTCTTCAAGAAAGAGTTTGAAGGCCACCACTAGAGGCAGTGTGAACCATCACAGTGTTTTTTTGTGGTGGAATTTGTGGCTTAAGAGCACTTGGCTATGGTGTGGAGGATTTAAAGAGATCAGAATTGGAGACAGATGGACTCTGGGAGGCTGTGGTAATGGGAGCGATTAAATGGAAGTAACTAGATGAGTAGAGATATTGCATACGAAATGGATTCAAGATAAAGGGTGTTCATAAATTCTGGAAATATAATTAAATATATATAATGTAGTCAAGGGCATCTTCAGTCTGTAAAAAGAACCCAAAATTTCCCGTCTACATTTTGAAAACAAATTTATAGAAGGGGCTTTGGGCTTGTATTGGTTTCACATGTTTCAGTGGACAAATTACAGAAAAATCTAACAGTAGGCTAAACTATAAGGACCCATTGCTTGAAAGTCAGTACTGTTCAAGGTTAGTTCTGCAATTTAAAACTCTTCTTAAGGATTCCAGCTCATTCTGTTTTTCTGTTCCTTCAAACTGAACTTTTCTTGGCTATGTGAAAGTTGATTATACAAATTAGGTCATTCTTGTCTTATCCAACTAAATCAGAGTCAAGGGGCCAGGGGGAAAAAGCACTCAGGGCACATAGCACTGTAGCACCTGCTCCAAAATTTACACTTTCTATAAGCCTAGCTGCTGAAATGGCCTGCTGTAACAACACCAAGACCAGTTTTACCTAGTAGCTGCTGGGACTACCTACTGTGACTCTAAGACTGGTTTTACCTGCTGTCGCCACTCACCAATCAAAGCTTGCCCACACCCAAAAGCTTCTCTAGTGCCAATGAGCTTTCTTTCAAAACAACACATAACAATTCTCTAATAAAACTCCCAACCTTCCCTTCGTTCTTTGGACATACTGAAGACCACCTGGTCTGTGTGTAGGCCCTGATTTACAATTCTTGCTTCTCAAATAAAACATTGAATTTGGAGATTTGTCTCTATATTTTATTTTTACTTCAACAGCTATGAGATGGCTGCCTCAGCTGACCCTTTCATCAAGAATCACCGTATTCTGCGGCCAGGTGTGGTGGCTCACGCCCATAATCCCAACACTTTGGGAGGCCAAGGCAGGTGGATCGCTTGAGGCCAGAAGTTTGAGACCAGCCTGGCCAACATGGTGAAACCCCGTCTCTATTAAAAATACAAAAATTGGCCGGGCGTGGTGCCACCCACCTGTAGTCCCAGCTACTCAGTAGGCTGAGACATGAGGTGGAGGTTGCAGTGAGCCAAGATCACGCCACTGCACTCCAGCCTGGGCAACAGAGTGAGACTCTGTCTCAAAAAAAAAAAAAAAAAAAAAAAAAAAAAAAAAGGCAGCAAAGTATTCTAGAGTTCTCTTCCCCTCTCCCACCACCACCCCAGACTTTGTTTAACATCTCATTTTCCAGAACTGGCTCATTTGGTCATTCTTAACTGTGAGCCAGACTGGGGAAGTTTGTGTCTGGCTTTTCATCCCCCTGGTGAGCCGTATCCAGCAGGGACTCAGGCTGGCTTTGGGGGTGTCACAGGGCTGTAGCTGTTCTTCTAGTCAATTTAATCTCCAGGATTTGAGTTGACTGTGTGATACTTTCCCAAGCAACTGGGATTGTTCCCCAAACCTGTGATTCTCACTTCTGCCCACATGAGGGCTTTGGAAAAGCCGCGAGAGGCTCAGGCCCAACCCAGTGGCTCTTATTTAATTTTCTGGGATGGAGCCCCATCCTCGTATTTTTCAAATGCTGTCCACTTAAGTCTAGTGAAAAGTTGGGGTTCTGAATTAAAAAAAAAAAAAAACCTTGTGATGGTTAATACTGAGTGTCAACTTGATTGGATTGAAGGATACAAAGTATTGATCCTGGGTGTATCTGTGAGGGTGTTGCCAAAGGAGATTAACATTTGAGTCTGTGAGCTGGGGAAGGCACACCCACCCTCAATCTGGGTGGGCACCATCTAATCAGCTGCCGGCTCAGCTAGAATATAAGCGGGCAGAAATATGTGAAAAGAGAGACTGGCTTAGCCTCCCAGCCCACATCTTTCTCCCGTGCTGGATGCTTCCTGCCCTCAAACATCGGACTCCAAGTTCTTCAGTTTTGGAACTTGGACTGGCTCTCCTTGCTTCTCAGCCTGCAGATGGCCTATTGTGGGACCTTGTGATCGTGTGAGTTAATACTTAATAAACTCTTCTTTATATATATTTATATATTTAATATTTATATATTTTATATATAATATATTATATATTATAATTATATATAATTATATAAAAATATATAATTATATGAATATATTTAATATTTATATTTAATAAACTCATATATATATTCCATTAGTTCTGTCCCTCTAGAGAACCCTAATACAAATGTTTTTTCTTCTTTGCTTTCCATTCCATCTTGAAAATAATGACAGTTCAGAGTAAGATAAAATAGTTACCTGTTCCAGCCCCACAAATTTAAAGTGATTTGACCTAATCCTAAAATAATGTTTTTCTTCTGTCCCAGCCTTAGGAAATTAACAGTATCAGCTATGAATATACGAATGTACTGACCAAGCATCTTCAGTGCGATGTCTAGTCCGTTTGACAATTATGGCTTATTATGAATTACTATATTTGTATGCATGTTTTATTTCTCAGTCTTTTAATAATATTACTAGCAGCATTTATCAAGTGCCTTCTGAGTTTGTTTAGATTGCGAGCCTCTCTGAGGTCCTGGCTTCGCTCTGAGGGACGGGAGTTGCTCAGGACCTGCAGCGCTGGGGTCCAGACCCTGGCAGTTGCCAATGTGCTGCCACACCCATGGCCGGGCTGGGCAGCCTCAAAGCTGCCTCAGGCAACTCCTGCCACATCCACAAACCCAAGCGGGAACACAGCCCGGGACAGGAAACACAGGGCATCTCCAGATGCTGCTGCTTCACAGACACCAAGGGCATGGTTTGTGGAAAAGGCCTGGTTTTAGGAAGGTCTTTTCCCTCTGATCGTCCAGGAACTCCAGATTAAATATAACAGAAAATCTTTATACAACAATTATCAGTTCTTGTTTCATTTCTTGAGGATTACACGTGCATTTCCCTGAAATTGTTTAATCTCTTGGGACCAAGAGACACTGACTCATCTTGTTGTTATTACTAATAGGTGTAATTTACATACATACATATGTACATTTACATAATTTACACAGTAAAAAAACTCTTCATCCCCCTCACCACATTTCTTAGTCCTATTTCTCTTGTGATCTGAGTTCGCTGTCATTCTCTTGGCCTCAGTTCATCCTACCACATCTGCTCTGAGAGGAAACACTATGTGACTGTTTAAAATCTGTTCTTTTTTTATGATCCCAAGAAGAAAGAGAAAAAAACAAAGATCTGTAGGAAGAAAAAAGGGTGAGGACAGAACTTCTGCAGAAATAAATATTGTTACAGTAACGCAAATTATAAACTTTAGGATAGGTACTGACCGTGTAGTTGATCTTTATTGAACCAGTTGGTTTGAAATACTTAGAATGCTGTCAGCTTTAAGATTTTACAGTGGAAATTCTTTCCTTAAATTGGCTTTGGGACATAGATCACAGTTAGAGTGAACCAATTCCAGGAAATTTGATCTACATTCACATTTGTCAGTATTTTCTTTTTCTATGACATGCATAATTATCATATCATAGGCATCAGTGACTTGCTGCCTCTACCTGGGATTCTCCTTACCTGGGAAAGTTGTAACCTGGAGGCCTGTGATGTCCTAAAGTGGACTGTCATTAGCTTGGTGGAGGTACTTGAAGAGCAAGCAGACACTGGAGGGTGGGGAAGCCAAGCATCGAGAGGCACTCATCTCGCTCTGTTGTTTTACCCGACACTGAAGTGGCTCTCCCAAGCCCCTGTCCTCCTGCGTTCCATCTTGTGGTGCCTGTAGCCTGCAAGACGCCATATGCTTCCTGTTCCCAGCCACCCAGGTCTGCCCATGATCATCCCACTTTGAACTTTGAATCCTTCTTATATGTTGTTCTTTAAAGTCTTATGGATTTATTCCCTGTGGTCTTTTTTTTTTTTCCACTAGCCGTTCTGTTGTCTTAAGTTATGGCTGTGTCTTGGCTAATTACATAGTAACTTCCTCATCATTTGTCATCTCCACTATCTTGTCCTCTAATGGTCTTGAACACCGTGAGAGTGTTGAATGAAGACCCTTTCATAGACAGTGGCCAGCATTGTTTCTGTGTCTGTGCATGTGGTCGTGACTTAGCTTTTGGGCATATGATAATCATCAGGAACTGAGTTGTACATTCTTCAGTGTCCTCCGTATATCATGTTGATTACAGTTCTCAGTTGTAATATCTAATATCTAAGATTTAAGGTGTAATATCTCCTTAGCCCAGGTCCCTTGTGAGTTCCAAGTGCTGCTCTGAGCTGATAACCAGTCACGTCCTAGACACCCCGGCCAGGAAACTAGGACATCTGCCTCAGGCCTGTTATGGCCAAGGCTGCTAACACTGAGAAACAGTCTTAGCTTGTTACAGCGTTGACGTATAGGGTTAGAAAGGCAAATATTTAAATTCATTTTAAATCCTTTCATTTGACATTTTAGTAAGTCATTTTGGTATACTGATAGACTGAGTTTGGAAAAGAGCTGGCAGCATTAAACTAGAATATTTTAAGTACTTCTAATGCCTTTGTACTGATTTCGTTTTTGTAATCAAACCCATTAATAGACTTAAAACTCAAGGAAGAAAAAATAATAGTTGTAATTTTAAATAAGCATTCAATTATAAGTAAAAAGCATTTTTGTATTCGTTACCATAGTTACCGAGCGGCTTTCCTATAGTTCTAGAAAAAATGGGCTCCATCATTCAGAGTAATTCTAAAAGGTGCCTTTGGGGGAAAGGGAGAGGAAGGGGTCGTACAGGAGAGGTCCTCGCCGTCCCAGAATCAGGAGACATAACTGGAAGAGCTTTGTTGACACTGAGTTTTACAGAATCTCCAATAGTAACTGCTGCATTTCTGAGGGGAATTCTCTTTTAGCTGTGACATAATGTAAGCCAACTTAACAGGGTATTGGAATTGTATTCAAACTTTGGAAGTCGATGCTATAGTTTACATGGAGTACTGCTATATTTGTTCAGGGTTTTAACATTTTATTTAAATCAAGCAAAAGTTAGACACTTCCTGTATTTGCAAATACCAACTATATCTCAAAGGAATGAAATCAGGCAAATAAAGATGAGGCCAAAATTTAAAATCTAAGGAAGCTGGAAGTGGCAGTTTCTGTACTGGAAGAGAGTGCATCTATCTCTGTATTTGTGCTTTTGGTCTTAATAGTTTTTAAGCCTTATGTAGAGTTTTGATAATATTTCATGGCTTTAGGCCTAGGCAGGGATTCGATTTTATCTCAGATTTTGCTAAGAGTATTTTTTCTGGAGACTAGCAGGCTGCTAGTAAGAATTGATAGAATTGGCTCTGTGTCACTGGGAGAACTGGAGTTGAAAGGTTACAGGAGATGAGTCCTGGAGAATGGGAGGCAGGGACGAGGGTGCCAGGAAGCTCAGGGGATGAAAGGGGAATGCAGAGTCCAGTGAGAGAAGGCTGGCGAGGTGTAGAGAGTGGTCAGACACGTGCCTGACAGTTGGGACCACTTCTCTGTACAAATCACGAGGAGGCAAGGTAGGCAGGATAGTTCAGAGTTTGTGGGAAGGAACCTGACATCTGAAGTCAGTGGAGTGTGTCTTGGGCTGCTGCCTGCACTCCGCCATTCATAGATGAGGTCTTCTTTTTCCTTCCCCAGAACTGCCCTGAGCTGAAACACCTTTCTTCTCTCCCTATAGCAGTACATCCACCCCACCTAAACCCTGCATCCACTCCACAGCCCCTCGTCTTCTTCAGTCCCTCTTTCCCTGATGACCACAGACCTCTCCAAGCTGCACACTGTTCCATGGTGCGTTTTGTTAATGTCTAAGGGAAGTCCTGTAGGAAGAGGTAGTTGTTACTAAACTTGAGGAAACAGATAAAACAACATATAGCACACAATTCAAAAAACTTACTCAAATTTATTAAGAGCATTTGACATCTTAGTTAAGTCACTGTTCATAACTACTGTTCCACCATAGAATCTTCACAAGAACACCCTGCTGGACTTCACAAGAAGGCTGATGGATGTTGGGGGTGGGCATTTGGGGTGTGGAAAGGCCGCTTGGCACATTCTCAGCGTGTGCCAGCCCACACTGCCCCTTACCACTAAAGCCTTCTATTTCCCATTCCATCCAGTAGGAGCAGCTGTAGCTGACCTGAAACCTTCGGGGACAGGCTCATTGATTGTTTAAATAGGGAGGTGTAAAGTCTCGGGGGTCTAGGGCCTTGATGACACAGCTCAGGCACCACAGGCTCCTCCCACAGCGCATCAGGCTGTGTGAGGCTGAGCACAGCTTATTTTCACTTTCTTGTCCATAAAGTCTCACATCATGTTCAGTTGTTTTCCTTCTACCCTAAAAGAAACACAACCAGAAAAGCCAGTCTCCCATTTTCATCTGTTTAAGGAATTGTGTAGCCACAAGGATCTTTAGAAGCAAGTCCTCTTAGGAGAAAATGACAACCTCTATGGGATTTCAACAATGGAGTTCCTTTTGAAAAGCAGTGGTACAGCCCACACCTCCTAAATTGCCGTACTTTCTTCGCCTTTTGTTGAGTCTGTATGAGATCCTCATTAACAAGTTTAACAATTCCTGGAGACTGAGGCTTTTGTCAGTTATGACGAGACTTCCCATTTCCTAGACCATGGTCTCTGTCAGCGTTTTTGTGCGTGTAGTTACTGTTTTGACTCCATTTCCCTCTGTCTTTAAATGTTTTTCTTTGGTATTTGAATGTGTCCTTGTGAATCACCATGAGTCCATTTTTGGAACAAATCAGGGTATAAATCTCTTATCAGATATGCCTGAAAGGTTTTATCTTCTAACAATTAAAGAATCTCCACAGCTGGCAGTAGCTTAAACACTATCAAACAGTGACATTTTTTGATGGTTTCCATTTTCAATTTCAGTCCTGCCTGTGCCTTTCAGGGCATTTAAAGTTGCTACTAGAAAGTTCTGTGGCTTTTCAGACTACACTCATGAATTCAGTCCAGCTGATTAATCAGTGTCTACCAAAAATAAGTGGTGTTTCTATCTGGGAAGTTTAGCACTGAGTGGTCCCTGGGGGCCTATCGGCCATCTCTCTGTGTCTTGAAGCTGCTGCTGCAGCTTATTTTTTTACTCATTCAAAAACTAAAATATTCTAATACCACCTATTATCTGCTGACTGACTTTAATGATTTGGATTGATTTTTAAGCCATTGTGAAACTGCGTTTTAAAATTAAGTGACCATCAAGCACAGGTCTGGTGGATGTCATTAGAGAACAGGTGCAGCCAGCTGATTTCTCCATGTCATTTGCAAATCCAGAATGTACCATCTTCCATGCCTAGAGATGAAACTGAAGTACATGGAAAGGTCTGTTTATGAAAACAGGCTGTCGACAGCCCATCCTCCTGTTATACAAGAATGAGTGGATTGATCACACTATGCCACATATCATGCCACAGAATGATAATATGTTTGCTTACAATGAAGGTGGACGTGGGCGTGGTGCACTTCACTCCCTTGGTACAGCCCAAGATAGAGCAGCCCTTCAAGCTGGTGGAAAAAGTGGTTCAGAATGTATTTCAGTTCCGAAGGAAATACTGCCATCGAGGGCTCGGGTAAGAATGCCTTTTCTTCTCTTCAGTTGCAGTCTTTATAAAATCCTCAGGCACTTTTTAAGAGTAAGAACCTTGATTGCGCTATTCTTAAAGCTCTGAGTATTACACTTAGTTCAGTCCTGTGACGGACAAGACTTCACTGCCAATGAGGAGAGAGCAAAGACTTGCTAGACCTCAGGTGGCCTCTCTCAGGGTGGCTTTGCCATAAGCACAGCCTGGAATTGGTGACTGCACAGCTCACAGTGGCTCTGTACCGGGGAGCTCGTGGTTCCCCGGTACAGGGACTCGAGACAGTGAGGACTCGAGACAGATAATAATGGGTTTTTTAAATGCTTGCTTTCTACCGAGTTGGCCTTTAAAGACACACTTGAGAACCAGGAAGCAAATATGACTTCCGAGCAGCCAAAATCGTATCACGAAGTCCTCACGCAAGCACGTTTCCATCTCACAGAAAGCTGCTGCTCCCAAGAGGCTCTCAGGAACCACTGGGAAAACCCGACAGGGTGCAGTGGTCTAGAGGCCGCCCACCTCCATGGGCTCTGAAGGACCACAGCCTTGTTGCAGATCCAGAAAGAGCCAAGAAGCTGTTTAG
Source organism: Symphalangus syndactylus (assembly GCF_028878055.3). NCBI lineage: Eukaryota > Metazoa > Chordata > Mammalia > Primates > Hylobatidae > Symphalangus > Symphalangus syndactylus. The sequence goes on along the minus strand of NC_072424.2, from coordinate 133,060,417 downwards.
TTAGGCCCAGTGATAGTCTGCTTAAGAAGTCAGGAAAGTGTATATTTGTAAAAGATTTCCATCTACGATAATCTATCCATATTCTGCTGTTTAAAGGGGCTCGGCGTGAGAGGCACATATTTCTCATTTTCTAAAACCTCCTCACATGGCTCCATTGTAATGCTCTCTTTCGCAGGGTCCAAAGTGTCCCTTTAGCACATGAAATGACAGCAGATTATTTTAGGGGCTGGCTGGGCATCAGCTCCTAAGAGCGTTGCAGTCCACAAAGCCCATTGCTGAGGATGCCAGAGGGCAGAAGTTAGAGCCTCAGCCTGCCACTTGTTGCCTCTAATTAAGCCAGGATTCCCACCTTACCAAATAGTTCCTGCTTCTCTAACAGAGACTTAAGGTGCAGAGCTGGTGACAGAGATGCCATTGGCCAGCCATTTTGGCTGCAGCCCCCAGCTACCATGCACTGCTGGTGAGTGAAACAGAAGCTGGATTTTGGCTCACACCCCTCACGCAGAGCAGGACCCACACAGCTGTACCTGATAGCCCTGATTCATGGGGGGGAGCACAAAACTGTGTCCTTTTATGTGCTTTTGGAAATCCTGGAATTGGTCTGAGCCTAGAGCTGGCACTAGCACTTCCAAGGCAACCCCCCAGCTAAGTGAAGGGCCCTATTCATTTCAGATACACCATCCTCAGGACAGACATGGACCAGATACTGTGCCACCTGGGGTAACTGGTCAAAGTCCTTTGACCTGTTGGTGTTCTTCAGATATTAGAAACCATCATCAGGCCCTCTTTGCCATGAAACTGAACTCAAAGATCTGTCACCTCACCTTGAAAGTGTGGGGGACATGCAATTCCTTGTTGAAAGGACCATCAGCCTATAAGCAACATGCTATCTCCCCTGGCCATGACACCTTCCAAGCCCTTTGGGATGAGCTCTGTAAGAGCCCTGAGACTTGAAGAAAACTGCAATCCAGGCCTAACTCTGCAGCATTTCAAGCAGTTCTGCTATTCATTTTAAAACAATGGTTCAAGTTGGATAGATGAAATTTAAAATATATCCTCTGCATCAAATCAGTTTTAAAGATGCTTGAAAAATAACAAGAGGAATAATTATTTGTATTTTCCTATCAGCTATTTTCAAACTTTTAGCAAAAAAAAGTAACTCTTTTAGCGTGAAGAGTTCTAAAGGCTGATAAATTCAAATTCTAGAGAATCAAAACTGATGATTTGTCACACAAGAAATAATACAACTTTCACATCAAAACATGAGGCACATCAAGCTTATGTTTCTACAAGAATGCAACTGAGCAGATGTTACTTTAAACTTACCTTAAAAAAGTGCATGTACTGATTGAGCTTTGGAGAGTGCGTTCCCATTGTGGGCTTGCCTGGCGCATCAGGTTAGAGCTGCCTCAGTGGCGGGCGGTGCCTCTTATCTGGTGCTATATAATCCAAGAGGCTCCTGCCACTCCCTCCAGCTGTCAGTAGTCAGCAACTGTGTTGTTTGTTTTCAAATGAGGGTTAAAAAGTGTCATGATTTGCAGAATTTAAGTAAAATTCTGATTTTTCTCTCTTTCCCTCAGAATGTTATTCCCTGAAGCGCAGCGCTTGGAAAGCACGGGCAGGCTGTTAGAGTTGGCAGATGTAGACCCTACTCTTCGGCCCAGCCAGCTCTCCATCTCACACTTTAAGAGCCTCTGTGATGTATACAGAAAAATGTGTGATGAAGACCCACAACTCTTTGCGTATAATTTCAGAGAAGAACTCAAGCGAAGAAAAAGCAAAAATGAAGAAAAAGAAGAGGATGACGCAGAGAATTACAGACTCTAGCTGCTGCCTGGGCGCGAGCAGCCTACCAGATGTCGATTTGCACTACGTGGAGCTTCTTTTGTAGGTACTCTTTTGTCTTTACAGAATGACAATAAAAATGCCAATGACTAGATGTGACTTATTTTCCTTTTACTATGCAGCTTGGCAGAGAAAATAAATATCATCAAATAAGGTACAGTACAAGCTTTCTTTTAATATATACTGTATAGATATGACATGTTTGTTTAGTATAAACAGCATCTATTACAATCTTACAAAAATGAAGTATCTGCACATTTTGCCCCTAAACCACATTAAAATAACTTAAATATGCTTTAAATAAAGCAAAAACTAACAAACAGCTGAAAGAAAATGCCCAGAGGATTTAAAAAAATGGCCCTTTGAAAACTATTAATCACAACTTCCCCAGCCTTACTTTTTCCACATAACTTAAAATAATTAGAATGTAATTTTAAGGATTCTAAATCATTTGATACCTGCTCAGAGTGGATATAAACTAAGTAATTTACAGATTCTGACCAGTTTCATCTAGGTTTCTGATCCACAATAAATTAAAATAACTTAAATCTTTACAACCATTTTGTGGGAAAATGTATACTGCACAAAACCCAGGAATGAAGTTTTTTTTTTTTTTTTGCAATTTCCACTTTACCACCAGTTTAAAAGTAAAATGAGGAATTTAACCCATATCTGGATTGAATCGTACTATGATTTTCCGTGGCTCTCTGTTTCATAAAAACACTCCTCATTGACAACAGATGTTAAACTCTGGACACTGAATTCTCGCTCTAGAACAGAATTTAGGTCGATGGTGGCATCTTCAGATTGACTGTCAAGGGACTGGTGACGGATCTGCGCCTTGAGCAAAGTTCCTCTGTCCCTCTTGGTGCTGTTGGCTTTTCGTTTGATGGGGCAGAAGTGCCCCCGGACCAGTTTAGGCTGCTCTCTTCCTTTCTGACCCTCACCCGACTCCGGGCCAGGCTGCTGCTCAGCCTCGGGGTGAACGTCTGGGTCCTCGGAAATTCTCAGTCTCTGGAACTGAATTTCGATGTCTTTAGTAGGGCTGCCCCGCTTCACATTCTGATGGTGGTCATCATCTTCATCGCTCAGGATGTCACTCTCTTTGATGAGATTGTCAGCAAAATCTGCCAAGCCGGGGTGTGGGTATTTCCCGGGAGAAGCGCTCTTGGAGTCCTGCCTGCCCTCGGCCGTGGGGCAGCCGCCGCTCTGGGTGCTGCTGCTCAAGCTGCCCTCGTCGGAGTCCAGCAAGGTTCCTTTGCCAGTCTCACCGGTCCACTCGTTGCTGGAGGAATTCTTCAGGACTTTTAAAGACCTGGATGAAGCTGCAGTGAGAAAAACACATTTCGCTGTGATACAGAAACAGGTTACACAATGTGTAATGTTTGCCTCAAAGCTTGTGTAAGATTTAACATTAAGATTTTATTTTATGATATGACTTCAGTTAGCAACTATCCCGGTAATTAGGCAAAAATGTAGCTACTGAAAACATGGAAATTTTTGACTTAGGTTTACAGTTGTAAGTTGGGCAATTCAGCATTTTTAGATTACCAGAGCTCAATTATTTAGACAGAACTAGACACTAGAAACTACTATATGGGCTAAGATTCTTATTTTGCCAATGAGTAAATTGAAAAGTTAATTGCTAATAAATCTAGGCTCCTTTCTTTCACTAAGGTGCTTTGTAATTTGATCACAAAGATCACACCATATTCCTATGCATCTTCTCACCTTGTGGATTTCCCTTGCTGCTCAATTAAAAGTAGAAAATGTCCCTCCCCCCCACTTTTTAAAGACAGTGTCTTGCTCTGCCACCCAGGCTGGAGTGCAGTGGTGTGATCTCTGATCACTGCAACCTCCGCCTCCTGGGCTCAAGTGATCCTCCCATCTCAGCCTCCTGAGTAGCTGGGACTATAGGTGCGCATGATCACGCCTGGTTAATTTTTATATTTTTTTGTAGAGATGGGGTTTTGCCATGTTGCCCAGGTTGGTCTCAAACTCCTGTTCTCAAGAGCTCAAGGGATCCACCTGCCTTGGCCTCCCAAAGTGCTGGGATTACAGGCATGAGCCACCATGCCCAGCCTAGAAAATGCTCTTTATCTCTCATATGAGAATTGTCTCTGCTGGAATTTCAAACCAACTTTCTGAAATGTTATTTTATAGGGGTGTGTGTGTGTGTGTGTGTGTGTGTGTGTGTGTAGTTCTCTTGGATTGAAAGAAGGAAGGCAGTTCTCAGTTTTGGTGTTTCTATAAATAATAACAGCATGTTATTTTGATGGCCAGTTTATTTTGACAATGGAGAAAATAGTAAATATGTGGTAAATCTGAAGAGGTCACACTGATTTGACATGAAAAAGAGAAGTTTTACATTTTCTAAGCCTAAAAACAACAAAGATAATAACAAAATAGTTAATGTAGAAATAAGGTTCTGAAAACTTAAGCTGAAATTTTAGAAACAAGCAGAAAGAACAGTGTGATTTGAAATGCTTACTTGGTGCCTTATCGATTAAGAATGAGTATAAGAGGCCCCTTAACTTAGATGGCATTACGTCCCAATCAACCCATTGTTAAGTTGATAATATGGAAAGTCGAGAATGCATTTAATGTACCTACTAACCATTGCAGCTTAGCCTAGCCTGCCTTCAGTGTGCTCAGAACACTTACATTAGCCTATGGTTGGGCAGAGCACAAGGCCTGTTTTATAATTAAGTGTTGAATATCTCATGAAATGTATTGAATGCTGCACTAGAAGCGAAAAACAGAATGGTTGTCTGGATACTCGCAGTACGGTTTCTACTGAATGTGTGTCACTTTCACACCATGGTAAAGTCAAAAAATTGTAGGTTAAACCATCAGAAGGTGGAGACCCTCTGTGTAAGGTTCTTGATCTTCATTCAGCATTGACCTTCAGGATGCCTGGCACTGTTCTGAGCACTGGAAATACAGCAGTGAGGAAAACAAAGTCCCTGGACCCATGCACATCTTAGTGGAAGAAACAAAATCGTATCTTTGGACTATGTTAGCGGGTAGGAAGACAAGGGATCGGGGTTGGAGGTAGCTGTATTTTACAGTAGAATGTTTGGGAGCAAGAGGCATGTTTAGGTTTCTTAAAAGGAGATAAAGGTACCTCGATGACTTACAAAGTGAAAACTCACAGCTATATTACAAGAGCATATATCCTTTTCAGAAGCTCATAATATTTTCTTGAATAAACACAAGGCTAGCAAAATTCTCACCTAATTTGGCCGAAACAGGAACTCGGTTCTTAAGAGGTACCAGGCGATCCTTACACGTTTTCTCCAGTGGTAATTCACACTTTATGTGACGCCTGAAGTTTTCCCTCAGAATAGAACGAATCACCTTAACAATGTTGGTTTTGCTTTCACTGTCACTGGGTGGGGGCGGGGGGGGAGAGAAAACAGCAGAAGTGTCCAGAGTGTTCATCATGCTTCCATTCCACGCCCGCCTGTGTTCCTGTGCCTTGCACCTGCTGGACCAGGCTGCCAGCCAGCCACCCAACAGCAGTGCCATGTGGCCTCCCGTACAAAAGGAGGTGAGAATTGATCACTCTTAAGATTTTGATATTTATTTAATCAACATATTCTCATACTAGCAGCCTCAGTTGCCTTTTTCAGAGGGTGGGGAGTGTGACCCTGATGTCATCAAAATTCAGGAGGGCACTAAATATAAACTCCCTTCCTTAAGAGACATAATTCTGTTATTTCTCTTGGTTTTAATCTTTGGAAGTCAGTCATACCTGCAACACAACTGAAAGATGGTTTCTGGCCGTCCTTCTATTTCTGACTTCGTATGGATCAGTTCCCATATGGAATTATTTTCTGTCCCTGTGTAAAAGGAAATGGAAACAAGAGTCTACAACTTTGCCCAAAATGCTGTGGTTAAGAACACTTGTAAAGTTTAAATCTCATGAGTTAAGAAAGTCTAATATTCCCAGTCCTGGCTCATTTTCTTCTGTGGCTTGTTCTATGTATGATTTTCACAGTTACAAGAACTGAAATGCCTTTTGGTTACTTTTTACATTTCCTGCTGCAGATTTTCCTCCATCTGAACCACCTTCACCCTCTCTCTGGAGCCCCTCTCTGCGGAAGAGGAGATTCAGTGGATCCTATTCTTCAACCCTCCTTTGCAGTTTTGCCCTTTCCTTGGAAGGAACAGGAGCTGGGGTACTTGAGGTAAAAGAGGCCAGCCCCAAATGTGGTCATGTTCTAGAAAACATAAGCACTTCTGACAAAAGTTAAACAGAAGCCCAGCAGGCCACTGCATGACTCAGCCTGCTGGCCTCTTCTGTCACCAGAGACCTGTCACCAAAACAAGGTTACTCTGGAAGAATCTCTGAACATTTTCCAGAGTCAAAGATTTTTTTCTTTTTATATCACCTACAGTACTACCTAACCTTAAGGAATTTTCTGCTATATTCTAAATTTGTAAAAACAAATTTGTGGATCTTTGTTTTTCTAACACATTTTAGGGTATCAAGGCAGAAAGGAAAATGTTGAAAACTATTGATAGGGAAAATAAGGAAACAATGAAAGGCATTTGGCAAAGAAAAAGCTATCCACCAGCTTTTAGTTTCTCCCAGAAATCTGCTAAGGAACATCAAAACAACCTCTCTTGTCCTCGTTTTCCTTGTCTATAAAATAAAAGGCACCAAAAATTATCCCCAAGGTCCTTTCTTAATTTACATTCCACAGTTAAGTCTACTAAAATGCTTTTTCTGGCATCGTACTGCATGAAACAGTTACCTGCTGGATTCCCCAGTCTGACTTGAAGCGCGGAGATGGGGATCAACCAGCGGAATTTAAATGGGTCCAAGTCAGCAGAGTTGTGTGCAGGCCGGGAATTCGAGGGCTGTAACATGAAGGCCCACCAAGAAAAGTGTTAGGGAAGCTCTCACTGGGGGAGGATGTGTGCACGGTGAACAGGAATTTATGTTCTCCCTGTGGGCAAGTCCGCAAGCAGCTATGTGGGTGTTCAGGGCACAGAAATTAATCAGCTACGCACCCAGTTCTCAAAGACCTCACATGCTGGGGAAGGTGGGGAGGCAGAGTTGTGGTTCAGAAGCAGTTACAGGTCTCAAAGCAAGAACAGCAGCCAAGGCTTCCACACCCTGACGCTACCTCTGAATGGTAAACTGATGGCGTATGGTATCCGCAGCTAGGCTTTGTTTTTGTTTTTCTGAGTCAAGGTAAAAGGCATTTGAAAATAAAGTTTCACAGACTATGTTTATGGAACAAACATGGGCCATTTTCAGGGATATAAAAGTCGATGTTCTATGTAGGCCCCCATATGAGTATTTATCTACTTTATTTACTTATTTATTTATTTATTGGCAGGGTCTCACTCTGTCGCACAGGCTGGAATGCAGTGGCATGATCAAGGCTCACTGCAGCTTCCACCTCCTGGGCTCAATTGATCCTCCTGCCTCAGCCTCCCGAGTAGCTGGGACTACAGGCACGTGCTACCACACCCAGCTACTTCTTCTATTTTTGGTAGAGGCAGGGTTTCACCATGTTGGCCAGGCTGGTCTTAAATTCCTGGGCTCAAGCCTCAGCCTCCCAAAGTGCTGGGATTACAGGCATGAGCCACCGTGCCCAGCTGTACATCTTTTAACACCGACATCTTTCACAGGGAGACTCAGAAATGCTCTCAGTATGTGATGGGGTTAGTTACCCTCAGAGTAAGCAGTATCAGCCAGCCCAGCCTGGGTGCTCAGTGGGCTTTTCAGTTCAATGTTAATAGGAAGAGACAGCCATGAAAAGGTAGCTTAAATTAAAATGAATTTTTGCCTTACCAATTTCTTTTTCAGTTTGCAGTTTTCTTTATAAACCAGTATGACGGCTCTCTTAAAAACTAAAGAAAGGAAAAGAGAAAGGAAGTCTTTATTTTATGCAAACTCTTCCAAGGTTAAACTAGAGCTGAATGTCTTAACAGAATAATGCTCGTCAAATGTATGAGTCTCTAAGCCCTCACTCTGCCAACATGAGTGAATAAATGGTACTTCCCTTTCACTCATATTTGAACTATGCAGAAGCACCTGCTTATTTAAAAGCTACTATTAGAAGTTGATCTTGGCTTTTTTAAACTCTTTGTTTTATTGAAAGCTGAGGACACTGTGTTCATCTCAGTGACAATATACTGTCACTTGCTCTCCCAACTCTCAGAGAGAATTAAAACATCTTGAAATACAGCGGACTATTAAGATAGCAGTTTTCTGCTGGGCGTGGTGGCTCACGCTTGTAATCCCAGCACTTTGGGAGGCCGAGGCGGGCGGATCATGAGGTCAGGAGATCAAGACCACGGTGAAACCCCGTCTCTACTAAAAATACAAAAAATTAGCCGGGCATGGTGGCGGGCGCCTGTAGTCCCAGCTACTCGGAGAGGCTGAGGCAGGAGAATGGCGTGAACCCGGGAGGCAGAGCTTGCAGTGAGCCGAGATTGCGCCACTGCACTCCAGCCTGGGTGACAGAGCGAGACTCCGTCTCCAAAAAAAAAAAAAAAAAGATAGTTTTCTGGCCAGGCATGGTGGCTAATGCCTGTAATCCCAGCACCCTGGGAGGCTGAGACAGGATCACCTGAGGTCAGGAGTTCGAGACCAGCCTGGCCAGCATGGTGAAACCCCATCTCTACTAAAAATAAAAAAATCAGCCAGGCGTGGTGGTGAGCACCTGTAATCCCAGCTACTCAGGAGGCTTAGGCAGGAGAATTGCTTGAACCCGGGAGGTAGAGGTTGCAGTGAGCAGAGATCACACCATTGCACTCCAGCCTGGGCAACAAGAGCAAAACCTCGTCTCAAAAAACGAAAAAGAAAAGATAGCAAGTTTCAAAATAGCCTCAGGGATCTGTTCCTGTAACACTTGGCCTGAGCCAAGCAGCAGAAGGGAGAACAAGATAATGAGGATGCAGAGCGATGCTGGAGTTTCAAATAGTTGGGGGCTGGCCCTGTTAAGTCCCCAACCATTATAGCAATTCTGACTCCTAGAGCTCAGGAGTGAGCTGGACTGGTGCGGCTAGTGAAGTTCTTCCGTAATCCCAGCCTCTGTTCAGTCTGCATTCTTCTGAATGGAATACTAACCAAATACTGTGAGCTCAAGGTCCTTTCTAGCTTTTCCTAGAGACAGAAATGGATTCAACCAGGAAACCGTAGAGTGCATCAGAAGCTCTCCCATCGAAAGTTCTGTTACCTAGATTGTAAAAACAGGAGGTAAGGAAGATATGGAAATCTCAGGCTAGATCATCTCTTGTTGGATAGTGATGTACACACAGTCACTGCTAAAATGCAAGCACAGCTGGTTTAATTTTTATGATACCTGTAAACGTGGGGCCTTAAACAGTGGAGGTTTTGAAAATATGAGCTAAGCACCCAAGTGTCTGATCAATAACATAAAGGTGAAGGCATTTTTGCTCCAGTGCACACATATGTAGGTGAGACATGCCTTGCGACCAACTCAGTTTCCATAAGATGAACTCTACCAGTGTGTGTGGTTCTTCCAGAGTGCCTTTTGTAAGCCTTCCCCTGGGATCTAGTACATCCATCACCCCTGAGCTCCATTTGGGCTGCTGATAAAAGCACCAGCATTGAAACTGGCCAGAGTGAAGGACTGATCTCCAGTTCTTTCCTGTTCCTGCCATTTTCTACCTAAACTATGCTACTTCCTGCATGCCGGCTTTAGAAGCACAAGATTCTAAATTAAGCAATCAGATAAAAAGGAAAAATACAGAAAATGTCAAATCCTGCTCAGACTAATTTTATAAATAAGCAGGTAACCACCAATATTTGATGTTAAAAAAAAAAAAAAGGCAAAATCAAAAAGGAAAAGCCCCAGACTTCACACGCCAGTTCCCACGTCCTTTCGCCACCCCACCCTCTGCCAGCTCACCCTCCACGGATGTTCTGGCCAATGTGAACGTGACATAGGTTATATTTTAAACCTGTGTAATGAATTTTATGATATGTCTATATGTAAATTGTATAGTTCATTAGACACATTGTTAGCAAGAAAATCTTGGGCATTTTCTCCTCCAGGAAAGTCCTAACAGGGCAGCCTATCTAGAAGGTCACCTACAGACCCCACACCACATGCACCAGGCTCCCAGAGTGCAGATGCCTCACGGACCTCCTTCTCTGTTCCGCTCTGCTCAGCTACTAGCTGGTCAAACACTGTCCCATAATCCTCATAGATCTTCTGCATCTCATTGATGTGGCTCGCTACTTTCTCCATTGCCTTTAGTGCTTCTGCAAGATATGAAATCATATTTATTTCATAACTGTTATTTGTTTTAGATTCTATCCAACAGTAATAATGAATGGAGTCAAGATTCAACTCAGGATTCCAGACCAGTTCCCACTAGCAGAAGCATTACATTCAGAATAAGTCACAACAGCCCACTGTAGCCCAGCCCTTAGAATGAAGAACAGCAAAATTATCTACTACTTCAAATTCTTTTTGAAATGAGACAGAGTAGCAGTGAAAAGTATCACTAATAGGCTGGGCGCGGTGGCTCATGCTTGTAATCCCAGCACTTTGGGAGGCCGAGGCGGGCGGATCACGAGGTCAGGAGATCAAGACCACGGTGAAACCCCGTCTCTACTAAAAAATACAAAAAAATTAGCCGGGCGTGGTGGCGGGCGCCTGTAGTCCCAGCTACTCGGAGAGGCTGAGACAGGAGAATGGCGTGAACCCGGGAGGTGGAGCTTGCAGTGAGCCGAGATTGCGCCACTGCACTCCAGCCTGGGCGACAGAGTGAGACTCCGTCTCAAAAAAAAAAAAAAAGTGTCACTAATAACAACTGACATTTCTGGAGCACTTTCTACTTAGCAAGGATCACGACAGGTGATTTCTGTGAATCATCTCATTTAGTGCCCACAATAACTCAAAGACTAATCAATCCCATTTTACAGATGAGAAAAGTGAGTGCAGGATATTCTGCCAGAGTTCCAGAGAGGAAAACACAAGAATGGAGCCAGGCTTCAAACCCAAGACTGGCTGGGCTTAGGGCACCAGCTCTCGAGTTTGGCTTCCCCTTCTGGGAACTGGGATCTAGGTTTAAATGGAACTTTAAAACACCCCCGTACATGACTGACAGAACAATTGTTTGCATTTATATATGGTATATGTTCATAACTTTCCATGAGGGAATATGAGGGATACATTATTTTATGAAAACCAAAAGGCAAAATTTTAGGTCACTTTTAAATTCAGTATTCTTTATACTTTTTTTCTCCCAATTCAACATTTTAATTCTATCTGGAGGGAAGTTTGGAAGGAAGGTTTTTAAAATCAAACCCTTCTAAAGATCATCTTAATACAAAATGAAGTTTTTACACAGGATGAATGCTGAACATAATTTGTATTATTTACTTATAGAATTTAAGTGTCATACAAAAGTGCTTTCCTCTTGTTGATTTTGATACCAAAGTATGCTTGTCATGGAAAAAGAGCCAGTTTAATTTACGCTCTTCTCAGTATTTATTATTCAGTAATACTAAAGTGTTAATAAGTCTCTTTCTCTCCCCATAAATTTTATTATATATGGTTTAACTGGACCTCCTAGTTTCAACATATGAACAAATCACTATCTCCAACCCAAATAAAGCCCCTCTTTAAGGATCCTCTATTTACTATCAAACTGCAAGGCTTTGTGTTTTTGACAAATTGTGTCTCAGGCCAGTAATTTCAGAGGTTCAAAAAGTAACACACCAGCAGCGACTTGAAAGCATAACCCATCACTGGGAGTTTGGTTTCGAAGCCGAGCTCTGCTCAGAGATCTCCACAAGGTGGAGCCTCACCCAACAAATCCGACCAGCAGCTCGGGCGGCGAACCCCACAAAACTTAACCAAGTGGTAGGAAAATAGGCCTGATTTTCAGTTCCAGCGGCACTGTTTCACAGCCACGTGACCTAAGGTAATTTACTTATTTTGAGAGTGAAGACAGAATCATCCCTGCAAAGGAGGAGTATGCGGCTACCCGGATGAGATCATTTTTACCCAAGTATTTTGTAAGCTCTAAAGGAGTGACCAGACACCTAGCTACGTTCACATATTCACATGAAACCTAAGATTAACCATCACAGAACTGAAAAGTGATTTAGGACGTGCCACTAGGCGGGGAAGAGGTGAGCTGGCAGCCTCTTGCCGCCCTGTGCAGGCCCTCGCCCGGAGGTGCCGCCGCCTCCTCACCCGTCAGGTGGTAGTGCTCCTCGCTCTCCTGGTCCGTCAGGGACACCAGCTCCTTGAGCAGCAGCGGGTACTTGAGCACTCTCTGAACAGGCTTGATGAGGTAGGACTCCAGCGTGGAGGAATGCTGCTTGGTGGGATTCCGGGCGTCCAGAAAAGCCTTGAAGGCTTTGTCAGTTTTAGCTACAAGCAGATGGATAAAAGACCTTAGAAGAGCACAGTGGGGTGAATTCTTCATTTCTCTTTTAATATTTATAGATCATCCATTTCTATAGTCCTCCTAATGCCATTCTTTAATAAAAACCCCAACACATCAGCGGGTCAGGCACCCAGCTGTCAGCGTGGGATTCCGCCTCACAGCCCTGACAGAGCCCTGGAGTGCTGGGAGCTTCGGAGGATGGAATGCAGCCTGCACGCCAAAGAGTAACACCGACTCAAAATGCAGGAATGTCTGACTTTAAAGACATTTCATGCATACCCATGAGAAGTATTGTTATAGGTGGCCTAAAAAGTGAGTTTCAAACAATTCATTAAAAGCTATGAAGCATGGCCAGGTGCGGTGGCTCACACCTGTAATCCCAGCACTTTGGGAGGCTGAGGTGGGCAGATCACCTGAGGTCAGGAGTTCGAGACCAGCCTGGGTAACATGGTGAAACCCGTCTCTACTAAAAATACAAAAATTAGCCGGGCATGATGGTGGGCGCCTGTAATCCCAGCTACTCAGGAGGCTGAGGCAGGAGAATCACCTGAACTCCTGAGGTGGAGGTTGCAGTGAGCCAAGATCGCGCCACTGCACTCTAGCCTAGGCAACAAAGTGACACTCCATCTCAAAAAAAACAACATCAAAAAAGCCATTAAGCAATGTTATCCAGACCCTACAACATACCCACAAAAATTTCTTAAAGGAAAATAAACCAGTGTTTTTCCCACTGGCCTCACTCTAGTTGTTTCTTATTCCTATTCTGTACACTTAAGGGCTATCTGGAAAGCAGTATCTTTTCTCCTGTAAAGTAAGGTGACAGGCATTGCAGCCTACAGCCTTCACGCCACAGCTCCAAGCAGATTCACCTTTCACATACCTACAGCCACAGCTCCCTTCTACCAGGCATGGCAGTAGGACCCTCTCTGGCAGTGAAAACTGCCCCTTTGTCTGAGTGCCATGAAGGATGTATATAGGAATCCAGGTGCATTTGGTTTGAGTACCAGCAGATACACGAGTGCTACTTGGATTCCACCAGTTGGCATTGGATGACCAGTTGCTTGGAATGTAGCTACTCTGAAGGAAGATACACCCTTATTTGGGATTGTGTTGTAAGATCAAAATCTACAACATTCTAGAAGATGTAATGCCATTTTGAATGTGATTACCAGGCCAAGTAGGTGGTGAGAGGACCTCTCTTTATGACAAAGGAGGAATGGAGCAAGCCATTGGTATGCTTTCATAGTACTGCATTGACTGTCAATATGTATTGACAAGTACATTGGTATGCTTTCATTGTACTATAGATTGTCAATACAAAGGTGCTTGTGGGCCAGGCGTGGTGGCCCATGCCTATAATCCCAGCACTTTGGGAGGCCTAGATGGGAGGATTACTTGAGGCCAGGAGTTCGAGACCAGCCTGGGCAACACAGTGAGACCCATTTCTACAAATATTTTTACATTTTTAAAATTAATTAATTAAATTTAATTAAAAAGAGGGTGTTTGTGGGAGGAAATGGCAACAGACTTCAGACAACTGTCTAAAGCAACTGGAGAAGATGGATTTGGGCTGGGTCTTGCTCATTTGAAGCACTCTAAGACCCCAGTTTTTAAACATGGGGCTTTTCTTCTGGGATACCATGATTTCTGGATTAAAATCCAATGGCAGAGCTGCATCCGTGGACATGAATGAGCACTAAGGGCATCAGGATAAACTTCCAGGTGCCCTCCAGGCCCGCGCAGAGGGAAACACCGAAGAGCAACCTTTGGGAAATGTGAGCTCTTTCCGGTTGCACCAGAGAGACTTTACTTTCAGCTGACACACTTCTTGTGAGTTTGGTAGTAGGTTGTTGTGGCTCCTCAGGCTTAAGAAGATTAACAAGGAGAACAAACAAACAAACAAAAAACACCATAGCATGCATTTCTTTCTACTCCCATCTAGGGTTTGGGGTTGCAAGTTTTTAGAGAAAGGAATTTGGCAAGAAAAAAATCCAGATGTAACTGACAGCAAAGTGACACTTGGCAAAGCAACATCTCTGCTCTTAGGCACACTTGTTCCCGGCTACCAATAAACTGACAGAAACAGAAACCTTTCCCTTTAATATTTGTCACTATCAAGGTCAAGGATGGACCTTAATACATCAAAATTGCACTTACTCTCTACTTGTTAAATGCAGATTTACCCTTTACTAACAGTTAAAAATGCAAAAAAAAAAAAAAAGAAAGAAAAAAAACCTATAAAAGGCGTAAGCAACTTACCTCGCTCCAGAACCTTCTGTACTTTGATATGGTTAGCACAGAATCCACTGTACAGTTTAAAGTGGTCCGCATAATAAAGGAAAGAGCCTCCAAGGGAAAACAGTAGTTTCTAGAAGGGCAGAGGGGAAAGTCAAATCAGACATGGTTTAATCAATGCGTGCTGGCTTATGGCATTTGATGGCCCTGTGGCTTCTGTCAGATTCCATAGCACTAATGCCTTAGAGCAGTTCAGACCTGCTCCACACACAGGAGGTGGGGAACAACCCAGGCACTCCCCTGGCAGGTCTCTGGCTTGACTGCAAAGTTTCCAGCAGCAGAGCCTACTGACAGTGTGCAATCCAAGGACAAGAAACAAAGAAAGTTCTATAAAAATACAGCTGACAAGGTGGGATGTAAACAATCTGAGAGGTTCATTAATAAAGCCGACTCTGCATTGCTTGGGGAGAGTGATGCTGTCTGTATGGTTCCAGGTCCCCTTGGAGGGGCTTCCTGCCACACTGCAGCTTACACGGATGCTATGGAGCACTGGTGCTTCACAGAAGAGAGGGCTTGAGCCCAGCAATTAGAAACCTATTCTCTTAATCCCAGATCCACATGACCAGAGGGAAGCAGGATTGGGCGCAGGGTAGGAGCTCTGGTTTCAGAAGCAACCACCCTGCATATCCTTCACAGCAGCTGGGAAAAGAGCACGTGTGTGGTCAACAACCAGGCGGGAGGTGCTGCCGGACTTCTGACTACCAAAAGCACGTGCACCAGGAAAAAAAATAACAGCCTTCCTTTACCACCTGCCAGAGGAAAACAGTGCAAGGAAATAGTCACAGGACAATAAACAGTCAATAGTCACAGGACAAGAAATTATTTCTCATGAGAGAATTGTGCAGCACAGCCACGTATTTTTACTTTAAGCCTAAATCTGAGATACTTACTCTAAACTGTGAGGGGGTTTCTAGGGTGTTAAAGTCAGATGATGCTGAAATCCCATCCTCCAGGGTTTCCAGAAACACCTTCTGAAACTCCAGCATCTCTGGCAAACTTCCAAAAAGTGACTCCATCTATGTGAAGATCAGGATTTGAAATGAGGGGATTAGCCATGAAGTTCAGGACACCACGCTAACTCTTAGGCCCACAAATAAATCACAAGGAAATTCTTCACAGAAAAGCAGACAGAAAGTGAATCCTTTAAGAAGACAGCACGTTCATTATGGGATATGGCTTATACATAGAAAGTTTCACAGCTCCATCCCCCATAATTCTCTATTTCTACAGTAAATTTTTAAGTGGATGTAAAATGCTCAGAATTCAAATCAAGAAAAATGTAAGTCAGCAGAAAAGAACTAATTATGTGGTTTCACATTACAAAGGTATGTATTGAAAAGGAATTTCTGATCACACTCTCTTCTACCTCAAAAAGACCATAACCGTCCCTCTGCCTTTGTAAACGCTCTGCCACCGGGTCATGCAGCCGAGGCCACAGCAGTGGTTTAGGAGGAGGCTATGCCTGGGACTGTCAGAAGACCCTTAAGTCTTGGGATGTTCTTTTGGGATCAGTAGAGATACTCATAGGAGTTCTGCTAAAAGGCAAACAGAGACTAACCGTGGATCACTGGACAGAAGGAAGGTGATGTTATTTACCTCATCTTGGGTAAGAAAGGTCTCATTCTGAAGTGGCTCCAAGTATAATTCAAAGAGGCAGCTCAGATCCTGAAAGGAAATAGAAGAAAGTGTCTTCAACGCTTTAGTCTCCAAAATACCCATGAGATTTGGGTAGCAGCAACCTGGCAGCAGCTCCCCAAGGCTCCCATCAGGATAATAAAGTTTATGCCTTGTTGAAATTCTTTTTTTTTTTTTTTTCGAGACAGAGTCTTGCTCTGTCACCCAGGCTGGAGTGCAGTGGCGCGATCTCAGCTCACTGTAACCTCTGCCTCCTGGGTTCAAGAGATTCTCCTGCCTCAGCCTCCCACATAGCTGGGACTACAGGTGTGCTCCACCACACTCATCTAATTTTTGTATTTTTAGTAGGGGCAGGGTTTCACCGTGTTGGTCAGGCTGGTCTTGAACTCCTGACCTCAGATGATCCTCCTGCCTTGGCCTCCCAAAGTGCTAGCATTACAGGCGTGAGCCACCACACCCAGCCTTTGTTGAAATTCCTGACCCCAAAAGTAGTGATTGTTGCTCACCTAATTCAAAGAGGTTAATATCACAATACAGGCAACAGCTGGATTCCACACCTTTACAGCTCAATCATTCCCTCTGCTTAGGTAAGTGTCTTGGTGATAGAAACACCCTTTCTTTGGGCCACTGCAGCAGGGGCACTCACTTCCCTGCAGAGGAAGGGGGTCTGGGTGGCACTGATGTCAAGTGCACCCCAGGTCCTGGCTTCTGCCTCAGGGAGCACAGTGAGAGGTCCAGCGTGGAGCTGGGAGGGTCAAGATCTGGGGAGCCCTTCAACTTTGGGGTTGACTGATTCAAAGAATCTCAAACTCACATATTCAAAGGCAATAAAAAAAATTCCCACAGAGCTGCAGCTCTAATGGCTAAACTCTAAGCCATATTTGGGTCTCTTGCAAACAAGGTTCCAGCAGGACAGTATAGTGGGAGTAGACTGCAGTTACAAAACCCATGAACGAAAGATTTCGTTTAATAATTTGAAGCAAAGCCGGGCGTGGTGGCTCATGCCTGTAATCCCAGCACTTTGGGAGGCAGAGGCAGGTGGATCACCTGAGGTCAGGAGTTCAAGACCAGCCAAGCCAACATGGTGAAAGCTTGTTTCTACTAAAAAAAAAAAAAAAAAAAAAAAAATAGCTGGGTGTGGTGGCCTGTGCCTGTAGTCCCAGCTACTCAGGAGATTGGGGCAGGAGAATCACTTGAACTCAGAAGATGGAGGTTGCAGTGAGCCAAGATCGTGCCACTGCACTCCAGCCTGGGTGACAGAGCAAGACTCCATCTCCAAAATAATAATAATAATAATTTGAAGGCAAGACCAGGATATAGTTTAGTGATAGAAAAGATTTTTATTCTGAAGAATTTTGAGTCCTAAAATACTAGAGGCAGTTGACTGCAAAGTCAGCTATAATAACTCCCTCACTTCCCCAGAGGGGAATCTAAGACCCAGAGCTTTATAAAGCCCAAAGCGCCCCCAGAACTTTCTGGCCTTAGTTCGGAGAGCAAAAGGCAAGGCCTGTGACACGGATGCTTTCACCATAAAAACCTCCCTGGCCTTCCCTCACCATATTCCACGCCAGACCGCTCAGAGAAGGGAGATGACAGAAGTTACTGAATCATATCTCAGGGAACACACAGATGTCAAAAACTTCAAGGAGCATGCAGGGGATCCAGGTTAAAAAATGACAAGATTCTGTGTTAAACGTCAGCAACAAAAAAGAAATTAAGAAACGGTGGTGTGTGTGTGAATCACAACAGGCGCCAAGTGTGGGTTATTTTGCCCGAGGGTGTTGGGGCCTGGCAGTCATTCCTCACAGGCTGGTGCTGCCCAGGAGGACTTACTGGGCAGCAAGGTCAGGTCTGCGCGGAGCTGCGGGGGGCAAAGGGCTGCAACCCAGGGGGCCCTAAGAAAACAAAGTGCAGGTTTCTTGCAGAGAGAAGGGAGAGTCGGTCCTTGTCTGCTTCACACATGACACCATCTGAGTACCCTGCCAGCCTGTCACTGAAGTGACCCTCCCGGTGCAGCGTGGCCTAATAGGAAAACTCTAACAACACTATTAACAAAAAGGGACATCGATTCTCCTGTCAACTCTGCCCTTGACTCTGGGGGCAAGAGCTCCATGACTATTCTCAAGATGTCAGAAGGGCTCTGAAGCTTCCAAAATATCTACACCACCACACAGCGACTTGGAAAAAGGTGACTGTGGAGACGGGATTATTCAGAACGAACAGCCTAGCTGTTCACTTCATTTCCACACCCTAGATGCAGGACAAGACATAATGGAAAATGAAACTAAACTGTCATCTCTCCTAACTTTTCTTTCTCCCCTTTGAGACCAAAAGAAGGGGCTTTGGGAAACTACCTGTGAATAAGGCCTTAGGTGAAGTCCAGGTAAAACAGTGACATCAACAAAAGGGGAAGCTGAGATCTGTCTTGCAGAAAAAGGTAATAGCCGCATGTGTGTGCCAAGCCGTAATTCATGGACTCAGCACATCAGAGTTGGAAGACATTTAGAGAAGAAGGGGGACCGAGTGTCTCAGACCCCAAATAAGGGAGTTGAAGGGGGCTGTCCACCATGCAGCCAGACGGAGGCAAAGCCAGGCCTGGACCCTCAGCCCACCGCACCGTGCCGCGCTGCTTCAGTAACTGACAAACGAAGCGAGCTTCAAATGGTCCCAAAGCTCCAGGAAACAAAGCAAAAGAACTCTGCTCCCCAGACTCCTGTATTCCCCATAACATCCTTCTCAAACCACTGACTGGGGGCGTATGAGATGGAGAAATGAATTCTTCGGGTACTCAAGATACTCGGCAACTGACCCTTCATAATGGTGCAAGGATATTCCCACGTGCTGACCACTCCCCAGTGCGTGCGTCCCAGTTCCACCCGATGACAACCACCAGGCAGGGCTGGCCCGGGCCACCACCGGGACTGTAGGGCCTGGATCAGCCGTCAGTATGTACAGATTGTTCCCAAGTTCCTCATCACCTAAAATGATCTCTCTCCCCTTATACTAAACCAGTACAGACTCCCTTCCCGCAGATTGCAAATGACAAACCAGAACATCTGTTTCCATAGTGAAAGCTACCTTGGTAACAAAATAAGCCAAGGATCTAATTTTTTTCTGAGTCTCCTCAGCTCTTCCACCCTCTCACTCCTCCCCTCCCTTCCTTGAGCAATTCACTGATTTAAGGAACAAGTGTCCCCCCCCGGGGAGTGGCAGGTGTCCTGGGCAGAGGTGATCTGGGGACCTCTGCCAGCATACCACTCGCCATCAGCAAAGAGGCACGAATGCACAAATGCCCAGCTCTTCCCTTACCTTCACGTAGGACTTCTCTGTGTCCACAAGCTCCTGGATGACTTTGCGGAGGCGGTCTGCATCAGAGAGGTGGTGGGCCAGAGGCCTTGGAGGAGGATCCTGACTCTCCCGCGGTCCTTCCATGCCGTTGGCCTGACTGTCGTTAAAACTCCTGCACAGTGCAGTGATCTGCTCAGCACTCTGAGAGAGGACAAGAGGTGGAAAATAATGCACGGGCCCCTCCCTGTTAGTATCTGCTGCCCCCAAGGGCACCAAGTGTCTCCGTCTGTGCTCAGCAGGAATCTCAGAGGGGACTCTGTGTAGGGCAAAGGGTTTCATTCACCTCAAACCCCTCTGGCTATCATTTCAGATCTGAGTAAGGAAGATGTGCGCCCACACTCATGTTCAGTGTTAACACACGAGGCTCTCCATTGTCACATCAGCTGTTAGATGTGTCTTTGGACCTGAAATTACAGTCATTGCCTAGGGCTAACCCTCTGCAGGAAAGGTGAGGTAGCTCTGAAATCAAGAAGTTATGGCTTTCTAGGGAGCAACAAGAGCAGATGGCCTCAACAGGCCCACCCGGTCCCCTCAATAGTTGGCCTAATCCAGTTTTCCATCTCCCACACAGAACAGCCCGGAGAGACACAGGAGAGGCACAGCCCAAGAGCAATTTCAGGACAACCTGGCCACAGTGGGCCTGGAGTTCTGCCCTCCAATCTAACCGCTCAGCTCCACAGTCTTGTGGCAAGTAGAATTATGAGTGAGAAAGTCTTGAGCTGGTGCACATGCTAGTAATGGCGTAGAAGATGGTAACACCCTCGCCCTAAAGGGATGCAGAGCCCTGCAGAGTGCACAGGCAGGGAGCAGAGGACACATAAGGCCTGGCGAGGATGAGAGGCCAGGGATCAACCAGCCCCAGGGGAAACCTCTGTGAGGAGGGAGCTAAGCTGGTCTTAGCAGGGAGCCAGGGCCAGGCCTAGGGAGTGTGGGCTCAGAGGAAATACTCGCTCCCAGTCATGGGAAAGGAATCACATAGATGAAGAGACAAGACGGAACATGACCGTCTGGGGGGACCGCTGGCCTTTGGCACAAGCTCCTATTCAGACAGAAGCACCATGTGCTGCCGCCTTCTCAAGGACAGCCTATCTGTATCCACCTGCCTTTGGCTGGAAAGCCTCACAGGTGTCTACCCTGAAACGCTTCCACAGTTGCTGGAGCAGGGTCAGATTACAAAGTGTCCTTTTACTTCTCATTCTTTCCATTCCACCCTCACATCTCCACCCCACCTCACCACCTCCCCGTCTGGAAGCCCAGTGAGGGCAGGGTGGCTTCTTTCTTTCACGTCTCCACCAGCAGCCAGCTCACTGGCCGGCACAGGAAGTACTGGGCCCACCTCTGCTGCACTGAAATTCTTACTGAACAACACAGCTGAGTCCCAACACAAATGACTGGCATCCATTAACAGCCAGCAACTTTCCGACTGTCAACTAAAAAAACTCTCCTTTTCTCAGCTTAAATGCCTTCATGCCTGACCTCTATCCATCTCTGTCTTGGGTAAGAAGCTGAACTTCTCAGAAGCATCACTTAATATTCACGTAATTCATTTTCTTTCCTTGGATATTACAGAACACAGCTTACACAAGCATGTTGGTCAAACTTGGTAGCCCAATGCATGCTTTTTATACAGTCTCTTGACAAACTGAAGCACCCCAAAATAAAAAGAGGCCACTCTCAACTGCCCTGTTCTATGCCCCAAGCCCCGCCAACACAGTGTTGTCATATGATGGAAATATACAATCCACATTAAAACTCAACATTGATATCTGGCTAGTCTTTCAGTTCAATTCAGTGGGCATCAACTGAGGGCCTGCTCATCTCCAAAGTAGAAGACAGTTCCTACACAAAGAGGTAAGACTCACGAAGGCTGGAAACCCCAAAACATAGCCTAAGGCAGTCTGGAATCAACAGACTTCTGTGGAACAAATGAAGAGTTATAATAAACATTAAATGAATAGAGGCAGCATTTTGGAATCGGTTGTCCAGGAAGGCGTCAGTGAAAGGGTTGTAACATGTCCTAGAGGGAGCGTGCTCCAAGGGAGAACCAGAGAATGTGCCAAAGGTGCAGTGGGAAAAGGAGCCCAGTAATGTTCCAGGCCTACCTCAAGGGGCAGGTAAGGGTGAGACCCTAACAGATGTCTGCCATGGGAACTCCCAGATGGCTGAGCTCCTTCAGTGGAATCGCTTCTCTTTTGAGTGGGGCACTGCTGAAAAGATAACTGAAAATGTGGAGGCAACTTCAGAGCTGGGTAACAGGCAGAGGCTGGAACAGTTTGGAGGGCTCAGAAGAAGACAGGAAAATGTGGAAAAGTTTGGAACTTCCTAGAGACTTGTTGAATGGCTTTGACAAAAATGCTGATAGTGATATGAATGATAAGGTCCAGGCTGAGGTGGTCTCAGATAGAGATGAGGAACTTGTTGGGAACTGGAGCAAAGGTGACTCTTGTTATGTTTTAGCCAACAGATTGGTGGCATTTTGCCCCTGCCCTAGAGATTTGTGGAACTTTGAACTTGAGAGATGATTTAAGGTATCTGGCAGAAGAAATTTCTAAGCAGCAAAGAATTCAAGATGTGACTTGAGTGCTGGTAAAGGCATTCAGCCTTATAGAGGAGGCAGAGCATAAAACTTTGGAATATTTGTAGCCTGACAATGCAATAGAAAAGAAAATCCCATTTTCTAAGGAGAAATCTAAGCTGGCTGCAGAAATTTGCATAAGCAAAGAGGAACTGAATGTTAACCCCCAAGACAATGACGAAAATGTCTCCAGGGCATGTCAGAGGTCTTGGCAGCCCTTCCCATCACAGGCCCGGAGGCCTAGGAGGAAAAAGTGGTTTCCTGGGCCAAGCCCAGGATCCCCATGCTGTGTGCAGCCTAGGGAATTGGTGCCCTGAGTCCCAGCCACTCCAACCATGGCTGAGAGGAGCCAACACAGAGCTTGGGCCATGGCTTCAGAGGGTGCAAGTCTCAAGCCCTCATAGCTTCCATGTGGTGTTGAGCCTGCCAACGCACGTAAGTCAAGAATTGGGGTTTCAGAACCTCCACCTAGATTTCAGAGAATGTATGGAAATGCCTGGATGTCCAGGCAGAAGTTTGCTGCAGGGGCAGGGCTCTCATGGGGAACCTCCACTAGGGCAGTGCAGAAGGGAAATGTGGGGTTGGAGCCCCACACAGAGTCCCTACTGGGACACCGCCTAGTGGAGCTGTGACAAGAGGGCCACCATCCTCCAGAGCCCAGATCCACTGACATCTTGCACCCTGTGCCTGGCAAAGCTGTAGATACTCAACACCAGCCTGTGAAGGCAGCCAGGAGGGAGGCTGTATCCTATAAAGCCACAGGGACAGAGCTACCCAAGACCATGAGAACCCACCTCTTGCATCTGCGTGACCTGGATGTGAGACATGGAGTCAAAGGAGATCATTTTGGAGCTTTAAGATTTCACTGTCCTGCTGGATTTTGGAATTGCATGGGGCCTGTAGCCCCTTTGTTTTGGCCAATTTCTCCCATTTGGAGTGGCTATATTTACCCAATGCCTGTACCCCCATTGTATCTAGGAAGTAACTAACTTGTTTTTGATTTTACAGGCTCATAGGTGGAAGGGACTTGCCTTCTCTGGGATGAGATTTTAGACTGTAGACTTTTGGGTTAATGCTGAAATGAGTTAAGACTTTGGGGGACTGTTGGGAAGGCATGATTGGTTTTCAAATGTGAAGATATGAGATTTGGGAGGGGCCAGGGCAAAATGATATGGTTTGGCTGTGTCCCCACCCAAATCCCATCGTGTAGCTCCCATAATTCTCATGTATTGTGGGAGCGGCCCAGTGGGAGATGATTGAATCATGGGGGTGGGCCTTTCCCGTGCTGTTCTTGTAATAGTGAATAGATCTCACAAGATCTGATGATTTTTAACAACAGGAGTTTCTCTGCACAAGCCCTCTCTTTGCCTGCTGCCATCCATGTAAGATGTGACTTGCTCTTTTATTTTTTTGAGACAGAGTCTTGCTCTGTCACCCAGGCTAGAGTGCAGTGGCACAGTCTCAGCTCACTGCAACCTCCACCTCCCAGGTGCAAGCAATTCTCCTGCCTCAGCCTCCCAAGTAGCTGGGATTACAAGTGCCCACCACCACACCTGGCTACTTTTTGTATTTTTAGTGGAGACAGGGTTTTGCCATGTTGGCCAGGCTGGTCTTAAACCCCTGACCTCAGATGATCTGCCCACCTCAGCCTCCCAAAGTGCTGGGATTACAGGCGTGAGCCACCATGCCTGGCTGTCATGGGTGTTTCTTAAAAAACTCCCCCAAGTGTTGCTAATGTGTGGCCCGCATGAGAACTGCTGGTCTACTCTTCATACAGCTTGCATTCTGCTTGGATTTCTGGGAGTGGTGCTGGCTCCAGTGGGATCACCTGTCCCAGGGTCCCCACTGAGGTATGTGGACTGAGCTCACGGGCTAGAGGAAATCGATGGAATCACAGCCATGACTCTGGTGTTCTGGGTGTGGCCTCCTATGAACTGAGCTAAAACGTTCATGATGATAATACTCAGACTCCAAGACTCACTGATTTGAAATCTCTATACTGGGATTTGCGCCACAAGCTCAGACAATATAATTCTGCAGTCCTGAAAACTAACAGTTCCCAGGGCTATAGAATCTATATTAAGATTGAATATACTGTATAAAATAAGATCTGATAAAATGCATCATAAGTTAAATGGCATCTGGTGAGATTATGGCTTTGCTTTACTGGGATGTCAAAAATCACACCTAACAATGCAGTGTTAAAGTAACAAGATCTTACAAATAAAGTATCTTGCCATTTTAGAAAACCAGAATTCATTTTATGAACTTTTCTGGTAAGATTAACTCCCAAAAAGTGAATGTTAGCTGAGATTTTTCATAGCAAATCTACTTCTTAAAGTACCACAATTAAGTGTTCAAGTGCTAGAAAGCCAACTTTTGTACACTTAACATTTTAGCTGTTGTCTAAAGGAGTTGGTGAGCATTACTTGGGACCAAAAGGAGGCAGGGCCTCCAAAAGAAGAAGAGTAATTATAAGTGTGTCTTTTCAGATTGTATCTGAAGGAGTCACTCGGGTGATTACATTTCAGTTCATCCATTGTTCATGATGTTTATAAACATTAGAGGGACATTCTGGGTGGACCTGATCAGCACTTTATAGGAATAGTGATTATCCGGGCTGGGATATCTTCACATGCATATGTGGTGATAGGCCTGAAAAGCACAGATGAGAGTCAGAAGGCCCGGGCTGCAGTCCAGGCTCAACCCCCAGCCTTCCGTGCACTCCTGGGCAAGTCTCAATTCTAAGTCTTCAGTGTCCTTCCTGATGAAAAGGCAGCAGGAATGCCTATTCAATCAAGTAACTGCTACAATTGCCATTTGGGTCAAGAAGAAAAGGAAACTCGTGTTTGCTGAGCAGCTGCTGTGCACCAGGCACAGTCGGGAGGTTTCCAACAGAACATGCCAGCATTGTAGCTTTACCATGACTCTCCAGGGCTTTCCAGCTGAGGGGCAAGGAGGCTTCAGCGAGACCTTAAATGGCACAGGGCCTGTTCCCCTCTCTAGCTCTGCTCCTCTCTGTAGCTCCAGTCCCCTCTCTAGCTCTGCTCCATCTCTAGCTCTGCTCCATCTCTAGCTCTGCTCCATCTCTAGCTCTGCTCCATCTCTAGCTCTGTTCCCCTCTCTAGCTGTCCGCACAGCCCCTGCCACTCCCAGGTATTTAGCAGAGCCCAGGCAAAGCAATCTAGTTCCTCACGCCTCCTGCTGCCTCTGCCTCCCATGTGGTCAGGGCTGTCCTAGCCCCAGGTGTTCTAGGGATGCAGCCACCTGCCTCTGGAGACCACGTCTGCTTAGAGAGGCAAACACAGCTCATATGCAGACAACTAGGACATCTATTGAGCCTATTCCACCCCCACCCCAGGAATGCTGCTTTAAAAGCAAAAGACTAGCCTGGCACAATGGCTCATGCCTGTAATCCCAACACTTTAGGAGAATGAGGCAGGTGGATCACTTGAGCCCAGGAGTTCAAGACCAGCTGAACAACATAAGGGAAACCCATTGCTACAAAAGATAAAAAAAATTAGCCAGCCATGGTGGCACATGCCTATGGTCCCAGCTACTCAGAAGGCTAAGGCAGGAGGATCGCTTGAGCCCAGGAGGTCAAGACCATCCTGGACAACATAGGGAAACCCATCTTTACAAAAGATAAAAAGATTAGCCGGCTGTGGTGGCACATGCCTGTGGTCCCAGCCACTCAGGATGCTGAGGCAGGAGTTCAAGGTTACAGTGAGTTATGATGACACCACTGAGTGACAGAG
The DNA here is from genome assembly GCF_028878055.3 of Symphalangus syndactylus. Taxonomy (NCBI): domain Eukaryota; kingdom Metazoa; phylum Chordata; class Mammalia; order Primates; family Hylobatidae; genus Symphalangus; species Symphalangus syndactylus. The sequence goes on along the minus strand of NC_072424.2, from coordinate 133,034,566 downwards.
CAAGTCCCTGTCTCTAAAAGTAAATAAATAAAAGCAAAAGACAGATGATCACAAGTTAGGGCAGGGAGTGTGTGAGGATTCAGTGGCCTAACAGGATGTGCGTACGCAGAATAAAAAACATGGGCACTTGAAATGGGGGCCTCAGATTGTTTTTTTCCAGTTTGTAGCAATCAATGCTACAAACTTGGGTCCATCATGGGCCTCAGCTTTCATAAAAGAGCATGAAACCAGTATTTTCCTTAAGAAGTCATAAAAAGATTAAATGAAAACATTTTTTCCAAAAATTATGCTATCTGGAAAGGCAATGATATTGAACCCCACCCCCAAAAAAAATTTTCTTTCAAATTGTTTTTGTTTTGTTTCTTTGAGACAGTCTCACTCTGCCACCCAGGCTGGAGTGCTGTGGTACAATCATAGCTCACTGCAGCCTCAAACTCCTGAAATTAAGCGACCCTCCCACCTCAGCCTCCCAAGCAGCTGTAACTCCAGGCACATGCCACCACACCCAGCTAATTCTTTTGATTTTTAGTAGAGAAGGGGGGTCTCACTATGTTGCCCAGGCTGGTCTCAAACTCCTGAACTCAAGCGATCCTCCCACCAAACTGCTGGGATTATAGGCGTGAGCCACCATGCCAGGCCTTTAGGTCAGGTTTTTAAGGTTATACTAAGGTTGATCCCTGCTTGAAAATGATTTTATCAGGTGGGGGGAGGGGGGAGGGACAGCATTAGGAGATATACCTAATGCTAAATGACGAGTTAATGGGTGCAGCACACCAACATGGCACATAGATACATATGTAACGAACCTGCACATTGTGCACATGTACCCTAAAACTTAAAGTATAATAATAATAAAAAATAAAAAAATAAAAATAAATACATTAATTAAAAAAAATTATTTTATCTTATTTATAGATGAGGAGCATCCCACTCAAGAGCTTTGAATTCAGGCAGACGTCTAAGCAGTTATTTTTGTTTTAATGCATGGATAAGGACATCTTCCTGTCTATTTTCAAGGAGCCCATAAACCCATTTCTTAGGAGTGGCAAGAAAACTGCTTAGGACGATCAAGCAGCTCGCCCAGACCCTCTTTGAAGGGACGCAGGGACAGAGTCTTTGTCAAACCAAGCTCTGAGTCACTCAGATGAACCTTCTAACCTGGGCTCAGCACAATACTTTTCATTAGAAAAATACCATGACGGCCTCCTCTTGATGAGAGTTTGTGAAATCTATTCCCTTGATCACAACAACTTTGATATTCTCTTTTGTCTTATTCAGAGACATCACAGCCTGAGGCCTTTCAAGTTTCCTGTGAGTTTTGGAATCTTTAAACTACTATGGGATAGGCACATCACCTCACCCAGAACTATTTCAAGACCATGCATGAAATTTCATAGCTACTGCATGAAATATGTGGCAGGAGTCCACTGCATCAGAAGCTGCGCTACGTGCCTGCCTTTCCTGGCTCAGGGTGCAGCTGTGGCCTCATTTAGGGATTCTGGGTACTGCAAACTCTTGTCAAAAGCACCTGTTTGTATTGCTTGGGCTCAGAAAACTTTCAGTCTAAGAAAAAAGGTTTAAAAGTGCTGCATAATTTGGGGTAATGTGGCATACAGAAACAAGGATGAAGGACAGCATTTGCAGTGTGTACTACATTTCAATTCCTGCTTTAGAGGAAAAGCATTTTGGGAGGATCCGTAACAGACGTAACCAACAGAGAAAGCTACAAGGAAAGAGACTGCCATGCTGTTCGGTGAGCTGGTCCCGTCACTTTGCAGTATGTTCTTTTGGCAGATCCCTGGCTGCCCCCCACGGCCCCCTCTCCCTCTGCATGCTGACCCACTCTGTGTTGAGCCATAGGCCTGGACTGAATCCTGACCCACTCTGTGCTGAGCCATCAGCCTGGACTGAATCCAAGTCTAATGTCCTCAGAGTTTCCCCAAACCAGGACATCAGTCAGAAGAACTAGGGTTCTGCTGCTCCTCCTGCACCGAAATAGAATGCTAGAAAAAATACAAAATACATTTAGGCCTGGGATAAACGGTCAATTATCCCTAAGGAAAGTCAAGCCCCAGAAAGGGTGTGGTTTATATGGTTTGTGTTCTCATACACTGAGCACTTACAATATTCCCAGTTCATTGTCTGGAAGGCATGAGGAGGCTGCACTACTAAATAATCTCAGAGCGCAACGGACACTGTCAGCTGTCACATTCGAGCAAATTCATTAAGTCAGAAAAGTTCCCTTTAGGAAAATGGGAAAAAAAAAAAGACTAAAAATTGCACAAAGGACTTTTTCTGAACTCACTCTGAACTTCGTAAAAGTCACTGTCTAACTTACAGAAAGATCTAGTATTATCCCCAAATATCACTGGCAGGGATGGAATCTGGAAGGACCACAGAGGGCTGAATGATGACTTCCCCAGTTTTTTTTTTTTTTTTTTTGAGACGGAGTCTCACTCTGTCACCCAGGTGGGAGTGCAGTGGCACTATCTCGGCTCAGTGCAACGTCTGCCTCCCAGGTTCAAGCAATTCTCCTGCCTCAGCCTCCCACGTAGCTGGGATTACAGGCGCATGCCACCAAGCCTGGCTAATCTTTGTATTTTTAGTAGAAACGGGGTTTGAGTTTCATCATGTTGGTCAGGCTGATCTCAAACTCCTGACCTCAGGTGATGCACCTGCCCTGTCCTCCCAAAGTGCTGCGATTGATTACAGGTGCAAACCACCGTGCCTGACACAGACGATGCTCTTGAGTGGAGGTGGATCCTGCACACCTGGACTGCACAGTGGGAACAAGGGGCCCCTGGTCTGCACATCCAGCTGCAGCTACCCTGGGCCACCCCACTGCAGCCAGGTCAGGATTTCAGGGCTTAACTCTGTTAAGTGCTTGGGGGGAAGCTGGCAGGGCCCACAGGCCAATAGAGGGCAACACCACATCCAGTTTCTCCTGGACTGGCACGCTCCGTGGAGCGGAGGAGGAAAAGGGCAGCACATCAGCCCCTTGGCAGGGTGCGGTGGGAGTTAAAAAACAGGTTCAAGATGACTAGTGACATGTAAAGTTGAGGACAAACCATTCATTTTATAGCGATACACTGAATACTCCAGGGAAATTGTATGAAATTTTATATTTATCAAAATGGTATAAAAAGGATGAAGAAATGCTGCTCCAAAGAGCCCCATATTATTTGTCTTCTAGACTAGACAGTTGCATTTCCAAAGGTTCTATTTCCTGGGCAGAATGAGAACATAAACTGTGAAAGTAAATAGTCACCTAAAGAAATTGTGGTATGAAGAGGAGCCATGTGCAGCAGCTGCCAGTGATGCCAGAGACCAACATCTGCTGACCAGAAGAAAAGGACGTGATTCACTGGTAAGGGAAGAAAGTAGGGCCGGGTGCAGTGGCTCACGCCTATAATCCCAGCACTTTGGGAGGCTGAGGCAGGCAGATCACTTGATGTCAGGAGTTTGAGACCAGCCTGGCCAACATGGCGAAACCCCATCTCTACTAAAAATACAAAAAAAAATTAGCCAGGCTTGGTGGCACACGCCTGTAATCCCAGCTACTCAGGAGGCTGAGTTGGGAGGATTGCTTGAACCTGGGAGGCACAGGTTGCAGCGAGCCAAGATCGTGCCACTGTACTCCAGCTTGGGTGACAGAGCAAGACTCCATCTCAAAAAAAAAAAAAAAGAAAAGTAGGTCTGCCATTTTAAAGTAATTTGAAAGTAATTTTATCTATATTTACTATATATAAATATGTATGCATAGATTTTTATAAAATTGAACTACATGTATAATAAATGCAGTGGTTAACACTGCCTTTCAAGTTATTTTAATCTTTTGGCTTATCTGAGTTTTCTCATTTTTTATAGCAGTTGAATTTTTACAATGTTTAATGGAATCTTTTCCTACCACTTAAAAAAAATTATTTGAGGCAGAAAAGGCCTGATAAGACATTCTGCTTCCATAAAGACACTGTGATGAACAAGACTGGCATAATCGCTCCTTGAGTCTGGCTGGGAAGACAAGCTTTGAGCAAGTCATTCAAAGGTGACCAGTGCCTAAAGTGAGGGGTCCTACGGAAACACAACAGAGAGAGCAACTCTGGTTGGAGCAAGGACAGGAATAGCTAACACTGGAGCCAGCGTTAAAGTCAGCTAAACTATGCACAGCTTGGGGCTGGGGGAAGCACAGAGTGTGTCAGGAACTGAAGGCTAGTGTAACTGTGGCCCAAGGCAGGAGAGAGAGGCAGGGTCTGGCAGGTGCGAGTTAGGAACTGTGGACACCTCAAAGACAAGAGGGGCATGAGGTGGTGAACTTTCTGTGAAGGAGACGAGCTCAGGGGAGAGCAGGGGTGGGTGGAGGAGACCCACCTGGAGGTGAGTTCAGCAGCGCCTGCTGCCTACTGGACACACAGCTTACAGGTGACAGCATGATGGGCTATGTGGCGGATTTGCACTCTCGGTGGTACAGGTGTCACCTGGTGATATGGTTTGGCTCTGTCCCCACCCAAATCTCACCTTGAATTGTAATGATTCCCATGTGTCATGGGAGGGACTTGGTGGGAGGTAATTGAATCATGGGGGTGGGTTTCTCCCATGCTGTACTCGTGATAGTGAATAAGTCTCATGAGATCTGATGGTTTTATAAAGGGCAGTTCCCCTGCACACGCTCTCTTGCCTGCCGCCATGTAAGATGTGACTTTGCTCCTCCTTCACCTTCCCCCATGATTGTGAGGCCTCCCCAGCCATGTGGAACTGTGAGTCCATTAAGCTTCTTTTTCTTTATAAATTACCCAGTCTCGGGTATTTCTTTGCAGTGGTATGAAAATGAACTAATACACCTGGGCTCTGCCCCTTTTCACGATCCCACTGTAAGTGTGAAACTCACACCAAGGGCCTCAGAATGTGCTTGAGACTAAGCTTTTCTTCAATAATTACTTCTTTCAAGACAGAAGACTTAGGCACACAGGCTCTGGAGTTATAACAAACCTTGGCCATGGCCATGATCAGCTGTGTGATCGTGGCTAACTGCTCCATGACTCAGTTTACTTGCCTATAAAAGCAGGGATCACATTTAAAGGGTGGTCGAGAGCATTCAGTGAGATAAAATATGTAAAAATACTTAGCATAGTACAAGGATTCCATGAAGGCCAGGGCTCAATGAAAGTTATAATTTGCACAGGGCATTCAATGTCTCAGGTTCTTCTATTTTTACAAGTATGGAAGAAAAAATTTTCCGAGTGCCCCAAAGGAAGGGCAAGAACAGTCAAATTCATCTCATCAGCAGTTTCTTACTGGGCACCTCCTGTCTGCCAGGCTCTGTTCTGGGTGTGAGGATAAAAGGCAGAAAAAGGCAACAGGCACAGTGACAACAAAACTCAGTATCTCAATAAAGTGGCAAGGGCTATGGGAAGAGTAACAACGAGGGGAGGTGTGCAGAAGGCCAGGGCTGGAATGAGCAGCTCCAGTCATGGTCAGAGAGGGAGGAGGTGGGGAGTGGCCACCCGCTGTCTGGAGGAAATGCGAACATACTTCCCTGAGAAGGCAGAGGGCATGTGCACATCCCAAGTGGCAAATCCTCAGTGCCTAGGGGGCATGCCCCAGGAAGGCATGTCAGAGCTGCATGCTGGAGAGAGGAAGGGCCATGGTCACTGCTGTGGGGTTTCCCAGACCAGAGTCACAGGCAGGGCCCCTGCTCCCCAGGAGGGAGCAACTGAGCAGCTGGTGGCAGAGCGGTGGGAACAGGAGGAGCGTCGGGCTTGTGTGTCCTCGCTGCCTGCCTTCTGCTCGGTTTCCTTATTTAACAGGAGTTTGGTCGGAATTCAGGAATGAATAAGATGTTCTCTCTGCCAAGGAAGTTTCAAGGGCCGGGCAGCATTTCTACACAACCAGCCACCTCTTTCACATAAAATTCTGGGAGTTTCAATGCTACCCTTAAGGCTAATCTGTCTAATGTATGCCTCCTCTGCCAGGAACTGCATTTTCTCTAACCCATTTTTCACCCGGAAAGAAATATACGGCTTTGCTTCTGATTAACAGCCTCCCCAAGTTTTGGGATAACAGACATGAGCCATCATGCCCAGCCAGGAAAGGTCTTTAGTGTTACATACTCTGAGACTGTATTGAGACTTTTTTCTTTTTATATATTCATGATTGGACAATAAAGCGCCAAAAGATTATCTTTATCACTTTATTTGAAGACAAAATATGTCAATAACAGCAACTATAACCAAATTCTTGACACACTAGAGCTCTGACAAATCTCCGTTAGCCACCAATTTCCTGGGCAGGTCAAGTCTATCCTACAGAAGACTGAGGACAAAATTCAGTTGCATACTGGAAGCGGGAGATCTCACACACTTAGGCTTAACAGTTCAGGCTGTGTCCACCCAGCTTTGCTTAGGACAGCTCTGCCCAACTACCTGAGCCCAGACTGTCCCGTAACTAAGCCCTTCCTCCCTTTCTCTGGCTCCCTAGAAATTGATTTTCTTTCTAGTTGTAATCCATGTAGATTCCCGGCTGCCTTAACCTAGAAAACAAAACAAAAAATAGGGCAGCACCTGGCTCCCAGGTACAGACCAAGCACTCTGCTCTGATAATAGTTCTAAGATGCTCAGAAAATAATTCGGTTGCGCCTATTCCAGTTCCTTGCTGACACTCCTTGGGCATCTTAGATGCGCTTCTAGACTGCTGAGGAGGCTGTATCCTCCGCTGGGTCTCTGCAGCTGTCACAGTCTACCTGCTTTTGGAACATAAGCCTTGGGTCTCTATATCCTCACAGATTCCTCTTGTCGATGGGGGTGTAGCCAACTTTGTAAATTAAGCTAGAGAACCAAAAAGTCGTGTCCGGATTTCTAACATCGTACCTTGCAATTTCACAAATACAGTCGCTCTACCTTTAAATCAATTCAAGAGTGAATACACCCACATGCCATGAGTCTGATATTTAAACACAGTTTTCTCCCCTTTCTTCTACACGCAGTGCCATATTCTCCTTACTAGGCAGTGTGGTGTCATGGGAAGAAGTGCTTTAGAAGCTGGCAGGGCTGGGTGCGATCCGTGGTACAGTCACTGCCTAGGACACACTGGCCTGCTAGTCGACATCTCTGGATTTGAGTTTTCTCATGCTAAATGGGGCTGGTAATATCTGTTCAATAGGGTTGTGGGGAAAATGGGTTTAAATGAAGTGATGTATTTAAAACACATTGTATTCGCCATGGGCTAAGTCTCCGCAGACTGGCTCAGCATCCCTGCAGTTTACAAAGCCCTTCCGCATGCCTAGTCTATTTCACCTCACAGCCATGAAACAGCTGTGGAAATGGAATCCCACTTTCTTAACAAATAAGGATTCAGGGGAGTGAATGATTTTTCCAAAGCCCACTGTGAGTGCATGGAAAGCTCCAGCAATTCTGGTCCAAGTATCTTTTCACTTTGTGCAACAGCAAATTAAGAGACAAACATCTACTTTCCTTTCCAACTTAGTAGAGCAGGAGGGAAAATCCTTCTAGTTAACTCTCCTATTTCTTATGTATCCCACTCTCCGAGCACATACTGCAAATGTACTATTTGGGATGGCCTTTGCCACAGGACAATCAGAGCCAACTCAAGGTGACAGCAACTCAGCAACAGAGACAGGGGTGCAAAACAAACAGCTTGACTTGCCCTGGATTATTCTTCTCCAGAAGAAACCAAGCCACAGTTTCACTGACGGGGACAGATACACAGGGGCACAGGCTCTGACTTGGGGGAATGAAGGGGACTATGTCACCACCTGAATTTGTTGCAGGCAAATTATGAATTCTTAAAGATTTTTTTAAGCATTTAAATTTCACCATCTGCAATCTTTTTTCTTCCCTGCCCTCCACCCCCACCCGAGATGGAGTTCCGCTCTTGTTGCTCAGGCTGCAGGGCAGTGGCACAATCTCTGCTTACTGCAACCTCCGCCTCCTGGGTTCAAGTGATTCTCCTGCCTCAGCCTCCCGAGTAGCTGGGATTACAGGCGTGCACTACCACGCCCAGCTAATTGTTTTTAGTAGAGACAGGGTTTCACCATGTTGGTCAGGCTGGTCTCAAACTCCTGACCTCAAGTGATCTGCCTGCCTCGGCCTCCCAAAGTGCTGGGATTACAGGCGTGAGCCACCACACCCAGCCTACCATCTGCAATCTTTTGTTTCCACTTAAAAGCAGAGCCCACAAAGATGCTCAGCCAGCCAAGGGGGCTACTGAGGCTGGGCAGCCTTGCATCCCATTCCCTATTGGTACATTAGTATCTTATGACACCTTCAGCAGTCACACTTACTTCTACTGATGGCTGCTTTTTCAGGTTTCATGGATCAAAGATGCCTTTCATCGCTTATGAAGAATGTGATGGGGGCAGGGAGACAGGGTCCAGGCACTATGATTTTGTCTGAAATCACATCCTCTTCATGCTTAGAAAGCCCTACACTTTCTCTTCTAATATTGGCTTACAACAATGCATGGAATCTGGTTTCAAAAAAGTTGTAGCTTCTGGGAGGAACGTCATAAGCATATAAAACATCAATTATATGTTAATATCCTGGAAACTTAATTAGGCAGGGGTACTGCCAAGGGCTACTTGCCTTTAAGTGAGCACAGATACCCTGTATACTCCTTTAATTATGGTTTTTGTTCAATGTTTTTTGCTGGATTTGAGTAATGCAGTAGTCACATCTGGCACCCTCATCAACAGGTTCTCAAAATAATGATAATCTCATATGGAACAATACCTATCTTTATTTATATAAGTATTTATCTGAGACTTTACCACTCTATAATCTACACTGACTTCTAACAGAAATGGAGTAAGATTTAAACTAAGACAACTATCATTTTCAATAAATAGCTTGACAGTTTTGATCAAACTTCTTAAAAATAGAAATCAATAAATACACGGGAAGCAAAGCCAGGTATCCCTGGTGGTGAGAAGAAGAGCTGGGGATCTAGGGAAGGCAGCAGAACCAGGACACTCAGGCAAGAAAAAAATGGAAGAGACAGAGTGAGGGCGGCAGAATGTGAACAGAGACTTTCTCTAAAGCCCCACACTTAGAAGTTATCTGTAAGCCTCACGTTGTATTACTGCTTGATCATCCACCTTTCCCCATCTTGGTAACTCATCTGTAAAAGCCCCAAATTCAAGACCTCAGTGCTCAAATGAGAGGAAGGCAAAGTGCCTGCCTGTCCTGATGTGTGTGTCACCCGGGCCCTCAAAGTGCCCTTTATCTATGCCTGAATGAACCAAGAAAGGAATAAATTCTTAAAAATCCCAGCTGGGTGCATTGGCTCATGCCTGTAATCCCAGCACTTTGGGAGGCCGAGGTGGGTGGATCACCTGAGGTCAGGAGTTCAAGACCAGCCTGGACAACATGGCGAAACCCTGTCTCTACCAAAAATACAAAAATACAAAAATTAGCTGGGTGCGGTGGTGCGTGCCTGTAATTCCAGCTATGCGGGAGGCTGAGGTGGGAGAATTGCTTGAACCTGGGAGGCAGAGGTTGCAGTGAGCCAAGATCGCACCATTGCACTCCAGCCTGGGTGACAGAGTGAGACCCATCTCAAACAAATAAACAAACAAATAAATAAATAGAAAATCCCAAAACCAGCTGAGAGCGGCATGCAAGGTAGGAAGATGGCAGGACTCCTCCAGGCATTCGGCATTTGTGGTTTCTGAGCAGTTGGTGATGAAATCCCCGGCTGTGCAGATGCCAGGCCAGAACCTTCTAAGCAACTGCACATCTCAGAGCCTCCTCCTCTGCCAGCTGTTTTCTGAAAACACCAGAGGACTCAGGTGGCAGCAAAGAATGAGAAAGCGCAAAGGCAGGTGAATAGCAGAGGCGGCAGCATGCGCTGGAGGCTGAACAAACACAATCGGGATGTGGAATGGGCAAGAACCAACAAAAGGACGACGGGGGAAAGAGAATTGGGGGCGCCTTTAAAACAAACCTCCATTCTCCTCCTTCCTCCCATACTAATGACACATCCATGTTTTTCTTGCCCTTTTCTTCATGTTATTATCAAGACAGCAGGAGACAGGTTTACAAAACGAATGATCCCATCTTAACCTTCAGCAGTTAGAAGCTGGTGCTTGAGATGGTGAAAATACCGTCATGTGTACCTGGATGAAGCACTTCCAGGCAGTGTTTTTCCATGACCCCTCCTCTCTCAACTCCAGGGTGTGACACACACATCTACTCTTAGCTGAGTCTATAGAGGAAATTGCAAAATGACTCAGAACAATTTCTCACAACTTACTTTTGCAAAAGCAAAAGCAGCTGCCACTGTGGAGCCGGGACTTTATCACAAGGTGAGAATCTGCTATGAGTCATGAAAGGCATAGAAAATGCCTTGAAACTCAAACACATCTTTTATTCAGTACAAGGTTTTCATTGGACTACAATCTCTACGCAAGAATATTTACAGAAGGCATCCAGGTGACGATTTCAGAACTTCGAACAATGGCAAGCATCTGAGAAGGCTTCGGTGAAGGGGATTTAATGAGTGAATGAACAATGCGACACTACACCCACCCCCTTGGTAGATATTAAAGATCGGATGAGATTCCAGGCACCCACACAGTGGCAAGCCAGAATTAGATAGTAATTGTGCCTATTACTTCTTTAAAAGAAAAAGGGCAAACGGCAACAAGGGCTTAGCTAATTTGCTGACGTGAAAAGGGGCAAGGGTGAAATTCACTAGCAACACCCTTGCTGGGGAACACAGGAGCCATGGCTACCTGAGCTTCCCTTAAGCTGAGCATATAAAACACCCCTCCTAGTCCATCAGACAGCTATTTATTTTACTAAAGAGATCCATAAAAGTTTGGTTTGGGATCACAATGTTAAAATTCTTACTCCCAAAAAAAAAAAAAACCATTTTGTTCACTAATGATAGAAAATAAAACTTTCAAAATGCCAAAACACCCCGGCACATAATGCTGCAATTGGTGTTTAACAACCTGGGTTTGCATCCATTGAAGTGCAGAGTAAAAAAAAAAAGAAAAAAAAAATCTGGGTATGTCTAACCACCATCATCAATATAATCTATTCTGGTCTCAACCTAATAATTTATTTGCCATCTAGGGGTTATTTATTTAACATTCCTCAACATCTCTTAGCACATTAAAAAAAAAAGCATTAATAGCTAATATTACCCAAGCAATTAGACTAAGATAAAAACAAAGTTCAAAATATCACTTGACTATATAAACACAGTGCTGTTCATATTGTAGGTACTTGATAACTGATTCTGCAATATCAGTAATATTAAGTCAAGACACAGGCTAAGCTATTCAAATGTTTACTCAAAGTAAGGATCACGAACTGACGGTTCATAAATTCCTAATGGGGAAAGCTGTGAATAAACATCGTAAGACTGGGGAGCTCCCTGGAATTGTCTGCAATTTCTAACGTATGTGCATAAGCAATTTTCTGGGGACCTACAGCTTTCCTCAGATTCTCAAATGGTCTGCTTGAAATAAGTTCCTAAATAACGTAAGTGCATAAAAGAGCGGACAGCATCTGGAAATACGGTATCTAACCATCCTGACCTTCGCATACCATTACCTGAGAAGCCTCCAAAAATCTTAGAGGTTTTAGCTTCAGTGAAATGCGTGAAGGACAATAAATGACCGAAGCAAATTCTAATAGGGTTCTGCTAAGATTCTTCTTCTAAACAGCTCTCCATATTCATGGGGATAAAAAGGGATATCCAGCAGAAAGCTGCTTTGGATCAGGCATTCAGGCAGAAAGACAGACAGGGAGAGACATCAGGGCAGGACAGCTGGTCAGACGGACCCTTGAGTTTCACAGATAGGGAAGTTTGACAACTTACCCAAGGATGAAGAAACAGCTCCTCAGGGTAAGACTTAGGGCAAAAAACCTATGTTTTTTTGTTGTTGTTGTTTTCTGTTGTTTTTTTTTGAAACAGAGTCTTGCTCTGTCATCCAGGTTGGAGTGCAGTGACGCAATCTTGGCTCACTGCAACCTCTGCCTCCTGGGCTTAAGCAGTTCTCGTGCCTCAGCCTCCCGAGTAGCTGGGATTACAGGAATGAGTTACAATGCCTATCTAATTTTTGTATTTTTAGTACAGATATGGTTACACCATGTTGGCCAGGCTGGTCTCTAGCTCCTGGCCTCAAGTGATCCACCCGCCTCAACCTCCCAAAGTGCTGGGACTACAGGTGTGAGCCACCACGCCCAGCCACACATGTGTTCTTACTCCGAGTGTACCCCATGTCAAGGTGGCTTCCCCAAAGAATAGGCACGAACAGGCCGCATGCGATGGCTCACACCTGTAATCCCAACACTTTGGGAGGCTGAAGAGTGTGGATCACTTGAGGTCAGGAGTTTGAGACCAGCCTGGCTAACATAGTGAAACCCCATCTCTACTAAAAATACAAAGATTAGCTGGGCATGGTGGCGTGCACCTGTGGTCCCAGGTACTGAGGAGGCTGAGGCATAAGAATTGCTCGAACCCAGGAGGCAGAGGCTACAGTGAACCAAGATCACGCCACTGCACTCCAGCCTGGGCAACAAAGTGAGACTCCCTCTCAAAAAAACAGAAATAAATAAATAAAACATAATAAGAATAGGCAAGAACCTGCAAATGGTATTTACACCGAGGCTAGTTTGGCCTGAGAAATCACACTTCCTGCTTTCTTCTCCCACAGAAAGCAAAATTCTATCAAGGTCTCCATAGCTCCATCTCTAATTCAGAAGCCCAGAAAGGAAATAAAGATCTAGAAATAGAGGGCTGAGGGGCATGGAGATGGAAGACGGAAGAAAGAGGACGGACATGGGACACTTGCCGTTCAACCCCATCTTCACTGTCATCCAGGTGGACAAAATTAAAGGGGAGACCTCAAGCAGCTCTGGCAAGAGGTCCCTTGCGACCACCTAAGTTGCAGGGAGCTGGCTGATGACTCCTTGAACTTGGCTTTCTGTTTGCCTTGAAAAGGTCAAACATATCCCACTTCAAGTGTCATCTCAGATAGGATGAGAGCAAAACCATGGCACCCGCTGTTTCAATGGAGAGAAAAAGTAAGGAGAAGCCTGTATCAGAAATAAACGTGGCAAATAAAGCATTAGGTGAAGATCAGCATCTCTGCTCAGTCAAGGTCAAATCTTTGTGTGGCCTCAGCTCTGAGTAGTCTCCAAGTCACTTTCCTGTGCATCACTGTCCCAGCAGGATGAGGAAAGGGAGTGTAATTATCTCTTCAGCAAGTTAATTTCAGAGCCAGCATTCCACCTGACAGGCCTTGATCCTCTAGCCCACCCCAGTGATTCACACTGCAGCTCTCACAGCGCTGCTCTCTAGAACTTTTTTTTACTTCTTTATTTTGTGATTCTGAAAATGACTCTTAATAATAACTTGTTTCTTTTTTCCAAAAAAACACAAGATGAAAGAGAAAAGTCTGGAAAAGAAGAAAGCAGGGACAGAGGAAGGCAGGTAGGAAAGTACTGTGGCACAGAAAACAGGAGGGGAAAGAACCAAACACTGCATGTACTCACTCATAAGTGGAAGTTGAACAATGAGAACCATGGACACAGGGAGGGGAACATCACACACCGGGGCCTGTCATGGAGGCGGGTAGCTAGGGGACGGATAGCATCAGGAGAAATACCTTAATGTAGATGATGGGTTGACGGGTGCAGCAAACCAATGTGGCACATGTATACCTAGGTAACAAACCTGCACATTCTGCACATGTATCCCAGAACTTAAAGTATAATAATAATTTTAAAAAGAGGTAAGACACGCTTAATTATTATCTATAACTTCAAGTTTAAAACAATGTCTTCTTTTTGTCCCTAGTTTGTAACGCAAATCCCTATTTTTTCATTAAACTCTTCTCTACAAAAAAAAAAAAAAAAAAAAAAAAAAAAAGAAGCTGGGAAGCCAGTTGTGCTGACGAAAGTGCCACAGTGATCCAAAGACAGAAAGGAAAGGGGAAGAAGGGGCAATCCGTGACCTCCCTGCATCCTTCCAACCTCACTGTGCGCCAGGTGCCATCATCCTTACTTTCCAGATCAGGAGACACAAGCACTGATGGGACCACGCTGGCCCAGGGCTCCTGGGGTTCTTACTGTGCAGCCCGCCAGGCCTCCAGACCAGTCTCGTCAGGCTCAAGTTCCCCTGCCTTGCATGATACTCTGCTCCTAGACATACGTGTATTCCATGTTTAATAGAGAAAACACAGGCCCTCTGCCATAGCTGCATGCAGACTCAGAGCCCCAGCCAAAGTCTCATTCAATAACTCAACACCCCATGTCTGAGTTTTAAAAGCCTCCCTGGCAAAGGCACAGCCAGCTGAGGACTCATCAGGCAACTTCCTGTTGCTGGCAATTTCTCTTTGGCCCCAGTTAGCCCACAGCACAGACCATGCCAACAGCCCCACTGCCCACTTTTTAGTTTGCCTCTGTCCAAGGACCCACTTGGCAGGAGGAATCAGCCCAGCTGACGGGAAGGGCCAGTTGCAAGAAATGGCGAGAAAGGTCACCAGCAAGTTTCTTCCCACTGCCTTCCTGCCATGCTCTGTTGTTCATCCCTCTCTACAGGACAAGCTTTCCATTGCCAAATGGTCTTCCAGGCAGCCACTTGCTTGGAACGCTGTCTTTTGGATTCTCAATATCACTCTTTTTTTTTTTTTCTTGTTTTTCCTGTTGACACATAAGTGACTTTGCCAACCCTGTTGAACGGAGCGTGTAAGTTATCCCTGCCAAAGAAAAGAACAGGTCTCTGTATGCTTTATGCCACAGTAATGTCTTCTATAGCCACCGTCTTCCTGCCACACCCAGCAAGGGGTTGGCATCTGCCTAACACATCCACCCTAATGACCAAGGATAGACCAAGAAGAGCGGGGGCACAAATACTCTGGAGCATGGAAAATAGGAAATTAAAAAAAAAAAAAAATCCAACTCACTACAAAGAGATCAAATGGTCTTTGAGACTCCAACAAAAACTAAGCACAGTCATTTCAAACAAGTCCACAAACTTGCCTCCAAGTCTCTGCCAAGGAAGCGTGGCGTCAGAGAGGCAGAATAAGGCATACGCACTGGCGCCACACTCCGCCCAACTCTGACCCCTGGCAATCTGTGTCCTTGCCGCCTCTCTTCCAGGAGGAGCAAAGTCTGCAAGCCCTCTTCGGCTGGCAGAGCCGCTCAGGCTTCACTAAGCATCTCAGTGTTCACAGCCTACTCCTGCTAAAGAGAAAGGCAGATCTAACATACACTATTTTTATTTGGTCACTTGAAGCAACCCTTTGGAAAAGCTCATCCATTTATGACACTATACATTAAAAAAAAGCAGCTACACGGTGAGCAGACTTTGTCTCCATGCAGACAACAAAGAGGACCCAATTCTTACAGCTTTTGGTTTCTAGTTCGTTTTCATCTCATGGGACGGTTGGGGAGAAGTTGACCACTGACACTAACTTCAAGAACACGGGGTGGGCAGATAAGATGGTCAAGAACACGGGGTGGGCAGCTAAGATGGTCAAGAACACGGGGTGGGAAGCTAAGATGGTCAAGAACAGGTGGGCAGCTAAGATGGTCAAAAACATGGGGTGGGCAGCTAAGACGGTCAAGAACACGGGGTGGGCAGCTAAGATGGTCAAGAACACAGGGTGGGCAGCTAAGATGGTCAAGAACACGGTGGGAAGCTAAGATGGTCAAGAACACGGGGTGGGCAGCTAAGATAGTCAAGAACACGGGGTGGGCAGCTAAGATGGTCAAGAACACGGGGTGGGCAGCTAAGATGGTCAAGAACACGGGGTGGGCAGCTAAGATGGTCAAGAACAGGTGGGCAGCTAAGATGGTCAAGAACACGGGGTGGGCAGCTAAGATGGTCAAGAACACAGGGTGGGCAGCTAAGATGGTCAAGAACACGAGGTGAGCAGCTAAGATGGTCAAGAACGGGGTGGGCAGCTAAGATGGTCAAGAACACGGGTGGGCAGCTAAGATGGTCAGGAACACGGGGTGGACAGCTAACATGGTCAAGAACACGGGGTGGGCAGCTAAGATTGTCAAGGCATGCACATGTCTTACTTTCAACAACACTTTATTGAGGTGCTCATCTATTTGTTCACAGTTTCCTACCTTACATCGAATCTCAGATCAAGAGGCCATTAGGTGAGCAGCAGGGAAAACCTTCATACACATATACATGGGAGACACACCAGGAAGGGGCAGCTTACAGCCTAATCCTCTCTCCCCTGCTGCCAGTGCTCCTAGCTGGACATAATCTCACGTGATCCCTTTGACAACACCGGGTTGGTGGTGGTGTTATGTTTATTTATAGAGGAAGATACACAGGCTTAGAAGTTGGGTAACTTGCCCCAGGTCACATAATGATAAAGCCTGGTGGATGGGAATACAAATTCAGGTTTCCAAGCATCAGGTCGAGTTCTTTCCAACATACCACTGCCTCCAAGAAAGGGCTACCTGGAATTAGGTCTTTGTGACAGATTATTGTCTTCCTGCTATAGAGTGCCACACCCCAAACCATTTTTCAGGGACAAAGCGTTTGCCTTGAGGATGCCATCTCTCTGTGCATTAAAATAGGAATTTAGTCACATAACTTGCATTTAGAAATAGGCATATTTGGTTTTAAGAAAAGGATCATGATTCTATTCATCTATTGAATAGCAACCATGGAGAAAGACTACGATTTATAAATAAGTTATCTTTTAGCTTGACTGCCTAACAAAAACATAACCAAAAAGATCTTGCAATAATGCAGGCAAGTTACACCAAAGGAAGATGAATACTCCAAGAATGCTGGAAAGCAAATCATGTGGTCCAAGAATTTTTTGTTTTCCTTCAGCTTCTTAGATAGGCAAGCTCTTAAAAGCAATTCATGTGAAAAAATACTCAAAAGGTTAAGCTAAGTGGGTGAGCAGAAATTAAATATTAAATGCAAGTTTTGTTCACGCTGTACGCTAAAAGCCATAGCCACTAGTGCACTTTTTTTTTTTTTTTTGCCTAGAAAAAATAAACAGGACAAAATATATCAATTATATCTTAAACATGATTAAATTGCAAAGAGCACAACACACAGTTGTCACGCTGTGTATCTCCAGATTCTCAATGCTCTCTGTTCTGTCAACACAACGCCTACAAACGGCAAAAATAATCCCTGCCAAAGCTACACTAGGTTATTACATAAAATTCTTCCACAAAGCCGAAAAATTATTTCATCAAGAATAACTAAATTAAAAGCTCTGCTTACCTTGTAGAAAACGGGTTTCATGTTTGTGAATTTTCTTTTACAGCATTAAACCCAATATAAGTATTAATATGTGCTATACTCCAAGGAAATTTTACAAGCATACAATTAATTGCTATATTCAAATTATTCCTCCCTCTCTTTTCCAGCATATTTTACAGAGTAAATATTTCTCTAGGCCTTTCTGATATCTTTATATTTCAAAAAGATAGAACTATTTCGGAGATGAAGTTAAAGATTTTGGAATGAGGAAGGAACAGTGACAGCGCCACAGAACGGGTATCCAAAAGAAGTTCTCTTATCCTTAGCTGTAAAAAGCATGTAAAGATCACTGTCAGAATCCCTTCTGGGGAGAAAGGCATCTCTTCTCATCTGCATATCAGTCTTTAGACATTTTTAGAGCAAAATCAACTTTCAATCAAGAAAAGGAAACCATGCAAGCATGCCTCCACTTGGATCAAAATCTTCACCCGTGAAAATCAAAGCCCTTGTTTACTTACACGCTGTACGTAAAAAGGAAAAGTTCAAAGAAACCTGCTCCCTCTGGGAGAACGGATCACATCTCAGTCAGCTGTTGGGAGATGTGTAAGACACGCGCTGTCTCTCCCTCTCATCCCCAGGCAATGAAAAAATCCCAAACTGCTCTTTCAAGTCACATTCACAAGGACGTCCTAGCGCCACCAAGCTCTTCCTCCACAGCAGCACCGGTGATTGGGGGAAGCTGGCCCCCTGCTCTGTTTCCACCCATGCCGGGAGCCTGCCTGCTCTAGAAAGGCACCGGGTTACCACAGATGTGGAGACAACGGGACCACAGAGGGCCACGTCTCCTGAGCCTCAGAGCCAGCTCAGCAGGTGGAATGCAGGCAGCATATCTGTGGGGACTGCTTAACACACCTCAAGTTCCCAGAACAAACCGAAAACTCTTTCAACCTCCTCACCCAAAGGGACATTGTATATTCCTTTCAAACTCCAAACTATTATAATAGCACATGCTAATTGCCAACAATACTGGGGAAAAAAATCCCCCCTTCAGGAGAGGCTGACAGGGTCACACAAAGAGCTATGACAGTAATAGGCACCCTTACAGAGAAGAAGCCAATCAATTAGGAACCATTTGCAGAAATTGCGGGGCTGTCAAAAGCCCTGGGTACAGCTGTGCTTCATCAAACCAGGCTTCATTTGATTTTCAGGGAAATTATTCTTTATTCTAATGTCTCGAATAGTTGTTAGTAAAATACCCCAAACAGCCCAGGTTCAATCAGGGTCTAATCTGAAAAGGAGTTAATGACCCCTGAGAAGACCAGTTGGACTAGGGCAGAAAGCCCAGAAAACAGAGGCAGATCTTCTCCCTGAGGAGAGACCACCTTCTGAGGACATGGCACGGCGGGGCGGAGGGGCGGAGGGGCGGAGGGGCGGGGGGAAGGTGAGGGGGCGGGGGGAGGGTGAGGGGGCGGGGGGAGGGTGAGGGGGCGGGGGGGCGGGGGGGCGAGGGGGCGGGGGGGCGAGGGGGCGGGGGGGCGAGGGGGGCGAGGGGGGCGAGGGGGGCAGATCCCGAAAAATCCACTCCCAGCACACACTGGGCATTCACCAGACACCTCCCACATCACCACTTCAAAAACAGAACAGGGCTGCGTGCATGGTGACTCACACCTGTAATCCTAGCACATTGGGAGGCTGAGGCAGGAGGATTGCTCGAGCCCAGGAGTTTGAGACCAGACTGGGCAACACAGTGAGACCTAATCTCTACAAAAAATAAACAAAATTATCTGGGCATGGTGGCAGGCACCTGTGGTCCCAGCTACTTAGGAGGCTGAGGTGGGAGGATCACTTCAGCCCAGGAGGTCAAGGCAGCAGTGAGTTGAGATCACGCCATCGCACTCCAGGCTGGACAAAAGGGTGCGACCTTGTCTCAAAAAAAAAAATAAACTTTAAAACAATAAAAAAAAAAATCCAGAAGAGGATTGGTTTAGACATAACATGATGTTTCCAAAAAAATTTTTAAATGTTTAAAAAAAAAAAAAAAAAAAAAACAGAAAAAAAAAGTAATCCTTAAATTTGAAATTTTCTTTTTCTTTTCACTAATGTCCACCACAGTTTTTACTTTTGGTGGCCACTGATTCTTCTTTCCCAAGAAACAAAGAACAGGGAAACTGAGTAACTGCTAGATATTTACCGAAGATTTGGAAAAATGTACTGAAATTCATCATAACTTCATATCTAAGAACGGTAAGGTGATAACTACGTTAGACTTGAGAGGAATTTTACAGCAAATGCTTAACATGCTCATTCTTTCAATGAATTTTTTTCTTCTGTGTTCTTTGGTGTTATTTGCTTTCTCCTTCCTCCACTTTTAACAATGAAAATTGAAGCTCAGATGACCCCAGTTTCAACCGGAACTCAGCTTTCTCTCTTCTTCTAAATTTCTGACGTTCCAATGTTCACTTTGTAAACGTTTTGCTTAGTTACGATAGATAGGCATTGTTAAATAACAGAGTTGGCAACGGCCTTAACATGCTAACTTTTTGCATATCTATTTTGCTGAATCTTAAGGTAAACTTTGGGAAAAAATTCAATTTCCTTCTTAAGAGCTCTGATGTGTAACTCAAGCAGATCTTAAGAGAGGAGAAGTCATTATCCCTCATGGTGTTAAGTGAGATTCCCCCAAGCTACCATCCTGTGCCAGTGCCCCCACAGGCACACTTAACTTTTAAATACGTGGCCTTGCTCCATCAGTGTTTCAGGAGGATTTGATTTTCTAAAAATTTTAAGTCAGGCCAGGCACAGTGACTCACACCTGTAATCCCAGTACCTCAGGAGGCCAGGGTAGGAGGATCTCTTGAGCCCAGGAGTTTGAAACCAGCCTCAGCAAAAAAGTGAGACCCCATATCTATTGTATTATTAAAATAAGATTTAAAAATAATTTAAGACAAAGCTATCAAAACACATCTATTTGATGCTCTAGGATCCACTGCTTCATTAAAAAGCTAATGAATATTAGATAAGATATTGGGTTCCCAAAATTAAATAACCCACTAGAGACAGAACAGAGTAGAAGGACTAAAAATGCTTATGAATTTCAGTTTCGTAAAATAACTTGCATCCTGGGACATAACCAGGCCAGCGAAGGCAGCTGAGCATTTGCTTTGCATGAGGAATGAGGAGGAGAGGGAGGAGAAATTTGGAAGAAGGTGCATGGAAAACGGGAGAAGAGAGCAGGGAGTGAGGAAGGGAAAGGGAGAAGAGAGGGGAGGCGGAGAGCCCACAGCTGCTTCATCAAACCAGCTACTTCAGAACCAGACGTATCCGTTCTGAAGCTGGCAGGCTCTAACCTGGTCCCTCACACACAGGGGATGTCACCAACCCCCAAAAGGTATGCCATGGCTCCTCCAATGGGTGTGCCATGCTCCTGGCTCCTGGTGGTCTTGATGGCAGTAGTGGCCCATCTGGAGCAGTCACTCTGATGATGCCGGCTGCAGTGGGGGAGGCACGGCCAGGGCTGTGCGTTCCATGGAGCCAGCAGGAGCTGAGAATGTGGAAGCCCCACCCAATCCTGAAGTGGCAGGGCGGGAGCCTCATGCTCCTTGGGCACAGCTGTGGCTGCCCAGCGTGGTTCCAGACCCAGACATCTCTGTGCTCTTGGGAGACAGGAGCAGAAAGAAGCCCCGCCCTCCCGGGCACTGCTGCAGCCGCCTAACCGCGACTGTGGACCCAGGCATCTCTGCACTCTCAGGGGCCTGGGAAGGACCCCTTGCCCCCACAGGCTTGAAAGTAGCCTGCTCCCACTGCCTGGCTTCTCCCTACTGGCGCCCGCTCTAGTCTTGGAGCAAAATTGAGTCCGAGCCCAGGCACTGCTGCAACCCAGCCATGTGTGGACACGCTCAGGGCAGCACTGACATGCCAGCCCCCAGCTGTACTTTGGGCACCAACGAGTATGGGAGGCAGGCCGAGGAGGGGACTGAGGGCAGCTCGGCCCTGGCCTGCAGGCACCTTTTGGCACAAACAGCCTGGGCACCATGAAGAGCGGCAGGACACAGACAGGCTCCTGGGTGGAAAGGGATGGGTCCCCAGAAAAGCCCCGCCTTCAAGCCAGGGAAGGCCTGAAGTCTGGAGCTGGGCTGCCAGTCCCACAGACCAGAGTGGGAACTTATGGAGCTTTTTCTGGGCCTGCCCATGGCCACTATGGACCAATCAGTACACACTTCCTCCCCTCTGAGCCCTGGACTCAGCCAGACTCAAAGAGACAATAAGACAACCAGCTAAGGAGAGGAGCTACTCCAGGGTCTCCTCTCATCAGTACTACCAGCTGTGGAGAGGAGCTACCCACTCCAGGGTCTGCTCTCTGCTGAGAGGTGAACGCTCTATGGGACAACCAGCCTGCAGAGAGAAGCCATCCACTGTGGGTTTCCTCTGAGCTGTTCTATAGCTCAATAAAGCTCCTCTTCACCTTGCTCACCCTCCCCTTGTCCGCATACTTCATTCTTCCTGGTCATGGGACAAGAATTCAGGACCTGCCTAATGGTAGGCCTGAAAAAGCTACAACACAAACAGGGCCAAAACACGCCCCTTGCTCGCCACATTACAGGTGACAAGGAGAGAAGAGAGGAGGAGAGAAGAGCTGCAGCCCTTCAGGGAACCCAGACCTAGGAGTTCCCAGAACCAGGGCTATGCCACCCTCTTTGGGGCTCAGCAGTTCCTGGCATCTCCAAGCTTCCAGGTACTGGTGCAGGCCATGGAAGCTGCTTGTAGTATGTGTGATCCAGCCATAGCTTCACAGGGAACTGGCACCCGTGCTAGAGCCTGGAGCTGCTGCCTGCCCTACCACAGCCAGCATGCCTGCCTGTGTGGGGTGGCCAGACCCCACACGTGCTCACTGACACACCCCTCACCACTCTGCTCACTCTTGGCAGGCATGGGATGCAGGCCAGTAGTGCAAGTCGAGCACACCCTGCTAGGTCGAGTGGGCCTAGTGGGCCCAAGCAAAACTTGAGCAAAGGCACCCTTGGCCACAGAGGTTTCCGGCTGAAGTGATACCCCAAGAATCTTGTGATAGTCTAAACCCAACCGAGGCATCGTTCCACTTTATAACTTTCATTTAAATGCCTATCATTGCTTCTATTTATTCCATTCTTATTTTGTATTTAAGACAAAAACAAATACGGAACTTATAATTTCAAAATCGATTAGAACTGGACTGGATATTAACACAGATTATGTCAATCAGACCATTTCTGAAAGGGTAGCTGACAACGAACAGTTAAAAACACAGGAAAGGAATGGAATGTAACAAATGCTGCCAAGGATGTGGATGAAGTAGAAGCCTCCTGCATTGCTGCTTGGAATGTCAAATAGTGCAGCATTGTGGGAGACCATGGGCTGTTCCTCAAAAAGCTAAACAGAGAATCACCACATGACCTGGCAATTCCACTCCTTGGCCTGAAAACAAGGATTCACACAGATAACTCTTACAGCAACATTCACCCCAGCATTACCCACAACAGCAGCAATAATCCAAGCATCTATCAACAGATGAATGAATAAACAAAATGTGGTGTATCCGTATAATGGAATATTACTCAGCCATAAAAAAGAATGAAAGTCTGACACATGCCACAACCTGGATTAACCCAGAAGACATAGGTTAAGTCAAACAAGCCAGAAAGAAAAGGACAAATATTGTGATTCCACCAATATATGGGGCACCTAAAAATTGGCAAATAAGACAGAAAGTAGAATAGAAGTTATGAGGGAATTGAAAGCAGGGGAAATAGAGAGTTATTGTTTAAGGGCTACCGAGTTTCTGTCTGGAATAATGAAAAAGTTCTAGATGGTGGTGGTGGTTGCAAACCAATGTGAATATACTTAATGCCACAGAAGCATACACTTGAAAATAGTAAAAAAGGCATATTTTATGTTATATATGTTTTATCACACAAAATGACAACATTCCAAAAATAACTTTTCAGCCAAAAAAAAAAAAAAAAAGTAAGAAAGAGAATAGTAATTAACACCTTTTGACAAGGTTTTCCTTGTCAAAATCGCTAAGCAAAGCCAGCACAATACCTGAATAGCAGAGTGTGCACTGCTCTTTGATGGCATACCAGAAGTCATGGAGGAGTTCTGGCTAAAGTAAATGGTTCCGATTAGTACTTCACTTCAAAAAATTCATAAATAAGGAAGCTGTATCCTTAACATATATATATATGTGTATATATATACATATATATATATGTGTATATATATACATATATATATATGTGTATATATACACATATATATATATATGTATATATATATGTTTGTATCAACTGCTGGACCTAGAGATAGGTAACTCCATCTCCTTTCCCCACCTTGGGTAAAGGTGGGAACCAACACTTGCCTGCCTGGTTCTTGGTTTGCGATTTGGGCCAGTATCTTACCCTGAATGTCTGCTCCATTTTCTCCCTGTGGGAAACCTGATCCAGAGTGCCATCTGTCTGACTCCTTTTCAGACCTGTTGTGATATCAGGGACGTTGCTGAAATCTGCATGAAAAATGACAAAAACATACATGAGTTTGGCCATTTGCAGAGAATAATAACACCGTGTTTAAAGGCTCACATGGAGAAAGGAAAGGAGAAAACAATCTAGGAGGCAGTACAGAGCAGTCCTGAATGACACTGAGGTTACAATTATGCACACGGATGGTCTTCTGAAACAGATCTAGGATCTTGCTGATTGAAAAGGTAACATCTGCCTGTTTTGGTCAAAAGAGACCAATCAAAATAATAACTTAAATGCCTTGTCACTCTTCTCATTGTTGTGTGAACTATACTTCCCTAAGCTCCGGTCTTAAGTAATTTATTTGGACCTACAATCAAACAGCAACAACTTCGTTGGCATTTCCCTATTTTTGGCTAAGTGAAGGCAAAATTAGCAGGGAATCTTGGAAATCAATGATGGAATATTACACTTATTACAATCTACAACTTGCCCATCTACAAGCATGTTTCTTTTGCTGGCATCAACCACAATTTCATCCTAACTCGAAAGTCCCAAGAGGATCAGTAAACCCTTATTAACTTCCAGAGTAAAGGCTAAGAAATAATATGGGCCAGGTGTGGTGGCTCATGCCTGTAATCTCAGCCCTGTGGGAGGCCAAGGCGGGAGAATCACTTAAGACCAGGAGTTCGAGACCACCCTGAGCAACATAGTGAGACTACATAGTGTCTCTAAGAGAAATTGAAACAAACAAACAAACAAACAATCAGGCACGGTGGTATGCGGCTATAATCCCAGCTACTTGGAGGGCTGAGGCAGGAGGATTGCTTGAGCCCAGGAGTTTGAGACAGCAGTGAGCAGTAATCGTGCCACTGCACTCCAGCCTGGATGACAGAGACTCTATCAAGAAAGGAAAGAAAAGGAAAGAGGAGGGGAAGGAAGGGGAGGGGGTAATAATTAAAATATAAAAATAATAAAAATTAAAATTTTACATTTAAGTAAGTTAAAAATTAAAACATTAAAAAATTTAAATAATATGAAATAAGTAGAACATATAGCTTTCCAGCCTATAACTGGAAGCACACATCCCATCCTCAGCACTCTTCTCCAATAGAGACAGAAAGACCAGCCTCTATCAAAACATAACACAAGTTTTCATTGTAATTCTTGTATTTGATAGAATGTCCCCTCAACTAGGTGAAACCAGATGGTTTCTGATCCCAGTCAGGTACAACAAGAAATCAATCTGAGCTGATCTAGGCCCAAGAGGCTTGGATAGACTTGCAAACAAAGAAACTGCCCAGCATGATGGGGGCAGGGAAGATGGTTTCTGGAGAACCTTTTTTTTTTTTTTGAGACGGAGTCTCGCTCTGTCGCCCAGGCTGGAGTGCAGTGGCACAATCTCGGCTCACTGCAAGCTCCGCCTCCCGGGTTCACGCCATTCTCCTGCCTCAGCCTCTCGGAGTAGCTGGGACTACAGGCGCCCGCCACCACGCCCGGCTAATTTTTTGTATTTTTAGTAGAGATGGGGTTTAACCTGGTCTTGATCTCCTGACCTCGTGATCCGCCCGCCTCGGCCTCCCAAAGTGCTGGGATTACAAGCGTGAGCCACCGCTCCTGGCTCTGGAGAACCTTTAGAAGCTAGGGGAACCCCTGGAGGTTGGCACAGCTGAGAGACAAGAATGCCAGTAGCTGGTTCATGCTGATATTACCAACCACTACACAGGCACTCACTTCTAAGATAGGGGAAGGCCTCCGGAAAACATATAATGATCTACAGAATTCTGAAGCTCCAATTTTTTTCTTCCATTACCTCTTCCGACACCCTAATCTCATCCAGATAAGGACCAGACAGATCACCTTGGTCATACCTCACTGTTGTTGGTTGCAGAGTTAAGTTAGCCTAGGGAAGGCAGTGCTGACCCGAAAGGCATGAGGTGTCCCTGGGGAAATTTTGAGTAGCAATGACAAGCAAGTAGACTTGGGCCTGCCTCCTCTAGTCCCCTAATGCCACAACACAGAGGCAGTGCCCTCACCAACAAGTTGACTGCACGGGAAGTAAGATGAGACCTTCAACCACAAGTGACCCACCGCTGTCCTTTAAGACTGCCTCCTTTCTCTGATGTGTATACCTTGGCTTAAGGGAGACCAATCTAGGTAAGTCACAAAAGAACAGCAGCCCCCACTCCTACTGTATCCAGCCTAAGTGTATCTCCCCGTTCATGCATTCAACACGTATTTCTTGAGTAGCAGCTGTTTTCCAGGCACTGTGCTAGGAGCTGGGGATGCAAAAATGAGCGAAATGCTCTCACGGGCTGCTTCTAGTCTGGGGAGAGGCAGTTGGTGAGGGAGGGGGAGGCGGAGAGATAAGTGCAACCAAGTGTCACAGATGATATGAGGAAAGCCCACAGGCTGCTGAGTGGGGACACTCAGGAAGGAAGTTAATTCTCCCTGGGCCCTTAAAACATTTCAAAGGTAAGAAGACACTTGAGCAAAGCCTTTATGTCGAAGGAGTATTTATTTGACTTTCAAGCTGAAGATGACAAGGCAAGGTGGGCAGCAGGGAGAGGGGATTCCGGGACTGGAAGTGGCCTGAGTAAAGGCCAATGCTAGGAGGAGCCGGGCACCATCAGGGAACTTGCCTAGTGTGGCTGCACAGAGTGGGGCAGAGATGGAAGAGTGTTCTCGATGGACGGATGGATGGAGGACAAGCAAGTCACAGTGACATCACAGTACAAGGTGTAAGGACCAGAAGACCACAGAAAAGAGCAACAGAAAAAAGTAAGGGATGGTTGAGCATTTGAGGAGGTAGATTCCATGGGTCCCCTCTTTGTCAGTTATTAAATATAAGAAGATACAGAAAAGAGACACATCGAGGGAGATGCCTGGTTTCTATGTCCTAGGTGACTGGGTAGATGGGGAATGCGGCGAGGGGAGTAGTGGGGATAACAAGCTTAGCTTCCACAATGCTGAGTCTGAGACATGTGTGGGCCATGCAGTGGGAGATTTTCAGTGGTCGGGGGTCCAGAGTCCAAAGCCCAGAAAGGCCTTCACAGAGACATGGATTTGGAAGTCATCAGACTATCACTCCATAGCAGTGAAGCCAAGGGGGTGGATGACATCAAGAGGACCGAGGAGAGAACCACGGAAACATCAGTGCATAAGGGTACAGGAGAGGGTGACCCTCAAGAGAGGTACCTTTCTTTTTACAGAGAATTTAAAAAGAAGTATAAGGCCATCAAAAAAGAGTCATGTCACAGAAGCCATACAATGTAAAAGTGCATTACCCAGGTTACAGAATCAAATTAGCATTAGTGCTGCCTTTACCTTGTAAATAAGGAGCCTTGGTATTTCCAAAGAGTTACATCAAGTACAGGAACTAGGACACACGATCCACATGCACATTCACTGATGATGGGGATTTCACAGCCCCTGCTGTACATCAGGCATGTTCTAAGTATTAGGGATACAAAGATGAACAAGACCTTGAGTCCCACCAAGAACTCAGCTGTGACAAGGGCATAAGGAGCTTTGGAGCCCAAGATGCCAGATGGATGCTGGTGAAAATAGCATGGCTGATGTCAAAAGCGAGTGCCGAGTGAATCCTGAGTCATCTGAGTCAATCTCTTCACAAGATTTTGGAACTTAAATACTGAAAACTCCCCGAACCACTGTTCGCCTCTTATAAAAGAGACAAAGAGGTACTCATTCACTTAGGGAGGAAGAGACTCATTTCAGGTAAGCATGAGAAAGGGGGCAACGTGTACCTGGTAAGAGAATATTGACCCCTTCCTGTCAGAACCCTGCTCACTCCAGGCTAAAGGCTTAGCTTTGAATCAGTGAGGCTCCCTTAGGCCCCCTAGAACCCCTTAACTTCAAGGAAACTTTGGATGCCACCGGATTCTCTCTGAGGCACAGGCTTAGACAGGATGGCCCAAAGGAACTAGCTCCCACTGAGGCTGGCCCTGGGGATCTGAGAAGAGAAGGCAGCTGTGGACAGTTCTTGAGATCCACCAAGACTGGAAATCTCAGCGGTGTTCTACCGCCCAAGTTTCCCCCGGGTGGAATGCATCTGCGCACACACAGAGTCCCTGCAGCCACCAGCAATGTGCCAGCACTGTCCTGGACATGACGGAGCACAGGAGAATCCGAGCTGGACAGTGTCCACAGCTGCCATCCCTGGCTCTGGGAGCCTCCAATTTTACCAGGACCTGTATCCCCGTAAAAGGAGGGTGCCCTTAGTGTTCTTTATAGAAGAGACATGAGATAAAAGCACATTCTGGAAGAATAGAAGACTGGCTTTAAAAAGAGTGGAGGCTGGTAAAATCCGAATGCTTATTTACAAAGCTGTTTGAAACAGGCACCCTGTCCTGGGTGCCAAATGCCTATACATAGCCCCCTTATATTCTGCCCACATCCTGAGCACCAGCTGCTAAAGGGAGTAAATATATCCTGCCCTCCCAGGCGAAAATCTGGCTTCCCACCTGGGAGAGCCTCATCAGGACATACAGAGTGCAACATGTTTTAGGGGTTCTTTGTCCTTATCAGAGAGTAATAAGCACTTGCTTCCTGCCTGCCCTGCACTCGGCATTGTACAGTACAGATGTTCAGACGCACTCCAGAAAAAGCCTCTAGCCAATATGACTGCAAATCATGAAAAGAAAACAAATTATAAATTCAAGTCAAGAGTTATCTACTTGTATCTGGTTAATATATCCTTTTGTCTTTCTCATCACATTTCTCATGGAAATTAACCGTTTGGGGCAGAGGTCTAGCAATTTGAAAAAATGTAACATTTGGCACAGCCAACAAGAGCTTCTACTTAGCGGAAGAGCTTCTACTTAGCAGCTGAGCCAGCAGAGCTGCAATGTCCCAAGTTACAGTCTGGCCCCCTCAATTTGGATGTGTCATTTAATTTATTTATAATTCCCATGGGTGCCAGACACTGTGCATCCACCAAGTATAAGGTGCCATGGCCAGAGCAGTCATGGGCCCAGGCTCGGCCATCTTTCTCCTTTAATCAACATGCTGTGGGCTGGGCGCAGTGGCTCACGCCTGTAATCCCAGCACTTTAGGAGGCTGAGGGGGGCGGATCATGAGGTCAGGAGATCGAGACCATCCTGGCTAACATGGTGAAACCCCATCTCTACTAAAAATACAAAAAATTAGCCGGGTGTGGTGGTGGGCACCTGTACCCCAGCTACTCAGGAGCTGAGGCAGGAGAATCACTTGAACCTGGGAGGCGAGGTTGCAGTGAGCTGAGATCGCGCCATTGCACTCCAGCCTGGGCAACAGAGTGAGATTCCGTCTCAAAACAAATAAACAAAAAAACCATGCTGTGGACAAGGATGACACTCCAGGCAGGCTACCACGGAAAATGCCTGCCTCCCTACTCTTCCGCACAGCCTATGGCTCCTTACAGACAACTGGGGAACACATGTGGCTTTAGGTTTGAGACACCTGGTCATTCAGCTTCCTCCTGAACTGTGCGTCAGTACCTGGCCCATTAGCACCACTGTCAGCCAAGTCACTGGCAACCCCAGATCCTTTACAACGAAAGGGCAAAACATTTGTTAAAGGAACATCCTGGGTACCAACTTAAAAACAAATATCAGGAAATGTTGAAGTTAAGGTTGTCTCACCCACACAGCTCGTAATCTGAATTCAAAATATACAGTTACATCATTTCCAAATCCAACCTAGCACAGTTAATATGCAAACATGTGGGTTTTGCCATTTCTTTTTCCTGTTGCCCAGAAAGCACCAATAGATCTACATGCTCACTGTGATAGGCTCAAGGGGGAATTCTTTGGAAACCGGCAGCAATGGGAAGCTTGGGAGAAGGCCTGGCGTGCGTGGTGGTGTCCCTGCCAGCATCCCACCTGCAGCTTAATCCTAAGGAAGCCTGACTCTCCTCAGGCAGCTACATATGGTTCATCTGGCTGATGCCATCCCATAATCCCAGTCTTGCTGGCAGCCTCCTCCCTACTCAACCAGGCAGCAAGAGACTAGGCAACAAAGTTCTTTGTACTCCCTGGACATCCACCAGGTGGCCGCCAGCAGACCCTGGAGACACCAGGCAGCTCTTGATCGTAAGGACAGGTAGGGAAGAGTTCCCCTGCCTTTTCAGCAGCCAGGACGGGGCCTCCTGAGGACAGGCAACTAGTTCCTAGAAAAAGTGATCTAAGAACCACTCCACCCCAAAGTCTGAGAGTGCCTCCCCAGTTCTCAGGAACAGCAATTAAAGAGAAATTAAATTTAAAATTTCAACATGATATTAATCCGTAGCCAAAAACAAGAAATGCAAAGTGACAGGAGAACATTTGTTTTCTCTTCTTGGGTACAAGATGACTTTTTTTTTTTTTTTTTTAGAAATTAATAATGGTAGTTGCTATGGTTTGAATGTGTCCCCCAGAATTCATGTGTTGGAAACTTAATCCTCAATGCAACATGTTGGGAGGTAGACTTAGTGGGAGGTGTTTAGGTCATGAGGGCTCTACCCAGGACTCATGAATATTAATACCATGATAAAAAGGGCTCTCAGGAGTGGCTCTGTTCTCTTCCGCTGTTTACCCTTCCACCTTCAGCCATGTGAGGATGCAGCATTCAAGGTGCCATCTTGGAATCAGAATCACCAAACCTAAGGGCACCTTGATACTGGACTTCCCAGCCTCTAGGACTGTGAGCCTGTAAATTTGTTTTAAAATTACCCAGTGTGCGCTATTCTTTACAGTAGCACAGATGAACTAAGACAGCAGTCACGGCATCGGAAAAAGCCGTGCTTCAATATGCGGACTGAGGATTCATTTGAAATAGACTAAAAGTATCGGGCATAAGAATGAAAACTGTTTTTAAAATATGTTTCTCATGCTTCAAACCATATATTATAGTACAATGATTTTTAATACTCTCATATCCAAAGGGTCCTTTTTGATAATACATACTTTTACTATCCTGAAATAAAAATTATTCTTAATATAATCTACCTCCGTATATAGTTTCTTCAAAAGCAATATATACTACCCTAAAAGTAAGACAAAAAGAAAAATAAATGGAAAGTAATTTATAATTAAAAACTATGTGTTTGAATACTTTGAGTTATACTCCATATGTAAATGGCAGCAGAACCTCTCCAGAAGCCATGAGGAAGCTGTCAGCCACTGGCTCTACAGGCCTTGTCCCAAGCTTCACCACAGACCAGTGCCAGTGTGTCTTGGTGGTATGACCATCAGTGACATGATTTTCCAAAATGGCAAAACTCCTGGCAAAGTTCTGAGCAAAACAAAGGATGTACTTCCCTTATTTATTGGGTTGCCATCTTGCCAGAAAATTCCAAGTACCCTATAGCTGTGGGGAAAAAATAATTTGCATTTCTTTGTAAAATAGAGGTAATTCCTAGCTCAGATAATTATATGCACGTTTTTTCACCTCCATTAAGGTCCAGTCGAACAATGTGCAATGTATGGGATTAACTTGATCACTGCAGGATGCCCAGCAACCATGTCCCCAGCTACCAAATGTCACCATCCCTGGAATCATTATGATAATGATAACCAAAAACACAAACACAAACTTCCAAAATGTCACCTGGTGGTCAGCGCCACCACCTCTGAGAATTGCCTCTGCCCCTCCCCGTGGCCAGGACCTCAACTTTACCTCTAGGAGAATCAAGTGGCATCAGAGGACGCAAAATGCATCCAACCCATAGCATTTTGCACCCTCTGAGTATTAGCCTCCCTCACTTCCCAAAGAAAGATCAAATATACTCACTAAAGCAATTAAAAATATAGCAGCAAGATAACGATGAAGTGTATTTCAGTGGGACTCTCATCTCAGGCTCAAAAAATGTTTTTAGTTGATTAAATCATTAATCCTTAGAAACCCCTTCTGATGTGAAAATTATAGAAGAACAATTTTCTAAGAAGACTGAAAAAAATCTAAAAAATAATGTCAAAGTAGTTACAAGTGAATAATAAATGGTTTAATTAAGTTTTCGACTACATAATCCACTTTGGCATTAGAGTTACACGTCTCTGACATTTAATACTTACATTTTCTACTATCTACTCACATCCAGATAAAATAACGTACTTTATTTGAATTATGCTATTAATCTATTTGATTTATTCAGTTTCTCTATTTTGTTTCTCAGAATTTATCCTATGCAATTCCATAAATGAAAAACTCATAGAGAATCAAAGAATTTTAGATCAGAAAAGAAACTCAGAAATTACCCCATTCGATTCCTTCATTTTATGTATCTTTTGTTTTTTTAAAAAAGTACAAATGTAATTTTAAGAAAAGATTAAAATTTGGGGAAAGCAAAGCTGCCAGCTGAGGCATAATAGCATTATGTAAATAGAAAATTAAGACTTTTTTTCAGTTCTCCAAGCTTCACCCACTATTACAAAACTCTGCATTAATGTTCACAGCCAGTTATCACAGTACAAACAGCACACTGAACATTTGCAAAGAAAATCTTTGCAAATCTCTTTTTTTTATTTTTTTTTTTTGAGACAGAGTTTTGCTGTGTCACCCAGGCTGGAGTGCAGTGGCATGAACTCAGCTCACTGGGACCTCCGCCTCCCAGGTGTGATTCTCGTGCCTCAGCCTCCTGAGTAGCTGGAACTATGGGTGCATGCCACCACACCCGGCTAATTTTTTTTTTTTTTTTGTATTTTTAGTAGAGATGGGGTTTTGCCATGTTGGCCAGGATGGTCTCGAACTCCTAATCTCGAGTGATCCACCCACCTCAGCCTCCCAAAGTGCTGGGATTACAGGCGTGAGCTATGGCACCCAGCCAGAATCTCTCCTTTTAAATTTAACTTTGTGGCCAGTGGGGTGATTCATGCCTATAATCCAAGAACTTTGGGAGGCCAAGGCAGGAGGATTGCTTGCGGTCAGGAGTTCACACCAGCCTGGGCAACATGGAAAGACTCTATCTCTATTAAAAAAAAAAAAAAAAAAGTTATCCAGGTATGGTGGTGCACACCTGTAGTCCCAGCCACTCAGGAGGCTAAGGCAGGAGGATCACTTGAGCCCAGGAGGTAGAGGCTGCAGTGGCTTGTGATTGTGCCATTGCACTCCAGCCTGGGCGACAGAGCAAGATCTTACTTTTAAAACAATTTCTTCTAAATAAATTTAAATTTGTAAACTTTGTATAGCAATGCATATTTTTAAGTAACACAGATTGTCCAAAATTTTACTCATACTTTTACTTTAAAATGCAGTGGTTTGTGCCACCTTTCATTAGTGACATTAGCTGTACTGTGCCATCCAGGCAAATATTTATGATCATCAGTCAGTGAAAGAGAATGAAAACAAAGCATTTAAATGAAATAATAGAAATAACTGAGAGGGGAAAAAAAAAAGTAACTCTTGAGTTGAACATATTCAAAGGTGAGTCAAGTCCCAAACTGCACCATTAACAAAGAGATCACCATTTATTATTACCTACTCTTAATATAGATAAAAATCAGTCTTCTTTTCTGACCATATCTGGGACTTTGCATTTTTTTATTGTTATGACTCGTGTCAGGGAAATTCAAAGCAGCAGTCTGAATGTTATTGTTAAGCTTGCAAAGAAATAAATTCTATTATAGCACAAATACTGTGCTAGAAAGATTCATAAATCCTCCAAGTCCATTTAACCTGAGGTCACATTCCAATTGGTGACGTTTCTGGCAATGTAAGCTAACACTGGCAATAAACAGAGAGCAGTAAAGTAAATGCTGGTAGTAAATGTTTCTTAATAGCAAACTGCCAGGATCTGATTCAATTGTCTTGTGATAAATGTCCTTAGAGTGGGAAAGAATACTTAAAGGAACATGGCAGATGTTCTCACAGTACAAGGGTGCTGCCAGCCACCTCCACACTGACTGCAACATTCCTTCTTAGAACAACGAAAAAGAGTGTTTAGATGTACCCATATCTTCCTTCGCCAGGCAGGCTATGGCAGTGACTGAGGCAGCGTGCTTAACCCAAAGAAAGAAGGTGCAAAGCCTCCCATGGGGTTTTATGAGCCCCAGTGAAAAACACACAGTCAATGACGAGAGAGATCTTCAACCAAGGTCTTGGCACTGCAAGGAAATGGACACCCACTACTTACTTACCTTCAGAGGCATGTGACAGACAATACTGTATTTCAAACACTCAAAGAATTTTAATAAAGTTGAATTTCAGTTCAAAGCCCTTAGGAACTACTTAGCTGGAGTTCTATTTAAAGACTTTGAGAAGAAACCTAGACAAAAGTACACACGAGATTCTATTAGAGAAAGTTGCTACGGAAAAAAGAAAATTTGAGGACACTTTTCAGTAAGTGCTATGGTTCTCTTGGATTAAAAGAAGGTAAAATTGAATATTATTCAGCCATAAAAAGGAATGAAGGATTGATTCATACTACAACATGGATGAACCTTGAAAACATTATGCTAAGTGAAAGGAGCCAGACATTGTATTTTCATTTTTATATGAAATGCCCAGAATAGGCAAATCCATAGAAACAGAAAGTAGATTCATAGTTGCCAGGAGCGGGGATTGGAGGGTGGAGGATGAGGAGTGACTTCTTTTTTTATTTTTATTTTATTTATTTATTTAATTTATTTTATTTTTATTTTATTTATTTTATTTTATTTTTTTTATTTTATTTTTGAGATGGAGTCTCACTCTGTCACCAGGCTGGCATGCAGTAGCACAATCTTGGCTCACTGCAACCTCTGCCTCCTGGGTTCAAGTGATTCTTCTGCCTCAGCCTCCCAAGTAGCTGAGACAACAGATGTGCACCACCATGACCAGCTAATTTTTATATTTTTAGTAGAGACAGGGTTTCACCACATTGGCCAGGATGGTCTTGACCTTGTGATCCGCCCACCTCAGCCTCCCAAAGTGCTGGGATTACAGGCGTGAGGGACTGAGCCGGGCCTGAAGAGTGACTTCTGATGGGTGTGAGGTTTCTTTTTTGAGGGAATAAAAATACTGTGGAATTAGACAGTAGTGATGGTTGCACAATTTTGTGAATATACTAAAAACCACTGAATGGTACACTGTAAAAGGTAAATTGTATAGTATGTTAATTCTATTCAATTTTTAAAAAAGAAGATAAGGAAGTCAGGGTAGATATTACAGGAGAGAAATTAGAATTAACAGCAGAACTCCACCATGAGAGGGTTCCAAAGAAACAAATCACAGGAAATATATGGCCACATGATTGCAAGGTTAATGAAAATCTGTACGAACCATCAAAAAAGGAACAAGAATAGATAGTGAAGCTATGACTGTAAACAACTAACCTTTCCCTGAACTGAGAAGGCCCCAGATGATCACAAAACCTTTCTGATCATCAGTCCCAACCCTCAGATAAGAATCCAGATAAGAAGACAAGGACTATCAGCAATCCGGTCACATCTAAATTTGCTTTACTGCAAGGCAAATTATAACTGGGTTTTACTCTATGTGTATTAATAGATAAATCTTTAAAAGGAAAAAGAGCAGTTAAAATCCAGACATTTTTCCCTACATGGAAGGAAAAACAGGAAGACACAGTTCTATCTGTATGTGCCACTGACTATGACCTTGTCCAAGGTATCAGAGCCTTGATGTGTCTCTATACCTTGATTTACCCAGCTGTGAAAATAAAATGATAATAACACATCTCTGCTCCATCAGGGTGATGTGAGGGATAATTAATGTTTTTAAGGTTCTTTGTGAACTTTATATTGAGACAGCCTGCTATTATTAGGAAGCCTTAACAAACACGTTCTCTACCGCAGTCAAGACCTGACTCTATTTAAGGAGGGAATGAGACTGGCTGCAAAACCAAAATGGAATGTTTGATCCATTACTTTGCTTTTTTCACTTCATAAAATTTTGGAGGAAATGTATACTCCTGTAGTCCTTATATTATCACTTCAATCACATTAAATACAAGAATTTCAGAGAGAGAAGGAAAAAATTGTAAACTATTTTGCCTGATCCCTTGTTTTAAGAGTCAAGAAAATAGTTATAGTAACCTGCCCACGGTCACAGATGAAAAAGCCAGGAACTAGAATCCATTTGAGACCTTATTTGAGACCCATAGTCTTTTACAAATGTTACTATCCCCAAATTAAAACACAACTCGCTGTCACTATTGGCCTATACTGGTGATACAGAAGTTACTGTTCTCAGGCTGGGCACGGTGGCTCACACCTGTAATCCCAGCACTTTGGGAGGCCGAGGTAGGCAGATCACCTGAGGTCAGGAGTTCGAGACCAGCCTGGCCAGCATGGTGAAACCTTGTCTCTATTTAAAAAATACAAAAATTATCTGGGTGTGGTGGTGTGTGCCTGTAGTCCCAGCTACTTAGGAGGCTGAGGCAGGAGAATCGCTTGAACCTGGGAGGCAGAGGTTGCAGTGAACCGAGATCGCACCGTTTGCCTGGGTGACAAAGCGAGACTCCGTCTTAAAACTTTTTTTGTCGTGAACCCGGGAGGCGGAGCTTGCAGTGAGCTGAGATTGCGCCACTGCACTCCAGCCTGGGTGACAGAGCAAGACTCCGTCTCAAAAAAAAAAAAAAAAAAAAAAAAAAAAAAAAAAAAAAAGTAAAGAAGTTACTGTTCTTTTTTAGTTGTGGTTTTGGTTTAGCTGGCAAATTAACTGTCATGGGCACTAATTAGCCCACTAAAATTGCAGAGCAGCACAGACGTGGGCCAGCAGCTAGGCTCCGTGGACTCCCAGGATATGGCAGTAGGACTCCAGAGCTGGGGCATGTGGTTCTCCACCACCACAGCCATGGGCCATCCCAGGGTGCCCTCTACACTTGTGCCAGTGATGGAGACCTCGGCTCAAGAAAGTCTCAGCACCATTCCCTTGCATCAGATTTATAAAGAAGAAATCATGGAAGCCTCAAGATGTGCTCCAAGGATTCCTTTTATCCCCCATAATCCATTCTTAAGAACGTTGCCTTAACTTTCATTAAGAGATTTTCTTTTTTTTTTTTTTTTTTTTGAGATGGAGTTTTGCTCTTGTTGTCTAGGCTGGAGTGCAGTGGCATGATCTCAGCTCATCGCAACCTCTGCCTCCCGGGTTCAAGTGATTCCCCTGTCTCAGCCCTCCGAGTAGCTGGGATTACAGGCATGTGCCACCATGTCTGGCTAATTTTGTATTTTTAGTAAAGATGGGTTTTCTCCATGTTGGTCAGGCTGATCTCGAACTCCCGACCTCAGGTGATCCACCCGCCTTGACTTCCCAAAGTGCTGGGATTACAGGTGTGAGCCACTGCGCCCAGCCTCATTAAGAGATTTCTAACAACCTTCCTTTCACCCAATAGCTATTTACTCAATGCCTGCTATTTTTACCAAGAATTGTGCTGCCTGCTGTGTCTGAAACATCCTTTATACTCTTCAAAGTCCCTGTTTTCAAGGGATTGTCAGTAGTAGGTTAATTAGGACAGGCACACAGAGAGCGATATTGCAAGGCAACTTTCATATCAGGCATACAGACAAAATGCTTTCAGAGTTCAAAAGAGGAAGAGCCCATGATTCCGCCAGTGTAACATGCAAGCAGCCCCATACTTCTCATAGACTACAATTGTAAAAGAGAAGCATGAAAGGTGAGTATTTAGGTTCTGTGAACTTCTACTCCCAGAGATCCCAAAAAATGGTAAAACTTCTATTTGTGCCGCACCTTTTAAATAGACCTAACACATGTATTAATTTTCTCCTCTTTCCCTGGTGAACACATACAGACTTGCTCAGTGATATGGTTTGGCTGTGTTCCCATCCAAAGCTCATCCTGAATTGTAGTTCCCATAATCCCCACCTGTCCTGGGAGGGACCCAGTGGGAGGTAATTTAATCTTGGGCATGGTTACTTCCATGCTGTTCTGGTGATAGCGAGCTCAAACGAGATCTGATGGTTTCACGAGGGGCTTTTCCCCTTTTGGTCGAGACTTCTGCTTGCTGCCGCCACGTGAAGAAGGACATGTTTGCTTCCCCTTCCGCCATGATTGTAAGTTTCCTGAGGCCTCCCCAGACCTGCAGAACTGTGAGTCAATTAAACCTCTTTCTTTTATAAATCAGTCTCGGGTATGTCTGTATTAGCAGCATGAGAACAGACTAATATATTCAAGGTCAAAGAACATCCATATGGAGCTAAAGTCTTGCTGGCTGGACACACCCAGTGACTGGCATTTTGGGGTCATGGGTATTAAGCTTAGGAAAGCTAGGCTTCTTATCAACATTTTCAGCCCCCATTTTTCCTCAATCATTTGTATAAAATAATAATGACAAAATTCAATAAATGTTCAAATAATGTTGCTAATACGGCTATGCAAAGATGCCTAAACTTCACAAAAGAACGGCATGGCCATTCATCAACTGAAACATGAAAGACAGAATTAGATTCACAAATGGCAATTTAGGAGAAAATAACTAGTGTTTGGAAAGAAAAATGTTAAAATGTGGAGGATCACATGTCCTTTCATTCAGCAGTTTCCAAGTGCTTCACTGCGAAGTCCAGATTTGGCAGCAAGCCCACTGGGAGACTTCTGGAAGGAGGGGGCATCCTGCTGCTCTAGAAACTGTGGAATAGCACCTGCTCACTCCCCAGGGCAGCTGGCCAGAGCTAACAGAAGATACGCAATAATTTTGCTAACAATTTCATGTGCTTTTTTCCAAATAACCTTTTCCAGAGCTACCAACAAGTAACAAAATGGGATAATTTGAACTTTGTCACATTTTCCCATGACATGTTAAATATGTTAACAGCCAAATGCAAGAAAGGATAAAAGATAAATGGATTTATATGAGATTGGATAATTTATAAATAATCATAGATGAGTATGGTAGGGCAGAAATATATAAGATACAACAGATCAGAACTAAATTGTCTGAAATGAAAGGAATTGATGTGCTACAATTTGTATTTCAAAGCCTATTGATTTATTCTCCTATAAACAAATATGTGTATGCCTTACACTATGAGTGGACATCTTTAAAGGGGTAACGTGTCATTCAAATTTCCTCCCTTTCTCTTTATGTTGCTAATTTTGATGAATTTAATGTAATTTTATAGATACGTTTTCATTGTACTTTCATTTACCATTTAGAGCATCTTCTAGATAAGATTATTAAGATTCCCAATCATAGAGTAACTCCCGCTTCCCAACACCATCCAATCTAGAGAAAAGACCAATATGCCTTTTAAAATTTCCCCCTTTCTCTTTTTTTGCTAATTTTGGTGCCTCTTATGGAGCTTTACAGATGGGTTTTCATTTCAAAACGGTTTTGAAAGCAGGTGAAATATTCAACAGGAACAGAGGTTAACCACAAGGAGCTCCCAAAACAATTCCTCATCTTTCCCCAAAGCTGCTCCACACCCATCTTCCTATTTTAACTGATGGAAATTCCAATCTTCTGGATGCTCTGGCCAAAACCTGGGGGTCACCCCGACCCCTCTCCTTCCAGTCTCTGGGCAAGCTCTGTTGGCTGTACTGCCACTGCCACCACCCCAAGCAGACCCCACTCTCTCACCTCTCACCTGGGTGACAGCAAAGCCTCTGTTCCGCCACTTCAGTCTATTTTCAACAACACTCAGTGATCCTTACCAGTCACTCAGCAGATCATGTCACTACTTCTCTGCTCCTCCTTCTCTGCAATGGCTCCTCCCTTCCCTCCAATAAATGGACCTCACAATGGTCTTTGAGGCCAGCCTGATCTGGCCTCACACTTCCTCTGGGCCTCACCTCTCACTGCTCTGCTCTTCCCTTGCCCTTCCAGGCACACCTGCCAAAAAACAGCCCACACCGGGGCACATGTGATTGCTCCCTCAGCCTGGAAGACTTTGCCCCCTGACGGCCACGTGGCCCCATCCCTTACCTCCCACAAGCCTGTGCTCCTAGGTGTCCAATGTTCCCTGAGCACTACTGGCCTGCCCTGTGCACAACTGCAACCAGCCTGGTCCCTACTCCCCATCCCTCCCACCCTGATCAATTTTCGTTCCATCACATTTATCATCCGTTGAGTACATTATATAACTTATTGTGAGGTTCCTGCTTACTCTGTATGTCCACACACTAAAATACAAGTAAGCTCCACGTGGGCAAAGATGCTTTTTTACCTGCTGTGTTCACTGTTTATCTCTAGCACTCCTAGATCAATGCCTGACACAACAGGCAGTAACTAAATACTTGTTAAACCAGAGAAAAGTAAAATGAGAGAAAAATATTTTTCTCCAGAGATCACTGGTTTCTCAGCTTGGCCTCACTGTGTTCTTCACAGGTGATAGGTACCTACCATGGGGTAAAAAAATGCAAATCTCATGTCATGAACCTAATTTATGTGCCTGAATTCAGGATTAAGTATGGAAGTTCATTTCTCACCTTGAAGGCAAAAAATTCTCAAATTATTTGCACCCAGATTCAATCTCAAGGTATAAACAAAGCCACAGCTCCCTTCTTAGCTACAAGTTTTATTTTGTACACCTTAAATAA
This sequence comes from Symphalangus syndactylus, assembly GCF_028878055.3. Lineage (NCBI taxonomy): Eukaryota > Metazoa > Chordata > Mammalia > Primates > Hylobatidae > Symphalangus > Symphalangus syndactylus. The sequence continues at coordinate 132,994,385 of NC_072424.2, read as the reverse complement.
GCCACATTTTATATATAACATAAGCCTTAGAATCTTGTTGAAAAATAAAGTTAATGTTTGTATTAATCCATTCTCACGCTGCTAATAAAGACATCCCTGAGACTGGGTAATATATAAAATAAAGAGGTTTAATTGACTCACAGTTCCGCAGGGCTGGGGAGGCCTCAGGAAACTTACAATCATGGTGGAAGGAGATGCAAACATGTCTTTCTTCACATGATGGCAGCAAGAAGAATCAGTGCCCAGCAAAGGGGGAAACCCCTTATAAAATGATCAGATCTAATGAGACCTCACTCACTATCACGAGAACAGCATGGGGGAAACTGCCCCCATAATTCAATTATCTCTACCTGGTCCCTCCCATGACACGTGGGGATTAAGGGAACTACAATTCAAGATGAGATTTGGGTGGGGGACACAGCCAAATCATGTCAATGTTGAAATGTTTAAAGTGGAAGACCTGGGGTTTTCTTCTTTCTCATATTCTGAGTCCTGTTGTTCCTATATCCTCTACTCATTTGTTCAAATGTTCAAACAAATATTTGTTGAATGACTCTACTTATGTGCCCAGTGATTTATTGGTGACAAATACAAGACAGAGTCCCTGTAAAAAAAGGAAAACAGAGTATCTCCTCCTACCTATGTGCTCTGAGGGAGGAAAGGGCAGGGACTGCCTGCCACACTGTGCCACCCACCTCTCAGCTCACTGCTGCCCGGCCACGCTTCGTCATCTCTTAGGGGACTAGAAGCAGCTGCAATGCCCTTCCCTGGCTGGCACTGGGGCTGCCTTTCTTTCTAACCTACAAATCTGACCCACCATACTCTGATCATCTTTTCCCTGTGGATCTTTACATCCAGACTTCTCACAGCAACCTGGACCCTTTGTCACCTGGCCCTGCTCACCTGTCTCACCCTACCTTCCCCTCTTCCCCATTTGCACCTGAGTCTCCAACCGTCTAAGTTACTCACACACCTCCCCACAGCTAGGCAGCCCTGGCCTCCTCCCGGCTTCTCTGCACCTGGAACGCTCTATGCCCCCTCATCTACCTTCTTATTCCCTAGGGGTTAACACAGTTGAGACCCTCCCTGGAGAGTGGCCCTGATTAACCTGGAACATGAGTTGTCTGCTCCTCTGTGTTGCGGCTCCGTATGTATCGGAACAGCCCTTCTCCAGGTGTGGTCTGTAGACTCCGGGGGTCACCGAGACCCTTCCAAGGAGTCCACAAGTTGAAAATTATTTTCTGAAAAATGTCAAATGCCATTTGCCTTTTGCTCTCTGAGGACATGTGCACTGATAGTGCAAAGCATCTGCTGCTGTCTCAGCACAAATCAGGCAGGAACACCAAACTGCGCTCAGCACCACTGCGCTCTTCATTGCCACACTCTTACATTTAAAAACGCGCCAGCTTCACTTACGAATGTCCTCAATGGAGCAGCAAAAATTGGTAATTTTCCTAAATCTCCACCCTTGGAACATGTTCAGGAAGCACACATACAACTCGTCAGCTGCACACCCAAGCACAATCGTAGCATTGAGGAAAAACATATGTACAACTGTGTTGGGAGCAGAACTAACTGCTTTTTTTCAAGAACCACAATTTTTACTTGGAAAATAAAGGTGAGAAAAAAACATTTTCTTTAAAATGAACAAAATGAGCCTGACAGTATTGGTAGATATAATTCAAACTGTCCAACAAAAATCAGAATCTTGGAAAATTTGTATCTGCCACCGTGAGCTTCCCAATGCTTTTCCAATGAGATCTGAGTGTGACATTTTTTTTTTAAGACAAGGTCTCACTCTGTCACCCAGGCTGAGTGCAATGGCACAAGCACAGCTCACTGAAGCCTCAACCTCCCAGACTCAAGCAATTCTCCCACCTCAGCCTCCTGAGTAGCTGGGACTACAGGCACAAGCCACCATGCCCGGCTAATTTTTTATTTTTTGTAGAGATAGGATCTCACTACGTTGCCCAGGCTGGTCTCAATCTCCTGGCCTCAAGCCATCCTCCCGCCTCGGCCTCCCAAAATCCTGGGATTACAGGTGTGAGCCACCATGACTGGCCTGAAAGTGATTTTTAATACTGTGAAATGAAATGTCCACATTTGGAAGATCTATATAACTTAGTGACCCCATATTTCCAAATAAACAATGCATGTTATGAAATCATGCTTGAGTAAAAGATCTATTTCAAGTGCAAGATAGGCCAATGAATTGTAATGTTACCAAATAAGAGAAGTCCACCAGTAATGCCTCAGGTTTCACATTGCAGCCAACCTCGAAGAAATGGCCACTTGCTGAGTTTGGGAGCACATGAAAGAATATCCACAGTTGTCTGAAAGGAGTATCAAAATACTCCTCCCTTTTCCAACTACATTTATCTGTATAAGAATGAATTTTCTTTAAATAACTTCCACCAAAGCAATACACTGCAACAGACTGAATGTAGATGCTGATATGAGAATCTAGCTTTCTTCTATTAAGAAGCACATTAAAGAAATTTGCAAAAATGTAAAATAAGGCTACTCTTCTAAGTTTTTTTTTTGGTTTAAGGAGACATTGCATTAAAAGTATGTTTATTGTGTTTACATAAAAATGGATCCACTATTGTTATGTTAAAATAAATTAATAAACATTTTGGACATTTCTCAGTTTAAATTTCTAATATAGCCAATATCAGTAGATACAGATGTAGCCCACATAACTAAAGCTCTTTGGGGCCCTCAATAATTTTTAACAGTAAAGCATCCAGAAAGAGACCGACAAGTCTGTAAAGAGAACTGTAAAACTAGAGTAATGACAATGGTGGATTATGATTGCTGTCTGTACACACGTCTGCCTCCAGACCAGAGCACCCCAAATACCAGAACTGTGTTGCTGTTTTTTCATGTTTGTATCTCTGCCATCAAACACGGTGCTTGACATGTAAACCCAGTTTATTACCTTACAGTTCTGAAAATCAGAAGACTAAGGCCACAGGGCTGTGTTCTATCTGGAGGCTCTAAGGGAGGACTCCTTACATCCCTTTTCCAAATTCTAGAGGCCACCTGCATTCCTTGGCTCGTGGCTGTCACCTCTCTCCCTCCCTCATCACATTTACTTCTCTGATTCTGACCCTTCTCCCTCCCTCTAATAAGGACCCTTGTGATTACACTGGGCCCCCTACATAATCCATGAAAATCCACCCCCCATCTCAAGATAATTAACTTAATCACATCTTCAAAGTCTTTTGAAATTTAAAATCCCTTTTGCCATATTCACAGGTTCTGGGGATTCGAATGTGGACATATTTGGGGTGGGCCATTGTTCTGTCCACCATAGCCATGTACTAAGACAATGGACTAAAAACAAGGCAGAAAAATACCCGACTATTTTCCCCAATTTTTGTTGTCGTTGTTTTTTATGAGACAGAGTCTCGCTCTGTCATCCAGGCTGGAATGCAGTGGCCCAATCTTGGCTCACTACAACCTCCACCTCCTGGGTTCAAGCGATTCTCCTGCCTCAGCCTCCCGAGTGATAGCTTGAGCTACAGGTGTGTGCCACAACACCTGGCTAATTTTTGTATTTTTAGTAAAGACAGGGTTTCACCGTGTTGCGCAGGATAGCCTTGAACTGCTGAGCTCAAATGATCGGCCTGCCTCTGCCTCCCAAAGTCCTGGGATTACAGGCATAAGCCACCGTGCCCAGCCAATTTTCCCCAATATTTAGAATTCTCCAGGCCAGGATGAGAAAGAAACTGAGAACAATGACGACCTCTGGAAGGGACACTGCATGGCTAAGAACAGCGTAGGAGGAATGCACCTACATATTCAACAAACACTTACATGGCCTTTACTATGTGCCAGGCAGTATCCAGTGCTTTCCAAATACTAGTCCGTTGCTCCCACAAAAATCCCAGACCATTTTACAGTTGCGAAAACTAAGCTTTCAGGTTAAGTGACTTGCCCAAGGTCACACAGGTAGTGAGTAGGAGAGGCTGGCGCTAGGACCTGAACCAGGTCATCAGATGGTGTCCATGCTCTTCACCACTGCCCGATGTAGCTTAGGGGGACTTAGCTGTCACCGTTTACCCTTCTACACTGCTGGCATTTTGTACCATGCAAATGTATTACCAATCTGAAAAAGTGAAGATAGTGTCACGATACAGTTATCTCTAAACATGAGAGCTAGAAAGATTATCATACTTGGTCCTTCCCAATGATCTCACTTCCTTCATAGGCAGGAATAAAGTGAGAAATATAATTCATTTTCAAGCCCCTTACAAAAGAAGGGGGAAAAAAATAGAAACACAAACAAGCACCATTTGGCAGCCAGTACTCATAACACCGACAGGAAAGTGAGATCTTTTTTTTTTTTTTTTCCTTTTCCTTATGTAACAGGCTGTAAAGTTTCCTCTTCTCAGCAGTCAATAGTTTCACAGAACTACTGCTTCATAGAGAGCTGGCTCACTCTACCTTCACAGGAGACCTGCCTGGCATCCCAAACTCTCAAATGTCTATCAAAAGTGGCAGAGCCAACAGATATTTCACACAGTGCGCTTCAGAGAACTTCTGCAGATTTTTATCTGAAAGTTGTATTTATAGTTAATGTTCGGAGACAAACGCCAAGACTGATTTTTACTCAAAATGCTGGGAACGTTTATTTAACATCTCTCCTCCTGACCCTCATACTGCCTGGTCCTCTTTGCCATGGGGTGTCCCCTCCCCACCAGCTGTCCCTCTCACAGGCCAGCAGGATGTTAATCCATCTACCTCACCCCTAAAGGGGACCAGTGAGGACCACACTTTAGTGGAGACAGCTTCCGAATGCTGAGGAAGACTTAGGTTTTACAGAGAACATATATGGGTTCCTTTATTCACTCTTTCCTCTAAAACATTTGAGTATTTATTTTATAAGGGACTTCTGATCATTCAACACAACAATAAGATCCAACGGAATGAAGCTAAAGTGGTGGGATGAGAGAGGCAACAGGCAGGAGCAAGCTTTTCAAGTCACACACACACTCCAGTGGCCATCAAATAGGCAGACAAGTTCTCTGTATTTTATAGAAGGCAGGGGGAAGTAGTAATACAATACTCATTAGTTAGTTAATTAGCTAGTTGGTTTTTCAGATACTGCAATGATATGTTATAAATTCCTGGAATTCAGGGTTTTCTACAATCTGGCCCCAATAGACTTTCCAATCTTTCTTCCCGTGACCTCTACATGCAGCCTGTGTCTTCCAGCTTGCTTGCTCTATGTGAAATGCCCTTCCCTCCACCAAGTCCCCCCACCACACACCTCCAGGTCCACAGCCTGTCCATCTGCAGTGCTGAGATCAAACACAAACCCTTCCAGAAACTGTCCTCTGACGCTGATGCTGAGAGCCCTGTGCCTTGCTTCTGGGTGCCTTTGCTCTTGTAAAACAGAAAAATTAGTGGGAATCCCACCTCTGACCTCTAATTCTCTTCATTGCAACTGTATTTTTTTTCCTTTGGAGCCAGGAATTATTTACAAGTGTTTTACAATTCAACTATGAGCTTCTTGAGAGTATGAAATAATGTGTAATTCACCTTTATGTACCTTCAACATTTAACAAAAGGTTATCTGTTAAATATACAAGTGAATAAATAAATGAGAATAAGAAAAAGAGAATCAAACAAAACTTTTATAAGGAAATTAGTATCCAAGGATCTTAATTTTTTCCACTACGAACAGAAAGCCACACGCTCACTTCCACATGGATGGAAATGAAACCGATCTTCAGCACAGACAAAACAAACTCGTAATTCTGAGACCGAAGTTCTGTGTCCTGGTAAAACCAGTATTTCCCAATCAGATTGTTTTCTGATTAAAAAAAAAAAAAAAGTACCACTCATCTTTAGGAACACTAATATGTTTTTACATCTGGAAATCTGGGGTGTCAGCCAGCCAGACTCAGTAATAGCAGTTTTACACACAAACAGAGCATTCTCTGAGCTAAATGCTGTTAGTCATTCTAAACAGGCAATGGAAGCCAAAATGCCCTCACTCTCATCAACAGGAAATAAGTGGGTTTGCCACTTCAGAGCTGGCTCTGTAATTCTTTTCCCTGGTGAGAAGCTATATAATGGACACATACATTCCCAAGAGCAATTCATTCCAAAGAGCAAATTTACATCTAAGTGGCTCCTGGTAGCTTGAGACTCAACGCTGCTCACAGCAATTTAAAAAAAGAATGATTCAAAGGGGGCGTGGAGGCTAAAATAGAAGCTCAGGCTGCAATTATCTTCATCATCTGGTAAGCATGTGTTGGATTTATATCGTCTAAATGGAAGGAGGAACATAGGTCTTTTCTATTTTGTTCCCTATTAAATATACCTCCAATCCTAACAAGGTAGGATTAATGGCTGTTTATAGATGGAGAATTCATTAATGCGACAAATTCAGTGTTTACATAAAGACTGTGTTTGGAAACTCTATGCCCAATGAGACTTTCTTAAAGGCTGCTGGAATGTTTCAAAAGACGGCAAACACTAGAAAAGGGATTTTCATACATAAATCACAAATACGGCATTAACAGGATCCCAGTATAAACAGGTCTGGCCCGTCCAATCCCTTCAATGGTCGCCTTGTTGGCTCTAAAATAACACTGGCCTCTTTGGGGAATTCCAGTGGTAAAATTAATTCTCTCTATAAAAAGTTTTTACAGACGATATTTCCGCTCAAGTCAAATACAGCCTATGGACATTTCCCCTCTCCACTGTGAATAACTAGAACAGAAATTTAAGCCCTTCAAGGCAAAATCAAACGGTCATTCATTTCTTAGGGAACAGAGGAACTTCATACTGAACCCTCATCAACTCTCCATATATTCCTGTCTCTTCCGCTCCTCACAGAGAATCACAGGCATAGTGGAGTGAAGCTGGTGAATGCTGGAAGTTCTTTGCTTCCTAGTGTAAGCGATTTGCCAAAAGGAACATGGTGTCTTCCAAGCATGGGCTGAGCAACAAATGAGGTGAGCTAAGAGTCAACTGCCTGCATTCTGAGTGCACGAGGAAAGACAATGGTGGAGGTTTGGGACACACAATTCCTAAGAACACACATGCGCGACAGCGATCATGTGCTGGGAACTTTACGCATATTATCTCATTCCATCCTCAAAACCTCGGCATAGAAGGCCTCAGGAAACAGTAAGTCCTACTGCCTCAGTTCAGGCCACCTCTTTTAGACTAATGGCCAAGGGGCAGCGGGAGTGCTCAAGCCAGCCCCGGGGCTGCTCTCCAGTCAGTGCAGGCTCGAGAGGCTGGCTCTCCAGGGCCGCCTTCCACACCTGTGCAAGTTAAAAATGGGGCTTGCGGCGGGGCACAGTGACTCACATGTGTAATCCCAGCACTTTGGGAGGTCGAGGCGGGCAGATCACCTGAGGTTGGGAGTTCGAGACCAGCCTGACCAACATGGAGAAACCTCGTCTCTACCAAAAAAACAAAATTAGCCAGGCGTGGTGGTGTGTGCCTGTAATCCCAGCTACTCGGGAGGCTGAGGCAGGAGAATCGCTTGAACCAGGAGGTGGAGGTTGCGGTGAGCCGAGATTGCACCATTGCACTCCAGCCTGGGCAACAAGAGCAAAACTCCATCTCAAAAAAAAAAAAAAAAAAAAAAATGGTGGGTGGGGTGGGGGAGGAGAGGTTGCACTGCCCCGAGCCTCCTGCAGGGGGTGCACCGACAGCAAAACCCTGGAGTGCATTTTCATTAAGCTTAGCAGGTGAGTCTTGGGCACTAGGAAGTTTGAGACCCATTTTCCTAAACATTATTCATATCAATGAATGTCAAATACTGCAAGGATGCTTCTTTTCTAGAAAAGCAGAACCTTAATAGCAACCCACAAGCAACCCCCTAGCTTCCTGGGACCTGCTACTGTGACTAACACTTCTTTCAGTCGAAGATTCATTAGATATAGAGCTATAGACAGAGACAGAATTTTTTCCCACTTAAAACTGATCAAGAGACAAAAGTCAAGCAAAATAAACTTCAGGATATGACTGAAAGCCCTGAACTCTGTGTAGCTTGTTCCCAGGGCCCCCCACACATTTTAAGTGCTCGACAGGGGGCTATAAATATTCCGCTTAGATGGTCAACATAAGCCCAAACAAGTGCTTAAGGCTTTCCTTTTCGTCTTTCTGATATTCTTCTAATTTCTATTTTTAAAAAACAGGTCTTCTTTCCCAGAGAGGCAGCCATTTGGTTTTTATAGCAAGCAAAGGATTGGCTTCTCTGGAAAAGCAAACAGAACTTTCCTTCTTTTCAAGTACATGGTTGCCTTCTAGCAATGCCAAGGGAAAGTGAAATTTAGGGAAACGCAGGCTCTGAAATGGCCGGCCACTGCTAAGTTATAATTCAAAGTATTAAAAACTGTTTTTCAAAGTCATTTAAATTTTTGATTTCCATAAATTTTAACTTTTTTAGTTAAAAAACGGGATTACTGTTTTCTAATCCATTGCAAAAGCAAATCAAGGTAATTTTTAATAAAATAGGAAGCAAAGGAGAGGGAGGAGGAGGAGAAGCACGTTTTCAGAATTCCTGCCAAGTAAAACACTGGGCTGAACATGCCACAGACAGGAACGCCCCCAAACTCACAGGGTCCACAGGGGCAGGGGAGAAACATTATCCTCTGGATGAGAAAAGTGAGGCTAAGCATCTTCATTCAGGCTCCCCTAAAAGCAGAGTCTGAGTCGAGGACTTGGGTATGGAAGTTTATTTAGAAGGTGACCCCGAGATTCCCAAAGGAGGGGTTAGGGACAGTGAGGCAGGAAGGGCAGGAAGCCCATGGGAGGTGTGAAAGCGAGGCTGCTGTGTACAGCTGGAGCTCATTCCAGGGCCCATCTGCAGAGCTGTGTGGACTGCACACCTCAGAACTGTTTCCACCAGGGTAAAGAGGCTGGGGTAGCATCCGCCAAAGCCCAGAACTCCCTGGGTGAGTCAAAAAACCCGTATAGGGCAGCCCAGGACCTGAACCCACGTCTGACTCAAAACCTGTATGCTTGTTACCATGCCACCTCTCAGAGTTTCCACAAACACAGGCTTCTCTTGTCATTCAGATGTTGCATATGAATGAGAGACCTGGTCTTTTTTCACTTTTATCTTTTAAACCACCCACCTACCCTTATTTTCTTTTCCCCTCAACCTTCACAATGGAAGACTTCCTTCTCAGATGTTTGCCCACAGGCATGTAACTTCCTTCACAAGCAACGCAACTACCTCAAAAAGAAAAAGAAAAGTCTGTTTGTGGTGTCTGGGGAAGGAGTCTGCTGGGGCTGTTTTTTCCAGCCCAAGCAACATCACTATGGAACAGCCACCTGGAGCTTAGGAGAGGGGAGGAATGGTAAAGCTCAGGGCAGAGGCGGGCGGGGCGCTGCCTGGGAGACTGTCACACCCACAGAGCACAGTCTTGCCAGGACACCAGGAAAGGGTTAGTGGCTCCCACTAGGCTGGTAGTGGAAGAACCTGCAAGGTTCCATCAGGAGGACGTGATGTGGACAAGCACCGTGCCTGCCTGGCTAACTAAGCTCTCTGTCCACACACACACAGGCTGTAAAGGATTAGACAGTCCGAATGGCTGCCTAAGATGAGTAATAGAATAGCTGTTTAACAGATCCAGGACTGCCTCTTTATTCTGTTTCCTTGCAAATAAATAAATAAATACATAAAAGTGGCTTAACTCACCTGCCTGATCCTTACTATTTAAAAAAAAATTAAAAAGAAAAGAAAAACGACTGGGTGCGGTTGCTTACACCTGTAATCCCAGCACTTTGGGAGGCTGAGGGGGGTGGATCGCTTGAGGTCCGAAGTTCAAGACCAGCCTGGCCAACATGGTGAAACCCCGTCTCTATTAAAAATGCAAAAACTAGCCAGGCGTGGTGGCACGTTCCTGTAGTCCCAGCTACTTCAGAGGCTGAGGCAAGGGAATCACTTGAAACCGGGAGGTGGATGTTGCACTAAGCCAAGATTGCACCACTGCACTCCAGCCTGGGTGACAGAGCAAGACTGTCTCAAAAAAAAAAAAAAAAAAAAAAAAAGGTAAATTTGCCCCTTTCTCTGCTTTCTATAGGAATTCACTCCCGCAAGTACCAAAAGTATTATAGCCTCTGTGGTAATTTCTTATTATGATAAAATACATAGAGACATAACACAGGTAGTGAATGTATCCCTCAAGAGTAATGAATCCAACAAATGGACACATGTATGTATTATATGGAATACTCAGGCCCATAACAGCAGCCCAGGGTAGCTGAATGATGGCCCTAATATACCCAAGTAATTAATAAGTTCCATCATAATTTTTGTTTTATGACATTCACTTTTATATGCCAATAATCCATTTAATGGCATTTTAAATTAGAGGAAAGCCCCAAGAGAGGAGGAGAAAGCACGAGATACCTTATTGAATCACAAATCTTACCATCTGATTTTTTAATTCCAAAAATGACCTAATAAACTTCCTTTATAATTAAATCAATCCTAACAACTTCTCTTTGGTGTTTTTCATTCATTTTTGGTAATCATGCAGAGATTTCAATTGGAAATCCATTATCATCATAATTAAGTATAAAAATTGCTCTGTGCTCTCCCAGGAAAAAGACCCCACACTTGGTCTCCCATGGAGCTTGACCCAGGCTCTCCAGAGGTATAAAGTGAAACTACTGGTTTTCAGTACTCACTGGAGCCTCTAATTTACTTGACTGCAGTACATGAAATACACATGAATGATAAACTCAAAACTTCAGACCTTCAAATGATTTCCTCATATGGAAGTCTTACCGTGAGAAAAATATACTGGCACACAGTTTTTCATTTTTAGGCCTTCACAAAGTTTTTAAATTCATGACCTACATTAAAAGTTTGCTGTTTACTGGCCAGGCACAGTGGCTCATGCCTGTAATCCCAGCGCTCCGGGAGACCAAGGCAGGTAGATCACCAGAGGTTAGGAGTTTGAGACCAGTCTGGGCAACATGGTGAAACCCCACCTCTACTAAAAATACACAAATTAGCCAGGCATGATGGTACACGTCTGTAATCTCAGCTACTCAGGAGGCTGAGGCACGAGAATCTCTTGAACCCGGGAGACAGAGGTTGCAGTGAGCCGAGACTGTGCCACTGCACTCCAGCCTGGGCAACAGAGTGAGACTCTGTCTCAAAAAAAAAAAATAAAAATAAATTTTAAAAAAGAAAGTTTGCTGTTTATTAAGAAAGTAGTACTCAACAAAAGATATAACTGAACTGAAATGCATGAGCTGTTCTAAGAACCCAACAGAAGACTGCAAGATGGTTGTGCCTTAGATTCAACTAAATAAGAAAAATCTTTCCACTTTGGCATTTATGCAGGCTTTCATCTGCCTTCAATCACAGAGGAACTACAAGACTAAACATTATGGGTGATTTTTAAAGAGTCCGTGATTTTTTTTTAAATGTTATTTTGTGCAAAAATAATTATTTTCTATTTTCATGAAAGCGCTATAATTACTAAAATGCATGAAATTTTGATAAAATCTACTCCAGTTGGCATCTGTGTTCTTCTAATAAATTAGAAAACATTCTTTGAACAGCTTAAATAATCTGAGTTTGCAAGCAAAATTACAGCCTAAAAATATTGGCTGTTGATCCCAGCAGTTAAGAAGGAAGACAGAACAAAGCCTTACCATTGGCTGTATTCTTTTTAAAGTTATCCAGGAATTCCTCCAGCAGTTGGGACTGGTTAGGAGGGGGCAGCAGACTCTTCTGGTCCCTGGAGAACAGGTCACTGTCTGACCAGGATGTACACAGGGTTGCTTTTGTGTCCGGAGGCCGGGCAATCAGAGTGAGTCCCACGCTCTTCTCAGAAAACAGGGCCTCCATCTGCTTCAGGTCAAGATCAGACACAGCTTCCCCATTTAAGGTCATGATCTCGTTGCCCTTCCTCAGCCCTGAGAAAAAGGAAGGAGAAACAGAAAAAAGAGAGAGGGATTACTGTGAGAAATATTTTCAGATGAAAGAAGGCTGCAAACTCAAACCATGTACTCATAGGGACTGTTTTGTTTGTTGCTTTCTTCAAAGAAAGTGCCAGCCGGGCACAGTGGCAGGCTCCTGCAGTCCCTGCTAATCAGGAGGCAGAGATGGGAAGATCACTTGAGCCCAGGAGTTTGAGGCCAGCCTGAGGCTATATAGCAAGACTCCGTCTTTTAAATAAGAAAAACAAAAAAGAATTAAAGGGCCAAAATGTATAGTATTTAGATGCCACTAAGAGCAAAACAAATGTTAGCTCTCTCACAGTTACTATTAGAAGAAACAGTTTGAAAGATCTCAGCTCACTGCAACCTCTGTATCCCAGGTTCAAGAGATTCTTGTGCCTCAGCCTCCTGAGAACCACTCATTCGTTGTTTTTTCTAGTATTCCCATGTTAACTTTGTTCCACCCGTGTCTGCCTGTCTGTCTCACACTCTCTTCCTCCTTCCCTCTGTCTATACATATGTTTACACTTTCTCTCTTTTAAACACACACACACATGTTCTCTCTATATATAGGCATATGCATTTTCTTTCTTTTCTCTCTCTCTGTCCTTTTCTATGGAGGCAGGAGTCTCACTCTATCTCCCAGGCTGGTCTTGGGCTCCTGGGCTCAAGCAATCCTCCCATCCTCCCACCTCAGCCTCCTGAGCAGCTGGGTTTATGGGAGCGAGCCGCTGTGTTTGGTCTCATTTCCAATTAAACTCTTATGTTTACTTTCTTTAAAATTCCAGGAGAAACCTTTTTCTGACAAAACTGTAAGAAGAAACATTCACTGGCCAGACTGTATTCTACAGTTTCAAATTAAGAGGCACGGTGTGCCACACGGACCTTCCCCATATGCCAGGCCATCGGGAAGAACGTCGCTTATAAATATCCGGCTGAGATGCTGATGCTCATCCACCTGCGCTGTCACTGCAAACCCTAGAAATGAAAATAAAAGGAAAAAGCAAGTCTCAACCCACCACACTCAATTTCTCCAACCACATCGGCAGTATCTCCTTGAACATCTTTTCTCATAAGTACAGTATGTTGAGAAAGTCTAAATTACAACTATTTTGAAAGTACAAATATCTTGCAGGGTCAGAAAAAGAAAAATGTCAGGCGAGAGGCTTAAGAAACATAAAAACATAACTTTTATTCAAAAGGTGAGACCATGCACCCATGTGCATAACAGCATAATTCACGATAGCCAAGAGGTGGGAATAACCCAACTGTCCGTCAATAGATGGATGGATAAGCAAAATGTGATCTATGCATACAGTGGAGTATCATTCAGTGTTAACAAGGAAAAATATCTTGGCATATGCTACAATTTGGGTGAACTTTGAGGAGAATATGCTAAGTAAAATAAGCCAGTCACAAATAGACAACACAGTATGATACTATTTATATGAGTAGCTAGAGCAGTCAACTTCAGAGAGGTAGAAAGTATTAATAGAAAGGTGGTTGCTAGGGGAATTCCGAGAGATACAAACTATTAACAAACTGGTGGTTGCCAGGGGCTGGGGGAAGGATAGTATGAGGATTTGGTGTTAAATGGGTACAGAGTTCAGTTTTACAAGACGAAAAGATTTCTACAGATAGATGATGGTAGCACAATATTGCGAATGTATTTAACATCACAAAACTGTACCACTAAAAGTGGTCAAGATGATAAATTTTATGTTATATGCCTATTACCACAATTAAAAATTTAGGCGAATTTAACAGCAAAAAATACTCTTACTGAAATACATGAAATTCAGTTCAATACAACAAATAATTGTTGAGAAACAACTATGTTTGGGGTTGAGTATTTTAAAAAGGTGAAAAAATGCTTGGGTGAATACAGTGCTTGCCCTAAATACATAAGACTACATCCAAATCCTAGGCAGACCTTCCCTCTTCTGAATGCATGGCTCCTGACTTAGTGTCCCCCTCTGTGATGCCACAGTGAGGAGCGCAGGTTTCTATGTCTTGCGCTCTAATACGGTCCCCTAATACGGAGAGTTCTTTGAGGACAGCAAGAATGTCCTGCTCCCCAGGTCTCTCTGTGACCCCAGCAGAGCCTGGCAGATTATGGTCTCACCAGAGAGTATCTTTGCAATGTCTTCATTCATCCATTCCAATACAAAGATGAACACAAATGGCAACCACAAAAAGCACAGTGAAGGCCAACAGGAGGAGAAAAAAGGCCAAGAGGGCTTCAAAGGAAAAACCAACATAACATGGGATCCGGGCACAGTGGCCCACACCTGTAATCCCAGCACTTTGGGAGGCTGAGGTGGGTGGATCACTTGAGTCCAGGAGTTCAAGAGCAGCCTGGCCAACATGGTGAAACCCCATCTCTACTAAAAATACAAAAATTAGCCAGGCGTGGTGGCAGGCAAGGCGCCTGTAATCCCAGCTACTTGGGAGGCTGAGGCAGGGAGAATTGCTTGAACCCAGGAGGCAGAGGTTGCAGTGAGCCAAGATCATGCCACTGCACTCCAAGCTGGGCAACAGAGCAAGACTCTGTCTCAAAAAAAATAAAAAATAAAAAAATAACGTGGGGGTCAGAAAAGATTATACAAATTTTTATCAAAAGAAGGCATCCTAAAAAGGACATTTTAACATCTTATAAACTTTTATTATTAGCTTGAATCATTTTAAGGAAAATAATCATGTATCAATATATTTAACAAGGTAAGAAATAGTGTTTCTATGGAGGTATTTACCAATCATTATCTAATCAAAGAGAAATGTAGGAAATGATGCTATGAAGTGACTTCAGAAGCACTGATCCTTAACTTTTTTTGTTTTGTTTTGTTTTGAGACGGAGTTTCGCTCTTGTCACCCAGGCTAGAGTGCAGTGGCGCGATCTCGGCTTACGGCTCACTGCAACCTCTGCCTCCCAGGTTCAAGTGATTCTCCTGCCTCAGCCTCCTGAGAAGCTGGGATTACAGGCATGTACCACCATGCTTGGCTAATTTTGTATTTTTAGTAGAGACGGGGTTTCTCCATGTTGGTCAGGCTGGTCTCAAGCTCCCGACCTCAGGTGATCTGCCCACCTTGGCCTCCCAAAGTGCTGGGATTACAGGTGTGAGCCACGGTGCCCAGCTGACCCTTAACTGTTAAACTCAGGGAAGAAAAAAGGAAGTAAAGCTAAAGCAATCAGATATGGCTTCTTCAAGAAAGACCTTGAGTTAGTTCTTGAAGGACAGTAGGATTCATGTCATTAGAGAGGAGGGATGGGGGAAGAAAGAGGAAAGAAGGGGAGCATTCCAGGTGGGAAGAGAAAACTAAGAGCAAAGACACTAGAGATGAAAGCAACTGTCATATGAATCATGAGTTGATCTGCTCAGAGCAGCACCAGCACACAGTACATTCATCGTGTTATTAATCTATATTTTCAAATTCCCATCAATTTTATATTCATTCCATTTAATTCCTTTGGCATTTCCCTCTAATACTGATACCTATTTGTGTCGCCTGCTAATATCAATAAATAGAAACGAAGGAAGAGAAAGGAAGTTCAGAAACTATTGTCATATATTCTGAAAATGTGAATGTAAGGGGAAAAAAAATTAAGTCCAAAGATACTGGGGCAAAGTAGGCAAAGACGAACAACACAATTCCCTGAAAGGGGCATTCCTTACACTTACCAAAGTCACACACACTCCCAGTCTTCGTGAGCTGCACATCATAAACATTTAGTGGAAAGACTTCTATTTCATCATAAACCTGCAAAAGGTGAAAACAACAAAATCAGAGGATTTCATGTTATGATACCTTGAAAAATTACTTTGACACTATTTTTCATAATAAAACAAGAAAGCTATTAAGATACAGTTTATATAGAAACTGTTTCCAAACTAGATGCCAAATTTAAACAGAATTTTCCCCAAAAATGACATTTTTCAAAATCAAAGGGCCATAGATGTGGTTCAGTTTCCCTTCCTAAAGCTAGTGCACACTTACCTGTTCTTGCATATATTCATATGGTGCAGGGATGCAATACTCAACATTGTCATCTACTAATTTTCGAAGTTGTAGGCCATAATGGCTGGGTTCCAACTGCCTCATCTATAAAGAAAAAGACAGTTACTCAGATTTTAAATGCCCTTTCTAAATCCATCATTGATTAGCAGACTCATTAAAAATCAAAGTAGAAATCTCTAAAAGAATACTGCATATAATTTGCTGAATTTAAACCTATATAAGAGCTCTAATTTAAATACTCGTATGCAGGCCAAGCGCAGCGGCTCACACCTGTAATCCCAGCACTTTGGGAGGCCAAGGCAGGTGGATCACTTGAGGTCAGGAGTTGGAGACCAGCCTAGCCAATACAGCAAAACGTCGACTATAGTAAAAATACAAAAATTTGCCAGGTGTAATGGCACACACCTATAATACCAGCTACTCAGGAGGCTGAGGCAGAAGAATCGATTGAACCCAGGAGGTGGAGGTTGCAGTGAGCTGAGATAGCACCACTGCACTCCAGCCTGGGTGACACATCAAGACTCCATCTCAAATAAATAAATAAATAAATACATACATACATACATACATACATACTTGTATGCAAAAAAGTAAAAGGTGACAATTATTTTTAAGAAGGTTTTCTCTGAACAATATTGCTTATGATTAAAGGCAAGAGATGCATTTTTAAGAGATTACAGTAGAACATATCTGATAGTAGAATAAATCTTACCAGCTCAGCAAATGCCATCTCTTTAGTTAGGTTGAGCCTAACCTTGTTTCTCATTACTAAAGTACAGAAATTTGTAAAATGTCAACAAATCTACAGACTTCAGAATTAAGAATGTCCTACTCCAAAAATTTTCAAAAGGAAAATGTGTACACACACACACTCATATTTTCTCTCGCATGCATATTTTCAACAGTGAGAAATTTATCTCAGGCCTATGCTCTAACTGGGTCAAATTGACCCACTACTTCTTCTTTTTTTTTTTTTTTAATTTGAGACAGAGTCTTGCTCTGTTGCCCAGGCTGGAGTGCAGTGGAGCGATCTTGGCTTAAGGCAAGCTCCGCCTCCCAGGTTCACGCCATTCTCCTGCCTGCGCCTCCCGAGTAGCTGGGACTACAGGCGCCTGCCACCATGCCCGGCTAATTTTTTGTATTTTTAGTAGAGATGGGGTTTCACCATGTTAGCCAGGATGGTCTCGATCTCCAGACCTCATCGGCCTCCCAAAGTGCTGGGATTACAGTCATGAGCCGCTGCTCCCGGCCGACCCACTACTTCTGATACCCTTTATTACTCAGAAAATTATCAGTTTAATAGAGGATATCATTGGTATAGAACATTGTTGGTTTTCTGAATAAAAACGTTACATATGGGAGCAAAAGGAAATTAAGTTCATAAGGATATAAACTACATATAAATGTAGAGAATCCTAACGTTTCAAGTCAAAGTGAAAAGGGGGGACTAAAATTAAACATTTTTCACATTCATTAAGTGCACATGATTAAGCGTTACCAAACTCTATATGCCTTTTTCACCATTTCAACATATTTGATTGTATTTTCTCTGGAAACTTAAAACTATTTAAGCTCTACTACACCACCTGGTGGTCTAAAAGCTTCTGGTCTGATGTTGCTGAATATATTCATTCTCTCTCAGAGGGCTCTCTTTAAGCCTTACCATAAACTCCCTTTTCAGATCAGGAATTAAACCCAGTTTGAAAAATGAATAAAACATCATCTTATATGAATCTCCATAAAGCAACTGTGAATATATCAAGTTTCGTGTTTAATCTGGAGAAATCCGATAAAACTATTCAGGATTAAATTAAATTACCTCAAAGTTTATGCCGCCTTCTTATAACACACCATCTCTAAGTAACTTAAATAGCAACGGATTTCATAATTATTCTAGATATCAAAGTATACATAGAATTTCAGTAGATTAGCTCAGGTTCTTCATGAAAGTGTGGGATCATGACCTAATAACTCATTCTTCTAAAGAGATCAAGGAATAGAATGCAAATTAATCAATATGCTAGTAAATATATCAACTAATAAATATGCTAATATGTTCCCTGGCGTGGAAACTGGGCCCTTGAATACCACACGAATTTAGAAGGCATGAGATTGCAACATTAATGATTATTTCTATTCAGAAGTATATTTCTGCAGCGAAATCCATTACCTTGCATGCCAAAGTCAAAATATCTTCTACTCTGTGCTCTGGCTTGATTCCCACAGTAACTCCGTGATTATCCTGGAAGTGGACATATGTCTGGATTTCCCATGTGTTGTCTCGGGGAGCACTGTCTACTGTTGAACCATATATGTGCAGAAGTTCGTCGACCTGTTTGTAGATGCCAAAGAAAATGCAGACAAATTTGATTAACAAATGAAGGAAACCACCGGCCAAATGTCCTGTTCATTTATGGAGTATTTAGAGTAAACGCTCACACGCTTCACATCCCTGGCTTCTCACAGCCCTCTGAGGCCGACAATGTTTCCTCACTCATTTTATCAGATGAAACTGCAGCCATGGGAAGTGGAGTGAAAGTCAGTGACTGCCTGTCCTGTGTTCTTTCTACTGTGTCGATTGGCCGCTTATGCCAAGTTAGAACAGCACAATCCAGCTGGGAACGGTGGCTCACTCCTGTAATCCCAACACTTTGGGAGGCCAAGGCAGGCGGATCACCTGAGGTCAGGAGTTCGAGACCAGCCTGGCCAACATGGTGAAACAGCATCTCTACTAAAATACAAAAATTAGCCAGGGGTGGTGACGTGCACCTGTAGTCCCAGCTTCTTGGGAAGCTGAGGCAGGAGAATCACTTGAACCTGGCAGGCAGAGGTTGTGAGCCAAGATCACACCACTGCACTCCAGCCTGGGCAACAGAGTAAGAGTCTATCTCAAAAAATAAAAAAAGAACATCGCAATCCATGTAAGGGCTGCTGAGTATCCACGCTTACTGCTCTGGGATCATGGTGGAGAAGGGCCACGTGAAGCCTGCATCTAAGCCATAATCCCTCTCCGACCTCCCACTGAATTCCAGACACACCTTGTCCATGGCCACTGACATCTGCCTGCCATCCTGACCCTGAACTGCACTTAATCCAAGCACGAGCTTTCTCTTCTAAGTCTACCTGGTTTTTTTGTCTTTGTTTCTTCTTTTTAATTTTAGCCTGACTCATCACTGACAGAAATCTATTTGTTCCTTAAAATTAACCCATAGTCCTGGGAAATCTTTTCTCTATCCTTCAGCTATCTCACACATAGACACTGTTGGAAAATCATCTCAAAGAATACCACCTTCAAGAAGCCTTTCCCAAAAAAGTTTAGATTGCCAAAGTACATCATCACAACAACTGCTGACTTCATGCTAATATGTCCTTTTGTAATTCACAACAAAAATAGCATACATTTCTTAAGCAATGTAGACATGTTTCTCTCTGGCTAGGTTCTTATATTCACATAGCAGTAAAGAAAAGATTTGGGGCTTTGAAATAAAAAATCACAGACTCTACCAGCAAAGTGTGGCCTAGGACAAGATTTACCTTGCTATGATTCAGCTCCTATTTTGTAAAAGAGGATATTATTAATATAATTCATATTGAAAAAATTACTTGTTACTTAAGTTTTGTGAGCAAAAGAGGTCACTTATGTGAAACACCTTACATACCAGAAAATGTCACCTGTAGATTCAGTACTATCCCATTATTATATATCATTCACCATACTTTAAAGTTATCATTAATGGGTGGTTTTACTTTGAATTCCATGCATTTTTAAATACAAAGTAAAAGATCCTCCTACGTAGGATTTAAAAACTAGAAGAGACATCGTAAAGAAATTTAACAGAACGAAGCAAGGGAAAAATCCGTCTCTCTGTGTCATCTTTTTGAAAACACGGTGCTCAATTTTGAAGTGACATTTCCAGATCTGTCATGGATCTGTCGCTTTCAGTACATTTTTCTGGAAGTATGATCACAGCCAGAATGCACATCCCCACACATGCCAACGCCAAAGGAAAAGACAGGACCAGATGCAAGGAGCCAGGGATGCCAGGAACCAGCCCGGACGCTCTCTCCTAAAGGCTCTTGTCTTACACAGGTACATTTTTTTCTCTGGTTCATTCTCTCGGGTACTTTTCTTCTGGGCAATGATTTCAACCCGGTGCTTAGCAACAAACAGATGCTGCCTTAAAGGTGCAGGCCCCACCTCTCAAACCAGGCTTGTTGAGAAGCAAACTAAAACCCAGCAGAGGTCACTGTGGAGTAAGAAACTTCACAAAGAACAGGGCCCGGAGGAAGTCACAGGCTCCCACTGAGGGTGGCAGAGCAATTTACTGCTGCATTTTTGGAGATCAGGAAAAACATAATTACGGATAAACAGGTGGGGGAAGGACATGAGCAGTACAAATTAACACTGTGCCTTCACCCCCTCTTGTTCTCACCGTTACTGACAATCAGAGAAAGACTGTATCACTGGCTGGGCGCCGTGGCTCACATCTGTAATTCCAGCACTTTGGGAGGTCGAGGCCAGTGGATCACCTAAGGTTACAAGTTCAAGACCAGCCTGGCCAACATGGTAAAACCCTATCTCTACTAAAAATAAAAATTATGCGGGCATGGTGGCACGTGTCTGTAGCCCCTGGGGTTACTCAGGAGGCTGAGGCAGGAGAATAGCTTGAACCTGGGAGGCAGAGGTTGCAGTGAGCCAAGATAGTGCCACTGCAATCCAGCCTGGGTGACAGAGGGAGGCTCCATCTCAAAAAAAAAAAAAAAAAAAAAAAAGACTGCATCTGGTGAGGCCAAATGAAACAAGCTCTTGATGTGCCATGAGTTCACTCACCACTCACAACCAGCCCTCTCAGGAAGGCACCATCATCACTTCCTATGGAACAGGCAAGAAAAATATGGCTCAGGAAATTCTAGAAAGTTGCCCAAGTTTACACAACTAGTGCCTATGGTACTCCAGGGATCTGAAGGGTGGAAGTCTGGCTTGAGCTGGTTCACACCACCACTATACTACACAGAATGCCCGCCTGGCAGTTAACTCCCTTTACATAAAATGGGTGCAACCTAAATTTCCTGATTACTTTCCATTATTCTATGCCACACACCATGTTCCCATTGAACCGAATGGCTCAGGGAACATTCCCCAAAAGGGAGTGGCATGCTTCTGCTCCACACGGGTGCTCACTTCCATCTCCTCTCTCTGCTGTACCATCCTTACAGAGTCAGTGCTGAAACATAGAAACCCTCCGACTGGGTTTAAAATGCCCCCTCTTATGAATTCTCTCCTGTCTCTCCTTTCTCTGCCCTCAAGTCCTCTCACTTCAATGAGTTTACTCTCCTATGTCCCTGGTACAGCATTTGGCAAAGCCCAGCTCACAGGGGGGTCACTTCTAAGTCCCGCACCAGGAGAAGATGAATACCAGCAGAGGCTTTGCCTTCTGCATCCTCATTCTCCCTTAGCCATTAACACAGTGCGTCCCACACCCAGGACACACTCAGAACTTGAGTGCTGAGCTGGATACAACTAGAAATTCACAGTCTTATTACAGGCATGAAAGGTAAACGCTGTCTGTTTTCAGTATCTTACTCAAATCTGTTGACATAGCGTCAAGTTCTTAATGCTCTCTGGAAGCTTCGAGAAGAGAAATTAACAGATTATTGAAGGAGAGTAAGTTCTGGACAAGAGAAAAGTGTGCAGATAGATGGAAGGATGGAAGGACCAAAGAAATAATCCTATTAAAATCCATTAAACAAGGTGCTGTGCTACAACTGCTCTGAGCAATGGTTTTCTGATCTATACTGCCGACCCAAGATCTAGTGAACCACAGAAGAGAAGACGCCTATCAAAGCCAAGGCCATCAAAGAGTAAGACCCTCTCAAGAGATCCCCTCAATGAAAAGTTAAATGTAATTTTTGGTGTGTGTTAGGCAGACAGACAGACAGACACACACACACACACACACACACACACACACATAACCCTCACAAATGTATACAGTTCAAGAAAAGTAAAACCTGGTTATTCAAAGGAAGCACCAAGAATTTAAAATTAATTTATTAGAACTAGAAAAAGAAAAAGCTACTTGGTGCTTATAGATCTCTTAGGTTGTTGTAAGCTTTGCCCATTTGGAGGGAAAGTTGGATTAATTCTCTGAAGGAAGGTCAATGCTATCCAAGTTGAAAATACACATGCTTTAGTTTCAGGAAGCCAGATGAAATATTCTCCAATATTCTTTTCATAAAAAGAACAGAGAATCCTAAAAATAAGCATCAAAAATGGAGCCATCTGGAAAACTCTTTTTCCAGGCTCCCCATTTCAAAGATGCTACTATGTTAAATTAATCTTTTTAACCACCCAGAATTCCATGGTTGGCTACCTTTGTCAGGACTGTTACACACCTACCATGCCTCCTACTCTACTTCCTCCCCTCAAAGAAAAACAAAACAAACAAACAAACAAAAAATATATATATATATATATTTCCAACTAGCCTCTTCAAGGTTTCCTGGTCCTAAGAATGCAAATGGAGACAGAAAAAATACAATAATAGAAAGGCAATCCAGGTCAAATCTCAGCCTTGTTAGGGGCTGTTATCTAGTGCCTCTGCACTTCTGTTCCTTCACCTTCAAAAGAGGTTAAAAACACCAGCCTCGTGGGGTAGTTAGGAGACTGAGGGGAGGAATTGCATTTGAAAGACATAAATTGTAAAGATTTTTTTGGAAGTTGAGCCTGGATCAGGGCATTATACTGTACTGGGCGTAATTAACTGCATTTCAGCAATGGCCACTATAAAGAACTTCCTGAGAATCACCCTTTGTTCCAAAGCCCCGGGGCATTGTAGTGGCCACTGCTGCTCAGATCACCTTGCAGTCAGCTCCAACTGGCCATCACGACACGGGAACATCACTGGGCTGCAGCCACAGTCACTCCAGACTGACTAGTGAATGTCTGCAGATCACTTTAGCTCTCCTTGGAGGGCATTCCGCAGAAGTATTTTTTATTATTATTATTACATCAATGGTCCTGAAACCACATGCCAAATTACTTATGCTCAGTATGCAGCAAGGAGAAAAAATTGAAACTCCGTGTGTTCTCACAGCAGATGCTTTTGGATCAAATGGCTCGTAATTACTACTTGGATCACTGAAGGGAAGTGAGTAGCAAAATCACAATCTGGCTGTCACAAATGGGCCCACACCACCACAGTGGCTGATAAAAGGAAAGTCTATTTGCAAGGGAGATGAGGAGAAAACACAAAAGGGAGTTGCACACTCCCAGTTTTCTTAACAACAGTAAAATGTCATAGAAGAGAAAGTGTTTATTTCCTTCTTGGACTGAGGCCCACACATCGGTTGATATGAAAGAAAAACAAAGATGGATCTAGCTAGCTCGCTAGCTGTATGCATATATGTATACATATATATGCTATGTAGGGTTGCGTATTAATATTCTGTCTAAACAGATTACCATACTGTGGTGAAGAATAAGCTGTTTCATTCATAGTTTCCATTTAGGAAAACAATATTAGGGGGTTTGTTTTGGTTTGGGGGTTTTTTGGGGTTTTTTAGCTTTTTTTTCAGTTTACAGCTCATGACTAACATGACAATACTGCATTCACTCACTGCCACAGAAAGTTGGAACACCCCAAGCCAATTTTCCAGGAGAAGGGGCCAAGGCCCAGGGGCTGTCACAATTTCTGCAATGAAGCTTCCGGGGTTGCCGCCATCTGAGCCTTAGTGGGGACTTTGTTGTCACAATCTCCATGACAAACACCTCCCTTCAGAGGCCGTGTAAGACTCACTATTACTCATCCAGACGTTCACTATGAAAAGCTTTCATTTTTGGCAAGCCAAAGTGTCCTCTAAAAAAATGTTCAAGTAAGACTGGCTTTATTCCAGCCTTAACAGATTTTGAATTCGGGTGACTCACTGTTGGGCTGTTATATGATGCATCAATTAGAGTGAAATAGTTTAAAATGCACACGGCCCCTCCCTCACAACAGCCTTTCTGTGTTATAGAAATGGGCAAAATGTACTTATTGTATAAAAATAGGTTTGTGCAGGTTACAAGTATTCTCCAAGAATGATTAGCAGATGAAAAGTAGCAAAATGAAATATTAATTATTTAGGCAACTCAGGCAGAATTTTAAGTCCCAGAGATATAAAAAAACAAATTACACCCTTAGTTCTATCTGCCATTCTATCTGAATCTAGTTATCTGGATACGACAGCACAGAAATTATAGAGGCTGCATTAAAATAGTCCTATAAATGAAAGGAATTTCTTCAGTATCCCTACATCACATGTAATGCTTAGCTAAAATAAATAGGAGTAACTGTTTAGATACACATGCTTAAAAAAACAAACGCAGAAATCATAGTTTTTCTCACTCCTTAGAGCATCGATGGGACCTGTTTATTTGAGCCCATCTTAAGCACTAAGCTTAATTCTCACTGTAAGTGGCTACATGAGCAAAATTTATTTTCAAAGTCCAACATAAACTCTGTTAATAGGAAGTGTACTGATGCTACAGTTTCATAACTTTCTTTTTTCAGGGATGGTGTCTTACTCTGTCACCCAGGTCAGAGTGCAGTGGCATGATCTTGGCTCACTGCAACCTCTGCCTCCCAGGCTCAAGCAATCCTCCCACCTCAGCCTCCCAGGAGCAAGCCACTACACTCGGCTAATTTTTTGCATTTTTCGTAGAGACAGGGTTTCACCATGTTGCCCAGGCTAGTCTCAAATGATCCACCTGACTCAGCCTCCCAAAATTCTGGGATTACAGGCACAAGCCACAATGCCAGGCCTCTTCACTTTCAAAGTAAGAATTTTACATTGTTATATAATGCTGGAAGAGATATGACCCTAAAATTATGGGCCTTTATTACAAATAAGTCATCTTCAGCCATTAAATGACTACATCTAATAGAAATAATTAATCATCAAATTTATTAAGCGAGTACTATATCCTTCGCAGTGTGCTATAGATTGAGAATATACTGATAATCATAGGGCATATATAAACTATATCGATTACAAGCTTTCCTGGGAGCCATGACATATGCACTTGACAGAGTAGCTAACAGTAAGAGACGGTAAGTGCAGAGTAAGAACTGGCTGGGCGCGGTGGCTCACGCCTGTAATCTCGGCACTTTGGGAGACTGAGGTGGGTGGATCGTGATGTCAGGAGTTCAAGACCAGCCTGGCCAACATAGTGAAACCCCATCTCTACTAAAAATACAAAAATTAGCCAGCCTTGGTGGCAGGTGCCTGTAATCCCAGCTACTCGGGGGGCTGAGGCAGGAGAACTGCTTCAACCTAGGAAGCGGAGGTTGCAGTGAGCCAAGATCACGCCACTGCACTCCAGCCTGGGCAATAGAGTGACATTCCATCTCAAAAAAAAAAAAAAAAAAAAAATTATTTGGTGGAGGAGAAATTAGAGAAATAACACAGCTTCATGGGGATGTTGTGGGTTTGAAAAAGGCACTAGGAAGAGGCATAGGTATGTCCGGGATTTCATACTCTAGGATTTCATTCAGAAATCATTCTGAGGATTTGTTTGGTCAGAAGCAATTTTAGGGATGAGGAGACATTACTCAGGCTCCCCTTGACGGCACCTGGAGAGACACAGCATAGAATGTACTATCTATGTGAAGATCCCTGACAACCCTGAGAGGAAAATGCAATTTTGTATTCAATGAACTCTCAAATGAAGGTAAGTACTGCTGAGGAACAGAGATGTATAAATCAAAGATATTATTATGACTTCAGTCTAGTCATGTCACTAATTTTAAAATGGAGTTATCATGAGGTTAGATACCCCCAAAACGCTTGGCATTCAAGACTATCTTTTTAGAGAATACCTACTGGGACCATTTTAATTATAAATCTATTTTCAAGGAGTTCATGTAAAGATTCTGAACCAGCATTCCTCGCTTAAGTTAGCATTTGTGGCCGGGTGCTGTGGCTCACTCACCCTGTAATCCCAGCACTTTGGGAGGCCGAGGTGGGTGGATCACGAGGTCAGGAGATAGAGACCATCCTGGCTAACACAGTGAAACCCCATCTCTACTAAAAACACAAAAGATTAGCCGGGCGTGATGGCGGGCACCTGCAGTCCCAGCTACTCAGGAGGCTGAGGCAGGAGAATGGCGTGAACCGGGAGGCAGAGCTTGCAGTGAACCAAGATCACGCCACTGCACTCCAGCCTGGGCAACAGAGTGAGACTCTGTCTCAAAAAAAAAACAAAGTTAGCATTTGTGTCATTCATGTAAAACAAGATGACAGCCATCTATAGCAAAGTTTACCTCACTGGAGTTACTGGAGTTTTGAGGTAGCTGAGTTCCAGAAAATCCATGGCTGCCACTTGAATCAAATATCTGACAGATGGGGGAGGAAAAACACTAATGAAATGGCCCTGTAATATTCATTTGCCAGCTACTCTTTTTCATTATTTAAAAACTAAAGTTTTATAACATTTTAGAAGAGCTTCATATCACAATCTGTACTATTATTCTAATACACTTAAAGTTTTAATTTCCCACATAGTTACGTTTTACTTTTTTATGTCATCTATTATTTAAGTTGGCCTGTAATCCCAGCACTTTGGGAAGCTGAGGTGGGCAGGTCACCTGAGGTCAGGAGTTGAAGACCCGCCTGGCCAAAATAGTGAAACCCCATCTCCATTAAAAATACAAAAATTAGCCAGGCGTGGTGGCACCCACCTGTGGTCCCAGCTACTCAGGAAGCTGAGGCAGAGAACTGCTTGAACCCGGGAGGTGGAGGTTGCAGTAAGCTGAGATCATGCCACTGCACTGCAGCCTGGGCAACAGCGCGAGACTGTCTCAAATAAATAAATAAATAAAATTCTTGATATTGCTTTTAATCAAAAAGTACATGTTTCTGAAGGTGTGAAACAGAACCACCAAAATCAAGCTCATACCTACTTTTTTTAATATGCACAGAATAAATCTTGGAAGAAAATACAGCTAAATGTTAAAAGTGGTTTGTTTGGGTAGAAGAACTAAAAACAATTGCCTTTTCCAAATTTCACCTTCTAAATTTTGTAGTGGCATAATAACATTAAAAACAATATAAACATTTAGAAATACCTACTAAATCAACTTCGTTCAGTTATATAAATACCGACACTGTAATTAGTTTCATATCTTTTTAAAACAAAAAATGTTCAACCAAATGCTTTTGTTTATCAAAAAAATCTATGTTGAGAACAAATTACCACACACGCTGGGTAAAAACCATATTAGGCTCATATCTAATTAGCAGAATATCTGCATCTAAGAAAAATAAGCAAGTTATTTATCAAGTTATTGTTTAATTATATAGAATATACTGTCTTGATTAAAATACCTTAAGGACATTAGTTAACCATCAAAGAAGCTCAGTTCACAAAGCATAAGCATTCGGCTTTATGGCTCAGGCCTGTAATCCCAGCACTTTGGGAGTATGAGGTGGGAAGATGGATTGAGGCCAGAAGTCTGAGACTAGCCTGAGCAACACAGGGAGACCGCTCCCACTCCCATTTCTACAAAAACGATTTTTTTAAAAATAAAGCATAGGCCCACCATTAGCAAAGGGTTTGCAGTTGACTACAGTCAATAATGAGGAAATACATTTCCATTACAACCAACAAATAAGATTACTCTTTACAATTAAATTAAATTAAATTACAGGCTGGTCACAGTGGGAGGTAGAGGCAGGCGGATCACATGAAGCCAGAAGTTTGAGACCAGCCTGGCTAACATGGTGAAACCTTGTCTCTACTAAAAATATAAAAATTAGCTGAGTGTGGTGGCTCAAGCCTGTAGTCCCAGCTACTCGGGAGGCTGAGGCACAAGAATTGCTTGAACCCGGGATGTGGAGATTGCAATGAGCCAAGATCGTGCCACTGCACTCCAGCCTGAGTGACAGAGAGACTCTCTGTCTCAAAAAAGAAAAAGAAAATTTAATTACAAGTAGAACCACAATTTTAAAATCTGATATTTTTGTATATGAGTATATAAACATGGTGGCCACATAAAAGAAGTTTCCTGTGATTCTGCTGTCTGTTAATCAACCAACCCACTCTCCACCACCTCTAACTTTATTGTTTCAAGGTTTTAAACACGTCAAAGGAACTGATACTGGCCCTTTTACTTACCTAATTCACAAAAGCGTTATCAAATAAATAGCCATATACAAATTAGAAAACAAAGATCCAATAAAATGTGACTCTTTCCAATGATATTGAAAACATAATCAGAAAAACAGCAGCTCATTGAAAATAAACGCAAAAACTTCAGATTTAATTGCAAACAATTTCCCTATTCACCTGAATGATCAGGTCATCATATAACTTGTTTTTTCAACAGCTTTGAAACAGAATAATCCTAAAACATATCAATCAGCAAGATAAAATCCATTATCACGCACCTGCATCATGAAATACAGGTGCACCATGAAATACACATATTCAAAATGTTCTGAAAACAATGTACGATACTTGGGCCACATTTCACCAACATGTGCTTAGGCTATTTTTCCTTAATGAAAATGTTAGAAGAGGCCAGCCACGCTGGCTCACGCCTGTAATCAGCACTCTGGGAGGCCCAGGTGGGTGGATCACTCACCTGAGGTCAGGAGTTCACAACCAGTCTGGCCAACAGGTGAAACCCTGTCTCTACTAAAAATATAAAAATTAGCCAGGCATGGTGGTGGCACCTGTAGTCTTCAGCTACTCAGGAGTCTGAGGCAGGAGAATCGCTTGAACCCAGGAGGTAGAGGTTGCAGTGAGCCAAGATCACACCACTACACTCCAGTCTGGGTGACAGGGCAAGACCATCTCAAAAAGAAAAAGAAAATGTTACAAGAGCCACCCCTCCCCAAGTGAAAATAAGAACCAGCAATTTTCCAGCGTTTCAAGACCGTGGACTTAGGCAGAAACTAGTTCCAGCCTGCCCTTTGGTGCTGATGAACAGGGTAAGGTAAGTGGTGTAACTAAACTCTTCAAGTGTCAGTCTCCTCGTCTCTAAAATGGGATGACAAAACCCCAAGGCCATGCTCTAAGGATTTAGTGAGCAAAATCCACAGCCCTATCAACAGAACTGAGCTGCCACTCCTCTGATTATTAATTTTCCATTTATTTTAATATAAAATCTATGAGAAAATAAATATTAGTACTAGAAGGAAGGAAAAGTGTGGATTATTTTCTGATTATTCTTATTTTTTCTGTTCTTAAGCACTGCACGCAGTGTGACTACCTCTTCAGGAGTGCCAGGATAGATACCGCAACTTGTGCAGTTTCGTTGGGCAAAAAAAAAAGTGCATGCTAAGAGTTGATTCCTTTGAATCAACTTTTCTTTTCTTTTTTTTTTTTTTTTTTTTTTTTTTTTTGAGATGGAGTCTCGCTGTCGCCCAGGCTGGAGTGCAGTGGCGCGATCTCGGCTCACTGCAGGCTCTGCCCCCCGGGGTTCACGCCATTCTCCTGCCTCAGCCTCCCGCATAGCTGGGACTGCAGGCGCCCGCCACCTCGCCCGGCTAATTTTTTGTATTTTTAGTAGAGACGGGGTTTCGCCGTGTTAGCCAGGATGGTCTCAATCTCCTGACCTCGTGATCTGCCCGCCTCGGCCTCCCAAAGTGCTGGGATTACAGGCGTGAGCCACTGTGCCCAGCCTTCATTTTTATTTTTGAGACAGGGTCTAGCGCTGTCACTCAGGCTGGAGTGCAGTGGCAAAATCATGGCTCATTGCAGCCTCGACCTCCCGGGCTCAAGCAATCTTCCCAATTCAGCCTCCCAAGTAGCTGGGACTATAGGCGCACACCACCACACTCGGCTATTTGTAGAGATGGAGTCTCACTCTGTTGCCCAGGCTGGTCTTGAACTCCTGGGCTTAGGTGATCCTCCTGCCTTGCCCTCCCAATGTGCTAGAATTACAGGCATGAGCCACCCCACCTGGCCTGATTTCATTCTTAACAGAGAATGAACACTGATGATTTATAGCAGGCTGAAAATTAGGGGTTTCAGGAATTTCACTCTAGTCTGCTGTTCCCATGCTGAAGAGCTCACCTGAGTTATAGAAGGTCTCTTCTCCTTCCCTTTTCTGGCCAGTGTGTCCAGCCCTTTTAGCGAAGAAAATATTCCCTTCTTGTTTCTTCCTCGCTGGGTCAGTGACAGTGTCCTTTTCCGGAGAGCAGAGTCATCTCTAGAACATACCTAATGTAAAACAGTTTTAAAAAAACTAAAGGCTTAGTATTTGAGTGGCAGAAAAAATTAATAGTTGCCCTAAGGAAGTGAGCTCTGCTTGCTATAAACGCATTCTGACTATCACCAAAAGCTCCTGCATGTCTGAAATACCAGGAAAGCATCCCCATATAGACCGCTCTCATCTGGATAACACAAGTCATGACATTCAGGTCTCTCCATGGTGGGCAGCAGTGTCAGCAAAACCGCTGCAGACCCCTAAGCTGAGCCAACACAACACACAGAAGCCACCAAAATGGGAATGACTTCAAAAAACCCGACAGGGCGCTCTGCAGGACAGAGAAAACAACCTTTAATCCATCCTTTAATCTTCGCGCCACTGTTGCCCCTTCTCCACGATCCCACTTTCCTGATGGTAGGTGGTGGAACACACAGAAAGGCAGAGATGAACATGCAGTAACCACCCACTAGCTGCTGGACTCTAGAATAAGCAGTAGAGAAACTGGGGGCTCTACAGCACGACGTCTTGTCTCCTTCATCCCCAGGCCCATGGCCTCCGGGTGACCTGGCCTCTAGGTGTCAGTTGTTGGGTCAAGCCCCACAAGCGCCGATGGCAACAAGCCGAAGAAAGGGGAAGCATCCACAGCCCTCCCCGAATGCTGCAAAAACAGCCTTCCTCAGGAACTTACCAGAGCATGGAAAGAGGAAACAGACAAGATGCCCAGCCTGCCGAGGGCCAGCTTGGAGGGGCGGCTGGCAGCTGCAAGGAGACTCTTGGGGTTCGGTAACTCCCCACCTTGTAGGCTGGCCAGATAGCAGCGCATCCTGAACAGATCCATGTGAAATTTCTCAAGATTCTGCTCCCATTGCTGGATCTTAAAGCAAAAGCAGAGGTGATTTAAATAAAAATTAAAAGTTTTCATGGGTTAAAATGAAAATGTGATCCCTTTCGCAAACTTGAAGAAAAAATTAGCTTCAGCTGGTCTGCATGGCTTAAATTAGCCTTTCCTGCTCACCCCATCTCAATCCCTTCCATCAAAATACATGGGGTCCTTTGGGAGGCGAGGCGGGCAGATCACTGAAGGTCAGGCATACGAGACCAGCCTGACCAACATAGTGAAACCCCATCTCTACCAAAAAAAAAAAAAATTAGCCAGGTGTGGTGGCAGACACCTGTAATCTCAGCTACTCTGGAGGCTGAGACAGGAGAATGGATTGAACCTAGGAGGTGGAGGTTGCAGTGAGCCAAGATCATGCCACTGCACTTCAGCCTGGGCAACCAAGCAAGACTCCGTCTCAAAAAAAAAAAAAAAAAAAAAAAATGCATTGGGTCATCCGGCACTTCATTTTATCAGGATAGCCAAACAAAAACAAAAACCAAAAGCTGGTGGTCCCAATACAGTGACATGCCAAAAAGGCATGATGTTTGGAGAATGCCAACACTCTAAACCACCCTGACTGAAAACAGGATGCAATTTGCAAGTCAGCTTTTTCACTTTGCTTCATTTCCCTTCACATTTACAGTCCCTGATCCTAAACTGGATTAACTGAACTGCACACAAACAGACGCCAGATAAATAAAAGCAGTGACTTTATGTTTCTGTTCATTCTGAGTAAATGACTCAAAACAATAAGAAGCAAATGGACTTCAGGGATAAGGACAAATAGAATTTTGTCCTTACTAAGAATACTCCTAAGTAAGTATCTTGGAGAATAACTGCCATCTGTACATCTACATAAAACTAAAGTATATGCAGCTGTTTACACCACAGAAGTTCCTATGAACTTCTTCAAAACTTAAGTCATGAGTTGGTAAAGCCAAACTCTGGGAGCCACTCTCCTTTCTGCCAAAGATGTCAAAATGCATTACCTACAAGTATTACCTTCATGCAAAGATAAGTTATTAATAATAGGTGAAGAGAGGCTCTTGTGACTTGCCAACATAGGGACTCAGCAGAAGAATGAGAAGAACAGAAAGCTGTGATTCAAAAGGTGTTGAGAGCAATCTTAACACTCAAGAGAAGGTCTGTAAGTGAACGCTTGTAATAAAGGATGCAGTGTGAAGAGTTAGGTCATTTCAGGTACACCAGTTGCATCTCTAGTTCTGCCGTGTTGCTGAGCACCCAGACGGATCCCAGCCTTTCACACTAAGCTTTCTAGGTGAATCCTTCATTCTGGATAAATGATACTTTGAAGCATTTCCAACACTGGACACTCTGCCCCCTCCAGTCTCTCCTCATAGAAAAGTATTACAAATTCTGGGCATTCCCCAGACCTTCTCCAAGTTCTCTGTATCTATTTCTTAGGTTGGTCGCTGCACAACTTTTCTGCATGAAAGAAAAACAGTCACAAGGTCTAAACAAAGAATTTCTTAATCATCATCATTTGTCAGCAAGACAGTGACGTTCCAAGGTGCATTGAAACAATGTCAACATCCATAAAGAATTTAACCTCACTTAAGATCCTGTATACCCATATTAGCAACGTGGTGGCCTACTGGTATCAGCCTTGAATGGACAGAATGACCTGCTGGCTTTCAAAAAACGCACATGCCCAGGTCCTATGCCTGAAGATTCTATCCATTAGATCTGAGGCCTAGGAAAGTTTACATTTCATGAGCACCTTCTGGGATTCTGGTGCGTGGCCTTACTGATGACTCCTGTTCTATGCTAACAAGCCAGTTCAAATTGAAACTGCAAGTCTCTTCCTGGTCCTGCCATATTACAGAATTCCAGATTCCAGGGTGATGGATGGGTACAAACCGACACCTTACTTAAGGTTCAGTAAAAACTATAATCTCAGTTCTGTTTCCCAAACATCTTCTCTCCAGATGATTCCTGAAAGTCCACAATTATAGATGGATTCCTTTGTCTTCTAATAATATGTAGATATTTCTAGATTGGATAATGCATTAAAGTTTATCACACTCATTTATGCCTCACTGTAAAACAGTTTATCAGATATTTTCTGAAGGTTGTATGGAGGGTAAAGATATAAGAGGAAAGAAAATGAATGAGTCAGCCAGGCACGGTGGCTCACGCCTGTAATCCCAGCACTTGGGAGAGGCTGAGGTGGGCAGACTGCTTGAGCCCAGGAGTTTGAGACCAGGCTGGGCAACATGGCGAAATCCTGTCTCTACAAAAAATACAGAAATTAACCAGGCATGGTGGTGCATGCCTGTAGTCCCAGCTACTTGAGAGGCTGAGGTGGGAGGATCTCTTGAGCCCAAGAGGTGGAGGCTGCAGTGAATTGAGATCACACCATTGCAGTCCAGACTGGGTGACAGAGCGAGACTGTCTCCAAAAAGAAAAAAAGGAAAGAAAAAGAAAATGAATGAGTCACTGGGTACCAGAAGGTAAAGATGCCCATGCAATCCATGGTGGATTAAAAAGATAAAAAAGGCCGGGAGCAGTGGCTCACGTCTGTAATCCCAGCACTTCGGGAGGCCAAGGTGGGCAGATCATTTGAGGTCAGGAGTTCAAGACCAGCCTGACCAACATGGTGAAACCCCATCTCTACTAAAAATACAAATAAAAAAAAATTAGCCAGGTGTGGTGGCGCACTCCTGTAATCCCAGCTACTCAGGAAGCTGAGGCAAGAGAATCGCTTGAACCCAGGAGGTGGAGGCTGCAGTGAGCTGAGATCGTACCACTGCACTCCAGCCTGGGCAACAGAGTGAGACTCCATCTCAGAAAAAAAAAAAAAAAAGACAAAATAAAATAAAATCCAGGTCTATGCCAATCACCATAGATTGGGGAAGAAGACAATCTCTTGTATTTGCACTGAGTCCTGTAGTTTTAAAAGTATTTTTAACAGCACTATTTAATGTACTTAGGTGACTACACATCAAAGCAGCACTGAGACGTAAAGACAGTTCCATCCCAAATGATACACAGGGAATCGTAAAGTTTTGTCAGAAACACTTTAATAATCTTCAGCACTCATAGACCTCTCCACCCAAATCTTGGGACAAAATACAGGTGAATTCAGAGGAAGAACATGGACCCAGATGCTTAGGTTTGTTGGAAAGTCAACAGGGCTGAGACACCCCAATAGCCCAAAGGAGACCTTATAAAAATCAAGACGTTTGTTGTCTTGATTATATTTTATTAAGTTTCAAGACAACCAGTATCTCAATAAACTGTACATTATAGAGTTCATTTAAAATTTAATTTAGTAGAAAATGCAAAGGAAAAGTAATCTTATGACTTCTTTATTTCAACAATGTTCCTTATCCTTCTTATCCTTATCCTGACTGGAGTGTTTGTTTGTTTGTTTTCGTTTTGAGACACGGTCTCACTCTGGTACCCTGGCTGGGGATGCAGTGGCACATTGTTGGCTCACTGCAACCTCTGCCTCCTGCGCTCAAGTGATCCTCCCAACTCAGCCTCTCAAGACCACAAGTATATGCCACCATGCTTGGCTAATTGTTGCATTTTTTTGTAGAGACAGGGTTTCGCCATGTTGCCCAGGCTGGTCTCAAACTCCTGAGCTCAAAGCGGTCCACCTGTGTAATGGTTAATACTACGTACCAACTTGATTGGGCCATGGGGTGCCCAGATATTTAGTCAAACATTATTCTGGGTATGTCTCCGAGGATGTTTTGGGAGATATTAACATTTAAATGGGTAGACTGAGGAGTGCAGATTGCCTTCCGTAATGCGGGTGGGCCTCATCCAATCTGTTGACCACCTGAAGAGGACAAAAAGGCTGACACCCCCCTCAAGTAACAGAGAGCTCCTCCTGCCTGACAGCCTTCAAACTGGGACACTGGCTTTTTTTCCCCCTTGGCTTTGGACTTGAACGAAACATGGGCTCTTCCTCAATCTTGAGCCTGCCAGTATTCAGCCTAGAACTACACCATTGGCTGTCTTCATTCTCATGCCTTAGACTCAGACTGGAACTATACCATTGGCTCTCCCAGGTCTCTAGCTTACTGACTTACCCTGCAGATCTTGGGACTTGCTCTTCTCCATAACTCTTTCTTATAATAAAATTCTCTCATTCTCTCCCTACACAAACACATACACACACCTCTTCAGGTATACACACCCCTACTGTTTCTGTTTCTCTGGAGACCCCTGATTTACACAGCCTTCATCTCTGTAGATCTCTGTGGCAGAGTAAGCCATCTTTACTCATATATCTATTCCATATTGAAAGATCATAGTCATCTTATTTTTAAGGTCATGGTTCTTTATAGAAAGAATCAGTTCCAGAGCTTAAATGAAGATTCGTGGTTAAATAAGAATCAATATGAAATATTTGACTTTTCTTTCCACAGACTCACCAAAAATGTAGAGAGGAACTTGAAAGAGTATTCAAGTAAAAGTATGGTGAGGCCCCCGATTCAGATGCTTGGGTTCCTTAGAGGGAAGGAAGAGGTACAAGTACTGGACCCAAAGGCTCACAACAGACCTTATAGTATTTAGAAAGGCTGTTAACCTTTGCAATGAAATTGCAAAGGAGTTGATATTACCATACCTTCATTTCTCAGCAGTTGGGACTTAAGTCCAGAAGAGAAGCAATTTGACCAGTCATGTAAAAAGCTCGCCCTACCTGACTAGCAGACCCAAAGCCGATTCTGATGTGAACAACATGTGGGGGACAGGGACACTCTCAAGTAGCTATAACGGGGTCCCTGATTCCCAGGTCTTCTGACTCATAGGAAGATACCTGTGCACTATCCTAATAGTGACCTTAGCAACTTTCATTTACATTTTTACTTGTCAACTTTATTTCTGCCCATAACCCCAGGTATTCTACAGAGAAGGAGGTAAGACTACCACACTCTCACTTAGTGGCCCTATTCATATTGAACACTTTACATTTCAATATCCTACCAGCCTGGACATTCAAAGCCAGCCCAAATTTAAAGTAATGTTAACTTGAAAGAAAAACATTTTATAAGAATTCTTCAGAAAGTGACATAAAAGACAAAGATACACATTTTAAAGGGTAAAGGAATAAAAGACAATCTTTTAGCTATTATATATGTTAGTTTAGAGATTCAGTACAGTTCAATGATAATAATCACCAAAATAGTAATGTATTACCTGACCACATTTATCAAGGTGTTTCTGGAGATATTTTTTTCTAACATCAAAAACTAAAATGCCTAAAATCAGTTCCTTTTAATCCAAGACACCCCACCCCCTTTTCCTAAATTCTTTAAACACTGACAAGTTTGTAGATGTTTCCTTATTATTTAAAGATAAACATCAAGATACGATATAAAAAGAAAAAAAAAAAAACACTTCCAGCCTGGTCAACATGGTGAAACCCCGTCTCTATAAAAAACACAAAACTCAGCTAGGTGTGGTTGGCGCACGCCTGTAGTCCCATCTATGTGGGAGGCAGAGGTGGGAGGATAGCTTGAGCCCAGGAGGTCAGGGCTGCAGTGAGCCGAGACAGGACCACTGCACACTCCAGCCTGGGCAACAGAGTGAGACCCTGTCAAAAAAAAAAAAAAAAAGGAAAAAACGTAACTTCTATATAGATTGAGCTTTTGTTTCTTTTAATGCCCATGCTCAAAACATAAAAATGACAAGAATGAAAAAAACTCACTCTAAGGAGGTTTTCATTATCTTTCATTGTGAAAGGAAGTTACTAATAACAAAATTATGGGGGAACATTCCCATTTTTAAACATTGGCACAAATTCAATGCAAAATTTTCCTCTTTATTGCTAACACAGCTTTACTGATTTAATGAACTCAGACAGGTTATGGTCTCCTGTAGTAAAGTGGGAGGGAGAGGGATGAAGCCTAATGCTAAAAATAACAAATGAATAATGATTTTTTTAAAAAAAGATGACAAGTACATTCCTGCCACACCCAGAAGTCCTAGAAAAATATTTTCTGCCATTTAGTCATTTAATCGCAGTAGTCATTTGCCTATTACTAGGTTTGTCCTATAAGATAATTCATGTTTCTTTCTTGGTGTAAGAAGCTGAAAAACTCCCGTTCCATGCTTTCCAAATACTAAAACCTATCTTCACGGAAGAACCAGCTAGTGACATAGATTACACTCAAGTTTAACAGTAGTTAGAACAACCAGCTAAAGCTGACACATTCGGTTTTGTTCTGTTTTCCTTTGAGATGTAATTCCCATACCCAAAAATTCGCTCAGTTTTTTAATCACTGTAATTCCCATCAAATCAACCTGAAAAATCCATGTAAATCAAGGATTCTAGTCCGTACAAAACAATTCCTCACCTTGTTTAGTTAGCAAGCAAAGCATCATCTGATTTACCCAAGTCTTACGGAGCAGTAGCACCTATGAATTAGGAGCAAAGATTTGTGTCCAAATCCCAGCTCTACCACTTACCAGCTGTGTGACATTAGCAAATGTACTTCTTGGTGCTCCAGTGGCGCAATCAGTTAGTGCATGGTACTTATACAGAAAATGTACTTCTCGTCTGGGTGCAGTGGCTCACTCCTGTAATCCCAGCACTTTGAGAGGCCTAGACAGGAGGATCACTTGAGCCCAGGAGTTCGAGACCAACCTGGGCAACATAGTGAGACCTCATCTCTATTTTTTTTTTAATTTTTTAATTCTAAAAAAAAAAAAAAAAAGAAAGAAAAAGACAAGAAATATACTTCTCCTAAGAGTCTATTTACGCATCCATCAAACTGGTGCTATATCTACATCTTTACCTTGCGGAGTTACCGTGAAATCGCATATGACAATGGCCTAAGGCAGAGGCTCTGATAAAACAAGGAGGGGGAGCACGAGAACAAGGCAGGGCAAAAGGAGGGGTTCTGTTAGCCGGGGGTGAAGCAGGAAGGCCTAGAACACTGGGGAGTGGGGTGGGGGCTGACTCAGAGAAGAACTCTGTTTCCTGCAGTAAAGAGGACAGCATCCCTGGACAAACGAGACGGAGGTGCTTCCACACATTCACTAACTCAAGCAAGGCATGGAGGGTTCAGAGATAAAAAAAAGTCAGTTCCTCTATGAGCACGTATTTGATAGCAGGAGCAATTTTACACATGAAGAAATCATGACAAAGCCACAGATGACAGCAGTGGCACAGACATGGAGAACTGTGGGAGGAGAGCGGGGCTCCCTAACGGAGTGGGCGAGAGGGCGATCAAGGACAGCGCCTTGGAGGAAGCGACCCCTAAACCCTTCATGACAGTCGAGAAGGGGTGAGCCAGATGAACAGGGCGGAGGGGAGCAGGGCACATTTGTGCACAGCACAGGAGTCCTCTCTGCCTGAGGAAAAACCCACAGAAAGGAGCAGAAGGGAGTTGCAGATAAAGGTCAAGGTGGGGAGAGGTTATCACGAACTTTATCTGGCAATCACAGGATCACATGTGCTTTTTATTTACATTTATGTATGTATGTATGTATGTATGTATTTTGAGACATACCACTCTGTTGCCCAGGCTGGAGTGCAATGGTGTGATCTCAGCTCATGGAAACCTCTGCTTCCTGGGTTCAAGCGATTCTCCTGCCTCAGCCTCCCGAGTAGCTGGGATTACAGGTGTGTGCCACCACACCTGGCTAATTCTTTTTGCATTTTTAGTAGAGACGGGGTTTCACCACGTTGGCCAGGCTAGTCTTGAACTCCTGATCTCAAGTGATCCGCCCACCTCGGCCTCCCAAAATGCTGGGATTACAGGCATGAGCCACTGCGTCTGACCCAGATGTGCTTTTCAGATGCAACCCAGTCTGGCTGTTGTATGGAAGATGCATCGGACGAAGGGCGAAACTGGAGGCTTCTGCAGTGGTACCAGGAGGGGAAAGTGACAGACAGTTCTACTTCCCCTGTCTACCTCTCACCACCTACCTATAACCACACTGCATTTGCTCCCACTGTGCCTTGGCCTGGAAGACCTCTCTCTATTCTTCTTCTGGTGAACTCCTCATTTTTCAAGAAGCAACTTGGCATCCCTCCTCCAGGGACTTCCATGTCTACACGTGAGGCTGTATTTCCCATTTCTGTCTTCCACAGCACTGGAATGCCACGTGCACTGAATCACTGTGTTATGCTGAAATTGTATGCTCAACTGTCTGTCACCTGCTAGACTGAGAGCACCCTGAGCGCAGAGACAGTGACTTCTTTGAGTCTCCAGTCTGTGCATATTTGCCTGACCCAGAGTATGCACTGAACAAACGCTCATCGAACTAAACCAAACATTCTTATTCTCCTGACAAAAACATTTCCAGGCTGGGCGTGGTGGCTCATGCCTGTAATCCCAACACTTTGGGAGGCCAAGGCGGGCAGAATGCCTGAAGTCAGGAGTTCGAGACCAGCCTGGCCAACATGGCAAAACCCCATCTCTACAAAAAATACAAAAATTAGCCGGGCGTGGTAGCGTACGCCTGTAATCCCAGCTACCCAGGGGGCTAAGGCAGGAGAATCGCTGGAACCCGGGAGGCAGAGACTGCAGTGAGCCGAGATCACACCACTGCATTCCAGCCTGGGCAACAGAGAAAGACTCCATCTCAAAAAAATAGAAAATAAAAACACTTCCAGCTGGGCGCGTTGGCTCACGCCTGTAATCCCAGCACTTTGGGAGGCTGAGGCAGGTGGATCACTTGAGGTCAGGAGTTTGAGACCAGCATGGCCAACATGACAAAACCCCATCTCTACTAAAATACAAAAATTAAGCAGGACGTAGTGGCACATGCCTGTAATCGCAGCTGCCCAGGAGGCTGAGGGACGAGAATCACTTGAACCCAGGAGGCAGAGGTTGCAGTGAGCCAAGACGTTGCCACTGCACTCCAGCCTGGGCAACAGAGCAAGCCTCTGCCTTAAAAAATAAAAAATAACACTTTCACCATCTCCCTATTGCCTATTGAATAAAGTTCATATCTTCACCCACCACCTCCACAATCTGGCTTTATCTCCCTCAAATCCCCTCACAAATATGCTACTCTCCAGTGGTTTATTCCTCAAACTGCTTCCCCCTGTACACATCCAGAAATACACTATAGTATCCTCTTATTTTCCTCAAAGCTTTGTTCTCATTGTTCTCCTCACCAGTTTCCAATGGTCTAAACGCAATCCATCCTCTTTATGATTTTAAAACTGTATTTAAGTAAATATTTAAAATAAAGCCCACGTTTCACAAAACCCAGAGCAGTCTCAACCCTACTAGCAAGCACTTCCTCCTTCCCCACAGCACCCCCTGGTAGTACAACCACCTCCTCCCTCTCCAGCCTAATTAACCACAGAAGCAGCCCTGTCTCCCCTGGAAATCACACATAATGAGGCAGAATGGGGGATGCCATCTGGGAGAATGCCAAGACTGCCTAATGGTGGTGAGGTTTTGTCCTTGTTTACTTGTTTGAAATAATAAGCAGAAAGGCAAATAAAGTACTAACTGGACTTAATTTACAACTCTTCCTCCCTGGGAACTTCAAAGGCGATCTGGCGTGTGGATGGCGGCTTGATCTGGTCCACATTGGACATGCTCAAATGAAAGCTGCATCATCCTGCCCCAGAAACACCCAAGAGGCCCAGGACACGGCCAGAGCATGTGACCACTGACCGTATGCAGTTCAGCCGGTACATTACAACTGTGATAGTGCCTTTTTATTTCAAAAAGGATCTTCTCCACCCACGTACTTCAAAGAAAACCTGTTCCAGAGAATTTCTGTTGCACGATGTCATCTACATTGTACATTCTATTTTTAGGCTAGAAATGACTACATCTGAGGTTTTCAGGGAAAACCGCTGGGGAGGCAGCTACATAAATAAATGTATATTTATTGACATTTTAAAATGCTAAGTGGATAAAGCACTGCTCTTTTACAGACATTTTTAAAAGGAAGTTTAGAGAAAGCTAAATGCTTAGGGAATATTTTGGAGACCTTGTTCTGATTGGTCTTGATCTGTAAATACCTTTGCCTTTGTACCTTCACATTACATTTTTTTTGTCAAATACCTCATAAAAGCAATTTTAAGCAAGTACTTGTTCCCGCTTAATGTTTCCCAGTCTTTGTGCCTGAAGGCAAAAAGTAAAGCGGGTGGATCATGAGGTCAGGAGATCGAGACCACGGTGAAACCCCGTCTCTACTAAAAATACAAAAAATTAGCCGGGCATGGTGGCGGGCGCCTGTAGTCCCAGCTACTCGGAGAGGCTGAGGCAGGAGAATGGCGTGAACCCGGGAGGCGGAGCTTGCAGTGAGCCGAGATCGTGCCACCGCACTCCAGCCTGGGCGACAGAGCCAGACTCTGTCTCAAAAAAAAAAAAAAAAAAAGTAAACAGCTCTTGGCCGGGCACGGTGGCTTCACGTCTGTAATCCCACCATTTTGGGAGGTCGAGGCAGGCAGATCACCTGAGGTCAGGAGTTTGAGAACAGCCTGGTCAACATGGTGAAACCCCATCTCTACTAAAAATACAAAAATTAGCTGGGCGTGGTGGTGGGTGCCTATAATCTCAGCTACTTGGGATGTTGAGGCAGGAGAATTGCTTGAACCCAGCAGGTGGAGGTTGCAGTGAGCCGAGATTGCGCCACTACCCTCCAGCCTGGGTGACAGAGCGAGACTCTGTCAAAAAAAAAGAGCAAACAGCTCTCTTTACAACCTGCTGACAAAGGACGCAAGGACAGCGGGCACAGCAAACATAACCCAGGCTATGCACTGCAAAGCCCTTCAGGAACATGTGACTAAATCGTAACCTCAAAGAGTGCAACACGGTGAGAATACTTTCAGGTAGAATTTTTTTTTCTTTTTCAGAAATAGGGTCTTGCTATGCTGCTCTGCCTGATCTTGAGCTCCTGGCCTCAAATGAATCTCCAGCCTCAGCCTCCCAAAGTACTGGGATTACGGGCGTGAGTCACCGCGCCTGGCCAAGAATTTCTAAGATCAATTCCAATTGTCTCTTACAGAAACTCACAAGAATAACATGAGAAGGGGAGTGCATGTACGGCAGGGGTTGGGAGAAGGGTGTAGGGGAGAAGGGAGTGTGGGGAGGACACAGGAAGGGGGTAGGGCGTGGGCTACGGGGAGGGGGGAACCAAAAATGA
Organism: Symphalangus syndactylus; assembly: GCF_028878055.3. Lineage (NCBI taxonomy): Eukaryota > Metazoa > Chordata > Mammalia > Primates > Hylobatidae > Symphalangus > Symphalangus syndactylus. The sequence goes on along the minus strand of NC_072424.2, from coordinate 132,952,250 downwards.
AAAATTAGTAATATTAGAAAGGTGTGCTTAAAATAACTAAAGTGATGATTCTGTCAAAGAATGGATAATGGGCCACAAGTGATAATTACCCTCATTCTTTAAAACAGTTTCTCTTCAGGCCACCTGACCATCCAGACCCCTGGATTTATCTAAGGGTTTATGTTAAAGTAACCTCCCCTCTTAATCAGAGAATAGCACCAACTATGATGTCATCAATTACACATTTACAAACTATGGACAAGGGAATACAATTGCATTTAATGCAAATTTAAATTTTTTTAAAAATGTCTGCTTAGACTCCTTGTGGCCACAGAGAAACCGCCACCCACCGAGAAACCGCCACCCACCGAGAAACCGCCACCCACAGAGAAACCGCCACCCGCCACCGCCACTCACACAACAGGCCAGGAGCCTCTCAGTGTTGCCAAATGTCCCTTTTCTCTCCCTAGCCCTAAACATCTGACCCTACCCAAAGACCTGAAAACTCCAAGCTGGGCATCCCTTCGACAGGACTATGATTACGGTCAGGATGAGATTTTTGACTGGGGTGCTCTGAACACTCTGAGACACTCGAATCCACAAGTCTCATCCCAGGATAGACAGGCTGTGGCTGCTGGATCCTGGGAAATCAGCACCATGGGTGAGACATGATACAAAGAAAACTCTGGGATAACCGTGTCTCCTTCAGGCTCTTTGATCTGTCCCATCACCTCCACATGGCCTCCCAACCTACATTCCACACAGACAGAGAGCCGGGAGGTACGGCTGCACTGGAGCTGAACACCCCCTGGCTGTGAGCAGGGTGAGCCCCTTAAGAGGGGCAGGCAGGGCCTGAGAGGATGCAAGCTGGGCTCGTGGGGGCAGCCTCTCCCTCAGCAATGTCAGCAGCTGTGTTCTTGTCAGATCCCAAAGCCTTCCACCTCCTGCATTCTTCTTGGCAGTTTTGGCTTCCTCGTTAAAACTCTTTTGTACTTTGGAGTTTAAATGGTATTTCCTGGTTGAGCAACAGTTCCACTCAGGGGTATAAGTTACTGTCTTTAAGAGTCTATAAAATTGAGGTTAGGCATGGTGGCCTACGCCTGTAATCCCAGCACTTTGGGAGGCTGAGGCAAGTGGATCAACTAAGGTCAGGAGTTCGAGACCAGCCTGACCAACATGGTGAAACCCCGTCTCTACTAAAAATACAAAATTAGCCGGGCGTGGTGGCGGGCGCCTGTAATCCCAGCTACTCGGGAGGCTGAGGCATGGGAATCACTTGAACCTGGGAGGTGGAGGTTGCAATGAGCCAAGATCACGCCATTGCAATCCAGCCTGGGCAACAAGAACAAAACTCTGTCTCAAAAAGAAAAAAGAAAAAAAAAAGATTCTATAGAATTACAGAAAATTATGCACGCTGTTATACATTTTCCATGTAAACTGTTAAACTTGTGTCACTGGGGACCAGGCCCTTGTATCTACACACCCAGCACAGTGCCACGCCACTGCCTGACACCTTTTGCCCCACTCTGTCCTCCAAGCTGCTGCCTGATTAATCTTCCAAAGACACTACAGTCATCATGCTTTGTCCTCAGCTTAAAAACCTGTATCCCCCCCACTTGAATGCAGAGTATAAAATAAACCTTACCATCTAAGCCTTGCATACAAGACCACTATGGGCTGAATGTGTCCTTCCGAAATATGTATGTTGAAATCTTAACGCTTTAGGTGATGGTATTACGAAGTGGGGCCTTTTTAAAAGGGGCAATGATTAGGTCATTGTTTGGAGTGCAATTTATGGGTGTAGTGTGAATATGTTATCACAGTTAGTTTGTAAGTGCAGATGTCTGCCAGAATGCCCAGAACGCCCACATCTGTTTAGACCAACTGCATTGGGATATTCCAATGTGGGACGACATCACATGCTAGGGTGCACCAACCTTCAAGATCACCAGACACAGGTGGATCCCCAAACAGGGACTATAAAAAGAGAAGCCCTCAGGCAGCTCAACCTGCTCTGCTGAGACACAGACTCGTGAGGATGAGATGCTGCCACTCCGAAAGGGACCCAGAGTCAGGCTTGCCATCTCCTCGACTGAATGCTTCAGCCTCAACATTCCAGCCTTGATACCAGAGAAGCTATTCCCAGATGCCTGAGAACTTCTGTGACCAATCCTGTGCCTATTCATGTAAGATCCCCGACCTGTCCTAACAAGGTGAAAAACAAGAGGTGTGTGTAGCGTGAATGGGGATAAAACACCAATATTTGTTAAGAATTGTTTGCATGCCAATAAACCGTGTGATTCACGCATTAAGTTACGGTGTCTTTCATCCTTTGCTGCTTCATCCACTGCACATGACAGTCATAATGGTGAGCCCTCGCGAATAGGATGAGTGGCCTTATAAAAGGCGGACCAGAAAGATCCCTTGCCCCTCATGTCATGCTAGAATACAGTAAGAAGTTGCTTCTAGAAACCAGAAGGCAGAGCCTCACCAGACACTGAATCTGCCGGCATCTTCATCTTGGACTTCTCAGCCTTCAGAATTCTGAGAAATAAATTGCTCTTGTTTATAAGCCACCCGGTTTACAGTATTTTGTTCCAGACTAAGACGCAGACTGAAAAAGCTGTATTGCCTGTCCAACCTAACTGCCAACTCTCGTCACTTCCCAAACCTTTGACTCCAGCGTGCTCCAGAGCCCCAGGCCACCACTCAGTCACTTCCAATTGTCTCTCCATGCTCACCCAACACTCTTCCAGCCTGGAAATCCTTCACACCTCTTAACAATTTTTTAACACCATATTCTTCCAGGAAGTCTTCATTTCCTCAAGATCACAGTACAACCTCAACCCTCTGATCTCCTATAATTTGATGACTATACCAGCTGTCACCTAACTTCGATCATTTTAGAATGTCCTTTAGTTTCATGTTCATAAGGCTTGTTCTCTAACTAAATTATAATTTCTTAGAAACGGGGTCCATATTTTATAATTATTTTTCTTTAAGCCAGATGCATCTATTAGGTACACCAGTATTTGAAGATGGGAAAATACGCAAGAGAGAAAGAACTGAGATGGGAGAAAGGCAACATGAGATATGAGAAAAGGTAGGCCGGGTGCGGTGGCTCACGCTTGTAATCCCAGGACTTTGGGAGGCCGAGGCGGGCGGATCACGAGGTCAGGAGATCAAGACCACAGTGAAACCCCATCTCTACTAAAAATACAAAAAAAAATTAGCCGGGCGTGGTGGCGGGCGCCTGTAGTCCCAGCTACTCGGAGAGGCTGAGGCAGGAGAATGGCGTGAACCCGGGAGGCGGAGCTTGCAGTGAGCCGAGATTGCGCCACTGCACTCCAGCCTAGGTGACAGAGCGAGACTCCATCTCAAAAAAAAAAAAAAAAAAAAGAGAGAGATGAGAAAAGGAGACGCAAAGGTAGATAGAGTCAGAAGATTAATGAGGGGCAGAGGTCGGAATTATTTGGTTATTTTGCTATTGCCAATAGATACATTATTCCAAATTCTCGGTGTATCAGTGAATGCATGCCTTTAATCAGTTTCCTATTTTTAGACAGAAATTTTTTCCTACTCAGGCTGAATTCTTTTTTTTTTTTAAGACAGAGTCTCACTCTGTCCCCCAGGCTAGAGTGCAGTGCACAATCTCGGCTCACTGCAACCTCTGCCTCCCAGGTTCAAGCGATTCTCCTGCCTCAGCTTCCAGAGTAGCTGGAATTACAGGCGCCCGCTGCCATGCCCAGGTAATTTTTGTATTTTTAGTAGAGATGGGGTTTCACCATGTTGGCCAGGCTGGTCTCAAACTCCTGACCCCAGGTGATCTGCCCACCTCGGCCTCCCAAAGTGCCGGGATTATAGGCGTCAGCCACTGCGCCCAGCCTCATGCTGAATTCTTCATATATACACAGATGAAAAAATTTCCAAACAAGGTTAAACATTCAGACATAAACAGAGGTATGATTTAATTTGCAATTTAAATAAAACACCATATGTAAAATTCCTTTCCAATAAGTCACAGTATGTCTAAATTGTTGTGTTACCATGAAATTTTTTTTTCTAAAGAAACTGGTTTCTCTGTAATAACTTAGCAAGTAACTAAAGGAAGAAAAATGCGAGAACCTGCTCACTATCTATCTTCATCCCATTCCTCATTCAAGTTCCCAGGTCATTTGACAACTGGTTTTAGAGGGGGCTGTAGTGGATTCTATAGTGAATCACCCGGGTTTCCCCTTCAAGACAGAGGCATTGCTTTCCTTTTCCCAGCTCACACACAGATCCCCTCGTGGTAACTGACCTCTGTTGAAGGGAGCTGCCTTGCCCTGCTGGCCTGAGGGGACAAAGGCTGGCCACCTCACCTCCACGCAGAACTCTGAATGGCCCTCCCAGCTCCACAGCTCGCTGTGGGAGAAGCTGCATCACAATGCAACTTATCCCTCTCAGATCCTGCTCCCTCACTCCAGGCTGGCGTTGTCCCTGAGAGCATTCCCAGTAAAACTTTTTACATCTAAATCTCTATCAAAGTCTGTCTCCTAGGAAACCTGACTTAAGATAGGGATGCTCAAAATTCCACTAACACTTGTCTAAGTGTTTAGGTTGTCTGAGCAAAGGGAAATAAAAATTTTCAAACTGTTTCCCCTTCTCTAAAATGCAAATGCCATAGGAACCAGCCATTTATTATATGAATATGGAACCTCAGCAGAGAAAAGAAAGCATTTCGTTAGCTGCTTCTCTGTTATAATCAGAAAAATTACTGTTTTTTTGCAATCTGCAGACACAGAAACAGCTGTTATACCAAACCACGTTTTCCAAAGCCATCGTATTAGAATCTTACCTGTCTAATCTTCTAGTGGTTTTATTGTATGGATTTTGTTCAGAAAATGACAATATATGAGTGTATCATCAAGGCCAGAAGGCATTAATCAAATTAGAAATTAAGTTTGGGTCACACAATATTTCAGTATATACACAGAGCCGCCAAAGGTCATAAAGCATATCCTATTACCCATGTCACAAAATGGCAAACATTAGGTACCTAAAATGAAAAACCACAGAAACTATTTCCCCCAGGCGTAAGAAATACCACCAAGATGTGAGCCAAGAAATACCACCAAGACGAGAGCATGCGTTCAGTCACTGCACAAGTGACATTAGCAATGGAAGAAAACTCAGGCGTAGACAAACAGTACCTGGTTCTCTATGGCTTTCCTGTTCTTTGGGTCGCTCACCACGGACAGCTGCAGCTCTGCCATCTTCTTCATCTTGCTGTCCATGTCTATCTTCTGAAGCAGGTTTTTGGTCTGGTTCTTCAGCAGCCGCAGTGTGTCCTCTTTCCCATGCTTCTTTGCAAAAAGGGATGCACAAGCAGAGTGTACCGCGGTGACCCAGTTTTCTAGATCTGTCTGGCTGGTGGCCTACACACAAGGAGGGAGAAAGCCTGTTTCAAATCATTTTACCACTAAAGTGCTCTCCAAAATGGCAGGCTGGGCTTAGATGTGCAAAACCCAAGAAGTACTTGCACTGCATACAAGCTGCTTAACTTCAAAAACACATTCAACCATTCAACTCAGGTTCAGAGGGACTCAGAGAACATTAGGAGCAGAGCAGAAAGCATCATGGAGCTCTGACTAGGGCAGGAACTAAAACCAGAAACGAGTGCTAGCCAACAACACAGGAGTGATAAGAACAAGAGGGGAGACACACTCATGATACATTACGCCACTCTCTAAAAGGATGCTTGGCCAGGAGCGGTGGCTCACGCCTGTAATCCCAGCACTTTGGGAGGCTGAAGCGGGTGGATCACCTGAGGTCAGGAGTTTGAGACCAACCGGGCCAACATGGTGAAACCACATCTCTACTAAAATACAAAAATTAGCTGGGCGTGGTGGCACATGAATCCCAGCTACTTGGGAGGCTGAGACATGAGAATCACTTCGACCTGGGAGGCGGAGGTTGCAGTGAGCCGAGATCATGCTACTGCATTCCAGCCTGGGTGATAGAGCAAGACTCTGTCTCAAAAATAAATAAATAAATAAAATACAAAAATTAGCCTGGTGTGGTGCACGCCTGAAATCCCAGCTACTCAGGAGGCTGAGACAGGAGAATCACTTGAGTCCAGGAGGTGGAGGTTGCAGTGAGCCGAAATCGTGCTACTGCACGCCAGCCTGGGCAACAGAGCAAGACTCCGTCTCAAAAATAAATAAATAAATAAATAAAGGATGCTTGTCTTCGGAATTTTAACAGAATGAGTAAACATTAGGACTAGAATATGAAATTTTGAAACCTGATATAAAATTACATCTACAGTATGGCCTCAATACAAAAAAAAAAAAAAAAAAAAAAAACAACGTAAATAAAAGTATATTGGGGGAAACAAAATAATGCTATTGTCTTTGAATATATGAAGGTTTTTCCTTTCTCTACTTTTCAGTGACTTCTAACACAAAGACCATATACTATTTTTGTAAAAGAAAAATATTTTATTTTTGGCTGGGCACAGTGGCTCATGCCTGTAATCCCAGGACTTTTGAGCCCAGGAGTTCAAGACCAGCCTGGGGAACACAGTAAGTCCCCATGTCAATTAAAAAATAATAATAGGACAGGCGTGGTGGCTCACGCCTGTAATCCTAGCACTATTTCGAAGGCCAGGGCGAGCAGGTCACTTGAGGTCAGGAGTTCGAAACCAGCCTGGCCAACATGGTGAAACACAGTCTCTATTAAAAATACAAAAAAAAAAAAAAAAATTAGCCAGGCATGGTGGCGGGCACCTGTAATCCCAGCTACTTGGGAAGCTGAGGGAGGAATTCAAGAATTGCTTGAACCTGGGAGGCGGAGGTTGCAGTGAGCTGAGATCGCACCACTGTACTCCAGCCTGGGCAACAGAGCAAGACTCCATCTCAAATAATAATAATAATACATTTTTTAAAAGAAAAATATTTTAAAAACAATAAGCAAAGTTTGAATAAAATGGGCAAATGGGTATGATTCTAAGCAGGCTGAAAAGTACTTTCATTTCTCTTGATGTCTAGAAATAACCACACACATTCGAGTCACAGGGTCAAACCTCAAGTGGCCTCTGGGATCACAAAACAGAACACCTGGGAAAACTTTGTTGTTGTTGTTGTTGTTGTTGCTAAGACAGGGTCTCACTCTGTCACCTGGGCTGGAGTACAGTGGCACAATCATAGCTCATTGCAACCTTGACCCCCTGAGCTCAAATGATCCTCAAGCCTCAGCCTCCCAAGTAGCTGGGACCACCGGTGCGCACCACCATGCCTGGCTAATTTTTTTATTATTCTTTCGTAGAGATGGGGCCTCGCTATGTTGACCAAGCTGATTTCAAACTCCTGGCCTCAAGCCATCCTGCCTCAGCCTCCAAAGTGCTGTGATCACAGGCGGGAAAACTCTCAAAACTAAGGATGTTTTACCTGAATCACAAAACAAAACATTCATTTCACACTTACCCCTAAGAAGTCCATGCAGATTTAACCTAAGGTTTTGTTGTTGTTGTTGTTTGTTTTTTTACCTTCCTTACAATTCAGACTAACATAAATTCATTACTTTGCTTTAAAGCATCATAGAAGGTTTTAAGCAACCTTTCTGTTAAGAAAAGGAAAATCAAATCTCAGGCCCTGGCTCTAGTAAGTTAAGTCAGGTTGGGAATAGCAGTACAACAACCCAACAGTGCTGGGTAAGCGCCCAGGAGGGAGCATTTCAGAGCATTCTAGACTCCCAAAGTCGGCCTAGAGAACACTGTTACTCTGCAGGGCTTCTGAGGGCACCCAGGACCATCTTTATGAGAGATCTAAACCCAGGCTTTACGAGGCTTTCCATGAAACTTCCTGTATCCTACAGCCAACACTGTGTGTATGCCAAGTGCTGGGTTTAGATGAGGGACATTTAAGAAGCACACTTCACTCCCCAGCTCTCACTCTCACCTCTTCTGAGTTAATATTAATCACCAAGTTAGAATTTATTTAGCATTTAACACACACACGGTGTTATTTACTCTTACGGCAATCATGTAAGCCACTATTATCCTACTGGTTGAAGGGCCCAAAGCTCAGAGAAGTCTGGTACGCGCTCCAAGATCACATACAAACTCAACGCTAACAAAGGTGCCAGGATTCAAATCTAAGCCTGACCCCAATACCGATGGCTCAGTAACGCCATGTTCTGCAACATCTCATTGGCTAGGAAGTCACTGAAAATTCTAACGGTAGATAACCCGAATCTTAAGATCCTAATACCACTTCCACAGGGAAATGAGACCTCACAGCACTTGTCTATGAGGGTTTTCCCGAAAACCTTTGACATCCACTGAGATTCGTGGGAAGAACCCAAGCCTCTCCCATCAATATTCTCCAAGCTTCATTTTAAAAGCCCCACATCTGGGAATCTCGACCATTGCACTCGCTAGATCACCAGTTACTCCAAAACAGGGATCATGATTTTTTTCTCTTTGTGTCCCAATGAGCATCTCATGGGCCACAGCCTGGGACTTCAGAGGCACTGAAAAGTGCCCTCTGGATGAATGACTGGATTGGTGATGGCCCAGTGCCCTTGGCAGTTGCTTAAGGCCAAATCCAAAGCCTGACTATTTATTCAATTTCATTTCCAAGTTTTGCCTTTTCTGTTCCTTCTTATTCTAGCAGTACATAAACTATTACCTCCACTTACAAAGTACCAGCAGTACCTGGAAAAGGTAGACATCTCCAAAGGAGTTGCTGAGGCAGAACACATTTTCTTTCTTGGGATGTTCTGGAACAGACTGCACTATGCTGTCTTCTGCAAACAGAGCGCACCGAGGGGCACTGCTCTGATCCATGGAATTCTTCCCATAGGTCTCATAAAACAGCAGCGTGCATCCTGTGAAACAGAGAAGCAAAATAACATCCCGGTCAGACCTGGAGATATAGGAAGAGACTGGGAAGGTAAGTGATACACTTTTTCAAAAACACCTGAGTGAGACAATCGTGCGACAGAAACATGGTAAACAAGGAAAAGTGGCATCTGAAGTATACCTAGTTGTATCAGAATGAACTTAAATGAAAATGCGATGTCTTTGTAAATGTAATATCAGTAATAACAATACCAAATAATAAGTTGTTGCTTAACTCTTCTAAGTACTGCACATGCACTGGCTTATTTAATCCCCACAGAGGCCCTAAGGTGGGCAGGGTTATTTAGCCTATTCTACTGTAACCCAAAAAGTATCTAGGACAGGTCTTGATCCATTGAGAAGTTTATTTTGCCAAAGTTATGGACATGCCCAGAGGACGAGAACACAGAATCACAGAAATAGTCTGTGGTCTGTGCTTTCCTCCAAAGACAATGTTGAGGGCTTCAATGTTTAAAAATTAAAAGTGGGCTGGAGGGGAAAGAGGCAGAGCATGGTAATCCACCTGCTGCAAGGGAAAAGGAGCAGGCAGGGGAACTGTCAAACATGTAATCATCCAGCACTTGATGAATCAGCACTTTACATAAGATAAGGTGAACACAGAGTAGCTGGCTACCTGTGGGGATATTTAACCTTTTATCTGTAGCTCCTGCTTAGAAAGAAAATGAAAGGCAGCTTCTTGCATGACTCAGCTTTCTGCTTAATTTTTTTTTTTCCTTCTGGTGTCAGGAACTGGGGTCTCCAGGTTTTATTTTCCTTTCACACTAAAAATGAGAAAACTGACAGATCGAATTACTTGCAGGGGTCCCACCGCTGCACCGTGGAGCAGCAGGGATGTGAACTCAGGCCCTCTGGCCCCAAAGCCCTCATCCTTAAGCACAACACCACATTATTTAGGGTATCTCAATGTGAGAGACCAAAGAAAATACCACACTCACTCACTCCGTTGACCATCAATGGGAACAAGAAACTGAACATACCTAGGGGACTTTGCCATTTATGAGAAAGTACCCAGTTTGTTCTCCAAATGCCATGTAAAATAACTTAATTTTTAGTATTTCCTTTTGTCTCACAGTAATAGAAAACATTACTTAGGCCAAGGGAGAAAAGTGAAACTAAATGTGCCTGAATTTTCAAACATTACTCTAAAAATACTGCAACATATGCTTTTAAGTACTTATTTTTCCCCTCATAAGCAAATAAAGTATTGCAGGTAGAAATTATGAAGAGTTTGCTTCATTAATTAGAAATCGCATTATAATTATTAGACACAATTTTTAAGCAAATTAATGCTTCTAAAATGCTCACAAATGTGTCCTCTTGTATAGGTTAACTATCCCCTCAAATCTGTATCCAATAAACTTTTTTGACCACTTCTCATGTGGCAACCTCCAGCATACAAATAACAATGACATGACCACCATCTGGGTGCTTCGCAAGTGCCTTTCACATTGACAGGAGAGAAACACCAGCCTGCCTTCACTGTAAATAAGTGCCTGGGGCCCACTTCATGGTACTTTATCCTACTGTGTTTACATCCTCATTCATAAAAGTTCAGATGTTTTGAAAACTATTTCATCTTTCCAATTTCATTACTTCCTTTAAAAATAAGTCTTGATATGAACAAACAAGTTTATACAATAGAACCGATAACAGCACACAGAAGCCAAGAGAGAAAGATGCCTGCTCCAAGCTTGGACTTCAGAAACAGTACTTTCTCCCTCCATGGTACTTTATGATCTCAAGAAACTGTGCGTTTGCTCCTCCCCACAAATAAAACTCATCCAAACTAACAGGCTGACTGAACTCCAACATTACAAACAAGGGAAAATAGCAAGAGGTTTACAGCCAGAGCTGCTTCTTGCAGGCCTGGCCAGTATCTTTTTCCAGCCACTGATGCAGCAGTTAAACAATAAACCAAGTCTTCCCATCGAGTAAGGCCCATCTGATGCTACTGTTGCACATGCTACAAGCCATGACCTGGGGCCCGAGGACCAGGGCAAAGGGGCAGAGCAGTTCCAGCTGCACACACGTCCAAATTCTTTCCGATGGGTTCACGTTCACTTCCCAGCTTCCCTAACACTGGAATCCCAACACCCATGGTTTAAATCGTGGCATCTAAAGGAAATGAATGCAAACCTTGGGCCAATGCCAAAATGTCACCAAACCTAACAACCCATGGACAACAGACTCCCGCTCTAACTTGGAGGCATGAAATCAAAACAGGACATTTCACATTAGAGCCAGGCCAGGAAGTAAAACAATAGGCAGAATTTTGTGGCTATCGAATTTAAAAATCAGGAAATCAATCTTAACTCTATGACATCAAGTTCAACTTCACGGGACTCTGCATCTCTAAGGGGGCACTGGGGCCAGTGGAAACGGGCTGCACCCGTGTCAGTGAAGCCTCTGTCATTCACCCCGGTGCTGGGGGCCACCAGTCCTGCCTCTGCCATTCACCCCGGTGCTGGGGACCACCAGCCCTGCCTCTGCCATTCACCCCGGTGCTGGGGGCCACCAGCCCTGCCTCTGCCATTCACCCCGGTGCTGGGGGTCCCCAGCCCTGCCTCTGCCATTCACCCCGGTGCTGGGGGTCACCAGCCCTGCCTCTGCCATTCACCCCGGTGCTGGGGGTCACCAGCCCTGCCTCTGCCATTCACCCCGGTGCTGGGGGCCACCAGCCCTGCCTCTGCCATTCACCCCGGTGCTGGGGGTCCCCAGCCCTGCCTCTGCCATTCACCCCGGTGCTAGGGGCCCCCAGCCCTGCCTCTGCCATTCACCCCGGTGCTGGGGGCCACCAGCCCTGCCCAGTCCCTACCAAGCGCTGGTCTTGGCTTAGAGGGGTCGTTGACACTAGACGTTCTTGCTATGGTAGCAGAAAGAGAAAACAGATTGGCATAGCAATGGCACTACAGGAACAGAGAGGTAATATTGGTAGAAATCTCACCCAGGGGAAGGAGGGCAATTAGTCTTGGTTTTCCCTCAAATCCACCTCTTCTATGACACCCTCTTGACCTCCCATCCCTGCTGCTGGCCTGTCTCGGGGAAGAATTACCAATACCCTAAAATTAGTTTATGAACTCCTCCCCCGACACTGACTATCACTCAGTCTGTTGCACATTTTGAGGGATATGTTTAATGACCTTGCCAACTCTTCAGCCCAAGAAGTCCCCAGTGAACTGCATGAAAATCCACTCATTGGAAAAGACAAATGGAAAGCAGAATTACTCTTGTTAAAAATTTATTACATCCTCCAAAGCCTTGAAAAACATGTATGTCCCTCGCATACCTATACATTCCAGGTAGGCAGATAACCAGATGGTTTGTTAATAATGGCTCTCTCCAGAAAACTGTCTCCCATTTATTTTCATGGATACTTTAAGGATAATTTAAAAATTAGGTTTAAGTGTGTGTGTGTGTGTGTGTGTGTGTGTGTATACATATATGTGTTTTTAACTAAGATTAAACCAAACAGTTAAGTCCAAACATTACAACTTGGATTCTAAGCCAAGAAATTAGAACTCAACATACTGAATTCCCAGAGGAAAGAGGTGTAGAAAGCCACATGGAAAAGGTTACTCTGGGGGAAAAAAACATCTTTATCGCATGTCTTGCCTTGGCTGCAAAGGAAAGGAAGAAATGAGTGCTTGATAACATTTATACTACAAAGTACCCTTTATCCATGGATCTTGAAGTGTTTTACAAGCAAACACCAGGAAAGCAGGACCTAGCCAAGACTACAAATCTAGCAACGCTCAGTGACAACTCAGGTCCATCACTACTCCTGAAGTTGGCAGCCAGAAGCTCCTGGTCTACCTTGTGGGATAAAATACAGGAAGCTGCCAGTCAGTTCTTCCAGCCCTTAAGTGATATCTGCCTGAGTTTCCCTCAAGAAGCCTGCAACAATTTGGCTCTGGACAAATGTGATCAGTAGCAGAGAAATCAAAAAGGGAGCATCTTTCCACATGCTCATGGCTGTCACTGTTGTTTTTTACATTAATTTAGAATCAGCCTGTCTCCCATCTATCAGTCCCACCCTAACCTCTGCAGGCCCAGAATAAATTCAATGTCTCTTCTACACACAGCTGTTCACTCCCACCCAGTGTTTATTTTCTCCATGCTAAACATCCCTAGATCTTTATGCCCACCTCCATGTGACACGGCTCTAAATCTCCTTGTCGTCACCTATGGCCCTGCTTCTCAAAGTGGTATATTCTCTCTCTCTCTCTCTTTCCCTCTCTCTCACACACACATACATACACACACACACACACACACACACACAGTCACCCTGCCTCCCAGTCTAGCCCCCACCACTAGGGTGATGTATACTGGGGGTTTTCAAATCCATAGACAGGCAGGGAAGAAATTCTCAAAGAATTAATTTTAAGAAACAAATTTTACATTAAAAAAGTAGATACATGACACATGATGGGGTAACATGCATCCGTTCTAAGTATTCATATCATGTGACTAGGAGGCACCTTCAGACTGATTCACAAACAGTCCCAGATGTTCACCCCTTAAGGGAACATGTTCACTCTCTCCCCACTTAGGGATCCTCCGGGAGAACCTTTCAAAGATCAATTTCTCATTTCCTAACAAGTCTCCTGCGATATTGTGCCCACAAGGAGGGAAACGACCAGCTCTGACCAGGGCAAAGAAAGGAGAGACTGTCATCTCTTTTGCAAGAGATACAGCATCTCTAATGAGGTAGCTGATGATCACGTGACATCTCTAATGAGGTAGCTGAAGATCACATTTGCTCTTTGAAATCACATTTACCTTTTCAGCCACATCACCTTGGAAACACATGGCCTGCAAATTAAACCCTTTTTTCACTTTTTCACTCATAATACTTGTTTTGGTTTGTTTGTTTGTTTTTGAGATGGAGTTTCACTCTTGTCGCCTAGGCTGGAGTGCAGTGGCATGATCTCGGCTCTCTGCAACCTCTGCAACCTCCGCCTCCTAGGTTCAAGCGATTCTGCAGCCTCAGCCTCCTGAGTAGCTGGGATTACAGGTACCTGCCATCATGCCAGGCTAATTATTGTATTTTTAGTAGAGATGGGGTTTCACCATGTTGGCCAGGCTGGTCTCAAACTCTTAACCCCAGGTGATCCACCCGCCTCGGCCTCCCAAAGTGCCAGCATTACAGGTGTGAGCCACTGCACCTGGCCTCACTCATAATAGTTTGCAGCCACATTTCCCTATCCTGTCCTTGGGTAGCTATCTGACTTTTAAACCTTAAAGCAGAACTTTCTTATCTCTTTAAATTTTAATCCTGCCAGATTCAATCCATTATTCCGTCTTTCCAAATCATTTCTGTCATTCAATACAGAAAACTGCCTCTCCAGTATGGAAAAACGGGGGACGTTCTTTACCTTCCTCAGCCAGCCACAATGTCTACAAGCATCCAAACCTAGGGATGGAAAAGAAGACTGTAGAATGTGAGGAATGCTGGGCCCCTGGGCTTTGTACACCCGCCGGCCTGCTAGGAGAAGGTATCACTTGGATATGAAATGCCTTTGCAAGTGCCCCTTTACCATAGGACCAGAGGGGCTTGTGGTAACCAAGGCATGATGCCTGCCCTCCACGGCTGGGGGAGCAGGGCTCCAACTGTTCAATAAAAGGCAAAGAAAAGCTAGAAAGTGGTAATTGAAAGGGCACCGGACATTGCACACATAGCATTTGCAGATGTTTCTGCTCTCTCCTGTGACAGGGAAGGGCATCACTTGACGATAAGGTTTGGCTTTTGAACAACACACTCAGCTCCTCTGACAAAGAGTCCCATGGGGCTGTGCAGAATGCCACAGACTGCGAGGCAGCTCTGTGTGCATCTGCATAAATCAATGCTGCTGTACAGATTTGGAGCTTCTTGCTTCCTCATGGCAATTATAGTTTTTAAATGGCAATGCTTATAAAAAACTTTTCTCATTTCAACAAAACAAATTCTTACTTCTATTGCCTTTATGTTTAAAAAAAAAGACAGCTGGTCCATAAATGATAGACTGGATTAAGAAAATGTGGCACACATACACCATGGAATACTATGCAGCCATAAAAGAGGATGAGTTCCTGTGCTTTGCGGGACATGGATGAAGCTGGAAACCATCATTCTCAGCAAACTATCGCAAGGACAGAAAACCAAACACCGCATGTTCTCACTCAGAGGTGGGAATTAAACAATGAGAACACTTGGACACAGGGTGGGGAACATCACAAACCGGGGCCTGTCGGTGGGGTGGGGAGGTGGGGGAGGGATAGCATTAGGAGAAATACCTAATGTAAATGATGAGTTGATGGGTGCAGCAAACCAACATGGCACACGTATACCTATGTAACAAACCTGCATGCACATTGTGCACATGTACCCTAGAACTTAAAGTATATATAAAAAAAAGACAGCTGCACTTGTTAGTGATGACAACAAATAGACTTTGTTCATAAAGCTGGAATGACAAATCAATAATCCAGATGATATTCTTAGTTGCACAAGCTGGAAAGAAAGCTTCTTTGGAGTTCTGAACATGTACAGAATGTGAAATTCAGAAGCTGCCTTCCAAATAAGTAACTACCTTTGGTTATTGACTTTTTTTCTCCAAATCCAGAGAAAGTATCTAAAACGGTATAGGCATACCTATAAAATAAGCGATAAGTATTAAATCCAACCATTATAATAGGCCGGGTGCAGTGGCTCATGCCTGTAATCCCAGCACTTTGGGAGGCCAAGGTAGATGAACTACTTGAGGTCAGGAGTTATGAGAGCAGCCTGGTCAACATGATGAATCCCCGTCTCTACTAAAAATTAGACAAAAATTAGCCAGGTGTGGTGGCACACGCCTGTAATTCCAGCTACTCAGGAGGCTGAGGCACGAAAATTGCTTGAGCCTGGGAGGCAGAGGTTGCAGTGAGCTGAGATTGTGCCATTGCACTCCAGCCTGGGCAACAAAGCAAGACTCTGTCTCAAAAAAATAAAAATAAGTAAAAAATCCAATAATTATTTATTGAACTGCATAATACATGTGAATAGTAGGTAAAGCCTATTTCACAGGTGTGAGAAAGTATCTGCATTAAGGCAGCCCATGGATCCTGTGTCAAACCCCTCATATGAACTCAAATCAATGCTAGACTCTTGGTACTTCCTGGGAAAGGGCATGGCTAGAGGAAACAGTCCCCAGTGGCCTCAGCAGGTGACACTGCACTCACCTTTCAGCGTTACCCAGTACTGTTTCCATTTCCTTCGTGCCACCAGCTCAAGCTTCCTTTCCTTCTGCACAGTGACCAGGGGCTTGAAGAAAAGCCACCCGGCTTTCCGGACCACCCCCTGTTCCTTCTCAAAGAGCAGATCCAGCTGTTCCAGAGAGCTGAGTGACTCGCTGCTGGACTCGGCGGTTTCTGTAGATGTTTCTATGTTCTCAGTGTTGGTCCTGCTCATTTCCAACTCTCGCATGAAATTCTCATAAATGTTCTGCCGGAGGGGATCGCTGCCAATCGCATGAGTGGATTCGCTTCTCTGAAACAGGATCTGAGCAGAGCCCCCTGACCACAGAAAAGCAGATGCCTGAGAGGATCCCTGCACATCTGTATTCAGTCCATCAGAGCGACTGTCAAAGTAGTCACTGCCCTCCTTGGACCTCGGCTCCTGTGAGAAACACACGTGATCACCCATCAGAGCTTACAGCTATCCAAAGCACCCCTTCTTGAACACAGCATAAGTGTAGTACTGGTGGCTGCTAATAATGTAACGCAAAGCAAGATTCTTGTAACAAAAACACATCTTTAACCATCAAGTCTTCATACCAGAAAGAATTTTAAAAATAATGTTGCCCAAGCCAATTTATATCCAGTAGAATTAGCACTTAGAGAGGTAAATAAAATACCAACGGCTCTCCTAAATCTAACCTGCGCTTAGCATTGAGAAATTAACTAGTATGTTTACCACACACTAGTGAAAATTACTAGAATGATATTTCTTTCTTCATTGCTAACCATGAATCAGTATCTTCCAGAAAAGAATTCATATTCTTGCAATTTATTTTTCCCCTGGATCATTTGAAAGGTAAATTAGAAAATTACTAGTACCAGGGTAGAGTGGGGAAGATAGGGACTCAGTATTGTCACGCAAAACCCAAAAACTTCTCCTTCTCTCCCTATAGTCCCCAGCTTCTGGCCAAGTGCCCAGGTCCAGACTTCTAGACTTTGACATCTCTAGTATCTTATTTTCCCAGTTCATATAGTAAAAATAATAGGTGGCGAGGTGACTCATGCTTATAATTCTAGCACTTTGGGAGGCCGAGGCTGGTGGATCACCTGAGGCCAGGAGTTTGAGACCAGCCTGGCCAACATGGTGAAACCCTGTCTCTACTAAAAATACAAAAATTAGCCAGGCATGGCAGTGAGCACCTGTAATCCCAGCTATTCGGGAGGCTGAGGCAGGAGAATCACCTGAACCTGGGAGGCAGAGGTTGCTGTGAACCGCGATCGCACCATTGCACTCTAGCCTGGGCAACAAGAGCGAAACTCCATCTCAAAAATAATAATAATAATAATAATACACTTAGGATTCCTTATCTACGAAGGGTACTGGCTACTAACTATAGCTTTTTTGTTTTTCTTTTTTTTTTTTCCGAGATGGAGTTCTGCTCTCGTTGCCCAGGCTGGAGTGCAATGGCGCAATCTCGGCTCACTGCAACCTCCGCCTCCTAGGTTCAAGTGACTCTCCTGCCTCAGCCTCCCAAGTAGCTGGGATTACACGCATGCGCCACCACACCCGGCTAATTTTGTATTTTTAGTAGCGACAGGGTTTCTTCATGTTGGTCAGGCTGGTCTCAAACTCCCAACCTCAGGTGATCCGCCCACCTCGGCCTCCTAAAGCACTGGGATTACAGGCATGAGCCACCGCACCCAGCCAGTTTTTTTCATAATTAATATTTCTTACTTAGAGAATTACTTTCATGAAAAAATACACTCATTTATTCATTCACATCCTTTCATTTGAGTACCTATTTTATTCTAGGTACTGGAGATATCAAAGACATGATTCTTAACTGCAGTATTTATTCCAACACAAAAATCGAACACAGGCAGCTCTAAATACAATTCATACTTATATAGTAATGTTGCTCCCTGTGAAGACCGGGTGCATTGAACATTGAGCTGGCCACGCACAGAGCTGAAAACATAAAGACATTTCTCTAATATCTGGATTAGAAGTCTAGTCACTGAAGAAAAATAATTTGCATACAGACTTTTCACTGGTAAATGGCAGTAATTAAAATTTTCAGCATAAAGTGAGCTTAACTTCTGACTCAAAAGGCACTGACATTCAACATTTATGGCTTAAACGAAGATAACTGCAGAGACGCCAAGCACACTCAAGACTACTCAGCTGCTAGTGGGCTTTCAATTATATTTTCTTATGCATTAAAATAGAAATGATGGAAAACTGGGTCAAGGACCATTGACTGAAGGCCTTATTTTGAATATCACATTGTGTAGAGAGGTTTCCTTTTCATCCAAAAATCAAGTTGCAATTACTTGCTGTTTTGTAGGAGAATAATCACAGAACTGGAGAGTACTTCCAAACACCAAGGAGCCATGAACAACTGCGCCCCAAGCATATATTACAAATAGAAATATGATTTGCCACTGTTTACACTGCATCTCCAGTCATATTTATTTATACACTGATGCTTATGCATAACAGAGCAAATAAACCAGCTGTTGTGAGTCACTTGCACAGGAAACTTTGGAAATACTTAGAGTTTTTTTTTTAAATTGTCACTTTGTTGCTTTTCAAAAACTCCTGGCTGGGTGCGGTGGCTCACGCCTGTAATCCCAGCACTTTGGGAGGCCAAGGTGGGCGGATCACGAGGTCAGGAGATCGAGACCATCCTGGCTAACACGGTGAAACCCCATCTCTACTAAAAATATGAAAAATTAGCCAGGTGCAGCGGCACATGCCTGTAGTCCCAGCTACTTGGGATGCTGAGGCAGGAGAATCGCTTGAACCCGGGAGGCGGAGGTTGCAGTGAGTAGAGATCACGCCACTGCACTCCAGCCTGGGTGACAGAGCAAGACTCTGTCTCAAAAGAAAAACAAAACAAAAAACTCCTAAAAGGTGAAGAAACACTTCTCATCTAGCTAGTATTAACATTATCTCAGTTATAAATATGTCCCTCTGACTCATAACCCAAAAACACTGGAATTACCTCTGATAGCCTGCAAGGGCCATGATGGAATGCTTCAAAACAAGCACAACTCTGCCAGAGAAAGGCACAGAAGTCCCAAAATTAAGTGTGACCTACACACACTCTTGACACTGCTTCTCAAGTTACAGTGCCAACTTTTAAATGTTTAACCGTAGCAAAGCAAGGATTTTCCTTTTTCAGAAATGGGGCGGGGGGTGGAATGCATTTTAGCATTTATAACTTATTCTTATACATAGGTATGAACTCTCCCAGTCTCTAATAAATTTCTAAATCTTTTTATCTAGAATCCTAATAGCCAGTGACTAATTTGCAGGCTAACAAAAAAGAGCCTTTAAAAAATATAGAATGTCTTTAAATAGGTTCGGCTAGAATTCTTAATCACTGTGTTATGCGGATGAAACTAAGGTGCCTGCTATATACATACACAAATCATATGATTTCCATTTCCATACAAATTACTTCACTTCCACCAAATCAAATAATCAGAAACAAGGGCTAATGTAACTTGATGACTAGGGCAATACAGCAGAGTGGAGATGAGTAAAGACTCAAGAGTAAAAACAGGCCAAGTGTGGTGGCTCACGCCTGTTATCCCAGCACTTTGGGAGGCCGAGGCGGGTGCATCACCTGAGGTCGGGAGTTCGAGACCAGCCTGACCAACATGGAAAAACCCCATCTCTACTAAAAATACAAAATTAGCTGGGTGTGGTGGCGCACGCCTATAATCCCAGCTACTCGGACGCTGAGGCAGGAGAATCGCTTGAGTGAGCCAACATGGCACCATTGCATTACAGCCTGGGCAACAAGAGCGAGACACCATCTCAAAAAAAAAAAAAAAAAAAGAGTAAAAACTCAAGAGATGTCACTCTACAGAAAGACATGTACTGCAAGATTCCACTTACAGGTGGAATCTGAAATAGTCCAACTCATTGAAGCAGAGAGTACAATGGTGGTTGCCAGGGGCAGGAGAGGGAAATGGGAAGATGCTGCTCAAAGGGTACAAAGCCTCAGTTTTGCAGGAGGAATGAGTTCCTGTGCTCTAAGGTAAATAACGGTGACTACAGTTGATAATACTATATTCTATGCTTAAGATCTGCTAAGAAGATACTTTTTTTTTTTAACAGAGCAAGACTCCGTCTCAAAAAATAAATAAATATAAATAAAATAAATAATAAAATTCTAATTCTTTGATTCTAACCAGTTTTTGTTGTTGTTGTTGTTGTTGAGATGGAGTCTCACTCTGTTGCCCAGGCTGGAGTGCACTGGCGTGATCTCAGCTCACTGCAACCTCCACCTCCCAGATTCAAGCGATTCTCCTGCCTCTGCCTCACAAGTAGTGGGACTAACAGGCACATGCCAGCATGCCCAGCTAATTTTTATTAGAGATGGGGTTTCACCAAGTTGGCCAGGTTGGTCTCAAACTCCTGACCTCCAGTGATCCACCTGCCTCAGCCTCCCAAAATGCTGGGATGACAGGTGTGAGCCACCACGCCCGGCCCTAACCAGTTTGTTTTTAACTCTACAGGCACACAATTCAGAGTTAAGTTTTTGGACAATGCAGAATTGAAGGAGACTCAGTTTCTGTAGGCAGGAGAAGCAAGGAGGGTCACTCTGCCCGTGATAGAATGACTCATACACAGCAGCCACTGGTCTGCTTCTGAACCGCGTGGGAACTGACACTGAATGCAGCTCACTAGAGCCGCGTGTAAGCCAGGCCACACACACAGATGAGCAACACGCTCACTGCACATAAGAGATGCAGAATCATTGGCTCGATGCCACTACCAATAAGGGGACACAGTGGATGACAGCTGAACACAGGTCGGCACCATAACACTTGAATCAAAAAGGCGTGGACGTTGTCCACCTGGGACTGCAGACCTCGAGCAAGAAGAAGCTGCGTCTCCCATTATGCTCAGCGAGGATCAGTTGTTTAGGAAAGGGAGCTGAGAGAAAAAAGTCAAGGAAATCTCTACGATTTCGTGGTTTAGTCTGAAAAAGTGATGATCCAGGAGTGAAATCACTATACAAATTACTACAATATATTCAGGGATATGAAGAGGTCCTGAAAACAGTATGCTGATCGTCTGTTCTTCGTCTCTGTGTGAAGGAGAAGGAGGGAGAACCGAAGCCCAGCACAGGAGGGGGTGGTGGAGGCAGACACGCTATGCATCAGAAGGAAGTAACAAAAGTCAAACTTCACAAATCGGAAGCAATCTACTCAAAAAAGTTATATTAATTTCCACCCCTAAATCTCTATACAATTTTATAATTTTGTGTCTATCTAGGATGCAATTCTGCTAGAGACTAACTGCCCACACAAATTCCCTTCAACTCCATGACTTATACAGAGTAATTTAAAAAAAAGCTTCTCCCCTCTATAATCAAAAATAAAAACAAATAACAAAACAACAACAAACTGAAAATCTAGCAATTGCCACTAGTTACCTAAAAAGGCAAACTATCGCTTTTCTTCCTAGTGGATAAGCCACTTTGCTCCCTCAGTAAAACTTTACATCCCATGAAATAGAAGTATATTCATCATTCCTATTTTATCAGTTTTATCAGTATATATATTTTTCTATTGCATGTATTCAGGTACAAAATATTTTCAGGATGCCATTAGCTATCTCCATGAGGAGGTTAAGATTACACATATAGGCCAGACGTGGTAGCTCCTGCCTGTAATCCCAGCATGTTGGGAGGCCAAGGCAGGTGGATCACCTGAGCTCAGGAGTTCCAGACCAGCCTGGCCAACATGGTGAAACCCCGTCTCTACTAAAATACAAAAATTAGCCAGGCATGGTGGTGTACGCCTGTAATGCCAGCTACTCAGGAGGCTGAGGCAGCAGAATTGCTTGGACACAGGAGGCAGAGGTTGCAGTGAGCCAAGATCTCACCACTGCACTCCAGCCTGGGCAACAGAGCAATACTCTGTCTCAAAAAAAAAAAAAAAAAAAAATTACACATGTAGATATATCATCAACTTTTTTTTTTTGATGTACCAACTTAAGCATAGAAATTTTAATTTCATCAGAGTAATATCAAGTTCAACAAGCCTATTCAACCAAAAATAATGACAATCTCATCTGTTTTGTTTGGACTGTAAGAATGAGGTCTAGTAAAATTCTCAGATAACCAATTCTTTCAGGAATTCTCTTCAACTCTGCACTTACTTTTTTTTTTTCTTTTTAAAGACAGAGTCTCTCTCTATTGCTCAGGTGTGATCTCAGCTCACTGCAACCTCCACCTCCCGGGTTCAAGTGGTTCTCCTGCCTCAGCCTCTCAAGTAGCTGGGATTACAGGCACCTGCCACCACGCCAGGCTAATTTTTGTATTTTGGATAGAGACAGGGTTTCTCCATGTTGGCCAGGCTGGTCTCAAACTCCTGGCCTCAGGTGATCTGCCCGCTTTGGCATCCCCAAGTGCTGGGATGACAGGCGTGAGCTGCCGCACCGGCTATGGCCAAGTCTTAAGACTAGACCTGTGGAGTGCATGGAAGAGTGGAGGCACATGCACAGAACCCAAATGCTATTGACTGAACATTTGTTTCCTCCCTCCCCAAAATCCATGTTGAGGCCTTAACTACCAGTGGGTGGTATTTAACTGACATCTTTGACAGGTAATTGGTTTAGAGGGGGTCATGAAGGTAGAGTCCCCATGATGGGATTAGGGTCCTTATAAGAAGAGGAAAAGAGCCTAGACCTCCTGCTCTGCCGCGTGAGGACACAGCAAGAAGGTGGCCGTCTGCAGCCAGGAAGAGAGCCCTCCCCAGAATCGGACCACACTAGCACTCTGACCTCTGACTTCCAGCCTCCAGAATTATAAGAAATAGATGTCTGTTGATTAAACCAAGTCTGTGGTATTTTGTTTGCAGCCCAAGCTGACTAAGACACAGGAAGATTAAAGTTGTGGGCTAAAAGTGAAAATATCTGAAACAAAAGAGAAAACAAACCCACACCTGAAAATGAGATGAGCCAGGCTTTCCACCAAACTCTTCACTTTTGCCAGATCATTTAAGCACCCCGATAACACTCTATGGTGGCTTCTACTAACCTTCCCCTCCTCCGGGTGGGGAAACTGTGGGGACCCTTCCCCCTGCTCTAAGGTACGCTCACCTGGAGTTTCCTTTTCTTCCTTGAGAGGCTTCCCGTCCAGTCACTGATCCGTCGCATCCTGGCTTTGAGGGAGTCCTTCTTCGCAGTATCCTCAACTAAGGCTTTGGGCTTCCGACAGGGGAGAGTGAAGGAACTGTACTGGACGGGGTCCCTGTGTGCCACCCTGGAGGGCACATCAATGTCGGAAGCAAAAGAGACACGGTTGCTCAGGCTAGCATGTGTGCCCATGTATTCATCAGAAAGGCGGATACCTGACGGGGAGAAGCTCCCCAGGTTGGCATCTTTGTACAGTTCCCGGAGGGAGGAGAGGGAAGAGCTTTGGTTGAAAGGCTTTTTGGCATCACCAGGTGGGAAGCTGGCATGGAGGCTGGGGTCAGGCATGCCAGGGGCCAGGAAGGAGCCCTCAGCCTCGCTCAGCTCTCCCACGTTGCCCCAAGGGGAGTCATACCAGGACGACTCAGAACTCAGGGAGCTGCCTTTGCTGGACCGCAGGCGAGAGTCCGTGGGAGACGGGCGATGGCTGGGCAGGGAATCAGCGCTGGACCCCCTCCTGGCTTCAGGCACAGGGGAGGTTTCCGATGCTAAGGTAGGTGAGTACCTCAGCAGCTGCACGGGCTCACTGGAGTCCTCTGCAGGCACTTTGCTGGGGTTGCCACCGTTGTGGAACTCGACCCTTAAACACCCATCCAGCTTCCCCAGCGTTTTGATGAGCACTCTGGGGCTCTTGCGGTCTTCGCCCGGTGGGGTGGAGGCAATGCTCTCATTCCTCCCGTAGCAGTTGAGAAGGTGTCCGTTGCAGTCTCTGGAGGTGATGTGGTTATCTGCTGGCTCGTGGCCAACAGAGTGGAAGCCGTTCTCAGTTGAGAAAGCAGCACTGATGCCCTGGAAATCCTTCCCTGGGGCATTTGTCCTGTGCGTGGAGTAGGCAACACCTCTGGAGACCTTGCATGTGGGGCCACCGGGTCTTGATGCGTAAGGCTGGTTACTCTTAAAGTGAGAAAGGCAGCTTCGGGCCAGGGACCTGGACTTGTAACCTGCTCCGCTGCTTCCGTGACCCCATCCATGCAATGACTTTTCCTCTTTTGTATGAATGCCACGTATTTTCAGGGAGCAAGGAATTTGCTTAGCACCAGTAATAGTATTGCTATGATTTTTAGATCCTTGAAGGGTGTACTGACTCTCGGAGTTGCCCATTTTAACCTAAATTAAGAACAGTTGCATCAGTAAGACCGTGGCCTAAATTATGTTCCATTATGACAGAACTTTCTAAAAAGAATGCCCTGCATATTACACAGCAACTTCAGTGCCTGGAAGGACTCAGAGGAGTAGGGATAAGAGTCAGTCAGGAAAACAGGCTCTCCTTATTTTGCAAGGCTGCTCATTAGCTAGAAAGACAGCACTGCACACCTGTCTGCTAGTTATTTTAAAGATATTATTCATTATACAATATTAATTTAGAAGGTGAACAGGCATAAAAATCAGCTTATGAGAAAGATCTGCTTCAGGCTTGGTGTTGGGAGACTTTGAATGAGTTTTTTTTGCTTTTTTTTTGAGACAGGGTCTCACTGTTATCATCCAGGCTGGAGTACAGTGCCGCAGTCACAGCTCACTGCAGCCTCGACTTCCTAGGCTCAAGTGATCCTCCTGCCTTAGCTTCCCAAGTAGCTGGGACTATAGGCACATGCTACCACTCTCAAGCTCGGGCTTTTTTTTTTTTTTTTTTTTTTTAAAGATACGGGGTCTCACTCTGTTGCTCCAGGCTGGTCTTGAACTCCTGGGCTCAAGAGATTGTCTTGCCTCGGCCTCGCAAAGTGCTAGCATCACAGGTGTGAGCCACCACACTTGACCAAACTAATGATTCTTGAAGAGGAAAATCAGGGAAAGTATCTTTATTCTGTCAGTCTAAATACATAGATTTCAGTGATCAGAGAGATACATTTTCATTATACATAAACTACTCGTAGAGCTAACATCTCTCCATAGTATTTTGAGAGATTTTTGCTCAAAAACTACCACATTTTTATAACATGACACCAGGTACCAGGCTCTGTTGGGGCTCTAGGAATACCACAAAAGAAAAAGGCCTGGAAGTCCTCAAAAATGAGGCTGAGATGAAAAATGGGGGAAAAAATAAGAGCTCTCATTTGGGAAAGAAAAACATTTTAGTAAAACTAATCTCTAGAGCTTTTCTAAAGATTTCAGGTGTCTTCACTTTAGAATACGATGAGAGAAATAAGTATGAAGCTGACTTAGAATAAGGGCATCAGAAAAATTTAATATTAGACTCTTACTTCCTTGTAAAAACCCCAGTTTGCTCAAGGAGTCTATTAGTTAAGCCAAACTCAAAGTGAAAAGGGGGAGAGGGAGGGAGGGAGGAAGGGAGGAAAGAAGAAACCATCTCTTTTAATTCTGAAATAATTTTTTTGAGGTGGGATCTTGCTATGTTGCCCAGGCTGGTTTCAAACCCCTGGGCTCAAAGGATTCTCCTGCCTCAGCCTCCCAAGTAGCTGGAACTACAGGAACATGCTACCATGTCCACCTAGTTTCTCACTCAAACCAGTATATCACTATCTTAGGTCAGATGGAGGTGATGCTCTTCTGGTGAGGTCTCCACATATATTTAGTAGGCTTTTTATTTTTAATTCTTTTATATCTAAGAATGTGTAGCCACAAAACAGAAGTTAAATGGATTGACTTTTCTTTGGTGGTAATTATCAGATATTTTAAAACCAAAATCACTAGCCCAAATAATTAAACCTTTACTTATTACCTTAATCACAGTCATGCAACTTGACGTGACCCCCAAGGCACAAGGGTTGGGTTTACCTGAAGTCTAGTTTCTGCTCTGAGGGAGGTTAGTGGTCAATAGGCTTTACATGGTCTTGGGAGCAACACAGCACATTTAACAAGCACGCAAAGTGAGTCCATGAAGTGAGCCTGAAAAACAGAAACGCAAGAAAACTCTGTGAAGTGTTTTACTCCAAGCTCCCACAAAGTCAAAAGGAAGCTTTAATGCAAATTATATGAAGAAACAACTGGTGTCCAGGGTCACTGTCAAGGTAATAAATGAAATGTCTGTGGACCGTGTGATTCATCAGGGTCATTTGAAGCCAGAACTGCCCACCCAGTCTTGCAAAGGCCACCAACTCAACACCCAGTCCGCTGTCAAATGCATGCCTTTGTTTCAGGGGAGACCGCTTCAGTGACTCATGTGTGGCTCATCTGTCACCACGACCAGGAAAATGACTCTCAGTCTCACAGGGCTGCAGGAGCGTCGGGCTGGCGTGACGAGAGGTGGCCCAAGCAGTAAAAACAAAGCTCAAAATGTAACATCACAGTGAACAGTCCTCGGTTAAAATAACTTAGCTTGTAGAGGCTGACCCCATAAATGAGATTAAAAGCTTTCTCAAGCACATGTTAGCAGGGGCAAGAGGTCCCCCTCTGAGGGATAAGGCATGGCTTCTGAAAGGGAGGAGGACTAGCTGAGATGGGGAGGCTCCCCTCTGGCGGTGCTCACTGCTGGACACGAAGCCACAGACACGGGAAGCAGAGGGGTGAGGCCTTAATAGTGACTTTTTGTTCCTTTTTTAAAAAAAAAATGTTTACTTATAATTGTGGTCAAACATGGATAACATAACATTTTCCATCTTACCATTTATTTATTTATTTATTTATTTATTTATTTATTTATTTATTTATTTATTGGAGAAAGAGTTTTGTTCTTCTTGCCCAGGCGGGAGTGCAGTGGCACAATCTCAGCTCACTGCAACCTCCGCCTCCTGGGTTCAAGCAATTCTCCTGCCTCAGCCTCCTGAGTAACTGGGATTACAGGCATGCGCCACCAGGCCCAGCTAATTTTGTAGAGACAGGGTTTCTCCATGTTGGTCAGACTGGTCTCGAACTCCCGACCTCAGGTGATCTGCCCACCTCAGCCTCCCAAAGTGCTGGGATTATAGGCGTGAGCCACCACGCCCGGCCCATCTTACCCATTTTTAAATGTACAGGGAAGCAGTAAGTACACTGTTGTACAACCATCACCGACATCCATCTTCAGAATTTCCAACTTGCAGAACAGAAACTCTGCACCCATTAAACAGCAACTCCCCAGTCCCACAGCCCCTGGCAACCGTCATTCTACTTTCTGTCTCTATGAATTTGAGGACTCTAGATACCACATATAAGTGAAAGTATTTGTCTTTTTGCAACTGGCTTATTTCACTTAATATAATGCCCTCAAGTTTCATCCACGTGGTAGCAGGTGTCAGAATTTCCTTCCTTGTTAAGGCTGAATAGCATTCTATTATATGTGCATGCCACATTTTGTTTACTCATTCATCCCACGGAGAGACACTTGGGTCGCTTCCACCTCTTGGCTATTATGAATAATGCTGCTATGAACATGGGTGTTTAACCATCTCTTCCAGACCCTGCTTTCAATTCTTTGGGATATATACCCAGAAGTGGAAATGCAATAGCATTAGGTTATTCTATTTTTAATTCCTTTTTTTTTTGTTTGGAGACAGAGTCTTGCTCTGTCATCCAGGCTGGAGTGCAGTGGCACAATCTCGGCTCACTGCAACCTCCACCTCCCAGGTCCAAGTGATTCTCCTGCCTCAGCCTCTCGAGTAGCTGTGATTACAGGTGCGCACCATTACGCTAGATAATTTTTGTATTTTTATAGAGACAGAGCTTCACCATGTTGGTCAGGCTGGTCTCGAACTTTCGGCCTCAAGTGATCCACCCACCTCGGCCTCCCAAAGTACTGGGATAACAGGCGTGAGCCACCGCGCCCAGCCCTATTTTTAATTCTTTACGGAGCCGCCATACTGTTTTCCACAACAGCTGCACCATTTTACACGCTCACCAACAGTGCAGCAGAGTTCCAATTCCTCCAAATCCTCACCCATGCTTGTTATTTTCTGTTTTTTGACAGTAGTCATCCTAATGGACATAGGCGGTATCTCATTATGGGTTTCATTTGCATTTCTCTAATGATAAGTGATATTGAGCCATCTTTTTCATGTGCTTATTGGCTATTGTATATCTTCTTAGGAGGGTTCAATGGCAACTTTCTTTTTTTTTTTTTTTTTTTTTTTTTTTTTGAGACAGTCTCACTCTGTTACCCAGCCTGGAGTGCAGCGGTACAATCTCGACTCACTGCAACCTCTGCCTCCCGGGTTCAAGTGATTCCCCTGCCTTAGCTTCCTGAGCATCTGGGATTACAGGTGCCTGCCACCACACCCAGCTAATTTTTGTATTTTTAGTAGAGACGGGATTTCACCATGTTAGCCAGGCTGGTCTCGAACTCTCAGGTGGTCCACCCGCCTCGGCCTCCCAAAGTGCTGGGATTACAGGCATGAGGCACTGCACCCGGCCTCAGTGGTAACTTTTACAGTTAGTGGGAAGAGAAGCAAGACACTGGAGCTAGGTTCCACTAACAAAGACAAAGACAAATCTCCTGCCTGAGTCTATCCACGCAGATACATTTTAAATTAAAAAAAAAAAAAAGGCAAATAGATTTTCCACTTGGCCATCGGCAGGAAATCCAATAGCTCAGCCTCTAATTAATAACAACTGAGAAGGTGCCGGCTATGCTGCCGGTACCCTACCTTTTAGTAGGCAGCTGTGCCACACATCTAAAAAGGGGATAGCAACTGCTAGACTTGCCACTAGAACCTGGCCCCATCTCACACATGGGGCTGGACCACAAGAACCCCACCTTTTAAAAGTCCAAAACCAGCTGGGTGTGGTGGCTTACGCCTGTAATCCCAGCACTTTGGGAGGCCAAGGCGGGGTGGATCACCTGAGGTCGGGAGTTCGAGACCAGCCTGATCAACATGGAGAAACCCCGCCTCTACCAAAAATATAAAATTAGCCAGGCATGGTGGCGCATGCCTGTAATCCCAGCTACTCAGGAGGCTGAGGCAAGAGAATCGCTTAAACGCCAGAGGCAGAGGTTGTGGTGAGCTGAGACTGCACCATTGCACTCCAGCCTGGGCAACAAGAGCGAAACTCAGTCTCAAAAGAAAAAAAAAAGTTCAAAACCTGGCTGGGCATGGTGGCTCAAGCCTGTAATCCCAGCACTTTGGGAAGCCGAGGCAGATGGAGCACTCGAGCCCAGGAGTTCAAGACCAGCTTGGCCAAAATGGTGAAACTCCATCTCTACTAAAACTACAAAAAAATCAGCTGAGTGTGGTGGCACACACCTGTAATCCCAGCTACTTGGGAGGCTGAGGTGGAAGAATTGCTTGAATCGGGAGGCAGAGGTTGCAGTGAGCTGAGATCAAGCCACTGGACTCCAGCCTGGGCGACAGACACAGCAAGACTGTCGACTCTGTCTCAAAAATGATGATGATAATAATAAATAAACAAATAAATAAAGTTCAAAGCCTGAGCTGTTGCTCTACCTTAGCTACCCTTTTATTTTTTAACTGAGGGAACTATAAATGGCCAGAGAAGCTCCTGGCTGCTGCCACTCAGACTGTCACGATCAAAGTGAGCCTTCATTTGTTTCCTTTCATAAAGACCAAGGTCCAGCGATGACACTGGAGGCGAAAGGCTCCCGGCCGCTCACTCCTCAGCCACCTCTGTCAGCCCTCCTGAGCTGCAGCACACACTGCACAGGCCCTGAGCTCGCCAAAACCAGCGGACAAAACTGCGACTGAGTGGCTGTGTCAGCTGCTCACGGACACACAAAGAGGCCAGAATTCAAAGCCACTGCATCGCTCCCAGGTGGAAGTTTCTGCCCCAGCGGAAGGTTAGAACCTAAGCTCATCTTACTACTTTTGCAATTAAATAGCTTAATTTTTTTATGTCCTGGGATATTTCTAAAAACACAGGAGACCCCATCCTCTACTAGATGCTGTGCGCTCAAGGCCTAGCACCTGGAGGCTCACATAAGCACCCAATGACACCTGTGGTACCAAATGACAGCAATTCATGTGCTACACAGTTGATGCGGACCCCAGACCAAGGGCGGGAATCCTCCTTACTGGGTATGACAGAAAGACTGGTGTATCAACTCATGAGGATACATTTCCATAATTAAGATAGAGAAAAGCAAACAAGGAGTGACAGAAATATAGAACAATGTGCATTTTCACATATGCACTCTAATGCTGACCAAATGTGCAATGTTGGGTCAATCCTGGCAGGGAAGAAAAAAAAAAAAAAAAAAGACAGCCTTAAACTGTAGAAGGAAGAATTTATCCAATATTTATGAGAAATTTATTGACA
Organism: Symphalangus syndactylus; assembly: GCF_028878055.3. Classification (NCBI taxonomy): domain Eukaryota; kingdom Metazoa; phylum Chordata; class Mammalia; order Primates; family Hylobatidae; genus Symphalangus; species Symphalangus syndactylus. The sequence goes on along the minus strand of NC_072424.2, from coordinate 132,921,804 downwards.
GGAAGGATAATCCCTGAGGGAAGCTAAGTAATTATTGTCCCTGAGGAGTTTGACAAATTGAACAGATATTTATCTGTCATGCTTCAGCTATGATTTTTGTCCGGAAGCAAGGGAATATTTAAGGCAAATGTTCAGTAACCTCTGGCCCCCTGACTCCTTTACTAAAGGAATTTTATGATATTCAAGTTTAAAAACTATTTTAGTTAATAGAAAGGGGGCTGAAAAAAATTTAAAAAACAACAGATTTCATGTAAACTCTTAAAAACAAAAGTACTTTAAAAGGGCCTGGTGTTTACAAATAGCAAAAGTATGTATAGGTATAGTCACCCGCAGCAGCCCCTGTGAAGGTGTTCTAACCTGCAGGAAGAGGTATGAAGTATAACAATGTGTGGCAAGGCCCAGGGCTGGTAGAGACATAATTTAAGTGAAGTCACTTTGGAATAACGTGGCACCAAGAGTGTGTATACTTAGCAAACATTTTATGCTGTGTACAGACTTTTTTATAATTATTTTTTATTTATGGGACAATTGTAATAAATATTGGAATTTTTAAAAAATGATCACAATGACATGGACCTAGAACAAAAAAAAATCCTATCTTCCATTCTCCATTCCCTCCCAATCCCCAAAATCCTACCTCCCATTCTGCATTCCCTCCCAATCCCCAAAATCCTACCCTCCATTCTGTATTCCCTCTCCAATCCCCATTCACATGAGTATGCTGTGTAGCTTTTCAAGCTAAAATTACAAAGAGTGGAAGTTTTTCTTTTTTAAAAGTGTGACCAGTAACCACACCAGAAGTGTGCAGCAATGTGGAGGAATGTCCTAAGTATGCCATCACAATCCCAAGAGCCACTGTCATCTACTGAGTCCCGGCAAAAAATAGCTTTCAGGAGGAAATTCGAGATTTACCTTTTCTTCATTTGCCTTTAGCCTGGGCTTGATTGGATGAGTCAGATTCCCAAATTCTCTAGTTCCATGTAGTGTGGCATTTATAGCAAAGAAAACTAGAATCGTCCGCCTCTGCTTTGTCTCTGGACTGAGGCCCTGAGCTGGCTACCCACATGGAGCAACTGAAGGGGAACAGCAGGAAACCCTCCGGGTGGGCAGATGGTGCTGAGCAGAGGCCTGCGAGGAGGGCGGGGGCTGGATCGGGGACAGCAAACAGAACGGAGCCACTGCGAAAAAGCAGATCTACAGCTGGCCGAGACTGTGAGAGGAAGCGCAAGTGCTACTACCAGGAGATACCAACAGGCTTCACATTGCTCCACACAAATTTTTATACTAAACTAGGACCCTCATCCTAGTCCCAGGCAAATACTTCAGATAGTGACAAGAGCCAGATAACAAAAGGGCTAGCCATCACTAACCATAACAGTATCTACTTGGTTTTCTTTATGTGGGGAGGGTCGGGGACAGCTTTAACCACTAAGGAGAGGGGTCTCTGTAAATTCTAGTCTGGTTTGTGTCAGCGAACTGGGGTTAAGCCCCACTTCTGTCTCTCAAACAGCATGTGAGACTTTGGGCAAACTGCTCAAGCTTTCTGAATTTCATTTTCCTCATTTGCAACTTGAGGATAAAAATATCTGCCCTACTACCTCACAGACTGAGAATCAAGTGTGGAAATATATGTGAAACCACCTAAAATATTGTGAAATGCAACAGAGTACTATCATTAATTTGCAGTTATAAGTCTAATTTTATATGTTATGATATCAGATCTCATTATAACTGCTGTTTCAGGTCTGTCATTACCTACTCGTTATTCAATAATGCAACACAAAGTATTATTAAATTTTAGTTTTAAGTCTGATTTTGTATATTATGATATTAGATCTTATTAAAACTGTCATTTCAGATCTTTCATTACCTATTATTAAATTAAATATTATATACAGATATAGATAAATTAAGAATCTTCTAGGTTTTAGCATTTGATTTTGATCAATTCCCCCGAATTATTACAGCATATAAAACTACCTAATTTGCAAGCAGTCTATCAAATGTAAAGAAAACCAGTGAAACAAGCCATACGCTCTCATTAGTAGATACTCATGTTAGAAAATGTAAGAAAATAACCTGAATGCACATTGAACTGGTACAACCTTAAAGCAGTCATTCTCAACTATGGTGATTTTGTCCCCCAAGGGATATTTGGCATGTCTGGGAGTATTTTGGGTTGTCACAACTGGGGTCTGCTACTGTCACCTAGTGGGTTAAGGCTAAGGGGATACTACTGAACCCCATACAATATACAGGACAGTTCAACACAACAAATAATTAATTATCTGGCCTAATATGTCAATAGTTCCAAAGCTGAGAAATCCTGCCCTGAAGTTTTATTATTGTCTCTATCACTGAAAATATTAAAACTCAGGACAAATGTGCCTAAAAATCTAAAACAAAAGCATTCAACTCTGCCAGGGATCCAAACTTAGTAATAAACTCTGTAAATACTGCCAGAATCTGTTTCTCTCATCCTGAGTCAACGAACTACACTCAGAATGCATGAAGTGAATACCAAGACATGAAGGTGCTCATTTCTAATCACAAGAAGACTTGAACTCAATTTATATAAAGAGGCAGGCAAAGGGAACATCTGGTCTCCATAGGAATAATGCTTAGGAAGAGTAATCCTTACAAATAAAGTGAGCAGAAAGCAAGCTGCTGTGAAGGGCCCCAGAAGCTAAGCTTCCATTGTTGGGCCTCACTGGTTGTCTTTGAATTCAGCAGGACTCCTTCCAAATGCATATTAACAGATGAATGGATAGACCCATCTGCAGCAAGGAATGCCCTCCGAGCAGGATCTCCGCTGACAAGCATGGCTGGTATTCAACAAGGGGGAAAGTCATAAATTCCACAGAGACAATAGCTCAGCTTTTTGTCCAGTTCATCACCTTAGTAAGTCAATTTATCACAAGGAGGATCTCGGCACTCACACTTGTTTTAGAAAACATCCCAACATCTGCAGCATGGCTTACAGAAGGCTGATCAAGCCGTGGGTCGGCCCATTGTTGGGTCATGAAATCCATTCGATGAATTGATACCAGTATTTTTAAATGAATAGAAGAGAACAAAATAGAGCAGAAGAGAGAATAAGCAGAACAGAAAATAGACGAGTGAATCCCAGTAAGAGTAAAATTTGTTTCATGAAATTAAATTCTTATGTGTGCTTGTGTGTTTGTCCATACACTGGGTTGTGAAGTAAAATTATATCTTCTTGAGTCATGATTTAAAAAAAATGTTTTAAAAACTGACTTATAAAACCACAAGAGGTAGTTTTGTCAGAATGGTACATCCATTCTAAGAAAATCAAGGAGAGCCAAGCTCTGAAGAGTCCCAAAACATTCGAAAAGTCCCAAAACATTCGAAAAGTCATCGTTGGCCAGGCACGGTGGCTCACGCCTGTAATCCCAGCTATTCAGGAGGCTGAGACATGAGAATCACTTGAACCCGGGAGGCGGAGGTTACGGTGAGTGGAGATTGCACCACTGCACTCCAGCCTGAGTGACGAAGAGACTCTCACTCGAAAAAAAAAAAAAAAAAGAACAGAAAAGAAAAGTCAGGGCCAGGTGCAGTGGCTTACGCTTGTAATCCCAGCACTTTGGGAGGCCAAGGCCGGTGGATCACATGAGGTCAGGAGTCTGAGACCAGCCTGGCCAACACGGCGAAACCCTGTCTCTACTAAAAATACAAAAATTAGCCAGGCGTGGTGGCAGGCACCTGTAATCCCAGCTACTCAGGAGGCTGAGGCAGGAGAATCTCTTAAACCCAGGAGGCGGAGGTTGTAATGAGCTGAGATTGCGTCACTGCACTCCAGCCTGAGCAACTGAGCAAGACTCTGTCAAAAAAAAAAAAAAAAAAAGGGAAAGAGAAAGGGAGAGGAAAAGGAATGGAAGGGAAGGGAAGTCATTGTCCAAGGCAAACAGTTCAGATAGAGACAGTAAGTGCCAGATTTTTTTTTTTTTTTAAAGATGGCCCATCATTAATGTGCAATCTGGACACCACAGATTAGGCCCATGGGCTTCATCCTTTTGCACTGCACAAATTTAAAAAAAAAAAAAACATTCACTGGACACTCAACTTCTTCGTAGGAAAGTTAGGAACAACCCAATAAGGAAGATAACCCAACAAGTGGGTCTTGGAGGAGGAGTGGGATTCCATTAGATGAAGAAAGGAAAGAGAAGGCCGCGCACGGTGGCTCACGCCTGTAATCGCAACACGCTGAGAGGCCAAGGCAGGCGGATCACCTGAGGTCAGGAGTTTGAGACCAGCCTGGCCAACATGGTGAAACCCCTTCTCCACTAAAAAAATAAAAAAATTAGCTGGGTGTGGTGGCAGGTGCCTGTGATTCCAGCTACTCGGGAGGCTGAGACAGGAGAATCACTCGAATCCAGGAGGCGAAGGTTGCAGTGAGTCGAGATCACGCCATTGCACTCCATCCCGGGCAACAGAGCAAGACTCTGTCTCAAAAAAAAACAAAAAAAGGAAAAAGAAAAAGAAAGGAAAGGAAAGAAAGGAACTCTAGGGAACAGAAAATGGCTTGTGCAAAGACACGGTGTTCCACAACCACTTGCTGGATCCCTGAAGGACCGAATCCACAAGAGAATACATGGAGAAAGACCCCAGCTCCTTCAGGGAAAGGTGTGAAGGGGGTGCAGGTCCCGAGCACCAGGGACAGGGACAAAGTTTGGAGAGAGGAGGAGGTAAGAGGGAAAAGGCAGGCTGAGGGAGGAGAAGCTAAGGGAACCTTGGACAGGCACCTGCCCATCCCCTTACACCCTCCCCTACCCACTGTTCCCAGAAACACCACGGCATGACCATCAACCTCAGGACACTTTGGAACACCCTCTGGAAAAGGAGTCCACGGTAGGCAACAGCTCAACCTCAGTGTGGGAGGCAGTGTTGGCCCAGGAAGAAAATGTTCAAAGTATTGGCAGAAACTTGGGAAAATGAAGTGAAATTTAAAAGTTCCACTCAACAATTCGACATGAATGTTTGGAGACTCTCCTATATACGGAGCACTGTGCTGGACACCATGAGGGACAGAAGTGTGAGAGATGACACCATCCCTTCCCAAAGGAGCTCATCAGCTTGTGCCTGGAGGGAGAGAGATTATAAACCATGAAACATGTGGAGAATCAGTAAGAGAGAATATGAAAGGCCAGGCACGGTGGCTCATGCCTGTAATCCCAGCACTTTGGAAGGCCGAGGTGGGTGGATCACCTGAGGTCAGGAGTTCAAGACCAGCCCGATCAACATGGTAAAACCCCGTCTTTACTATAAATATAAAAATTAGCCAGGCATGGTGGCACACGACTGTAGTTCCAGCTACTCGGGAGGCTGAGACAGGAGAATTGCTTGAGCCCAGGAGGCGGAGGTTGCAGAGAGCTGAGATGGCGCCACTGCATTCCAGCCTGGGCGACAAAGCATGACTCCATCTGCAGGGGGAAGAGACAGAATATGACAACTTTAACAGCATTAAGTTTATGAGAGAGATGGTGAAACCAGCAATCCCACAAATATTACTGGTATGTTTTTGGAATGTCAAGTAAATTCAGTGGCCCGGCTATACGTGAGCCATTGCAGAAACTGAAAATATTTCAGGGAATTTAAACACGCACACATTTTCAAGCAAAATTACAAAATCAAGGAGCTTCTCTGAACCTATTCTGGCTCAGGGGCTGCCCAATAAAAATTTTGGTTTTTAATTTTTTTAATTACAGAATCAATATTGTCTAAAATAAAATAATCCTGGATAAGACAAAATATTTTCTTTATTTTTCTTTTAGAAATTATTCAAATGCATTTTACACATTCTCACCGTGGTTCTTTGAAGCATATATTTTTTTTAATATATCAAATGTTCAGTCCCACTCTGCCCTTTCTCCCCCGTCTACTTCAAGTCTCAGCTAAAACTTGTCCAACATCCTGGCCTCTATAAACTTCGTGGTCCTGTTCTGGTGACTACCAGAACGAAGATTCAAAAGACCTAAAGCTGTTAGCATGTCTTTTAAATGGCCCTCTTTTATAACTTTTATAAACACGAGATTCAAAATTGTGGGTGTGACTTTTAAATAACCTCTCGTTTTTAACCTTTCTGAGCTTGAGCCACTCCACAAAGAGCAAGCTTAGGCCTGGGTAAGCACTTCCCAAGGTTTACATCAAAACTTAAACAGAATCATGCGCTGGAATCTCAGACCGCAACCACACAGCTTCTCGCTAACTATGGAAACCTGCGCGGATGTAAAAGGCATGAGCTTCAGTAAATCAGAAGCAGATACCGTCCTCCTAAACCCCAATCACATTCTGTAACCAAAATCGACCACGGTCATTGTACCAAGTTATTTTTGGCAAAACATTTCTTCATTATGCACTGTTTCATTTAAGTTAAAAAATGAACAGGGCTTAAACCACACATTTTTTCCCCTCATCTAAATGGGTGCTTTCCCTACCTTCATAAAATGTATAACTATTCTACTTCGACGAGGGTTTTTGCCTTTTTTGAGAGTCAATTTTAGAAATGTATGTCTTAAGGCTACAATGTAGATTGTCCCTGAGGGCTGCAGGTAAATTAACCAATCATTGCTGAAATTTTCCTTAATTCATATGAGTATTCACAACAAACCTGATAAGATTTTAGCTAACAACTTTATAGAAACTTTCAGGAAAAAAAAAATATATATATATATACTAGTTGGTATAGTTTAAATTTGCTAATTTATAGAAAATTAACATTTTTTCATATCCAAAGTAGATGAAACATGGATGGAGGGGGAAGGGTCTAATCCATTCTTTTTTTCTGAGATGGCAGTCTCTCTCTGTCACCCAGGCTGGAGTGCACTGGTGCAATCTCAGCTCACTGCAACCTCTGCCTGCCAGGTTCAAGCAATTCTCAGGCCTCAGCTTCTGGGATTACAGGCACACACCACCACATCCAGCTAATTTTTGTATTTTTAGTAGAGATAGGGTTTCACCATGTTGGCCAGGCTGGTCTCAAACTCCTGATCTCAGGTGACCCGCCCACCTCGGCCTCCCATAGATAATAGGCGTGAGCCACCATACCTGACCAACCCGTTCTTAATGCTGCTGTGTGCCGGGATACCCCAGGCACAAGAATCCTCATAGGTTGCATAATCATCCCTGTTTTACGGAAAATAACTTCAGCCTCCAGGGGATAAATAATTTGGCCAAGATCACTAAGAGGCAAAGGTAGGAATCAAACCTGGATATTTTCGATCATTTTTTAAAATCGACTGATTGATCAACTGATTGCCAGGGTCTTGCTCTATCATGCAGGCTGGAGTACAGTGGTGTGATCATGGCTCACTGCAACCTCAAATGCCAGGGCTCAAGTGATCCTCCTGTCTCAGCTTCCCAAGTAGCTGGGACTATAGGCTTGCACCACCATGCCTGCTAATTTTTTTATTTTACTGTTTGTAAAGACAGGGTCTCACTATGTTGCCCAGGCTGATTTTCAACTCCTGGGCTCAAGGAGTTGAATCCTCCTGCCTTGGCCTCCCAAAGCGCTGGGATTATAAGTGCGAGCCACCACACCAGGCCATTTTAATGCAGTGGCTCATGCCTGTATTCGGAGCACTTTGGGAGGCCAAGGTGGGAGGATCCCTTGAGCCCAGGAGTTTGAGACCAGCCTGGGCAATACAGCAAGATGTTGTCTCTTTAAAAAATAAAATAGGCCGGGCGCGGTGGCTCACGCCTGTAATCCCAGCACTTTGGGAGGCCGAGGCGGGTGGATCATGAGGTCAGGAGATCGAGACCATCCTGGCTAACATGGTGAAACCCCGTCTCTACTAAAAAATACAAAAAATTAGCCGGGCGGGGTGGCACGCGCCTGTAGTCCCAGCTACTCGGAAGGCTGAGGCAGGAGAATGGCGTGAACCCAGGAGCGGAGCTTGCAGTGAGCCGAGATCATGCCACTGCACTCCAGCCTGGGGGACAGAGCGAGACTCTGTCTCAAAATAATAACAATAATAATAATAATAATTTTAAATTATTTTGTACTTCTTAACCTGAAATTATTCCTTTCTTTTTTTTTTTTTTTAGTACAATTTAACTTTCAAGATTCCCTTTCAAAAGAGTGGTTTGGCCAGGCACGGTGGCTCACGCCTGTAATCCCAGCAATTTGGGAGGCTGAGACAGGTGGATCACCTGAGGTCAGGAGTTTGCAACCAGCCTGGCCAACATGGTGAAACCCCGTCTCTACTAAAAATACAAAAATTAGCCAGGCGTGGTGGCAGGCACCTGTAGTCCCAGGTACTTGGGAGGCTGAGACAGGAGAACTGCGTGAACCTGGAAGGCGCAGGTTATAGTGAGATGAGATGGCGCCACTGCACTCCAGCCAGGGTGACAGTGCGAGACTCCATCTCAAAAAAATTAAAATTAAAATTAAATAAACAAAGGGTGGTTGTGGTTCTGATCAATCTATGCCCCTTTCACAAATCAAACATCTTAAACATCCTTCTCTAAGGGTATTTTTTTTCTCCAGGTAACAAAGGTTTCCATGGCTGGGGATGAAGAGGTAAGAATAAAATGAAAAACTAAACTTTTAAGTTAACCAAGGAGCTTTACGGTTAAAATTTAGTTATCCCTGTCTACTGCCTTACAAAGAACATTATGCAAATGAGAATTTTGTTTTCTTGATACTTTAAGCTTCATGGTAATTGTCTTCAATAATAATTGTAACTTAGAGTGTGCCTCCCAATGGCTATAGGGGTGGGGCATGGCCACCAAGACAAAGGGAGAGCAGAGGAGACACTCAAGGCCACAGAATAACCAAGGGGCATCTTCCGGAAGCTCTGATTTCATTTAATGCTAAGTAATTTAAATATTACATCCATAATAAAGAAATATGTATCATGGCAGGGCACGGCGGCTCACGTCTGTAATCCCAACACTTTGGGAGGCTGAGGCAGGTGGATCACTTGAGATTAGGAGTTTGAGACCAGCCTGGCCAACACAGTGAAACCCCATCTCTACAGAAAAATACAAATATTAGCTGGGTGTGGTGGCACACACCTGTAATCCCAGCTACTCAGGAGCCTGAGGCACAAGAATCGCTTGAACCTGGGAGGCAGAGGTTGCAGTGAGCCGAGAAGGCACCACTGCACTCCAGCCTGGGTGACACAGCAAGACTCCATTTCAAAACAAACAACAACAACAAAAAAATATATATATAACATACATAATATATATAGAAGTATAAAATTTACGTTTTTAAGATAAAGTATAGGAGTTCAATGATATTTAGCATTTACATTAGGTTGCTTCTGCTACATCATCAGGCTTCCCAAGGAGGATACATTTTCACTGATTAAGGCAATAAATGTTTACTGAATAACAACTCTTTGCTAGACACTGTTCTAAGCCCTGGGGATACAGCAATAAACAAAATAGACCCCATCCAAAGAAGTATCCCTGCTCTCATGGAGCTTATACTAAAGTGGAGAGAGATGAACAATAAACAACGAAAATAAATTTTTTTAAGACGGAGCCTTGCTTTGTTGCCCAGGCTGGAGTGCAGTGGTACGATCTCGGCTCACTACAACCTCCACTTCCTGGGTTCATGCGATTCTCCTGCTGCAGCCTCCCAAGTAGCTGGGACTACAGGAGCCCACCATAACGCCCCGCTAAGTTTTGTATTTTTTTTAGTAGAGATGGGGTTTCACAGTGTTGGCCAGGCTGGTCTCGAACTCCTGACCTCAAGTGATCCGCCGGCCTCCGCCTCCCAAAGTGCTAAGATGACAGACGTGAGCCACCACGCCCGGCCGGAAAATAAATTTTCTTTTAGGAGGTGATAAGCACTTTGACAAAATAGTAAAGAAGGAAATGGGGGAGGAGGCAATGTGGAGGGGGAGGAGGCAATGTGGAGGCGAAGGATGCTGCAATTTTTAAAAGGCGAGGAAGCGTCTCTGAATGGTGACACTTCAGCAGAGACTTGCAAGGAGGAGACACCAAGTGAGTTCCGGGGAAAGGGCACCGTGGGCAGGGGCAACAGAAAGTGCAAGTGCCGGAGAGGCAGGGACCAGCGTGGCCTCAGCAGAGAAAGCAAGGGGAAGAGGGGCAGGAGAGGTCAGAGAGGGGCCGCAGAGCCAGTGAAGGCAGCCTTGAGGGACAGTTTAAGGACTTTGGCTTTCACATTGAGAAAAAAAGTCATAATTAGAAGGTGTGATAGAGAAGGCTCATCGTGGGACATTTTAAAAGGATCTGTGTGGCCGCTGTGTGGATCTGGATTGTCAGCGACACAGTGGAAGCAGCACGGGGACCTGCTAGGCTACTGGAACGATGCAGGGGAGAGGCGATGCGCCCCAGCTTCAGTGGGGGTGGTAAGGGAGGGGGGTGGTAGGGGAGGAGGCTGCCTCCAGACACAGCTGAAGCTCTGGAGGGCTGAAGGGAGAGCCAGCAGGACTCGAGGGCAGGTGGAAGTAAGTGGGAGTAACACCAAGGACGACTCCACGCTGTTCCATTAAAGCGCAGAGCAGGCTTCCGGGGGCAAGATGAGGAGTTCAGTTTTGGACAAGCTGGGTTTGAGGTGTCCACGGGATACTTAAGTGGTAATACCAGTTTGGAGTTCAGGAGCAAAGTGGGCTGCTCACCCACACAAAGAAGATATTTAAAACACAAACTGGATGAGTTCTCCATAAGTAAACAAAGGAAAGACACGGGGTCCAAGGAGGCCCTGGGGCACCTCGACATTAAGAGGTCAAGGAAATGAGGAGAAACCCATAAAGGAGACAGAAGGGGCAGTCAGTGAACTGAATTAAGAGGAACCAAGAGACCTGGCACGGTGGCTCACACCTGTAATCCCAGCACTTTGGGAGGCCGAGGCAGGCAGATCACCTGAGGTCAGGAGTTCAAGACCAGCCTGGCCAACATGGTGAAACCCTGTCTCTACTAAAAAAAATACAAAAATCAGCCGGGCTTGGTGGCGCATGCCTGTAATCCCAGCTGCTTGGGAGGCTGAGGCAGGAGAATCACTTGAACCTGGGAGGCGGAGGTTGCAGTAAGCCAAGATCTTGTCATTGCAGTCCAGCCTGGGCAACAGAGTGAGACTCCATCTCAAAAAAAAAAGAGGAAACCAAGAGAGTATGTGGCATCTAAAGCCAATTGAGAAAAGGATTTCAGGGAGAAGACTGAGCAACCATGTCAAATGTTTCTGATTCAAATAACAAAACCGAGAACAAGCACTGCATTTAGTAGATCTGGCATTAGACAGGTCCCTGTGAACAGGACAAGGGCAGAATGGGGTGGAGAAAGACGAACTGGACTGAGTTTGAGGATGAGGTCAATGAAACTGAAGGGAGTGAACTGAGACAGCTCATTCAAAGAGTTTTACTATAAAGGGGAGCAGAGAGGAATCAGTTGCTACCAGGAAGGACAGAGGGATCAAAAGAGCTTCATTTGTTGTCTATGTGTGTATCTTCAGGAAAAGATATGTGTGTATCTTCAGGAAAAATTCCAGCACGCTAATGAGAATTAAAGGGAAAATGTGATGTGGTTAGAGAGAGGGGCCACTCCTAAAATGTCCTAGAATGGGTCAAAGGGAGAGGAATCGCACGCACAAGAGGAGGTGGCTCTAGAGCAACTGCCCCTCCAATCACAGAAACTTCAGAAACGTTTGAGAAGCACCAACATCACATGCATGCAGTAGGGCGTCAGGATACAAGAGCTCCAGTGAGAAACTCCTTGATTACCTGCATGTCACTGTGTTGTCTTGTAATTTCTATTTTTTCCCACTGTGACACTTTTTAAAAAGGTAAGTGATGGTTATTGTTAGTTTCCTGTTATTTCAGGGGTCTTGTTGTTGTTGTCTTATAGTTAACTTGTCTGGCTGTTTGGACACATTTGTGATCATCCTATCCATTTTCAATGGAGTGTGTGTGTGTGTGTGTGTGTGTGTGTGTGTGTGTGTGTGTGTTCCAAGAATATACGGACACTTTCCATGAAGCGCTTTACTCTCCATGCCTCCTAATGTCATGAGTTTCCTCGGTTCACTACTGTGTCTGTGTATAAAGCTTCCTTTCACTTGTCTTTAAGATGCCTTTTTCCACCTTCCAGGGGTGGCCAAGGGCAACTTGAAAACAAGCCTATCTTTATTCTCTCCACTTGGTTTCTTCTCATTGCCTTTAATCATATGGATTCTAGCTTTTGTCTTTAAAAGCTTGCAAACTCCGTCTCTCCTTAGCCCTTCCTCACATCTCCATTCTAGAAATCTGACTCTAGCAATTCTGTGACTATAGAGATGGGCCAGGGTCAAGTACAAAGGCAGGATAAGGATTATTCTCACTTTCCAGTGCTTGAACAATACCCAGGATTTTTTAACCTTTATTCAAGTCCTAGGAACACCCTGAATCAACTTCATCCCGACATTATCTGTGGGGCCCACCGCATCCCTTTCCTTAAGTATAAATGATAACTTGGTCTATCACTTTTTGTGTAAGGTTTACTTTTCCAAAAGTGCCTTACATCACCTTGGCACTAAAGCCAGGCCTCATCTGCTGTGTTTCTGTTCTCTTCCAGGGCTTCTTTTTTGTAAGGCACAGAAGTAACAAAACCTAAACAGTCCTCTATTGGAATGTGACTATAAACCAAACAAAACCAATCTAAGACTGAAACAGGAAGAGACTGACAGATGAAGTCTAATCAAACCTGTCTTATCACATAGGTTAGGGTAACATGTGTGCACCTAAAATTCTCTCTGACAACAGTCAGAGAGCTGATGGTCACAGATTGAACGTACAGCTTTGAATTTGACTAGGCTATGGGAAAAGCAAAAGCCCTTCACTCCACTAAAGCTTTAAACAGACAGGTAAACCAAACCAACAGACAGGTTACCAAACACGTTTGGTAAACAGGTAAGTAAACAGATGAAAGAAAGAACCAAAAAAAAAAAAAAAAAAGAAAGAAAGAGGAAAGGAAGAAGGAAGGATGGACAAAGGAAGGAAGGGAAATGTATGTGCATGTAGGCTGGGCGTGGTGGCTCATGCCTGTAATCCTAACACTTTGGGAGTTCAAGGCGGGCGGATCACTTGAGGTCAGGAGTTCAAGACCAGCCTGGCCAACATGGTGAAACCCCATCTCTACTAAAAATACAAAAAAAATTAGCCGGGTGTTGTGGCAGGTGCCTGTAATCCCAGCTACTGGGGAGGCTGAGGCAGGAGAGTCGCTTGAACCCAGAGGTGGAGGTTGCAGTGAGCCGAGATTACACCACTGCACTCCAGCCTGGGTAACAGAGTGAGACTCTGTCTTAAAAAAAAGAAAAAAAAAAAAAAAAAGTCTGTGCATTTATTTGTCTGTATATATTTGCACCCATGTGTATGCATACACAAGTCTCTATCAATTATCTAAGATACATCAGGATGTGCCAAAGATTCCTCAATTAAGGAACAGGTAGAGTAAGAAAAAGACTAACAGGATACCTGGAATTTCTTTCCAGCTGGGTAACTAACCATCTCTATGGCTTCAGACAAGTTGCTTCAGTTCTGTGGTTCTTCAATTGTCTCCTTTGAAAAACTTGCCTAAGGTCCATTTTCAGCTCTAATGTTCTATCTCTACAACACTATGGACTATAAAGACTTGAAAAATGAGTGTTCAATATGTTTCCTGAGACAATGATGTTGAAGCCTCCTGATATTTGTGAGCCTGTTTTAAGTAGAACTGAGTAAGAAAAAGACATTCCACCCTGTTAATAGAATTCAACAGTCAGACATTCAGGTTTATCTACTACCATTATTATTACTTTTTACTGTCTTTAATACTGCTATTTCTTTCTATTCCATACCTTTATCTTTTTTCTAGCCCCTCTAGTAAGGCTGTTATTACCTTCACGTAGAAGGCACACTTAATTTCAAAAAAAAAAAAAAAGATGCGAATTATTCCTTTAAAAAATGTCCAAATAGACCTTGTTCTTCACGGCCCATATTTTTTTAAATCTAAAAGTTGAAGACTGGGAGCAGTGGCTCACACCTGTAATCCCAGCACTTTGGGAGGCCGAGGCGGGCGGATCACAAGGTCAGGAGATAGAGACCATCCTGGCTAACACGGTGAAACCCCGTCTCTACTAAAAATACAAAAAATTTAGCCAGGTGTGGCGGTGGGCGCCTGTAGTCCCAGCTACTCAGGAGGCTGAGGCAGGAGAATGGTGTGAACCCAGGAGGCTGAGCTTGCAGTGAGCCGAGATCGCACCACTGCACTCCAGCCTGGGTGACAGAGCAAGACTCTGTTTCAAAAAAAAAAAAAAAAAACAACAAAAAACAAAAAGTTGAACGAAGGGATCTCACTAACCTGATTTATTATAATCACATAAGTGAATCTTACCAAGTGAGTCAAACCTAGAGGCATATACACATATAGTAAAGTGCCCCATCAGATATTTAAGCTCTGTGGTTTTTTATTCAATACTTCTGGTGGGAAGAAGCTGCAAAGACCCTTAACTAATTTTGCGAAAGAAAGCATGGCTCTGCTGAAACACAATCTCAGACCACCAAGATAGAATCATCTGTTTTACTTAGTGGGTAAGTGAAGGACCCACTTACCCACTGGAAAACTAATCTCTTCACAAGGAGCCTAACGCTTATCTTGCACTTCCAGGCATCCTTCCTGCAGGTCTGATCTAATGAGAGGGCTTTGCAAAGTCACTCCCTCTGCACTAAAGTATTGAAAAAAGGTGTTATCTATTTGTATTCAAAACACTATTTACGGTCTGGTCAGTATGAATTTGAGTCATTAAGTTCTTCAACAGACTTCACTTTCTGTCCACAAGCTCTGGCAAAAATCAAAGTAGGTGACAAGTGTTAATGTGACCGGAGAAGGCGGCGGTCAGTGCTCTGTTCCTGCTCTCAATGCTTGCTGGCTCTGTCAGAGCAGCATTTTTTTAGATTAAAGGGAAAAGTCATCAATAAAATGTGACCAATCTTTCTATGAAGTGTAACCTGCCTGAACCACACTCACATTCCTCCATCGCTAAAGACGTGTCTGTAAAGGAAGGCAACACATGGGAGATGCCCAATACACCAATGGAGATGATGGCCCTGACCCAGCACAGCTGAAACGAATCCACATAGCCTGCCTGAAAATAATTCATAACTTCATAATGCTGAAAGTATAAAACTTTAGAATCCCTAAGTGTGACGAAAGGCCACAACAAAATGTTTAAACATGTTAGGAAAAACTCTAGCAGCTGTTCACCCATACCCTTACTTTCCAGAAATTCTATAAATAATCCTGTAAGTTACAATGACTTCAATAAAGCTTCCTATTTCTGTCTCTCCACCTACCAATTTTCTGCGAATTACATGCTTGGCCAAATTAATGTAAAGCCAAGGAAGAACTACACCAAAGCCAGGGCTCCTCGGCCCCTGCTGATGAGCACACACTAGACGTTCAGCAGTACTTGTGCTTCTGGTGTTTCAAACACCCTAATGAATGAGCAGCCTCTAATGAACTAGAATATGAATCAATCACTCCTCTTAAACAAGTATCTCCCTCCCAAGATTACAAGGGATTCCATTTCTTTTTCATAAAGTTCTAGACAAAAAGATAAATGATACTAAACAGCGAAAGTCAGATTACAAGTTTGAAAAGAAACTCTGAAAGCCAAATAGCCCAGTCAGCTAAAAACTAAGCCTTGATGAGATTATATAATAACCCCAAAACTGCAAAATACAATCTCTGCCACATTTTAATTTCCCTTTCTACTCTGAAAAAATTAACTGGTAAAGTAATAGTCATCAATGCTTTAACATGATCACACTGAGAAGTGGTACTTTCTTGAGACTATCAGGAAAAATAAATCCATACAATACGTACAAATTTTGGAGAGTTAATTAGTAAAACGGGGCAGGCAACTGCAATAAATCACCAATAGGTGTTTGAAAGCATATAGACACTCAAATTTAAAGGTAACAATTCGCTTATGCACAGCAACGTGTGCTGCCTAAGTACAAAATAATGTCAGACAAAAATAAGTCAGCACTTATATACTGCCGGTGGGAGCATTTTGAGAAACATTTTTATCTCACATATAAAATTACATCTCAACTCCAGAAGAGGGGAAGTAAACATTTATAACCTTACCTTTGCCAGAACTTTGGATGTAGCCAGTATTTCTCAGGGTCTTTTCGTTAATAAGAAAAGTTTCACAAAGCTAGAGTCTATATACACATCCACAAACTCACTCTTCCTTCTGCTCATGGCAAGCCAGGAAACAGTGTCTAACACTTCAAATGCTCAGCCGTTGAGAGCTAAAAACAGATCCTGTGCAATGCTGGATATATTTTTGTCTGCTAGCTACACACCCTCATCATGTTCAATTTTTTCCATTGGTGGAACAGTATGATGCAGACTTAACCAGAAAGTGGTTTTCCATGGGCTGCCTGAAGCCATTAGCCGGGACAGCCTGCCATCATGCCTCGGAGAGGCCAGGCTCGCCCATGACTGGGCTGTTGTTGGGCCTGCATTCCATAATTACCACCGAAGTTCCATAGGAACACGGCTCCCAAGTCAGCCGAATAAAGGTTTACTCACTTGAAGGGAGCCTCAGCTTCTTTTTTAAGCCCTTTAGCAGTAAGAATACACACCTACCATCCTTGCATTTAGAGCAGTAGTAAACATTCTGCCTCCAAAACCACAGTTGGAATGTTATGATCATAAAAACCCTGCCTCAAGAGAGGCCCTTGAAAATAATATCATGATTTGCAAAATATCGGGTATAAACTTACTTGTGTTCCTTGCTAGAGTTCTTTCATTTTTAAGTTAGCTGAACTACAGTCTTGTACATTGGAAGTCCTTGTTACCCCAACATGGTGCTTTTTTATTAAAAATGAACCATTAAATTAACTTAAATAAAAGTTCTACACAGCAGAGGTTCAGAGTATTTTGGGGTCTTGCTATATCCTTTGATGAAAGACCTTACATTTTTAAAATACCCCAAAAAGGCTGGGCATGGTGGCTTACGCCTGTAATCCCAGCACTTTGGGAGGCCGAAGAGGGTAGATCACCTGAGGTCAGGAGTTCGGAACCAGCCTGACCAATATGGTGAAACCCTGTCTCTGCTAAAACTACAAAAATTAGCCAGGTGTGGTGACACACGCCTGTAATCCCAGCTACTCAGGAGGCTGAGACAGGAGAATTGCTTGAACCCAGGGGGCAGAGGTTGCAGTGAGCCGAGATCATGCCACTGCACTCCAGCCTGGGAGACAGACTCTCTCTCAAAAAAAAAAGAAAAATAAAACAAAATAAATAAAAATACCCAAAAGATAAAGCAGCATTTTTAGATCTTTTATGTTATTGTGGAGGCGGGATGATGAATAGGAGAACAGGATCACAAACCTTCTATATTTTATAGAAGAAAACCACTTAATCAAAGGTTTTCAAAATGTACATATTCTAAGTAGGTGAATACACAAATTATCCTGGACAAACATGTGGCAAGAGATTTTTAAGGTAATATCTTCATCATTTAAAAAATAACAGAGGCTGGGCACAGTGGCTCATTCCTGTGATTCCAACACTTTGGGAGGCTGAGGTGGGAGGATCACTTGAGCCTGGGAGACCAGCCTGGGCAACATAGGGAGACTGTCTCCACCAGAAAAAAATTAAACAATTAGCTAACAGAAAAAAAAAAAAAAAATTAGCCAAGCCTGAGAGTGCACACCCGTGGTCCAAGCTACAAGGGAGGCTGATGTGGGCAGATCACTTGAGCCCAGGAGTTGAAGACCACCGTGGACAACATAGGGAGACCCTGTCTCTACAAAAAATAAAAATAAAAAAATTAGCCAGGGCCAGGGGCGATGGCTCACGCCTGTAATTCCAGCCTTTGGGAGGCCAAGGCGGGCGGATCACTTGAGGCCAGGAGTTTGAGATCAGCCTGGCTGACATGGTGAAACCTCGTCTCTACTAAAAATACAAAAATTAGCCAGGCATGGTGGCATGCGCCTATAGTCTCAGCTACTCGTGAGGCTGAGGTGGGAGAACTCGGGAGACAGAGGCTGCAGTGAGCCAAGACTGTGCCACTGCACTACAGCCTGGGCGACAGAGCAAGATAGGAGATTGAGACCATCCTGGCTAACATGGTGGAAACCCGTCTCTACCAAAAATACAAAAAATTAGCTGGGCGTTGTGGCGGGCACCTGTAGTCCCAGCTACTCGGGAGGCTGAGGCAGGAGAATGGCGTGAACCCGGGAGAAGGAGCTTGCAGTGAACCGAGATGGCGCCACCGCACTCCAGTCTGGGTGACAGAGCGAGACTCTGTCTCAAAAAAAAAAAAAAAAAAAAAAAATTAGCCAGGTGTGGTAGCGCATGCCAGTAGTCCCAGTTACTTGGGAGCTGAGGTGGGAGGATCTATTGAGCCTGGGGAGGTCAAGGCTGCAGTGAGCCATGACTGCACCACTGCACTCCAGCCTGGACAGCAGAGTGAGACCCTATCTCAAAACAAAAAGGATCTACATATCCAACAGAAAGACTTTTACCTAATATTATAGACCAGACTCTACCATAGACAGATAAGCCTTTAATTCTTCATCTGGATGAAAACTGTATCTTTACATACACATGCATCCATCTACCCATATAGGCGCACACACAATCTTTTTCCATATGAAGTTATTACACACTTGAAGGTATGCTTTCTAATTTTTTTTTTTTTTTTTTTTTTGAGACGGAGTCTCTCTCTGTCACCCAGGCTGGAGTGCAGAGGCACGATCTCAGCTCACTGCAACCTCTGCCTCCCGGGTTCAAGCGATTCCCCTGCCTCAGCCTCCCTGGTAGCTGGGACTACAGGTGCCCGCCATCACGCCCAGCTAATTTTTTGTATTTTTTTTTTTTTTTTTTTTTGAGACGGAGTCTCGCTCTGTCGCCCAGGCTGGAGTGCAGTGGCGCAATCTCGGCTCACTGCAAGCTCCGCCTCCCGGGTTCACACCATTCTCCTGACTCAGCCTCTCCAAGTAGCTGGGACTACAGGCACCCGCCACCACGCCCGGCTAATTTTTTGTATTTTTTAGTAGAGACGGGGTTTCACCGTGGTCTCGATCTCCTGACCTCGTGATCCGCCCGCCTCGGCCTCCCAAAGTGCTGGGATTACAAGCGTGAGCCACCACGCCCGGCCAATTTTTTGTATTTTTAGTAGAGATGGGGTTTCACCGTATTAGCCAGGATGGTCTTGATCTCCTGACCTCATGATCTGTCCACCTCGGCCTCCCAAAGTGCTGGGATTACAGGCGTGAGCCACCGCACCCAGCCATGCTTTCTAATCTTAATTGGCCAATAATAAGAGCCATTATTTAAGACCATCAGTGTAATAGTTATTAAAAATTAGCCTGACCACAAAACATTTAAGTCAGGGCAGGGGCAGGGGAGAAGTGCAGGGAGGAGGAAAAAAATGTTAATGTGAACACAGAACAGGGAATTTTTAGTGCTGGTGGGATAAACCTGCAAAATTCCCTATTCCAACCCTCTCGAATTACAGATAAAGAAACAGAGACCTTAAGTGACTTGCAAAAGGTCACAGAGCTGGCCAGCAACAGGCGGCAGCACAAGGACGTACCACCCAAGTAACCACAAGCCCAGGGACTGAAGTCAGAGGTTGCCACGGAGGCCAAGTCACATAACACAAAACATGGGAATTCCCAAAATGTTAACTTCGTGTGTGGGTGTGTGTGTGTGTGGGTGTGTGTTAGGTAAATACAGAAGAAAAATGAATGCTATTAAATCATGAGCTCTGCTTCCTTCAGAGCCAGCAGCCTCATTTCTGTTACTAAAATAGGTAAAATAAAATAACAGCCAGTGTAAAAGAAAGCCTTCCACATTAAGACAGAAAAGGGACTCTGTGATACAAAGGGAAGAAAAATTATGCAGAAGAAGGAAATTCAAAGATACGTATCAGAGAGCAAAAAAAAAAAAAATATCAGAAGAACAATTAATTGCATGGAAATACTTGCATGCCGCTACTCTAATTCCTTTTTTTTTTTTTTTTTTTTTTTTTTTGAGACGGAGTCTCACTCTGTTGCCCAGGCTGGAGTGCAATAGCGAGATCTCGGCTCACCACAACCTCTGCCTCCTGGGTTCAAGTGATTCTCCTCCCTCAGCCTCCCGAGTAGCTGGGAACACAGGCATGCACCACCACACCCTGCTAATTTTTGTATTTTTAGAAGAGACAGGGTTTCACCATGTTGGCCAGGCTGGTCTTGAACTCCTGATCTCAGGTGATCCACCCGCCTCAGCCTCCCAAAGTGCTAGGATTACAGGTGTAAGCCACTGCGCCCAGCCACTAATTCCTGCTTCTAGGTTTTCTTAAAACAATTCTGACCTTTTGATCCATTTTATATGTAGATCCCTCTCTGCCAGAACCTCCTGTACACATGAATTATCTCCGACATTCCTCAGATATTTCCAATGGGTTTGCATTGTCTGATTTCATTTTTTATTACTGAGGTCACCCAAATGACTTTAGTTCTACGAATTTATAAAGTCACTTGGGGTTTCAAATTATGTAAGGTTTCTCAAGTTCTTCAGACTGCCCAACTACAGTCAAATAGTCAATTTAGTTCTCCATCCAAATATTACAATAACCAGAGAGTTCCAAATCATAAAACTAGACTTTATCTTTCTAATGCTTTATTCTGAGATAATAATATAACAGGACATATGTGTTAACAGGCATCTAAAATTAAATTCCTTGGCAAAGATCTCTGAGAAAAATGTAAATTACCACTTACGAAGTATTCTATTCTGAAGGATACAATGTAAAATGACCCATGGAAAAGCAAAAATGGCAAACTATTAACAATTATAGAATCAAGTGGGGGGTTTATGGGTGTTCACTGTACAATTCTTTTGATTTTTCTATATTCTTCCAAATTTTCTTAATAAAATGTTGGGAGGAAATATATTTATACACGCACACAAACACACACGCAATAAATTAATCCATAAAAAACACCATGTTTTACTACATGCCTAGTCAAAAATTATGCAAAAATTGTTGCAAACCTGACTGTAATAAAAAACCTGAATATCCTAGACTGCATGTGCACACATGCATGCAAAGATATGTTCTTGAGGGTCTCTGTTCCTATCCAGGGAAGAGCTGGGGAATATAAAATAAGATGGGGCATAGGAACACCTCCAGAATGAAAAGTTTGAGAGCCACTATCACATGACAAATTATTATTAATAAAAATAAGGGAATAGTGGAAACATCTCAGGCTTCAAAACCAGTAGATCTGGGCTAGCAAGTCATCTCTCCAAAACTTAGAGGCTTCCTGAATCCCATTTCCTTCATCATAAAGTGGGGCTGACAATCATAACGCCTATCACAAATAAGAAATGTAAATAACATGTTCTAATCTGTAAATAGTTATAAGAAAAACTGACATTAAAAATATAAATTCTAGGCCAGATGCAGTGATTCACACCTGCAATCCCAGCACTTTGGGAGGCCAAGACAGGCAGACCACTTGAGGTCAGGAGTTCAAGACCCAGCCTGGCCAACACAGTGATACCCCATTTCTGCCCAAAAATTAGCCAGGCATGGTGGCACACACCTGTGGCCCTAGCTATTCAGGAGGCTGAGGTGGGAGAATCACTTGACCCCGGGAGGCAGAGGTTGCAATGAGCTGAGATAGCGCCACTGCACTTGCTCCAGCCTGGGCAACAAAGTGAGACCGTGTCTCAAAAAACTAAAGGCCGGCGCAGTCGCTCATGCCTGTAATCCCAGCACTTTGAGAGGCCAAGGCAGGCAGATCACGAGGTCAGGAGATCAAGACCATCCTAGCCAACATGGTGAAACCCCATCTCTACTAAAAAAAATACAAAAAATAGCCAGGCGTGGCAGCGTCCACCTGTAGTCTCGGCTACTCGGGAGGCTGAGGCAGGAGGACTGCTTGAACCCAAGAGGCAGAAGCTGCAGTGAGCCAAGATTGCACCACTGTACTCCAGCCTGGGCAACAGAGCAAGACTCTGTCTCTAAATAAATAAATAAATGTTCTAACGTAATGTGAACTATCAGAAATAACCTCTCTGCTTAGAATTCAAAGAAGAAAACAATAAAAACTCCTTCCACATTCTTTACTTTTCAGGTCAAACACAGAATGCTTCTGACAGAACATCCAACCAAGCACCACTCCTTACTGCTTATCTATAGTCAAGGAAGAAAAGTAAAAATAAAAGAATAACAATAATAAGTAGAGATTAAAGATATAAATTACTTATACCCAACCAGGATTACAAAAGATTAAATAATCCCTCACAAATGTAAACGTGCACCTTGGATGTAATTACATTAATGGGCAAAAAACCTCGGCAATATTCATGTGCTGAAGAGGGCTTCCCCACACTGTTTCTGATGAAAAAGCAATACTTTGAATAATGTAGGCTGAAGGAACACAGACCTTGAGAAATGTGGTAGCAAAAATGTCCCAGATGAAGGCAATACTAGAAGAAAATGAGGCACGCCAAGTATCGGCCTGAGAATCCTGAGATCCTCAGAAACATTACTGGGGGAGCTGATCTTTCTCCCCATTTGATCAAAAGGCCCAAATTTAGGAAGTCTGTTTCTAAAACCAAAGGTTTCCAAATTTGCCCAGAGAATACAGTGAGGGCGGGTATGACTGGCCTTCATATCTAAAACAGGGGTGGTGTGAAGGTTTACCTCCCACGTGTGATGCTGAAAACCCACGCAAATGTACAACTGACGTGAAATTCATTGGCCACTCAGACATTGTTCCTAAGAGGCTAGCAAAACAGCTCAGGGCCCACAATTTAGAGTCCTTCTGGCTTGACATCAGATCCAGCTGTGTGACACTGGACACATCATTTAATTTCTCTGAGCCTCAGTTTCTTTTTTTTTTTTTTTTTTTGAGACGGAGTCTCGCTCTGTCGCCCAGGCTGGAGTGCAGTGGCGCAATCTCGGCTCACTGCAAGCTCCGACTCCCGGGTTCACGCCATTCTCCTGCCTCAGCCTCTCCGAGTAGCTGGGACTACAGGCGCCCGCCACCACGCCCGGCTAATTTTTTTTTGTATTTTTAGTAGAGACGGGGTTTCACCGTGATCTCGATCTCCTGACCTGGTGATCCGCCCGCCTCGGCCTCCCAAAGTGCTGGGATTACAAGTGTGAGCCACCGCACCCGGCCGAGCCTCAGTTTCTTAATCTGTAAAATGGGGATAATTTTGTCTGCCTCCCAGGCTTATTGTAAGGATCATGTAAAATAATAGATGTAAATTGTTTAACATAAGGTCTGCCTCTTAGAATGTTAATTCCACAAGGCAGGAAGGCAGGGATTTTGTTTAAATTGTTTACTGTTGAAAGTCCAGGACTTTAGGAAGTGCCTGGCACATGGTGAATACCCAATAAATATATGTTAAGTAACTGCACGCATGAATGAACGAATTAATGAATGGGAGATGACAGTGATGGTGGCAGTGGTGGTAAATGTGAAAGGAAGAACAGTGTTTGTTGCACTCTACATCTCTGTGTCAGAAGCCAAGCAATCCCTTTATTTCAAATAAGTCACTCCACATGCGATCACTGCCCATCAAGCAAAATTTTCACAGAGTTTCCGCTTAAAGATCCCCCGCCATTCTCCGTTAGCATTTCATATTCCAAGCTGGCATCTTCAACAAGGCAACACTGCAGTGCCGCTGTGCTGGCGGCTGGCCACATGCTCCTGCCTCCTGCTCTATGCTCCACACTATGGGGGAAGCGCCAGCACCTGCTACTGTGAGTCAAGGTCTCACAGCCACAAAATCAGATCACCCAAACTTCTGCTCTGCCTGTCTCATAATGATTGTATGCAGTCAAAAGACAGCATTTCTCACAAATGCTGATGAAGAGAACCCACCAGTCTCAGTTAAAAAACTTAATACAGTCATGTGCAGCATAACAATGTCATAGCCGACGACAGACTGCATATACGGTGGTTCCATATGATTACACCACCAGATTTTTACTGTACCTTTTCTCTGTTTAGATATGTTTAGATACACAAATACTTCCCATTGTGTTACAACTGCCTACAGTATTCACTACAGTCACATGCCATACAGGTTTGCAGCCTAGGAGAATAGGCTATGCCATATAGCCTAGGTGTGTAGTAGGCTGTACCATCTAGGTTCATGTAAGTACACTCTATGATGTTCGCACAATGAAGAAATCATCTGACACTTTTCTCAGAACTTTCCCCATTGTCAAGTGATACATGACTATACTGCATATTAACTGATTCAGATAAACCCAGACAAATCCTAACTATAACAAACAAATGAACAAAAAACACTGGTAGACGCAGCGTTAATAACTTCAATGCTATCACCTCACAACAGTGTAATGAAGAAATGTTACTGGGCCTAAAAGTTCTGGTAATTTTCCTCTCCTACAATTATTATGCATCATGTTTGTGAGCCTTATACCACACCATCACTAATTACTCAATGGCTATGTATTAAATGAAAACAAAATGAAGAACAAGATAAATTTTTAACATTTTTAAAAGCAAACTAGAAATGTCTTCAAAATCAATAGTCAATTTTGAGAAAATTCAAAACGCAATACTAGCATGGTATGTATTGCTTTAAAGCCATTGCAAATCTAAATTCCCTAATATAAACTTTTTCTAAGTGTTTCAAAGGCATTAAATGCACAAATAAATTTTAATGCAGTCAATTACCTTGGAAATGAGATATTTTATGATACACACACATATGTGTGTGTATGTACATAGATAGATAGATAGATAGATAGATAGATAGATAGATAGATAGATAGATGAGAGAGACAGAGAGAGAGACACGGAGTTTCACTCTGGTTGCCCAGGCTGGAGTGCAGTGGCGTGATCTTGGCTCACCACAACCTCCGACTCCTGGGTTCAAGCGATCCTCCTGCCTCAGCCTTCCAAGTAGCTGGGATTACAGGCATGTGCCACCACGCCCAACTAATTTTGTATTTTTAGTAGAGACGGAGTTTCTCCATGTTGGTCAGGCTGGTCTCAAACTCCTGACATCAGGTGATCAGCCCACCTCAGCCTCCCAAAGTGCTGGGATTACAGGCGTGAGCCACTGCGCCTGGCCTTATGGTATATTTATAAACTCCAAGTGTTACTTACATAACAAGCAAGCCCCAATAATATCACCAAATGACCAATTAATTACTTTCACAAGAGTGCAAATATTAAGTGACATAAAAATGAGGATTTAAAACTAATTCTTCATAAAAGTTGTTCTTTTCCATTTTTACCACTTTTATTCAACATAGTACTGGAAATCCTGGCCAGGGCAATTAGGCAAGAGAAAGAAAGAAAAAGCATCCAAATTGGAAAGGAAGAAGTCAAATTACCCTTTTGTTCAAAGTAGCCTTTGTTCACACATGACATGATTTTATATTTAGAAAAACCTAGACTCCACCAAAAACTGTTGGAACTGATAAATGAATCCAGCAAAATTGCAGGATACAAAATAAACATACAACATAAGTAGCATTTATATACGCCAACAGCGAACAATATGAAAATGAAATCAAGTAGGCAATCCCATTTACAACAGCTACAATGAATGTAAAATATCTAGGAAGCAATTTAACCAAATAAGTAAAAGATCCATGCAATAAAAACCATAACACACTGATAAAATAAACCAAAGAGGACACATTAGAAAATGGAAAGATATTCCATGCTCACGGCTTGGAAGAATTAATATTGTTAAAATGGCAATACTACCCAAAGCAATTTATAGATTCAATGCAATCCCTATCAAAATACCAATGACATTGCTCACAAAAACAGAAAAAAAAAGTGTTCTAAACTTTATGTAAAACCACAAAAGACCCTGAATAGCCAAAGGTATAGATCAATAAGAACAAAGTTGGAGGCATCAAACTATACCTGACTTCAAAATTGACTGCAAAGCTCTAATAACCAAATGATCATGGTACTGGCTTAAGAAAGAAAGAAAAAAAAAAAAAAAACACATACACCAGCAGAAAAGAACAGAGAATCCAGATATAAATCCATACATTTATAGCCAACTCATCTTTGACAAAGGCACCAAGAATATACAATGGGGAAAGGACAGTCTCTTCAATAAATGGTGCTGGGAAAACTGTTAACTATAGGCAGAAGAATAAAATTAGATTCCATCTCTCACTATACACAATAAATCAAGTCAAAATGGATTAAAGACTTAAATCTAAGACCTGAAAATATGAAACGGCCAGAAGAAAACATTTGGGAAATGCTCCAGGACATTGGTCTGGGCGATGATTTTCTGTCTAAGACCTCAAAAGCACAGGCATCAAAGCAGAAATCAATACATGGAATTACATCAAGCTAAAAAGCTCCTACAGGCTAGGCATGGTGGCTCACACTTGTAATCCCAGCACTTTGTGGGGCCGAGGCAGGAGGATCACTTGAGGTCAGGTGTGTGAGAGGCCAGCCTGGGCAACAGAGTGGGACCTCTCTCTACAAAAAATTTAAAAAGTGGCTAGCTATGATGGTGAGTGCCTGTATTCTCAGCTACTTGGGAGATTGAGATGGGAGGATGGCTTGAGCCTGGGAGTTTGAGGCTGCAGTGAGCTGTGATCGCACCAATGCACTCCAGTCGGGGTGACAGAAGAAGACCCTGTTTCAAAAAAATAAAAATAAAAAGCTCTGCACAGAAAAGGGAACAATCAACAAACTAAAGAGACAACCCACAAAATGGGAGAAAATATCTGCAAACTACCTATCTAACAAGGGATTAGTAACCATGATATATAAAGAGCTCAAACAACTCAACAGCAAAAAACAAATAATTCAATTAAAAATGGGCAAAAGATCTGAATTGGTATTTCTCAAAGGAAGACATACAAATGGCCAACAGGTACATGAAAAAATGCTCAGCATCACTAATCATCAGAGAGATGCAAATCAAAACTACAATAAGATATCATCTCACCCCAGTGAAAATGGCTTTTATAAAAATGACAGGCAATGACAGATGCTAGAGAGGATGTAGAGCAAGGGAAACCCTTGTACACTCTTGGAAGGAATGTGAATTAGTACAATCACTATGGAGAACGGTTTGGAGTTTCCTCAAAAAACTAAAAATAGAACTACCATATGATCCAGCAATCCCACTAGAGGGTACAGATCCAAAAGAAAGAAAACCAATATATCAAAGAGGTATTTGCACTCCCATGTTTATTACTGCACTATTCGAAATAGCCAAAATATATCAACCTAAGTACCCATCAAGAGATGAATGGGTCAAGAAAATGTGGTATATATACATAATGGATTATTATTCAGCCATAAAAAGAATGAAATCCTGTCATTTGCAGCAACGTGGGTGAAACTGGAGGTCATTAAGTGAAATAAGCCAAGCACAGAAAGACAGATATCACATGTTCTCACTTATAAGTGGGAGATTAAAAAAAAAAAAAAAGTAAGTCTAATGAAAGTAGAGAGTAGATTGGTGGTTACCAGAGGCTGGGAAGGGTAGGAAGGAAAGAATGAAGACAGGTTGATTAATGGGTTCAAATATACTGTTGGATAGAAGAAATAAAACCTAGTGTTAGATCAGGAGAGTGACTCTGGTTTACAATAATGTATTATAAGTTCCAAATTAGCCATAAAAGAATAGTTGTAATGTTTCTAACATGAAGAAAACACAAATATTTAGGGTAATGGGTATCCCAGTTATACTGATGTGATCTTTACAAACTATATGAATGTGCTAAATTACCATTCATACTCCAAAACTATGGACAACTATTATGCATAATTTAAAATCATTTTTAAAAAGTTTTTCTTTAAAGTGACCTTTTTCTGTAGGTCATTATATCCAAATTAAATACACCTTAACAAACAACAATGAATGATAATGTATAAAATCCTAAGTTTTGAAATTAAAGAGAATGCTTTATAAAGAGTAACAGATAATACTTTTATGTAAATGATAACATCTGTATTATTATGCTACCCAAAAAGAAACCTACAAAATGAGTTTTGGCTAAGGTAAAACAAAGTTTTTGGTAGAAAAAAAATCCTTTAGGAAATATGCTTGTAAAATCCCAGCTTATAAATCCTAGCTACTGGGTACATCTGTTTACAACATTTTTGAAGGATTATATTGGAACATTGAAGAAAGTGCAAGTAATCTGCCCAGATCTAATTGTAGTTAAAGTTATAATGTTATATTCAGCCTCTCAGTCAACTCATAATATTTTCTCTTTATGGACTGAAGTAAAATTGGTCAAGCTGGAAGATTCCTAATAAGTTTAATTCAGAGAATAACTGAATTTGAGTTCCAAAGAGACCAGAGAGGTCATCTATCTAGCCCAACCTTCCCTCTAATTTAGGAATCTCCTACAGCATCCTGACAGATGGGGCCACTCTCATTTACCTAAATGCACTGAGTGATGGAAAGTTCACAGATCTGTTAGGGGGCACATTCCATCGGTAAATAACCAGTTGATAGATGAGAACTCCTTCCAGCAACTTTAAATCAGCCATTCTAAAAATTCCACTAATCAGTCTTTCCATCATTATCAACACACATCCTACTCCTCTCTTCTACCCAACCACCCTACAAAAACTGAAGTTAATTACCATGGATCTTCCCTGCTCTCTCTCCAGCCAAGTTCTTCACAATGAAGCCAGAATCACTCTCGTAAAGCAAAACAAAGCCAGATTCTGTTCATACTAAACATCAAAATGCACAAAGAACAGAGTCCTAAAACTTCAATCTGTGCCTTAATAGGCACTGAGCCCACTCTCTCAGTTATATCACTCGGAGTCAGCGAGGTTACAGGCTCCATCTGTTTGGGGCCATGAAGTCTAGGGCGGACTGGGGATCCACTGGAAAAAGCAGAATGGAACTTAGTTCCATAGATCACAGACGTGTGCAAATTACACACTGTCCCCATTTCACCAAGCCAGGAGGCCACAGTGGATGTTACGGAAGGCAAAAAAGATATGCTGCCAGGCAACTCCTTCTCCCTGTCCATGGAGAACTGAAGAAGAGGGAGGAAATGAGTCACATCTGAAGACAGAGGGAAAATTTAACTGTCCAGATTAGGGGTCACACACAGATACCTTCAGAGCTATTTAAATGTATGAGCGAAGCCAGGCACGGTGGCTCATGCCTGTAATCCCAGCACTTTGGGAGGCTGACACGGGCGGATCACTTAAGCTCAGGAATTCAAGCCCAGCCTGGGCAACATCGTGAAACCTCATCTCTACAAAAAAAAAAAAAAAAAAAGAAACAAAGAAAAACAAAGAAAAACAAAAAGAAACACAGATATAGCTAGGTATGGTGGGGCATGCCTGTAGTCCCAGCTGCTCAGGAGGCTGAGGTGGGCAGATCGCTTGGGTCCAGGAGGTTGAAGCTGCAGTGAGCTGAGATAGCACCACTGCACCCCAGCCTGGGTAACAGTGAGATGCTGTCTCAAAAAAAAAAGAAAAAAAAAAGTCTGAGTGAAGCAGGCCTGACTGAGTCACGTAGTCTAAAGGCACAGAAACCACTTGTTTGCAAGTTAGACTTCTACAAGTATACTTCGGCACACATACAAGATATACCCTCTTCTATTTTTTTTTGAAGTTTGAAACATCTTTAGTTTTTCCACTACTACTATGGACATTGAAAAAAATAACTGTTTCAGTTTTCTCCTAATTCTACTAAAAGAAAACAACTTAAGTAAATGAAAAATGACAACTGACATTTGATGATGGGAAGACTGTGTGGAGTGGTGGGGACTGTGGCAAACCAGCCAACGCATGACCTAACCAAAAGGCCACCATCTACACAGCTTCAGCTATCTACCTCCAGCTGAGAAGGTAGAACCCAATGTTGCCAGATAATCCCACATTTTGAAGAAACACTAAAAATTTGGCCTTTTGTAAAATTCTTAGCTTTTAAATGCAGGCAATCAATTTAAATTTAGTTAACACAGTGATCAGGGATACATTTTCTAGGCCAAACAAAGTTATCCACAGCCCAGAACCAGCCCAAAACTCACCAGTTTGCAGCCTCTGCTGCAAATGACAAAATACAAACACAAAAATTTTCAATCCTAAAAAATATTTTAAATTAAAACAATAAGCAGTCCCAACTCCCTGACTTCAGAAAGCTAAATCCTAGGTTTCTGGGGGCATACAACCAACTTGGCCCAGGCAAGCAGATAATCAGGCATGAATTTGGAAAGGGGGTCTCTGACATACAAGCATTGAAAAGGACTGCAGAGGCCATGTCGTCTGCCTTCCTGGTGCATGGAGGAATCCTCTCTACAGAGCTCTTGATCTGCAGCCAACCAGTCTTCAGACACCATATCTGGCCCTGAGACGCTTATTATTGCAAAGAGGCACCATCTCATCTTTCCACAGCTCTATAGGAAAGTCTTCCTCACGTGAAACCCAACGTGGCCTTTCACTACTGATACCTGCCGGTCCTAGTGCTTCCTGCAGAGGCAGATCAGACATAGCATCCCTGCTTCCCCTTACACATGACATCTGCTCAGACACTTCAAGGTCGGAATTGGGTTCCCTGCTAAGCTTACCACTTGCTAAGCTAAGCCCACTCCCTTCATTATTACATACAGGATGCCATTTCCACACTCTCCCCAATGGCAATCACCTTCCTCTGGCCATCAACGTGCATCTTACATCTACGGTCTGGAGAAAGGGAAAGAAGGACACTCAGGATTATTAAGCACCTACACTGTGAGGTAAGCACCATGCCAGGAGTGTGACATACATTTTCATATTTAATTCTCACGGCAATCCTCTTTGAACTGTATTATTATCATTATTTTACAGATGAGGAAACTGAGGCCAAGCAAAGTTTAGCAATTTACTGAAGGCCACAAAACAAGCACAACTGGAAAACTCAAACCAGGTCTGATACCAAAAAGACAATTATATTGTTATATACACAGAAAATGGCATGTTTGCAAACAGTTTTATTGTCACTGTTACTTATTAAAAGTATAACTTATTATAAGCAAGTCTATTCTTTCTAGTGATCTCATGGACTGTTGTTTTCAATGCAAAACAAATTCTCCATGCAAACAAAACAAATTTCAAACTTGTGTTACCATTTAATGACCAGTACCCAAATATATATATATATACACACATATATATATGTGTATATATATATATACACATATATATATGTGTGTGTATATATATATATACACATATATATGTGTGTATATATATATATACACACATATATATGTGTGTATATATATATATACACACATATATATGTGTGTATATATATATATATACACATATATATGTGTGTATATATATATATACACACACATATATATATGTGTGTGTATATATATATATAATTTTTTTTTGAGACAGAGTTTCTTTCTTGTTGCCCAGGCTGGAGTGCAATGGTGTGATCTCGGCTCACCACAATCTCTGCCTCCCAGGTTCAAGTGATTCTCCTGCCTCAGCCTCCCCAGTAGCTGGGATTACAGACATGGACCACCACACCCGGCTAATTTTGTATTTTTAGTAGAGACGGGGTTTCTCCACGTTGGTCAGACTCGTCTTGAACTCCCGACCTCAGGTGATCCGCCTGCCTCGGCCTCCCAAAGTGCTGGGATTACAGGCATGAGCAAATATATTATTTTTAAACCTAATTTGTATATTGAATATATAAAAATCTGAGTATATACTAAATAAAACAGCAGAAATTCATGTAACCCCTATACTCACATACTTAATCATAATCATTCTACAAGGAAAATTTTATTACTCCCATTTTACATAAGAAGAAAGTGAAGCATCAAGAGGTTAAATAACCTACCCAGCTTGCATAGTGGCTCATGCCTGTAATCCCAGCACTTTGGGAAGCTGAGGCGGGCAGATCTCTTGAGCCCAGGAGATTGAGACCAGCCTGAGCAACATAGCAAGACCTCGTCTCTACAAATTATTAAAAAATTAGCCGGGCCCAGTGGCACGGGCCTGTGGTCCCAGCTACTCAGGAGTCTGAGGTGGGAGGATTGCTTGATCCTGGGTGGTCAAGGTTGCAGTCAGCCAAGGTCACATCACTGCACTCCAGCCTGGACAACAGAGCAAGACCCTGTCTCAAAAAAATAGCAATAATAACCTACTCCACGTCACTAGCAAGAAAATGTCAGAGACAGGATTCAGAGAACTCAGGCAGTCTGACTCCAAATAACTGTAGACCTTAGACTTCCCAAACAGTGTATTTCAGCCGCAGTTTTGAACATCGTTAAAGCATAAACACCTCTCCAAGGCTAATTAGATACTATTTTTGGATATGCCAATGTAGATGATAAAAAAAAGAAAAAGGTCAACACAAACAAAGCTTACCAATTAGGATCAAAATTTCTAGCTTTTATATTATATTTATAAATAAACCCAGAGATATTAGACAACTTCCTGTTTGCATGTAATCTAATGTTAAATTTGATCATAATGTGAAGGAAGAATTCACATTTCAAAAAAATGTTTAAACAGACAAACCTTTTAAATATCCTCCAGTGTGAATATCTCACCATGTGACATTGAGCAGTTTATACAATGAGCCTCATTTAACTGTTCAACTCATACATTCAGACAAAACATATCTGTTGTGCAACAGACCCTGTTGTGGGCTCTGGAGACAGGTGAGGAACCAGGCAGAGAAGGTTCCTGCCCTTGTGGAGCTTCTGCTCTAAGGAAGGCAGAGACAGACAACAAGCTGATACATAAATATGCAAAGGAGAAAACGATCAGTGAGGGACAAGGACTTTGCGGGGAACTAAGAGACTTTGCGTGGTAGCAGTGGCTGGGTGTCCTTTAGATTGGGTGGTCAGGGGTCCTTCAGAGGGAGTACTCTGAGCTGAAACCCAAAAAGCATGAAGCAATCAGCCAAGGAAAGCTGGGGCAATCTAAATCAAACAGCAGAAGGTTATGCCTGGGAAGGTTATGTTTATCTGAGTGTGCTTCAGCTAAGCACACATGAACTCCAGACACAGCAAACAGTCCGGGGAACTACCTGCCACCATTTCAAATGCCACTGGGGAACTGTTCAGCTTTCCTGCTTTAGTACTTAACCTGCGACACCAACACATCCAATTAGTAAAACACCTCAGTCGGAATGCAACAGCCTTAAGGTCACAGTTGGAATCTGACCTTTCTTCAGTGGCTTCCTAAAATCCACATCCCCCGAGGTTACCTGATCTTACAACTCCAATAAGAAATTATATGCTCTCTGTGTTCTCAAGCAAGAGGTGCTATTTGGTCTGGAGTTTAAGTGTGTGCTCTATCAGTATGTAGCACATAAAAGGATGGAAACAAGCTTCCCAGGATGCATCCTCTCCACCTAAGGTCCCAGAGTGGCCTGGCATACCCGTTTTCCACATTGAGTGGATCATCCAGCATACCCAATTAAATTGCTTTTGTAATAATCCACTGAGCTCTGGAGCCCTGTTGCTTGCAGGAACCTCAATTATCAGCATTCGGCAAACCTACTTTGGCTTTCCCCACTCAACTTCTCATACAAAGTGCAATTAACAGAGCTACGTGAGAATGTGGTGATTAAGCAAAGACATACAGACTGACATATACTTTTAAAGTCTTTGAGATATATAAGTGCCTCAAACTTACCCACAGAGGAGTGTGGAGGACACTTAGTGTAATCATTCATTCATCCAGAATGAGCTGGCTGAAGGTATCCTTGTCATTCATACACATAGCCCTGGCAAAATAAAACAAAAACACAGAGGCAGTGAGAAATAATTTTTCAAAATCAGATTTTTATAATTAAAGCTCAGTTTCTCAGCATTCTGTTTTATCTTGGGCTTGATACAAGAAGGGAGAATCTGAAAAAGAAATCAAGAGTTAAGTGATTAACTATAAAGGAAATAAGGTCTTCCCATATCCTAACTGGAGAAGCAGATTTACTGTAGATTTACTGCTTCATTCCATAATGTCATGACTGAACCATTTGAAGATAGAATGCATGGAGGGAGGGGAGAGAGAAATAAATATAGATGATAAGTAGACAGGAGATGGATAGATGGATGGATGGACAGACGGACTGACGGACAGACTGATGGATGGATGGATGATTGACTGATAGACAGAGCAAGCCTACTATGACCAAGCCACTACTCCAGACGCTAGAAATAAAGCAGTGAATAAGAGAGAAAATCTCGCTCTCACTGAGCTCCATTCAAATAGAAATATACAGTTCAATAAATAAATAAGAAAAATATCCTAGAGTGATATAGGCAATGCAGAGTCAATAGGGCAATGAGATAGTGAGTGACAAGTGGCTAAATAAAATGGAAAGATTAGGAATTGGCTCTCTGAAATGACAACTAGCTTGAAATCTGAATGGTATTTGAACTTAGGGAAATGATCCCCCAGGCAGAGGGATCAGCTAAGAAACACCATGTCTTGAGCCATTATTATGGATTCTGGAGCA
Organism: Symphalangus syndactylus; assembly: GCF_028878055.3. NCBI lineage: Eukaryota > Metazoa > Chordata > Mammalia > Primates > Hylobatidae > Symphalangus > Symphalangus syndactylus. The sequence continues at coordinate 132,887,364 of NC_072424.2, read as the reverse complement.
GAATCAGAATTTCATAACTTATTAAACAGATGAGGCCAGACATGGTAGCTCATGTCTATAATCCCAGCACTTTGGGAGGCTGAGGTGGGTGGATCACTTGAGGTCAGGAGTTTGAGACCACTCTGGCCAACACGGCAAAACCCCATTTCTACTAAAAACACATAAATTAGCTGAGTGTGGTGGCTTGTGCCTGTAGTCCCCACTACTTGGGAGGCTGAGGCAGGAGAATCGCTTGAACCCAGGAGGCGGCGGTTGCAATGAGCTGAGACAGTGCCACTGTACTCCAGCCTGGGTGACAGAGAGACTCCATCCCCCCACACACCAACCCCTCCCCCCCCCCAAAAAAAAAACAGGTGGTTTCTGGATCCTCTCCTATTATAGAGAATAATACTTTCTTCCTGTATTTGATATGCTACCTGGTTATATATTAAAATTCATGGTCCATTAGTCAACAATCAGAAAGTACCTCTTTTTTTCATTGTTTAAAATGTGAAACAGACTGCTTTCAGAGTGAGACTTACCTTTTTAGAAGGCATGATATTAACTCTGTGATGTACACAAGATACTGTATTATGGCAATAACCATGTGTCCTTAACCCAGAATGCAGTCCTTGATAAAGAATGCAGACTTTAGGGCAGGGCTGTCCAATCTTTTGGCTTCCCTGAGTCCCACTGGAAGAGAAACTGTCCTGGGTGCCACCTAAAATATATCAACACTAATGATAGCCAATGAGCTTTTAAAAAAAATCGCAAAAAACGTCTAATAATGTTTAAAGAAATTTTATGAATTTGTGTTGGGCTGCATTCAAAGCCATCCTGGGCTGCAGGTGGCCCACAGGCCATGGGTTAGACAAGCTTGCCTTAGAGCAAGGGGATTAAGATTGGAGTTCAAACCCCAGCCACTCCATGACCACCTCAGTGAGCTCAGCCCAGTTCTTTAGATAGTCTGAGCCTCTGGTTTCTTCAACTATAAAATGGAAATATGATCTACACTACAGGGTTATTCTAACTAAGTATTTAATGAAATAATGCACATAAAATACTTAATAAATTGCTTGAAACATGTGACATACTCAAAGCAGCAAAAAACCACAACTAGACTTTCACTGTAAATAGTCACTATTGAGAAAGGTTTAACTATCATAATGACTCATGCTATAGAAATACACCTACATGGGGTCCAGGTGCGGTGGCTCATGTCTGTAATCCCAGCATTTTCAGAGGCCGAGGTGGGTGGATCACCTGAGGTCGTGAGTTCGAGACCAGCCTGATCAACATGGAGAAACCCCATCTCTACTAAAAATACAAAAAATTAGCCAGGCGTGGTGGCACATGCCTGTAATCCCAGCTACTCCAGAGGCTGAGGCAAGAGAATCGCTTGAACCTGGGAGGCGGAAGTTGCAGTGAGCGAGATCATGCCATTGCACTCCAACCTGGGCAACAAGAGCGAAACTACATCTCAAAAAAAAAAAAAAAAAAAAAAAAAAAGAAAAGAAAAAGAAAAACACCTAATACACCTATATAACCTGGCATAGTAAAAAGAACAATTTTCATTTATAGGATATCAGGATTGGGGTGGACCTTTTAAAACCCACCCATTTCCCTCATTCTACAGGTGAGAATTTAAAACTCAAAGAGGTAGTGTGATTTGCCCAAGGTGACATAATTAGCTCAGAGAACATTTTCAGAAATTTGTTATATCTGGTCAAGAATGCCTACCTCATAGAATACATTCCATATTTATTTAAAACTTTTAAATTCACTTTGTCATTAACCCAGTATGGACAAATTTTTTATTTTATTTTATTTATTTAATTTTTTAGATAGAGTCTCACTCTGTCATCCGGGCTGGAGTGTAATGGCGTGATCTCAGCTCACTGCAACCTCTGTTTCCTGAGTTCAAGCAATTCTCCTGCCTCTGCCTCCCAAGCAGCTGGGATTACAGGCACCCACCACCATGCCTGGCTAATTTTTGTATTTGTAGTAGAGACAGGGTTTCACCATGTTGGCCAGGCTGGTCTCAAACTCCTGAGCTCAAGTGATCCACCCGCTTCAGCCTCCCAAAGTGCTGGAATTACAGGCGTGAGCCACTGCACTCAGCCGAAAAAAATATTTTCAAATGATAATAGAAAACTGAATCAAGCTTCACTAGACTCTGTCTAAATACATCATACTGACAATCTTTAAAAACCAAGACTTGTAATATTTTACTGATGGCTTCATAAATGATTTACTAACTGAAAACTATAAAATATAAGATCTGCCATATTTTAATGTTTCCAATGATAATAATGTTGGATCTCGAGCATCTGTTACATGACAGAACTTTCCACATATTCATTCCAAATGCCATGTTATTTCATGTTTTTTGGTTTCTATGCCTTTGCATATTCTGTTCTCTACAGGAACATCTCCCTGGAGAACTCCTCATTACCCTTCAGACCCGGCTTAACTGTCTCTTCCTCTGATCACCTACCGTCATACCCCAAAACTCACAGGGTTATCGCTCCCTCCTTCACCTCACCACTCTTTCTGATACAGGCAATTGCCTCGCAATTATTTCTTTTTCACTCATCTGTCTCCTTTACTAGAATTCACTTATCTTTCCCCTTTACCAGAAATGCTTTGAAAGTGAAGTACTTTGTTTCCCTGGTACCTGACACAATTCCTTACTCATGGGTGCTTAATAAATGTGTTCATGAAATAACTGATTCATCAAATTGCTAATACAACGTGATTAAGATGTGGCTTGGCTTGCTTTTCCATCATATCGCCATAACTTGAGTTAAAGAGGAAGCTGCAGCTTAACTACTGGTCATTTTGGTGGTTTTTGTTGGTTTTTTTTTTTTTTTTTTTCCCAAGATGGAGCCTCACTCTGTTGCCCAAGCTGGAGTGCAGTGGCGCGATCTCAGCTCACTGCAACCTCTGCCTCCCAGGTTCAAGCAATTCTCCTGCCTCAGCCTCCTGAGTAGCTGGGATTACAGGTGCCCGCCACCACACTTGTCTAATTTTCGTATTTTTAGTAGAGATGGGGTTTTGCCATGTTGGTCAGGCTGGTCTCGAACTCCTGACCTCAGGTGATCCACCCGCCTCAGCCTTCCAAAGTGCTGGGATTACAGGCGTAAATCGCCACACCCGGCCAACTACAGGTTATTTTGGATGGAAATGATTTTAAGCAGGATTATAGAATATTTAAGCTTAGATCACACTGACTTCATCCCTGTTCACTTTGCAGATGAAGAAAGTGAAGTCCAGTAACGATCAAGCAGACCTCTCATGCAGACAGCGGGAAAGAGCTAAGACTAGAACTTTCCAACAGCTACATCAGCTCTGTTTCCAGCATGACAAGTTACTGGTTCCAAGAATGCTCTTCCTTGGATCTCAGCGCCTTCCTCACGACCCTCTCTGCTTCCCTCATGTGCTCCAGTGCCACGTGAACAATAAAGCTTCATTGAGCTGGACTGCAATCCAGCAAGTGGCTATTCTTTCAACAGTGGAGACTGGGCTTCGCTGCCAGGGAAGGTCCCATTTTAAGGGAGAATTCGCAGTGGGCCGGGACTGCAATATCTTGTGACCACAGAAAAATCAAACAGGGCACCTTGAGTACGTGAGTCTATGAGATCCAAGGTGGTGCTAGGTAAACTATATCTATAATAAAACTCAAGCAATGCTATGCTTTTGCTTACACAAAGAGTGCTTGTATCTCTCACAGCACATAGGTGCCATGTGTGGACAGAGTCATCAATCAACAGATTGATGGCTCATGCTTTTATCAGCATGAAAACCAGCCAGTCCCGCAGCCTTGGAGCTGCCTGCTTGCACCATGACATCAGTGTAATTTTAATTTAACGTGAACACACCTTACATTCTTTTCCCTTGAGCTTTGTGATGAAAAGTGGTTATATTTTTACAGTGCTAGGGATTCTGCCCCATGCCCTACTCGAAAGCTGAATATAATCCAGACCTTCAACTGCATCACAAAGTCTTTTTTTTTTTTAATGGCCACATATAAGAAATACTACATGATTAGTCAATCTAGAAGCCTACTGCCAAGGACTGGGTGAAGTTCAGAGTGCCCAGAGTTTATAAAACTTTCATTGCCAGGTGAACCAGTGTGCAAGCCCACAGTGCTCAGCACAACTGTCCATGCAGGTCAACGAGAAACGGTGGGGAAGGAAAGAGAAAGTTACTACTTACCCTGTGCCCTTCAAACGTGCCTCCCACCTCCACCCTAACTACGTAAGTAGAATGCATTTGTTACTAAAAATTTTCTCTCGAATTCATGCCTTCTTCAAATTATATCTTCTTTGTAGCCACCATCTCCGTGAATTTAAAACATGTTTTAAAGTTGCTGGTTTTACTTTAGCCTCGTTATCAGCTAGGCAGCTTATCAATTCAGAGATTCGACTCAATGTTTGTAAGAAAACAATACAGAAAGTGGGATGTTTTCCAGGACTGGGAGTGAGAAATGTAACTCCCATCTCCCTTAACCCCTCCTGTGACCCAGGTTTGTAGGATGTAACTGGGCCCTCCAGAGTCTCCATTTACAGGTGGATTACTTATTATCTCATCACTCAGGGCCCGTAGAGATTTCAGACATAATGAACAAACCATTCTGTGACTCTTATTCCAAAGCATTAGGTAAGACTACATCATAATGTGGTATGCCTTAAATAACAATTTTCGCCAGCCTCCCACGTCCACACTAATGCACTGTTCCTGCACAAAGAACTAATGGAATCAGATGCTGCCCTCAACAAAGGAAAATTGTAGAGGTACCCAGTAGACTATAGAATGGGAGAGAAGCTGCCATTCATGACAAAGGGATGACTAATTACAATGAAAACAGCAAGTTTCAGTCTATCCTCCCCAAAGGACAGACTTCTATACACATGGAGTACAGTATTTACTGTGTACTATAAGCCAAGTTACAAAAAGACCATTGTTATTTATAAAACAGCCCATGTGAAACACCAAAAAAAAAAAAAAATCAATGACCAGCTAGAAGGAGAACAAGGTATATCCATTTTGTTCACTGCTCTCCCAAGGCTGGTGGTCACATCAGCCAATCTGGCTTCTGTTTAGAGTAAGTCTTTCCTGGGAGTCCCACAAGGGTTCACGTATCCAGTGACAAAACTCAAGGATACAAAAGTTAGCACTATTTTTTAGTTAATGACATTCAATTCAAGAAGTATTTGTTGAATATCTATTCTGCTCAAGTCACTATGCGAAGTGCTGGAAATACGATGGTGACACAGCTTGCTTCTGATCTTGCCTGTACACAAGCCGTTAGTCCCAACACGTGTGGTGGGGAACATGGTTGGGGGCAGGGGTAAGAGGCTGTGAAGTGGCTCCTACCCCACCAGAGTGGCCCCTATCCCTGTCTTCAAGTAAGACTCGAATACAAGAATAGTAACACTCACAGCACAAAAATTACCCACATGCAGTGCCCCAGGTAGATCAGAATGGATCTTTCTCCACTAGGATCCTATTCATGTTTTAAAACAGGTCAGTAAGTTCTCTGACACTCCTCTTAGGAAGGGGAAGTGGGCAGCCCTATGCCCCCTTCACCTCGATTCTGCTTCAACCTATATAGTACAGCCAACGTGACACTAGGATTTCCATGGCTGGGCCAGAAAATGCCAGGAGGTTTACGCCTGGTTCTCTTGGTGCATTTGCCCTGAAGCCCTAAGGCTACATATATCTGGTTTTGTATGTCATCTGTTGCCACATTGTCCAGCATATATGACTTTACTTCTGGAAATACTATGCCATCCCTTGCCAAGACAAAAGAAATTGACTTAGCATTGGTATCTAAAAGCTGCCACTGAATTCTGGCTTCCAGACAGAGGGATGATCCTTATCCAGTTGACAGACAAAACTCACTGTGCAAAGTGACTTTCTTCATTAGGGAACAGCAATATAATAATCCCTCATCACTTCCAAATGAACCACACCATCCATGCCCCAAGAATTACACATATTTAGTATCTGGGAAGGCTTGTGCAATATTTACAACATGCACCATGTTTATGGCAGCAGGCTAGTCCGGTGGACAACAGGGGCAGACAATCACGTTGCACATTAGCAATAAAGCTGCACGGGGCCAGGAGACCAGCTGCGCGGCTGCGGCAGTAAATGCCTGCTTCCCTCTTCCTCCTTCCTATGAAATAAGTGCCTTGCCCATCTCTCTCTCTCTCTTTTTTTTTTTTTTTTTTTTTTTTGAGACAGTCTCACTCTGTTGCCCAGACTGGAGTGCACTGGCACGATCTCAGCTCACTGCAACCTCTGCCTCCAGGGTTCAAGTGATTTTCCTGCCTCAGCCTCCTGAGTAGCTGGCATTTCAGGTACGTGCCACCATCCCCAGCTAATTTTTGTACTTTTAGTAGAGACGGGGTTTTGCCATGTTCACCGAGCTGGTCTTGAACTCCTGACCTCAGGTGATCCACCTGTCTTGGCCTCCCAAAGTGCTGGGATTACAGGCGTGAGCCACTGTGCCCAGCCTCATCTCTACTTCTTTTCCAGCCCTGTCAATCAATACTCAGAACCATCTCATCATCAGTCCTGGCATCTGTTCAAAGAGAGATGAGGCAAGAGAAGAAAGAAGGAATAAGACTCATAAACAAATAGAAGAGAATGACTTTGGGGAGGGAGTGTTACAAAGTAGCAGGGTCTCTGAATTATCCCTTCCATATCCCTCACCATCTGTCAGAACCTCCCACCTAGTTAGCTTCACCAATACGAGCTCCAAGTATAGTAAGCCTCTCTCTCTACAACAGGCAAAATACTCTACTTTTAAACAGCTAAAGGAACTACCAAAAGACGTGATATCTATCCATTCACTAAAGGAACAGCTTGCACTTCTACGATATTTTTTTTTATTGGGGTTTTTTTGGGTTTTCTGAGATGGAGTTTTACTCTTGTTGCCCAGGCTGGAGTGCAATGGCTCAATCTTGGCTCACTGCAACCTCCGCCTTCTAGGTTCAAGTGATTCTCCTGCCTTAGCCTCCCAAGTAGCTGAGATTACAAGCGTATGCCACCACACCCGGCTAATTTTGTATTTTTAGTAGAGACAGGATTTCTCCACGTTGGTCAGGCTGGTCTCGAACTCCTGACCTCAGGTAATCCACCCACCTCAGCCTCCCAAAGTATTGGGATTACAGGTGTGAGCCAGAGTGCCGGGCCTATTTTATTTAGTTAGTTAGTTTTTAGAGACAGGGTCTTGCTCTGCTGCCCAGGCTGGAGTGCAGTGGCATGATCATGGCTCACTGCAGCCTCTCCTTCCCAGACTTAATCAATCCTCCTGCTTCAGCCTCCTGAGTAGCTGAGACTATACATATGCACCACCAAGCCAGGCTATTTTTTTATTTTGTGTAGGGACAAGGTCTCACTATGTCACCCAGGCTGGTCTCGAATGTTTGGTCTCAAGTGATCCCCCCACCTCGGCCTCCCAAAGTGCTGGGATTACAGGTGTGAGCCACTGCGCCTGGCCTATTAGTACAATATTATCCTTTTCTTTACCCCATCCTTAGATTGAGCAAAGTGCTTCTTTTCAGTACTGAGGCAGGATAGGGATGAAAGAGGTGAATAAATAAAACCAAATGGGGGACCACTGAATAACTACTGAGGCAGAAGACTGGCATAACAGCTGATGAAAAAGGTGGCTTGAGCGAGAATAAAAATGCAAGCAGCAGCTACCCTACAAGAGGGATTCAAGTGCTCCTTAAGGGAGAGTCAGGGGGAAAAAAATGAGAGATTTACTGACCTGACAACAAGAAAGAAACATTCACACATCATTTGAAAGGGCAAGCACCAAACAAATTCCTCAACCACTTTTGTATCAAGCAGTGTGTTCAAACCTTTCACGGAGGCTGAGCCATCTCTATGGAACTGTGGGTTAAACAGCCCTCAACAAGTACCTGTGGAATAAGTGGCTTTCGGGGAGCCTCTGCCTACCTGGGCTCTGTGTGAATGGTTCCCAGAAGTTAACCAAGGCTGGACAGGGACTCCTAGCTTTATCTCAGGGCTCAGTTGACTGAGCCAGGTGCATTTCCCAAAGGGTAACTTTACCTCATTCCAAGACTAGACATAATTTCTGAAAAGTGGCACGTTATGGGAAAAATACATTATGGCTTTTTTTTTTTTTTTTTTCTCAGAAGACTCATTTATAATAAAGACAGTGTGACCAATGATCCCTTTCACAATGCCTTGAAAGTAGATAATTGTTGAATGACTGTAAGTACATGCGGGGGGAGGGGAATGAGTGAATCAATGAAGGAAGAAACAAACAAATGTATGGGCAGATGGAGATGCCAGTCATTTCTGTGGTCACAGAATCCCTGGACTTCAGCAGAATCTGGAAAGATCTGTTCTCAAAGGCTCTAATGCTACAGGCTGCCACAAACGACACCAAGGGTGGTTAAAATATTTTACCCTCCTGATTTTTCAAAGCTGTCACACTTTTCCTTCCTGTAGACAAAGCAAAAGCTAACGATCCACTAAACAAAGAAATATTTCCTGACTGGCCCCCTCACTGTGGACCTCCAGGAAACAATGATTTCAGAGGCATGAGCTTAGCTGAGAAAGTGAGTGCTACAGACCTCGCCAGAGAAGACTCGAGCTCATCCCAGACAATGTACATTTCAAGATCTACTTCAACTGTCATCCTGCCCTCTCGGGACATCTCACAGGTTCATCCCAAGACTGGGGATATTGGTCAGGATGGGAAGTATTATTTCCAAAGCTACTTTATAGCAACATACTAACTGTACTTTCTGGGTAACTTAAAAGGCACCATCCTTGACCTGGCACTTGAATATGCCATGTTGCGGCTGGGCACAGTAGCTCACGTCTATAATCCCAGCACTCTGGGAGGCTGAGGTGGGCGGATCACGAGGTCAGGAGTTCGAGACCAGCCAACATGGTGAAACCCCGTCTCCACTATAAATACAAAAATTAGCTGGGCATGGTGGTGCACACTTGTAATCCTAGCTACTCAGGAGGCTGAGGCAGGGGAATCGCTTGAACCTAGGAGGCGGAAGTTGCAGTGAGCAGAGATTGTGCCACTGCACTCCAGCCTGGGGGACAGAGCAAGACTCTGTCTCTCAGAACAAAAAAAAAAAAAAAAAAAAAAGATGCCACGTTGCTTTACCTAAACTTCTGTCCAAAGCCAAATATCTCAGAAAAAGAAAAGCTGTGGTTATATACCTTGCCCACGAAATGTAGTTTTGTAATAAATTCTCTCTTAAGCACTCTCCGTAAGTGTTTTCATTTCCTCCCACTGACAACCAGTCCAAGGGAGATAAAGAGGCACCAGCCCACTGAGAAGGCCCTTGTGATACCTGTGTCAGCAGTATGGACATCAGAGATAAGGTTTTGAACAATGCTAACGAGGATAAAGCTGACAGCCACAGGGTGGATAACGTGCCTCTCTGGAAAGCGAGAAAAACACTTGACAGAGGGCTACTTTGGGTTTCGATTCATCAATGAATTTTGTTGAAAGGAACACATGAGAGTTTCCAGGGGTCAGAGAGCTGTTCCTGTTTCATTCTACCATTATCAGAACGATCCAAGCAGCAAATCCAAATAAGAAACTTTTGGGGTTTTTTCATGTTTTTTGTTTTTTGTTTCTGAGACAAAGTCTTGCTCTATTAACCAGGCTGGAGTGCAGTGGCGCAATCTCGGCTCACTGCAACCTCTGCCTCCCAGTTTCAAGCGACTCTCCTGCCTCAGACTCCTGAGAAGCTGGGATTACAGACACGCGCCACCATGCCCAGCTGATTTTTTGTATTTTTAATAGAAATGAGATTTCACCATGTTAGCTAGGCTAGTCTCGAACTCCTGACCTCAAGTGATCCACCCGCCTAGGCCTCCCAAAGTGCTGGGATTACAGGCGTGAGCCACTGCGCCTGGCCTCTATCAGAAATTGTTTGAACAAAGCAAATGCTAGGACCCATAAAGAGTCAGCTCCAAGTTTCACAAGATGAACATCTGAACCCCCAGCTGTACTGACTATAGCTGACAAGTCACTCATTTCACATGCAGTAACATTTGTCCCAATTTCTAGCAAGGTTGCTGTGCTAGGCACTGTGCATTAATTACACAAGGAGGAATCAGGCACAGCACCAGTTATCAAAGGACCTAGAGCCAAAGGGGAAAAAAAGACAGCAAAGACATCTGACAAATGCCAGAAAGAGGCAAGATCAACTGGCCATCTGGGTCCAGGTGAGGTGGCTCACGCCTGTAATCCCAGCACTTTGGGAGGCCAAGGCAGGAGGATCACCTGAGGTCAGGAGTTTGAGATCAGCCTGGCCAACATGGTGAAACCCAGTCTCTACTAAAAATACAAAAATTAGCTGGGCATAGTGGCGGGTGTCTGTAATCCCTGCTACTCGGGAGGCTGAGGCAGGAGAATCACTTGAACCCAGGAGGCGGAGGTTGTAGTGAGCCGAGATTGCGCCACTGCACTCCAGCCTGGGAAACAGAGTCAGACTCTGTCTCAAAAAGACAAAAACAAAAAAACAAAGATAAACTGGTCATCTGGAATGTGGGAAAGAAACTACCCTTGGTTTACAAAAAAAAAAAAAAAAAAGACAAACACAACAAAATCCATTAAATGTATCTGAAACAGGATTTCAGGCAGCAATAACCACTAAGATCATCAAGTCAAACTAGAGGAAGACATATTTGGGATCCAGCTTAAAGGGAGAAGCAAACAAAACACACCTAATGGAAAACATCAACTTCTGTAATGAAACAAACTTCAGAACTTTAAAAAGGATTTGGAGAGTGTGTGGAATCTACTTCCAGAGAGATAAAGGCAGATGCTGCACCCATTAAATGAGAGGAGGCTGGGATCAGGAAAGATTGCCTGCCAGAGGCTGTTAGATCACCGAGCATGAGAGCACCTCTCCTGGGTGGGGGTTCAGACAGAGGAGGGATGATGTCAGGGCAGAGCTGGAAAGCCTTGCTGGCTGGCCTGGCCTTGAAGAATGTGTCCAAGTTGGACGTGAGGAACCAGGGAGGCCCAGCATCCCCATAAGGAGGACAGGATGGGTAAAGTGACAGAGAAACCAGGAAGCCTGAAGCCACAAAAGATACAGAGAAGCACCAAGTCTGATGGTCCCATGCGTGACGTGAGTACAAGGAGAAAAGCAGATCAGGATGCCTAATGCTGGCAGCTACTAAAGTCCAAGCTGTCACTTGTGCTTTTTTCATTAAAGTGAACTCGAGGCTGGGCGCAGTGGCTCACACCTGTAATCCCAGCACTTTTGGAGGCCTAGGCGGACAGATCGCTTGAGTCCAGGAGTTCATGACCAGCCTGAGCAACATGACAAAAGCCCATTTCCACAAAAAATAAAAAAAATTAGCCAAACATGGTGGCATATGCCTGTAGTCCTAGCTACTTGGGAGGCTGAGGTAGGAAGATCACTTGAGCCCAGGAGGAGCCATGACTGCACCACTGCACTCCAGCCTGAGTGACACAGTGACACCCTGTCTCAAAATAAAAAAAGTCAAGGTGGAAAGCAGAAGTCAGACGTCGACAATCAGTGAGCCCCTCCCACAGCACTACACTGTCACCATTAATCAATATTGAGCAAGGATTAATTGCAAAGCAGTTACATGTTACATCATTACTTGTTAAATCCTAAAGTGTGTTTTCAAAGTAGAAAGAGCTCATTCATAAGAATGCCAGCCACATGAATCAACAGGCCAGTGAGGCGCTACAGGCAAACCCCAGGTCTGCCACTTGGTAGGGTTTGGGTCACTTACCTGTCTCTCTACAACTAATCTCCCCCCTGCAAAATGAAAACAATTACGCCCACCCTCCAGGACTTCTGTGAAAACAAAATGAGAAAATATCTTTCAATTACCTGACACAGTGCCCTATGACAAGTTAAGAAAGTTAAATAATAAATGTTAGTTCTCTCCTCCCATCCTGGTTTCTCTAATCGTTGCCATGAAATGCAGGCTTTCTTCCATAGTAAGCAGCACTAATAAAACCTTCGAAATATTTTTAACAAGCGCAAGGCTAACAAGATGACTCTGTAATACCAAGGCCAGGCCTAAACGTCCGTTACTAACAAATACTGAAACCCTTTTTAAAAAATATTTCTCTAGGAACTGAGTAAGTGAGTAAATTGTACGTCAAGGGAAAATTGAGAAGGCAGCACAATGGGACTTAGAGATTGCTGTGCTTCAGTATCTATAGTAATATTCTAAAAGTATTTTCTCAATATTCTCAAATCAATAGCAATTACATTATTTAGGGCACTGAGGCTTCCTCCAACCCCAGGCTAGCATGGAAGCCTTCTGAATGGTCAAGTTATTATAGATCCTTTTCTGAATTGAGCCTAAGGCTAAGCCTATAGGGTTCCTGTTCTTTAAAAAAAAAAAAAATTACCTATCACTAAAAAGAGTAGTGAACATGCTTTAGGAGTTTATAGAATAAACAGCTTCCTGTTTTTCAAGCCCAATGTACAATAAACTATGGGAATTATTGATAAATTAGCATGAGTTATGACAAATGTATTCATAAACTTTACGTATGTGAAATAAAAGGAATTTGTAGAAAAGGATATGAATTTCGACCAGGCGCTATGGCTCATGCCTGTAATCCCAGCACTTTGGGAGGCCAAGGAGGGTGGATCACCTGAGGTCAGGAGTTCGAGACCAGCCTGGACAACATGGCAGAACTCCATCTCTACTAAAAATACAAAAATTAGCCAGGCATGGCGGTACACGCACGTAATCCCAGCTACTCACTTGAACATGGGAGGTGGAGGTTGCAGTGAGCCACAATCACGTGCCACTGCACTGCACCATCAGCCTAGGCGACACAGCAAGACTCTGTCTAAAAAAAAAAAAAAAGAAAAGGATGTGAATTTCAAACATTGAGTAGCAGGGATGTGACTAAGGGTTTGACCTACGTTATATTTTCAGGATTTTGCTGTTCTTGTAGTTGTCCACCCAGCAACCAATCCCCACCTCTCTCAGTAAACAAATTAGAAAGTCCATACCAATTAGCATCAAATTACAATTACTAGGCCTAAATTCTTTGTACTTCCCCCTAAGCCATAATTGCAGAATTTCCTTCTACTGAAAGCATTTCAGACCTTTAATTTTAATTACTTCGGCATGGAATCAGCAACATATTTCCCACAGGCATTTTATTACCTATTATTTCATAAGGATGAATAACTAAGACCTCAATGAGAAAATGACTGTAGATGGTGCAGGGTGGGAGGAGGATGACACCCACATTTATTGATTTTTGGAATGCCACAGAGGAATATCATTTGAGCCGAGATGTCAGGTCCCTGAGCGAATGCTCCACCCACTCCCACCTCTCAAGCCACCCCAGGAAGCTCCGTCCCCCATGCCTCACGCCCCAACCCAATTATTATGAAGGATCTGAAACTTTTTGAGCACCAACATGACACCACAAGTGGAAAATTCTGCACCTGACCTCGTGAGACAGGTCGCAGTCAAAACGCAGACGCTTCTAGTCAAAACACAGCGTCGCAGGTGGAGACTGAAAACCTGCCGTCTGTTGTTGGTTTAACAGCTGATGTGGGTATTCGGGGGATGCTACACTGTTGCTTCGCTACACCTTATTTTTTCAGTGTATTGATTGTATGTCGTATGAATAAGTGTAAGAAAATGATCACTTATCAGTAATCATACGAATTAAGGAATAATGGTGATAGTATACAACCACAGATTGTTCACATGGATGGCAGAAATAGTGACACCTTTGCTTTCTGGCAGCAGTTCAATGTACATTAACTTTGTTTCATGCACAAAATTCTTTCAAATATAAAATTACCCTCAGGCTATGCGTATAAGGTATCTATGAAACATAAACAAATTTCATGTCTAGATTTGGGTAACATCCCCAAGCTATCTCATTATGTACATGCAAATATTCAAAAATCTGAATAATTCAAAATCCAAAACACTTCTGGTCCCAAGCATTTCAGATAAGGAATCTTCAACCTTTATTCTCTCCTTCTGTGTTATTACACACTAATTCTTTTTGTCAAATCTTGTTTTCACCTCATTCAAAATCCTAGGGACTCCCCCAGTGGGATCGGGGGAGGAAAGCTATGGTAGGGTCACTGTGGCCCAACCCTTAAGAAAAGTAAAATAAAAACACAAGGATGACAGCTGTCTTGAAGAGTTGGTTGTTGGTTATGTTTGGTTTTCATTCCCAAGTAACAACACAAAGGCCAATATTCCATTTAGCTTATCGTCATCTAGCTACAACAGACCACAGCTACATTAAAAATGTTCCTATGATCACTAGCACGGTTTTGAAAACACTCTGTACTATTAATAATTATGCAGAGAATTTTTCTTTTTACTTTGTCCAACTTGAACATTTAATCCAACCCAGCCTCCCCTCGCCTCCTACATTTAGTCCCTTCCCACCATGAGAGAGTAACCTGGAGTAGCCAGGATTGCATTCCCAGCCCACTGCCCTCTGGCCCGTACCACGCCTTGCCACCCTGGTCCAGAGCCGCAGCTGCACCCACTGTCCTTATCCAGAATTGCATCAAGATCCATTCACCACTCACCATTTGACCAGCTGCCCCTCCACCCTCTGACTCCCCAACGCTGTGGTCAGAGGCCCCATCTCCACCTCTACTGACAATCCTCAGAGGTTCTGTTTTTTTTTTTTTTTTTGAGACGGAGTCTCCACCCAGGCTGAATCCTCAGAGGTTCTAACGCTATTTCAAAGACCACTGGGATCAGCTCAGAAGACTAAAGTGCATCAGTGACTTTGGGAACTAACAGCCTCTTAGTCCCTTGGAAAGAACATAATAAACATACAAGAAAAAGCCTTCTTGATAATAATTTGGAAGAACGTTTGAAATAAGCTTATCATTACAGGCTAAGTGCGGTGGCTCACGCCTGTAATCCCAGCACTTTGGGAGGCCAAGGCAGGCGGATCACCTGAGGTTAGGAATTCAAGACCCACCTAGCCAACATGGCGAAACCCCGACTCTACTAAAAATACAAAAATTAGCCAGGTGCGGTGACGGACATCTGTAGTCCCAGCCACTCAGGAGGCTGAGGCAGGAGAATTGCTTGAACCCAGGAGGCAGAGGTTGCAGTGAGCCAAGATCACGCCATTGCACTCCAGTCTGGGCGACAGAGCAAGACTCCATCTCAAAAAAAAAAAAAAAAAAAAAAAAAAAAGCTTATCATTACTTTAAATTAATTAAGTAAAATTAATATTCTTAAACCTTATACAGATATTTTAAAGTCATGGTGCGCTATTTTACAAAGGACAACTTTAGAACTTAACTCTGATATGGAGAAGTCAAAATTAAGTTTGTCATTAAGAATTTTCTTTTCATTAGATCCCTTGTATCCATATCAACAAATCAATAATAATATCAGGTATTGCTGAGGCATGACAGTGCATGATTGAAGTAGGACATGGTATCATAATGGTGTCATCAGTACAGGATAGCAACTGTGGTGCATCTGGGTTGAGATCACAAATCAGTATCTTGGCTCAAGTGTTGAGCTCCCAACAAGTTGCTCTGGGGCAGGCACCCTTACGTCTCTCCCCCCATCCAGAACATTGTATTTTCCACCTACCAGCCTCAAAGGGATTTTGTGAGGATTACCAATGTCTGAAAGATCTTTCATCTTTGAGATGAAAGGTCCTAATGAGTATTTTGTTGAGAAGCACTCCCACTCTGCCCTGTAGGAAGGTTCCAAACTCCTCTTCTAAGGGTATCTACTGCAGGTAGGAAAACACTACGTTTGAAGTAGAAATCATAATAGACTTTTAATTATAAGCAAGTGGGGTAGCTCGCTGTTAAGCAGAGACCAGAGACTCCTCAATTCTTTTTTTTTTTTCTCAGCTGCTCTGGTGGGTGTGGCCTGGAGCCTCACTTTCGTGCTCCGTAAGTCCAGGTTAGGCACTCAAAGCCACTATGAGAAGCAGGGTTTATAATGAGAGGAAATGGAACCGAAGTGGAAACACCTGTATAATATCACAATTATATAAAGTAGGACTTGGCTATGGACGCAGGCCCTTCTATAAAAGTACTCAGCGTATCCGGCCGGGCACAGTGGCTCACGCCTATAATCCCAGCACTTTGGGAGGCCAAGGCGGGTGGATCACTTGAGGTCAGGAGTCCGAGACCAGCCTGGCCAACATGGTGAAACCCCATCTCTACTAAAAATACAAAAATTAGCCAGGTGCGGTGGTGCACGCCTGTAATCCCAGCTACTTGGGAGGCTGAGGCACAAGAATCGCTTGAACCCGGGAGGCAGAGGTTGCAGTGAGCCGAGATCACGCCACTGCACTCCAGTCTGGGCAGCAGAGCGAGACTCAGTCTCAAAAAAAAAAAAAAAAAAAAAGTACTTAATCAATCTGAAGCAAGAAAAGCACCAGGCACAGCAAATAATGGATAATTCTTTATAAAGTCCTTTAATCTCTAACCTTTAGTAACAGATCCTAGGCATGAAAAACACCAATTTATAAATAGTCTCTAAAAGTAGACTAACTTCATTCTTAATAGCAAATGTGGATTTTAATTGTGCTAACTATAGACTACAGTTCTTCTTTAGTAACACTTTTCATTCATCACGCAATGCAAAATAAGGACAAACCCTCGATGCAACTTCTTGAGGCTCCGTCCTCTGTTGGCTTCCGTGGCTCCCTGACGACGGGTGATTCCCTGCCCCACAACTGACCCAGCCTCCTTCCTGAACTCCTCCCTCTGCACCCACCTCCTGGGATGGCCAGCGTTTCTCAGTGCTCCAGGCTTGGTCCTCATCTCTGTGTCTTCAATATTCTCTTCCAGGGTGACTTCACGGCTTTCACTATCATTGACAACAACCAAGATTCTATTTCTTCTGAGTTCCAGATCCACTTACCCACCTACCAGACGTGCCACCTCAAAAATCAACATGACACAAATTCGTTATTCTTTTTCAACCCTACCCTAACCCCTTATCACCTGGCCCCACTTTCTGCGCACCCAAACCAGGATAATGGTGCCTCTGTCCAGCCGCTCTGGAAAGACAGGAACCCATCAATTACCCTAGGCTTGCTTCTCCTTTGCCTCATCATGCACACCAAAACGGCCATCAAATCCTCTGGCAGGTACTTCCTAAGTAACTCCTTAATGTATGCCTCCCTCTCCTTTGCTATACTGAGTTCATTCAGCCCTCATAGGCTGATCCTAGCCTGATGCCTCGGTTGTTTCCTACTGGAGGATTTCCAGTCCTTTCTCTCTCCACAAATCTCTCCTCCACACAGCAGCCAGGGGAAAATTCTAAAACACCAATTTGATCCTGTTATGCTCGAGTTTGAAACCTTTCAATGTCATCCATCCCTCACAATTAATACTTCTCTGCATGACATACAAAACTCTACTGACCTTTCCAGCTCCTGTCCTCCCAGCCACCAATGTAAATTCCTTGTAGCCCACATCATACCATGTGTTCCAAATGCCTCCATGCCTTTGATCCTAGCTGACGCGCTCCCCTCTGCTTTAGAAGCTTGACAAATTTCTCCTCATTCTTAAGAGCAACTTAAGCAGTTCATTCTAAAACGTCTTCCCTAACAACACATAACAGGGATAATAATACTTTTATTTTATTACTTTTTTTTTTTTTTTGAGACAGAGTTTCCCTCTGTTGCCCAGCCTGGAGTGCAGTGACGCAATCTCGGCTCACTGTAACCTCCGCCTCCCAGGTTCAAGTGATTCGCCTGCCTCAGCCTCCCAAGTAGCTGGGATTACAGGCACATGCCACCACCACATCCAGCTAATTTTTGTAGTTTTTGGTAGCCACGGGGTTTCACCATGTTGGCCAGGCTGGTCTCGAACACCTGACCTCAGGTGATCGGCCTCCAAAAGTGCTGGGATTACAGGCGTGAGCCACCGCGCCCAGCCCATAATTCTTTACTTTCAGGTGTATCACTGCACCTTGCACAAATCTCTGTTCAAGCACTTACCATGCTATGCAGGAAGTATTCGCTTGCATGCCCATCCGTTTCACTAGGGCCTGAGCTCTGTTCAATGAGTCTTTGCTCAGCCCTGCCTGATGCAGGGCATAGTAAACAATATATGAGCACTGAGTGCTGAATAACAACTTAATAAACAAATACAAGTTCTGGCATATGGTCATCTTAACGTTTAATAAATCCAGTCTAAAATGCTGCTTCCACTTTCTTCCCATCATCCAGAAATCCCAAGTTATGTCAAGTTCAGGTGTTCTCTGGATCTTGATGAAGATCCATGGAGACATGCTCCAAAGCTGTCTGCAAAGCCAACACATAACCATTCATTTCTATAACACATAAACATACCTGTCTATAAATATGTGTCATTTTTTTCTTTTTTTGACACTGAGTCTCATTTCTGTTGCCTAAGCTGGAGTGCAGTGGTGTGATCGTGGCTCACTGCAACCTCTGCCTCTCGGGCACGAGCCATCCTTCCCCACTCAGCCTCTCAAGCTGCTGGGACTACAGGCATGCACCACCATGTCCCATGAATTTTTTTCATTCGTAATAGAGACAGGGT
The DNA here is from genome assembly GCF_028878055.3 of Symphalangus syndactylus. Classification (NCBI taxonomy): domain Eukaryota; kingdom Metazoa; phylum Chordata; class Mammalia; order Primates; family Hylobatidae; genus Symphalangus; species Symphalangus syndactylus. The sequence goes on along the minus strand of NC_072424.2, from coordinate 132,868,810 downwards.
TTTGCCATGTTGCCCAGGCTGGTCTCGACCTCTTGGGCTCAAGTGAACGACCCACCTTGACTTCCCAAAGAGCTGGGATTACAGGCGTGAGCTACCATGCCGGCCCTAAAAAATATTTCTTACAGTACATTCAAAACCCAAGCTGAGCCACTGGGCTCTGTCATGGAGACACACATAAATAAAGGAGCTTTTTGGGAACTAAGTCTCTACCACCACCTCAGGGTATCACCATCCTACCATAAATTTCCACTTAAAGGATTACGATGATCAGTTTACAGCAATATTTTTAAGGCCTTTTGCCCTGAGTTATTAATCATTACTATGTTTAATTCATCATAAGGAAAATTCCTGAGGAACTGCCTTCAAATCAGGAAAGATGCTTACTAGAAAAATTTTTAAATGAATACTGACTACATGGTATAGGATTAAAAGCAAACGCCAAAGTAAATCAAATTTCAGCTTCAAAAAGAAATGTCTGGCTCATGCCTGTAATCCCAGCCCTTTGGGAGGCCAAGGTGGATGGATCACCTGAGGTGAGAAGTTTGAGACCGGCCTGGCCAACATGGTGAAACCCCATCTCTACTAAAAATACAAAAATTAGCCAGTAATCCCAGCTACTGTAATCCCAGCTACTCAGGAGGCTGAGGCAGGAGAATCGTTTGAATCCAGGAGGCAGAGGTTGCAGTGAGCCGAGATTGCCCCACTGCACTCCAGCCTGGGCGATAGAGTGAGACTCCATCTCAAAAAAAAAAAAAAGTCTGGCCAGGCGTGGTGGCTCACATTTGTAATCTCAGCACTTTGGGAGGTGGGGCAGGCAGATCACCTGAGGTCAGGAGTTCAAGACCAGCCTGGCCAACATAGTGAAACCCTGTCTCTACTAAAAATACAAAAATTAGCTGGGCGTGGTGGCAGACGCCTGTAATCCCAGCTACTCAAGAGGCTGAGGCACAGGAATTGCTTGACTGCCAGACATTGCAGTGAGCCGAGATCAAGCCACTACACTCCAGCCTGGGTCACACAAAAAGACCTTGTCTCAAAAAAAAAAGAAAGAAATGTCTATCCAGATAGCACATTCCAAAGCTACACAATACCCAGAGAGGCAGAACTATGGCACAGTTAGAGAACAGCATGACAACTTATTTCTTCAATATCTCCACTGTTTCCATTTTCTTTACGTAAAGAGTAGGAAGCTACATACTGACTCAAATCTGATGACAAAGCAAATCATCTGAATTTGTTGTCATTTTTCTAATATATTTTAGCTGCTATGCAAAATATTAGTGTAATGTTAGATACTATACTAAAATTACTGTATACAATGATCAACCTTTTCCTATTATTTTACAGTATAATTCCTTATGTCTACTTCTTATTTTGGTGCCCACCTTCGAACAGATACAGATGATTATATCTCATCAAGATTACATGCAAATGTATGCTGCTTTATAGAATCTTTATAGAATAACAGTTTCTCCAAAGGCATGCCATGAATGAAACCCTGGTCGTTCTTTCATTCGGCTTGAATCTAACGATGGAAAATCAACTATAAAGTTTACTAACAGGCTGGGCGTGGTGGCTTACCCCTGTAATCTCAGCACTTTGGGAGGCTGAGGTGGGAGGATCGCTCGAGCCCTGGAGTTCAAGACCAGCCTGGGAAACATGGCAAAACCTCATCTCTACTAAAATACAAAAATTAGCCAGGTGTGGTGGCACATACCTGTAATCCCAGCTACTTGGGTGGCTGAAGCAGGAGAATCACTAGAACCTGGGAGGTGGAGGTTGTAGTGAGTCGAGATTGGAGTCACTGCACTCCAGCCTGGGTGACAGAGCAAGACTCTGTCTTAAATAAATAAATAAAATAAAAAATAAAAAAGCCAGGTGTGGTGGTGCATACCTGTGGTCCTAGCTATTTGAGAGGCTGAGGTGGGAGAATCACTTGAGCCCAGGAGGTCAAGGCTGCAGTGAGCTGTGATTTACATCACTGTACTCCAGCCTGGGCGATGGAGCAAGACCCTGTCTCAACAACAACAAAATTTACTAACAGCTACCAGGGGCTATGAAGGGTTATAAGATACTAAGCAGCTTCTCCTCACTCAGAATTTCCTGAAGAAGGAAATGGATCTAAAATAGAATACCTAGCCTGGGCAACATGGCGAGATCCCATCTCAAAAAAATAAAAAATAAACAATGACAGAATGAAAAGTAAAATGTTATTTAAAACCAAAACTAACAGCATTTTGGGAGGCCGAGGCGGGCAGATCACCTGAGGTCAGGAGTTCCAGACCAGCCTGGCCAACATGGTGAAACCCCATCTCTACAAACACACAAAAATTAGCCAGGCATGATGTTGGCGGCGGGGGGTGCCTGTAATCCCAGCTACTTGGGAGGCTGAGATGGAAGAATCGCGTGAACCCAGGAGGCAGAGGTTGCAGTGAGCTGGAGGTTGCAGTGGGACGAGATCGTGCCATTGCACTCTAGCCTGGGCAACAGAAGAGACTCTACCTCAAAAAAAAAAAAAAAAAAAAAAAATTAACTGTAACCACTTCTGTCTCCTGAAGAGGAAGCACAATTTACAGTGTGGAGAGAGAATCTGTATACTTCTCCTTTTCATCTATAGAGGTTGATAAAAGACGGAGAAAGGAAAAGGCAGAAATTTCAAAACCACTCCCAGATATTCCAGGCACATAAAGGGTGGGTAGAGAGTTTTTTGTCTTTAGCATTCATTGATGCGGAGGGGCTCCAGAAAGGCAGAAAGCCAGGAGACACACACGTCAAATGTGAAGGGAGAGAGGCCCAGCAATAGGGCAAGAGGCTGGAAACTCTGGCGCCTGTGGCAGTGACATTCCCAGCACTGCAACAGCCACAGGTCTTTAACAACTGACGGGTGTAACTGTCTATACTAAGATGTTACACTGCTGCATATCACCCCTTCTCCCAATTCTTAGCCTGAAACTTGACTAAGTGTAATAAAAATAGCAACACTTGTATGTGTGGTTGGGTGGAAAAGAAAAACGTAAATTAAAAAACAAGGAAAAGGCTGGGCTTGGTCACGCTTGCCTGTAGTCCCAGCACTTTAGGAGACCAAGACGGGTGGATCACTTGACCCCAGGAGTTCGAGACCAGCCTGGGCAACGTGGGAAAAGCCTGTCACTACAAAAAATACAAACATTAGCCAGGCATAGTGGTGCATGCCTGTAGTCCCAGTACTTGGGAGGCTGAGAGGTGGGAGGACCACCTGAGCCAGGGAGGTGGAGCTGCAGTGAGCCATGATGACGCCACTGCATTCCAGCCTGAGCGACAAAGTGAGACCCTGTCTCAAAATAATCATCATCATCATCATCATCCCTAACCGTCATCTAACTGGGTTAGCACAGAGCAGACAACAGGGGCAAGAGAAGCTTAGGAGGGAGTGGAAATGAGAGTCGGGAGGGGCAAGAACTCAGAGCCAGAGCCGAATATAAGAACATGCATCTCCCTGTGGGAACTTTCCAGATTTCTTGGAGACATGGACCTCTTCCAGAGACGGGGACAGAGGAGAAGGAGCCCTCAGCAGACATGTGAGTTCTGACTCTAATAAAAGGCTGAATGTGGTAACTTAAGTATAACCAACATATTATGGGACTTGGGTGGAGAGAGAGGCCACTTGGGGTGAGAACGGTTCTAGGTAGGAGGAACAGTCACAAAAGCTTCCCCTCCACAGCCCACCAATGAAGAGAAAACTAATATGCTCTGTGCCATCCCAGAATGAGCTCCCCCACAGCCAGACTAGGTCTTCAGGATCCTGCTGAGTCTGGGGTCCTACGATCCTGCGGCTGTACCATAAAGACCCTCTTCCAGGTCTTTACTGTAACCCTGTAAATCCAGCAGGCTGGGAAGACCGCAAATAGAAATATTTGTAAAGAACTTGTCATCATCTCAGCTCTCTGGAAGGCTGAAGCGGGCAGATCACTAGAGGTCAGGAGTTTGAGACCAGTCTGGCTAATATGGCAAAACCCTGTCTCTACCAAAAATACAAAAAATTAGCCAGGCATGATGGTAGGTGCCTGTAATCCCAGCCACTCAGGAGGCTGAGGCAGGAGAATCGCTTGAACCTGAGAGGCAGAGGTTGCAGTGAGCCAAGATAGCACCACTGCACTCCAGCCTGGGCGACAGAGTGAGACTCAGTCTCAAAAAAAAAAAAAAAAAAAACTTGTAATCAACAAATCTTTCCTTCAACATAGCAGTTAGATATCAGGAACGTATGCCAAAAAAATTATATATATACACACACCAAAAGAATTTTAAGTTTGTTGTTAAAATCTGGGCTTGCTTCCCAGTTCTAAGGATGAAAACTAAAGGAAAGTCAGAGCCAAACAGGAAAGACACACCAGAAATAAGATGCAGAAAGACCATAAAATTGTTGAAGTCCATCCACCAAAAGCGGCTTCCGGCTGGCCCCTCTGAAAGTTTGCACGAATACACATAACCTCCACGTGCTAGAAGCAACTCTTCCCAGTGGTGACACGGTACAGGGAGAACCACACAGATGTGTGTCTGTCCACGCTCCAGGACTTCACAGACTCACATGTAATGTGATATAGACAATGAACAAGGAAACAAAAGGTAAATACACAAAAGCCTGACAGAGATGAGCAAAATTAGAAATGGTGAAGAGTCTTCATTGTGAGGCTAAAAGTGGAGATGGAAGTGGAGGCTTCCATGGGGAACAGGAAAATTGAGAAGGGGACAAGAGTGGCCATCTCAGTGGAGAAGGCCCAGGACCATTTTAGCTGGCGGAGAAACAGCCCATTTCTCCGGGAAGGCTTCAGAGTGGAGTTAGAGTTTCAAAAGTTAAATGCTACTCATTCTAACAAACAAAAGCAGACCCTTCGGGTATGCATCAAATACCTTTATACCTCCAAATACTAATACTGGATCAGCGTACAACTCGGGAGTTATTAACAGAAATCAGCAGCACAACCGGCTGCCCAGCAGGCTTGAACAGTACTCCTGCCCAGATTTCCAACCAAGGACACCATGTTGAAAAGAAGCGGTTTCTCCTGTGCACTGTCATTATTTTTATTCACACATAAAATCACTTTTTTGGTGGGGAGAGACCGTCTTATTCTGTTGCCCAAGCTGGAGTGCCCTCTGGGCTCCCTGCAACCTCCACTTCCCAGGTTCAGGCTCATGCCTCAGCCTACCATGTAGCTGGCACTACAGTCACCACCACACCTGGCTAATTTTCGTATTTTTAGTAGAGATGGGTGGGGTTTTGCCACGTTGGCCAGGCTGGTCTCAAACTCCTGAGCTCAGGCAATCCACCCACCTCGGCCTCCCAAAGTGCTAGGATTACAGGCGTGAGCCACTGCGCTAGGCCTAAAATCATATTTTTTAAAACTTGAAATCCTTGTATTTAATAAAATCACACTTGAAATTACAAAAAGGAAGTTACCCTTTTGTATTAAGAGAAACAGTTATTTTTCATTTAGAAATAAAATGATCACATGGGGCAAGAAGAAAGGAAATGCACAATGACTTCCACAGGCTTATTTTTAGTCGAATTTGCATTACTTAAATATAAGCACAACTAGAAATCAATGGTTTTACACTGTATATATGTCCAGGTGCGGTGGCTCACGCCTGTAATCCCAGCACTTTGGGAGGCCGAGGTGGGCGGATCACCCGAGGTTAGGAGTTTGAGACCAGCCTGGCCAACATGGTGAAACCCCATCTCTACTAAGAGTACAAAAATTAGCCGGGCGTGGTGTCGGGTGCCTATAGTCCCAGCTACTCAGGAAGCTGAGGCAGGAGAACCTTGAACCCGGGAGGCGGAGGTTGCAGGGAGGCGGACGTTGCAGTGAGCCGAGATCACACCACTGCACTCCAGCCTGGGCAACAAAAGCAAGACTCTATCTCAACACTGACGACAAAAAATACTGTATATATAGGAACAAACTTAATTTTGCCAATATCCTCCTCTGGGGAAGAGAGGAGAGGAGAGAGGAGGGGAGAACAGAGGAGGAGAAAGGAAGGGAAAAGGGTGGAAAAAAAGGAGTTGGGAGAAAACTAGAGGGGATGAAGAGGGAAGGGAAAGGGAGAGAGATGAGATGTTTGTCCTCAATGCAGCAGTAACTAGAGCTGGGAATAAATATGCAGCCTGAAAGAAGGATGCCTTGTTCTTTTCAATATGCATGCACACAAGTTATTAGTCAAACAAGCCATGAAGCATAATTATGTAACCCAGCTTTAAAGTTCCAACCTTGTCAACCCTCCACCTGGAATTACTCAAAAGCATTTTGCCCTCACTGAGAAACCAAGTCTCTGCCACAGCCATAAAATCCCACAGCAAGACACCTCCTGTGGTGCCAGGCGCTTCTCACACTTCACATGCTTTTGGGCCAAACCAAAAAGTTCTGGGAAGGCGAAATTCCAGCTCAAACTATATTCACAATTCACAATTAAGGCATAAGCAAGCTGGATACATAAACCCAGATACACCAGGGTTTTGATTTTTAGCCACATTTATGAGATTGTGTGCTTTTCTTTGAGTGATGTCATTTTTCATGTTCTAGCGCTGTAAAAGCTAGGCTCCAAGTTTCACGTTTAGTTCTGAAATCTAAGATACTGTATTATTTTATTCTAATGCTCACCAACAACATCCAAATTCCTACACTGGCATAGGAAATCTGGTAGGTAATCAACAAATCAGCAAAGGGTAAAAACAAGCCAAATAGGATTTTACAGGTAAATGTGTAGATTGTCAATAAAACTCTATAATCAACTTAATCATGCAAAATTATCAAGAGAAAACTATCAGTTTTCGAAGCTATAAGACATCTAGCCTTTACATATGATGCATATGCTGGTCTATCCTCTGTCCTAAGCGTCCCCGTGGTCTTCCATGGGATAGTCATACGGGATTCCATATAAATATTTGGCTACATTTATCCATCCTTTCATGCTTTCTTCTATTTTTTTAATCCAAGGCTGTTATTGAGCTTCACTATCTTATATCCACATGCACATTGTTTATTTTTTAATTCAGTTATAATATACATGGGATAAAGTGCACAAGTCTTAACAGTTCCATAACTTTTTTTTTTTTTTTTTTTTGAGACAGAGTCTCACTCTGTCGCCCAGACTGGAGTACGGTGACGCAATCTCAGCTCACTTAAACCTCCGCCTCCTGGGTTCAAGCAATTCTCCTGCCTCAGCCTCCCGAATTGCTGGGACAGCAGGCGTGTACCACCACACCCAGCTAATTTTTGTATTTTTAGTAGAGACGGGGTTTCACCATGTTGGCCAGGATGGTCTTGATCTCTTGACCTCGTGATCCACCCACCTCAGCCTTCCAAAGTACTGGGATTACAGACATGAGCCACCATGCCCGGCCAACTTTTTACAAATGTGTATATACTCATGTAACTATCACCCAGATAAAGCTATATTGCAGGAAATATACACACATAATTGTACGTGTTCATATTTACACGGACACACATACCCACACACGTACAACATGTACTCTCCATCCCTGGGATTGCATTAAAGCTGTGGTATACAAACACACAGGGAAGAGGTCTACCACAATACGATCAACTGCTAAAACATTGCTTTCTAGCTGATTGTGGAAAAAAACAAAGTATTTAAAGTATCATTTAAAATTTGTTGCAGAGATCTTGTTACTGCATTTCTAAGTCTTGAATCACTACCCTGTTTGTGAAATCATGTTGCCTTGCCACTAAATCTGAACCAGTTATTTTCTTAAAAAAAAATTACAAGTCACATACTCGGATAAAATATCTGCAAATCACACATCCAGTAAAGAACTTATTTCCAAAACATATGTAAAGAATAGTTGTTAAACCTCAACAATAAGGAAACCAACAACCCAGTTTTTTAATTGGCAAAAGATCTGAACAGACACTTCACCAAAGAAGACATACTGTTGGCAAATAAGCACACGAAAAGGTGCTCAACATCATTAGTCATTAAGGAAATGCAAATTAAAACCACAAGGAGAGGCCAGGCATGGTGGCTCACACCCGTAATCCCAGCACTTTGGGAGGCTGAGGCGGGTGGATCACATGAAGTCAGGAGTTCAAGACCAGCCTGACCAACATGGTGAAACGCTGTCTCAACTAAAAACACAAAATTAGCCGGGCATGGTGGGTGCCTGTAATCCCAGCTACCTGGGAGGCTGAGGCAGGAGAATCGCGTGAACTCAGGTGGAGGAGGTTGCAGTGGGCCGAGATCACGCCATTGCACTCTAGCCTGGGCAACAAGAGCAAGACTCCGTCTCAAAAAAAAAAAAAAAAAAAAAAAAGAAACGAAACCATTAGGAGATATTACTATACACTTACTAGAATGATAAAACAAAAATAATAAAATAAAATAAACTGGTAACTCCAAAAGCTGGTGAGGATATGGAGCAACAGATGGGAATACAAAATAATACAGTCACTTTGGAAAACAGTTTAGCAGTGTCTTATAAAGTTAAAACATACTCCTACCATACAACCTAACAATTCTACTCCTAGGTATTTACCCAAGTGAATTAAAAACAGATTATACTTGGGCAAAAACCTGCACACAATTGTTTATAGCAGCTTTATTCATAGTTGCCAAAAATTGGAAGCAACCGAAATGATCTTCAGCAATCAAACGGTTAACAAAGAGTAACTGCATACATACAATGGAACACTAGTCAGCAATGAAAGAGCGCAATCTACTGATTCACCCGGTAACCCAGATAAATCTTCAATCCCTTTTCCTAAGCGGGTGCGGTGCGCCAGGGCAGTGGGGCGGGGTAAGCTAGACCAGAAAAAGGCTACATACTTTATAACTCCATTTAAGAGACATTCCAGAAAAAGGCTGGGCGCAGTGGCTCACGCTTGTAATCCCAGCACTTTGGGAGGCCGAGGCGGGCGGATCACGAGGTCAGGAGATCGAGACCACGGTGAAACCCCGTCTCTACTAAAAATACAAAAAATTAGCCGGGCGTGGTGGCGGGCGCCTGTAGTCCCAGCTACTCAGAGAGGCTGAGGCAGGAGAATGGCGTGAACCCGGGAGGCGGAGCTTGCAGTGAGCCGAGATTGCGCCACTGCACTCCAGCCTGGGCGACAGCAAGACTCTGTCTCAAAAAAAAAAAAAAAAGAGACATTCCAGAAAAGACACAATTCTAGAGACAAAAATCAGTGAGGGAACTACACAAAGGAATTTTTTGAAGGATAGAACTGTTCAGTACAGCACTGTGGTGGTGGCTATACGACTCCATGCATTTGTGAAAAACCCATAAAACTGGACACCACAAAAAGTGAACTAAACCGTCATGCAAATTTTTTAAAAAAATCAATCATAGACTCTCTGGGATGTCAGGGACCCTCAGGATAGATGCAAACTGTCAGCATGGCAAGTAACTTCACTGGAAATATATGACACAACTTCACTACAGTAGGCAGGGAAAAGGAGCTGATCTAAGTAACTCTGGAACCCACTATTCAGACTGGACACTGTAAGCTAAAAATGAAAAAACACAAACTACAAAAACACTGCCCTGTAGATGGTAAATTTATTGCATCACAGGTACAAGATGGAAATTCCAAAGCTGCTTTACATGTATAGTAGGGATGAACACATTTATAATAAATCGTAGACAATGAGACTCAAGATTTTTACTGTCAGAAAAAGAAGTTATAAATATGAAAAGGGGGAAGGCTAAACTAACTCTGGTGCTGGATTCAAGTTGCAGACATAAGTAGAAGCTCACGTTGGTTTTAATATATATAGGTAAACGGATACAAAAAATACAGATACATGTGTGGATTTAGAGATAGCAGTATGAACTCATGTTTAATATATATATATATGTACAGATAGATACAGAAATATAAAGTCTAGTCAGGGATATCATTATGAACATGTTTATTTTGATTGAGAGATAGACACACAGATATAAATGTATGTACACATGGATCAGTATGCATATAAATACTTCCTAGCTCTATTCATTGAGGGCCTAGAAGAAGTAGTAACACTCCAATAGCAACGGGCACACCCAGCACCCAGAACTTGGTTTCTAAATATCATTCTCCAGTGAAAGGAACCAGGGCTCTTTGGAGAAATGGCTGATTCTGGAGCCGGATAGAGAAAATTGAAGATGAACCAGGTACCTGTAGTACCAGGACACTAAAAGAACACAAGAGCTAGACCAAAAGGGCTTTTGTGGGATTTTGTTTTGTTTTGGTTTAGTTTTTGAGACAGAGTTTTGCACTTGTCACCCATGCTGGAATGCAACGGCACGATCTTGGCTCACTGCAACCTCCTCCTCCTGGGCTCAAGTGATTCTCCTACCTCAGCCTCCCAAGTAGCTGGGGTTACAGGCACGTGCCACCATGCCCAGCTAATTTTGTATTTTTAGTAGAGACAGGGTTTCACCATGTTGGTCAGGCTGGTCTCGAACTCCTGACCTCATGTGATCCACCCGCCTCGACCTCCCAAAGTACTGGGATTACAGGCATGAGCCACTGCACCTAGCTCCCCAAAAGGGCTTTCAATCACCAAAGCTGGAGTAACTGGAGCAACATAATAATGATAGTATTGAGTTCTAACTCAAAGAATAAAATAATGGCTATGACTCCATACTTACATAATAGCTGAATCAAAAAGTAATTGAGGGAAAAGAAACAATCTTTATGGCAAAAGAATTCCAATTATTAAATGGTTTTTTGTTTGTTTGTTTGTTTTTTGAGACAGAGTTTCGCTCTTGTTGCCTAGACTGGAGTGCAATGGCACGATCTTGGCTCACTGCAAACTCCGCCTCCCAGATTCAGGCGACTCTCCTGCCTCAGCCTCCTGAGTAGCTGGAATTACAGGCATGTGCCACCACGCCGGCTAATTTTGTATTTTCAGTAGAGATGGGGTTTCTCCACGTTGGTCAGGCTGGTCTTGAACTCCCAACCTCAGGTGATTTGCCCGCCTCAGCCTCCCAAAGTGCTGGGATTACAGGCGTAAGCACCGCACCCAGCCTATTAAATGTATTAATAGAAGGAATGGAGGAAAGAGAAAGTCATCATTAAAACAGCACAGCCATAATTACCGCAGCCTAATGAATAATAAAGGTAGTAGGCAGCGGGTGAAACTTTAAGGAGAAACAAGATATTTACAATGCAGTATATCTGTATATCTCCCCAAATCTGCTAGATACTATGTTAGTTTTCAGATATGACCACAAATTATTTCACACTGCTCCCTCCAGAATTTGGAGCTAAATACTCTCCACTTGAGTGTGAGCTGGACTTGGCAACTTGCTTCTAATGAATAGAGAAAACAAAAAATAATGACTTGACTATGGCTGACATCACACTAACCAACTGATCAAGGTTAATGTCACCAGTAGTAAGTCGTGTTAATATCATGTGCTCCTACCATGTGCAAGGAGAGGGGCTTATCACCTTTATGATATTCTGTCCAAAATCCATAACCTTAATTTAATCTGATAAAACATCAAACACAAATAGAGGCTGGGTGTGGTGGCTCTCGTCTGTAATCCCAACACTTTGCGAGGCTGAAGTAGGTGGATCACCTGAGGTCAGGAGTTCAAGACTACCCTGGCCAACATGGCAAAACCCGATCTCTGCTAAAAATAAAAAATTTGCTGGGTGTGGTGGCACCTGTAATCCCAGCAACTTGGGAGGCTGAGGCAGGAGAATTGTTTGAACCTGGGAGGCAGAGGTCCCAGTGAGCTGCGATCATGCCACCCCACTCCAGCCTGGGTGACAGAGTGAGACTCTGTCTCAAAAACATACACACACACACACACACACACACACACACACACACACACAGAAAGGGACATTCCACTAAATTCCCGATCATTACTCATCAAAAGTGTCAAGGTCATGAAAGACAAAAGATAAACAAGAAATGGTCACAGGAGGATACTAAGGAAATACAATTAACTGCGATGTAGAATCACAGACTGAATCTTAGAATAGAAAACCTATATTAGTGGAAAAACTGGGGAAAGTCCAAACAGTGTATGGTTTAGTTAATATTATTGTATCAATGTTAATTTCCTAGTGTTGATGCCTGAAACATCTTCTCCCTTTCCATGTTGCATAGTTAATTCCTAATAATCTTTCAAATTACAGGGCAGATGCCTTCTCCTATGGGAAGCTGTCCATGATCACCCCCTCCTCTCCAGTTTACGTTAGATACCATTCCTCTGTACTTGTATCATAGCATTTATCACTCAGTATCGTATTGTACATTCCTAACTATCAGCCTACAGGGGTTTCTAGAACAAAATGTATCTCATCCTAACATAATTACCTATTGAGACCCCTGAGAAACACAGTATAGTGGGTAATGATCATCGTGAGCTTTGGAGACTCACAGATGTGAGTTCAAGTCCCAGCTCCAAGACTTAGTGATCACAGGTAAATTACTTAAATCTTTCAGAACCTCAATTTTGCTCACTGGCGAAATAGACTTAAGGTGAAGAGTTGTTTGAGGATTTAATAAAATACCGTTACATAATTAGCTCAGTGCTTACATATAGTATGTTGTCAAAAACGATAATGACTGTTACTCTTCATTTTTATTAACGTCAAGGGCTATTTCAGTGCTTTGTATAGCACCTGGCAAGTGATGGGGACTCAAAAAATGCTTTTGCTAAATTAATTAATTATTAAGATGAACACTGACAAACATTTATCCAATATTTACTTCCCTTTACCCTCAAGAGTTTTACAGGCTGGAATTGCTTCTCTGGATGCAGGTTAAAATCACCTGGGGGAACTAACCATATACTAATGCCCAATCCCATTCTCTGAAATTCTGATTTAATTGGCCAGAGATGGAGTCACTTGACACTCACACATCTAATCAGAAGAACAGGAAATACACATTAAAATACATGTACACAGAAATACCAACATCCAATTAGCAATGATTACACCTTACAGCCAGTTCTTGGTTTCTGATAGCATTCTAACACCAAAGAACCAGGGCTCCTTGCAGAAATGGCTTATTTTGGCACTGGGGCAGGAAAAACCACAATGATAGTGCATGTCAAAGAGATTCAAGAGCCACCTGAAAGAGTTCCAATGGTCAAAACAGGAACAACTGGAGCAAAAGTAGTATTGGATTATAACCTAAAGTATAAAATAAATAGCCATGAATCCATCTTGATATTAAGGATTGAACAGATAAGTAAATGGAGAACAGACACTCTCCATGTAGAATTATAGGTAACTTATGTGGACTGTGCAGAGTGACTTTCTTCCAAAAAGAAAGGGGCCGGGCACGGTGGCTCATGCCTGTAATCCCAGCATTTTGGGAGTCCGAGGTGGGTGGATCACTGGAGGCCAGGGGTTCCAGACCAGCCTGGCGAACACAGTGGAACCCCATCTCTACTAAAAATGCAAGTTAGCCAGGCATGGTGGTATGCATCTGTAATCCCAGCTACTCAGGAGGCTGAGGCAGAAGAATCACCTGAACCTGGGAAGCAGAGGTTGCAGTGAGCAAGATCACGTCACTGCACTCCAGCCTGGGCAACAGAGCGAGACTCTGTCTCAAAAAAAAAAAAAAAAAAAAAAAAAAAAAGTACATAATGGAAAGAAAAAGAGTAACTTTACAGTAGAAAAAAGGTGACAAATACTACCTTAAATCAAATGATCAAGATTAACATCAGCAGTGACAAATCATATTAATAGTATGTACTTCTGATATCACGTGATAACAATGGCACTTTGCCACTGTGGTCTTCTCAAAAACATATTAGCCCAGTTTAATCAGAAAATTGAGGTGGCCAGCTGCAGTGGGTCATGCCTGTAATCCCAGCACTTTGCAGGGCCAAGGCAGGCTGATCACTTGAGACCAGGAGTTCATGACCAGCCTGTCCAACATGGTGAAACCCCGTCTCTACTAAAAATACAAAAATTAGCCGGGCATGGTGGTAGGCACCGATAGTCCCAGCTACTTGGGAGGCTGAGGCAGGAGAATCGCTTGAACCCAGCACACGGAGGTTGCAGTGAGCCGATATCGTGCCACTGCACTCCAGCCTGGATGACAGAACGAGACTCTGTCAAAAAAAAAAAAAAAAAAAGAAGAACAATAAGATCCATTAGAACCAATTAGCATCATAGAGCATACAGAAAAAAATTTAAAAATTAAAGAAAATTAAAAGGTAGTTTTAATAAACTATTTGTAAAGTAGAAACACTCTGGTAGAACATGGTTAATTCTGAATAGATTTTTCTGGCCATAGAGGCTCAACTCTTTTGTTGTTGTTGTTTTGCTTTTTGAGTCAGGGTTTCTCTGTCACCCAGGCTGGAGTGCAGTGGCGTGGAGTAGTTTGAGGCTACATCTCAATACAGCCTCAAAATCCTGGGCTCAAGGGATCCTCCCACTTCAGACTCCCAAGTAGCTAGGATACAGGCACGCACCGCTATGCCTGAAAATGAGTTTTATTTTTAAGAGAGACCAAGCTCTTGCTATGTTGCCCAGGCTGGTCTCAAACTCCTCACCTCAAGCGATCCTCCCGCCTTGGCCTCCCAAAGCAGTGGGATTACAGACGTGACCCACCACACCTGGCCTGATGCTCAACTTGTTATCAAACACTTCTTTCTCTCTCTCTAATACCTTCATTCATTAACACTCACCAATTTTTGTCCCCTTATAGAAAAGATCTTTACAGTTTAAATATGTGCATTAAGGGAGCACAGGCACAAAAATCTCATGTACGAAACCAAAAGTCATTTCCTATTTCCAAAGACAAACCCTCAAACTTATACCAAGAAGTCAATATTTTAATGATTTTGTTTTAGTGACTGAAGACATAACTTGATAATAGAATATATTTATTCAATCTTCTATAACCTTGCTTTCTAAAACGGATTCCTCAGGAACTTCACAAGTAATCGGCATGTCCTTATTAGTTTTCTCTGGAGAACTTTTGTACAGCAACACGATAATATTTGTGACATGTGAGAGGACGCTGGAATGTTTAAACTGCTGTTATAGTACGGTACTTTGATTTCAGCAAGTGCCACAAAAGGAGTAAGACAAAAGCTTAGAAAATATACATGGCCCAGAAAGACACCCACGCTTCTTGTTTTAATGAATTACGTTCTGCAATGAACAGTGATCCAGACAAATCTCTTATAACACAAAACACACCCAAACAGTGACTCCCCAAGTGAAGGAAATGGCTCCAGATCGCAGTTCCACAGCCAAAAATCATGCCCCAGGGCTTCCTGCAGGCACAGCATGTTCCCATCCATCACACACACAAACTAGGAAAAATAACATTCCAGATCATTTCCTCAATATGTATGTCGACCACAGAAAGTAACCCAGTGTCCATAATTCAATCACAGACCTTAAGCTGTGCATCCCTGCCTTCTCTTTCACCAATGTCATAAAAACTCAAATATTGTCTCTCCTGGAACATTCCAAAATGACACTTTACAACAAACTGACACAACCTTAAGCACTTTATTGACCAATATCACAGCAGATCCTTGAGGTCACGATTCTATTCTTGTAGTTTTTAAAACTGTACTTCTAGGAGGCTGAGGCAGGAGAATCACTTGAACCCAGGGGGCGGAGGTTGCAGTGAGCCAAGATTGCGCCACTGCACTCCAGCCTGGCGACAGAGTGAGACTCCATCCCAAAAAAAAAAAAAAAAAAAAAAACTCTGTACTTCTGTAGAATAGAAACCCCTTTCATACCTGTAAATACTCATGGCATGCCTCTACCAAATAATTTCCCAATTCCCTTTCTTCTTTCTCACATACTAATTTCCTTCTTCCCCCTCACCTAACTTCTATATCTGAGATTGTCGCTGAGTATTACTTAGTGCCAAGAGACAGTAATTGCTTTAAAAAGCAGCTTTCATCAAAGAGGCTTCATTGGACGCCATCATCCTAGTGAATTCCCCACCAACCAGAGCATGGCTGTCACCTGTAAGGTGAGAAGGATTAGAGGACAAATGACATCAGTGCACAGAGTATGAGTGCCTCTCAGGGAGGATGCACACAACCAAGCTCACAGAGACCAACAGTGGCTTTTGTTTTGTTTGTGAGATGTAGTCTCGCTCTGTCACCCAAGGCTGTAGTGCAGTGGTGCCATCTCAGCTTACTGCCACTTCCGCCTCCCAGGTTCAAACGAGTCTCCGGCCTCAGCCTCCCAAGCAGCTGGGACTACAGGTGCCTGCCACCATGCCTGGCTAGATTTTGTATTTTTAGTAGAGACGGGGATTCACCATGTTGGCTGGTCTCAAACTCCTGATCTCAGGTGATCCGCCCACCTCAGCCTCCCAAAGTGCTGGGATTACAGGCAAGAGTCACCACACCTGACCCCAACAGTGTTTTAATGCTGACTATAAAAAGTGTAACCCTCTAGCAGGCAAGATTATTTGCACCAGTGTGAGTTGCACAGCAGATAAACATGGATGACAAATCATAATCAAGAGGGTGTTTGCTAGGCCAGGTGCAGTGGCTCATTCCTGTAATCCCAGTACTTTGGGAGGCTGAGGTAGGCAGATCACTTGAGGTCAGGAGTTTGAGACCAGCCTGGCCAACATGGCAAAACTCCATCCCTACTAAAAATACAAAAATTAGCTGGGCGTGGTGGCACATGCCTGTAATCCCAGCTACTCGGGAGGCTGAGGCAGGAGAATCTCTTGAACCCTGGAGAGGCAGGTTGAGTGAGCTGAGACTGTGCCACTGCACTCCAGCCTGGATGACAGGGCAAGACTCCATCTAAACAAACAAACAAACAAAAAAAGCTGCAACAATAGGCTGGGAGCGGTGGCTCACGCCTATAATCCCAAGTCTGGGAGGCCAAAGCAGGAGGATCGCATGAGATCAAGAGTTCGAGAGCAGCCTAGGCAACGTGATGAGACAAAAGCAGAAAAGAGGTGGCAAGAAGAGCTTAAAGAGCTTCCACATACCCCCTTATCCAGAAATCCAATTCCTCCAAATGCCACCATCTTACCTATCTGTTGCCTTCCTCCTTTGCTCTTTCTGCAAATATATACTTTACTGTAATGTCTTGAAAAATACTTCTATTCTTATCATCTAAACTTTCTAAATATTAATATTTCCTTAATGTTTCAGTACTTTGGATGCTCAAAGTCATAATAATCCATTTTTATCCTATTATATCATAAGAAGTACAAAATATTGGAATGAACCTGCAATAATACTAAGGTATACTCTGCACGTTGCTTTAAGAAACAAATTTGATTTATTCACACACATTCATTCAACGAATACTTGTTAATAACACAATTCTCCTAGATTCTAAATTAATAGCAGTCAACAAAACAAACATGGTCCTAGCATTTATGGAACTTACGGAATATTTTCCTAAGATTTACTTCTACCATAAAACATATGGCTAATCACATCGCAGAGAAGAGATATTTTCCTATGTTACATATCAGGCTATCAATTTCTTTCTTTCTTTTTTTTTTCTTTTTTTTTGAGATGGAGTTTTTCTCTTGTCTCCCAGGCTAGAGTGCACTGGCGCCATCTTGGCTTACTGCAACCTCCACCTCCTGGGTTCAAGTGATTCCCCTGCCTCAGCCTCCCGAGTCGCTGGGATTACAGGCACACACCACCACGCCCGACTAATTTTTGTACTTTTAGTAGAGACAGGGTTTCACTATGTTGGCCAGGCTGGTCTTGAGCTCCTGACCGCAAATGATCAGCCTGCCTTGGCCTCCCAAAGTGCTAGGATTACAGGCATGAGCCACAGTGACAGCCCAGGCTATCAATTTCTTAATCCTTTGGTTATTCAGAGTTTATTAAGCATAATCAGGAGATAATCAGGATATCAAAGAGTTCTGCCTATAACTAAAACTAATATATCAAGTAACTTGTATATAATTTCAAATTGTATGTTAATATGAAATATTATTTTGCCACCTAAAATACAAATAAATCATTGATATTATGCTAATGGTACAAGTAAAGGTAAAATCACAATAGATAACTCCTTGGTGGTTTTATTAGATTCTGCATTTTTGTTTTGCATCTTCATGAAGTATGTATAGCAGCACTAAATAGTTAACACATTCTTCTCCCACTGACCTTCTCTTCTCTTCCCACCTACCTCTTCTTCCTTCCCAGAGACCACAGGTAACAAGTGCTAAAGGAGATCAACTTTCCATGGTGGTAACTGCTAGGTGAGTTTTGGAAGCCATCTCTAAATTGAACAGGCTTGGGGAAACTGCTACCTCATTTTAAACGTTTGCTAAGGTATTTAAAAGAGGGGAGATTTCAGAAATCATTTGTTAGAAAAAAGCCACAGCCGGCCAGGCACAGTGGCTCACGCCTGTAATCCCAGCACTTTGGGAGGCCTAGACGGGCAGATAGCCTGAAGTCAGGAGTTCGAGACCATCCTGGCCAACATGGTGAAACCCCGTCTCTAATAAAAAAAAAATTAGCTGGGCGTGGTGGCGTGCGCCTGTAATCCCAGCTACTTAGGAGGGTGGAGCAGGAGAATTGCTTGAACCTGAGAGGCGGAAGTTGCAGTGAGCCGAGGTTGCGACATTGCACTCCAGCCTGGGCGACAAGAGCGAAACTCCATCTCAAAAAAAAACAGTAAGAGCCACAGCCAAACAACAGGGCATTTTAGACCAAAAATATCTTGCAAGTAGACTTACAGGAAACACAGTGGCTTAGAAGAAAGAATGAAGGTTTTGGAACCCGGTGGATTTGGGTCTCCGTCCTGGCCTACTCATTATTAACAGTGCATTTTTACCCTTGGGCAAGTTACTAAGATTCTTCCCTTCTCTAAGGAAAATAAATGTGGAGAATAAAACCTACCTTGAAATGTTGAAAAGACTCAAAGTAACAAATGTATTGGGCCTGCAACTGCACCCAGCACGTGTGACACGCTCAAATCACGGGCACCCACGGATGGGAGTGAGTGGGCTCTGCTCCCGGGGCACAAGCTCCACACAAAGCTCTCCCTTTCCATCATGCACTGCGCCTTCCGGACTTGGCCTCTGAGACCCACCGTCTCCGTTCTTCTCATTCTCCACTGGAGACCAAGTGCTTCCGTTTCCATGTTTGCTTTCCACCTACTCTCAGACTTGCCATGTCAAACCTTCCCCTACTTCCCAGCTCGTCCTCAATCGGAACCAAAAAACCAGCTTTTCTTTGCTCCAGACCCACTAGGTACAAGTCAGGACCACCTTCTTTCCAATCCCTTTGCTCTGTGTCAAACTTTAATTATTTAACTCAGGATGCAGAAAAAGAAATGAAGAGAATGGAAGTTGATAAAATTCTGTTACATCTTGAGAACAACTATGGTGATTAGATAGGCCAATGAATAAAACAATGCCCAGGAGAGATGGGGGACTCTAAGGAATAGGTCCAGGCAGCAAGACTGACTAGAATGGGACATCTGGGTAAGGAACAAAATAGATGCCTACACTAATTCAATTAAGAACCAAGTTGTACATTTAGAAAAAGACACCACTGTAAAAGCAGAAAGGCTCACCCACGGACACTCACTCACTGAAGACCTAATCACAGACGGGGTGGAACAGTGTTTGAGGATCTCCGGCCAGTGGGGCTGACCACGAAGCTTCTTAGGTCACTGCAAGGAAATCAGAGGCTAGGAAAGCACGCGGCCTCCCAGCCTCTTGCTCAGCTGCAGGTGTGCCCCCTCCAATAAGCAGACAGGAGCTCAGGCTCCTGATGCCGTGTTTATTTCTTTTCAAAAGGGTTATCTCAGTCTATATCCAGACCATGACTAATTTTTTGAGATGGCGACATGATCCATAAATGAAAGAAGTCAGCAGCAGGACATGGTTTGACACCTATAGCTTAGAATACTGTTCTTCACAAGACCTTGCCTCAAAAAGTTAGGCCAGCACCAGCTCCAAAGTCATTGTTTTGATTTTAAATATATTGAGGCCAGGTGCAGTGACTCACACCTGTAATCCCAGCACTTTGGGAGGCTAAAGCAGGTGGATCACTTGTGGTCACGAGACCAGCCTGGCCAACATGGTGAAACCCAGTCTCTACTAAAAATACAAAAATTAGTCAGGCATGGTGGCAGGCACCAGTAATCCCAGCTACTCGGAAGGTTAAGGCACGAGAATCACTTAAACCTGCAAGGCAGAGGGTGCAGTGAAATGAAATTGTGTCACTGCACTCCAGCCTGGGTAACAGAGTGAGACTCTGTCTCAAAAATAAATACAACAAAATAGATAAATATCTTGAAACCTCAAATATTAAAATCAACAAAGGTCATCTTGCCAATACTGTCTAAATTCTAATGTCAAAATCAATTACTGAAAAAACAAAAATAAATATTGTTGAGATAAATTATTACCAGGAGGATCCATTTTATGTGATGAAAAAAAATGAAATTTCTTACCTTCTGAGAATTTTAGTTTCAGCCTCACTTACTCTGAACCTAAAGCAATAATATTTGTACTCTCTTAACTTTCAGAGAGAGGGTAAGTGGTGAGCTGCAGAAGTCCTATTGCTAAGACCATCAATAACTACTCAGCTTTTATCCAACTCAAACTTTCATCATGGTGCTATTTCTTTTATCATGACGTGTATTTCAGATACATTTTTGCCTATAACTACCACATTATTTTTCTGGAAAAAAAAAGTTATTTTTGTAATTTAAAAGGAAAGTTTTAAATGAAAGTATCTTGCTTGCCCTGAAGTCAACTACCCTATTTTCCTTTCTAACTAACCATTTACACCAAGTTTTTCTTAATTAAGGACTGCTATTATTTCAAATTAGAACCATTTTAACAATTATGAAACACGGGGTTAGAATGGACTGGTAAAATGTACCCTCAGAATAAGGTTAGCCGCTGTTAATGCAACAGGCATGCCAAGACTTAGCTGCAAGTAAAGTCAGACAAACTTTCCAGAACCAGCCAAGTCACACAGTTACTACAGCACTAATGACCCATTGCTAATGAGCAAGCTTGGTAACTCAGTGGGCAAAAATTAGGAAAAGAGAGACTAAACAGAGCCAATTTCCATTATCTAATTTTATTTTAAGACTGCAATAAAGTCCAGGTATGAATGACCTGCAGAACCAGGCTTCTGTGAAAACACACTCCCTCCTGGCCACCACGGAGGCCATCGACCATCGAACCCTCTCACGCAGGAAGGTGACAAGCAGCAATGGCTCTCACTGTGCTCTGCATCCATGGCAAGAGTTCCTGGAGGTCACATGATAAAAGGCCCCAGCCCACTTCCACATGTGCATTTGGTAGCTAGGTTCGAATCAAAGCACAGCCTCTGACTTTGTGTTTAAACAGAGGCCATGCTCCCTTTCAAAGAGTGGATTAAGGCTGGGTATGGTGGCTCACATCTGTAATCTCAGCACTTTGGGAGTCCGAGGCGGGCAGATCACTTGAGGTCCGGAGTTCGAGACCAGCTTGACCAATATGGTGAAACCCCGTCTCTACTAAAAATACAAAAATTATCCGGGCATGGTGGCATGCACCTATAGTCCCAGCTACTCAGGAGGCTGAGGCAGGAGAATTGCTTGAAGCCGGGAGGCAAATGTTGCAGTGAGCCGATTGCACCACTGCACTCCAGCCAGGGAAACAGAGTGAGACTCCATCTCAAAATAAAAAAAAAAAAAAAAAAGAGTGGATTGAGGATTTCAAGATCTCCTTCTGCTCAAACATGCACTGAGTTGGTTTCTTTGTTGCACCATTGACCACACTATGAAAATATTATTCTGGAATATTTCAAACCAAATTCTCCCACAGTCCTAATGCTGCCTCCCGAGTCTCCTTCACTCCACCTTCCTCATCCTGGAGCCACCAGGCCTGCCACTCTAGGCTGAATCCTGACTTCTTTATCCCAGGACACCCCTGACCCCCATTCTCGCTTCTCTTGCTCTGTCCTCTTCCTTCCATGGCCACACTTGTCCTTGCAGCCTTGTTTACTCGTTTGCTGTTTTCTTCTGTGTATGTTCTGCTCCAAATAATATCTTGTTACCAAGGACAGTGGCAAAACATACAATCCAAAGTTTAAAATGACCCTTGGCCAGGCGTGGTGGCTCACGCCTGTCATTTCAACATTTTGGGAGGCCAAGGTGGGAGGATTGCTGAAGATCAGCCTGGGCAACATAGTGAGATCTCATCTCTACAAAATAAAAATAAATTTTAAAAATTAAAAAAAATAGGGCAGGAACAGTGGCTCACACCTGTAATCCCACCACTTTAGGAGTCCAAGTTGGGCAGATCACTTGAAGTCAGGCGTTCGAAACCAGCCTGGCCAATACAGTGAAACCCTCTCTCTACAAAAAATATAAATATTAGGCGGCTATGGTGGCACATGCCTGTAGTCCCAGCTACTTGGGAGGCTGAAGCAGGAGAATCACTTGAACCCAGGAAGTAGAGGTTGCAGTGGGTGGAGATCGCGCCACTGCACTCCAGCCTGGGCGACAGCAAGACTCTGTCTCAAAAAAATAAATAAATAAAATAACCCTTGCTGAGGCCCACTGACATCAGTGCTTGCCGTTCAGCTCTACAGGACCCAGTGGTCAGAATTGGCAGAGCCCATACCCTTTTGCATTCACTTGCAAGGTCCCCTTTTGTTCCTTTTGTTTCCCTCCCTGAAGTGAAGGAAAAGTAGTGGGAGCACCTGAGAGTCCTCACTCAAGTCTTCTGTGCACGCTCTCTCTCTCCTTCTCTCTGCCTGAGAAAGGAAAGTGCTTTCTGTCCTCTTTAAACACGGTGTTTCAAGACATCAATGGGCTTTTCTGAAGGTTTGTGAGAAGAAAGAAGAGGTGGTGTGGCGATAGGATTTCTCCTCCTCACTAAGGCATGTTTAAGGCTTAAAGAACTTCAGGTGATGGCCAAGCACAGTGGCTCACACACGTAATCCCAGCCCTTTGGGAGGCCAAGGCGGGTGGATCACTTGAGGTCAGGAGTCAAGACCAGCCTGGCCAACATAGTAAAACCCCATCTTTACTAAAAATATAAAAATTAGCCGGGTGTGGTGGCGCACGGCCTGTAATCCCAGCTACTTGGGAGGTTGAGGCAGGAGAAGCGCCTGGAGGTTGCAGTGAGCTAAGATCATGCCACTGCACTACATACAGCCTGGGTGACAGAGTGAGACCCCACCTCAAAAAAGTAAAATAAAAAAAAAGGAACTTCAGGTGCTGGACAATCAGAGACTGCTGCCTTCTGGATGAGTATGGGACAAGGAAATGCTCAGGGGAACAAACACTGCATAGAGGGGATTAAAAAAGCACAAGCGAAGCCGTTTTCTGTCCTGGCCCCAGACCAAACCTGAAACTTGGGAATCCTCAACTCTTTCCCTCTCATTTCCTTACCCCAAACACATATCTTCACAAATCTGAATAAAAGACATCTCCATAGATGTATTTGCAAACTTCTCCAATTCCGACCTGCATCTCTCATCTCACACTGAGCTTCCAACAATAAACGACAGCAGCAAATCAAAACCCAAGGGGCAGTGGCAAGTCTGGGAGGGGCGGCTTTCACACAGGTGGCCTCTCCTGCAGGTAGTAAGGTCTCTCGGTCTCCCCAAGAGAGGCACAGAGGGATCAGGAGGGAGTTCCCAGAGAAGCACAGAAGCTTTCGGAAGCCAAACCCCAGAACGGTATGTGAGCAGGTTCTTTGCGATCCAATTCTCCCTGTCTGTTAAGATACAGCAAAGAGCCAGGCGCGGTAGCTCACGCCTGTAATCCCAGCGCTTTGGGAGGCCAAGGTGGATGGATCACCTGAGGTCAGGAGTTCGAGACCAGCCTGGCTAACATGGCGAAAGCTGTCTCTACTAAAAGTACAAAAATCAGCCCGGTGTGGTGGCACACGCCTGTAGTCCCAGCTACTCAGGAGGCTGAGACAGGAGAATCACTTGAACCTGGGAGGCGGAGGCTGCAGTGAGCCGAGATCACGCCACTGCACTCCACCTGAGCGGTGCAGTGCGACTCCATCTCAAAAAAAAAAAGACAGAACCAAGAACTGCCCTTCCTCTCAGGCTAGCCATAAAATTACAAGGAAAACAATTACCTTAAAGAAAGAAAATAAAACAAACAGCAATGCTGGAAACAGGAAGAGAAGCCAGCAGTGAACCAGAAAGTTTGAGGAAATCCTAGAAAAGAGGGGGCAGATAAAATCATACCGACAGCAAAGACAAGACAGGGAAAATCACAGCCCAAACCTCGGGAGGTGGGAAGCCTCCTTCCACGGGAGTGTGGGTGTCAAACTCGGAGTCAAAGGCAAGGGTGTGGGAGCAGGCAGTGGGGCAGTCACAGGGTGATGGACAATAACTACACGCAGGAGGGCTGAGCCCTGCCCTGCAATGCTCTCCCCTACTACCTCCCGCCCGCCCCTCCTCTTCCTCATTAAAACAGAACCCTTAAAGCTGGGCACCACAGCAGCAGGTTGTACCCACTGGCTATGGCTAAAACAAACAAAAACAAACAAAAAAAAGAGGGCACTATATCCAAGCAAAAAATGTAAGTGAGAAAGTTGGAGAAGAGTTAAGGGTAGTTCTGAACCTCCACGCAAAGGGCGGCTCCCCACAGGGGTAAAAGCACTGTGGCACCACCCGCTGTCTTCAACCACTGCAGAGGCAAGGAGGGCCTGCCTGCTACCCACACAGCCCTATTTTGGAAACTCTACAACTACAGAGAAGATCAAAGGGAACTCTCCCAATTTATCTGTGGAGTTCTTAATTCATTAAAACAAACCAACCACCTAAAATCACAACTTATTTGAGGAAAACCCATTTCTTTCATGTTCAAAAGAAAATGGCCATAATGAACAAACAGAACAAAGGAAACAATTTATGGGACAGAAGACAACTCAAAAAAAAAATTCTAATAAGTATTTTAAGAAAGACTCGAGAAAAATGTGGCCATAAAGTAAGAGCAAGCTGTTCTGAAGAAAATAGCATAGAAAAAGGGCTTTCTGCCGGGCATGGTGGCTCATGCCTGTAATCCCAGCACTTTGGGAGGCCGAGACGGGCGGATCACGAGGTCAGGAGTTTGAGACCAATCTGGCCAACATAGTGAAACCCCATCTCTACTAAAACTACAAAAAGCCGGGTGTGGTGGTGTGCACCTGCAATCCCAGCTACTACGGAGGCTGAGGCAGGAGAATCGTGTGAACGTGGAAGGCAGAGGTTGCAGTGAGCCGAGATTGCGCCACTGCACCCCAGCCCAGGCAAGTGCAAGACTCCGTCTCAAAAAAAGAAAAAGGGCTTTCAATAAGAGAAAAAGAAAAAAGAAATCCAAAACAATTGCTGAAAAGAAACACCAGTGGATTGGAGAAATAAAATGCACCATGCTAAATATCAAAGCTGTGATTTGAAAGGTAACACTGAAAAACAGAGAGCAAAACACAAAGTTAATAGAGAGGGATAATATATTTGGAGATACAAGATGAGTTTCTTTTTTTTTTTTTGAGACACAGTCTTGCTCTGTTGCCCAGGCTGGGGTGCACCACGGCTGGAGTGCGGTGTTGCGATCTCGGATCACAGCAACCTCCGCCTCCCGGGTTCAAACAATTCTGCCTCAGCCTCCCAAGTAGCTGGGATTACAGGCACCTGCCACCACGCTCAGCTAATTTTTGTATTTTTAGTAGAGACGGGGTTTCACCATGTTGGCCAGGCTGGTCTCTAATTCCTGACCTCGTGATCCACCCACCTCTGCTTCCCAAAGTGCTGGGATTACAGGCGTAAGCCACTGCACCTGGCCACAAGATGCGTTTCAAAAGCAGCTAACTAAGACAATAGGAAGAGAAGAAAAGTTATACATGAAGAAAGTTTCCCCAGCTGACCAAAGATGTTCAGACAGGGTTCAGCTAAACGAATAAAAAACAGTCCAGTAGTATGAACGCAGCACCCTCAATGGTCATCTCTACACCCAAAAGGACTCTGCAGTATGGTCCTATCACGTGCCTTAGAAATCAAAGATAGCTGTGTGGGCCCATACAAGAGAACCAAATCATGAATGAGAACACCTGGCTTCTAGTCTTGGCTCCAGGAACCACCTGTGTGACTGGGCAGGACGAGTAACCTCTTGTATTTATCTTCTGTGAAAAACAGTGAAACTTTCCCCGGCTATGTTGATGATGACAGATATGTGAACAAACTAGCAGGTAGGAAGAGTCATACAAACTACTATTACATTTGTGAACATATATAGGGATATAATCTAAGGCATGCTTCACATTTACTGTAACATTCATGTTTTGGCCAATATCCACAAGATCATATTACAACCATCTCATTTTCTGCAATCCTTCAAAACTGTGCTACGGCCCTCAGGTACCCAGTGGCATGTGTACACTATGGGGTAAGAAGCCTCTCGGATGAAGTTTCCTGTATCTAGACTTGATTGTCAGGAATAAGAAGAGACCAAGGGAGCTGTCAGAAGATTTAGGGTCAAGTCCCTGCTTGTAATTAAGTAGCTGATTAACCTGGAAGAAATTGATGGACTTCAGATTCTTCTGAAAACTGAAAGATTGGGGCCAGACCACACTGGGTGCATGGCAGAATCACTGGAGGTGGGGGTGTGGGGGGGCTCCTAAAACATTGCAGGGCCTGGATCCTTACCTTAGAGATTCTTTTTACTTATTTATTTTTTTTTGAGACAGGGTCTCACTCTGTCACCCAGGCTGGAGTGCAGTGGCACAATCGCTGCTTACTGCAGCCTCAAACTCCCGGGCTCAAGCAATCCTCCTGCCTCAGCCTCTTGAGTGGACAGCACTACAGGTAGGCACCACCATGCCTGGCTAAGTTTGTTTTGTTTCTGGTAGAGACAGGGACTCGCTAGGTTGCCCAGGCTAGTCTCGAACTCCTGGACTCAAGTGATCCCTCCCACCTTGGCCTCCCAAAAGTGCTGGCATTACAGACATGAGCCACTGCGCCTGGCCCCTCTAGAGATTGATTAACTGGCCTGGAAGGAGGCCAAAGGCATCTTTGTTTTAAACTCCACAGACGATTCTCATGTGTAGCCAGTGCTGAGAGCCACTGGATGAGATGATCTCTAAAAGCCCCCTGGCTCCGTGGAAGGCACAGAGGGCAGCAGGTGAGTGCACAGTCAGCAGAACCTGATTTAAATCTACTTCCAGCCTTTTCCCATCTATGTAACTCTGAGTAAGTTTCTTATCCTTTTGGAATCTCATCTTCCTCACCTGCATCACAGAGGTCATAATGCATCCCCCCCAGTGTCATAATAAAATTATGCAAATGAAGAACTTGAAAACAGCAACTGGCACTCAGCAGGTGCTCACACAAAGTAATTATCATGACGATTACTACTACTATTCTATAAGTAAAGTAACTGAGGGAGGCTGGAGGGTGGAAAGATTGAGGAGATGTTGCTCAAAGAATAGAAAAGTCCAATTAGACGGGAGGAGTAAGTTCAAGAGCTCTATTGTACAACATGGAAACTATAGTTACTAACAATGTGTTGTATACTTGAAAAATGCTGAGAGTAGAATTTAAGTGTTCTCACCGCAAAAAATAAGTATTTGAGGTAATGCATATATTATTTAGCCACTCCACAATGTGTGTGTGTAGGTATGTATATATATAAACAGTACACTGTACACCATAAAATATATACAATTTTCATCTCCTTAAGTTCCCTGACAGAATGGGCTGACCAATGGATCCTGCTTGCTATTATTTATTTGAGACAGAGTCTCGCTCTGTCACCGAGGCTGGACTGCAGCGGCACGATCCCAGCTCACTGCAACCTCCCCCTCCGGGGTTCAAGTGATTCTCCAGCCTTAGCCTCCCGAGTAAGCTGGGACTACAGGTCCCACCATGCCTGGCTAATTTTTGTATTTTTAGTAGAGATGGAGTTTCGCCATGTTGCCCAGGCTGGTCTCAAACTCCCGACCTCAAGTGATCCACCCGCCTCAGCCTTACAGGCAAGAGCCACCGTGCCCAGCCCCTGCTTGCAATTTAAACTAAGGGAAGTTAGTTTAGAACTATGGTAGTTGCATAGACCGAACGCACCAAGCCCTGGAAGACAGGTTTCTAGTCTCAGCTCCAAGAACAACCTGTGTTGTTCCTGGGAGCGGGGCGGGTCTGCGGTGGTGTGACGGAAGGAGGATTATGACACCTGAGGCAGCCGCCTGAAAGGGACCGGGTGCAACAGTCCACAACCCCTACAACAGGACCAGAGCACACCAGCCAGGAGGCCACAGGAAAAGGCTTTCCTCTCCCATAAAGAACAAACACTCAAAAGATTTAAAAAAAAAAAAAAAGAAAAAAAGTCTGGTCAGAGGATGGGAAGTAGAGTAAAACTGTAACGCTGGCTTTGAGCCAGCCTGCCACAGTGAGGGAACAGATTTCGATACAAAACTGTTTCAACTAAGACTATTTGTTAATTTATCTGAAAGCAAGTAGGTGCCAGCAGACCACTTATTTTCCTCTCATGCTAAAAATAAAAGTTTCCAAACTGACCTAACTGGGTCTACATCGCACTGGAACGTGAACACCTCAGATGAAGAGGGAAAACAGCTACAGAGAAGCTCATTGTAAAACAAATCTTATTTTTCGCATTTTAACTAAAGTGTTTTAAGAACTTAGCGCTAAAGAGTGTTTACCAAGTATTCACGGGTAATAAAGTTCATGAATTTTAGGCATCTGTCTAAAAACAGCTGTGATCAAATCAAAGCTGTGACATGAACATGACAACTATTTTTTGTAAGGCTTTCTTCTTTTTTTAATTCCTTTTTCTTTTGCTGATCACACTCAGAAATTCAGAACAATACAGAATTCTTCCCTGTTTTACTCGTTCTCAATATTGCTTTTTCCACTACACCGTTTTTCTTTGGAGTGAGTATGAAGCCAGCCAAAAATAATTTGGCAAAATTCAAACCCATGGAAATGACTGTCACACTTAGAAAAACACAGTTTGAACCCCCATTTAATCTCATTTCTCCAAGGACTAAAATAAGTAGAGGAACTTTCAATTCACCACAAACATGAACAAGTTTTATGAAGTTTTCCCCCAACCCCTGGGGGAAAAAAACAAAAATTTTTCAATCATTTTCTATAACTCAAGTGGTCAGAAACTGTATAAAAGCCCTACTTGAATGGTAATGGAGCTTAATGAGTTTAGAGACTTGTTTTTCACCTTTAATTTAGGATCCAAATTCTGGCTTTGTCCAAGAAGCCAGTGAGTTTGGCAAACATATCCAAGAGCCCCTGGCACTTAGAACAATGGGCAGTGTGGACACTGAAATCTACATCCAAAACAAAATAGGGAACTTGCCTGAGCTGAAAACCCTGAATGGTGGCTGCCCTCCTCCATCAGGCATTACAAGTACCTGGCTCCCTCATTATAATAAGTTCTGCTATGACAAAGAATGACACTCATTCTTTGACTTTTGCCATCATTTTCATGATATGAAGACCTGTTATTTTACTTCCAAAGGCTCTATTTTTTCCTACCAAAACAAAGAACTGTGCTCTTGGCCAGGCAGGGTGGCTTACACCTGTAATTCCAGCACTTTGGGAGGCCAAGGCAGGTGGATCACCTGAGGCCAGGAGTTCGAGACCAGCCTGGCCAACATAGTGAAACCCCATTTCTGCTAAAAATGCAAAAATTAGCCGGGTGTGGTGGCGCACGCCTGTAGTCCAAGCTACCCGGGAGGCTGAGGCACGAGAATCGCATGAACCTGGGAGGCAGAGGTTGCAGCGAGCCGAGATGGTGCCACTGCACTCCAGCCTAGGAGACAGAGTGAGACTCTCTCTCAAAAAAAAAAAAAAAAAAAAAAAGCAGAATTGTTCTCTTGCTGAAGATAAAACAAAGCACCACCATCACCAAAACCAGGATTCCACTCTTGCCTACTCAGCTTGTGTTAGGCTGTTAGGCCTCATTAAATGTCTTCTTCCCTGACATTCGGCAAGTTGCTTCCAATGGGGCCATCTGGTCACTAAGTGGTGCTTTCAATGATAATGGCTCCCCTAACAGCTCCATTACAGCCCTGGGCCACACGGAAGAATTCCCATAAGTCATGAGATTATTCTAATCCCTGATTGATGAAGTATTTATCTGAATAGGGAAACAGCTATGAAGACTAATCAGAGAGGGGGGAAAGATGAGAAAGTAATTGCCAAAGAAGAGAAGATTATGCATCTTCTTTGACACAAGGATACCTCAAGGTCCTAATTAACATGGAAATTTAATATAATCTCTCAGAAAATGCCTCTAAAACTTTATAATGTAACAGTCTAGGCAAGAAATTCCAAGTTAATTGGTTTTGGTCAAGGGTCACTTTGTAATAACAAATTACAGTACAAATTATTGCCAAATTGAAGTGTGGAAAAAATGGTTACATTAAACCGGAACTATAGTTGAGTTTCAACTGCATAAACCATTTTCCATGCCTAGGCGCTTCCTAGCTCCTTGTCAAGTCTTCTGAATGTAACACACTTTTCCAACTCTTTTTGCTTCTGAGCATAAAGCTTAGAGGAAGTAAGCAGTTTGCCACAGGCACACCCTGCTTTATTCTGCCTCTTATTTAGGAAGAGACAAGTTACATTAAACTCACGAAGCTTAAGCTTCAGGGCCCCTCCTAGGGTTCTGGGAAGAGCCCCAACAATGCAGTCAGAAGAAAGATCTTTTTGTATTTTTTTAAGAGCCCTCCACCAACCACCCCCCAGCCCCCAACGCCCATTCCCATTCAAATTGTATGAGCGTGAGGTTCAACAAAACCTAATCCCCTCGGACCTATACCCCACTTCTGGCAACTTTTACCTAGCTATCCAAACTTCTGGGAAATTTCAGTGCAGACAAAGAAACTTCTCGTACTCCTCAGGAGGCCACCTCCTCCCCACCATGGCCATCAGCATTTTGTCTTCCAGACAAGACCCATGCAAGATCTCAAGAAATTTTTTACATCTCAGACTCAGGAAGACAGAGAAAGGGGTGGAGTGGGCTTGATTACTGCTAAAAGGGGATGAAAGCACAATTCTGGTCATCAAAACTTCCTCATGGGACCAAAACATTTTTTTTTCTTTTTAAGAGATAAGTTCTGGCACAGTGGCTCACATCTGTAATCCCAACATTTTGAGAGGCCAAGGCGGGAGGATCGCTTGAACCCAGGAGTTCAAGACCAGCCTTGACAACATGGCAAACCCCATCTCCACAAAAAAAAAAAAAAATGAAAGTTAGCCAGGTGTGGTGGCGCACACCTGTAGTCCCAGCTACTCAGGGGACTGAAGTAGGAGGACCACCTGAGCCTGGCAGGTCAAGGCTGCAGTAAGCCGAAATCATGCCGCTACACTCCAGCCTGGGTGACAGAGTAAGACCCTATTTCCAAAAAAAAAAAAAAGACAGGCTTACAGGCTCTCGCTCTGTCACCCAGGCTGGAGTGCAGTGGTGTGGAGTGTGGTGGCACAATCACAGCTCACTGCAGCCTCAAACTCCTGGGCTCAGGGATCTTCTCACCTCAGCCTCCTGAGTTGCTGGGACTACAGGTGTGCACCACAATACCTAGCTAATATTTTTACTTTGGTAGAGATGGGGTCTCACTATGTTGCCCAGGCTGGTCTCGAATTTCTGGCCTCAAGCAATTCTCCTGCCTTGGCCTCCCAAAATACTGCAATTACAGGCATGAGCCACTGCACCCGGCCAGGCCTACCCTTCATTTTTAAAAGTCAAAGTCTAGTATTTTCATCTTAATCAAAAACACAGTGCTTTTTCATACCAGCTTCTGATATCAGCATTGTCTTAGTTTCAATACTTTGTTGAACAGAGACCGAAAGCAAAGGGAGCACGCACACAGTCAGTGTTTCGTGCAGCATCTACTCTGCATCATGTATCCCACCTCCAACTAGCCCCAAGGGAAGATCGTTTAAGAGTGAGTGGAAATACAGCATCCTGTGTCTCTCTTCTTACCATCTAATGAAATGCAGGCGGCACTGGGAACAAAGAGCCAGTCTCTCTAACCCCAAGCATCCCATCTGGGGGAAGGGGCGGGAGAGCACGGCGGGCCAACCAGACCCTACAGAACTAGCTGGCAGATGGTGGGTCAGAAGGCACCAGGGGCTGAAATGCTTCTCACAACAGGTGGGTCATCTGAAGGATAACAGGGGTGAGAAAGCTTAGGAAAGCTCGGGCTGTCAGAGACTTTTCTTAAACTTATTACCATCCTCATTACATGGTGTGTTCACTTTGGGAAAATTAAGTTCCACACCACGATTTGTGCCCTTCAACAAAAGGTTTGTTTTAATGCTCCTTATTTAACAACTCAGCAAGAAGGAAAATCTTAAACTGTTTTCTCCTACAACTGGAGAAAGAAACTGCCTCTTTTGATCCTAAAAGTGAAAACAGAGAAACAAAAGAATTCCTTAGAGTCGACCAGGTACTCCAAAAACAGAATGGAGAGCAAAGGCCCGACCAATAGCAACTTCAGGGAAAGATGCAGAACAGCAACGGACACAGAAGAAGTAAGGACTCAGAAACAAGCCCTGAGGGCTGGACGCGGTGGCTCACACCTGCAATCCCAGCACTTTGGGAGGTGGAGGTGGGCAGATCACTTGAGGTCAGGAGTTCAAGACCAGCCTGGCCTACATGTCAAAACCCCGTCTCTACTAAAAATACAAAAATTAGGCAGGTGTCATGGCACGTGCCTGTAATCCCAGCTACTCAGGAGGCTGAGGCAGGAGAACTGCCTGAACCCGGGAGGCGGAGGTTGCAGTGAGCAGAGATCGCGCCACTGCACTCCAGCCTGGGCGACAGAGCAAGACTCCGTCTCAAAAAAATAAGAAAAGAAAAGAAACAAGCCCGGAGGACCACACTGAAAACTATCCATGCTGATCTGCAAATTTAAGGGAAAAGTGCATTTAGTTCCAGGTGATGAGAGGGAGTGGGGATTTTTTTTTCAGAACAGAAATACAGAAAAACTTTAAAGCCTTAATCATTCAAAACAGAAAACTGCAGAGCTATTGAACTCAAGGGAAAGGAAAGATGTCACCTTCGGAGTTTACTTAGGACCTTCTATACGCTAGTTATGCTGCCAACTTCTTTATGTCATTGAAGCCTCACAACTCTGTTCGAGGTCGGTATTTTACTGCCCCCATTTTACAGATGAGAAAATTGAAGATCAGAAAATTTACCTACACTGAACATTTACAAGCAATAGTTCAAGAAGAAAAGAATGGAATCAGAGCTAACGCCAAAGATGTTCCTCCTAGGACACTACAAGTTGCCAAGGCAGCTTGGAAGAATGTTCTTGAACTACAGGACAGGAAACCATGAAGTAACAATTAGGCAAAGGGAAACTGAAAAAGTTATAGAGAGCGGTGCCTAAGGACAAAGGCGAATTCCCTAGGCCCTGACTCTAACAGTAATTTTAAATGTCTGAACCTTAAGAATGTCTCCGGGCCAGGCGCGGTGGCTCATGCCTGTAATCCCAGCACTTTGGGAGGCCAAAGCAGGCAGATCGCCTCAGGTCAGGAGTTCGAGACCAGCCTAACCAACATGGAGAAACCCCATCTCTACTAAAAATAAAAAAATTAGCCGGGTGTGGTGGTGTATGCCTGTAATCCCAGCTGCTCAGGAGGATGAGGCAGGAGAATCGCTTGAACCTGGGAGGTGGAGGGTACAGTGAGCCGAGGTCATGCCATTGTACTCCAGCCTGGGCAACAAGAGTGAAACTCCATCTCAAAAAAAAAAAAAAAAATTTCTCCAAACTTTAGAGCCAACAAGGACCTTTGAGGTCAACACACTTTTTTTTTTCCTTTTTTGAGACTGGGGTGCAGTGGTGCAATCTCAGCTCACTGAAACCTCTGTCTCCCGGGTTCAAGTGATTCTTCTGCCTCAGCCTCCCAAGTAGCTGGGACTACAGGCATGTGCCTCTATGCGTGGTTAATTTTTTTGTATTTTTGGTAGAGACGGGGTTTTAGCATATTGCCCAGGCTGGTCTCAAATTCCTGACCTCAAATGATCCTCCCGCCTTGGCCTCCCAAAGTGCTGGGATTACAGGCATGAGCCACCACACCTGGCCTCAACACACTTTTTAAAGAAAGAAACCAAGAACAAATGACACATTTCAGCACAGGACATTACTGCCCTCCTCCCTTCCTTTATTCATGAGACATTCTTTTAACACACAATTGCTGGATGGCCACTCTGTTTAGGGTATCTTTTAGAGTCTAATTAATATCTCCCTTAACTTTCCACCTCAAAAGCCTAAATGATACATACTCCATAGACAGGGTTTTTCTTTCTTTGCCTAATCTGCCCAGAAAGATTTACCCAAAAAGCGATCAACGATTGTTAATGAAGCATTAAACACAAGCTCCAAGTCCAGGGAAAATTAAAAATTATATGTATAGAGACGTTCATGTTTCAAAAAATAAAGAGATACAAGTTACAGTCTTTGTACCATTCGCAGCCTTCCAAAGGCCATTTACATCAACCCAGCAAGGGCTGTGTGTATGACTCTGTCCCAGAATTAATCACCATCTACCGAGTAATCGTTTGCATTCATGAGAATCGAATGTTTTCATTAACATACAAGTCTGAAAAGTACAAGAACCTTCGGCCTTTTCCAGAAGCCTCTACTGGATCTCAATCAGGTTTAATTTTCCTAATTATGGAAAAAAAGAGGCTAAGTTACATTCCAAATTGCTTAGACCTTACAGTTTCAATGATGATGATCAGCACACATACACACAGGGATAACATGGTGTTTGCAAAACTCCAACATTAGTCTGAGTCTCCTGAACTAACAGGAAAAGGCTGGGTACAGTCTCACACCTGTTAATCCCAAACTTTGGGAGGCTAAAATGGGTGGATCCTCTGACGTCAAGAGTTTGAGACCAGCCTGATCAACATAGCAAAACCACATTTCTACTAAAAATACAAAAATTAGCCGGGTGTGGTGGCACCCACCTGTAGTTCCAGCTACTCGGGAAGCTGAGGCAGGAGGATCCCTTGAACCCGGGAGGTGGAAATGCAGTGAGCCGAGATCATGCCACTGCACTCCAGCCTGGGTGACACAGCAAGACTCCGTTTCAAAAAAAAAATAGGAAAATACATTTAAGGCGAAGAATAAAAAAACAGCAAAACAAAACTTACATCACTTGCGCATCCATTCAGCAAATAAAGAATCAGTGCATACGATGGATCAAACGAACTATAATAATCAATTCATTCCCTCCAAACCATATTTCTACCTTTTCCTCTTTAACTGTGAAAGCTTCGTGGACCCATATAGGTTTTACTGAAATACAATTTTAAATTTCCTTAGATTTATTATGGTGGGTTTTGGTTTCTGTTGCTTTTAATAGGGAGCCTGTAAACATTAAAAAATATTAATTCATAATCAGCTAATGAAAAATATTTTTCAACTCTATTTTTAAAAACTTCATAATAAACAGGATCTTTGAAAACATCTGCGGCTAGCATCATACTTAATGGTGAAAATTGAATGCGTTCTATTAAGACCAGGAATGAGCCAACCTTGTGTGGGAGGTCCCAGCCAATGTGATAAGGCAGGAAAAAGAGGTTAACTAGCCTAGCCAGGAATCAAACATGGGCTCTCAGACTCCAAAGCACATGCCCTGAGGCAGGAGCTCCATGGAGAGATGCAACTCTGAGGTGAAAAGGCTTCATTCACTTCTGAAGCACTCAGTTGCAGGAGGGCAGCAAACATCTAGATGAAGACATCCAGTTGAAGGTTAAAATACTGGACCCAGCCAGGCACGTTGGCTCACGCCTGTAATCCCAGCACTTTGGGAGGCTAAGGTGGGCAGATCACCTAAGGTCAGAACTTCGAGATCAGCCTGGCCAATATGGTGAAACCCCATCTCTACTCAAAATACAAAAATTAGCCGGGCGTGGTGGTGGGTGCCTATAATCAATCCCAGCTACTTGGGAGGCTGAGGCAGGAGAATCGCTTGAACCTGGTAGGCAGAGGTTGCAGTGAGCCGAGACCGTGCCATTGCACTCCAGCCTGGGCAATGGAGAAAGACTCTATCTCAAACAAACAACAAAACAAAACAAACAAAAAAACAATGGACCCCAGAAGAGAGGTCTCAACTAGAGTTATATTGACTGGGCAGAAACTGGCATGTATTCTGGTAGATGAAGGCAGGGGCAAAGCAAAAAATTATCCACTGAAGAGAACCCAGGTTGGCACCCTAGGGAGAACCTCACTGTTTGACAGTGGGATAAGGAAGGAGACTACAAAGGGAGACAGGAAAAAAAAAAAAAGATAAGCAACAGAGAAGAAAGCCAAGAGAGGCCAGGTGCGGTGGCTCACGCCTGTAATCCCAACACTTTGGGAGGCTGAGGTGGGCGGATAACCTGAGGTCAGGAGTTCGAGACCAGCCTGGCTAAGATAATGAAACCCCGTCTCTACTAAAAATGCGAAAATTAGCCGGGTGTGGTGGCACGCACCTGTAATCCTGGCTACTCAGAAGGCTGAGGCAGGAGAATCGCTTGAACCCGGGAGGGGGAGGTTGCAGTGAGCCGAGATGGCACCACTGCACTCCAGCCTGGGCGACAGAGCAAGACTCCGGATCAAAAAAAAAAAAGAAAGAAAGAAAAGAAAGCCAAGAGAAAGGAGCTGGCCCAGGAGCAGAAGTGACTTCAAGGAGGAGACAAGAGTCTTCTAGGAAACAGACAGGGCGGCTCTGAAGAAGACACTGCGTGTGAAATATTTCTGGGGCAAACTTTTTTTTTTCTGAGCATAACTCATACCTGGCATGGCTTCCTTTCTTAGCTAAGAAACTAAACCTTTCTATTCTTGAGTTTTATCTTTAAATCTGAGAAACCTGCTGTGCTTCTACTCTAAATTTCAGAGCCAAAGTGCTATATCAACTACAAGATTAGGGAATTTTCATAAAATAAAACAAACATTGGAGACCACAGATAAAGTTGCTCAAAAGCAAAACAGGACTATGTCTTATTTTTCTAACAGTTGTTTTGGGGAGACAAGCCAGCTCCCTTAAGAAATTAATGTAAACTAAAACGTAACCATGTCCCTGAGAGATCACAGAAGTAGCCCAGTGGTCACATCACCAAAGTAGTATTTTTGGGCCGCATTTAAGTAGCGCATAGGCAGGGCTGCAGAGGGCCTGGGGCCGTCATGGCTGCATGAATACATATGTACTCAAAATGAGATCCAGGTGTACTAGCCTTCTCCAAATGTTCAGGAAGGCAATGAGAAGACCTGGGAACAAGGAAAATCTAGACCAGTTTGACCAGATGTGTTTAAGATACAATCTGACAGGCACATAGGCAAGAGCACCGACATGGACAACAGAAGGAAACTTAAATGAGCTGTGGTCACAGAATTAACACATAGCTGTTTTCAACTAAAGGCAGAAAATATCGGGGGAATGATTCTTTCATATACCCCAAATTCCTTTGGAGTATTCCTTTGCTCTATATACAACACAAATGTTCAAAAGAAGAGAAAAACAGGCCAGGCGTGGTGGCCCAGGCCTGTAATCCCAGCACTTTGGGAGGCCGAGATGGGTGGATCACCTGAGGTCAGGAGTTCGAGACCAGCCTGGCCAACACGGCGAAACCCGTCTCTACTAAAAATACAAAAAATTAGCTGCGCGTGGGGGCGGGCGCCCGTAATCTCAGCTACTTGGGAGACTGAAGCAGGAGAATTGCTTGAACCCGGGAGATAGAGGTTGCAGTGAGCCGAGATCGCGCCACTGCACTCCAGCCTGGGTGGCAGAGCGAGACTCTGTCTCAAAAAAGAAAAAAACAAAAATCCCTGCAACCTAAAGAGGGTTGGAGTGCAGCAGAGATGAAGAACACAAACCCTGCTCATCTTCAAACGATTCCTACTGCATTCTTTTGACAGATGCCTCAGTTCCCCGTTTGATGACGCTTGTGTGGACAGGGATTTAGTGATTAATGCCACGCGTGACATAGATTGCTATCAGCATCGTCATGCTCCAAGTGTAGGTCCACTGAACGTTGCGTTCCATGAACCACACTGTGAGTGGCAAGTGGAAGCTTTCCAAACTTTAATTCCTGTTCACAGACAAGCAGGCAGGTTCGCACAGGCTTAAGACATGTGTATGCACCAGGAGAAAACACACAGGAACACTGAGGAGAACATTTTGGCAAGTGGCTTAGTTTGTTCAACCTCAACATAATTTCCTTTCTCACAGTAGCATAACCTCTCCCACTGAGTCAAAACCTTTCTTCCCTCACAGATCTTCCATTGTATAAAATGCACGCTATACTTTGAGAGGTTCTGCTATGCCAAAGCAGTACTTACAGGAACTGTAAATTTCTTACCTTTTCAAGCCCCTAGTCTCACTCGATATACATCTTCAAAATATGAATTAAAATAGCTTTCATAGATACCTCGAATTAAATAGACGATGTGCTTTCTGTTCCCAAGAATTTTCCTTACTTTTGATTTTACCCAAAAGTAAGAAGAGCAAGTAAGATAATTCAAATTAATATGTTACGTTTTCATCTTTAAGCCCATCATATGGAAGTATCTCCTAATATATTTAGCTCCATTTATTTAAATGTAAGTTCTGCAATTTGTTTAGTCTTAAAAGGCCAGAGACACACACTCTGTACCCAGGCTGGAGTGCAATGGTGTGATCTCAGCTCACTGCAGCATCCTCCTCCCAGACTCAGGTGATCCTCCCACCTCAGCCTCCCGAGTAGCTGGGACTATAGGTGCATGCCACCACACCCAGCTAATTTTTTGTATTTTTTGTAGAGATGGGGTTTAGCCATGTTACCCAGGCTGGTCTCAAACTCCTGGGTTCAAGTAATCTGCCCACCTTGGCCTTCCACAGTGTTGAGATTACAGGCGTGAGCCACCACTCCCAGCCTCATCTCTTAACTTTTAAAACAAAAACTCTTTTGCAATTTGAGACAGCTACTAAAAAAATTACAGATAAATCATAAAATAATAGCAAAAATTATCTGAAGTATCAGCAACGGTGCCTGAGTCATTTAGAAAGACTCACCTGGATTTATACTGACTCATTCTAAAATATGCATAACATATACAGAGAGGCACATATGTATTTAGTCTTTTAAAAACAAAGAAATTGACCAGAAGTGAATAGGTATGACACCTTTAAGGAGCTAATTTAACACTGAGAAGTATTTATGACCATGCATGTTCACACTGGAATTTTCAGAATACTGTCAAAGGGTTAAATAAGTCACAAAGTGTCTTGTGAATACCAATTCCACAGAATTTCATAAAAACTCTTAGCCACACACAACAAAGAGAACAGCAGTCAGGGAGGGCAAAGAGCCTCACAGGAACTTATTTCACCAAAACTATGAACACATTCTCAAATTATTAAATCTTTTGGCACCATTACTATGCCAGAGGAATCCTTACATTTTATTTCCCCAAGTCTTCTAACGAGAGACCGTTGAGATCCTGATTTAAACACAGGAGGATCACTAAAATGAAAGATTTTATCTCATTGTCTGGAAGGCTATGGAATCTCCCTGGTTGAGCTCAGGGCCACACTTACCAAAAAATTTCCATAGTGAAAAGCAGAATCCAAAATATAATTTCCATCATGATAGAACAGCAGCTTTCCTCCAAAATTTACCAGTTAGTATTATTCCACAGGAGCAAGATGGAGAAAGTAGCTAACATTCTTCCACAATCACATGAGGAATCCAATCAAATCATGGGTTGGCAAGCATTCCCCACAGAATGGAATTTCTAAGCAGACACCCCTTGAGCAGTGGGGTGAACAATACCAGGAGGCTTGTGGTTTGGACGCAGGTTAAAAGCAGAGATCAACAGCTTGTTCCTCCTAACAACCAGACAAGGTCAAATCCCTGGTTATCGCTCCTTCTCGACCTTAATCTCTTCAGGAGATCATAGGAACAAAATGTGAGCAGCTATCACAGGACTGTTAAAATCAACTTCTCACCAACAGAAGGCAGTTCAATTTTAACAACCTACGTCATTTCCTTGTTTTCTAGGAAAAAGGCACTAAGATTGATCACAGCTTGGTTGTGAAGTTCTCTTCCCAAGATGTTCAACTCTCCATCTGCATCTTGCCTCCCTCTCCTCCCTCCCCAAACTCCGTGATTTCAAGAAGTTATCACAAGGTAATATAAAAATCATTTCAAGCCCACTTGCTTTACAAGTGATAACTATGAAACTTTCAAAGAACAACAAAGGCACAGTTGCTCACACCTGTAATCCCAGCACTCTGGGAGGCCAAGGTGGGAGGATGGCTTGAGCCCAGGGTTCAAGACCAGCCTGGGCAACATGGTGAGACCTCCATCTCTACAAAACATACGAAAATTAGCCAGGCATAGTGGCGCATGCCTGTGGTCCCAGCTACTCGGGAGCCTGAGACGGGAGGATGGCTTGTGTCTGGGAGGCGGAGGTTGCAGTGAGCCGCGATCGTACCACTGCACTCTGCCTGGGCAACAGACTGAGACCCTGTCTCAGAAAAAAAAAAAAAAAAAAAACACAAAAAGTCTTTAGGTTTTATATATATATATATATATAGTTCCTGAGTATAATAAAAGATGGAAAGTTTACCAATTCATTTTATGAACCCTCATGCAGTAAGACAAGAAAAGAAATGAGGAACAAATATCGTTCTACTTTTACGGATGATATGACATCTGCTTAGAAAGTCAAACATAGCTGAAAATTTACTAGAATTATTAACTTCAGTAAGGAAACCGATAATGACTATACAAAATCAGTAAGCTTCTCTATATTAGTAATAACCAATTAAAAATTAATTGAGGGAAAAAATCCTGGGCTGGGCGCAGTGGCTGACATTTGTAATCCCAAAACTTTGGGAGGCCAAGATGGAAGGACTCCTTGAGCTTAGGATTTTGTGACCAGCCTGAGCAACAAAGTGAGATCCCATCTTTACAAAAAAAAAAAAATCAAAAAATTAGCCAGGTGTGGCGGCACACAACTGTAGTTCC
This sequence comes from Symphalangus syndactylus, assembly GCF_028878055.3. Taxonomy (NCBI): domain Eukaryota; kingdom Metazoa; phylum Chordata; class Mammalia; order Primates; family Hylobatidae; genus Symphalangus; species Symphalangus syndactylus. The sequence goes on along the minus strand of NC_072424.2, from coordinate 132,827,894 downwards.
AGCTCCTGATGAGGCAGGAGAATCAGTTGAGCCCAGGAAGTTGAGGCTACAGTGAGCCATGTTTGCACCACTGCATACCAGATTGGGTGACAGAGCAAGACCCTGTCTGAAAAAAGAAAAATGAATCCTCTATCACCAGCAAATATTACTAAGAAGAAATTAATAATAATGTGTAATATCAATGTTTTTAGAGGTATAAAAAATTTACTAAAGGGCACAAGGACCTAGGAAATTCTGAGACAGTCTACGTTGCTTGACAGGAAGATTCAAATCAATGAGAACAATTTTCCTTAAATTACTATACATTTGGTGCAATCCCAAATAGATTTTTATTTTTTTTTGAGACAGGGTCTCACTCTGTTTCCCAGGCTGGAGTGCAGTGGTGCGATCTCAGCTCACTGCAGCCTCCGTCTCCCAGGTTCAAGTGATTCTCATGCCTCACCCTCCCAAGTAGCTGGGATTACAGGCACACACCACCACGCCTGGCTAATTTCTGTATTTTTAGCAGAGATAGGGTTTCACCATGTTGGCCAGGCTGGTCTCAAACTCCTGACCTCAGGTGATCCACCTGCCTTGGCCTCCCAAAGTGCTGAGATTACGGGCGTTTGAGCCACTGCACCCTGCCCCAAATAGATGTTAAACATGAGATCAGGAGATCGAGACCATCCTGGCTAACATGGTGAAACCCTGTCGCTACTAAAAATACAAAAAAATTAGCCGGGCGTGGTGGAGGGTGCCTGTAGTCCCAGCTACTCAGGAGGCTGAGGCAGGAGAATGGCGTGAACCTGGGAGGCGGAGCTTGCAGTGAGCCCAGATCACGCGACAGAGCAAGACTGTGTCTCAAAAAAAACAAAAAACAAACAAAAAAAAATGACAGGCAAATTCTAAAGTTCATCTGGAAGAATAACCTTGTAAACAATAGTCAAGAAAGAGTACAGTGAGGAAAAAGAGAGTAACAAGGAGGTATTTGCCTTATCAGATAACAAAATCGTTTATACGATCAGTCGTTTTAATATTTAATAGTTCGGGCCAGGCGCGGCGGCTCACGCCTGTAATCCCAACACTTTGGGAGGCCCAGGCAAGTGGATCACCTGAGATCAGGAGTAAGAGACCAGCCTGGCCAACATGGTGAAACCCCTTCTCTATTAAAACAGAAAAATTAGCTGGGCATGGTGGCCATGTCACAGCTATTCAGGAGGCTGAGGCAGGAGAATCGTTTGAACCCAGGAGGCAGAGGTTGTAGTGAGCCAAGATCGCTCCACTGCACTCCAGCCTGGGTGACAGAGCAAGACTCCATCTCAAAAAAAAAAAAAAAGTAAAACAAAAATATTTAATAGTTTGCTAATGAACAGAAATATTCAAAGTCCAGAAATAGACACAAATTATATGGACATGCAGAATATCATAAAGGTGGCATTTCAAGTAGGTAAAGATGTGCACTATAACAAACGAACAGTTTTTCTCTTCCCAACCAGTTGCTCCGTTACACGGTCTCACCACGTGTAAAACCAGCAGTAGCCCAGTCTCCCCTAACTACATACAAAAACCAAAAGGTGTGTGCATTTCTTCTAGCTTCTCACCAAGTCCCTAACCAAAGGTGAGCGCCACTCCAATCAAACCAGAAGCCTCACCATATATTTTAACTCTCAAGTTCTCATGGGAGAGGTGAGCACCAGCTCCAAACTTCCAGAGGCTGGCACCAGGGCCAAGGGGCCACCCAGGCTGCCACGTGAGTCATGGATGAGTCAGACCCTCAACGCCTGCCAGCCCCCACTGGGATGCATCTGCCTCGAGCATGCAGCCTCTTTGTTACGAAAACATTTCCAGCCCTCCCCCAGTGTTCTGTAGTTGTCCATGCCCTTCGAAACATGATGATAAACCACAGTGAGTTTTGCAAAGAAAATTAACTGCTTAGCATTGAAACAGTCTACCCCCACCGGGAGGGAAAAAAAAGTGAGAAACTCAATCCTCATTGCAAAAAGATGATTCTTAATGGTAACCTTGGGAAGCACCCGGGGGAAGCATTCAGAAAGAACGCCAAGATCGTCTGTATTTGCTGAGGAATCAACAGAGATTTTGAACATTTGAAATTCTGAACGGATCCCTAAGGGGAATACTGTTTAGCATTTTATGGTGTGACAGCTTACCCAGGTCTTAAATATTCTTCTCATTAGAAGTTCTTTTTTTATCTAGTACCTAGCCAGAGCTATGTGGCAATTTAAGAAGACAAAGCTGAATGCCTGGATTTTAGCTGTTTCATGTTTCCATATAGAAATCCAGCCTATCATTATCAGAGCTCTGGCTGGGCTGCAAAGTGCCTCTGAGCAAGAAAGAACCATTAAAGAAGCCCATTCTATTTGTGAGATGTATAGACTAGTGGATGTTCCACATGTTCTGAGACCCCACAACTGCTCAAGGAGGCTTTTGTCCCACTGCTCAACAGCACCTTTCCGAAGCAGTGTTTCCTTCCCTTCTTTCTTTTCTGTGTGTGTGTGTGTGTGTTTATGTGTGTGTCGGGGGGTGCTCACATGTGTTTTTATGTATGGGTATTAAAAAGTCTATTTTTTTAATGTGATCGGTAAAATTGGCGGGTACTACCCAAACCTCAGCAGTCAAAGACACATGAATTTTCAAGGAAATTAATTTCAACTTTGATGAAAAAATGTTACAATGTATATGAGCGCACACTAAATAAAAATAACCTCCTCTTTGCAGGACACAGTGCCTCACACCTGTAATCCCAGCACTTTGGGAGGCTGAGGTGGGCGGGTCACTTGAGGTCAGGGGTTCAAGACCAGGCTGGCCAACGTGGTGAAACCCCGACTCTACTAAAAAAATACAAAAATTAGGCCAGGCATGGTGGCTCACGCCTGTAATCCCAGCACCTTGGGAGGCCGAGGCGGGCAGATCACGAGGTCAGGAGATCGAGACCACAGTGAAACCCCGTCTCTACTAAAAATACAAAAAATTAGCCAGGCGTGGTGGCAGGCGCCTGTAGTCCCAGCTACTCGGGAGGCTGAGGCAGGAGAATGGCGTGAACCCGGGAGGCGGAGCTTGCAGCGAGCTGAGATCACGCCACTGCACTACAGCACGGGTAACAGAGCCAGACTCCGTCTCAAAAAAAAAAAAAAAAAAATACAAAAATTAGCCAGACGTGGTGCCTGTAATCCCAGCTTCGGGAGGCAGAGGTTGCAGTGAGCCGAGATCATGCCATTGTATGCCAGCCTGGGTGACAGAGCCAGACTCCGTCTCTAAAAATAAAATAAAAATAAAAAATAACCTCGTCTTTAAATAAAGTCAAATAAAACCAGGTTCTATGGAATGCTAAATAACTAAAATGACATTTAACAAATTACAAGCTGAGTGTCTGTTTTCTGGATTTCTCCCTTCTGGATCTGTCACTTCATCTATGGCAGGAGTGCTGACAGGGACAAATGCCAACACTCAACCACCTGTAAATAAAAGCTGTGATCCTAATTTCGAAACATTTGCATTCCCCACTCTGTCACTGCAGGACACAAAAGGGAAAAGAAAGTCAGGGACATTTGCTCAGTAAAATGAAGTCCTTTCTTGGCTCTCCTATGATTTCATTTACTTTTTATAGCTTGGCTTTCAAACATAGTAATCGCTTTCCTTTTTTTTTTTTTTTTAAACACATGGATTTATACCACATTTGAGTGTCCCTATATATAGATTTCAGTCTACAATAATAGCAAATTCACAAGATCCCACCCCTAAAGACCTAAATATAACAGCGATTTAGGAATAGGATCTTTTTCTCCTACAAAGACAAACTATTAAAGAAGGCAAAGATAACTTACCCCATCTGCCACCAAATGGCTTTTATGACACTCTCAGGGAAAAAAAAAAAATGCACAATTTCTTCCAGGAAATTTGTTGTCTGAAAACCCTCTGAATTTTTAAAAATTGTGTTGTTTTATTTCTGTTAATACTTATAATCTCTGGTTCATCCATTAGTAATTAAATCTTACAGTAAGAAAGGCAATTATTCCAGCCTCTTTCAGTTCTCCTAAAGCAGATATAGAATTCATTTTTGTTCTTCAATTACCTGTTTCTTACCAAAGAAACGTGGCCGTAAGTACTTTTCCCAGAATCATAAAGCTGTAGAGGCCAGCAAGACTCAGTCTGAAGAACAAGTGCTTTGGAGTCAGACAAGGTCAAAACCCAGCTCAGCCGCTTAATTCCTCACCCACCCTCTCTAAGCCCATGTCCTCTGCAGATTGGGAGGGAATCTGTCCTGGAGAGCCGCATGCAGAGTATTAAGTGAGATGCTGATAAAGTGTCTGGTACAGCCTCTGATCAACAGGTCCCTATGATGTCAAGAAGATGGTGATGTTGCTGATGATAAAATAGAGTCTTGGAAATACTCTCTCCAGTGCCTTCATTTTGCAGGCAAAGAAGAGTAAGGACCCGAGAAATTAAGTAATGTACAAACCAACCATCTGCGGCTCAACAAGTGGTTTACAGAGCGCACAATTTAAGGTTTCAATTAGTACTTCTATATAGGATGAACAAAAGCACAAAAATACTCAAGTTCAATGAGTATTTCCTTGGAGGCTCCGCCTGCAAGGAAAGCTGGCTAAATCTCATTATTGCTGACCTTTTCCCGCAAGAGAAGACCTCCAGAGGATAACGGGTAAAATCTGCCTTTATCCAACTGCAAATAACTCATCATTGCTTGGTTACTTGCAGCTGGTTCCAGGCCAGGACGCTACCCAACCTGTCACGGCCGCAAAATCAAGAGCAAACACACAGACATGGTACAATTCGGTCGGGCACTATATCCCATTCCCATTCACAAAACACACAAATTTAGACGCAGCCGAAAAGGACCAGGGTTCAATATGCAAAGACAAACTCTGTTATTAAACTGCAAAGTTTAATAAGAACGCTTTTTGCCCCGAATCACAAAGGTCTCTCACATTGACCCAACAACAACTGCCCTCATGGCAGAGTTTTGTCTGTCTAGACTTAACTTCATCCTGAGACTTGGCCTAAAGGGAGCCAGGTGCCAGGTACCTGCAGCTTCTAGAGCAGAGATTCCCACCTGGCTCAGATTTTCCTTCAAAGTCAATTTCCTGAAGTGGCTGTAAGTAAATCCAAGTCAAACGCAGATATCTTGAACAAAGAGGAAGGGATTGCAGATTTCAAAATGAAATAAATTCATTTGCCAAGAAAAAAGATGAAATAAATTCATTTGCCAAGGAAAAAAAAAAAAAAACAGAAGAAAAAATGAGTCCCTCCTTCTCTCTCAGTGCCCTAGTTTAAAAAACCTCTCTACAAAAACAGAAGCCGGAAAGAAGAAACCTAAGATGGTTACAAAAAGGAATTCACTTTATCCACGTCCATGGCTGCCAAGCCCAGCGCCGTGACACAAGCAAGCCCTCGAAATGCTTTACTAAGAAACCATCGTTAGCCCTCTTCCCTACTAACTCAAACATATATTTAAGTAGCAACCATATCGTAACCTGAGTACGCTTTAACTTCTCATAACGCAAGGGACTTGTCAACAATAAGCATTGCATTGCTTCTGCAAGGTGGACACAGGCAATGTTCCCTACAAGGTGACAGTTGAACACAACTCAGGCCCCCTGTTACTTAGGCCCCCTCTGCCTAAGGAGACCTTAGTATTAAATAACCATAACAGAGATGAGCTCTTCAAGAATCAGACAGACAGGCCAGGCGCAGTGGCTCATGCCTGTAATCCCAGTACCTTATGAGACCGAGGCAGGTGGATCACCTGGGGTCAGGAGTTCGAGACCAGCTGGCCAACACGCTGAAACCCTGTCTCTACTAAAAACATAAAAAATTAGCCAGGCATGGTAGCACACGCCTGTAGTCCCAGGTACTCGGGAGGCTGAGGCAGGAGAATTGCTTGAACCCAGGAGGTGGAGGTTGCAGTGGGCCAAGACTGCGCCACTGCACTCCAGCCTGGGCAACAGAGTGAGAGAAAAAAAAAAAAAAAAATCAGGCACACATGGACACAAGCAGGCCCTGCAGTGGTTAATCACTTTTAAATATAGCTCCACTTTCTACAGCCGTTGGTACAGAGCTCGGTGTCTCTGTACCCTTCCCCTCTTATCTCGTTTTTATTAATATTTTCTTCTCAAATGATTTTATAGAAAATTATCAAGTTGTGAGAGCTATATCAGGACAAGTGAGTTCATTTTCCTAAGCTCCTTTGGACTGAAAACAGAGGAGGGAAGTAAAAAGCAAATTATTTAATACCAAGTACGATGCTGCAGATGCTACTAGGTGGCGATTAAACTGAGAGGTAAACTGCGAGGTAAACAGCACAAAACAGCTTTGGGAAAGCGGCAGAAAGAGGCAGGAGGTCAGGATAGGGGCTTTATCTGAACCATCTTTGTAAGCTCCTGCACCTCAAACAGCACTGATGTGTGCACTGTGTGTTGAGTAAAGAAATAAATGCATGACCAGACTGCATCTCACATGCAACAGAGAAAGCAGGGAGACTTGAGTTTTAGTCCTACCTTTGACAGTAACGAGCTAGGTGGTCAAGTCACTTAACCTATCGGGAATGAAGTTTCCTTATCTGTTTAAATGAGGCAACTTAGGGGATGGTCTGAAAAAACCCTAGCACTTTGTAGAGGTAAAGAAACCGGAACCCTTGTACACTGTTGATTGGAATGTAAAATGGTGCAGGGGCTGTGAAAAACAACATAGTGGTTTTTCAAAGAATTAAAAATAGAATTCTGGCCGGGCGCAGTGGCTCGTGCCTGTAATCCCAGCACTTTAGGAGGCTGCAGCGGGAGGATCACATGAGATTAGGAGTTTGAGACCAGCCTGACCAACATGGCAAAACCCTGTCTCTACTAAAGATATAAAAACTAGCTGGGCACGGTGGCAGGTGTCCGTAATCCCAGCTACTCGGGAGGCTGAGGCAGCAGAATTGATTTAACCTGGGAGGCAGAGGTTGCGGTGAGCCAAGATCGTGCCATTGCACTCCTGCCTGGGGGACGAGAGCGAAATTCTGTCTCAAAAAAAGAAAAAAGACATAGAATTCCACTTCTCAGTTTATATCCCCAAAGACTTGAAAGCAGGGTCTTGAAGAAATATTTGTACAGCCATGTTCATAGCTACCATATTGACAGTAGCCAAAAAGTAGAAAAACCCAAATGTCTGTGGACCAATGGGCAGACAAACAAAAGATGACATACAGAGACAAGGGAATATTATTTCGCTTTAAAAAGGAAAGACATTCTGATACATACTACAACATAGATAAACCTTGAGGACATCATGCTAAGCAAAATAAGCCAGTCACAAAAGAACAAATACTGTATGATTCCACTTATATGAGGTACCTAGAACAGTCAAATTCATAGAGACAGAAGTAGAAGGGTGGTTGCAGGGGTGGAAGAAGAAATGGGGAGGTATTGTTTAATGGGGTACAGAATTTCAGTTTTGCAAGATGAAACAAGTTCTGAAGATGGATAGTGGTGAGGGTTGCACAACAATGTGAATGTACTAAACTATATACTTAAAATTGGCTAATATGGCCGGGCACAGTGGCTCATGCCTGTAATCCCAGCACTTTGGGAGGCTGAGGCGGGCAGATCACTTGAGGTCAGGAGTTCGAGACCAACCTGGCCAACATGACGAAACCCCGTCTCTACTAAAAATACAAAAAATTAGCCTGGTGTGGTGATGCACCCCTGTAATCCCAGTTACTCAAGAGACTGAGGCAGGAGAATCATGTGAACCCAGGGGGCGGAGGTTTCAGTGAGCTGAGATTGCGCCACTGCACTCCAGCCTGGGAGACAGAGCAAGACTCCATCACAACAACAACAACAACAATAAAAGGCAAATACAGTAATTTTACCACAATAATTTTACCATATTTTTTAAAGTAGGTGAAAACAGGGGGACAATGTTTATAGCATATAAATTATACCTCAACGTGCCTAGTTTTGGGGAAAAAAATCTTTCAGAAGTTCCCCCTGACAGTTATCCTTTCATTCTTCAAGTCAACAGATATTTATCAATCACTCTGTGACGTGGATCTAATTTCCACGGGTTTCTTTAGTGGGTCCTCTGGCAGGAACAGGAAACTCCTTGTTCACTCCCACTCTGGAAAGTGTGGGAGAAGTTCAGGACTTAGGCAAGGCTGCACAGCCGGGAAGTGACGATAGCCGGGTGGAGAACCTGAAGAACCCAGTCTGACTCCCAGGGACATGGCTACCACCTACCTCGCTGCCTTATTTTTTTTTTTTCAGACGGAGTCTCACTCTGTTGCCAGGCTGGAGTGCAGTGGCGCAATCTCAGCTCACTGCAACCTCCGCCTTCCAGGTTCATGTGATTCTCCTGCCTCAGCCTCCCGAGTAGCTGGGACTACAGGCGCCCAGCACCGCGCCTGGCTAATTTTTGTATTTTTAGTAGAGATGGGGTTTCACCATGTTGGCCAGGATGGTCCCAATCTCTTGACCTCGTGATCCGCCCACCTCGGCCTCCCAAAGTGCTGGGATTACAGGGATGAGCCACCATGCCCGGCCCCTAGCTGCCTTTTCTAATCTGCACCACTAATTCTGCAAACGAGGAAGCAAAAGCTCAGAAAGGTTAAGAAAATCCTCCAAGATTAGCCAGCTGGCCGGTAGGCCCACGAGCAAGAAGTCAGGCCAACCATCAGTCCAGTGTTCCTTCCATTCTACAACAAAAAGCCATATTTGGGGAGAAAAGGAACCACAGGGGTCCCACTGGAATTTCCAAAGCAGCCCACCCCCACCATTTGCAACCTTCTCCCCAAAACTAAGAGTTTCATTTAATCATTCGTTTAACAAATCATTTACAATACCTTAATTTTTCTTTTTAAAATAATCCTCTGGACACAAGTCTCCCCTTACTGTTACCCATTCATTATTCGATCAGCTGATATCTACTAATCACCTAATTTGGATCCTTTTTTATTTTTTTCTTTTCTTTTTTTAGATGGAGTCTAGCTCTGTTGCCCAGGCTGGAGTACAGTGGCCCAATCTCAGCTCACTGCAGCCTCCACCTCCCCGGTTCAAACGATTCTCCTGTCTCAGCCTCCCAAGTAGCTGGGATTACAGGTATCTGCCACCACGCCTAATTTTTTTGTATTTTTAGTAGAGATGGGGTTTCACCGCATTGGCTAGGCTGGTCTTGAATTCCTGATCTCAAGTGATCTGCCTGCCTCAGCCTTCCAAAGTGCTGGGATTATAAGCATGAGCCACTGTGCCCAGCTTATTTTTTTTTTTTAGACAGAGTCTCACTCTGTCACCCAGGCTGCAGTGCACTAGCACAATCTCAGCTCACTGTAACCTCTGCCTCCCAGGTTCAAGCGATTTTCCTGCCTCGGCCTCCCAAGTAGCTGGGATTACAGGTGCCTGCCACCACACCCAGCTAATTTTTTGTATTTTTAGTAGAGACGGGGTTACACCATGCTGGCCAGGCTGATGTCGAACTCGTGACCTCAGGTGATCTGCCTGCCTTGGCCTCCCCGTCAAAAAAAAAAAAAAAGTGATGGGAAGGGGAGGGAAGAGGAGGGGAGGGGAAGGGGAGGGAAGAGGAGGGGAGGGGAAGGGGAGGGAAGAGGAGGGGAGGGGAAGGGGAGGGAAGAGGAGGGGAGGGGAAGGGAGGGGAGGGAAGGGGAGGGGAGGGGAGAGGAGGGGAGGGGAAGGGAGGGGAGGGGAGGGGAGGGGAGAGGAGGGGAGGGGAGGGAAGGGAAAGGAAGGGAGAAATGTGAGTTATGTATGTAATTTTTTTTTTCTTGAGACAGTCTCCCTTTGCCACCCAGGCTGCAGTGCAATGGCACAACCTTGGCTCACTAAAAGTTCCGCCTCCCTGGTTCAAGCGATTCTCGTGCCTCAGCCTCCAGAGTAGCTGGGATGACAGGAGCTTGCCACCATGCCTGGCTAATTTTTGAATTATTAGTGACACGGGGTTTCACTGTGTTGGGCAGGCTAGTCTCAAACTCCTGACCTCAAGTGATCCACCTGGCCACTGTAATCTGCAGTAAGCCACTGCACCTGGCCTGTAATTTAATTTTCTAGTGACCATATTGAAAAAAATAAGAAGCAAGTGAAATTAATTTATATATACATACATATATATCTATATACACACACATACATACACTTTTTTTTTTTCGAGACAGTCTCACTCTGTTGCCCAGGCTGGAGTGCAGTGGCAGGAGCACAGCTCACTATAGCCTTGAACTAATGGGCTCAAGTGATCCGCCTGCCTCGGCCCTCCAAAGTGCTAGGATTACAGGCGTGAGCCACTGTGCCCGGCCCATAATGTATTTTAATCCAATACATCCAAAATATCATTGTTTTAACATGTAAACAATATAAAAATCATATTGGGATATTTTACATTTGGTTTTTCATATTAAGTCTGCAAAGCTTCCTGTGTATGTTACACTCACAGCACACCTCAGTGGTGGTGACCACATTTCAAAGTGCTCGACAGCCCCGCGGGGCTGGTGGCTACAGATCTGGAGACATGGGTCTTTCAGAGGGGTAGAGAAGACTTACAACGTCAGGCTAAGTTTGGACTTTATCTACAAAAAGACAAAAGGGAGAGTCAGGCATGGTGGCTCACACCTGTAATCCCAGCACTTTGGGAGGCTGAGGTGGGTGGATCACGAGGTCAGGAGATCGAGACCATCCTGGCTAACACAGTGAAACCCTGTCTCTACTAAAAATACAAAAAATTAGCCAGGCGTGGTGGCAGGTGCCTGTAGTCCCAGCTACTCGGGAGGCTGAGGCAGGAGAATAGCTTGAACCCAGGAGGTGGAGGTTGCAATGAGCCAAGATTGCACTACTGCACTCCAGCCTGGTGACAGAGCGAGACTCCATCTCAAAAAAAAAAAAAAAAAAGAAAAAGACAAAAGGGAGTAGGTGATCTTCTAGAAGCAGTAGTGACAGGAAGCAAGGTCTTATATCAACCACTGAAGCTGCTGCCCCACCCAAGCTCTCAGCTCTCAGGGACCACAGCGTCTCAGGGACCCTAGACCCCATGTCATCTGCCCTGGTCTCCCCAGCCCCTTTCACAGGGGCCCTTCTGAGACAACGTGTCTCCCTCTACCAGCTGCAACCCATTTATCCCCACTCATTTCCACAATCACATCATTACCAACCTGAAGCCCCTTGCCCCTCAGTTTTCCTGGATAAGCCTTATTAGCCTATAGAAAGTAAACTGCCAAAGTCCCATCATTCCATCCCTGCTCCTGGACCAGCCAGATCCCCCGGGAGATTGCCTTTCAATATCACCGAATGGGGTGGGCAAGGAGGGAAAACTAGGAATTCTAGTTCTCGAACTTTCCCACAGCCCTGCCTGTGAGTTCCTGCTCTGTTCACTGACATATTAATTCTCTGTCATCTACATCAGATCAACTTTTTGCATCTACTCAAGTATCCGAAGCCACTCCAAGGCCCCTTCATGCTCAGGTGACATCCCTGCCTCCCAAATTATTTTATTTTATTTATTTTTATTTATTTATTTTTATTTTGAGACGGAGTCTCGCTCTATCACCAAGGCTGGAGTGCAGTGGCATGATCTTGGCTCACTGCGACTTCCGCTGCCCAGGTTCAAGCGATTTTCGTGCCTCAGCTTCCCGAGTAGCTGGGATTACAGGCACGCATCACCAAACCTGGCTAATTTTTTTGTATTTTTAGTAGAGACGGGTTTCACCATGTTGGCCAGGCTGGTCTTGAACTCCTGACCTCAGCCGATCCACCCGCCTAGGCCTCTAAAGTTCTGGGATTACAAGCGTGAGCCACTGAGCCCAGCCGAGCAGTCTGGTTTTTTTAATTTACCATTTAAATGTGAATACCATTTAAATTTAAATTTACCATTTAAACGTAAATACCATTTAAATTTAAATTTAAATATAGTATTCCCATACTACCAATCTCTCTCCTCCCAAGCACCATTAACATCTACACAATAATTTTTTTATCCTTTTACGTTCTACAAAAATGGGATTATAGTATACATGGTTCTTGCCTCTTCTTTTCTCATGGGAATCCTTCCAGGTCAAGTGCAGAAATCCAAGGCATGGACGTGTGACATCTTATCCAACCGTTCCTCTGTCGAAAGCATCCACTTAGTTTCTAATTCTTTGCCACTACAAACAATGCTGCAATAAATATTCTTGTGCAAACAAATTACATACAGCTGCTTTTATTTCTATGGGAGAGAGTCCCAGGGGAGGAACTGCTGGGTCAAAGGCTATGTGTGTTTGAAATTTTAATAGACTCTGCCAGAACTCTTTCCAGAATGGTTATTCCCACCAGCAACGCTTGAAGATCCCCTGCCAGCAAGTATTGTTGCCTTTTAAAATTTTTGCCAGTCTTGACGGTCTGATGAACGTTATATAAAGGTTTGTTTGTGGTTTTTTTTTTTTTTTTTTTTTTTTGGTGTTTTGAAACAGGGTCTTGCTCTGTGGCCCAGGCTAGAGTGTAGTGGTGCCATCTTGGCTTACTACAACCCCCGCCTCCTGGGTTCAAGAGATTCTCCTGCCTCAGCCTCCCAAGTATCTGCAACTACAGGTGCCTGCCACCATGCCCAGCTAATTCTTGTGTTTTTAGTAGAGACAGGATTTCACCATGTTGGCCAGGCTGGTCTCAAACTCCTGACCTCAAGTGATCCATCTGCCTAGGCCTCCCAAAGTGCTGGGATTACAGGCATGAGCCACCGCACCCGGCCTAAAGTTTAAAAACTCTCCCTCACCTCCCATCCTGCTCAAAAAATTATTTAATAATTCTCTTTTTTTGACAATTCTGAGTCCCCTTCTCTGCCTCCTATTCCTCTTCCACCTCCAAAATTTAAGCAGAAAACAAGGCTCTTGCCTGTCTTTTTTGCCTCTCTTTGCACATCCTTCTTTGACAATTTCATTATTTCTCATGGTTTCAGTCATCCCCTCTAAGAGATGAATCTGAATCTACATACGCAGCCCAGACCTGTCTCTCACGAGCTCCAGATCTCTAACTGCTCACAAGACACTTCCCATAGAGCCTGCTGACACCTCAGAAATCAGAAGAATCAAACCCAAACTCTCCTTGACTTGACCCAAATTTAATCTTCCCCAACTCCATTAGTAGAGTAGCATCATCCTTATCACAGGTACGCAGGCTTGAATATCCAGTGTCATTTTTTACCCCTCCCTATGCTTTGCCCCCATATCCAGCCAGTTGCCTCATCTGGACGGTTCTCTCTCCTCTCTCTTATCCACCCTGTGCGGACTCTCTGCACAGATCACCAGGACTCCTGCAGTAGCCCAGCTGGAACCCCCAGCTCCAGCATGCACACCTTACTCTGCCAGTCCAACCCTCCAACACCTCCCCACTTGCAGACCAAGTTAAACCCAGACATCCTAACCACACTTTCAAGCCCTTACCAGCTCTTGTTCCAGTCTGCCTCTCCAGCCTCCTGACAGACGACTCATACTCCAAACTCAACATGATCCTGCCCCATTGCGTGTAGCCTAAAGGAGATTCTTTTCTCATAGGAGAAGAATTTGCAAAGAAGGAATAAGAAAGGTAAACAGATGCTTACTGCAATTCCCTTTGCTGCTCTGGCCCTATCTCTGCCAAGGAAATGTCTTTCTCATACTTTTAAAAAGGAAAAATGTTTGGCAGGAAAAATTAAATAAGTCAATGAACCACATAATATAAAATGACAAGAACTCACAATTGAGTATATGTAGACACTCACGAAAAGACCAAAAACTAAAGACAAAAGAACAGGAAAACCATCCACCAGAGTCAAAAGCATCCTATATTGATACAAATAGCAAAGAATCATTTTACAATCACATCTGTCTTGTGATTGAGTTTCATGTATCAGATATTCATAAATAACTAGCATTAAAATTCAGCAAGATTTACATTATAATAGAAAAAGCAGCACTACAGTGAACTAAACAAAACTTAAAGAGACAAAACACAAAAACTACTTAACATAATACTGTAGTAATTTGAGAAAGAAACAATAAAAATGACTACTTTATAGACATTTATTTGATGCCTATGAATTAAACCCTATCCTGCATAATGAGGGAAGATAAAGACATAAGAATAAGGTCAATGACCTCAAATAGTATAAACACTAGCTGAACAGATGAAACTGTTCCACCAAATAAGAATAGACAAAGAAAAATATATTTTCAAGGACAAAGAGTTAATTAAAAATGGAATACAAATGAGTAGCATGAGATTAGACAAAATAGATTTACTGGAGTAAGGTACACAGAAAAGGTCCACATATTTTTTGTGTCAAAGCAAAGAGAATAACAAAATGACTTTAAATGATGGAAGATCTCCACTAAAAATACACATCACCTTAGTTTTTCCTTCCTTTTCTTGCTGGTAGACACACAAATACAATGATCTACCCCATCTCAGGGGTGTGTGTGTGTGTGTGTGTGTAGACAGATACATAGAGATATATCTGCCTAACAGTATCTTCAATGCTTTCTAACCCAGCAATAATAATTAGAATCCAAGTTTCAATTATACTTACTCAGCACTTAGGAAAGACCCTGTGAGTGCTCCTCCACGGACTGGGACTCCAGCCTCTTCTGATAGAGACTGTCAACAATCCATCATCCCTGCTAATGGTGGGATGCGGTGTCACAGATAATTTAAACAGCTGTCAGAGCTGAGCAGCTCTTCAGACTTCCATATGGCTCATAAAACGCACATGTGCTCTGTGCCCTTCCCCCTCCCAAGAAAGAGTTGGGAGGAAGGATATGAAGTCAGACAAACTGGGATTGAATCCCAGCTCTGTGCTTCAATATCCTCGTGTACAATATGGCTTTCCAATATCCCTTTTGTGTAGCAGAGAGGAGCAAGCACTTGGAAGTACCTAGCACAGCGCCAGATGCAGAAAAGGTATGTAGTAAATGTTGGTAACCATGCCTTTCTTCTCTTCCCTTGAGTTCCTCCACCTCTCCCAGCAAGCCGTCTCCCAAATATCGAGTTCTCCAAAGCAAAAGAGACAAAACTCCACATCAAACTCGGAATACAGAGAATTTACAGAGTATCAAACACAGAAATAAGCAGACAGGGATTTTTTTACCTGCTTTCTGGATCGTCTATGGCACACACACCTGCAGGAGCACAGACTAAGCCAGCTGTAGACCCCAAACCTCAGCTGTACTACCGGAGCCGCAGGGACTGGTAAGCATCTATGTGCAGAGAAAGCCTGGGTCCTCCAGCCCCAGTTAGGAGCAGCAACAACGTGCCACAGATAGGGGACAGGTGAGGAGCAGGAGAAGCAGTGAGAGGACACTCAGAAGCCCGAGCATAACGGCCAGACTTACGAGATGGGAGAAACTGGGCAGGTTAGTTAAACTCTCTCACCTCCATCTTCTGAAGTGAGTCTGAACTCACTCTAAGGTCTCTCCCAGTATTTTATGATTTTAATATGATTCTAATGCTACATTGTAAGATTTTAAGATGTGCGTTTTTAGTATTTCTAAAATAGCATCAGAGGAATGGGCATAGTGGCTCACGCCTGTAATCCCAGCACTTTGGGAGCCCAAGCAGGGTGGATCACTTGAGGTCAGGGGTTCAATACCAGCCTGGCCAATATGGTGAAACCCCGTCTCTACTAAAACTACAAAAATTATCCAGGCATGGTGGCAGGAGCCTGTAGTCCCAGCTACTTGGGAGGCTGAAACAGGAGAATCGCTTGAATCCGGAAGATAGAGGTTGCAGTGAGCCCAGATCCCACCACTGCATTCCAGCCTGGCCTACAGAGTGAGACTCCGTCTCAAAAACATAAAATAAAATAAATTTAAAAAAATAAAATAGCATCAGAAATTGCCCTGTGATTAATTCTGTAAGATATCCTATATCTTACAGAATTAGGAATTAATGGGGTTTGGTAAGTTGGTTGGTTGATTTTTGTTTTTAAACCTCACTCCACCCAACACAAAAGTAGCAAATGTGCTTTCTGTAAGACTACATTGAGTCAAAAGCTCAAAAGTGAGAAAAATCAAAATACTGTTAAGGATTATCATTCCCTTCCTGCTCTGTGGACTTACTTTTGCTCAGTGAACTCTCATAGTAAAGAACAGGATAAGAAATGTGGGCTGTACAGTACAAAGTGAAATATGACAATGCAAGGGGCGGAGAAAAACAGGGCTTGAACATAAAATGTTTGTAATAAACTGGCCACAAGGAAAGATGAACTCTTTGAAATTGTGGGCTCTATTCAAACCCTGTATGCTATTTATTAACTACTCCTTTTTTTCTTTCTATAAAGAAATTCAGTACAGTATCAGCTTTGATATATTTACAATACTTCTCTTGGAGGAAATCCAGAGTCTACATTTGGTCTTAAAAGAAGGTTCTTCCTACATGGAAGCTATCTCAAAAAGCCAAAACACACACTCAGAAAAGCTGAGCCTCTCGTTAACATTTTCCAAGTATACAGTAGCTACGCACCATTGGGCACTCACCAAAACCCCTCCAAAAGTATCAAAAGGCTGCCAAGGTCTCTTTGCATTTACAAGAAGAATTCCTGAAAAAGTGTCTGTTTGCAGAAGAATTTCACTTCTAGTGATATGCTGATCAAAAGTTTACTGTCTCCCAGTAGAGAGTTGACTGGTTTTAGTGACTTGGCCAAATATCAAAATAGCTGTAATTAAATGGAATTGTGAGAGCCAGATGAGGTATAAAAACTGAGGGTGATCCCAAAGGAACTAAAATTATGCTTAGCACATGTTTAAATTATATACCAGTCACAGGGCAAACCGTTGTCAGACACTCCTCTCAGGAGAAACATAGATCAATATGACCGAAAGAAGTGTGCATTGAGACAAGCTGTTTCATTGTTCAGAACTAAGACTGACTAAAGTGATTGTCTAAGTTTTTCAAAATAAATATCTCACACTCAGTTAGTTATTTTGCTATGATATGAAAAATTGAGAAGCCACAGGATCTCAGTGCTGTTCATTAGGATTATAAATGGAAACAAACTCATGGAAGGCAGCAGCTATGTAGGTCAGGTCCAAGGGATAAATTTTCTAATTCAAAAGATAAGCACGGATTAAACGATCGCCTGTCCAAAAGGTGTCCTAACCAGTGTCAATTCCATAACTACTCCTCCACTCCTGAAAGTGAGGAGTTGTAAAGACCCCTAGAGTCTTACAAATTGCATAACCACCTGAAATATCCTAAGAATCCTTTTGGTTTGGTTTGGTTTTGGTTTTGGTTTTGGTCATTCCATGATAAAGAGGACTCACTCAACATTACCAACAACTGAAAAGAACAGCTCCTAAATTTAATTTTTTTTTTTTTTTTTGAGACAGAGTTTCACTCTTGTCACCAAGGCTGGAGTGCAATGGCTCGATCTCAGCTCACTGCAACTTCCACCTCCCAGGTTCAAGCGATTCTCTTGCCTCAGCCTCCCGAGTAGCTAGGATTACAGGTGCATGACACCACATTTGGCTAATTTTTGTATTTTTAGTAGAGACAGGTTTCACCATGTTGGCCAGGCCCAGCACTTTGGAAGGCCGAGGCGGGCGGATCACTTGAGGTCAGGAGTTCGAGACCAGCCTGGCCAACATGAGCCACCACGCCCGGCCTAAATTTAGTTTTTGTAAGCTGGGCACGGTGGCTCATGCCTGTAATCCCAGCACTTTGGGAGGCCGAGGTGGGCGGATCACCTGAGGTCAGGAGGTACCAGCCTGACCAACATGGAGAAATCCCATCTCTACTAAAAATACAAGATTTGCCGGGCGTGGTGGCGCATGCCTGTAATCCCAGCTACTCGGGAGGCTGAGGCAGGAGAATGGCTTGAACCCAGGAGGCGCAGGTTGCAGTGAGCCGAGATCGTGCCATTGCACTCCAGCCTGGGCAACAAGAGCAAAACTCCATCTCAAAAAAATAAATAAATGAAAATTAAAATGGGTTAAATTATTTCAATTCAATTACACATACCAGCTGCACACAAAGATCGCAGGCACATCAGTGTTACCCAAATCCTCTACCCCATTTCTTTTCTTGCTAGAATTTCCCCAGTTCTACTAGAAATGAGCTGTGGATCTTTTATGAGCTGTTGCTACCATGAAAATCTCAAGCTAATTTATTGCCTATTTATATATCCTAAACATAGCTTCTTATATCAAAAGGCACAACCTCAAAGTCATAAGTCTCCCACTTAGATTCTTTCCACTCTCTAACAGTCTACAGTTTCAAGAGTATACAGAATCTGGCCTGCCGTAGTGGCTCACGCCTGTAGTCCTAGGACTTCGGGAGGCTGAGGCATGCAAATCACTTGAGGCCAGGAGTTCAAGACCAAAACCCCATCTCTACTAAAAATACAAAAATTAGCCAGGTGTGGTGGCGGGCGCCTGTAGTCCCAGCTACTCAGGAGGCTGAGACACGAGAATCACTTGAACCCAGGAGGTGGAGGCTGCAGTGAGCCGAGATCGCACCACTGCATTCCAGCCTGGGTGACAGAGTGAGACTCAGCCTGGAAAAAAAAAAAAAAAAAAGAGTATACGGAATCAGAGAAAGCTACGGGTGCAAGGGACCTTAGAAATCCTCTCTTCCACTGGATTCACAACTGTATTAGGTCCTTCAGAGGGGCCCGAGGGGCCTTCTGTCCCTTACAACTGCATAATTAATATAATTTCCATTTCATCCCTTTTGTATATTATATATTTGGGTCTTGGTTTCACATAAGTTGTAGTTTGGAACAAAGGATTCCTCTGATTTTCAAGAAAATCATGAATACTGCCTGGACCAAGAGGTATATACAAACCCAGACCCTGAGAAGCTGAATGACGTCCACAGATCCACATCTCCACTCAGTACAGACCAACACTGAGCCTCCAGAACCTAGTCTTTCCAAATGTGGCCCCAGATCAGCCACAGTGGCAGCATCACCTAGAAACATCATAGAGATGCAAATTATCAGGCCGAACTCAGATCTTCTGTCAGGGCCGGGCATGGTGGCTCACACCTGTAATCCTAGAACTTTGGGACGCCAAGCCAGATGGACCACCTGAGTTCAGGAGTTCAAGACCAGACTGGGCAACATGGTAAAACTATCTCTACTAAAAATACAAAACCTAGCCAGGCATGGTGGCTCACGCCTGTAGTCTCAGCTACTTAGCAGGCTGAGGTACAAGAATCGCCCGAACCCTGGAGGTGGAGGCTGCAGGGAGCCAAGATTACACCACTACACTCCAGCCTCGGCGACAGAGCGAGACCCTGTCTCAAAAAAAAAAAAAAAAAAAAGATCTTCTGAGTCAGAAACAGAGGACAGGACCCCCAGCAATTTATGCGTTAGCAAGCCCTCCAGGTGATTGCGCTGCCCTGAAGTTTGAGAACCTCTGTTCTGGAACAATATCCAGTGTGCTTTCCATTATTCTCTTCCTCTTCCTATTTCAATCCTACAACTCCAAGGCAGTACACACTAAGCAACTGCCCCCAAAACACTGAACCTAACTACAGATTCACCCACTGAAAACATGAAAACATCACAATAAGGTTTCCAAACACTGCTACAGTACAGTCAGCGCATTTTTCTCTTCTCACAATACAAACATCCACATCCAAAAGGGCCAAATAAAAGTTTGAGTTTCAAGGAATAATTCAAGAGAGTGGAATTTATGTACATTTCAGACACTGAGCCTCAGAAGAACTGAGTGATGCTAAGAAATTTACTTCCAGCTTCTCTGGGCACACTGCCTGTGGGGTAGCCCTACTCTGCAAGGAGCAGGTTAAAAAAAATATATATATATATATTATTTCCAGAAAAGGAAGAGTACCTTAGACTGTCAGTGACCAACAGCGAGTATCAAAGAGACAAAACTTAGGAAGATTACTAAATGGAGACACCTCCTTCCAGGAAAACCTGGTTCAGAGACCTGGAAATAAGTAGGAAAGTGACTGTGTTTCACCCCTAGCCTGAGGCAATTGATTTCTCTGTGCCTTATATTTCGTGAGGTTTGAGGTATATATTCGTCATCTGCACAGGTGATATTGCTGACTTTCCGCATAATAAACACGTAAGAGGCACTATCCAGACTAACCACTAATTGAAAGCCACATCTCAGTGTCATGCTATTTTAACACATTTTAAGGATGCCAAATGAGAAATTACAACAAACGTAGTTTTCAAAAGTTTGTCATATTATCATCTACCACACACAGAAATATAAATGTACTTTTATATCTTGAAATTATTCAAGAATTTTCAATGTACTCTATAAATGTTTAGAGATTTTCCTTTAGACAATGGAAAAACACGTATGATGTATTACCTAAGGTTGACAATTACATATGTATGTGTCCATCTATTTCGGAACAACCCATTTGTTGGTTTGCTGAAAATTCCAACTGTTGGCTGCCAACTCTGTACACTCCATGCCTCAGTGAAT
Organism: Symphalangus syndactylus; assembly: GCF_028878055.3. Classification (NCBI taxonomy): domain Eukaryota; kingdom Metazoa; phylum Chordata; class Mammalia; order Primates; family Hylobatidae; genus Symphalangus; species Symphalangus syndactylus. The sequence goes on along the minus strand of NC_072424.2, from coordinate 132,807,487 downwards.
TTTCTAACGTGATTTATCAAGCTATCAAAATTTAGCTTCAGTGACAGACAGCTTTTCAGAAAATGCCACGCTGCAGTGACATTCTCTTCTCAACACACACACCAAGACTTCTGCAATGGCAACCATCCGATGGGCTCAATTTCCTCACACATTTAGACTAATGGCCAGGGTGAAACTTATGACAGTCTGACTTAGTGACATCCCTAGATTTTTAAAGACAGGTCATTTTAAAATTCCAATTGCATGGTAAACTGAAATAGAACTAAGCAAAGTCCTGCCTGTTGGCATCCCTCAGGAAATGGCCTTTATTGAAGAGACGGAAGTGCTTTTTCACTAATATTCATTACAAAATGATGTTTTTAAGTAACCTGACATTTTACCTAATCGTTTTCACTGTCAATATGCTTATAACTAATATATTCAACAAACCTTTTCTTTAGAAACCACGTTTTCCTTAAAAATGGTTCCTGTCGAGAATGGCGTGAACCCAGGAGGCGGAGCTTGCAGTGAGCCGAGATTGTGCCACTGTACCCCAGCCTGGGCGACAGAGCGAGACTCCCTCTCAAAAAAAAAAAAAAAAAAAAAAAAAAAAAGAAAGAAAGAAAAAGAAAAATGGTTCCTGTCAAACCATACACCGTGGATCACCCTGAAATAAGAAAACCTGTGCCGCATTTATATGTGAATGGCCTACAAATCTCTTGCCCAATCTCTGGCAAAATAACTAACATGGTTAGATCCTCACAGTCCTATGCAAACCTATGCAAAGGGGCATCGTGCAGGGAAGAGAGACCTTGATTCCACTCCCCCACACCCTCCACACACTGAATGCCCTACAAGCGCACGTCTTGCCTCATTTAGGGCAGTTTCTCAAAGTACGATCAAAAAGCCAGTAGCAGACCAGGTGCAGTGGCTTACACCTGTAATCCTAGTAGACCAGCCTGAGCAACATGGCAAGACCCTTTCTCCACAAAAAATACAAAAATTGGCCAGGCATAGTGGCTCACGCCTGTAATCCCAACACTTTGGGAGGCCAAGGCAGGTGGATCACTTGAGGTCAAGAGTTTGAGGCCAGCCTGGCCAACATGGTGAAACCTCATCTCTACTAAAAATACAAAAAAATTAGCTGGGTGTGGTGGTGGGCACTTGTAATCCCAGCTACTCAGGAGGCTGAGGCAGGAGAATCGCTTGAACCTGGGAGGTGGAGGTTGTGGTGAGCCGAGATCACGCCACTGCACTCCAGCCTGGGCAACAGAGTAAGACTCTGTCTTTTTTTTTTTTGGTGGGGGGAGGTGGGGGGGACAGTCTCTAAAAATGTCACCCAGGCTGATGTGCAATGGCACGATCTCAGCTCACTGCAACCTCCGCCTCCGCGATTCAAGCGATTTTCCCACCTCAGCCTCCTGTGTAGTTGGGATTACAAGCACGCACCACCACACCGGGTAATTTTTGTATTTTTAGTAGAGACAGGGTTTCACCATGTTGGCTAGGCTGGTCTCGAACTCCTGAACTTGTGATCCACCCACCTCGGCCTCCCAAAGTGCTAGGATTACAGGCATGAGCCACCGTGCCCGGTCAAGACTCCGATTTGAAAAAAAGCGCCTTGAGCCCTGGGTGTTACCGCAGCTTTGCCACTGGACTTATGTCCTCTGCTGCCCTGATTATAAACATCTTCGTTTACTTGTTTGTCCCTACCACTAGAGTGTGGGCAGCATTAGAGTGTGTCTGGTTCCCCACTGACCTCAACATCAGGCACGTGGTAGGCACTCGGCCACTGATCACCAGCTCTGCCCTGGGTCGGCCTCCCATCTGTAAAACTAATCAGGCAGCGCTGCCTCCAGGACCCCCGGGGGCTACACGTGGGAGCCTCCCTGCACTCCACTCCTCCAGGCTCGAGGACCCAGAGGCAGGTGGCGCGATCCAAGAACTAGTCAGTCGGTGGCTCCTCCTCACCCACCCTTTTCTCCAGTGACTTTTTCAAATGATTCAAGTTCCTTGAAAGTAAAGAATTTGGCCAGGTGCAGTGGCTTACACCTGTGACGCCAGCACTTTGGGATGCCGAGGCAGGCAGATCACCTGAGGTCGGGAGTTCGAGACCAGCCTGACCAACATGGTGAAACCCCATTTCTACTAAAAATAGAAAAATTAGCTGGGCATGGTGGCAGGCGTCTGCAATCCCTCAGGAGGCTGAGGCAGGAGAATCACCTGAACTCGGGAGGCAGAGGTTGCAGTGAGCCGAGATCACACCATTGCATTCCAACCTAGGCAATAAGAGCAAAACTCCATCTCAAAAAAAAAAAAAAAAAAAGAATTCTCACAGTGCCAGGTGGGGTGGCTCACCCCTGTAATCCCAGCACTTTGAGAGGCCAAGGTGGGCAGATCACTTGAGGTCAGAAGTTCAAGACCAGCCTGGTCAACATGGTGAAATCCCGTCTCTAGTAAAAATACAAAAATTAGCCAGGCATGGTGGTGCACACGTATAGTCCTAGCTATTCAGGAGGCTGAGGCAAGAGGATTGCTTTAACCTGGGAAGCGGAGGTTGCAGTGAGCCGAGATCGCACCACTGCACTCCAGCCTGGGCAATAGAGCTAGACTCCGTCTCAAAAATAAAAAATAAAAAACAAAAACAAAAAACTCTCTCAGGGTCCCTCCAAGATTCCTGGCCCTCTGGCATAGCCTGTACTCAGGATGCCTGGCCTGCTTCCAGATGGAATTCCTCATTTTTATTGTGGAAAGACAGGCAGGCCTCCAGGGTGGAGGTGAAAGCAGAAATGAGGGACAAGCTGCTGATGAGCTACTCCTCCCTCCTCAGGCTGCCAAGCTAATTGGAGAGAGCCTTGCCCTTGGGCAACCTGACCTCTGTTACCATCCTCCAAGCCTTCTACTCTGGTGCAACAGACCATCCACTGGCTCATCATGGGTTACTCCATGACTGCCTTCTGCCTCTTCACATGGGGCAAATGGCTGAAGGTAAGTGAAGGCCTGCTTGGGAAGCTGAGAGGGACTCACTGCAACCTCTGGCAGTGAAGGATGCTCCAGGACGTGTGTCTACCTCAGCGGCCTCTCCCCACTCTATAAATCCATCTATTTTCTTGGCCACATCTTCTTTTGGAGCCTACTATATTCACAAAGCAATGGTACCAAAGAAAGAGGAGTTAAAGGTGATGCAATAATCTATTTCCCTGGTAAGTAAATGTCCTACAGCTAAGCTCAAAATACCAGGTGACATAATAAGAGTAACAGACTTGGAAAAAAAGATGGTATTGGAGGCCGGGCGCGGTGGCTCATGCCTGTAATCCCAGCACTTTGGGAGACCAAGGCGGGCAGATCACAAGGTCAGGAGATTGAGGCCATCCTCGCTAACATGGTGAAACCCCGTCTCTACTAAAAATACAAAAAATTAGCTGGGCGTGGTGGCGAGCGCCCGTAACAAGTCCCAGCTACTCGGGAGGCTGAGGCAGGAGAATCGCGTGAACCCAGGAGATGGGGGTTGCAGTGAGCCAAGATCGTGCCATTGCACTCCAGCCGGGGTGACAGAGCAAGACTCCGTCTAAAAAAAAAACAAAAACAAAAAGATGGTATTGGAAACTTGGGGTGAACTCCAAGGATTAGCCTGGCTACTACATACAGAGTATGGGCCCTGACTACTCTGACTTACTGAGGCACACTAGGAAGACTCTGGAAGGACTACAGACCAGGAGCTAGAAGTGACTCTGACCAGCCTTCCAATCAAACATCTTGTCTTGCAGGTAGCCTACAGCAGGACTGGTACAGAAATTACTTATCACAGCCAGGCACGGTGGCTCACGCCTGTAATCCCAGTACTTTCGGAGGCCGAGGCAGGCAGATCACCTGAGGTCAGGAGTTCAAGACAGCCTGGCCAACAGGGCAAAACCCCATCTCTACTAAAAATACAAAAATTAGCCAGGTGTAGTGGTGCGCGCCTGTAATCCAAGCTACTCAAGAGGCTGAGGCACAAGAATTACTTGAACCCGGGAGGCAGAGGTTGCAGTGAGCCGAGATCGCACCACTGCACTTCAGCCTGGGCAACAGAGTGAGACTCTGTCTCAAAATTACTTGTCCCCCTTTTCACAGCCTCCCTGGCCCCAGAGAACAGAAGTCAGAGAGGTGGAAGACTCCACACTCCCAGCTGTGCCTCCGCTGCGGGCCAAGTCTCCACTGGGGCCAAAGGGGAAACTTGTTGGGGGAGCAGAGGGGCCCACATCTCCCCTCTCGTCTCCCCCGTGCACACCGCCTTATCTCTCCCCCTCTAGCCAGGAATCAGTTGTGTGTTTCCTCTGCCAATTTACTATGATTGTGTATGTGCTGCTACCACCACGGCTGCCATGGTGGGGCAGGGAGGAGGGCAAGGCCCTGCCTGCTCCACTTTTTCTACCCTGGAACTGTAGCAGATAAAATCACTTGTTTGTTCAGTTTTTCACCACTAGCATTCATGACTGCTTTCTTTCCCAGTTCTTCTCCAGACTTTCGATGGCTGAAATAATCAGGTTTCTCTCCTTCAGAGCACAGGAAGCTGGAAATGCGACGCTAAAGCCTGCCTTAAAGCCTGGAACCAAACTGCTAACTCTGTAACCTCACATCTGACCCTGAGGTCCAAGCGGAAAAAACTGTTTACACCAGTACATACTGCTAAGTTTTGGGACCCCCAAAACAACCAGATATAAAAGAAGAGTATTCATAGGATAAACAAAGAGCAAATGTGTAGCCCTGGCTTCCCCACACTCCACAGTCTCAGGGCAGGAAGGTCATCTTCCAGCAGTCAGCTCAGAGCCATCGAGGGATGCAATGACAACAGTTCCTGGTTTCAGAATGGGTTCTACTACTGTCAAATGACTCCCCCATACTTCTTCAAAAGCTGTGGTAGGTTCTGCACAGGGGAGGGCAGCAGAAAGGGGATACCAGCTGATGGACACCATTTTCTCTGTATATTCCACACTGGCATTGTTGTGGGCAAAGGCCCCTATCTCAAAAATAATAGTATCACTGCTGGGCACCTCTCACATATCGCTGGCGACTGGGATGGATAAAAAAGCGTCAATTTTCGGCCAGGCACAGTGGCTCATGCCTGTAATCCCAGCACTTTGGGAGGCTGAGGCTAGCGGATCACTTGAGGTCAGGAGTTCGAGACCAGCCTAACCAACGTGGTGAAACCCTGTCTCTATTAAAAATACAAAATTTAGTCAGGCATGGTGGCGGGCACCTGTAGTCCCAGCTACTTGGGAGGCTGAGGCTGGAGAATGCTTGAGCCCAGGAGGCAGAGGTTGCAGTGAGCCAAGATTGTGCCACTGTACTCCAGCCTGGACGACAGAGCGAGACTCCATCTCAAAAAAACGAAAAAAAAGTGCCAATTTTCATATATCCAATTGGATATATGAAAGAGAAGGTAAATAAGAATCCAGGCCAGGCGCAGTGGCTCATGCCTGTAATCCCAACACTTTGGGAGGCCAAGGCAGGCAGATCATCTGAGGTCAGGAGTTCAAGACCAGCCTGACCAACGTGGTGAAACCCCGTCTCTACTAAAAGTACAAAATTAAGGTGAGGCGTGGTGGCTCATATCTGTAATCCCAGCACTTTGGGAGGCCAAGGCAGGTGGATCACCTGAGGTCAGGAGTTCAAGACCAGCCTGGCCAACATGGTGAAACCCTGTCTCTACTAAAAATATAAAAATTAGGCATTGTAGTGTGTGCCTGTAATCCCAGCTACTCAGGAGGCTGAGGCGGTAGAATGGCTTGAACCTGGGAAGGGGAGGTTGCAATGAGCCGAGATTGTGCCACCGCACTCCAGCCTGGGCAACAGAACGAGACTCCATCAAAAAAATAAAATAAGATAAAATAGTAAAAATAAAAATAAAATATTTTATTTCTAACAATAATAATTCACTTTCCAACGAAAGTGATCTGACACTGATTCTTAATTACCTTCAAGAGCTTCTGGGGGCCATCAGCTGCTCCAACACTGAGCTTGTGTAAAAGCTGAAAAATGAGGCCACAAAAGTGGTCAAAGGTTCTGGGAATTCAGGTCTGGGGGCTCACTTCAATCAGAACCTTCTTCTGCGCGTAGGTAGAAACCTGCAGCATGCCAGCGTGGCTCAGGGGACTCTCCAGCAGTGTCAGGGCACTCTGCTGGGCTGTGTCTGAGCGCACCTCCCCAGGGTCACGTCCATTCTTCAACAACATAGACTTGCGCTTGTCACAGCTGAGCAGCTCTTATGTCTTCCCTACCTGGACTGTCTCCAGACTGGCCTCCTCCAGCACCACAAGGAGCCTATGGCCTCCAAACTTGTTTCCTGCCCCAGGTCAGGGCCTCTTGGGCGCCACAGCATCCCAGTTCTGTTCCTGCTCCCCATCATTCCGGTCGCGAGGTTGGACTCCAACACTGAGTGTGGCCATGTTGCAACCCTACTTTTTTTTTTTTTTTTTTTGAGATGGAGTCTCGCTCTGTCACCCAGGCTGGAGTGCAGTGGCACGATCTCTGCTCATTGCAAGCTCTGCCTCCCGGGTTCACACCATTCTCCTGCCTCAACCTCCCGAGTAGCTGGTACTACAGGTGTGTGCCACCATACCCAGCTGTTTTTTTTTTTTTTTTTTTTGTATTTTTAGTAGAGACAGGGTTTCACCATGTTGGCCAGGATGGTCTTGATCTCCTGACCTTGTGATCTGCCCGCCTTGGCCTCCAAAGTGCTGGGATTACAAATGTGAGCCACCGTGCCCGGCCTGTGCAACCCTACTTTTAAATTTTTATAGAATGTTTTCTTTTCCTTTCTCATACTGTGTAGCTACATAGAAACATTGAGTTTTATAGTGGAAAGGACCTCAAAAATTCATTTAGTCCAATGCAACTCCCAAAGTTACAAATAAAGAAATGGTAACCCAGAGAGAATATACTATTTTGTTCAAGATCATGCAGCTATTTTTGGCAAAACTACCCAAAACCCAGGGATCCGGTCTTCTTTTCAGTAACATATGCTGACTGCCTGGATTACCTCTGACTGGACAAACACCAACAACAATTCAATGAAACACAAGTTCTTTCAAATAGCTCATCTTCTGTCACCCATCAAAATGGAGAAAAGCAAAAGCACTGATAAAAGTCACGTAAGTCCCAAAACATCTCACACAACAGACTCAACAGAATGCACTTTTTTGGGGGGAGTGGGGGGAGATGGAGTCTCGCTCCGTAGCCCAGGCTGGAGTGCAGTGGTACAATCTTGGCTCACTGCAACCTCCACCTCCCAGGTTCAGGTGATTCTCCTGCCTCAGCGTCCTGAGTAGCTGGGATTACAGGCAGCTGCCACTACACCCAGCTAATTTTTATATTTTTAATAGAGACAGGGTTTCACCATGTTGGCCAGGCTGGTCTCAAACTCCTGATCTAAAGTGATCCACCCATCTTAGCCTCCCAAAATGCTGGGATTACAGGTGTGAGCCACCACACCTGGCCAGAAGGATCACTTGTATATCATTAATAAGGAACCCAACAGCGAGAGAAAGCAGGACACAGAGACACATACAACCATCGTACACACAAGGTTATAATCACCGTACACGGAAGTTGGCCACATGGAGGATGGCCCCTGAGGGTGGTGAGGACAGAGTGATTACTTCTCAAGAGGAAATGAAGGGTCAGAAAATGAGAAAAGCTTTAGAAGGAATGCTTGAGATGAGCCTGGAAGGCTGGGGAAGCCAGTGCTCTCGATTTATTAAGTTGATGCAAAAGTGATTGTGGTTTTTGCCATTACTTTCAATGGCAAAAACCACAGAAACTTTTGTGCCAACCTAATACAAAAACAAAATTCCAATACAGAAGAAGATGCAGGCAAGTGGGACCTGCTAGGAGGGGGTGAGTGTATCCACAACAAATGGATCCAATGAGTGAGGTTTCTGATTTTCTTTTAAATCTTGTGTAACCTCAAGGTATTTGCCCATATTACACACAGCGGCTTCCCATCAAGCAGTTCAGTAGATGGTTGTCAAGGGAGGGTTACTACGGCTAACTCCAGTTTCACAGAATGACTAACATTTCCCGGAGGGAAAGTTCAAAATGGACACGTGAAATGGGAAAATATGTTGGTTTCTGATTCGGCAAACGTTCATTGAGGCTTCATGTATTCATGCAGTAGATATTGATCCCAGAAGTTTCAAATGCCACCAACAGAAAAGATAACTTAATTCGTTTTGATGGATTCCAGATGTGTTCTTCCTTCGTTTCTGCTCATACACACCAATGCGCTTTTGAGAGCCCTCATTTTCATCCAGCTTCATGGTTATACAGAGTGATGAGAAGTATGACTATTATTCTGCCAATCATAACCTTAGTACAAGGCCTGAAGAAGAAGGTTAATGAGAAGGATTCAGGGCTCCATTGCCAGGAGACACTGGGAATCATTAGAAAACAATTTTATGGCCGGGCACAGTGGCTCACACCTGTAATCCCAGCACTTTGGGAGGCCGAGGCAGGTGGATTACCTGGGGTCAGGAGTTTGTGACCAGCCTGGCCAACATGGTGAAACTCCGTGTCTACTAAAAATACAAAAATTAGCTGGGCATGGTGGCGCATGCCTGTAATTCCAGCTACTCAGGAGGCAGAGACAGTAGAATTGCTTGAACCTGGGATGCGGAGGTTGCAGTGAGCCGAGATCACACCACTGCACTCCAGCTTAGGCAGCAGAACGAGACTCCATCTCCAAAAAAAAAAAAAAAAAATATATATATATATATATATATTTTTTATTCTCTCCTTGAGGAAGCTAAGTCCCTCAAATGTTTAGGTGACCTGCCAAATGGGTAAAAGGTGTATTCCACACCAGAATCTAGAGCTGTTAATATCCAATACAACAACCTTGCCACAATTCCACGCTTGGGAAAAAAACGGATCAACCTTTATGTATTTTAACTTTCAGCACATTATTGTTGATAAAGTCCATTTAGAGAGTCAAATATTTGGCAAAGGGTCTCTCAATCTCATAATCATATTATAATACTTTTAAAAACAATTTCAATGAACACTTCACACATTCTGTCAACCACCATTTAAGAGTGTTCACTAAAGCACCAGGCTGGATATAAAAGCGGTACAAAAATAAAACAAGCATGGCTGGGCTCAGTGGCTCACACCTATAATCCCAACACTTTGGGAGGCCAAGGAGGGCAAATCACTTGAGGTCAAGAGTTCGAGACCAGCCCGGTCAACATGGTGAAACCCTGTCTCTACTTAAAAAAACAAACAACAACAACAACAACAAAACACAAAACTTAGCTGGGTGTGGTGGCAGGTGCCTGTAATCCCAACTACTTGGGAGGCTAAGCCAGGAGAATTGCTTGAACCCAGGAGGCAGAGTTTGCAGTGAGCTGAGATCACACCACTGCACTCCAGCCTGGGCAACAGAACAAAACTCCGTCTCAAAAATAAATAAATAAATAAAACAAGCAAAGTACTCCCTGTGTGATGGAGAAGTCATCAAAAATTAAATATTATATGATGAATGCAACAATTGATATGGACCACACAAGTGCCTAAGAAGCAACTCAGAGGCAAGGCTTCTCTGGGTCTCCGTGGATGACTGGGGGTTAACCAGACAGGGAATAATGCAAGGAAAAAAATGACAGAAAGAAATAGAAAACACTTAGTGAACTTTCTCATTGCGTCACGCCAGGTTCTAAGCATATTATGCTAATTTTATTTTATTTTGAGACGAGGTCTTGCTCTGTCACCCAGGCTGGAGTGCAGTGGCGTGATCACGGCTCACTGTTGCCTTGACCTCCTGGGTTCAAACAATCCTCCCATCTCAGCCTCCTTAGTAGCTGGGACTACAGGCATACGCCACTATGCCCAGCTAATTTTTGTATTTTTTTACAGAGACAGGGTCTTACTATGTTGCCTAGGCTGGTCTCAAATACCTGGCCTCAAGTGATCATCCCGCCTCAGCCTACCAAAGTGCTGGGATTATGGGCGTGAGCCACTACATCCAGCCATATTATGTTAATTAATTCATTAATTTCTCAATTATCAAAACAATATTCTAAGGCACTGCTGTCATCCTTCTTTTAGAGATGCAAATCTTAAGGCACAGAATGCTCTTTACTAGACAACAATATAATTTTTTGAATTTTAAAATAACACAAAATATTGCACTAAAATTCATCACTATATTTGAAAAGCAATGAGAATCCTTCACTTTCACCAGCATAAGGAAAGATTTGCAAGCTTATTTGTTAAGCCATTTCCCAAACTACTGACAAAAGAAGCTTCAAAATTCGAGTTTTACATACTGTTCCCAATGCAAAGAAATCACTTAGTAATGGGAACTCATGAAGAACTAGGTCCAAAAGGCACATTCAGAAACCTAACCATGAATTTAAAAGAAAGCTTGTAATCCAACACCATGAAAACACAATGAACACTGCAGCCCAGATTCTGTTACTCAATCTACAAACCTCATAAATGAAAACAAAGCAGACCAATTTCCAGCTAGATGGAATGCCTGGAGAGGAGTGGGCCAGAGCCCAGGCCATATAACATCCAGGAGAGGAAATACATTATACGCTTCTGGCAGGGAACCTTCTCAGGGCACCAGCCTATGTCTGCTGGCGGTAACCATCTGTGGGCATTTTTTTTCCTTAATGTTATGAAAAAACATTTCATAAAAATAAAAGCTTTCAAATGCCAGACGATTTTTATTAAGAGCCTTTATTTGTTTACAATTAAGGGCATGCTAACCATTGGGTCAGGATAGAAGAGTGGAAGGATCATGTGGTCAGACAGACCTGGATTCAAATCTCAGCTGTGCAATTTCAAACTACGTGAACTTGGGTAAAGGATCCCACAGGTCGCCAACCTTCTCCTTCTGGGTTGTCATATGGGTGGGCAATCTGGGTGTCATCCTTTACTGGATGTGATTCTCCCTGCCCTCCATTTTCCCAGTCACCAAGTCCATCGAACTTCCTTTATATTTCTGGAATCTTCCTCCATGTCTGTCCCCACTATTCTACTGCCACCGCCTTTGATGATCTACACTGTTACCACTGACTTTCTTCCTTCCAGGCTTGCTTCCCTAAATCTACTCACAACAATCTAAAAAGAAACTGGTTTCTTTTTTTGTTTGTTTGAGACGGGGTCTCGCTCTATCACCCAGGCTGGAGTGCAGTGGCGCAATCCTGGTTTACTGCAACCTCCACCTCTCGGATTCAAGCAATTCTCGTGCCCCAGCCTCCCGAGTAGCTGGGACTACAGATGTGCACCACCACACCCAGCTAGTTTTTGTAATTTTTGTAGAGACAGGGTTTCACCATGTTGGCCAGGCTGGTCTTGAACTCCCAACCTCAAGTGATCCCCAGCCTCGGCTTCCCAGAGTACTGGGATTACAGGCATAAGCCAAAGTGCCTGAACGGGACTGGTTTTAAATGCAAATCTGACCTATCACTCTTCCACCTAAAACTTAAGGAATTTGCTTTTGTGTCACTTAATGTCACTTACTGTTCTCCACTTAAAGTAAGTTCTCGGCCGGGCGCGGTGGCTCACGCTTGTAATCCCAGCACTTTGGGAGGCCGAGGCGGGCGGATCACGAGGTCAGGAGATCGAGACCACGGTGAAACCCCGTCTCTACTAAAAATACAAAAAATTAGCCGGCCGCGGTGGCGGGCGCCTGTAGTCCCAGCTACTCGGAGAGGCTGAGGCAGGAGAATGGCGTGAACCCGGGAGGCGGAGCTTGCAGTGAGCCGAGATCGCGCCACTGCACTCTAGCCTGGGCGACAGAGCGAGACTCCGTCTCAAAAAAAAAAAAAAAAAAAAAAAAAAAAAAAAAAAGTAAGTTCTCTTACTGACCATTGTGTTCACAGCGTAACAGTTTTTTGGAATTTTTTTTTTTTTTTTTTTTTTTTTTGCTACAGAGTTTCCCTCTTGTTGCCCAGGCTGGAGTGCAATGGCGCAATCTCAGCTCACCACAACCTCTGCCTCCCGGGTTCAAGTGATTCTCCTGCCTCAGTTTCCCAAGTAGCTGGGATTACAGGCATGTGTCACCACACCTGCTAATTTTTGTATTTTTAGTAGAGATGGGGTTTCTCCATGTTGGTCAGCTGGTCTTGAACTCCCAACCTCAGGTGATCCGCCCCTTGGCCTCCCAAAGTGCTGACATTATAGGCACGAGCCACCGCACCTAGCCCAGCTTAACAGTTCTTAACACATCATAGTGGGCTCACTCAATACATGTTTAACATTGAGGGAGCTGTTTAAGTATGAATTTCTTCCTTATTCCACAAAAATCTACTTTTTTTAAATTCAGAGGAATAAATGAGATGATGTATGCACAGGCCAAGCAGTTACTGCCACAGCTTCTAACTCCTCTTACTGTTCATTGTTCCAAAGTTTGCAAAGTGCTTTCATGCACTTCAGCTCATTTGATGCTTGTAACAACTCTAAGATTTAAGGAGTTACAAGAGGTCGGGCACGGTGGCTCACACCTGTAATCCCAGCACTTTGGGAGGCCGAGGCGGGAGGATCACAAGGTCAGGAGTTCAAGACCAACCTGGCCAACATGGAGAAACCCCGTCTGTACTAAAAATGCAAAAATTAGCTGGGCATGGGGGCACACACCTGTAATCCCAGCTACTCGGGAGGCTGAGGCAGGAGAATTGCTTGAACCAGGACCTGGGAGGCAGAGGTTGCAGTGAGCTGAGATGGCACCACAGCACTCCAGCCTGGGCTACAGAGTGAGACTCCGTCTCAAAAAAAATAAAAAAAGAAGTTACAAGAAACTGAGGCCAGTGACATTTATGGTCTGCAGAAGCAAAGCTAGTTTTCAGACAAACTTAGTGATTCCAAATCCTGAGCTTTTTCATTATGCTTTTCTGTCAGGAGTTCTAACTTCTCCTACAGAAAATAATAAAGAAATAAAAATTATTTTTCCTGGCCGGGCACGGTGGCTCACGCCTGTAATCCCAGCAGTTTGGGAGTCCGAGGCAGGTGGATCACCTGAGGTCAGGAGTTCGAGACCAGCCTGGCCAACATGGCAAAACCCCATCTCTACTAAAAATACAAAAATTAGCCAGGTGTGGTGGTGGGTGCAATCCCAGCTACTCAGGAAGCTGAGGCAGGAGAATCGCTTGAACCCAGGAAATGGAGGTTGCAGTGAGCTGAGATCGCCACTGCACTCCAGCCTGGGTGACAGAGCAAGACTCTGTCTCAAAAAAAAAAAAAAAAATTATTTTTCCTATAGCATATCAAATGTCTTTGAACATATAATAGAGATGCCCATCTTTTCCATAAAGTTTAACCAATACTTTTTATGGCATTTAAGAAATACAAACACATGGGCCAAATTCCACTCCAAATGGACTTTGCATCATTTCTTATCAATTACTTTAAATAAGGAAGCTGTCATCTGGTTTGTTCATTCATTCCTCCATTCAGCAAATATTTATCACATGCCTACTTTACCCAGGGCATTGTGTTTGGCACTGAAAATCTTTTCTTTCCCTGAGATCTTAAAATTAAGCCTATACCTTCAAGATTTCCCAAGTGAGGCCAACGATGGAACATACAGAGGGCTGTTCTTATAGGTACTTGAATATGAAGTCGAAGCCAGGAAATCTGAAAGCTCGTCCTGGCTATGCCTCTACACAAGCTCAGTGACCCTGGATAAGTTCCTGGGACTCAGTTTCCTTACCCATAAAATGGGAGAATTGATCCATGTTATCCTTAAAGTTATTCCAATGCTATGAATTCTAGAGATTCCAAGATTCCATATAACTAGCAAACACTTTTGACATCTACAAGTATATAATTTTATATCACAATCTTATAAATGTTTGTATGATAATTCACATATTTATTATAGCTTGAAAAATACCACCAGATCACCCCACAAATTGTTAATTTTTAACTACATACAAAATTTGGAGCATTTTTACAACTCTTGCAGCCAATTCAGCTTGCAAATGGCCCCTTCCCAATGAAAACTGCATTTTTCATGCGTAAAACTGTGATATTAAATACTGATCTCATTGGAGATCCTAAATAAATCAGACTCAAACCCTTCTTACTTTCTTAGTTTAATTCTGTGACATCTCACTTTAGGATGACTTAAATTCTTATGTACAAAACGGCACTTTAATGCAATTTATTAGCACATGTTTATGTGAGCAAAGCTCTTTTGGGCCTTACTTGCAAGTTTCTTGCCCCCTTATCTCTCTTAGCAAATCATGATTAGACACGTAAACCTGAGTGGCTTGAAAAGTCGTCAGCTGAGGAAGCACCACATGTTGACACAAATCCCTGACGCCCACCCATGAATTCACACTCGCAGATTCTTCCCTGTAATCAAGGAGAAGACATCTGTCTAAGCATCATTTGAACAGCCCAGACATAAGATAGAGCAAACTGAAGCATATTTCTGTATACTGACTTATACAAAAAAATCTGCCCGCAAACTCTTACTTCTTTCTAGAGTTCGTGAGAAGTAATCTTTTCTGGTTGGACATGGTGGCTCATGCCTACAATCCCAGCACTTTGGGAGGCCCGAGGAGGGTGGATCATTGAGCTCAGGTGCTCGAGACCAGCCTGGGGAACGTGGCGAAACCCCGTCTCTACAAAATTTTTTTAATTAGCCAGGTGTGCTGGCACGCGTCTGTAGTCCAGCTGCTTGGAGTGAAGGCTGAGAAGGGAAGATCAATTGAGCTGGGGAGGCTGAGGCTGTGGTGAGCTGAGATCATATCACTGCACTCCAGCCTGGGCGACAAAGGGAGATCCTGTCTCAAAAAAAAAAAAATCCCTTCTTCACTCATTCAGGGAAACTAGGAACCTTAACTGAGCTCCTATGCTAAGTACAGTAGTGGGGATAGGCTTAGGGTCACTACTAACCCATACTGTACTTTTGGTTAAATTGCCAAATGTATCCTCTCCAATGGAGAGGAGTGCACTAGAGGCTTGGCAAGTGGAGTGTGAATCGGATTTCAGCCTCCAACTGCCTGTTGGACAAGATGACCTTGTGTGGTGAACAGCCTGAACAACTGTGCAAGGTGGCACTGCCAGACATACAAACAAAAATGTGTTCTAGTAGAAGCACTGACTACTGGAGGAAGAGGAGCTTAACTTTGCCTAACGAATAAAGAAGAAAAGCTTCCTAGAGAAGGTATTTGACTGACACATTAAGAATGTGTGGGTAATTGACAGATGGGCAAGAGGAGTAAGAACAGTGTAAGCAGAATTTCATTCATTCCAAACAACGGTCTGGAAATAACAACTTTTGAGTAGCTTGATGTGTCTAGAGCAGGCAGTGTGCAAGCGGGGGAGAGCCAGGAGTTCTGGGGAAAGTCAGTAGATGGAACTGGAAAGGCAGGCAGGTGCCACATTATGAAGCATCTTAGTATGGTATGTGAAGGTATTGAAAGCTGATTCTGAGGTCATTAGGGGCGTGTTTTGCCACTGTAAATAATAAACTCTTCTTCAGTTATACCTTGCCATGTTCTTTTACATTTACCCAACACAAAAACCTCTGACACCCTAAAGCAACAAGTTTTATTTTCCTATAAAGTGAGCAGGTAAAATCCGGTGAAACAAAAGTTTGCTTACAAAACTGCACCAATCATGATACTACATTTTTAAAACATAACAATCTTAAGAACATCAGGAAATACTTCTAAGAGTGTATACACACAAGTTCTACTGGCTAAGCCCAAATTATAAAACCATGGACACTTTTTTATCCAGAGCCTAGGACGGAAACATTTATAGCATATGATCTGCACCTGTACGAAACTTGGTAAGATTTTAGAGACACTCTGGCTTAAATCTATTGGAAAGAGAACTGGAGATAGCCGGTGTTGTCTGTTAAAATAAGGTCGTCAGCATCATTTGGGGAGCAAAAGGTAGAATGTGTGAATAACCATGAGAAGAGAATCCCAGGCCCTTCATCGCATAGTAAATAAAGGTCTCACCATTACCTAAGGAGGCTGAGGAGTGTCACCAAGTGGCCTCTTGCCTGAATTCTGCAGAGAAAAGCAGGAAAACCTCCCCCTGAATGAAATTATCTTTGGAATCAAGCAGCCTTCTCCCTCTTTAAATAAAGTTAACCTATTTGTCTATTTAAACAAAAAAAAGGCATGCAAGCTCATCAATATTAAATTTCACCGCTCCTTAAACATAGAAATACCTCGTGCAATGTTACTCCCGGACCTTTCCAGCGGCTGTCAGCAACGAATGGCTGGAAGAATGGACTCTTTTCTTTCTGAACTGTTTTTGGTAAATAGGATCCATTAGGGGCACAACGTGTCGGCTTTCACAGAAACTTGGCACCTCAGCCCCGCTAGGAGCCGCGCCCGTCCGGGATGGCTCCCGCGCTCGGAAAGGCCGGAGGGGCTGAGCAGGGACCGCACGGTCTACACTCGCTGAGCCGACCGCCTGGGACCCTGCTTCGCCGCAGCGCTAGAAAGGCTCCGAGGTCGCCGGGCGGGCGTGCGCGCAGCGGGCGCTCCCCTCTGGGCACCCACGGCTCGGCTTTGGGCGAGAACCTTGGTATCTGGAGGCCGGGACGCCGCCTCCTCCCATCCGGGATGGGACCGGGGCTGAAAGTGGGTCCTGGCGTGTCGCGCAGCGCGAGAGGACCAGGGAACCTGGTTTTAGAGCCTTCTAGAAAGTGCTTCGTTCCCCGTGCCAGGCTGTGCCCGGACGCTGCCGCCCTCCGGGGAGAGGGTGCCAGGCCGCGCCCCGCAGCCGCGACCTTCCGCGGGACTCCCAGAAAAGCGGGGGCAGAGACGGGCGGCCAACAAAGGGGAAGGGAGGGGACCGCCGGTCGCGCGCCGCCCCGCCCGCAGGGGACCCGGAGCCGCCGCCGACCAGCGCCGTCCTCGCCCTCCTGCGCCCTCACCCGGGCGCCCCTTACCTCGGGTCGCGCGCCGGGCTCCGTGGGGCCGGTCGCGCGCCACCGTCCGCCACCCTCGGCGCGTTGCCCTCGCGGGAACGCCGGGAGGAGTTGGAGAAGTTTTGGGGGTCACTTTGTTCTCCAGTTGGACGCGCGCTGTGCGCCTGCGGCGGCCGCGGCCACGGTTACGGTTACGGCTGCCCCAGCCCCGAGCCCAGCGCCTGCGAGGCCCGAGCCGCGACCGCACCTCCCGCCCCGCCCCGGACACGCCCCAGCCCCGCCCAGCGTCAGGCCCAGGACCCCCGCGCCAGCTCCGGGCTGGTCCCGGACCGTGTCCCTCGCACTTTCTTTGGAACAACACAAATAATGAAAACAACAATTCAAGAAACATCGAGCACGCGCTCACTGTGAGCTGGGGGCTCTGCCCGCTACCGGGGATGCGATGCGCGAATGCGACCGCGTCCCTTTCCCCAAATAGTTTAAAGACGGCTCTTCCCGGGTCCCGCCGAGGAAAGGCAGGCAAAGCCGAGGTCAGCGGCCGCAGAGACTTCCCATCTCCTTCCCCTTCTGAGAGGAGATGGCTTCGCAGCGGAGATGGCAATCGAGTCCGCACTCCAAGACCCAGTCGAATTGGGACTTTCCAGGTGGAGAAGCTGCGATTTTTATTATTTTTTTTTTCAGACTGAGTTTCGCTCTTGTTGCCCAGGCTGGAGTGCAATGGCGTGATCTCGGCTCACCGCAACCTCTGCCTCCCGGGTTGAAGCGATTCTCCTGCCTCAGCCACCTGAGTAGCTGGGACTACAGGCACGCGCCACCACGCTCGGCTAATTTTGTATTTTTAGTAGAGATGGGGGTTTCGTCATGTTGGTCAGGCTGGTCTCGAACTCCCGACCTCAGGTGATCCACCCGCCTCGGCCTCCCAAAGTGCTGGGATTACAGGCGTGAGCCACGACACCGGGCCAAAGCTGCGATTTTTGTTAGCAAAGCCTGAGTGGCCCAGTGGGCCCGGATGCTGAGAAGGGCGAGGGAGCTAAGGAGACCCAGGAATGAAAGCTGCCTGGAATCACTCTCCTCGCCTTGAAAAAGGCTCCACCCTGGAGAGGAGAGGGAAGGGAAGGTAGATGCAGGCCATGTGTTAGGGTGGGTCCTCTGAGAAGCCGCGCCCACTCAGGACTAGATGCGGAGGGTTTTCTTGGGGGAAATGGCCGTGGAACTAAATGAGGACGGAGCTGTGAGAGCTGGAGAGGGCCGGACATTCTGCAAATCAGCGCCCAAGTGAAGGAGGGAGGGAAGCAGCCATCCCGGCCTCCCTGCAGTCTAAGAAAAGCTCAGCGAGATCATCCGTGAGGCCTTCAGCCAAAATTACGCATCATGGGGATCCTGATTCTCCCCGGAACCTGCCTGCCTTCGTGTCCATGCCGCCACCAGTCCTTGGCTGGGAGCGGCCAGATGGGAAGGGTGGCGTTGGGTACAATCCCAGTGCTGGAGTTCAGAGCACAGCAGCCAGGGCCCTGGTCAGTTAGGTGCAGTGCGTGAATACGACCCAGTCTCCATAACGGGAGATCGGTGGAGAACTGTGAGTCAAAAAGACAAATGGAATCAGCTTTCCCACAACACACCCGGTTTCAAAATGAAGCCTCCAGGCTTTGCAGGGATCGGACAGACCTGCTCTCCACCCGCAACCACCACAGGCTCTGTACACACTGAACTAGTAGTGACTGGCCCCTCCCACTCTGTAGGCTCTCCCCTGGTCTTGTCAGCATCTTTGCGCACTTGGCTCTGCCTAGGAAAGCATCTTCCCACTCCACTCACCCTTCCATGCTCAATTCAAGCATCACCTCCAAAGACCTTTTCTTCCTTGACGCTTATTTACTGTTTTGTGGGCGGGGCGGGGGGGGGTAGGTGCTTGTTTTGTTTTGAGATGGAGTCTGTCTCTGTCGCCCAGGCTGGAGTGCAGCGGCACGATCTCAGCTCACTCAACCTCCACCTCCCGGGTTCAAGTGATTCTCCTGCCTCGGCCTCCCAAGTAGCTGGGATTACAGGCATGCACCACCACACCCAGATAATTTCTGTACTGTTAGTAGACATGGAGTTTCACCATGTTGGCCAGGCTGGTCTCAAACCCCTGACCTCTAGTGATCTGACCACCTTAGCCTCCCAAAGTGTTGGGATTACGGGTGTGAGCCATGGCGCCCGGCCAACACTTATTTACTTCTTACTTCTGACTCACACCTACCACACAGAGACGGGGGGTGGGGGGGGTGCTGGTATGCGTTAATTTATTTTTCTTGCTTTTTTTATTGCATTTTTCACATTATTTTAAAATATTTTTCTGATTATAAAAATAACATGTTTGTTGTACAAACTTGAAAAAATATATAGAACCCAGATGGCTCTAATTCCTCTCCTCTTGTAAGACACCGTCCCTCAACAGCCAAGTAACCAGAGTCTGAGCTCCCATCCCACCCACGTGTGTACATATGGGTCCAACCAAGAGAGAGGCCACACAATGATTTCAACAGTGAAAGTTTAATACAAAGAATTATTAACTATAACGGGACTTGGAGTAGTGGGGGATTGACTAGGTTAGTAAGAAAGACAAAAGAAAATGGGAAGAGCCGGCCAGGCTTGGTGGCTCATGCCTGTAATCCCAGCATTTTGGGAGGCCGAGGCGGGTAGATCACCTGAGGTCGGGAGTTAGAGACCAGCCTGACCAACATGAAGAAACCCTGTCTCTACCAAAAATACAAAAATCAGCCAGGGATAGTGGCATATCCCTGTAATCCCAGCTACTTGGGAGGCTGAGGCAGGAGAATCGCTTGAACCCGGGAGGTGGAGGTTGCGGTGAGCCAAGGTCACGCCATTGCACTCCAATAGCGAAACTGTCACAATCACAGCTCACTGCAATCTCGAATTCCTGGGCTCAAGCCATCCTCTCCTTTTGGCATCCCAAAGTGTTGGGATTACAGGTGTGAGCCATCATGCCTGAACTGAATGCGTTTTCATGAACTGATCCCTTACTTCATACTGACAACATAGCTCTGAACACTGTGGAAAAACATAATTAGCATGAAACTGCCACTACACGGAGAAGCTCACTGTGTATTAACAAAAGGAGAGAACATTCACTAACATTTATTGAGGGTTTGTTCCATGCCAAGCACTGGGCTCAATTCTTTAGATAATTTATCTCGTTTGCATCTCATAACCTCCTAATGAGATAGGTAATATTATTATCCCATTTCACAGTGAAAAGTACTCCGAGGCTTGAAAAAGAGAAGCACGTATACAGCGACCGCAGCTCATCACAGAGTACATGCGCCTGACCTCCAGTCCTATGGGAAAGATAAGACTCTTCATTGTATTAATGAACTCCTTTCTATTTTGAAATTAAAGCTGAAGATTTCCAAGTTAATTATCACTGTTGCTACATGGATGTTTATTAAATCTTGGCTGTTGATGATTACGATGGCCTAGTCCTCGGCCACGTTGGGAAGTTGGTGCGGTCTCCCTTTACATCTTCAGCATCTCCGCCAGGTCCCAGGATAGAATCCCCATGGTAAACAACTGTTGGCTGTTGCTAAGAGCTTAAGCTGTGAACTTTCTCGGGGGATATTTGTGCTTTAATTGAAAAACTGACAATGCCTTTGAGAACCAAAGGAATGATGACGCATGCTATAATCTCAGACACTCTTAGAAGCAGAGAAGGCAAGTTAATCAAGGAGGAGGGCCCAGAGCCCCTCCATCGCGCAGAAGATCAGCACTGATGATACACATTTATAGGAGAAAATATTGTAATTGCATAAAGTACTTTCAGCAATTCCCTTCCTGGTGAGACCTTGGCCTGAGTTATTTTTCACTGCAAAGCACACATGGTTGTGAGCTGTATCGAATTCCTTGGCCCCTGTAAATTCTGACTCCAGCCAGCTTCAGCTTGCTTAATGAAATAGAACCAGAAGAGCAAACGCCTCCTAACACTTCCTGTATTAATGTACACAAGGCAGCTGGTACCTGTGCATATCGAAACTTGGGGAATTCCCAGGTGGAGAGAGGCAAGTCAGCACACTGCGGACAAGGTCACATGAATCCAAAGGTGATACGAAAAGAAAATATATCGGCCGGGTGCGGTGGCTCACGCTTGTAATCCCAGCACTTTGGGAGGCCGAGGCGGGCGGATCACGAGGTCAGGAGATCGAGACCACGGTGAAACCCCGTCTCTACTAAAAATACAAAAAATTAGCCGGGCGTGGTGGCGGGCGCCTGTAGTCCCAGCTACTCGGAGAGGCTGAGGCAGGAGAATGGCGTGAACCCGGGAGGCGGAGCTTGCAGTGAGCCGAGATCGTGCCACTGCACTCCAGCCTGGGTGACAGAGCGAGACTCCATCTCAAAAAAAAGAAAAGAAAAGAAAAGAAAAGAAAGAAAAGAAAAGAAAAGAAAAGAAAGAAAAGAAAAGAAAAGAAAAGAAAAGAAAAGAAAATATATGTTCAAAGCCAGAGTTTAATATGTGGGGACAAACACAGAAGTGTGATTGTCTTGCTTTTTCCATAACTGAAAATTGAGTTCCCCAGCCTCCATTTCCAGTTAGGAGTTGTATGAGTTTGCTAGGGGTGCTGCAATAAATTATAGCAAACTGGGTGGCATAGAACAACAGCAATGTACTGTCGCACCGTTCTGCAGGCCAGAAGTCTGAAATCAAAGTGTCGGTAGGGCCATGTGTTCTCCAAAGGCTCTTGAGAAGAACCCGTTCCAGACCTTTCTCCTGGCTTCCAGTGGTTGCTAACTGTCGGTGTTCCTCGGTTTGTGACGTGCCACTGCAACCCCTGTCTCTGTAGTCACACGGCATTCTGCTGTCCATGTGTCTGTAATTCTGTGTCTGTTTGTTTGTTTGTTTGTTTGAGACAGGGTCTTGCTCTGTCATCCAGGCTGGAGTGCAATGGTATAGTCATAGCTCACTGCAGATTCCAAAGCCTGGGCTCAAGTGATCCTCCTGCCTCAGCCTCCTGAGTAGCTGGAACTGCAGGTGGGCACCACTGCACCCAGCTAGTTTCTGTGTTTGTTGTAGAGAGGGGGTCTCGCTATGTTGCCCAGGCTGGTCTCAAATTCTTGGCCTCCAGTGATCCTCCTACCTCAGCCTCCCAAAGTTCTGAGATTACAGGCGTGACAAGGAGATTGAGATTACAGACAAGGTCACATGAATCCAAAGGTGATATGAAAAGAAAATATAGGTTCAAAGCCAGAGTTTAATATGTGAGGACAGGCACAGAAGTGTGATTGTCTTTCTTTTTCCATAACTGAACTCAACTGAGTTCAGCAGCCTCCATTTCCAGTTAGGAGTTGTATGAGCTTGCTAGGGGTGCTGCAATAAATTATAGCAAACTGGGTGGCATAGAACAACAGCAATGTACTGTCACACCGTTCTGCAGGCCAGAAGTCTGAAATCAAAGTGTCGGTAGGGCCTCTTCTCTTCTTACAAAGACACTGGTTATTTTGGATCGGGGCTCACCCTAATGACCTCATCCTAACTTGATTACATCTTCAAAGACCCTATTTCCACATAAGGACACATTCACAGGTATGGGGGTTAGGGCTTCTCTTTATATTTTGGGGTGACACAGTTCAACCTATCACCAGTGGTAGAATACTAAATACTCACTCCCAAAGAATCACAGTCCCTTTCCCTTAAAAACTCTAGTCTTTTTTTTTTTTTTTTTTTGAGATGTAGTCTCACTCTGTGGCCCAGGCTAGAGTGCAGTGGGGTGATCTTGGCTCACTGCAACCTCCGCCTCCCAGGTTCAAGCAACCCTCCTGCCTCGGCCTCCCAAGTAGCTGGGATTACAAGCGTGTGCCACCACACCTGGCTAATTTTTATATTTTTAGTACAGACGGGGTTTCACCATGTTGGCCAGGCTTCTGGTCTCTTTTAGATACTCATCCTGTCAATCCAGGATTCTCCCCAGTTCCTTGATCGTTCTCTTCTTCTCTCTAGGAGGAGGTTGTGTATGGAGTGGGTGAAAGTGTTAAGAACCAGGGTGGCTGGGCGTGGTGGCTCAAGTCTGTAATACCAGCACTTTGGGAGGCTGAGGTGGGTGGATCGCCTAAGGTCAGGAGTTCAAGACCAGCCTGACCAATATAATGAAACCCTCTCTCTACTAAAAAACACAAAAATTAGCTGGGCATGGTGGTGCACACCTGTAGTCCTAGCTACTCGGGAGGCTGAGACAAGAGAATCGCTTGAACCCGGAAGGCAGAAGTTGCAGTGAGCTGAGGTTGCACCACCACTGCACTCCAGCCTGGGGTGACAGAGCAAGACTCTGTCTCAAAAAAAAAAAAAAAAAAAAAAAAGGCCGGGCGCGGTGGCTCAAGCCTGTAATCCCAGCACTTTGGGAGGCCGAGGCAGGTGGATCACGAGGTCAGGAGATGGAGACCATGGTGAAACCCCATGTCTACTAAAAATACAAAAAATTAGCCGGGCGTGGTGGCAGGCACCTGTAGTCCCAGCTACTCGGGAGGCTGAGGCAGGAGGATGGCGTGAACCTAGGAGGCACAGCTTGCAGCGAGCAGAGATCGCGCCACTGCACTCCAGCCTGGGTGACAGAGCAAGATTCCGTCTCAAAAAAATAAAAATAAAAAAGAACCAAGGCAAAGCTGGGCGCAGTGGCTCACGCCTGTAATCCCAGCAGTCTGGGAGGCCAAGGCAGGCAGATCACTTGAGGTCAGGAGTTCGAGACCAGCCTGGCCAACATGGCAAAACCCTGTCTGTACTAAAAATACCAAAAATAGCCGGGCATGGTGGCACACGCCGGTGGTTCCAGCTACTAAGGAGGCTGAGGCAAAAGAATTGCTTGAACCCAGGAGGCGGAGGTTGCAGTGAGCCGAGATCACGCCACCACACTCATGCCTGGGTGACAGAGTACGACTCCATGTTAAAAAAAAAAAAAAAAAAAAAGCTAGCTGGGCGTGGTGCCACATGCCTATAATCCCAGCTACTCAGGAGGCTGAGACATGAAAATTGCTTGAACTCAGGAGGTGGGGGTTGCAGTGAACGGAGATTGTGCCACTGCACTCCAGCCTGGGTGACACAGCGAGACTCCATCTCAAAAACAAACAAACAAAGAACCAGGGCAAAGCCAGCCTGGTGTGAGGGATATCTGATTGGCATACTTGCCTCCCTCCTCCCTGTCCGGACTGCCTGGACGTGGCATCTACTACCAGCCCACCATGGGCTCCCATCAATAGGCCCCTAAAGGCTCAGTCCTCCTATCCCAACCTGGAGGCTTCTTCCAGGCTCTCAGGCCATTTTCAGCCTAGCTCTGTGGCTTGCTTTAGGGGACAGACTGGTTCTGGAAGCTCCCCTTCCACAGGAACAAGACTTGAGAGGTAGCCTCTGGCTCTTAGTCTAGCACTGGCTTTTTTTGTTTTCTTTTTTTTACTTCACCATTCTACTAGATGGGGCGTCTCAAAGAGGCCCACAGTCTTACAGGACTGACCTTGGGATATTGCTTTGGGATCTTCAAATTTTTCTCTAGTTATATTATCTCCATCCCCGTGGACAAGGCCCAGGGTCACAGGACAGAACCCCACATAGCGATTGTCTAAACTCTTCTTATTTTTTTTATTTTTTTTTTTTTTTGAGACGGAGTCTCGCTCTGTCGCCCAGGCTGGAGTGCAGTGGCGCGATCTCGGCTCACTGCAAGCTCCGCCTCCCGGGTTCACGCCATTCTCCTGCCTCAGCCTCTCCGAGTAGCTGGGACTACCGGCGCCCGCCACCGCGCCCGGCTAATTTTTTTTTTGTTATTTTTAGTAGAGACAGGGTTTCACCGTGGTCTCCATCTCCTGACCTCGTGATCCGCCCACCTCGGCCTCCCAAAGTGCTGGGATTACAAGCGTGAGCCACCGCGCCCGGCCTAAACTCTTCTTGTCCTCTCCTATTCCAGCTCTCATCCTTCAGTCCAGCCCAGAAAAAGAGTTTACCTCTGTGCGTGCCCAGCATACCCTTAGGATATCACACGTGCTTCTCCATTCTATGACTTTCCTTTGAATTGTCCCATCCATGAAATTATGCTTCATGAATTACGCTATTATGGAGATGGAGGAAATGCTTATATTAGACCAACTCTTATGATGCAGAAAACAGAGGAAATCTCGATAAAATATTAAGCATACACGATTCGGGCCGAGCACGGTGACTCATGCCTGTAATCTCAGCACTTTGTGGGGGCCAAGGTAGATGGATCACTTGAGGTCAGGAGCTTGAGACTAGCCTGGCCAACATGGTGAAACCCTGTCTCTACTAAAAATACAAAAATTAGCCGGGCATGGTGGCACACACCTGTAATCCCAGCTACTCGGGAGGCTGAGGCAGGAGAATCACTTGAACCCGGGTGGTGGAGGTTGCAGTGAGCCGAGATCACACCACTGCACTCCAGCCTGGGTGACAGAGCGAGACCCTGTCTCAAAAAAAAAAAAACCACACAATTCATATGTTTGGGAGTCATTAAAGAGCTTACTCAGACACTGTGATCTTGGACTAAAATCCCTGGGAAAAGGGAAGTCTGGCGAGGGGACCCCAATGCTCAACCTCTGTTTCCTCTGGAGGCTTTTCCCAACCACTAAGCTGCCAAGACAGCCAGAGAGAAGATATCTCAATAATTATACCCAGTAAAGGTCTGGCATCTAGAATATGTATAGAAATGAGACAAATCAATTAATTTAAAAATCCATCATTGCAATTTTAAAAGATTGGAACAGTTACTATTGAAAAGAAGATGCCACTAAACATGTGAAAAGATGCTCAACCACAATAGCTACCAAGGAAATCAAAACTAAGACCACAGGCCAGACGCAGTGGCTCACACCTGTAATCCCAGCAGTTTGGGAGCCAAGGTGAGAGGATTGCTTAGAGCTAGGAGTTTAAGTCAGGCTTAGCAATATCATGAGACCCTGTGTCTACAACAAATACTTAAAAATTAAAAAACTAAGGCCACAAAGAGACCCCACAGCATGCCCTCCAAATGGCTAAAACTAACAAAGGACAACATAAAGTGTTGGCAAGGGGCCAGGCATGGTGGCTCATGCCTGTAATCCAAACACTTTGGGAGGCCAAGGTGGGCAGATCACTCGAGGTCAGGAGTTCAAAACCAGCCTGGTCAACATGGTGAAACCCCGTCTCTACTGAAAATACAAAAATTAGCCGGGCATGGTGGTGCACACCTGTAATCAAAGCTACTCGGGAGGCTGAGGCAGGAGAATTGCTTGAACCCGGGAGGTGGAGCTTGCAGTGAGCCAAGATCATGCCAGTGCACTCCAGCCTGGGAGACAAAGTGAGGCTCCATCTCAATAAATAGATAAATAAATAAAGTGTTGTCAAGGATGTGTGTAAGGCTCATAAATTGCTGGTGGGAGTATAAATTTGTACAAGCAATTTGGAAAAACAGTAACCACTAAAATGGAACAAATGCACTCTCCATCACCCAGCAATTCTACTCCAGTTACACGCCCAGCAGAAGCAGAGGTAAATGCACACTGAGAATGTAGAAGGATGTTGGACAACATCATTATTTGCAATAGCCCAAACAAGGAACAACCCAAATGGCCCTCGACAGTAGAATAAATGTATAAACTGTGGTATATTCACATCGTGGATCAGTATACAGCATAGAAAATAGACAAACTCCTGTATGAATCTTACAAACATAATGGTGAGAGAATGAAGCTAGAGATAAAATAGGACGTACTAGGTGATACCATTTAGATAAGTTCAAAAACAAGTGAGATTCATCTATGTGGTAGGTGTCAGGATTGCCTTTGGCACAAGAGTGGGTTCTTGTAATGCTCTTTTTCTTTTTCTTTTTTTTTTTTGAGACAGTGTCTTGCTCTGTTGCCCAGGCTGGAGTGCAGTGGCGCGATCTCGGCTCACTGCAACCTCCACCTCCTGGGTTCAAGCTATTCTCCTGCCTCAGCCTCCCGAGTAGCTGGGACTACAGGTGCCTGCCACCAGGCCCGGCTAATTTTTTGTATTTTCAGTAGAGATGGGGTTTCACCATGTTAGCCAGGATGGTCTCGATCTCCTGACCTCGTGATCCACCCGCCTCAGCCTCCTGAAGTGCTGGGATTACAGGCGTGAGCCACCGTGCCCGGCCATGCTCTTTTTCTTGAACTGGAAAGTGGTCATGCAGGTGTGTCCATCTGTGTCAATCCACAGAGCTGTATCTGACCAGGGCACTTTTCTGTATTTTGTAAGTGTAATAAAAAGATTAAAACAAACATCTATCATACAGATTTTTTTTTTTTTTTTTTTTGAGACGGTGTCTTGACCTGTTGCCCAGGCTGGAGTGCCCAGTGATGCTATCATGGCTCACTGGTGTCTCAACCTCCTGGGCTCAAGCAACCCTCCTGCCTTAGCCTCCTAAGTAGCTGGGACTACAGACACACACCAATATGCCTGGCTAACTTTTGCATGTTTTTATTTTTGCAGAGACAGGGTCTCACTGTGTTGACCAGGCTGGTCTTGAACTCCTGGGCTCAAGTGATCCGCCCACCTCGGCCTCCCAAAGTGCTGGGATTACAGATGTGAGCCACTATGCTCAACTTAACACAGACTCTTGACACGGAAAGCTACAACTATGCTTTTACTGCATCTATTCTTTGTATAAAACAGGGTATAAAAATCAGAAGAAGGAAATTGCTTTTTAGGTCTAATAATGAGATCAGATAATAGTTGCCTCTGGATGACCTTTAGACTGAAGGTCTCTGAGATACAATTTGTAAATCACCGCACTTTCCTGAGTCAACCTCCCTCCAGGTGTTGCTCCTTTTACTTAGATATGAATCTTCTGTAATTCCTACTGTAGTCAAACCAACAAAGGAATTACTCAAACACACACACACACACACACACATTAGAATTCAGTGTCCATATAAAACACAAAGCTGGCCAATTCATCTTCAGGGTCGTCCTCAAGGCCAAGGGTCATCACTCCCAGACCCTGACCCCTCCAGCCACCTTGATCTCTCCCTTCTCTTAATACCATTTTCCTCTGTACCACTCAGTTGCCACTTAGAAACCTCCTGGTGCTGTCAGCTGCCTTTTAATCCCCACGTCCCATCTTAACAACCATGCAGAGTCCTTACAGGCAGGGATCATGCTTGGCTTTTTTTTTTTAAACACTTCTTTTTATTTTATTATTTATTTATTTATTATTTATTATTATGATTATTGTTGCCCAGGCTGGAGTGCAGTGGCGTGATCTTGACTCACTGCAACCTTCACCTCCAGGGTTCAAGTGATTCTTGTGCCTCAGCCTCCCAAGCAGCCAGGGCTGCAAGCGCACCACTATGCCCGACTAATGTTTGTGCTTTTAGTAGAAACAGGTTTCACTATGTTGGCCAGGATGGTCTCGAACTCCTGACCGCAGGTGATCTGCCCACCTCAGCCCCCCCAAGTGCCAAGTGCTGGGATTACAGGCATGAACCACCATGCCCAGCCAACACTTCTTTTTAAATGCTGCATCCTTGGCATAGTATCTTGAGCAAAGTAATAGCTCATAAATATTTGCTGTTGGATGGCTGATACATTTTTCCTTCCTGGCTTCCTGAGGGGGTGAGGGTGGGGAAGGAATGAAAGGAGCAGCCTGAAGTTACGGTTTAATCTTTTTAATGTAAGAATTTGTCATGTTCGGGCCGGGCGCGGTGGCTCACGCTTGTAATCCCAGCACTTTGGGAGGCCGAGGTGGGCGGATCACGAGGTCAGGAGATCGAGACCACGGTGAAACCCCGTCTCTACTAAAAATACAAAAAAATTAGCCGGGCGTGGTGGCGGGCGCCTGTAGTCCCAGCTACTCCGAGAGGCTGAGGCAGGAGAATGGCGTGAACCCAGGAGGCGGAGCTTGCAGTGAGCCGAGATTGTGCCACTGCACTCCAGCCTGGGCGACAGAGCGAGACTCCATCTCAAAAAAAAAAAAAAAAAAAAAAAAAAAAGAATTTGTCATGTTCAAATTACTCAATGGTTCTTTACACAAACCTATCAGCAAGTTGCACTGGCTCCACAACATGGAACAGCGACAAGGCAGCACTGCAGAATTTCTCCCTACGAGGAAAAATGTAGGATCAAATCCCCGTCCCACTCAAGAGCATCATTCCTGATAATGTTAGACTTTATTTATCCGCTGTCACGGTGGGCCAGGCCTCATACTCAAGATTTGACACGCGCTATCTCACTTGATCCTCAAATCAACCCAAGGAGGTAGAAACTGTTATTCTTATTTTGCAACTAATGCTAAGGGAGATAAAATAACTTGTCAAAGTTTTCATGGCTACCAGAAGTAGTAAAGCCAGGATTCAGATCCAAGTCTCCTGACCTCTAAAGCAAGGGCTCCAGGAAACACACACATAAAGAATGAGCAAATACCAAACACGGTCTTAGATGATGAGCTGTGGACGCAAATGATTATTTTACCAGAGAGTCTGTGCTAAGCTCCACGGAAGAGAACAGGCAGGGTGGCGTGATCCCCACTGGCAGCAGGAGATTCTGCCAATAGTAATCAGGTAAAAAGTTCATCTCTACATTATCATGTTATGAAAGTCACTCAGAAATTTCAAATTGGAGACCTCCTCTATAATGACACGTTAGAGCTGGGCTGAGAGCAAACACTTTCAGAATTCCTCCTTCAAGAGGAAAGATCTTGGATGTAGATGTCAATGGATCACAGTCCAAAAGTTGGAGCTGGCCCTAGGAAGTCCCCTCCTGACTCTGCCCTCATGGTGTGATCATTAAATGCCTCATGGACCATGATGGGTTCTTTTTCTCATCTCTTCCCCCTCCCCTCCCCTCCCCTCCCCTCCCCTCCCCTCCCCTCCCGTCCCCTCTCCTCTGCTCTCCCCTTCTCTTTCTTTTTTAGATGGAATCTGGCTCTGTTGCCCAGGCTGGAGTGCAGTGGCATGATCTTGGCTCACTGCAACCTCTGCCTCCCGAGTTCAAGCAATTCTCCTGCCTCAGCCTCCTGAGTAGCTGGGATTACAGGCATGTGCCACCATGCCTGGCTAATTTTTGTAGTTTTAGTAGAGATAAGGTTTCACCATGTTGGCCAGGATGGTCTTGAACTCCTGACCTCAGGTGATCCGCCTCCCTCGGCCTCCCAAAGTGCTGAGATTACAATGATGGTTTCTTTCATTTTAGAGATGAGGTTTTGCTATGGTGCCCAGGCTGGTCTCAAACTCCTCGGCTCAAGCGATCCACCTGCCTCAACCTCCTGAGTAGCTGGGACTGTAAGTGTGTGCCACTGCACCCTGCCTTTATAAATTTTCATCGCCAAAAAAAAAAAAAAAAAAACCACAAATACATTTTCATTGCAGCATAGACAATATCCATCATGCAAAGATCCATCACACCACTTACCCACTTGCCATGTTTGAAGGAAAAGCAAATGACAGGCACCACTTTGACAAATGATTATGAGGTATGTTATTACTCACAGTAAAACAGTAATTTTCTTCTTATACCAAAAAATGGCTTCAACGTTATTACCAACTGTCATACACCATTTTTTGAAGTTGCTACACATTGTCCCAGTATATTTTGATATTTATTTCAGACATATTTATGTACAGCTACTATGGTTTACTTAATGTGGCCCACAACTCCGCATGGCTTTTGGGGTTGGAAATTCTACAGACTAGAGTCCACTTAAAGTACCAGGAATTTGGTACCTGGGGGAACACAAGAAAGACTACTGTTCAAGCAATGTTTTCAATTTATTTGTGCAGAGAAATCTTTCTTGGAAACCTCCTAAGTTTCACATGCTTTTATTGAGGCTCTGTTTCAAAGTTTGGCTCATGAGTTCCAAACCTATGAACTGAAACATTCTTCTACTGCAAGATTTCCATGAAAATAGTGTGAGATTGAGAATCATGGCATCTGCCATGTGCTTCGACAGCACACATTCCTTAATTCCTTCATGCACCGACTCCTAAGTGTGTACTCTGGGCTGGGCACAGTGCACGTCCCTGAAAATACAAAGACACAGTTCCTGCCTTAGAGAAAGTTCCAGTCTAAAGCATGATCCCTATGAGGCTGATCCCACCCCAGACACTTCGGGGGCCAGGCTGAGGAGTGGCTAAACCTGATACTTAGCATCCTATCATCCAAGAGGAAAGCAAACAAGCCCAGCCTAGGGGTCTGGAGTCATCCAGTCCCTTTTCCGTCAGCCGGGTGGCTCTCAGACAGCTACAGTCATTAGGAAGGACTCACGGATACTTTGTAAAATATCACCTTGTGTCAGGGCCTCCATCAAAAAGAAAACAGAAAATTATGTCGAATTTGAAAGCTTAACTCTGCAATGCAATTTCCATCATAATACCTTATTTAGCCGGGCAAGGTGCCTCATGCTTGTAATCCCAGCACTTTGGGAGGCTGAGGAGGGCAGATCACCTGAGGTCAGGAGTTCAAGACCAGCCTGACCAACATGGTGAAACTCTCTCTCTGCTAAAAATACAAAAATTAGCCAGGCATGATGGTGCATGCCTGTAATCCCAGCTACTCAGGAGGCTGGGGCAGGAGAATCGCATGAACCTGGGAGGTGGAGGTTGCAGTGAGCCGAGATTGTACCATTGCACTCCAGCTTGGGCAACAAGAGTGAAACCCTGTCTCAAAATAATAATAATAAGAATACCTTCTTTATGTTCTCTTACTTCATGCAGCTTTGTTTTCTGATTACCCCAAAAACGTACAGCCATTATTTAAATGAAAGGGACAAATATGGCTGTTGATTCAATGATTGTGGGAAGGCAGTCACAAGGAAATGAGATGCTAGGGACCAACATGAGGAGCAGAGAATTCCAGGGAATAACAGGACAAGCAAACAGCCTTCCTTTAGCTTCTCTGCACATGTCCTGCTAAGGAAACTCCAAAGTGTTTGGATAAGGTTCCATATAAGAGCTAATCAAAATAAATACATGGACCCTATTATGTGAAACCTGCCCTCAGATGCATAGTCCGTCATTAATTAAGGTAGCTGTTTTTATAATTTATAGTGAGGCCACACAGCACAAGCTCAGTGAGACTATGAGCTCTGGAATCACAATGAAAGGGTGGGAATCCTGCTTCCATTACTCTCTAGCTGTTTGATTCTGGACAACTATTAGCATTCTGGTGGCCACAGCTTCCTCATGTGTAAAGGGGATAGTAGCTACCTCATGGGGTTGTTGTAAAGAGGTATTGGTCTGTCACAGAGGCTCATGCTGTAATCCCAGCACTTGGGAGGCCAAGGTTGGTGGATTGCTTTAGCCCAGGAGTTCAACACCAGCCTGGGCAACATAGTGGGACCCAGTCTGTATACAAAAATTAAGTAATTAATTAATTAATTTTTATTTTGAGATGGAGTCTCACTCTGTCACCCAGGCTGGAGTGCAGTGGCATGATCTCGGCTCAGTGCAACCTCCGCCTACCAGGTTCAAGTGCTTCTCCTGCCTTGGCCTCCCAAGTAGCTGGGATTACAGGTGTGTGCCACCACACCCGGCTAATTTTTTATACTTTTGGTAGAGATGGGGTTTTACCGTGTTCGCCAGGCTGGTCTCGAACTCCTGACCTCAAGTGATTCGCCCGCCTCAGCCTCCCAAAGTGCTAGGATTACAGGTGTGAGCCGCCATGCCCAGATGTATAAAAATTAAAAAAATAATTATCCAGGCATGGTGGCACATGCCTGTAGTCACAGCTACTCGGGAGGCTGAGGTGGGAGGATCACCGGAGCCCAGGGAGGTTAAGGCTGCAGTAAGCTGTGATCACACCACTGCACTCCAGGCTGGGTGACAGATGGGTGACAGAGCGAGACCCTGTCTCAAAAAAAACCAAAAAAAACCAAAACAGAGTTACTAAGATAATACACGTAAGGCATTTACTAGATTCCCCAGGCCTATAACAAGTACATCTTTTAAAAATGTTAACATCATTAATGTTTGAGTATCAAATTTTTCAGATTTTCCAAACTTATAAGTAGGCTTTATATGTAATTTACTGTATATATAAAACTCTGAGAATTCACGAGGGTTTTGAAGGAGGTGATTTTTCAATTTTAAAATAAACTGGCCTGTATGGGCTTTCAAAAATTGCACTGCATATTAAAAATAAATAAAGTCCCTAAAATGGCCTATTAAAAAAATTGCACTGTATCATGCTGTGTCCTGGAATTCCTGAATTTCTCTGTGGAAATTGGAACCATTTATAAAAATTAAATGCAACTGTGCCCTAAATACCAATATATCTCCCACACATAGGTGTTTATACTTTCTCAGCCATCTAGTTAGTCTCTTTGTGAAAAGCTTTCTTAATTACGTGAAATTAGCCACTTACCATGTGAAGAATGCACCAGAAAAAAAGCAGTCAGGATTTCAATTTCACAGGAAATTTTCTGAAAGGCCTGAGATCAGAACCAGGAAATAAGTGCAATAAAGAAAGCCAAGACATACTGAGAGGTGACAGCGTGCTGGCAGCCCTCGCAGCCCTGCTTGCTCTGGGAACCTCCTCTGCCTGGGCTCCCACTTTGGCGGCACTTGAGGAGCCCTTCAGCCTGCCACTGCACGGTGGGAGCCCCTTTCTGGGCTGGCCAAGGTCGGAGCTGGCTCCCTTAGCTTGCAGGCAGGTGTGGAGAGAGAGGCGCGAGCGGGAACCGGGGCTGCGCTTGTGGGCCTGCTGGAGTTCCAGGTAGGCGTGGGCTCGGAGGGCCCTGCACTCGGAGTGGCCAGCCGGTCCCCGGCAGTGAGGGACTTAGCACCTGGGCCAGCAGCTGCTGTGCTTTTCTCACCGGGCCTTAGCTGCCTCCCCGCGGGGCAGGGCACGGGACCTGCAGCCCGCCATGCCTGAGCCTCCCCCCAGCCCCGCCGTGGGCTCCTGTGGGGCCCAAGCCTCCCAGACAAGCACAGCCTCCTACTCGACTGCGCCCAGTCCAATCGACCACCCAAGGGCTGAGGAGTGCAGGCACATGGCGCGGGACTGGCAGGCAGCTCCACCTGTGACCCCAGTGTGGGATCCACTGGGTGAAGCCAGCTGGACTTCTGAGTCTGGTGGGGACTTGGAGAACCTTTATGTCTAGCTAGGGGATTGTAAATACACCAGTTGGCACTCTGTATCTAGCTCAAGGTTTGTAAACACATCAATCAGCACCCTGTGTCTAGCTCAGGGTTTGCGAATGCACCAATCCACACTCTGTATCTAGCTACTCTGGTGGGGACTTGGAGAACTTTTCTGTCTAGCTCAGGGATTGTAAATGCACCAATCAGCGCCCTGTCAAAACAGACCACTCGGCTCTCTGTAAAATGGACCAATCAGCAGGATGTGGGTGGGGCCAGATAAGAGAATAAAAGCAGGCTGCCGGAGCCAGCAGTGGCAAGCCGCTGGGGTCCCCTTCCACACCGTGGAAGCTTTGTTCTTTCGCTCTTTGCGATAAATCTTGCTGCTGCTCACTCTTTGGGTCCACACTGCCTTTATGAGCTGTAACACTCACGGCGAAGGTCTGCAGCTTCACTCCTGATGCCAGTGAGACCACGAACCCACTGGGAGGAAGGAACAACTCCAGACGCGCCACCTTAAGAGCTGTAACACTCACTGCAAAGGTCTGCAGCTTCACTCCTGAGTCAGCGAGACCAGGAACCCCACCAGAAGGAAGAAACTCCAAACACATCTGAACATCAGAAGGAACAAACTCTGGACACACCGCCTTTAAGAACTGTAACATTCACCATGAGGGTCCACGGCTTCATTCTTGAAGTCAGTGAGACCAAGAACCCACCAATTCTGGACACAATACCATGAGGAGGCTCTTGTGTTGCTCCTAGTCTCTCCACAGCCAGAGAGGCTGCATGCTGCAGTGCGTTCTAGCACTGGTATTTCCTCCTCACAGACACAACAGTTTGTCTTACGAAGTAATTATTAGTTCACATTTCTGCCGACCATCTGTGAAAAATGTTTCAAGCTGCCCCTTTGGACAGGAGACATTCCCTCCTCCTAGCATCACACGTGTGGTTTAGCTCACTGTTAAACTTGCCCTCCAAATTCTTTGAGTGGTACTCTATGCAAATAATGAAATAAAAAACAGTTTTGTTGTGTGTTATTCTAACTTAGTGATGACCACATGGAAGGTTCTAGTGATGGAGAAATGCATGTAGAAGACCAGACAGATCCTTTCAGACATAAGGAAGAGAAATAGCCGGGTGTGGTGGCTCACGCCTGTAATTCCAGCTACTGGGGAGGCTGAGGCAGGAGAATCGCTTGAACCTGGAAGGTGGAGGTTGTAGTGAGCTGAGATTGCGCCACTGCACTCCAGCCTGGGTGACAGAGCGAGACTTTGTTTAAAAAAAAAAAAAAAAAAAAAAAAAACAAGCATTCCCCCCTGTCATTCTTGTACAAAATAAGTTTAAAAACATTATTTTTAGAGCGTTCTTGTCAAAATCAGCGCAAAGACAATCCATCAGTTGGTCAAACCAACGAAACCTGATCCAATGTTTGGGGCTGAGAGGCTGGTATCAGGCAGGTCTATGGTTAATTTTACTTTGCAACACAGTCTCTGCCCCTAAAAGGCAATAAACAATGATATGATATACCTGTTCAATGTTCAGCTGGTTGTGCCAAGGACCTTCCTCAGGTCATTGGACTGTTCTAATTTCTGCTTTCCTCATATGCAAAATGAAGGGTTGGACTCAATGATCTGTAAGTAGCTTCTCAGCTTAAAAAAAATCATGCAACTTGGCTGGGCGCGGTGGTTCATGCCTGTAATCCCAGCACTTTGGGAGGCCGAGGTGGGTGGATCACCTTAGGTCAGGAGACCAGCCTGGCAAACATGGTGAAAACCTGTCTATACTAAAAATACAAAAATTAGCTGGGCATGGTGGCGGGCACCTGTAATCCCAGCTACTCAGGAGGCTGAGGCAGGGGAATCACTTGAACCCAGGAGGCAGAGGTTGCAGTGAGCCGAGATCACACCATTGTACTACAGCCTGGGCGACGAGAACGAAACTCTGTCTTAAAAAAAAAAAAAAAAAAAAAAAGCTGGGCGCGGTGGCTCACGCTTGTAATCCCAGCACTTTGGGAGGCCGAGGCGGACAGATCACGAGGTTAGGAGATCAAGACCACGGTGAAACCCCGTCTCTACTAAAAAATACAAAAAATTAGCCGGGTGTGGTGGCGGGCGCCTGTAGTCCCAGCTACTGGGAGAGGCTGAGGCAGGAGAATGGCGTGAACCCGGGAGGCGGAGCTTGCAGTGAGCCGAGATTGCGCCACTGCACTCCAGCCTGGGCGACAGAGCGAGACCCCGTCTCAAAAGAAAAAAAAAAAAATCATGCAACTCGTACCACCTAACTTTGTTGGCATAGATATATGTTAAGCAGGTACCTGCAGTGCTGGCCAGTACTTTTATTCTTTCTTGTCTGTGCCACCCTCCCAAATATTACACAAACATTGTCCACCAGTTTAGAGGCAGAAGGAAAGAAGAAATAAGAGTAGCAAAACAGAAACATGTCTGAGGTAAATTATGTCTTTAAACTCTAGTTTTAATTATTTTTTCTCATCTTCTTCCTTCTGTTGAATAATGTTCTTCTTTCTTCTGTTACATAGTGATCGAGTCCATCATCTTTAAGGCATTTGTTTCTTTCTTTATTTTTATGTATTTATTTGAGATGGACTTCTCACTCTGTCACCTGGGGGGAGTGCACTGGTGTGATCTCGGCTCACTGCAACCTCTGTCTTCTGGGTTCAAGTGATTCTCTTGCCTCAGCCTCCCAAGTACTGGGACTACAGGTGCACACCACCATGCCCGTCTAATTTTTGTATTTTTGGTAGAGACGGGGTTTCACCATGTTGGCCAGGCTGGTCTCGAACTACTGACCTCAGGTGATCTGCCTGCCTCAGCCTCCCAAAGTGCTGGGATTACAGGCATGAGCCACCACACTCGGCCATTTGTTTATTAATTCATTTATTCAACACTTAGGAGTGTGCAGTATATTTTGGGAAAGGGCTGAGTGTTGAGACTGTGGAAATGTGCAAACGCCCTGACCACATGTGGTTTTCCCTCTACTAAAATCTACATTTTACCCGAAATAGTTCATTCACAGCATTTTCTAGGCTCCTCCTCCTGAAAGGATGATGTAGAAAACATTTTAAAAACATAAAAGCCAAAAAAAAAGCCGTATCTGATTGCTAAATCTCAAACCTAAATTTTGAAAGGCAAATTTTACCCAAAGAATATTTCAGGCTATGCTCAGTGGCTCACACTTGTAATGCCAACACTTTGGGAAGACTAGGCAGAAGGACCACTTGAGCCCAAGAGTTTGAGACCAGCCTAGGCAACATAGCGAGACCTTGTTTCTACAATTTTTTTTTTTTTTTTTGAGATGGAGTCTCACTCTCTCATCTAGGCTGGAGTGCAGTGGCGTGATCTCAGCTCACTGCAACCTCCGCCTCCTGGGCTCAAGCGATTCTCCTGCCTCAGCCTCCCCAGTAGCTAGACTTACAGGCACGCACTACCATGACCAGCTAATTTTTCTACTCTTTTTAGTAGAGACGGGGTTTCACCATGTTGGCCAGCCTGGTTTCAAACTCCTGACCTCAAGTGATCAGGCTGCCTTGGCCTCCCAAAGTGCTGGGATTACAGGCATGAGCCACTGCACCCAGCCTTCGTTTCTACAAAATATTTTTTTAAATAAAAAATAAAATTTTTAAAAAGAACATTTCAAACTAATTTTTCCCCTAATCATACTGGAGGGTTTTTAATAACAACATTAATGAAAGGATTATTATATTTTCAAAAATTCTTCTAGTTCCATTGATATGGCTTAAATATTTTAAAGTGATTACCTGGATGTGTCAGCTTCCACCTATATCTTGGATTTTAGCATTTGGATTTGTCTTCGGGATCAAATTTATATTCAGGAAAGAGCTCTAACATAAGGTTGCTTTGCCAAACAATTGTTCATCTCACATGATTTGAGTGGATTTTTAGTTAAGAGTTGAAGATGAATCTCCATAAAAATGATGCAGACATCTTTTCCCCAAAGAAGAGCTCATCAGACTGTGCGCTCGTTTTATATGGCGAGACCTTTAGTTAGTACTGGAAGGCCTCCCTTCGCTACACTTAGGTGTGAGACAGGCTTTGTATGCTGTTTGTCTTCTTTATGTCTTTTTTTTTTTTTTTTTTTTTGACAGAGTCTCACTCTGTCGGCCAGGCTGGAGTGCAGTGGCACAATCTCGGCTCACTGCAAACTCTGCCTCTTGGGTTCAAGTGATTCTCCTGCCTCAGCCTCCCAATTAGCTGGGATAACAGGCATCCGCCACCGTACCCAGCTAATTTTTGTATTTTTAGTAGAGAAGGGGTTTCACCATATTGGCCAGGCTGGTCTCGAACTCCTGACCTCAAGTGATCCGCCTGCCTCGGGCTCCCAAAGTGCTGGGATTACAGGTGTGAGCCACCGTGCCCAGCCAGAATGGTTGTTAAAAATGCATAATTCTGGCTGGGTGTGGTGGTGGGCGTGTGTAATCCCAGCTACTTAGGATGCTGAGGCATAAAAATCGCTTAAACCTGGGAGGCAGAGGTTGCAGTGAGCCCAGATTGCGCCACTGCACTCTAGCCTGGGCGACAGAGCAAGACTTTGTCTCAAACAAGCAGAAGATGCATATTTCTGGCCCCACCTCCTGAGATTCTAATTCTGTGGATCTGAAGCAAGGGTAAAGAATCTGAATTTTGACAAACACATCCAGGTGATTTGGATGCGAAACCGAACACTGAGAAACAGGGTCTTAAAGCGTCTCTCCTCCACCCAGACCCACCTCCCAGGAACAGGATGGAAAGCACCACTGACGGATAGGTGGAGCTGCTGAAATGAAGTCTGACACGTGTGAGTATCATGCGTGTATCATGCTTTGAAGAACACTTCTGCATCGTCGCTATTAGAATAACATATACATGACTATAAATAATGGCATGCAGGTGACAAGTGCTATATTCAAATCATTTATTTTTCTTAACTATTTCTTTTTTTTTTTTTTTTTTTTGAGACAGGGTTTCGCTCTTGTTGCCCAGGCTGGAGTGCAGTGGCATGATCTCAGCTCACCGCAACCTCCACCTCTCGGGTTCAAGCGATTCTCCTGCCTCAGCCTCCCAAGTAACTGGGATTACAGGCATGCACCACCATGCCCAGCTAATTTTGCATTTTTAGTAGAGACAGGGTTTCTCCATGTTGGTAAGGCTGGTCTTGAACTCCCGACCTCAGGTGATCCGCCCGCCTCGGCCTCCCAAAGTGCTGGGATTACAGGCATGAGCCACCGTGCCCGGCCTTTCTTAACTATTTCATGCTTTGTTAAAGTCAAGTTCACTTCTTAAGACCAAGCTAAATGCCACACTCTTAACATGACGCTAGAGGCTGGGTATGGTGGCTCACGCCTGTAATCCCAGCACTTTGGGAGGCTGAGGCAGGTGGATCACTTGAGGTCAAGAGTTGGAGAACAACATGTCAAAACCTCATTTCTACTAAAAATCAAAAATTAGCGGGGTGTAGTGGTGTGCACCTGTAATCCCAGCTACTCAGAAGGCTGAGGCGGGTGAATCGCTTGAACCCCGGCAGCGGAGGTTGCAGTGAGCAGAGACTGGGCCACTGCACTCCAGCCTGGGTGACAGAGTGAGACTTATCTCTAAATAAATAAATAAACAAATAAAATAAAGGCCGGGCATGGTGGCTCACACCTGTAATCCCAGCACTTTGGGAGGCTGAGGCACGTGGATCACGAGGTCAGGAGATCGAGACCATACTGGCTAACACGGTGAAACTCTCTCTCTACTAAAAATACAAAAAATTATCTGGGCATGGTGGCATGTGCCTATAGTCCCAGCTACTTGGGAGGCTGAGGCAGGGGAATCACTTGAACCCAGGAGGCGGAGGTTGCAGTTGATCTAGTTTTGCTCACAACTGTATCCCTAGCACCCACACTTGGTTTGCACATAATCGGTCTAGGATAAATATGTTTATAAATGAATTCAATACAAAGAAATATGAAATAGTGTGAACATTTGGGTAATGCTTCTGTGGAGGTAAATGTCAAATTCTTGGCATTATAACATTGATCAATCCTTTATTGGAAAAGTGATCACTTGTATGTTTAAGAATGAGTCAATTACAAGTCTACACAGAAATGGAAGGCAAGAAGTCCAATGCTTTAGAGGAAATTTGGCCTTTCTGCCTAGGATCAGTCTATACTTCTGAATTCCCAATTTTCCATTACTTGAAACCACAAGTTTCTGCAAGGCTCAGTGTATTTTAATTAAACTCCAATGACAAGCACAGGCTTTCCAAACTTCTTACTGGTTTACACCATTATGCTTCAATGCAGGGTTTAAAGAAAACAGGGAGGAGGGAATAATATTAACCAACTCATTAGAAGTTCACATTATACTTACGCAAAACAGAACCACAGAAGAGCGAGGTTGAGAGTTATCCTGAGTTCATTCAATGGCACTTAGCAATGATCATGTCACTGCCCTTCAGGATTGGTGTTTTGTTCCTTTATTTCCCTGTTTTGTATTCACAAAGTAAAGCTCTATGTAACTCAGCCTATGAAAATGCTTAGCTTGGCAACCAACAGGGGTATTCCCCACACAGGCCTTAGCAAAAGTCCAGGAGAAACAAGAAGGCCAGCACTTGCACCACCTTTGCCATTGCCCTCTGTGGTGATCCCAACAGCCCCTGCTGATGGCCACAGTGGGAGGTGGGGGCTGGAAGAGAAGGTTGTGCTGAGCTAAGCCTTGCTTAGAGAAGCCGCTAGAAAACCAGACAGGATTTTCTGGAAGACGGACTTTTCTTCCCTTCCTTTCTCCTCTTTCTTTCTTTCCTTTCTTTCCTTTCTTCCTTTCTCTTTCTTCCTTTTGTTTTGTGTGGTTTTTGGTTGGTTTGTTTGTTTTGTTTTTTTTTTTTGAGTTAGAGTCTTGCTGTGTCACCCAGGCTGGAATGCAATGGCTTCATCTTGGCTCACTGCAACCTCTGCCTCCCAGGTTCAAGCGATTCTCCTGCCTCGGCCTTCCGAGTAACTGGAATTACAGGCGTGCGCCACCACGCCTGGCTAAGTTTTGTATTTTTAGTAGAGACGGGGGTTTCACTATGTTGGCCAGGCTGGTCTCGAACTCCTGACCTCGTGATCCGCCTGCCTCGGCCTCCCAAAGTGCTGGGATTACAGGCGTGAGCTACCGCGCCCGGCCTTCTTTTTTTTCTTCCTCCCTCTCTCCTTCTACCCTGCCCTCCCTCCTTTCTTCCTTTTCTTTCCTTCTTTCTTCCTTTTTCTGTGGGCCTCTTGAAAGAATCACAGGATCGACAATCTCAAAGAAATATTTAGCTAGCAAAGCTTTCTGTGGATAGCTTTGGTCTTCTCTCAAGTCTGTCACTGTCTCAAACTTGGCCCTTTGCAATCAATGTAAGAGATGCAGGTAAGTTATTTTAAAAAGCATAAAGAAACAAAGAGAAACTTCAATAATGAACCCTCGCTAAGATAGCTGCACTTAACCGTTAATCTGAAAAGCATCACCCGACCCGATGGGAACCTGCAGAGAGTGTGACCTGCCACCCACAGTATCAAGTATTAGCCTCAGCCACCAAGATAGTCTTGGTTCAGGACATTGAGCCATCATTATACTTGAAATATATGCTATGGAATGACTTTTGGACTCTGAACACAATTATAACATTCACCAAGTCTGCCAAGTTTACCACAAGAAAAACATGTAGTTTAAATATTAAACAACTCAGGCCAGGCACAGTGGCTCATGCCTATAATCCCAGCACTTTGGGAGGCCAAGGCAGGTGGATCACCTGAGGTCAGGAGTTCAAGACCAGCCTGACAAACATGGTGAAACCCCATCTCTACTAAAAATACAAAACTTAGCCAGGCGTGGTGGCTAATACCTGTAATCCCAGCTACTCGGGAGGCTGAGGCAGGAGAATCACTTGAACCTGGGAGGCAGAGGTTGCAGTGAGCCGAGATGGTGCCATTGCACTCCAGCCTGGGCGAAAACAATGAAACTCTGTCTCAAAAAAAAAAAAAAAAAAAGAAAGAAAAAATTAAACAACTCAATTTCTTGGACAATCCCCCCCTAAAGTATACCAAGAAATTCACTTGCAATCTGCAA
Source organism: Symphalangus syndactylus (assembly GCF_028878055.3). Lineage (NCBI taxonomy): Eukaryota > Metazoa > Chordata > Mammalia > Primates > Hylobatidae > Symphalangus > Symphalangus syndactylus. The sequence goes on along the minus strand of NC_072424.2, from coordinate 132,765,469 downwards.
CCATTTATTTCACAAACAAGAGTGTGTTTCTGTTAAGGGGTCTCAAAGGTTATTCACCCCAGTAATAATATGGTCCTGTGGAAGCACCTTGAAGAACTGGATGGCTGCATTCCAGCCACAGAGCCATAAAGTTTAAAGTCCAGGAAGTGAGTTGATAACTCCATTTTAGTGTGCTGTTTTCAAATTCCCAGGTCAGCATTTGCTGGTGAGTTTCAACGGAGAATTCAAGAAGATTTGGAAGAAGCTCCAGGCTTGCTGCCTCTTGACTGTTTCAGAGTCATTCTGCTCCTGAGTGTCCAACATCTCCAATTATCCTCAGTGTCCCCACGCTGCCATCTGTGAATAAGCGCATTGATTTGTGGTAGGTAAATGCCAAGCACTCAATCCAGGAAATTGTCATCTGAATGATTTACACACATGCCCTGAGCCTCCTTGGGCACTAAAGAGATGGATGCTTTGCGAGTAAATCTTGCATGCATTAACATTAATTTAAAATAATCCGAGTTGGCAGTCAAAAGCATACTTTTCAATAAGCAGCCAACTTTTCTTCTATTAAATCTTTAGGAGAATATATTACCAAGTTCTGGGAAATAGTATTTGCAAGAAGCTGAGCTTGAGTAGGTTTAAGACTTTAGCAGTGTTAAGCTGCCTGCCACAAACGTGTGACGTCCACGTGTATATGTGTGATCAGCACATCAGACTGTGTCAGAGCTTCTGTGGCCCCCACAGCTGTCTCTGTCCAAACACAACCACCAAGAGGGCTCAGGCCGCTCTGATGATGGTGCTGTCCTGCGAGGGGGACTGAGGAGCACCGCAGGGACAGAGGACAGGTTCAAAGTCTAAGGAGAAGGAACCTGGACTGTGTGATCTTAGAGATCGGAATCCAGTGAGGCGATTAGATGGCGTGAGTGAGAGTGTCAAGTGACAGCGGGTGGTCAGGTGCCAAAAGATTGGACAGAGCTGTGAGGAAGGAGAGGGCAACATGATGGCGTGAACAGGGAAGGTGGGACGGAGGTGACCTAGGCTCACCCTGAGCCAGGCAGAGGCCCAGGACCTGGAGAGGACAGGCGGGGCGTTTGAAGGGAGCAAAGGCTGGAACAGAAGTCATGATGGAATGTGGAGCTCCCTGAAGGTCAGCCGGGACTGCCTGTTCTCTACTGGAAAGCCCGGAGGCCAGAGGTCTCAGAAGAAGGGAGGAGAAGCAGCTAATGTTTTATAGGGATGAGCACAGAGGCTGGGCTCTGCAGGAAGGAGGAGCGCCAGCCTGGCAGTGGACAAAGCCTTCAGGATGCTGCTGACCTCTGGGTCCCTGGGCTCACTGATGGGTGGGTCCTCCCAGCTCTGCTCAAGGTCACCCATGGGGATATGAGAAGAAGATATCAGAATTTTGATCTGGGCCAGGTGTGGTGGCTCATGCCTCTAATCCCAGCACTTTGGGAGGCCGAGGTGGGCAGATCACTTGAGGTCAGGAGTTCGAGACCAGCCTGGCCAACATGGTAAAACCCTGTCTCTACTAAAAATAGAAAAATTAGCTAGGTGTGGTGGCATAAGCCTGTAGCCACAGCTACTCGGGAGGCTGAGGCAGGAGAATCACTTGAGCCTCGGAGGCGGAGGTTGCAGTAAGCTGAGATTGCACCACTGTACTCTAGCCTTGGTGACAGAGAGAGGCTCCGTCTCAAAAAAAAAAAAAAAAAGAATTTTGATTTGTTTTTACTTTTAAAAATCTCAACTTTTTGAGTTTCTATTTTACATATTTATTAGATGGATGTAAAAGTGATTGCCATTTTTGCCATTACTTTCAATGGTAAAAACTGCAATTACTCTTGGAGCACCCTAATAAATGGGACACATTAGTTTAACAGAAAGAGTATGTGAGGCTGGGTATGGTGGCTCACGCCTGTAATCCCAGCACTTTTGGGGGCCGAGGTGGGCAGATCACTTGAGGTCAGGAGTTCGAGACCAGCCTGGCCAACATGGTGAAACCCTGTCTCTACTAAAAATACAAACAAACAAACAAATTAGCTGGGCGTGGTGGTGTGTGCTTGTAGTCCCAGCTACTCAGGAGGCTGAGACTGGAGAATTGCTTGAACCCAGGAGGCGGAGGTTGCAGTGAGCTGAGATCATGCCACCGCACTCCAGCCTAGGCGATAGAACTAGATTCCGTCTCAAAAAAAAAAAAAAAAAGAGTATATAATATGTAAACAATCGAAAATTGGGAGAGTGGAATATCTCTCAAATAAACTTTAAAAACTGGGGGAGCACATGCAAACACATTTAGTTAATGTGCATGAACAGAAGAGTCTGGGGGAAAATACTCTGCATGTAGGCGCCTGAACTAACAAAGCTGGCCAGTGGAGGGGTGAGAGCTACGAGAGGAAAAAGAAACTCCGTGAGCCCGGGGGTGCAGGAAATGGAAGGAAGCGTGGTATGAACCCCATCTCTCAGGTGTTTCATCTGGGAAATCAGATGAGGATGGCAGGAGTTGATCCCACAAGATGGGTCGGAGACCCCAGGACCAATGACCCCTGTGGAGGGCCCTCCAAACCAGAAGGGAAAGCGCCAGAGAGGTGAAAGAAAAATGGGAAATTCAGTGTCTCAGAGGTCGAGGGAAGAGAGACCTTCAAGGGGACAGGGTGGGCAGCAGGACAAAGGAGCTCAGAGGGAACGATCCCGAGAAACGCCTCTTGGAATTCCACAAGAAAGTCACTGAAGACTTCATAAACGGCTTCAGCAGAGGGAAGAGTGTGGAGGCTGGACCGCAGGGGGTTAAGAAGGGAACGAGTGGAGAGGAAATCAAGGTACAAGGCTGTGTTTAGTTTTCAGCTGTTAAAATGTCAGTGTCAAAGTCAGAACTGTAGGTGTGGGAGGGTGTAATGTGAAGCTTTTTCTTTCATCTGGGACCCCAGAGGAATTCCCCATTACTATTTTAACAGTGGTAAGTGGTAGCTGTGGCTAGGGCAGTGGGACACGGTGTGGGAAATGGTGAGGCCATAAAGTGCCCCGTCCTGTTCCAGAACCCTCCAGACGGCTCAGGTTTGCTCTGTGAGTTTGTGTAGTAGAGAATATACGAGAGCTCGTGCCAGGCATGGTGGCTCATGCTCGTAATCCCAGCATTTTGGGAGGCTGAGGCAGGTGGATCACAAGGTCAGGAGTTAAAGATCAGCCTGGCCAACATGATGAAACCCCGTCTCTACCAAAAGTATAAAAAATTAGCCGGGTGTGGTGGCATGCACCTGTAATCCTACCCACTCAGGAGGCTGAGGCAGAAGAATTGCTTGAACCTGGGAGGCGGAGGTTGCAGTGAGCCAAGATCGTGCCACTGCACTCCAGCCTGGGTGACAGAGTGAGACTTAATCTAATAATAATAATAATAATAATAAGAAGAAGAAGAAGAAGAAGAAGAGTTCTAATTTTATAAAGGCAGAAGGGATACTTAATTCTCAAATCCATAGGTGATTAGAAGTCTGAAAACTTTCCCAAATATCATATCCTATTTGATATTTTAATGTCAGAAGATCTGAACAGAAATAAGTGGTAGGAAGAAGTGTTAATTATTTGACATCAGTATCAGACTCTCATTCACAAGCAGCTGGACATCTGGTCCCTCTCAGGTGAGATGTCTGCAGAAGTGACCGAGGTTTCTGACTCTTCTGATGGGTCTCTGGAAACCTGGGAGACACCACTCCAGTATTTTGGCTTTACCCAGGTACGAAATTGTTTACTATCCATTTGACGGTGTGAAAATAGGTTCAAAGCAACATGTGAGAACTAATTAATGCTTATAAAATTATTTGAGAGCCACAGATGAAAGGAGTGATTTAAGTGCAGAATATTATCATCTGCTAACGATGGAGTGCATTGAACTAACCAGATTCTCCCAGAGAATAACCTATATCCTACAAATAAAATCAGGAATTTGTTTGTTTGGTTGGGTGTTTTTTTGTTGTTGTTTCTTTTTTTTTTTTTTTTCCAGGTAGAGTCTCGCTCTGTCACCTAGGCTGGAATGCAGTGGCACGATCATAGCTCACTGTAGTCTCTGCCTCTTGGGTTTACAAGATGCTCCTGCCTCAGCTTTCCAAGCAGCTGGGACTACAGGTACGTGCCACCATGCTTGGCTAATTTTTGTATTTTTTGTAGAGACAAGTTCCCACTATGATGCCCAGGCTGGTCTCAAACTCCTAAGCTCAAGCGACCTGCCCATCTCAGCCTTCTAAAGTGCTGGGATTACACATGCGAGCCACTGTGCTCAGCCAGAAGTCAGTAATTTTGGAAGCTGCATTACACATTTTAGGTGAAAAGCAATAATTACTGATAATTGGCCGGGCGCGGTGGCTCACGCTTGTAATCCCAGCACTTTGGGAGGCTGAGGCGGGCGGATCACGAGGTCAGGAGATCGAGACCACGGTGAAACCCCATCTCTACTAAAAATATTAAAAAAATTAGTCGGGCGTGGTGGCGGGTGCCTGTAGTCCCAGCTACTCGGAGAGGCTGAGGCAGGAGAATGGCGTGAACCCGGGAGGCGGAGCTTGCAGTGAGCCGAGATCGCGCCACTGCACTCCAGCCTGGGTGACAGAGCGAGACTCCGTCTCAAAAAAAAAAATAATAATAATAATTACTGATAATTATCCAGTAGCTGTTCTTTCCATTTCATATGAACTATCATAATACTTCACATCCTTGGACACCCATGGGCCTCCTAGACTCACAGACTCTCAGGGCTGGAAGGTTCTGGTGCTTTGATCCTTCAAATCCCTTCAGGAGTCTTCCTCCGCGGCTGCCCAGGCACATGTGATACCTCCAGCAGGGGTCTCATTACCACCCATTCCCCTTTTCCTCTGTCTAAATCAGCTTTAAAAGTCTCATTTACCCTCTTCTGCATCTCTGCAAGCAGAGGCACATTTTAGGCTACTGCGCCCTAAATCTCCTCTCATATCCATCCCTGGTCATTCACGCCTCTTTTGCTAGATTTTTTGCACATCCTTTAAAAATCTTATTCCACTGCAAGGCTCCAGATTTTCTGCAATAATAACTTAAAACATTTTTTTTTGCCACTGAGTGCTAGACTGACGAGGTCCTTTTTTGATCAATGGAATCTGATGTTATAATATCATTATTGACTCAGGCAAATCATGAACTGCTAGTACCAGTGAGTGCAACTGGTAAGAATAAAGTAATGATCGGGCGGAGTGTTGTGGCTCAGGCCTGTAATCCCAGTACTTTGGGAGGCCGAGGCCGGTGGATCACCTGAGGTCAGGAGTTCGAGATCAGGCTGGCCAACATGGCGAAACCCCATCTCTGCTAAAAATATAAAAATTAGCCAGGCATGGTAGCAAGAGCCTATAGTCCCAGCTACTCGGGAGGCTGGGGCAGGAGAATCACTTGTACCTGGGAGGGGGAGATTGCAGTGAGTCAAGACTGCGACACTGCCTGGGTGACAGAGTGAGACTCTGTATCAAAAAAAAAAGGAATGATGGGGCCCACGGCTGGCTGCTTGTCCAGGCCTTGGCTCTCTCCTGCCAGATGGTCCTAAAGACTTGCCTGTGCCTTGGGTTATGAGGAAAGGAGCATAGTGTGGTTGGCTCAGCATAATCACAACATGGACCCCTGGAAAAACAGCAGCATCCACAAGAGGGATACCTGAGGCTGGAGCTCTGCCAGGGAGAAAAGATGATGACAAAGAAAGATAGGAGAGCTGGGTGTGGTGACCCATGCCTGTAATCCCAATACTTTGGGAGGCTGAGGCAGGAGGATCACTTCAGCCCAGGAGTTCAAGACCAGCCTGGGCAACATAGCAAGACCCCATCTCTAAAAAAAAATAAAAAATTAGCCAGGCATGGTGGCTCATGCCTGTAGTCTCAGCCACTTGGGAGGCTGAGGCTGCAGTGAGCTAAGATCTTGTGACTGCACTCCAGCTTGGGTGACAGAGTGAGACCCCGTCTCAACAACAACAAAAGAAGAAAGGGGCCATAAGAAATAGGGCTTCATGGAAATACGTCTTGCCAAAGGGAGAAGAGGGAAAGTAAAGTGCAAAGACAAAGGAGAGAGGCCAGGCACGGCAGCTCACGCGTGGAATCCTAGCACTTTGGGAGGCCAATGCGGGTGGATCACCTGAGGTCGGGAGTTTGAAACCAGCCTGACTAACATGGAGAAACCCCGTCTCCACTAAAAATACAACATTAGCCGGGCATGGTGGCGCATGTCTGTAATCCCAGCTACCCGGGAGGCTCAGGCAGGAGAATCACTTGAACCTGGGAGGCGGAGGTTGCAGTGAGCCCAGATCACACCATTGCACTCCAGCCTGGGCAACAAGAGCGAAACTCCATTTAAAAACAAAACATTAAAAAAACGAAGGAGAGAATGCTGTTTGGGAATTACTCAAGGCAGCTCTTTCCCTCCTTTTTTTTTTTTTTTTTTTTGAGACCGGTTCTTGCTCTGTCACCCACCCAGGCTGGAGTGCAGTGGTGTAACCATGGCTTACTGCTGCCTCAACCTCCCCAGGCTCAACTGATCCTCCCATCTCAATCTCCCACGTAGCTAGGACTACAGGCATGCACTGCCACTCCCGACTAATTTTTGTATTTTTTGTACAGACGGGTTTTGTCATGCTGCCCAGGCTGGTCTTTAATTCCTGGGCTCAAGTGATCTTCCCACCTCGACCTCCCAAAGTGCTGGGATAACAGGCATGAGTGACTGCTCCCAGCACCCTTCCCATCCTTGATCTCTCCATGCAGATGCTCAATGCGCTTTGAGGGGAGCCCCAATGTGCTCTGCAAACCCTTAAGTCTGTGAGTGCATGTGTGGCTATGGAGTAGGGGTTGCAGGTGAGTTTGCACACCTCAGGGCAAGAAGGGGCTGGCACTTACCTGCTTATTCTCCCTGGGCTCAGATGCTCAGGTAAGGGAGAAAACCCCGGGCGGGCTGCTGTGGGGTTTGTGCCTAATACTAAGGGGTCTACCCCAGGGGCACACTCACAAAAATCTCATTCAGAGTTCAAAGAGGTAACAAAAGGAATGTGTGTGTGTACCGCATGCGCGCCCACAGTGTGAGTTTGGCACACATGAAGACATATGCCCATATGTTTACCCTCTCAAATTTTACAGTGCAAATTAGGAGGCTGGTTCTAATAACACGGCAATAAAACATCAAGCGTTTGTACTACAGTCTCTCACCAGGCATGGGAAAATGGTTTATCTTGGATCCTGGGGCAGCCACTAATATAATGAGAAAGTAATAGATGGAGGAACCATCCAGAAACAGTTTCAAGGCCACAGAATTTTTCTTCTTATCCACAACAAAGTCTCAAGAATGCAAGACCACGGGCACAGGCTGGAAAATTGCACAGAAGTGGAGTTCTCCTGATGGGAGAGATTCACACGGCAGCCTCGGTTCACAGAGGTTTCCTCTGGAATTTCTGTGTGTAGGGTTGTACAGGAAGCAGCTGAGTGGAGCTCTTGAAATGAGAGCACGTTACAGAAAGACTCCAAAACTATGCCTCTCATCTCACCTGAAGACAACCGCTCCTTTTTCATGCATTTGACAAGACCATTTTCATATTAGTCAGGCACTTAACTTTTATGTTCATATAAAAATTCAGTACTTTTACCAATAAAGTTTTGGTTTTGGGGTTGTTTATTGTTTTTGGTATAGTTGGGGGTTTTGCTGTGTTGTCCAGACTGGTCTCAAACTCTTGACTTCACACGATCCTCTAACCTTGGCCTCCCAAAATGCTGTGATTATAGGCAGGAGCCACATCGATCCTAACAAGAAGTGTTTTTGTGGGGCTTTTTTGTTTGTTTGTTTTTTAAGACAGAATCTTGCTCTGTTACCCACTGCGGAGTGCAGTGGTGCTATCATAGCTCACTCCAACCTCGATCTCCTGGGCTCAAGCGATCCTCCCACCCTTAGCCTCCAAGTAGCTGGGACCACAGGCATACACCATCACGCCCATCTAATTTTTCTTATTTTTAGCAGAGACAAGGACTTGCTTTGTTGCCCAGGCTGGTCCTGAACTCCTGAGCTCAAGCAGCCCTCCTGCATTGGCCTCCCAAAGTGTTGCGATTACAGGCATGAGTCACGGTGCCCGGTCTAACAAGATGTTTTAAAAGAGCTTTGGCCGGGCGCAGTGGCTCACGCTTGTAATCCCAGCACTTTGGGAGGCCGAGGCGGGCGGATCACGAGGTCAGGAGATCGAGACCACGGTGAAACCCTGTCTCTACTAAAAATACAAAAAATTAGCCGGGCATGGTGGCGGGTGCCTGTAGTCCCAGCTACTCGGAGAGGCTGAGGCAGGAGAACGGCGTGAACCCGGGAGGCGGAGCTTGCAGTGAGCCGAGATCGTGCCACTGCACTCCAGCCTGGGCGACAGAGCAAGACTCCATCTCAAAAAAAAGAATAAAAATAAAAAAAAAAATAAATAAATAAAAGAGCTTTTTCAAAAGTATAGAAATTCAGGCAAATTGTTACCCCCCCACCCCCGCAAATTAATGAAAAGGAGGCACCCTTTTCAACTTACCTCAAAAATCAAACTGTTTTGGGGTCGGGTGCAGTGGCTCATGCCTGCAATCCCAGCACTTTGGTGGATCACCTGAGGCCAGGAGTTTGAGACCAGCCTGGCCAGCGTGGTGAAACCCCATCTGTATTAAAAATACAAGAATTAGCCAGGCGTGGTGGTGTGCGCCTGTAATCCCAGCTACTCGGGTGGCTGAGGCAAGAGAATCGCTTGAACCTGGGAGGCAGATTGCAGTGAGCTGAGATCGCACTACTGCACTCCAACCTGGGCGACAAAGCAGGACTCCATCTCAAAAAAAAGAAAAAAAAAGAAAAAAAATCAAACTGTTTTGAGAAAAGTAGTTTTTTTTTTTACTAAAAAATTTGTTTTGAATAATTTGGTACATTGTCACAAGAATTCGTTGGATGTGTTGTGAACAAAATGGCTTAAGAAACACAGTTATGTTTCATGTTGATAGGCTGTCACAAGCCACACATATGATATGTCTGAACTAATGGTACTCTTCTCTCTGCTCCCATGTCACATGACCTGCCTGTGACAATGCCACTTACATTGTCATTAGAGTTCCTGTGCCTAGCTACATGCCCCACCTCCAGCTTCCACCTCACTGAAAAGGTCTTGAAGGAGAAGACCAGGCTTCCTCCTCCTTGATTCCCCTAGAACCTGGGCCAGTGCCTTGAAGAGCTGTTCCATGAATGTCTGGGGAGGGTGTGGGAAATATGGTTGGACATGGGTAGGTTGGTGTCAGGTTACATGGGGATTTAGAACCTGGACTTGACCCATCCTGGACCAGAAGGAGCCACTTAAGGTTTTTGAGCAGAAGGTGATATGAAAACAAATTGTGGGGTGGGTGTGGTGGCTCATGCCTGTAATCCCAGCACTTTGGGAGGCTGAGGTGGGTGGATCACGAGGTCAGGAGTTCAAGACCAGCCTGGCCAATATGGTGAAACCCCATCTCTACTAAAAGATACAAAAATTAGTGGGGCGTTGTGGCACAAGCCTGTAGTCCCAGGCTGAGGCAGGAGAATCGCTTAAACCTAGGAGGCGGAGGTTGCAGTGAGCTGAGATCGCACCACTGCACTCTAGCCTGGGTGACAGAGTGAGACTTGGTCTCAAAAAAAAAAAAAAAAAAGGAAAAGAAAACAAACTGTGTTGAAGTCCAGAAATGGGGCACTGGAGTGGGAGCCCAGAGCAGAAGCTATTGCCAGAGGTCACAAGGACAGAGACTAGAGGCAAATCCAAAGGATTTTCAAAAAAAAAGCAGAACTTGGTGTCCCTTTCCAGGGGAAGAAGGATATGGAAGGGTCAAAGTTGGCTCTAGAGGTTGGAGGGCTGAAAGAGGTGCCCTCCTAACAGATACTAGGGCGAGGATTTGGGGCAGGGCAGAAGGTGGGGAAGATAAGTTCACTGTTGGTCATGTTCAGTTTGAATAGATCCCCCAGGGTGCAATGTCCAGGCAGTAATTATAACTCAGAAGAGGAGTCAGGGCTGAAGATTCAAATCAGCAAGTCACCCTTGCTTGCAGTGACTTCTCTGAAAAGAGAAAATGCTTCACCAGAAGAACAGGGGAGAGCTCTTAGGTATGTCCCCAAAATCTGCTTGCTAGGGTGGGATGAGTCACCCGGAAGGCCTGCCCAGGTGCTAAGGAAACTGGGAAGGTCTAGGTCAGGTAAGCCTGAGGGAGCAGTTTCCTGAAGAGGGGTGGAAGAGGAGGCAGTAGGATGTCCACAGTGACAACTTCGGAAGGAAGGAAAAGTAGAAGGACCAAGGAAAGACAAGGCGGTGTTTTTAAAGGAAGTCATTCATGCATGGAGGGTAGACAAGACTGCAGCAGAGCAGCTGGGGCAGATGCCAAACCACAGAGCACAGACGAAGAAGAAAGAAAATGTGAAAGAGCAGGAAGCAGTGGCTGGAGGTGACACTTCTGAGGAGGCGGTTTGGAAGCTACAGGAAGCAGTGGCTGGAGGTGACGCTTCTGAGGAGGCAGTTTGGAAGCTACAGGAAGCAGTGGGATAAAGGAGGGGGTGATCGTCATCCTGAGCATCCTTGCCAAACACACTCATGCCCATTGCACACGCTGAGATGTGCACCCAGCTCTCTTCTCCAGAGAGAGGTCCACATGGCACACATCTGAATGGCCCAGACTTCTGGACATGTGGTCCTCTGTGCCCAAGGCCTCCGGGGTACCTAGGGAAACAGGCTGGCTGCCTTATGAGCATGTGAAAGAAGCCAGGGTGCCAGGCCTGAGCACTGGGCATTTCTTGGCATTCGTGCTGCTCACGGGGATTGTGTACAGAGAGCAGACTGGGCTGGAGGACCAGCAGGTGCACACAGAGGCCACCTCAAAGGGACATGGCAGCAGTACTGTGAGTCCCTTGCTCTCCTCATGAGTGAATGCAGCTTTGGGCAGCATGATTGAGTCCACCCAAATCTAAGCACATCTGTTGAGACTGCTGGGGAGCCAGTCATGGGACACAGACTCTGACGTCTCCTGAGTCCAAAGAGATTCGGGCTCAGAAGCTTCATCCTCAGCACCCCCTTCACATTCTGGAGGAAGCTGGGGGGAATCCTCTCCCACTGCTATCTTCATGTGGCATGGATACTGTAGAGGAATAGGAATGGGGGTCCCTTAAGGAAACTATTCTATAGCCAGAGCTTTGGAAGCCTTCAAATGGCCTACAAGCTTAGAGGCATCTGGAATCAAAGCAGTAGTGACACCTTCCTGCCCTGTTGATTCTATTTAATGAAGAATAACTATAAAGAGAGCAAGATGGCCAAATAGAACCCTCCAGCTATCATCCCACCCTGTCCCCCCCAACCCCACGCCTCAAGAACACCAAATTGAACAATTATCCACACAAGACAGCACCTTCAGAAGAACCAAAAAATAAGGTGGGCAATCACAGTACCTGGTTTTAACATCATATCAAGGAAGAGGCACTGAAGAGGGTGGGAAAGACAGCCTTGAATTGCCTACACTACCCTTCCCCCTTCCCCTAGGAGCGCAGCATGATGCAGAGAATCTGTGTCCTTGGAAGAGGGAGAGGGAAGTGATTATGGAGCTTTGCATTGCAACTCAGTGCTGCCCTGATACAGTGGAAAGTAACACAGGGCAGAATTAGGCTGGTGCCCATGTAGGGAGCATTTAGACCAGTCCTAGCTGGAGGAGAAGGGTTCATCTCGATAGTCAGAACCGGAGTTCCAGCAAGCCCTGCCGCTGCAGGCTCAAGTGCTCTGGGGTACTAAATAAACTTGAAAGACAGTTTAGGCCACAAGGACTGCAATTCCTGGGCAAGTCCTGGTACTGGGCCGACCTTGGAGCCAGTAGGCTTGGTGTGCATGCAACCCCGTGAAACACTAGCTGATGTGGCCAAGGCCCGTCCCCCAACCCCAGGCAGCACAGCTCACAATTCCAAGAGGAGAGGAAAGAGTAAAGAGGACTTAAAGAGGACTTTATCTTGCAACTCGAATACCAACTTAGCCACAGTAAGACAAAGCACTAAAGTCCTGAAGCCCCCATTCGAGGCCATAGCTCCTGGGTGACATTTCTAGACCCACCCTGGGCCAGAAGGGAACCCACTGCCCTGAAGCAAAAGACAGTCCAAGAGGAATTCACCACCAGCCAACTAAAAAGCTCTTGGGCATTGAATAAATATCAGGTCCCCACAGGCCTTGGGTGAGACCCAGTATTGTGTTGGCTTCAGGTGTGAGGTGCTGGCTTAAGGTGTGACCCAGCACACTCTCAGTAGTGATGGCCATGGAAGTGCTTGTGTCACCCCTCGCCCAAATCTAGACAGCTCAGCATGGAGAGAGTGATCCCATTTGTTTGGTGTAAATTAAGAGAAGGGTACAAGAGACTCTGCCTGGTAATCCAGGGAATTCTCTTGGATCTTATCCAGGATCACCAAGGCAGTACCTCTACGGGTCTGCAAAAGTTACACCGTTATTGCGCTTGGGTTGCCTTGTAATACACATATGACTGCAAGACCAAAGACTTAGATCACAACACTCAATTCCCTTTGAATATTTGGAAAGCCTTCTCAAGAAGGACGGGTACAAGGAAGTCCAAACTGTGAAGATTAGAATAAATACCTAAATCTTTAATATCTAGACATCAACAAACATCCACAAGTATCAGGACCATCCAGAAAGACATGACCTCACCAAATAAACTAAATAAGACACCAGTGACCAATTCCAGAATGATAGAGATCTATGACCTTTCAGACAGAGGATTCAAAATAGCTATTTTGAGGAAACAGCAAAATCCAAGATAACACAGAGAAGGAATTCAGAATCCTATCAGATAAATTTAACAAAGAGATTGAAATAATTACAAAGAACCAAGCAGGAATTCTGGAGCTAAAAATTCAATTGACAATCCGAAGAATGCATCAGTCTCTCAACAGCAGAACTGATCAAGCAGAAGAAAGAATTAGTGAGCTTGAAAACAGACTATTTGAAAATACACAGAGGAGTCAAAAGAAAAAAGAATAAAAAATAATGAAGCACACCTACAGGATCTAGAAAATAGCCTCAAATGGGCAAATCAAAGACTTATCGGCCTTAAAGAGGAGGTAGAAGAGAAAGACTGGGGTAGAAAGTTTACTGAGCAGGGTGTGGTGACTCATGCCTGTAATCCCAGCACTTTGGGAGGACGAGGTGGGTAGATCATCTGAGGTTAGCAGTTCAAGACCAGTCTGACCAACATGGTGAAACTTCATCTCTACAAAAATTAGCCAGGCAAGATGGCGTGTGCCTGTAATCCCAGCTACTCAGGAGGCTGAGGTGGGAGAATGACTTGAACCCGGGAGGTGGAGGTTGCAGTGAGCCGAGATGGTGCCATTGCACTCCAGCCTGGGTGACAGAGTGACAGTCTCAAAAAAAAAAAAAAAAAGAAAGTGGGGCTAGGTGCGGTGGCTCACGCCTGTAATCCCAGCACTTTGGGAAGCTGAGGCGGGAGGATCGCCTGAGGTCAGAAGTTGGAGCCAGCCTGACCAACATGGAGAAACCCCTTCTCTACTAAAAACACAAAATTAGCCGAGTGTGGTGGCACATGCCTGTAATCTCAGCTACTCGGGAGGCTGAGGCAGCAGAATCACTTGAACCCAGAAGGCAGAGGTCACGGTGAGCCGAGATTGCACCATTGCACTCCAGCCTGGGCAACAAGAGCAAAACTCTGTCTCAAAAAAAAAAGAAAAAAGAAAGAAAGTTTATTCAAAGAGATAATAACAAAGAACTTTCCAAACGTGGTGAAAGATATCAATATTCAAGTACCAGATTACAGAACACCAAGCAGATTTAACCCAAAAAAGACGACCTCAAGACACTTAATAATAAAACTCCTAAAGGTCAAAGATAAAACAAAGTTCCTAAAAACAGCAAAAACAAACAAACAAAAAAAACAAAACAAAAAAGAACTATAAGGGAGCTCTAACATGTCTGGTAGCAGATTTCTTGGTGGAAACCTTACGAGCCAGGAGAGAGTAGCATGACACATTTAAAGTATTGAAGGAGAAAACTTTTATCCTAGCATATTATATCCAGTGAAAATATCTTTCTTTTCTTTTCTTTCTTTTTTTTTTTTTTTTTTTGAGACAGGGTCTCACTCTATTGCCCAGACTGGAGTACAGTGGCGCAATCTCAGCTCACTGCAACTTCCACTCCCAACTTCCACCTCCCAGCCTCAGCCTCCCGAGTAGCTGTGATTACAGGCGCGCGCCACTACCACCCGGCTAATTGTTGTATTTTTAGTAGAGACAGGCTTTCACCATGTTGGCTAGGCTGGTCTTGAACTCCTGACCTCAAATGATCCACCTGCCTTGGCCTCCCAAAGTGCTGGGATTACAGGTGTGGGCCACAGTGCCCTGCCAAAACTATCTTTCAAACATGAAGGAGAAATAAAGACTTTGCCAAACAAAAGCAGAGAGATTTCATCAACGCCAGATCTGTCCTGCAAAACATGCTAACGTGAGTTCTTCAATCTAAAGGGGGTGTTAACAAGCAGTGGGAAATCATCTGAAGGTATAAAACTCACTGGTAACAGTGAGTACACAGACAAATACAGAATATTATAACACAGTTATAACGTAATTGTGGGATGTAAACCACTCATCTCTTGAAAAGGAAGACTAAAAGATGAACCTATCAAAAATAACAACTACAACAACTTTTTAAGACATAGAAAGTATAATAAGATATAAACAGAAACAACAAAAAGTTGACTGGGCATGGTGGTTCACGCCTGTAATCCTAGCACTTTGGGAGGCCAAGGCAGGTGGATCACTTGAGGTCAGGAGTTTGAGACCAGCCTGGCCAACATGGTGAAACCCCATCTCTACTAAAAAAATACAAAAATTAGTGGGGTGTGGTGGCATGAGCCTGTAATCCCAGCTACTTGGGAGGCAGGGGCACAAGAATCGCTTGAACCCAAGAGGCGGAGGTTGCTGCCAGCCCAGATCACGCCACTGCACTCCAGCCTGGGTGACAGAGCAAGACTCAGTCTCTAAACAAATAAATAAGAAACAACAAAAAATTTAAAAGTTGGGGAATAAAGTGTAGAGTTTTTATTACTTTTCTCTTTGCTTGCTTGTTTTTGTGATCAGAGTTAAGTTGTCATCAGTCTAAAATAATGGGTTATAAGATGTTATTTGCAATCCTCATGGTAACCTCAAATCAAAAAACCTACAATAGGTAGGCAAAACAAGAAATTAAAATATGCTTCCAGAGAAAAACACTTTAAAAAAAAAAAAAAAGGAGAGAGGTTTGGGTGGTCGAGGTAGGCAGATCAACTTAAGGTCAGGAGTTCAAGACCAGCCTAGCTAACATGGTGAAACCCTGTCTCTACTAAAAATGCAAAAAATTAGCCACGTGTAGTGGCACACGCCTGCAATCCCAGCTACTCGGGAGGCTGACACTCAAGAATTGCTTGAGCCTGAGCAGTGGAGGTTGCAGTGAGCCGAGATTACACCACTGCACTCCAGCCTGGGCGACAGAGCAAGATGGTCTCAAAAAAAAAGAAGAAGAAGAAGACAGGAAGGAAAGAAGAAAGAGAAGATCCCAACACAACCAGAAAACAAATGACAAAATGACAAAATTGTAGTAGTAAGTCCCTACTTATCAACAATATTCAGTGTAAATGGATGAAACTCTCCAATCAAAAAAAAAAGAAAAACAAAAGAAAGAAAAATAAATCAAAAGAAAAACAAAAACAAAAAAGAGAGAGTAGAATGTTGCTTACCAGAGGCTGGGAGTGGGGAAGGGGAGGCTGGAAGGATTTGGGGATGCTTAATGGGTACAAAAATAGAGTTAGATACAATGAATAAGATCTAGTATTTGATAGCACAATACGGTGACTACAGTCGGCAACAACTTGTACATTTTAGAATAACTGAGGAGTACAATTGGAATATTTGTAACACAAAGAAATGATGAATGCTTGAGGTGATACTCCATTTACCCTGATGTAATCATTATTGTATGCCTCTACCAAAATATCTCATGTGCCTTGTAAACATATACACCTACTATGTACCTATTTAAATTTAAAATATTTTAAATTTTAAAAAGTAAGCATAGAAACCCTTAAGATGTCACAAAATAGTACAGTTGCATTCAACTTCCTTCAGCAAAACTGTCTAAAAGTTCGAGAAGATGTCCATGAGAACAATCATTGTTGCAATTTGCATGGCTCTGATCTTCAAGGAAAAAATGCAGTTTCATTCAACTTAATCTTCGGTATGATGAGCACTAATGAGGCAATAGTTATACAGCCTTTTCCTAGCTCTGGCCCTAGGGCTCCATACACATCACTCAACAGGCATGGAACCCAACATGAGAGGTATTTTCCTTACCTCCATTTTATAGATGAGGAAAGCAAGCTAGGAAGAGATACAGTCCAAGAGCTGACAGTCAGTAAGTCACAGAGCCAGGGTTTGAACCCTGCCCCAAGGATGAGGAAGTCCCTGACCTAGAAGGGTGCCTAGTGCAGCGAAAGGGAGGAGAAAGCAAAAATGTCACGTCGCCATGGTGAGTGTGGGGACCAGGTGTGTTCAGGCACTCTGGGTACAGGGAGGCATGCAGCCCGGGGCAATGAGTCCCAGAAAGGCTGGCTGGAGGGGCTGACACATGAGCTGGGTCCTGCGTGGTAGACCGGGGATGGAGGGGCTGGTGGTTGTGCCAGACAGAAAGGACAGCAAGAGTGAAGACATAGAGGGACCCAAGAGAGGATAAGTCCAAGGATGACGAAGGAGCATCAAGCAATGGGGCTGAGGGGACTGTGGGATTGGAGCCCAGGCTAGGACACCAGATTTTTTCCCTGAGGGAGACAGAGACCCATTCAGAGTATTCCCAGGGGAGTGACATGGTTGGATGTGAGTTTTATTTTAGGTGGAAGATGGTGAAACTGGAGAAGGGAATGGAAACCTAAAACAAGGTTAACGCAATGGGCAAAGATGAGCAATGGAGAGTAAGTGACTTAGAAGGCGGTTTCTTTATTTTTTTATTTTTTATTTTGAGACGAGAGTCTCACTTTGTCGCCCACGCTGCAGTGCAGTGGCTCTATCTTGGTTCGCTGCAACCTCCGCCTCCTGGGGTCAAGCAATTCTCCTACCTTAGCCTCCTGAGTAGCTGCAATTACAGGTGCCCACCACCACACCCAGCTAATTTTTGTATTTTTAGTAAAGACGGGGTTTTGCCATCAACTTGGGGCTGGGGTTTCACCATGTTGGCCAGGCTGGTCTTGAAAGCCCTGACCTCAGGTGATCCGCCCGCCTCGGCCTCCCAAAAAAGTGCTGAGATTACAAGCATGAGCCACCACACCCAGCCTAGAAGGCAGTTTCTTACAGCGAACTTATTTTCTCTCTATACAAGCAATGATGTAAGAGCCCCTGCATTGTACAGAAGCTGTGAACATTTTGAAACAACAGAGGGAAGGGAGTCCCTTTTGAAATCTTTTCAAGGGAGCTCAGCCTTTCAAGTTAAACCACTTATTATCTAATTTTCTTTTCCACAGAATCTCTGTGGGGGCGATGCCGAGAAGGAGCAGATGAGCAGCTTCCACATCGTGAAGCTGGTGGTGGAGAGCTTCACTGTGAACCTCACCACACCAAGCATCTCACTTCTCACATCTGAGAAAACCTCGGCATTAAGGCCAAGGTAGCTAGAGGAGTCTGATGCAGGTGAGATGTTCCTGATCTCCCTGCTAACCTCAGGACAGCCTGCTCATTAGAACTTCCAAAGACATGGGTACAAATGGAATTCACCACTGACCTGCTTAAACTTAACCCAGGTAGCTGAAGACGAAAGACTTCATATTCCGCTAGAAGCTTCAACGCTCCGTTATCTTCCGAGTTATTCTGTCCTAGAAGAAAACAACAAATAGGCTCGTTAAATTACCCACAGGTAAGCGATCAATCGACACAACATTAAATGAAAAGCTCGCATTACATGGACAAGACGTGGTGTAATTCAGAGCGAATTACTATGATACTTCATGCAAAACCTTGGTTTTTGAGATTTTATTTACACAAGTAACAGCTAACCTGACTCTTCACTGGCTCTAAGGCCGGCTAAAGCATCATTTAATCTTTCTACATGATAGGAGCAAGAAATGATTACAGAGAAAATGCTGTAGACATTGCATTTGGTTAGACTCTGCAACTGAGATGCATTCATTGAAATATTACCTCCTCATTGGTTAATACATTACAGTGAATTGTAAAACAAAGGACTCTAAGGTTCATATTTGGGGTCACAGAACTTTGGAGATGAATGGGATACTCCTCCTCAAAGATGAAGAAATGAGATCCAGGGAGGCTGTCCCACCCACAATCTAGCAGCCAGTTAATGACCAAGTCAGAAGTTCATCAGCCAGGGCTCTGTCTACTACATCAGACTTAACTTAGGGTCACAATTTTGAAATAACAGCTCTTATGAAGGCTTTTGATTCAGAAAACATTCCAAATTTCACGCTGACTTTAAACTTTTTTTTATTTCTTATTTTTATTTTTTTGAGACAGAGTCTCACCTTATTGCCCAGGCTAGAGGGCAATGGTGCAATCTCGGCTCACTGCAACCTCTGCCTCCCGGGTTCAAGCGATTCTCCTGACTCAGCCTCCCGAGTAGCTGGGATTACAGGTGCCCGCCACCATGCCCAGCTAATTTTTTTTGTATTTTTAGTAGAGATGGGGTTTCACCATGTTGGCTAGACTGGTCTCGAACTCCTGACTTCAAGTGATCTGCCCACCTTGGCCTCCCAAAGTGCTCAGATTACAGGCGTGAGCCACTGCACCTGGCCTAAGCTTAATAATCTTTCTAGATGTGGAAGTAATTTACATTTTTGCAATAAAATGCTAATAATCAGCTCAAGTCACATTTTTTCATGGAGAAATGAACGGACTCTGCCCCATGATCTCTCACATTTTTGGCCAGAGCCTGACCTGTGTGTGCTGAGTTTCACGAAGAAATTGCTGTCCCTGAAGGGCAATTTGCCTCCGGGCTCCATAGCATCCTGGAAAACCTTAGCGCGCCTAAGCGAGTTGGGATCTGAGGCTAATAGAGTTCAAACCTCTCATTACACTTAAAAAAAACTGCAGTGGAGTCAAGCAGTCAATCCAAGAAAGAGCTAGGTGTAGAAATCCTGAAAGAAATGTGAGTTCATCAAGCAGCTATTAGCACTAGGCTCTGTGCCTGCTGCTGTAGGTGCATGATCTCATTCTTCTCACAACTGCCCCCTGAGTGCACATGACCACTTCTCCATTTTACAAATGGGGGCACAAAGACCCAGAGAGGCTGAGTTCTTTGGTTCAGTTAATATTTATCTGTGCATCTCCTACGTGCCAGGCACCAAGGTAGGTGCTGAGTATATAAAAGAGAAATAGACACACTGTCTGCCCTCAGTGAGCTTACAGTCTAGCAGGGAGGAGAGAAGGAGATTCAGGCATTTTAATCCAAACTCAGTTTTCTTTTCTTTTTTTTTTTTGAGCAAATTCTTCTAGATCCTGAATCAGAACTAGAACTGTGTTGTTCAAAGTGCAGCTTTCAACGTATTAAAAGGTCTTGAGATTCATTTAGTGGGTCCTGATTACCATTAAAAATACATGTATACCTATATATACATGTAGATATGTATATATATATATTTTTTTTTGAGACAGAGTCTTGCTCTGTTGGCCAGGCCACACCACGCCCGGCTAATTTTTGTGTGTTTAGTAGAAACAGGGTTTCACCATGTTGGCCAGGCTGGTCTCAAACTCCTGACCTCAGGTGATTCGCCCACCTCGGTCTCCCAAAGTGCTGGGATTACAGGCGTGAGCCACCATGCCTGGCTTGATTAGCATTAAAAATATATAAATGAACAAACAAAGCAGAACAGAATAGCATAGGCTAGAAAACAGTGCGTATGTAGTAAAGGTAAGGAAGCTCACAAAGGCATATGTCTATGTATCTGTATCAATCACATAAACCTCTGTGTGTACTGGTTTGTGATGTAAACGATATTTCCTTTTGTAGGCCATGGTGGAAAAAAGTGTGAAAGCTCTTGAGTTAGAGGCTCATACAAAATGGTGAGGGCCAAGAGGAGCGAGTGTCTGCCTAGGGACTAACTAGAATCTAGCTGCAGTGAACTGGTACAATTTTGGTTTGTCACCAAGAGAAGCTTTTTAAAGGTGAGATGCCCAAATTGAACACCCAAAGATAGGAAGAGCTGGAGAAGGATTGTTAGGCAGTTCTAGGGATGAGAGAGGAAAACAGAGTCAGGGCTCCTTTCTCTTGTAGCCTGGGACGGGGGTGGGCACCTATCAGGCCATGAGGAGGCACCATGACACCAGTTCTGCGTTTGCATGAGAGCCCCAGACTCAACAAGATGGGCCCCCAATTCTAGCCCTAATTGCTAGAACTGTGGGAGCTGATGGAAGTCTACAAAACTGGCTAGGTCTGGAAGGAACTTCCTACCATCCCACTGCCAGAAGAGGACAGGAGAGCATCAGAGTCCGGAAGGCCAGGAGGTTAAGGAGTCAGACTCAGGACCCTTCCAACTATCTTTTTTTTTTTTTTTTTTTTTTGAGACGGAGTCTCTGTCGCCAGGCTGGAGTGCACTGGCATGATCTCAGCTCACTGCAACCTCTGCCACCCGGGTTCAAGTAATTCTCCTGCCTCAGCCTCCCGAGTAGCTGGGATTATAGGTGCCTGCCACCACGCCTGGCTAATTTTTGTAGTTTTTTAGTAGAGACGGGGTTTCACCATCTTGGCCAGCCTGGTCTTGAACTCCTGACCTCGTGATCCACCTACCTCGGCGTCCCAAAGTGCTGGGATTACAGGCATGAGCCACCGCGCCTGGCCCCTTCAAACCATCTTAATCCCCAGAACGGAGCCTCCTTTGGGATGGCAGGTTATTGTGATCTCCCTTATCAGGATATAGTTATTAAATTTTCTGTTACTTTAATAAAACTTCCTTCAGACATCTTTTGGGTACCACGTTAGTAAGTTGAGGATTCAGGGCAATCCACTAGACTGACACATGGACACATTTTCTCAGGTTTCTGAGTACGGATTCAAGGCAAGAGAAAAAAGGTCCACCCACAGAGTAACCTGTGTCACTCATTCGTACTGTAAGGCTCTCTGACGTGCGGTATGCAATGACGCAGCCATATCGGGGCAGTCATATTTTGGTGCCTTGATTATTGAATATTTATCTGTTAACAAGCAGTAATATGAAATGACATCAAGAAAAATTATCTTATCTATGATTTCATCCATATTTTCCCCATACAGGATTAGGATGATGATGACAAGAACTGGATGTTATACAAAATAATCAGCCCCAGAAACATATGGAAAAATAACAACCAGATATTTATGTTTTATGTTTCTTCACCCATCATGTGTGTCAGACTGTAAAAATAACAAGGTCTTTAACAAGTTCTCCTTCACTGTAGGTTACAGCCAAGGAGAAAACACTAGTGTATGTTGAAATAGAATAATTAGGCTGGGCGCGGTGGCTCATGCCTGTATCCCAGCACTTTGGGAGGCCAAGGAGGGGAGATCGTGAGGTCAGGAGATGGAGATCATCCTGGCTAACATGGTGAAACCCCATCTCTACTAAAATACAAAAAATTAGCTGGGCGTGGTGGCGCACACCTGTATCGCCAGCTACTCAAGAGGCTGAGGCAGGGGAATCACTTGAACCCGGGAGGCGGAGGTTGCAGTGAGCCAAGATCGCACCACTGCACTCCAGCCTGGGTGACAGAGCAAGACTGGAGTGCAGTGGTTCAATCATGGCTCACTGCAGCCTCTGTCTCCTGGGTTCCAGTGATCCTCCCACCTCAGTCTCCGGAGTAGTTGGGACTACAGGCATGTGCCACCATGCCTGGCCAATTTGTGTAATTTTTTTGTAGAGACGGAGTTTTGCCATATTGCCCAGGCTGGCCTCAAACTCCTGAGCTCAAGCAATCCACCTGCCTTGGCCTCCTGAAGTGTTAGGATTACAGGTATGAGCCACGGCACCTGGCCAGGGCATGATTTTTTATCTCATTTAGAAACAAATGTAATAGTTCATGAGAAACTGCTTCATGAACCAAAAGGTATCCTGTAAGTATTCACCATTTTCATTATTATCAATGCTAATACATTATTTTCAAGTAAAATACTAAAAGTAACACACCTGTAACCCTAGCACTTTGGGAGGCCAAGGTGAGAGGACTGCTTGAGTCCAGGAGTTTGAGACCAGCCTGGGCAACACAGCAAGTCCCCATCTCAATTATTTTTACAAAAAAAAAATTAAAATAAATAAATCAAAAGTAAATGAATGTGTACTCAATGTTTCCTGATTATGTGGTTTTGCACACATCTTAATTTCAAACCAAGGACTCAGGTTTAACTAACATGTTCAAGGATCAACATTCATAATAAAGCAGAGAGTTTAATCACAATTGTTCTTCATAACAGAAGTGCAGGTGGACTCTGGTTACTAAGTAGGTCCTATTGTCTTCATCTGATGGATGAAGTAAGAGGAGCAGAGAAGCTAAATGACTTGCCCAGGGTCACACAGTAGCAGAACCAGAGCAGGAAATCAGACCCTCCTGCCACTAGAGCCCTCGCTTTTTATTCTAAGCTTGCTCACAGTTTGGGTTGTTGGTTTGCTCTGTCTTACAAAGTCATAAGCTAGGCCTGGTGTGGGGGCTCACACCTGTAACCCTAGCACTTCGGGAGGCTGAGGAGGGTGGATCACCTGAGGCCAGGAGTTCAAGACCAGCCTGGTCAATATGGTGAAACCCCATCTCTACTAAAAACACAAAAATGTAGGCATTGTGGCGGGCACCTATAATCCCAGCTACTCAGGAGGCTGAGGTAGGAGAATCGCTTGAACACGGGAGGCAGAGGTTGTACTGAGCCGAGATCGCACCAGTGCACTCCAGCCTGGGAGACAGAGCCAGACTCCATCTCAAATAAATAAATAAATAATAAAACAATAAAATAGGCCGGGTGCGGTGGCTCATGCCTGTAATCCCAGCACTTTGGGAGGCTGAGGCGGGCGGATCACCTGAGGTCAGTAGTTGGAGACCAGCCTGACCAACATAGAGAAGCCCCGTCTCTACCACAAATACAAAATTAGATGGACGTGGTGGCGGATGCCTCTAATCACAGCTACTCAGGAGGCTGAGGCAGGAGAATTGCTTGAACCCCGGAGGCGGAGGTTGCGGTGAACCGAGATCGCTCCATTGCACTCCAGCCAGGCCAACAAGAGCGAAACTCCATCTCAAAAATAAATAAATAAATAAAAATAAAATAAAACGTTTCATATCCAAAATGCACAAGTTTTTCAGCTTTGTTTCTTACTTTTAGGTTTTAATGAAGTTCAGAGCAACTCAAAATGTCCTTTACCAGCAGGAGTGGTCAAGATAAACCCCAGGTAAATTCTACCAAACGGCGAAGCAGAGCCAGCAGTGCCATTCACTGCAGAATACCTGAGTCTGGGCTCCCAGCCAGCACTGGCGAACGCCCCTACTGTACCTTCTGGCTTCACTCCAGAGGCAAGAAAAGAAGGCACGCCGCCGAGCACACAAGCCAGGGCTATGCGATTCCAGCTCTCCAGAGTCTAACTTCACTCCTTCTTCTGTAGCTGAATAAAAAACGTTGCCCTTTTCTGTTTATTTGCACAGAGGGCCGTTTAACATAGGAGCACAAAGAGTGGGGGAACACCACAGCCATGTGGACTAGAATGATTTCCAATCACAATAAACACTCCCAAAGAGGGAGGAAGATGGTAAGCAATATATTTCCTCTCTAACATTCTTTAAAATAAATGCACAGCCTTGGAGGAGGAGGCCTGACATGTTTCCACTAGACGAATGTGTGGGGAGAAAAACAGATCTTTGTACACTACCTGCGCTGTGCCCAGGCCCCATTCCAGACCACAGTTTGGCAACTGGATCTCAAGGGGCTGAGTATCTGGAGATTGTCTACGATGCAGTTCGTCTGGGCTGCTCTGAAATCAACAAGTCTTCATTCCTTTCCATTATCTCTCAGCAGAGTAATATCCAGGAGGGCGCTGTGCTCTGACACATTGCGCAGAGCCTTCTGCATCCTCCAGGCTGAGTCTCGGGCCGCTGAGAACTGCTGTGATGGTTCAGAAACCCCAGTCACAGCGGGCCACAGGCAGGAGCCAGCCAAACCTAAATTCTGGGCTGTCACATTTTGGAGCTGTTCCCCCTGAAGCATGTGAGCAAAATCCACAAAAATTTTAAAGCAACATATGATTGTTGTGAAAGAATATCAGGGATCCTATTTTCTTCATCCACTTTTGTGAATCCATTCCTTCTAATGGCTGAGTCCACGTGTCATTCTGCATTACTCACTTTGAACAAGACACAGAAACACTGAGCATCATGGCATGGGGCACGCTACACACTAGGAAGCCTTAAAACATCACCACCAACAAAAACGCTTGATTCGGCCACTGTCATCAGAAGAGGGTAGAAGAGGCCAGGCACAGTGGCTCATGCCTGTAATCCCAGCACTTTGAGGCCAA
The DNA here is from genome assembly GCF_028878055.3 of Symphalangus syndactylus. Classification (NCBI taxonomy): domain Eukaryota; kingdom Metazoa; phylum Chordata; class Mammalia; order Primates; family Hylobatidae; genus Symphalangus; species Symphalangus syndactylus. Next base: position 132,740,933 of record NC_072424.2, on the reverse strand, counting down.
GGCAGGCACATCACCTGAGGTCAGGAGTTCAAGACCAGCCTGGTCAACATGGCAAAACCCCATTTCTACTAAAAAATTAGCCAAGCACCATGGCGCATGCCTGTAGTCCCATGTATTCAGGAGGTTGAGACACCAGAATCGCTTGAACCCAGAAGGCAGAGGTTGCAGTGAGCTAGGATCGCACCACGTTACTCCAGCCTGGGCAACAGAGCAAGAGTCCGTCCTTTATGGCCGGGCACAGTGGCTCAAGCCTGTAATCCCAGCACTTTGAGAGGCTGAGGCAGGTGGATCACCTGAGGTCAGGAGTTCGAGACCAGCCTGGCCAACATGGTAAAAACCCGTCTCTACTAAAAATACAAAAAATTAGCCAGGAGTGGTGGTGGGCTCCTGTAATCCCAGTTACTTGGGAGGCTTAGGCAGAAGGATTTCTAGAACCCGGGAGATGGAGGTTACAGTGAGCCAAGATCACGCCACTGCACTCTAGCCTGGAAGACAGAGTAAGATTCCGCCTTTTTTTTTTTTAAGTCTTTTAGAAGGAGAAAATCTTCTCTCATTTTTTAAAGACGTCCTCTACTCCTACTCAACACACACCTAACACTAATGACCTGACCATAGAAGGTTTCTATCAGATGATTAATCCTCGCAAGGCTATCAAATTCCCATCCTAAACATCTTTATTTATTACTCAAAGCAGCAGTCCATGAACTTGTTCAGTTGAAGGATAAAAGGGACATATGGGGTGCAGGTGACCTATTGCTATTATTAATGCTGTGCCGTAGAGTTGTGCAGTGCACAACCTGTGAGACCACATGCAGCAGCCCTGATAATACTTATTACATCAGTATATACTTTTCACTCATGTATTTATAAAGCATGTATATTATAAAAGCAATATGCATATTCTGTTTCCTGTAAACATCAGTTCTTTCGCATGTCCATGTAAATCTTATTGGTCACCCAATGCTTATTTACTAAGTGTCATTATTCTAAATGAACATCAATCAGTTATGTTTAGTGTCCAATTGCTAGGATCTCTTTTCCTTTTCCTCTTTGAATATAAATATACTTGAAAATCATACTTAATTTCACTTGAGGCATCAGTGATCTTTTGATCTTTTTTTTTTTTTTTTTGAGACAGGTCTCACTGTCACCCAGGCTGGAGTACAGTGGCATGATCATGGCTCATTGAAGCCTCAACTTCTTGGGCTCAGATGATCCTCCCACCTCAACCTCTCGAGTAGCTAGAACTACAGGTGCACATCACCACACCCAGCTAATTTTTTTTTTAAATTTTCTCTAGAGACAGGGTTTCACCATGTTGCCCAGAGTGGTCTCAAACTCCTTGGCTTAAGCAATCCTCCCACCTTGGCCTCCCAAAGTGTTGGGATTACAAGCATGAGCCACCACACCCGGCCAACAATGATCTTTGATTTCACCAAAAGTTGGGGCTGGACTCTAATACGGCCTTATAAATGTTTTTTATTTTATTTTATTTTATTTTATTTTATATTTTTGAGACACAGTCTCACTCTGTTGTCCAGGCTGGAGTGCAGTGGCCCCATCTCGGCTCACTGCAGCCTCCACCTCCTGGGTTCAAGCGATTCTCGTGCCTCAACCTCCCAAGTGGCTGGGACTACAGGTGCGTGCCACCATGCCCGGCTAATTTTTGTATTTTTAGTAGAGGTTTTGCCATGATGGCCAGGCTGTCTCAAACTCCTGACCTCAAGTTATCCACCTGCCTCGGCCTCCCAAAGTGCTGGGCTGACAGGCCTGAGCCACCGTGCCTGGCCAAATTCTGCCTTATACATGTCTCTCTCAAGTCTCTATTCTCTCGGGCCTTCTCTTACCTCCTCTGAGCCATTATATTAGTTTCTTAACCATTGTTAAAACTTCTAGTCTCTCACAAACCAATCTGTCACATTATAGCCAGAATTACTTCCTAAAACACTGATAGGTTTAGGTCACTCCTCTGTTTTAGAAACGTTAATGAATATGTATTGCCTAGGATATAAAGTCCAAACAAATCACCATGGTATATGACCCATTTAGAGTCCACTCAGCTTGTCAGTCTGAGCTAACTTGACTTCCAATACTAATCAATACCCACTCAGGCATCCATTCAAGAAAAATCTACTGGGCCCTTGTAAAAACACAATGGAATTGAGGAATTACTGGAAAAAGTCAGTAAGACCCATTCCTAGATATCAGGGTGCAAACAAGCGGGAGATACAGACACGTAAATATATCATGATAATTGACCATGGTGAGTGCAAGTTGGTCCCGATCTGGCGCACCAGCCTTATAGCCAGTAAATTCCCACTCATCCCTTTTTCCTACATTCCAACAATGGTAAACTTTTTGTTATCCAACAATGTGTCATGTTCTTAGACACCCGCACATGTTTACTTCCTCTCCAGTGCTTAGAATGCCCTTCCCTATGTTACTGTCTGGCATTCTCTTGGCACATGAGTGGGTTAGGAACCCAATGGCAAAGTGGTAAAGGTCAGCAAGAGGGAAGTCAGACCCTGGAGCAAGAGGCCCGAGCCACACCGCATATAAAGCAGCCAGTCTCCTCATGCTGATCAAGCCCGTCTCACCCCCATGCACCTGTCCCCTTTCCCAATGTGAGGGAAGATGGTCTCTGTGTGGCTGAGTTTAGCCCAGACCCCAGAAAACTGTGGTCTCAACAAGGGAGGTGGCAGATGGCAAAGTGGGCACAGGATGGTGGTACTCTATGTATAACATGACTTCTTTGGGGTGCCTTGTACAGCAAAAGATCCCCTGCAGCTAAATCCAGTATCTCCTGCTTCTTTGGGGCTTGATAACTGAGTACTGGGACTCCGTAAAAGTGGCTTCTAGAAGTATTTAATTTTGCTTGGGATCAATACGTTAAGGCCACTGGTGTAAATACCAAAGAAGAAATGAGGAATTCCTATCTGAAATGAAGTACAAATGACTTTCCTCCTTCTAACTTCCTTTTATCCTTCCATCCTTCCTTTCTTCTGAAACAGGGAGAAACTTACTTGTATGACTGGTAGATGTCATTATTGTATATATCTGAACACATTAAGCAATCCATTAAAAAATCCATTTCAACAAAGTGAAATTAACTTTAGAGTTATTCATTTAGTCTTTACTTACCCAGCAAAAGAGGGTAAGATGTGGAAGCTGCCCCCAAGAAATTCATAATTAGAGGCTATGTTTTAGCTAGTTAGTCCTGCCACTTCCCTCAAAGTAAGATATTCCAACCTATAGATATTTATTAGGGAGAAATGTAAATAAATAATTATTTAATCAGATAGATCATAAGTCCACAACTCCCTCTAGGCTAAAACTGGTGACTTTCTCAAGGAAAAATGACTTAGCCAAAGCCCAAACGACAGAGAAGTAGACTAGAGTGTGTATGTCTGCAGATTTATTTCTGTACATGAATATTTACTGAGAGAGGTGGATGAGCATGGATTTAGATGCTTGTCACTGCTGCGGCCACATCTAGGTGAGCCAAGAGGCTGCAGAGGAGGTGGAAACTGCTAATGAAGTTTCCTGACCAAAGATGATGTTGGGGTGGGTCTGTTGTCTTCCCCCACACCTGGGATCCACTGGCTCACCCACTCTGTGACTGGGGCTCCCAGGAGGCCCAGGCTCCTTCTCCCTGGAGCCCCTGCTGGCCCCTACAATAAGCTTCCTGGCACACCCATCCCCGTCCTGGAGATGGCCTGCTGTGATGACAGGACTGGCTCTAGAAAGCAGGGCTCGTTCCACGTCCTTCTTACACTAACTCCATCTTTTCCCTGGGACATGCTCGCAGGCTTTGCAGTTTGGTCAGGTTTTGTGTCTTGAAGTCTTCAAACTTCTTTAGGCAAAAACCTCATGAAGTAAGCGCTGGGGGATGTTATCTTCATTTCACAAAAGAGAAAGCTGAGATGCAGGGCGGCTCACCAAAAAGATATTTAGTCAGTAAAAGCCATTCCAGTAAGTTATGAGAAAAACCAAAGATATGCCGTGAAAGTTTGAGGAAAGCACATTCCAGAGTGGCGGCTTCCCCCTCTGCAAAAGGCAAAGGCCCATCCACGCTCCCACAAGGGCCATCGCCATTTCAAAATCCGAAACAAAATGTGCTTCCCAACTCTTTTCTTGCATAAAATAAACAGCACCACTTTTGAAATCATTATGTAAAATTAACTTCAAGGAAACAAGAAACACAGCCTAATAAAGGTGGGGGGGAGTTTTAGAAGTACCATTTTCAGAAGTACCATTCTCCTACATCCAACCCCCATCACTTTTCCAACTGAACGCGATTTTTGCCCAGAGAGCAACTTTGTCTGCAGAGACTGCCCTATACTTGGGAAGGAAGAATGTAAGTAACAAGGTGCAAGCATCAGCATAAGTTTCAACTTCAAAAGGAATATAATCACCGTTTCTGTAAACTCTCCCCTTCCAGATAAACAACTGTGTTCCCAGGTTGAAGATGAGTCAAGTCCCATCCCCAGAGTCCTCCAAACCACACATTCCTCTTCCTGTCCCTGGCAGTCATTTGCATACATCCTAAGCTAAACCAGGGCCACTTATAAAAGGGCTTGTGTTGAACTTTCTTCGATTTAATTCCAGTGCTTTCTTCCAGCTACCCAATCTGTATGTAATTAAAATCATATTGCAGCAAACGTTGAATGGTATGAAAAGTTTTACCATATGTATACAATTGACTAGTTGTAGAATTTGGCACGTCTGCAACGATCCCATTAACGAGGATCGAGCCTGGCTTATTTTGGAGTCTACGTTATATGCTTTGGATAGGTTCTGTTTTTAACTTGTACTAACGCCGTCCGTGATGTTTAACCCTTTGTTAGCGGTCACCAAGAAGTGTTCCTGCATTTCAACAATGAGGACCACTGTACCTTAATCAAAACCTCAGGTCAAAAACGATTTGTCTAGTGGAGGAAGTTTCCTTTGAAAAATTTCCATTTTCTAAACCAAAATTAGCCTGCTCAGTCTCGACAAAGGCTGAGCAGATACCATCAGAGCCTCTGGGATCAAGTTGAACCAAATGGAGAAAATACAGATGTAATCATCGCTTCCAAATACTGAGACCCAGGGTGCTCCTTGAAGCTTGAAAGAAATGATTTTAGGACAAAAAGAGGAAGTACTGTACTACTGCAGATAATAAACATTTGAAACCTATGTCCCAAGAGGTAGCAGATAAAATATAAATAAATTCAAGAAGGAGTTAGCAAAGGTCATGCTGACAGATCTACCTTTGAGGAACATTCCTGACATTCTGTGACTGACACAAGGGAGGGAAAACATCTTTCCGCCTCATCACCCTCCCACCCCACCCACTTTTCCCACACAACAATTGAAAAAACTGGGGCCTTTGTCAGAGGAAGAATATAACATCAGATAGGCCTTTGGTCCAACTCTCTGGGTCAAGACTTGATATAATTTGTAGATAATAGAGCTGACCAGTTGCAATTTTGCTTTAAAGACATTCTTCAGTAAAGACTGCAGAATGAGTTGAAGTCTTTCTCAACATGTGCCATGGAAACACATGTTCTTAATCTGTGGGTTTAAAATTGTTTTAGAATTACATCAATGAGACATATCCTTAAAAGAAAAATCAGGCCACCAACCCCAAACACAAGAGTATGAGAGCAGTGTAGGATAATACTTCTTTCTAGCTTAATGTCTTACAACAAATCTGTTGTAAAAGTTCTTTAAAAAGGAACGCTCATCTGGAGCTTAAAAATATGCATATAGGCGCTTTGACAGAGGGTATTAGTTTCTCGCTAGAGGCAGGAGCCCCACTAAGCTGATCTGAGGATACAATAAAGGCAAAGGTACCTAGCACCTCCAGGAAAGGGAGGTAGAGAAAGAAATGCCTTCATTTCATTCATCAGATCAAGTTCTCAAACCAGAATTCAAATCCTCAGTTCTCAGTGCTGAATGTTAAGCCACAGAATGTTAAGATTAGAAAATCACCAAATGAACCTAAACGATTCATCCCTTAAAAAGGAGATGGTATTGTGACCAAAATTTCTTCTTTAAAGTTGGGTACCTGGGTCAGGTATGGTGGCTCATGCCTGTAATCCCAGCACTTTGGGAGGTCGAGGCGGGCGGATCACTTGAGGTCAGGAGTTTGAGACCAGCCTGGCCAACATGGTGAAACCCCAACCCTACTAAAAATACCAAAATTAAAAGAAAAAAAAAAAATTAGCCTGGCGTGGCGGTGCATGTCTGTAATCCTAGCTACTTGGGAGGCTGAGGCAGGAGAATGGCTTGTATCCAGGAGGTGGAGGTTGCAGTGAGCCGAGATCATCCCACTGTACTTCAGCCTGGGCGACAGAGCGAGACCCTGTCTCAAAAACAAAAGGAATTGCTCTGAGACCAGTCCAGACAGCGCTGCCTCCATCACCACGCATGGCTTAACTGACACAGAAACACAAGATGCTTTCACCTAAACACGGCCTCTGTGTTACCCGGACAGAGCGTTCACAATGTTCGAAGCCCCCATTTTCTCAGCTCTGGAAATCTGTTAAATCCTATCAGTGCAGGAAATTGAAAAATTCGCTTCTCAAGAGATGGTTAGGCTGAGAACTGATAAGTGGTGGGGTGAGGGGAATCTGCCTGGAGCTAGGAGGATGAGGCTGGTCCTTGTGTTTCCATAATCCTATTAAGCAGCTCCTAGCCAAACTTAATCTGGTCCTGAAGTGGATGGCTGGAAGATAATAGGTCTTGGACTTTAAGTGTCACTTAACTATATAGGTAAAACTCTAATCTCTGCGCTCAAGGGCCCATCAGTGTAATCAAACTGAGGACTCTCAGAGGAACCTGTTTCCCCGGCAGCCTGGGGTTGTAGCAAATGGTAGTTACAAAGTGCTCCTTGGAGATAGGTGCCTTATTTGGGTGGAAGCAACTTACTCTGTTCACTAGGAACTCATCCTGTCTAGATGACAGGGTTGATCTCAAGTGTTGGAGTAAAGAGGAAATCCTCCATAACTTGCTTGCCAAGGTAAAGACTCAGGTTCACCCTTGGAGTAACTGTAATCAATCTCAAGACGTCCTCTGGGTAACAAAGGATGCTGAGACAGCTGCTTCTTCATTAGCCAGGAACACGAAGTAGAAACCGTCGTGAGCAGAGCACCCATTAGCTGACTGCAGCTCAGCCCCCACCACGGATGGCCAATTTAGAGGAATAAATGTGCTTTTGTCTAGTTGTTCTATCAATTACTAACAAAGGGATGTTAAAATCGCCAACTGTGATGGTGGATTTATCTATTACTCCTGTAAATTCTGTCAATCTTTTGTTTTCTTTCCTTTTTTTTTTTTTTTTTTCTGAGACAGATTCTCACTCTGTTGCCCAGGCTGGAGTGCAGTGGCACAGTCATAGATCACTACAGCCTCAACCTCCTGGGCTCGAGAGATCCTCCTGCCCCAGCCTTCTGAATAGCTGGGACTACCAAAGTGTGTTGCCACGCCCAGCTAGTTTTTAGTTTTTTGTAGCGACAGGGTCTCGCTATGTTGCCCAGGCTGATCTTAAACTCCTAGCCTTAAGCGATCCTCCCGCCTTGACTTCTCAAAGTGCCGGGATTATAGATGAGAACCATGGTGCCTGGCCTGTCAGTATTTCTTCACGTATTTTAAGCTCTATTACTGGACATACACAGTTTTATGCCTTATATGTTCCTGGAGAATTGTCCCTTTTACGTCTGGTAATATCATCCTGAAGTCTATTTTATTGTATATTAATATGGCCATTCGAGCTTTCTAAAGCACCCCTACTGTCTGTGTGACATACTCCATCTTTTTTCTTTCAACTTATCTGTATTTATATTTAAAGGCAGCATATAGTTGGGTTTTTACTTCTGCAGCCTTTAATTTCTGTCTTTAAATTGGACCGTTTGGTCAATTTTTATTTAATATTAACTATGGACGTGATTGCATTTAAGTCTGCTGCTCGAATTTATTTTTAGTTTCTCCCATCTGTTTTTTAAATTCCTCTGCTCCTTTCTTACCTTCTTGTGGATTAATTAAACATTATTTAGAATTCCATTCTTATTTCTCTATTGCCTTTTAGCTGTGCCCCTTTGTATTACTTTTTTAGAAGAATTAATATGATATTTATTTATTTATTTTTTGGAGACGGAGTTTCACTCTTGTTGCCCAGGCTGGAGTGCAATGGCGTGATCTCAGCTCACTGCAACCTCCACATCCCAGGTTCAAGCGATTCTCCTACCTTCAGCCTCCCAAGTAGCTGGGATTACAGGAATGCACCACCACACCCGGCTAATTTTTATATTATTAGTAGACACAGGGTTTCACCATGTTGGCCAAGCTGGTCTTGAACTCCTGACCTCAGGTGATCCACCCACCTCGGCCTCTCAAAGTGCTGGGATTACAGGCATGAGCCACCTCACCTGGCCCTAACATGATTTTTAAAAGAACAAAAACAAATACCCTAATACCATCTGCCTCAGGATATCAAATCAATATATTAAATGATGTAATTGGTTATCTAGAAGAGCTGAGAATTCTCCCACCGTCACTCCTACCAAGTCCTTAAAAATAGAGAAAAGCAATTCTTCTAGCCCTTCTATGATTCTATACAGGAGAAGAATTGAGAGGTTTTTCTTTAAGTAATCTTTATAAAAATTGAAATCCCTGGACCTTCACAACTTCCATCCTAAAAACTCAGATTTCTGCACTTCTGTTGTTTCCTCATGGCTCTTCCATGAATTTCCTCTGTACTCATGCAGGATTGCAATGCATTCTTTGAAAATACTTTACAAAATCAAGTGTCAGGCCTGGAGAGAACTAAACAAGTCTACGGCTTGCAAGGAGCGCCCTCTTGAGGTAGCCTTTATACAAACGTTGAAATCTGTATGCTTTGTCTGAATTCACACTTCCAGCATCGCGGGGTAATAAAATCAATCAATCCAGAAGATATACCCGCTAAATTAGGAACGTAAATATCTTCTTATTAGAAGTGAGTTCTAACTCCTGAAAGTCAAGATAATCTCTAGCAGAAAAAAAGCAAAAGCAAAAACAAAAAACAAAAGTGTTTCACTAAATGTATTCCTAAAATATAAAGTAATACAAAGCTAGAAATACACTAACAATCAGAAAGATAATATGATTCCAGCAGTCTGGTGCTCCTGTTCATTTTAGATATTGTTCCTTATCTTGAACACGAAAAAGTAAGCTTTCCCCAGAGACACAGCTGGTGGATGTGGATGTGTCACACAGTGGTCAAGAGAAAGACTCCTGATCAGAGGCACCAGAGCTTAGAGACTGATTCTGACGCTTCCCAGTTTGTGTGAACCTGGGGAAGGTTTTTGTTTGTTTGTTTTGAGAGTGCAGTGGCACAATCATAGCTCACTGCAGCCTTGACCTCTTGGGCTCAAGTGATCCTCCCACCTCAGCCTCCCAAGTAGCTGGGACCACAGGCACACACCACCACACCAGGCTAATTTTTCAATTTTTTGTGTGTGGAAATGGAGGTTTCCGCCATATTGCCCAGGCTGGTCTCGAACTCCTGGGCTCAAGTGATTCACCTGCCTAGGCCTCCCAAAGTGCTGGGATTACAGGTATAAGCCACCACCCCTGGCCTTAGGAAGTTTTTTAATCCCCTTAAGCCATGTACAAAATTAGGGTGATAAAAGAATCTACTTCAGAGGGTTATGAAGAGAATTAAGTAATAAAATGCACATAGAGCCTTGAGCACAGGACCCAGTGCAGAAGGAGCCTTTGTGGGTGCTGGTGCTACTGATACTATCTATGCTTATAAGACTCTAATGGGGCCAGGTGCAGTGGCTCACACCTGTAATCCCAGCTCTTTGGGAGGCCCAGCCGGCAGATCACGAGATCAAAAGTTCGAGATCAGCCTGGCCAACATGGTGAACCCTTTTCTCTATCAAGAACACAAAAATTAGCTGGGCATGGGGTCGCGCACCTGTAATCCCAGCCACTCGGGAGGCTGAGGCAGGAGAATCACTTGAACCCGGGTGGCGGAGGTTGCAGTGGGCTGAGATTGCGCCACTGCACTCCAGCCTGGGCAACAACAACAACAAAAAAAGACTCTAATGAAGAGCAGGACACCAATAAAAAAAAAAACAAAACACTAAGTCTGCTTCTTGTGTCCCTGATTATTACACTCTTTTAACTTTAGAAAGAAAATTCATTTTTTTGTTTTTTTTTAAAACCATCATTCAGGACGTTGTCTGCTAACTTAAAACAACAGCAAATTTAAGGTGTTGTGCATATGATACTTGAATGAGCACAGTCCAGAGGATGAGTTGATTAAGTCACTTGCCCGATTTTCATGGTTCAGCCAAAGCTACCGGCACAGTTCCCATGCCCGCTCTCCGCCCTAAGCTATGGTGAGGCTGCCTCTCTGACTTGATGCTGGAAATGTGGAAGGACCATGTTCTGTTGAGATTGGTGATCTTGTTCCAGACTTCCCCTAACTACCAGCCTGGCATCAGAACAGAGGTCATGCTTACTCCTTTGAACCTGCAGCCCCCGAGGTAATGCTGTTGCAAACCTCTCTGGTCAGCTCTGAGTCTTCTATTTGTTTTTGTTTGTTTACTTGTTGGGCTTAGGTCTCCACCCCTGTCCAGAACACTGAAACGGCAAACAAAGCTGGGAAACTGGCAGGAAAGTCTGCAAGACTTGAACAACATTGGAGAAAGACGAAGGAATAAGAGGCAGAGAGCTAATGACCTCGTTTTCCAACAGATGCAATGGTGCTAGTAGGAAACCACCCAAAAGGAAACACCCACGTGGGAGGATGGAGATAATGACAAGACTGGAGAAAGTCGTGGAAGGTCAAACACCATCGGGCAGTCAGGAGTTGCCTGGAAGTTCCAGCAGGGCACGGCAGAAACAACTTTGCCCAGCACCCTGTGCACTCGGGCAGGGCAGGCCCAGGGGAGAGCTCAGGGCCACCACTGATGCTTCTTCCCCAAGTGTGAGCTGAGGAACATCAGGTCACACAGCGCCGTAGGGCAAATCCCAAGCATCCTCCCATAGCCTCAATTTTATTTAAAAATTCCTAGGAGGTGCAGTCGGAGAGTTAAGTAGTTTGATATAGTACAAATCATGACTTGTATATTAAAACAAACCTGTATGTAGGAGTAAAGGGTAAAGTTCACACATAGTTTTATGGCCACACAGGAGTTTGTGATAAAACAAGCTATTTCATGCTTTTGGCAAATCTCTGCTGTGCCCTTGGCCCGGAGGACAGGGGATTTATTTTTCTCCTTTGCCAGTAAGAGTAACTGGGTGGGGGCCGGGTGCAGTGGCTCACGCCCGTAATCCCAACACTTTGAGAAGTCAAGGTGGGAAGATCACTTGAGGCCAGGAGTTCGAGAGTAGCTGGGCAACATAGGGAGACCCTGTATCTACAAAAAATTTTAAAACTTAGCCAGGCATGGTGGCATGCACCTGTGGTCCTAGCTGAGGTGGAAGGATCGCTTGAACTCAGGAGTTTGAAGCTGCAGTGCGCTATCACCGAGCCACTGCACGCCAGCCTGGGTGACAGAGCGAGACCCTGTCTCAAAAAAGAAGGAAAAGAAAAGAAGAGAAAAGAAAAGAAAAGAGTACCTGGGTGGGGAAAACGTCAGAACTGCTGCTCTAAAACATCAGAAAGCCCCCCATCTTAGATGTGTGGTTTTGTGAAACCTCTTTGAGGCTTACCTATTGACCATTCCAAGTGCTTCTGTAACCTGAACCCAGTTCAACTGATTAACCATTACAGGTGTAACATTAACCGTGTTACAGTGATGCAGAGCCAGAATTGCCCAGGCATGGGCAAAGGGAAAAGCTTTAACCTCCTGACTGTTCCCACCACAAGCCTGGCAGACCCACTGCCATGGCATCACCTGGGACTAGCTAGAAAGGCCACAAAGGCTCGCGCCACCCCAGATCGGGGAACAGACTGCTGGCTGTCCCCTGGCCAGTCAACTCACAATAAAATTTTATCTTTTCTTATCATTTTGTACCATCGCATTGGCTTCTGTGCGAGAAGCAAGCTCCGTGCTGGGTAACGATTCTGACATGTCTTGGGGGACATGTAGAAGCTTCCAGAGAGTACCAGATGTTGTCCCGTGTGGGGAATCCAGACTCCCCCCATGTCCTTGCTACAGAGCAGGCCACTAGCCCCTCTACTGAGAGTGGCTCAGCCAGCTTTAAAGGTGAGCAGACTTGGAGGCACGGCGGGCTTACAGGGTAGAGAGGAGTGGTGTGCTGGGGACCAACTGGACTTCTCTCTCCTGCTGACAATGAACTACAGCAGGAGACTGCATTATCCCACCTTCCTCTTGGGACCTGGGAAGGCCTGGGAAGGTCCCAGAGGTGAAAACAGAAGCTATGCATAGCATTTCCCAGTGGTCTCACCACGACATCTTTTCAGATCTTGATCTGCCCTGGATAGGAAACTTAAAAGGGAAGGTGAAAAGCCAGAAGCTTCTAAAATTAGGAACGTGTTACTCAAAGCCCCCCTTGGCTTTTGTCTTGGTGGATGTCACAGCCACCTTGAGGCATTTTCATTGGGATTGCTACTGAGGCTTGTGGAAATGCTGTCTGTAGCCTCCTGAGGAAAGGAGGGCTATGTGTGTGTATGTGCATGAGAGAGAGAGACAGAAGAGGTAGTCTGAAGTTCAAAAGCACTGGCAGGAAAGATCAAGTTCTATTTTTAAAAAATTAACTTTCAGTAATTACAGCTGACATCCTATGAAATAGGTAAATATAATTATCCCTTTTCTGATCAGAAAACTGGCACTGTAGAGTTCTTTCTCTTTTCTTTTCTTTTCTTTTTTTTTTTTTGAGACAGAGTCCCACTATGTCACCCAGGCTGGAGTGCAGTAGCATGATCTCAGCTCACTGCAACCTCTACCTCCTGGGTTCAAGCGATTCTCCTGCCTCAGCCTCCTGAGTAGCTGGAATTACAGGCATGCGCCACTACCCCCGGCTAATGTTTGTATTTTTAGTAGAGACGGGGTTTCACCATGTTGGCCTGGCTGGTCTCGAACTCCTGACCTCTGGTGATCCATCTGCCTCGGCCTCCCCAAGTGCTGGGATTACAGGCGTGAGCCACCGCACCTGGCCTCAGATATCTAATATTAGTGCCCTTCCCCATGATAAAGTGTCTGACTCCATAGAGCTCATCTGGGTCCGACTCCTATTTAAAGTCAATAGAAATCTATTTTGAGAGCAAAGATTTTAGATCAAGGTCTTCTTTCAGTTTATAAGTTTTAAAAAGCAAATGTTTTTAAATTGCATGTGTATTTTGATACAGGAACAATTGAAATGATGGAAAACCTTTTGGCCTCAGCAGGTCACATTGTGTGCTGTGTTGTCACTATCCTGAGCCTGAGGGGTTGGGGGAGCTGAACAAAGGGAGGGGGAAGGGGGATCAAACAGGAGGAGAAACGGCAGACGTCCCGGGGAAGGAATCTTCTGGAGAAAATCTCCTCCATGGAAAGGAGCTTAACACAGATGAGGGGAACTGCTCCCTGGCTTGCTAATGCTGAGGACAGCAAGACCCAGCCCCCCACTGTGCTCAAATGCTGCTGGAGTAGCTGCAGGCGAGAGTCAGATCCAGAAGCTTCCAGCCCGTGCCTCCAGCCTGGAGAACACATGTGCCTCCCAACGCAGAGGGACGCCTACGTCCCACTGCAGGTGTTCAGGGATGGAAACCCCACTCCATCCTGATCCTGCTTTCTAGTTTTCCCTTGGTGATCCTCAGAGGACACACAGCACTTGCAGGGGAGACCCAGGTTGCCTGGCATGCCTCATCCTGTCCTTTCCTATTCTGTCTATTCCGCCCTGGCTCTTATCAGGAGTCTGGCCCGTTCCTAAAAAGAGAGCAGCTATCATGTATTGAGTCATCACCATGCTCCTAGCACTGTGCTGAGGGCTTTACCTAACAAACCTCATTGGCTTAACTCTTGGCAGAGCTTCCATCTCTGCATTTCCCTACATCACCCCTGACCAGTGCATCCAAGGGATACCATTGTTCATCCCCCTGGCTCTTCAAGACCCCCCAGATGACCACCACAAGGCCCCTTTGCTTTGATGACTACTTCCTTGTCTCAGAAAATGGTGCCATGCCCAGCCCGTAGGAAACCGGGGAGTCATCTTTGACTCTTCCCTCTACGTAATCTCCATACCTGGCCCTCCAGGAAGTCCTACTGAAGCTCTCTCCAAAAATATGCACCCTCCTTGCTCATTTCTACCTCCGTCTTCTTCCTCTTTGGGCAGCTCCCTTGGCCTATGGGAAGAACCTCCTAGCTGATCTCCTTGGCTGCCTTCCACCTTTCACCCACGGCAGCAGAAGTGACGCAATCAGAAAGACGACATTCTCTCACTTAAAATTCCTCAGGCCTTCAGCCTCTTGTTTGTTTTCATCATTGCACTTATTAAAACTTGAAATTATTTTACCATTCTTTCTTTTTTTTTTTTTTTGATACAGAGTATCACGCTTGTCATCCAGCCAGGAGTGCAATGGCACGATCTCGGCTCACTGCAACTTCCACCTCCCAGGTTCAAGTGATTCTCCTGCCTCAGCCCCCCGAGTAGCTGGGGTTACAGGCACTTGCCACCATGCCGAGCAAATTTTTTGTATTTTTGTAGAGACAGGGTTTCACCATGTTGGCCAAGCTGGTCTCGACCTCCTGACCTCAGGTGATCCACCTGCCTCGGCCTCCCAAAGTGCTGGGATTACAGGCATGAGCCACAGTGCCCAGCCAATCATTCTTTTTTTTTGAGACAGGGACTTGCTCTGTGGCCCAGGCTGGAGTGCAGTGGTACAATCTAGGTTCACTGCAATGTCCACTTCCCAGGCTCTGAAGATCCTCCTGCCTCAGCCTCCTGAGTAGCTGGGATTACAGACATGCACCACCACATTCAGCTGATTTTTTAAAACAAAATTTTCATAGAGACAAGGTTTTGCTATGTTGCTCATGCTAGTCTTGAACTCCTGGACTCAAGCAATCTACCTCCATGGCCTCCCAAAGTGCCGAGATTACAGGCATAAGCCACTGTGCCTGGCCCTATTTTATGCATTTCTTGGTCACTTTTCCTATTAGAATATACAAAACATGCATGTTGCTCATACATTAGAACGTATGTCCCATGAGTAACAGTCTGTGCTTGTTCATGATCTATATTCCAGTGCCTCAGTCAATATTTGTTGAAGGTTGAACAAATGACCCATCTGGTACTCGGATTTTGTCCTGCCCCCTCTTCCCCTCTCCGACCTCATTCAACTCTCAACTCTTCAGCTCTCTTGGTTTTAGTGGAAACACTCCCACCAATGGACTTCCTGCCAGAGGAGATCAGACATCCCTACAGAGACCTTTGGTCTCGTCCCCAGTTCCCTGACACCTCCCTGAGAACTGCGGCACCTGGAGCCCGAGGTGGAATTCCTGGGCTACATTTTTGTCTAGTCAATGCAGCCCAAGAATGAGAAAGAGCATCTGAGATTCCCTGGGTTTGACCATTTTTTATCAACAACTCATTCATCATTTCCTCTTCCAGACTGCCCAGATACCTGGCGTCTCAGAAGAGGAAGTGAGTTAGTCTTGGCTGGGAACTTCTTCCAGCATGTGAAGGCCTTCCCCTTTCACCCAACTCCTGGCCTATTCTGGCTCTGAGCCTCGGATGCTCACACCTCCAGTTGTTGACCTGTCCTTCCCTCAGGTTCTGCCTGGGTGATCCCAGGCTGGAAGGTCTGCAGGTGCACAGACATGGGGCTCAGCTCCAGTCCCCCCAGCTTCCACCAGCCGAGACACTGCACAAGTTACCCTCCCTCTCTAAATCCCACCAGCCTATAAGAGAGAACCCTTCACAGATCTGTTTTAAGGAGTGAGGAAACATATCTAAAATGCTATTAATATCTAAAAGGAATAAGAGCTATTCTTTCTGTGTGTTTGTGCCACTAGCTGGGTATGTGTGAGGGGGAGGGGAGACACGGTGCCTTCTTTCACAGAAAAAGCCCCAGTCCTGGTGCCCTCTATCCTGAGCCTACTTTTGTAGAAGGCTGGTCTCTGTTGAGGTCAGTTACCCCCAAGTGGCCCCGCATCCCACACTCACCAGTTACTTTCCCCATTCTCTTCCCCAGTGGGGAGGGAAGGAGGAATTGTTTCAGAGACCAATCATCTGGCATTTAACCCAAGAAATTCCATTCTGTTTTTGTGGGCACATTTTATAAATGAGTCAAGGCCGTTTGCATTTTTTATTAAGGTCTTCTGAGGGATCGGCCAGCTCCCTGAACCAGGGACCCTGTGAATTTCACGAGTAAGTCATGCTTTCCATACCCAGACTGTTGATAAGGACAGAGAGGAGGGGAGGGCTGGTCCTGAGTTCTGGGTGAGTGACGTTGTGAGCAGATGACTTCCATAAAAATAAAAATTTAATTGAATTCCATTAAATGAGCACGCATCTTTCTTCAGGTCTGACACGGTAACTGCACCATCTTCCCCACACATGAATGTGGATTCTCTAAGGATGGTGGAAATCCCAAACCTAAAGCTGTCAGGAAGCAAGTGCAGGCAGCCCAGCCGACGTGAAGGAGAAGCTGAGGACACAGCTGATCTGATTACTCCCAGGTGTGTGGCCCAGGGCCATCTATTTCCCCTTCTCTCATCCCACTTTCCACTTTCCAAACATTTCTCTGCACTAGGATGAACAGATACAAGAGGAAAATGTGACATGTAAATCAGTTAAAAAAAAATTATATTGACTCAAGGCAAGCTTTTCAGCATCCTCTAAGGATTCGAAATCCCTGTGTTCTCCCTGGGTCCCTAATATACAAGGAGGCTTTGTTCTGTGAAAGGAGAGGAAAAACCAGGGTTTCTTGAGGGTAAGAAGAGCTCCCCAGATGCAAACTGATGCCGGGTGCCTCCTGACAGCCATGCTGAGAAATGGAAGCCCGCTGCAGAAACGGCAAGAAAGTGCAGAACGCTGCCTTTGCTCCACGCTTGGTGCAAACATGCCAATGGCTGGGTCTAAAATGAGCATTAGTTCCCTAACCATCAGTCCAAGACTTGTCACAGTCCTGGTAACAAATGCCTGAAATGGATCTGGCTTGAATGACATCTTTTCACTGGCATGATCCTGAGACAGTCAGGCAGTGTCTTGCCAGTCCCGCAGGTTCCCTGCAGCCTGTCCTCGACAGGCACGCTGGGCATCATGTCTGGGAAATCAGGGTCCCCTCCCCACCGTGCTTCAAGCCAGGGGTCCTTGTAATGCTAGGCAGCTTCTGTCTCCTTAAGGCCAATATCCTCTGGGGCTTTTAAAAACCAGAACAAGGTACTTGGAGCTCCCACACCACTTTTCATCTCAGCATCTCAAAGTTCCTTGTATGTGTGGCTCACGCCTGTAATCCCAGCATTTTGGGAGGCAGAGGCAGGAGGATGGCTTGAGCCCAGTAGTTTAAGGCCAGTCTGGGCAACAAAGTGCGACTCTGTCTCTACAAAAAATAAAGAAATTAGCGGGCCATGGTGGTGCACACCTACAGTCCCTGTTGCTTGGGAGGCTGAGGTAGGAGGATTGCTTGAGGCCAGGAGGTCAAGGCTCTAGTGATCTGTGTTTGTGCCACTGCACTCCAGCCTGGGCGACAAGCGAGAACGGTCTCAAAAAAAAAAAAAAAATTAAAAAAGTTTTTAAAAGTTCCTTGTATGCAAGTGGAAATTATTAAAACCAAGCCTCAGTAACTTTTTTTTTTTTTTTTTTTTTTTGAGACGGAGTCTCGCTCTGTCGCCCAGGCTGGAGTGCAGTGGCGCGATCTTGGCTCACTGCAAGCTCCGCCTCCCGGGTTCACGCCATTCTCCTGCCTCAGCCTCTCCGAGTAGCTGGGACTACAGGCGCCCGCCACCACGCCCGGCTAATTTTTTACCGTGGTCTCGATCTCCTGACCTCGTGATCCGCCCGCCTCGGCCTCCCAAATTGCTGGGATTACAAGCGTGAGCCACCGCGCCCGGCCAAGCCTCAGTAACTTAATTAACCCTGGTTGTCATTTAGGAGGAGGCAGTTTGTCACTTGCCTCTGTGATTCTGCCACAAGGTGTCTTTTGGTTAAACGTACCAGCTAATTATTTTGTATTTTTTGTAGAGATGAGGACTCGCTTTTCGCCCAGGTTGGTCTCAAACTCCTGGCTTGAAGCAATCCCCCTGACTCGGGAGACTGAGACAAGAGGATTGCCTGAGCCCAGGAGGTCAAGGCTATAGTGAGCTGTGATTGCACCACTGCACTCAGGCCCATGCAACAGAGTAAGACCCTGTCTCAAAATATAGACATATATTAGGGACCATATACTAGGCACATTTTACCTCTGAAATTCAAAGCTACTATAAAAAAAAAATGGGCTATTGCTGATCCTTACTTTAAAAAAATTTAATTTATTTTTATTTTCTTGTTTTTAAAATTTTTTGAGACAATGTTTCACTCTGTCACCCAGGCTGGAGTACAGTGGCACAATCACGGCTCACCGCAGCCTCGACCTCCTGGGCTCAGGATCCTCCCGCTTCAGCCTCCTGAGTAGCTAGAACTACAGGCATCTACCACCATGCCTGACTAATTTTTGCATTTTTTGTACTGACAGGGTTTTGACATGTTGCCCAGGCTGGTCTTGAACTCCTGGGCTCAAGTGATCCGCTCGCCTTGGCCTCTCAAAGTGCTAGGATTACAGGCATGAGCCACTGTGCCCGGCCCTTACTTCTTTTTAATGCAACTGTCATTATTGTAAAAATGGAATTTGAAAACAATGATTAAAATACGTTAGGGAGGCCAGGCACGGTGGCTCACGCCTGTAATCCCAGCACTTTGGAAGGCCGAGGCAGGTGGATCACCTGAGGTCAGGAGTTCGAGACCAGCCTGGCCAACATTGTGAAACCCCGTCTCTACTAAAAAAATTCAAATTCAAAATTAGCCAGGCATTGTGGCCCACGCCGGTAGTCGCAGCTACTCAGGAGACTAAGGCACAAGAATCACTTGAATCCAGGAAGCAGAGGTTGCAGTGAGCCGAGATCACGCCACCACACTCCAGCCTGGGTGACAAGAGCGAAACTCTGTCTCAAAAAAAAAAAAAAACTTTAGGGAAACATTAAATAAAAAGCAATTCATTTCCTGAGACTTTAATAAGACATTTTCCTCTATCAGAAAACTTTCTCCACTTTGGCTCTTTCCCAGATGAATTTTAGTCAATAATTCACTTCTCCATCAAATGCTTCTCTATCCCTTACCACATGTAAAGAGCACTTCACGGAACACAAAGATTAAACTCATCTTTTGTCCTTACAAGTACCACAGTCATGGACTCTCCAGTGGCCACCGATGGACTGCGGGAGGTGAGTGAGTTCTGAACAAAACCCGAGAGCTGGACACACCTTTGGGCCACACCCTCACTGCACCGTTCCTGCTGCCGCTGCAATGACTACTAACATTTACTGAAGATGCCTTTTGTCACAGGCAATGAGCTGAGACTTCAAACGTATCCATCTGATATAATTCTCCCAACAAACTGTGAGGGAGGCATTATCATTCTCTTCATTTTAGAGATGTGTAAAGAATTAAAATAACATGCTGGCCGGGCACGCTGGCTCACGCCTGTAATCTCACCATCTGGGGAGGCTGAGGGCAGATCGTCTGAACTCAGGAGTTTTGAGATCAGCCTGGGCAACATGGTAAGACCCCATCTCAACTAAAAATACAAAAATTAGCTGGGCATGGTGGTAGGCGCCTGTAGTCCCAGCTACTTGGGAGGCTGAGGCACAGAATCCTTTGAACCTGGGAGGTGGGGGTTGCAGTGAGCCAAGATGGCGCCACTGCACTCTGGCCTGGGCGACAGAGCCAGACTTCATCTGAAAAAAATAAAATAAAATAAAATAACATGCCATGGTCACAGAGGTCGTGATGGGAGAGGTGGATGTGAGACCCACTTTCATGTGGTGACTCCAAAGCCAGTCCTATTCCTGCTTATAGACACCCACATAGCACCAGCCCTCCCAGCAATGCATGGAACTCACGATAGTGCTGCTCCCACCAACTCAGCACAGACTCCTTGCAAAGCTGAACTCTAAGTGGTCTTTAAAATGTCTTGGGGCCAGGCACGGTGGCTCACACATGTAATCGCAGCACTTTGGGAGGTCGAGGGGGGCGGATCACCTGAGGTCAGGAGTACGAGACCAGCCTGACCAACATGGTGAAACCCCATCTCTACTAAAACTACAAAAAAATTAGCTGGGCATGGTGGTGGGGGCGTGGTGGTACGTGCCTGTAATTCCAACTACTCGGGAGGCTGAGGCAGGAGAATCGCTTGAATGTGGGAGGCGGAGGTTGCAGTGAGCTGAGATCGTGCCACTGCACTCCAGCCTGGGCAACAAGAGTGAAACTCTGTCTCAAACAAACAAACAAAAAAACAACCCACAAATGTTCTTGGGACAATGAGAAAGAAAACCAGTGTACCATAAACCACTGAACCTGACCCAGTTGTGCCAAACAGCCGACTGAACTCATACTCCCTTTCATTTTTTCAGTGATCAACCATGGCTTCCTTCCTGTATCCTTCTGATCTCTATGCACACAGACCTCCCCAGTGAGGTCTTCCCTGACCATCACATATAAAATATTAGCCATGGCCTCCCCACTGCTGTCCATTTCATCCTCCTTGCCCTGCTCTGTTCTTCAAGGCACTCACATTCAACCAAAATATTACATGAATGCCATTGTCCTTCTCTTCCCACGAGATGAAAACCTCTATGAAAGCAGAGGCTTTGTTTTGTACATTGGTGTATTTCTGGTACCAGACAGTGTCTGCCACAAATTAGATGCGATCTATTAAATAAATGGATACATTTTATTTGTTTTTTTTTTTTTTTTTTTTTGAGACGGAGTCTTGCTCTGTCCCCCAGGCTGGAGTGCAGTGGCGCAATCTCGGCTCACTGCAAGCTCTGCCTCCTGGGTTCACGCCATTCTCCTGCGTCAGCCTCCTGAGTAGCTGGGACTACAGGCGCCCGCCAACACGCCCGGCTAATTTTTTGTATTTTTAGTAGAGACGGGGTTTCACCGTGTTAGCCAGGATGGTCTCGATCTCCTGACCTCGTGATCCGCCCACCTCGGCCTCCCAAAGTGCTGGGATTACAGGCTTGAGCCACCGCGCCCGGCCAAATGGATACATTTTAAATGAACATAATTAAAATACCACGGATCCCAAAAATGTTGTAGAGCTCAGGGTTTAAAAGAGTCCTGCGGATGGTTGTAAAGTTCCTTCATTCTGCCAAAACTTTACGTACCTCTTGAGCCTACATAAAAATTACAGTAAAGAAAGAAAAAGGAAATACAAACTATCCTTGTTCTTTTTTAGGCCTTTGCCTACTTTGTACTTACGAGTTTATTTTGTTTATTTTGTTTATTTATTTTTTTTTTTGAGATGGAGTCTCACTCTGTTGCCGAGGCTGGAGTGCAGTGGTGCGATTTCCGCTCACTGCAAGCTCTGCCTCCTGGGTTCATGCCATTCTCCTGCCTCAGCCTCCTGAGTAGCTGGGACTATAGGTGCCGGCCACCACGCCTGGCTAATTATTTTCCTTTTTTTTTTTTTTTGTATTTTTAGTAGAGACGGGGTTTCACCGTGTTAGCCAGGATGGTCTTGATTTCCTGACTTCATGATCCTCCCACCTCAGCCTCCCAAAGTGTTGGGATTACAGGCATGAGCCACCGCGCCTGGCCTGTTTGTTTTTTGAGACGGAGTTTCGCTCTTGTTGCTCAGGCTGGAGTGCAATGACGCGATCTCGGCTCACTGCAACCTCCACCTCTGGGGTTCAAGCGATTCTCCTGCCTCAGCCTCCCGAGTAGCTGGGATTACAGGTATGCACCACCCACACCCAGCTAATTTTGTATTTTTAGTAGAGACGGGGTTTCTCCATTTTGGTCAGGCTGGTCTCGAACTCCTGACCTCAGGTGATCTGCCTGCCCCAGCCTTCCAAAGTGCTAGGATTACAGGCATGAACCACTGAACCTGGACTGCACTTGCGGTTTAAATTCCTTTATGTCTGTCCAGATTCATCTTAGCCCCCAAAATTCTGACTGATGTTTCACTGTAGGTTAAAATAATGAGAATTTCCAAATAGCGACAGAAGTTCTACCTTCTTCCTAGGACCTTCAGGAGACATAATGTCCTTAGCTAAAGAAAAATGGAAACCTCATTTGGTAGCATGCCAGCACTGTCTGCTTGGGGCTGTGATTATCCAGTGAATTAGCTGAACCTGTGGCTTAAACAGTCCCTTGCCACAGTTAATGCTTAAGACTTGCTATAAAACTGAGGGAGTGGAGGTTGGGGAAAAATGTGGTCACCTGAGTTCTAGTCCTGTTTTGCTTCTAACTGCCCACGTGGCTTTGAACAGTTCCTTTGACTCTGTTTCCTTATTCATAAACTTGAGTCTTCGGTATTGGAGGGCTAGCAAGCTCTTCTTGAATCAGACGAGAAGCCATGGCCCTCATCAAAGAAAATGTTAAATATGTGGAAGGTGTTTCCTATAATCTCAGAGTGTTCACCGCGAAGAACTCCTGGGGCTCAGGTGATGGTCTGAGTTCCTTTCAGCTCTGACATCATCTCTCTGATTCTAACACACCACCAACCTCCCCTTATTATGCCACCATAAGAGACCGCTCACCAAGGACAAAATGAGATAGACTTTCTATCCTTCCCCAAGTCTGAGTATAGAAGTCACATTCACCCCAGTGAAGTGTGATCAGCCATGTGCCCACCAAACTCATGAAGTCAATCAGCCCTTGTCAAAGAGTCCACTTCCCATTACACCTCGGATTTATCTACCAGGCAGATCCTGTTCACAAAGCCCTGCGCAGACCCACCCCACTCTGGAAAAACAGATGAACACAATAGCCTTATCTCTGAGTATAAGGTGGTATCATTCTTTCCAACAAGCTAGAAATACATGAACAATTCAATTGTCTCAGGGAAAGAAACCACATCCCATGTGACAGTGAGCCTGGTTGTCACCTACTTGTTTTCTTTTCCATTAAACTGACCTCACTTAATCATCCACAGTGTTTCCTTGCCTTTATTTTACCTTAGGGATACAGGATGGCTATCATTTCCCGAGTGCCCAGCCTGTGCCAAACCCATTACATGTGCTATTACTGACCACCTAATGTAAACATGATTTTCATTATGCAGATGGGAAAACTGCCGGCACAACTATCTTCATCGTACAGAGAAACCAAGGCTGGGTGGCGTTAAATGACTTGCTGCAAATCACACAACTCACAGGAGGCCCAGGCCTTCGAAAACTTTCCTTTCTTCCCTGTAGCCCAGGGATTCCCAAACTTGTCTGCATATTAGAATCCACCTGGAGAGCTTCTAAAACTCCCAATACCCAGGGCACACTCTAGCAATCATAATCTTTGCGGAAGGGACACGGGATTCAGGATTGTTGAAGCTTCTCAGGTGATTCTAATATGCAGACATGTTTGAGACCAACCATGGAAGCGACAGCAAGCATCTTCAGCTGGACACATTTACCCACTAATCCAAGTGGAAACCAAGGGCAAGGAATAAAAAAGAAGCAAACCAAAGACTGAGCTAAGAGGAGCTGAGGAGACACACCTGAGTGAAGGAATGTGCTTTCTTTACGGGTGATGTAAGAAATCTGGTAAGAGAAGAAACTTCCTTGATGTAAGCCTAGACAAATCCAATGGGATGCCGGTGTTTAGTGACTGTTTAAGGGATGAACTAAAATACACTAAGCACATCTGTTTTATTAAGTGGGTTTCCTTTTTGCTCTGTCCTTGGGAGGAGAGTGACTGTCATTAATGTCAATTTATGTTAGAAGCTGGTGCTTTATGAACTGAGCTCTGTGCCTGGTGCTGCTGCGGTCCCCAGTCCAGCATGGTGAACCCCATGGGCACTAACCCAGACCCAGAGCACCTCAAGGTACTGATGGCCTTTGCAACAGCAAATACTGTTAGGATTACATCCAGTAGAGCATTTATGTCAGTGCATTTAAAACATGTGTTCAAATTCCTGAAAAACTGGAGATCCATTGGAAAAACCTCAAGCCCTAACTATGCTAGAAAATAGTCTGTTGCTGTATTATCTTGGGGATCCTCAGCTTGAAGATTTTGATGGTCTGGTTGAGCATAATGAGGAATTACTACTTTTACTTGGAATGTAAGTAGGATTTTAGTTGAATGGAAGGAACATCATTACTTATGTCTTGGCTGAAGTCCAAGAAACAATGATTAGCAAATGATTTGGGGGTGGTCATGCTTGTACTCATTCGAGTTAGTAAGCTGCTTTAAGCAACATGTATTCTCTATAGTCTTCACCTCTGGACAGAGATGTTTGGATTTCCAAAGGAAACCTACATATCATAAGTCTTATATTCCATTTAGTTAAATTCCTGTACTTAGATCTGATGTATCCTTCTGCCTGAGAAAAAGATAGAAGCTAATGCTGAATTAAATCCACAATTCTCTGATTATCTATTGGTTTTGGTTTCCCCCTTTGCATTTAATGGTAACATCTTTCTAAGTCAGATACAACTAGACTGAAAACATTCAGTCAACCCTACTTCTATGCAACCATTCATTGTGATGGGGATCTGGGAAAACCAACCTTGCTTCTGCATACTGCTAAGACGGCCCCAGGAAAATCAAACCAACTTCAGAAAAGAATAACTTTCTATCTTTCTATCCCACTCTCTTGCCATAGTCTATCCTTATTCCATGAAATACACTTTTTTTTTTAAATAAGAGACATCTCTTAAGAAACTGAATTCTTTTGGATTGATAGAAATAGTTTCTTGTGTTCTGTAATTTTCCAAACGTTGTAAAGCCAAAGTCCTTGTGTTTGAAAGTATTTTGAGTTCCACCACCCCGTTTACAGGTGAAATGGGTCACTTCTCATGTTGAATTAAACGGCAGCATTCATGGATGGTGGGACCTGCATCCTTGCTAGAGTTTCAGGGTTTAGAAAAGAGGTGTTCACTAGTATAAGTCAATATAATCTCTAGGTTCTCAAATCCAAATAAAACTATAAATGTGTTACTGGCTAGGAAACAGCAAAAGACTAAACAGTAAGAACTGTTTTCTTTTTTACGATAGTGGACAGTTGAGCTAATAAAGAACAAGTCATTTTTAGGGAAACTACTGATTTGCATCTGCCTCTGTGAGCTTCTTTTGCATTCATCTTGTGCTTAAGATGCAATACACACCCGTATTCCTATTGAACATGCACATTCTACTGATGTGCTCAAGCATAATTTTAATGCACTGTTCCATCTCTGATCTCAAGCACAGCACTGTGTATTTAGTAAGCACTAGATACATACATTTTGGATGAATGAAGGAATATTGGTATTTGGAGACAAATTTGCAAGATTCTAATTAAAAAAACCAAGCACAGGACCTGGAGTCAGTATGAAGAAGGCGGGGCTTCGGTTGTGGCCACACCTGCCGTACATGAGGTGAGAATCTGGGAATCACTTTCTGGGGCACTGGAGCCCCAGCAATTGTTGCAGAACCCAGAGCTCGCCTCTTGGCCCCTGCGCTCTCCTGGCAGTCCCCAGTCAGGCCTCACCTTTGAGAGTTTTGCTTTTTTGTGGCCTAAGAAGATTCTGGTCACTCTGCTTATGGCCTCCAGTTCCATGATGTGTGTGCTTGTGAGTGCACTCACATTACACAGGCTAAAGAAAGCCCTTGGGCTGAACGCAGTGGCTCATGCCTGTAATCCCAGCACTTTGGGAGGTTGAGGCGGGTGGATCACCTGAGGTCAGGAGTTCAAGACCAGCCTGGCCAACATGGTGAAACTCCGTCTCTACTAAAAATACAAAAATTAGCCAGGCATGGTGGCGGGCGCCTATAATCCCAGCTACTTTGGAGGCTGAGGCAGGAGAATTGCTTGAACCTGGGAGGTGGAGGTTGTAGTGAGCCGAGATCGCACCATTGCACTCCAGTCTGGGCGATAGAGTGAGACTCCATCTAAAGAAAAAAGAAAGCCCTCTAGTGCATGGACATTTCTGTACTCACATTACACAGGGAAAAGAAAGCCCTCAATTGCATGGACATTTCTGGCAAAAGTTATTTCCTTTTCCTCGTTAGCTTTTGTCTTTTCTGTTGTAACGAAAGGATGGGAATGATGCAGTAAGAAGCAGGGAGGTCCCCCTTCCATTTCTGACTGCTGTGGCTCTTGGCCTGTGTGACACCGTGTGTGGGAACTTTTAAATATCAGTGCAACTCTCCATACAGGGTCCTTTAAGATACAAAATAATATTTGCCACAGTCTCCATAAAGCTTTGCAAAAAATCTTTGGAGTAGCAATTACTTCCACTCAATAATATCATTCCCATCCCATGATCAAGTGGACAAAATTAAAAAGAGGCATACTCAGGCTCTTTCCCAGTTGTGCAAGCTGAGAGTCACAGCCATCTGAAAGCCACATTTATTTCTAGCACTATGGATCCTTTAGTGGATTTTAAAATTTGCATTAATTTTATGAATGATATCTTTTTAGAAAATATATCTGAATACAGTACTTGTATTTTTAAAAGTTTGGACTAAAAATGCATGCATATTTTTTCTAGTTTACAATCTTCTTTCCTAAGTCATCTACAATAATAGGCAATAGATTTGTATCTTTTATGATTGAGAAATGATTTAGTTTTGTAATAATATAAGAATGGATGAAAATGAGCATCATTTTATTTCCTTATAGCTCACAGGTAGTCTATGTTTCTAAGATATTAAAAAAAGTTTTGAAAGAGATGTGTGCCTCAGAAGAAATAAAAGGAATAAATATTTTTCACAGATACTAAAAGGTACAGTAAACATCTATAAAACAATAACTATGAGCTAATCTACACACTGTGCCAAGCTGCCTCTCTCTGTAACCTTTCAAGAGTCCTTCAAGAGAAAGCCCCACTATAAAAATGATTGGATTTGATGCCACCGCCATAGTCTGGAATGTTCTTCAATTTTCATACATAGATGCAGAAATAGTGGATTTGGAGAAATCACTAATAATGAATGAAAGGAGGCTTTCTTCTGAAGCATCAAACTTCATGACTTTCTTAACTGCTTATACTTTTAAATCATTTAAAACACAAATTACTCTGGATAAAAGTAATCATCTATGTGTAATTCCTTTGAGGAGGCCATTCTGAAATAGTTTTTTCCCCCTCTATGAGGAATTTATTAACCACAAAGAAACTGCATAAGACCACCCATCTCATTTGAATGAGATCTCTGTATTGGAATTTAAGTGAGAGGCCAGCATTTACTCACAAAGCCAAACAACCCCCATGGGGGATTCTTTCTAATTGTGCAAGTACCAAATAGCTTCAGTTTGTCAAAGTCACTTAATACTGTTTTAAAAACCAGCTCGAAACGCTTAAAGTCCCTGGAGAAAGGTGACTTTTGAAAGCTTTCCTTTGCCATGGACTGAAGCAGGGATGGAGTGTGGACTGTTCAATATTCATGCCAATTCACACAGAGAGCCTGTCCAGATGCTCAGGTCGAGGGGAGCAGGAGCTTCTGAAGAGGGAATTCATCCAGGGAACAAAAGCATCAACCTCTGCCCCTATTATGCTGCCTTGGGATTTTAAAAAGATTACTCTTCCAACAGATGGGCCTTCGTGTGCACCTGGTCACTGGAAAAGCACCTCCAGCTAAGTGCTGACTGCATATGCACCCAGTGCTGAAGGAATGATCCTCTTTTACCTTCATTTGCTATTCTGTTTCTCCTCTCACCCTATCTACCGGAAAGAACCTCAGAAACTTCTATTTGTTTTTTTTTTCCAATTTAATTTCCCAAATCATTTGCTCATATGTGCACAAGAATGGTGAGGTTAGTCACAAATCCATACTGTTCCTTTGTGGGAGGCGGGGGCTTGAGGTGGTGGGAAGTGGGAGCTAGATGGATATTTGCCAATTGCAGGTTTAGTTACAAAAGAATAGAAGGAATCTTTCCTCATTGCCGTATCCAGTTTGGTAGAGGCGCCAAGCAAGACCTAAGTTTTCTACATAGGTTCACATGTCTGTGTGTCTTTGGAGCTGTTTTCTTTCTTACTGCAGTAGGAAGGGATACACGAAACAATACTCCAACACTACCGGGCAGAGTCAAACAAAAAAGATCCTATTGAAAAGCCGAGAATTGCCACTGTACTACCTATAGCCTTCTATAGCTTTCTACTTACTACTTAATAGAAAATATAATCGATTTAATAGAAAATCTGCTGTAAGGAGAAACTCAAGAAAGCTTAGGTTTAATACTCAGGAATTAATTTTAATCCGTGTTATAGAACGCATATTCAAAAAGGCCTTGGCATTCAAAAATCTCTTGGCCTTTCAATAAATAAAAAGAGTGGTTGTTCAAATATAGAAAACAACAGTGAAAGGCTTGAACTATGAATGTATCTCTGCATCTCTATACATACAAACTGCTCAGTTACTAGGCACAGACAGACCACAAAAGATGCACTAAGCTACACAGCAAAATAAATGACTAACACCCAAAATTAGTTTCAATTTTTATTATGAATGTCCAAAGTGACAGCATACTGTGAAAATGCTAGGTTCTCATTGATTAAATTTCAAGAGACCACAGACTACAGCATTCCAAGCACTTTAATTTTTGACAGAGCCAAAAACAAATAAAAGAATGATAAAAATATTCTTTTGGGTGTAAAGAGTATTCATATTTGAGTTTTTGTATTTTTTTCTTCCCTGCAGGTATTGTGAACACTGGTAATTTCCAAAACACAAATTCTGGTCTGGATACTTGCAGCAAACTTTTATAATCTCTGCCTGAATAAGAAGCTAATAAGAAATGTACTTATAAAGTATGTTTACGATACAATGTGATATGTTTGTTCATCTTCATTTCCTTATCTATCTCGCAAGGCTTCTTGTCTACCACCCGGGAACCTGCCGTTGGTAATAACAGGACAGGGAGGCTGAAGTGAAACACTTGGAAGACTGTACTGAATCCTGGAGTTTCTGAAAGCTGCATTTACTTTTTTTTTTTAATGAAAGCTTAAGACTTTCAGTGTTTGAGAACGTTCAAGGAGATACCTAATGATAATGGATTAAAGCCACCAATCAAGAACTACACAGTCTACACAGATTGTGTTCAAGAAAAAAAGCCTTGGTTTACTAAAGCTATGTTTCTAGTAATCTGTAGGTCCAACACAATATGACTTTCTTTATCCCCCCCGAAGGGTTTCCTTGCCATCTGTCCTTTCCATCACTGGTACTGGATGAGCTACAGATGGAGTCTGTTGCCACTGATATTCCAATCAAATCTGGTCCTGTGAAGTGGGTATCTCTTACAGATGCAATACTGTTCATCTGAGTGGATCCCCAAAAAGAACAATTATGAACTAGAAACTCATAGAGTTTGTGTTTAAAATTTATAAAATTAAACCTGCTCCAACAGGTAATACAGGAAGGCATGCTTGCAACCTCTGGATTCAATCAGAAACAATGCCTGAGAGCACAGAGCCTTCTCAATAGGTAACGGCGGGTTCCTTTTAACGCTTCCTTAAACAAGATCCGATGTGATGCACATTAGAACTTTGAAGCACGTCTGTCTCATTTATTTCTACAAGGCCTGGGACACAGGAAGCTGCCAGGACTTCATTCATCATCATCTTGCCTGTTGACAAAAGGAACAATAACTGGTCATCACTGGTCAATGGAATAACTTTTCCTAGTTTTTTCCAAGATCATTCCTTAAGAAAAGATGGTGTCAATACAACAGCAAATGTTTCAATGTTTGATGAATTTCTGGGCTCTAAAATGCCATGCCTTCTTCCAACAGAGCAGGAAGAACCACATCATGCAGTGTTCATTGCTCTCCAAATGCTGGAATGGTTCAGGAGACAGCCCTGTCCTGTCCTGGAAGTCAGCTGACCCAGGTTCCACACATGATTCTGCCAATGACTAACACAGTCACCTAAACTTGTTGGGCCTGGTTCCTTCACATGTAGACTAAAAGGCTTCAGTGGAGCATGTCTAAAAAGAAGGCCATTGAGTGCTACCTTTTAATAGGATCGTGTGGTCCTGCCTTCTTAGCTCCTTCAGAGCATAACCAGGTACGACCATCTCAAGCTGTGGCTTACAAAATACCTACACCTGGGTGTCCGTGGTCCTCATTCAGCTTGGAGTTGAGAACCAGGTGAACTTCCAGAGAATTTTCAAAATATCTATTAGCATCTTGAAGTCCATTAAAACCTTAAATGATAGAGTGATGGGTACAGAATTCTGAAAATACACATCTCCATGTTTTCACATCTTTTGCTGTATTAAGGTCAAAGAAGTGTCTTTTTTTGTCCCTGCTGGCTTTCTTAAATTAAGGAATAATCGCATAAAAGCTGAAAAATACATTCATAAGTATAACGACATGGAAGCATTCTGTAAGAGCCTACTATCTAGTTATATAATTCAACTAGTTGGACTAGTTTAAGTAACTCTGCCAAGTAACTTTACCAAGACACATGTCTGGTAGCAGAGATGGGCCCTAAACATAGTAAGTCTCACCCTAAAATGAATACTTTTTTTTTTTCCTTTGAGATGGAGTCTTGCTCTGTCGCCCAGGCTGGAGTGTAGTGGCACAATCTTGGCTCCCCGCAACCTCCGCCTCCCGGGTTCAAGCGATTCTCTTGCTTCAGCCCCGAGTAGCAGGGACTACAGGCAGGCGCCACCACGCCCGGCTAATTGTTTTGTATTTTTTTAATAGAAACAGGGTTTCACCATTTTGGCCAGGCTGATCTCGAACTCCTGACCTCAGGTGATCCACCCACCTTGGACTTCCAAACTGCTGGGATTACAGGTGTAAGCCATCGCGCCCAGCATCATTTATTTTTAAGGCATCCTGTCATGTGTGACAAGAAAAGTGGCTGAAACATTTGTCATCTTTCTACTGTGCTTTTGGGATCGAGGGAAACGTGTGAATGATCCACACAAAACAAAACTGGTGCCAAAATATCATCTATTACTTTGGATTATTCTAAGTGTTTGCTAATGAGTTTATTCTTCAAACTTAAAAGCTACTTAAACAAAAAAGTTGACTTAAAAGCTACCCAAGAAAGAAAAAGGCAATGAAGATAAGCTCAGTCATTTGACTCTCAATAGCAGCAAGACTAAAGTTACAGAGTCATTTTCTTAAATCTGGGTAAGATTTGCCAGGTTGTAACTGGATCGGGCAGTTGTCCATAGCAAATCGGTATTATGTGGTAAAGGCACAGAGATCACACTGGTGAACAAAAAGAAAATGATACAAATTCACTCAAATTGTGGAGTGGGGACCTGTAAAATGATCTGTAAACACAGGCACATATACTAACACAGACTAAATGTGTGTTTCTTTGTTGCCAAATAAGAAAAATAAATGTTTCTGTCTCGACAAATGAACTTAAAATGTTAAGTAAAATTTATTATGGGATTCTGGCAAGTATTTTTATGACCATGACTTTCTGGGATGATTTTTTGTTGTTGTTGTTTTTGAGACAGGGTCTCATTCTGATGCCCAGGCCGGAGTGCAAAGGTACGATCTCGGCTCACTGCCAACTTCTGCCCTCTGGGTTCAAGTGATTCTTGTGCCTCAGCCTCCTGAGTAGCTGGGATTACAGGCACGCTCTACCATGCCTGGCTAATTTTTGTAGTTTTAGTACAGAAATGTTGGCCAGGCTAGTCTGGAACTCCTGACCTCGAGTGATCTGCCCGTCTCAGCCTCCCAAAGTGCTGGGATTACAGGTGTGAGCCACCACGCCTGGCCTCTGGGATGATTTAGTATATATCGTAAGTGCCTAATGGCATCGCTATAAGTACACGTGAAATGATTCCTCGCTGAAGAAGGTGGGTATTGAAAAGCAGAAATGCAAGGAACAGTGCAGAGGCGTGGAGATGATGGGCTTGACAATGTCTCTTGGAGACTGCTTTAGTTTGCAAAGGCTTCTCATGTTTGTGCTCTGGTCCTTACAACAAGGGAGCCAGCTTCCGCCCGGGGGGGCAGCTGAGATGAGCGAGCTCAGGTGACCTGCCCAAGGCTGGTGCTCACTTAAAAAACAACAACAACAACAACAAAAAAACACTCTCTTGCTCCCAACACTGAATACCGATGAATTTATTATTTCCTATGTTCTTCATCTCTTCTGCATAGTGTTATTACTACTACTGGCACTCATATATTAAGTGCTTTATAATGAATTCTTGGAAAATGGATTTAACAGAACATGATGACTGGAGCTTGCATGATATGTGATTAATGTCTCTGCATAATCAGGACTTGCAAAATAGATATAACTATCTCCACAAAGAAAGAAACTGAGGGTCAGAGATGTGCTTTGCCCAGTGTCTCATAGCAAATAGCAGAGCTAGAATTCTGAGCCTATTAGCTTTCAATCCCCAGTTCCTGCTTTCTCCACTGTGCATGGTGTTTTGGTGTATGCTGAGCCATTAAGCAGACACCCACTATATATGCTATGCAGCTCCATTTTTAGGTGTCAAACCCAACATGAGCTGCTGCATTCAAAGCCTACTCAAGTGGCTCATGCCTATAATCCCAGCACTTTGGGAAGCCGAGGCAGAAGGACTGCTTGAGGCCAAGAGTTCAAGACCAACCTGGCAACATAGAGGGACCCTATCTCCACAAAAAAAACAAATAAAGCCTAGTCTCTCATATACACTCAGCTACTCCAGAGATCTGTGAAGTATCTGGATCAGAGATCCATGCTGAGGGGACATGACAAACAGGTGGGCTTATTTCAAACTCCATAAATAGCTATAGTTCTTGTGAAGAAGTGCATTCTCACAGAGTCAAGGATCACCCTTTGTAAGCAGTTACCAGTGTGCACTGAGCTCCCATAATACTAGCTCTAATTTCATAGTAAATAAACAGTTGGAGGTCCAAATCCCTACTTTTCAATGGGAATATGGTGCAAAGGATAAGACCTCTTTGAAATAAATTTGAGAAGTGGTAGAGTCTAGAGGTAGAAGTAATACCTGGAGGAAAATGAAAAATTTTAGAACCAGTTTTCTGCAGCACAAATTGCCATAAACAATGTATTTGCTGTAACTGTCCTTGGTTTCTAAATGCATAGTACAGTGATTCTTTCATAAAATGGACGGCAATGAAGGCAAATGGAAATGAAGGTGCTGCTCAAACAGATGTGACTGGCTGGGAGTCCACTGGTGTCAGGTAACTTACATCGCTTATTTAATCCAGCCAAACAGCCCTGAAAAGTATTAGGTTGGTGCAAACGTAATTGCGGTTTCTGCCATTGAAAGTAATGGCAGCTGGGCATGGTGGCTCACGCCTGTATCTCAGCGCTTTGGGAGGCCGAAGTGGGCAGATCACGAGGTCAGGAGTTCGAGACCAGCCTGGCCAACATGGTGAAACCCTGCCTCTACTAAAAATACAAAAATTAGCTGGGCATGGTGGTGCATGCCTGTAATCCCAGCTACTTGGGAGGCTGAGGCAGAAGAATCGCTTGAACCCAAGAGGCAGAGGTTGCAGTGAGCCGAAATGGCACCACTGCACTCCAGCCTGGGTGACAGAGCAAGACTCCGTCTCAGAAAAAAAAAAAAAAAAAGGGGAAGTAATGGCAAAACCGCGATTACTTTTGCACCAACCTAGATGTATTCATTAATCTCACACTGCAAATGAAAAAACTGAGGTTCAAAGGGGTTAAATAACTTAGCCAAGATGACACACCTAGAAAGTGGCAGAGACTAGATTTCAAGCTAAGTATGCCTGACCCCAAAATTATATGCCTTTTCTTTAAAGGCTGCTTCCCTTACATACCTCAACAACCAGACATCTGGGCAGTCACCCTACACTGCAGCCCACGAGACTGTTTCTTTTTTTTTTGAGATGGAGTCTCACTCTGTGACCCAGGCAGGAGTGCAGTGGTGTGATCTCGGCTCACTGCAACCTCCACCTCCCGGGTTCAAGTGATTCTTGTGCCTCAGCCTCCCAAGTAGCTGGGATTACAGATGTGTACTACCACGCCCGGCTAATTTTTGTATTTTTAGTAGAGATGGAGTTTCACCATGTCGGCCAGGCTGGTCTTGAACTCCTGACCTCAGGTGATCCGCCCACCTCGGCCTCCCAGAGTGCTGGGATTACAGGCGTGAGCCACCATGCCCAGTTGAGACTTTCTTGATGAGGGCCCAGCAGTGCTCAGGATTGCAGGGAGGCCCAGCTGCTTCCAAAACAGCGACATCCCCTCTCACCTACAGAAATCCAACTAAGGGACAGTGGCCAGGCTTCCAGGTCAATTTCATGAGGTCATAGAAGAGGGACAGAGGGAAAGGACCTGGCAGAGTGGCTCCGCAGAGAAACAACCACAAGGGGCCAACTGCATGAAGAAACATTGAGTTACCTTCAGTTTTTGTTTTTTAGAGTCAGGGTCTTGCTCTGTCACTCAGGATGCAGCAGAGTGGTGCAATCACAGCTCACTGTACCCTGGAACTCCTGGGCTCAAGCGATCTCTCACCTCAGCCTCTTGAGTAGCTGGGACTACAATAGTGCACCACCACACACTGCTAACTTTTTTTTTTTTTTTTTTTTGGAGACAGAGTCTCTGTCACCCAGGCTGGAGTGCAGTGGCGCAATCTCGGCTCACTGCAACCTCTGCCTCCCAGGTTCAAGTGATTCTCCTGCCTCTGCCTCCCAAGTAGCTGCAATTACAGGTGCGTGCCACCATGCCTGGGTAATTTTTGTACTGTTAGTAGAGACAGGGTTTCACCACGTTGGCCAGGCAGGTGTCGAACTCCTGACCTCAGGTGATCCGCTGGGCCCAGCCAACTTCAGTTATAATGTAAAGGTTCCTGTGATCTAGTTATCATCTGCCCCTCTTAGCTGATTTCCAAATGACCTATTAGCAGCCTGTAAACTGCGTACAGCCTGAAGAATCATCTATAAATTACAGCTGAGAAAGAGAAGGCTAGGAGGACAATATAGAGATACTATCTACAGAGAGGCTCTGACCCTTTTAAAATTAATCTTCATTTTCCCCCGGTGAAGGTTTTATCAGAGCTGCCCTGCCAGTAATCAGCAAAGCTGGCAACTGGCATCTGACGTCCTCCTCTTCCTTTGCGCTCCACAAAAGATGAAGGCATGTGATTAAGAAGCCAGGAGACAGAAAATCCACATGAGTGATTTGTCCCAGCACTAATGACATTGGATTAATAACCAGTGGGCTAAAAACATGATGGAGCAGTACCAAGGAAACTCGGTTTGAATGAGGGCCTCTCCCAACCCCATTCAGCTCCAAGCCTCAGCCAGCCTGCCCTGCCATGTGGAAGGGAAGGTGCCAGAGTTGCTCATGGATGCCAGAACCCAAGCTGCCTCCTCCAGCTGATCCGTTTGGTCAGCCCATATGGGCGCAGAATGGCTGGCACCGAGCTGAAAGTATCAGTGTGTGCAGACACGTTTGAACATAATTTGCTAAATGTTTTATTGTTCTGTAGTTAAAAACCTACTTAAAATGTGTGGAGCTATGTCCTATTAGATTAGAACAATATGAAGTCATGTCTTTTCAAGTACCCAGTGTTAAGAATAATTACAATAACATCAAGGCAATCATTTCCTATTAGGGAAGTTTATTCCTGTGATGGGGGATACCCAGGACACCTCTGTTAACTGAGATCATGTTTCCTGCCTCCTATCCATACGTGCATCACTCACACGATCCTTGAGAGTTCCCAAAGAAGCGACCTAAGTCTACCATCATGGAAAGAGGGATCCTATGAGCACTAAATCAGACCTTAGGAATTGCCAGGCACAAGGCTCTCATTTTAATACCAGAAAACAAGCTCAGAGGTTCTACACTTGCCCAGGAACATACGATTGAGAATCCAAGTGATGCTCTGACTCTAGGTCCTACAATGCCCCTTGTTCATTTTGTTCAAATATCTCAGATATTGTATCTTGAAAAATTATGTCATTTGGCGTGAATAATCCAAATATTACGTGAACTTTGGGACCATGATGGATTGAGCCATTTCCATAAGTGTTTTCTGTTTTTGTTTTTAGACACTTACGGCGGCAAGTTTCCATAGGTATTGGGAGTCCAGTGTCGTGAGCTGGTGAGAGGGAGGCATGGGGTCCCACAGCATAGGCGCTCAGGGCATGGCAGAACCCCTCCAGCAGGCCCATGCATGGGGAGGCGGGTGCGCACACAGGGGAGAAGTGTGCACTGGGGATCTGGAATCAGAGGCGCTGGGCTTGCATCTTTGGTTTTGTTCTTTACTAGGCGTGCACTCCTTGGGCAAGTTCCTTAGCTACTCCCACTTTCCTCAGTTGTTAAATGGAGATAAACACCGCCCCTGAGGCTAACTGTGGGGTTGAGTGAGAAGCTGGAAGGGTACCCATTCTTCCTTCTGCCAGCCGCATTCTCAGGCAGCCCTGGGGACCAAGGGGACAGCAGAGATGTTCAATGACACCTGCAGTTACAGGAGCAAGGCCGGGGTTTCCCATTTCCTCCGCCTAGGATACTCTGCCCTCTCTGCTCTACCTTGAGGGGGCTCAGCCAGCCGCACCTCTCTACCTAA
The DNA here is from genome assembly GCF_028878055.3 of Symphalangus syndactylus. Classification (NCBI taxonomy): domain Eukaryota; kingdom Metazoa; phylum Chordata; class Mammalia; order Primates; family Hylobatidae; genus Symphalangus; species Symphalangus syndactylus. The sequence goes on along the minus strand of NC_072424.2, from coordinate 132,704,366 downwards.
TGCTGCCTCCTCTGCCAGGCCTTCCCAGTAGGTAAGGCTGCCCAGTCATGAGCCTCCCTTGGTCATGTCTCCGGGGAGAGCCCTGTTCAGATCCCCATCTTCCCCCTCTTTCCTTGACTGGGAGCTCCTCTGTTATTGATTTAAAAGGTGATGAAAGAGGCCACCACCTTCTCATAGGTCCAGTGGCAGTGAGCGTGCTGACCACACACTCTCCACCTCCCTGGCCACTAGGGAATCAGGATATGCACTTTCTCCAACCTGCTCCCCAGCCCCAGAAACTAAACGGGCTGCCTCTTTTCCCCTCCACCTCCCAACACTCTCCCTTTCTCTCTGGGCCATTCCTACTTGGATGAGAGAATCACCACAAGTAACTAGGAATCAAGACACCTGTGTTCAAAAAGAAAGTCAATGCCCATGCTTCTGTTGAGGTACAAGAAAAAAATCCAAGGAATTTCTGCTAACAGCACACAGAGAACCACACCTGATTGTTTTTGACTATGTATGACCTGACAATTCTGCACTTTGACACCCTGACACACTGGCCTTCAGGGCGGGGGTTGGGAGATAGGACAAGAAGCTGCAAGAGAAAGAGGACAAAAATAGGTTGTTCAAGGCACCAACCACTCTGTCACCTGACAGCAGACTGCCATGTTGACAGGCTAGGAAAGCGAGAATGTAGACTCCCCACAGCCAGGGCCAACATGTGAATTCATCTTGGTAAGATTAGACTCCCGGGCATGGGGCTTAACGGCCATTCAACATTCAATGAAATGGAATAACACTAAATAGCTATCCTGGAAGAGGAAAGTCTACCTGCTCAGCACGTAATCATTTTAGGCCATTTGTACAAGGCAGCTTCATGACACTCATTCCATTGGCAGTACAATCACCTAGACTGCTTGGAGGCCTTCAGACTGCAGGCTGATGCTGAGAACTGATGCATTTTACATGACAGCTGACTTCAGATCCTTCTCCTTCTAGCTTACAGGTGAAAAGGTTTGACTTTAAGTTTCCAAGAACAAATACTGTAAGATTAATGCATGGCAGGTCACATGATGTGCTGCTCTCACTTTAAAATCTGGCATGTTCAAAATTTTTTTAATTTAATTCAATTTAATTTAATTTTATTTAAGATACAGTCTCATTCTGTCACCCAGGCTAGAATGCAGTGGCGCGATCTCAGCTCACTACAACCTCCGCCTCCTGGGTTCAAGTGATTCTCCTGCCTCAGCCTCCTGAGTAGCTGGGACTACAGGCACATACCACCACGCCCAGGTAATTTTTGTATTTTAGTAGAGATAGGGTTTCACCATGTTGACCAGGCTGGTCTCGAACTCCTGACCTCAGGCAATCCTCCTGCGTTGGCCTCCCAAAGTGCTGGGGATGACTCAAAGTGGTGGCATGAGCCACCGCACCCAGCCTCAAACTATCATTTAGTAGGATGTATTCTTCCACCTTGAAGACTAGAGTGAGAACTATCAATATTTTTTTTTTAGAATTGAACCCATCAGATGAAAATTTTTAATAATTTTAAATGTTAACTTTAAAAAACTTTCAATATTTCTTACAGGCATGCCACATTTATGCATAAAGTATGCTCTAGAAACTCAAGGCATTAATTAAATCTTATTTTTAGTGTGCTGGAAGAAGTCAATGTTCGAAGAAATCCTATTGTTAATCTTTTTGTAGGCAAAGAAACCTTTCAAAAAGTGAACAATCACCCATTTAAAAAAATCTTCGATTTTCATATATCCAGTTTGCCGAAACAAACTCAATCTGGTGTCCTCAGCTGTCTCCACAACTGAATTGGAGAGACTATATGGCCGCCCATTTGAGCAGATGCTATTTTTTTTTTTTTTTAATAGTGAAGAAACTCATTTGCAAACTGAATTAGTGGCAGAGAATTGACATGACTTAGTCAAGGAAATGACAAGCCACTCACTTTTCTGGGATGCCAGAAAACGCAGCCCAAGGGACAAGTGGAATATCTAGGACAGGAACACCTACCCACAGCCCTGGGTGGTGCAAGGTTAGGAGGGGACAAACGGCCAGAAACAGTTCTTGCAGGGACCATGCCCAGCTGCCCTCGATGGGAGGACTCAGCTATGCCTTCACTAGATCTTTACTTGTATGCATATACTTACAGAAACCAGGGCTTCATGTCTGTAAAGTGGGCACAAGGTAGCAAATACAATAATTAGGGTTATTTTTACGCTTAAAACCACAGAGCAAGGACGACTCAGCTAAGGTTCCTGCTATCTCTAACATACCTAACAATCATGTTAGTGAAAGACTATACTTGAATTGCATGTCTCTCTATTTTTTCTTTAGTGGAATTAATAGTTTTTAGAAAGGCACAGTGTTGGCCAGGCGCGGTAGCTCACGCCTGTAATCCCAGCACTTTGGGAAGCCAAGGTGGGTGGATCACCTGAGGTCAGGAGTTCAAGACCAGCCTGACCAAATGGCGAAACCCCGTCTCTACTAAAAATACAAAATTAGCCAGGTGTGGTGACGCATGCCTGTAATCCCAGCGACTCAGGAGGCTGAGGCAGGACAATCGCCTGAATGGAGGCAGGTGGAGGTTGCAGTGAGCCGAGATCACACCATTGCACTCCAGCCTGGGCAACAAGAGTGAAACTCTGTCTGGAAAAAAAAAAAAAAGAAAGGAACAGTATCTTATTTTAACAAGCTCACTGAGAACTCCAAACATGATCCAAATTAATGAACCACTAATAGATACTCTTTTTCTACAAACAGCAGATTCACGAACAGTTGTCTTGGGCAGATCCAAAAGGAAAGAATAGAACGAGACATGATTTTTTTAAAAAAATGAGTGGCTTTCCATAATCATATTCCTCAGAGGCCTCGGCCAGGATTTGGGGCAAGAAAATCGAGGCCCGGGTGCAGTGGCTCATGGCTGTCATCCCAACCCTTTGGGAAGCCGAGGTGGGCAGATCACCTGATGTCAGGAGTTTGAGACCACCCTGTCCAACATGGTGAAACCCAGTCTCTACTAAAAATACAAAAAAATTAGCTGGATGTGGTGGCGGGCGCCTGTAATTCCAGCTACTCAGAAGGCTGAGGAAGGAGAATTGCTTGAACCCAGGAGGTGGAGGTTGCAGTGAGCCAAGACTGTACCATTATACTCCAGCCTGGGCAATAAGAGCAAAAATCCGTTTCAAAAAGAAAATCTCTTCCTTTGAAGTGTTTGAGAGCTGAGGTATGCTGAATCTGCAACCCACAGAGAATTCCCTTGCATGCTCAGAGGTGAAGAGCATGCAACATCTGCAAACACACCTCATACACAACACCCCCGGCAGGGTGTGTGCACTCCATCACTGTCCAGGCCTGTACCTCTTCACAGAAGCCCTTGACATTTTCGAGGGACACATCTCAGAAATTAGCAAATCCCCAAATTACAAATCCCATCATAGTATGTAATACCCCCCTCTTAAAATAGGTATGCAGTGATGATTAAAAAAGGCTGTGGTGGCCAGGCGCGGTGGATCACGCCTGTAATCCCAGCCCTTTGGGAGGCCGAGGCGGGTGGATCACTTGAGGTCAGGAGCTCGAGACCAGCCTGGCCAACAAGGTGAAACCCCATCTCTACTAAAAATACAAAAGTTAGTTGGGCATGGTGGTGGCACGCCTGTAATCCCAGCTACTCAGGAGGCTGAGGCAGGAGAGTCACTTGAGCCCGGCAGGCAGAGGTTGCAGTGAGCTGAGATCGCGCCACTGCACTCCAGCCTGGCGACAGAGCGAGACTTCATCTCAAAAAAAAAAAAAAAAAAAAAGGCTGCGTGGGGTGTGGATGGCAGCAATCAACAAGGCTGATTCACCCACCTGAGTGACACATGGCCACCCACCCACCTTGCAGTTAATGCTGTTCACATTTGTGCCTTAGCAAAATTAGAGTATTATGTTATGTGTTGGTTTGTAATAGCTGAAGCCATAAATGTTAGTGCCAGGAATGCCAAGGTGCTCAGGCATTAGTTTGCAATTAGTTTCCTATTTTTCAAGCTAAGAGTCCAACGTGTAAAACATGAGTAGCCAGCAGCTTGGGTGGAAGCTGAGTTGGCCCAGTCCCTTAGAGGGCCCTATATGTTCCTGCGTCACAGCCTCTGCGATACGGGTTGAAAGCCACTCATCTAATATATAACGTATAATTGTTTGGAAAGGTTCGTTCCGAAATGATTTTAAGCACTACCGATGAATCTGTTCAATCAGGGAGCAATACAGATGCAACATGCCCCTGGATCCACACAAGAAATCCCAGAGATTCCCTAGGATGACACTCTCTTCTTGTGAACTATGGGACATTTTCTTGATTGAAGTGTAATGCCCTTCAGGACTGCTTGTTGCTTTTTGGAGCCAGATCCCTGTCAACATCAGGCACCACATTCTGGGAGACTGAAATGTTTCCCTGGGCATGAAATTGTAATGTGTATTGTAGGACAGCTCGATCCACTTTACAAATAATAAGTCAAGATGAAATGACCGCCTCCATTCAGTGTCAGGTGTTGTAAAAATGTCAAAAACAAAAGTTGGCTCTTTCTCTCCCTTCATCATATATACACTGAGAAATGGCCCACAAAAAAATTTTAAGTTGTAAGTACAGTTATCATTTGTATGCAAGTGCTAAACAAACTGTATAGTAAATAGACTCCTTTGTGTGCCAGTGGAAAGGCTGACCCTTTACCCGGCACTCCAACCACCACAAGGGACTGCAAAACTGGGTGACACTGGATTGCAAGGAAGGACAGGGTTTGGCCGGGCATGGTGGCTCATGCTTGTAATCCGAGCACTTTGGGAGGCTGAAGTGAGCGGATCACTTGAGGTCAAGAGATCGAGACCATCCTGGCTAACATGGTGAAACCCCGTCTCTACTAAAAATACAAAAAATTAGCCGGGCGCGGTGGCGGGCGCCTGTGGTCCCAGCTACTCGGGAGGCTGAGGCAGGAGAATGGCATGAACCCCGGAGGCAGAGCTTGCAGTGAGCTGAGATAGTGCCACTGCAGTCTGGCCTGGGCAAAAGAGCGAGACTCCGTTTCAAAAAAAAAAAAAAAATTAGCTGGGCATGGTAGTGCACATCTGTAATCCCAGCTACTCGAGAGGCTGAGGCAGGAGAATCGCTTGAATCCGGGAGGCGGAGGTTGCAGTGAGCTGAGATCGTGCCATTGCACTCCAGTCTGGGCAACAAAGTGAGACCCCGTCTCAAGGGGGAAAAAAAAAGGGACAGGGTTAGGTGTTCTTCCCTTAAGTGGCTGGCTCAGCTGGGAGACAGAGGACTAAGAAAATATTCCAACAGGTCCCAGGACAACTTCAGCACAGCCCTGACTGCAAACTGTTTATAAGAAAGTATTACACAACCAGAAAATCATGGCCATTTTCTTTCTTGTGATGTTTCCTTAACAGAGAACTATTTATCCCCCAACAAGGGGCTCCATCCTAGTGTGGCTATAGCTGTTTGTGGTCTTCTCATTGCAGGTCAGATGGGAGGAACCGTCTGCAAGGGGGTAAGATGAACTCAACCCGGCAAAGGGCTCCTTTGCATCCATGACCCACAGTTGGGTTTGAGCTGTCAGCAAAGCTCATGTGGGGAAATCATCTCGAAAGGGCCTCATGGCCAAAACCTTTGTCAAAATTTTTGGCTAGAATTTTTTCCCCTTCTGTAGCTCATTCTTTGGAACACCTCCCAGGATGCTCAGTAGGTACTGCTTTGGAGAAGGTGGACATAGCAGGAGCTGGACTTTGGCAGACACAACACAGGGCAACAAGGGTACACAAAGCGATGAGACAAGAAAGAGGAAGCCCACTGCTAGGAGTCACAGAATAAAACGAGGAAGGCCCAGGGAACCGGAAGTGGGCATTCGTGTGCCACAATTTCATCTGCATTATTTATCTATTTATTTATTTATTGAGACAGAATCTCAATCTGTCACCCAGCCTGGAGTGCAGTGGCACAGTCTCGGCTCACTGCAACCTCCACCTCCCGGGTTCAAGGGATTCTCCCGCCTCAGCCTCCCACGTAGCTGGGACTACAGTAGCACACCACCACACCTGGCTAATTTTTGTATTTTTAGTAGAGACAGGGTTTCACTATGTTGGCCAGGCTGGTCTCGAACTCCTGACCTTGGGTGATCTGCCTGCCTTGGCCTCCCGAAGTGCCGGGATTACAGGCATGAGCTACCATGCCAGGTGTTATTTATTTTTTGAGACAGTCTCACTCTGTCGCTGAGGCTGGAGCGCAGGGGCATGATCTCAGCTCATTGCAGCCTCCACCTCCCGGGTTCAAGGATTCTCCTGCCTCAGCTTCCCAAGTAGCTGGGATTACAGGCACGCACCACCACATCTGGCTAATTTTTGTATTTTTCTGTAGAGATGGGGTTTCACTATGTTGGCCAGGCTGGTCTCAAACTCCTGGCCTCAGGTGATCCACCCGCCTCGGCCTCTCAAAGTGCTGGGATGACAGGCATGAGCGACCGCGCCCAGCCTCGTCTGCATTATTCTTAACATCATGTGTAGCATGCTTCAGGAGTCTCAAAACTGCTGGCAATAAGTTCTTGAGTGGAACCAAGGGATTCATATAAATATTATGTCTATTCATTTATTTATTACTTAAGAAAAGGAAATTAAATTCGAGGTATAATTTAGATGGGGCAGTATGTTAGCGTTTGTCTTTTAAAAATTTATATCAAATCCTCAATTACATTTCAAAGTAATCATTTAAAGATTATCTCAGTGGATTTATTTTTGGTTTATTTTGTGACTCAGGCCTCTAATGTCTCTGGCATTTCTCAAACTGCCTAGGCAATTTTTAGAGCAAACTAACAATAAAAACATGGTGGTGAATGTTAACTCTGAAAAGACAGACTCATTTCTCATTTTGTACTTTCAAAAAGATTTTCACTACAACTATTTTTTTTCACTACAACTTTTTTTTTTTTTTTTTAAATCCAGGACATGTTCTCATCTGGTCACTACAACCACTTAAATGGCTCTCTCAGTGGAGCTAAATTTTACTTTTGCTTTGTTACATGTAAAAATGAGACTGTTAACCCACTCTTAATAATATACATGTTTTGGGTTGTTTTTCTAGTAATGAGGTGGGCTTTTACTGAGCCATCTCTATCTCTTTAGAAAAGTCCTCTTTGGGTTCAAGATATTTTTTCCCTTGCAAAGAAAGCAACACATCTCTTATGTAAAATAAAATCCACAATCCTCATTTTCTAGCACTAAATTCTAAGCCACCCACCCTCAACTTCCACATGCATCTGCAGGGTAATGCCAGACCATCTGAGAGGGGTGTCTCGAGTCATTCGCCAAGCTTAGTTGCAATGATAAAGTCTGAACCTGCAAATAATTTGTTTCAAATAATAAATCAGAAGGGCTCAAGGTTATTCCTGTAATAGTCATTCTTATTTATATTTAATGTTTTCTTGGGAGGGAAAAAAAGAGGTGGAGTTTAGGGGAGAGTTGTGTATACAAATGCAACTCTCCTCTAAAGAGTTCATGATATGAATTTCGTATGTATTTCAGTCAAAAAAAGTTCTGAATGAACCTCGGCTCTAATCAGCGGTACTGTATTGCCAGGGGCAAGGCTGACATTAGAGCTCAGATTTCTTTTAGGAAAACTGTAGAGAACATTAAAAGGTCCTTGCATATGGCCAATGTAAGGAAACTAGGGGGTATGGTTGCCAAATGTAGCAAGTTAAAAATATGAGAAGTAATTTTCAGCATACATGTATTCCAAATATTGTGTGGGATATGCTTATACTAAAAATTACCTGTTGTATATCTGCAGTTTAAACTTAACTGGGTATCCTGCATATTATCTAGCACCCTACCAGGGAGTCGAGGACCGGATACCTCAAGGACACTGAACTAGCATAATAGGTTGTGTTCATTTCTACAGCAAGATGGGGGTGCTCCAGAACTGAAGACGGTTTTCAGAAGTTTATCCTTTACCATTTACCCCTGACTGTAAAAATATGCCCTTTACATGTTCTCTCCTTTTTTCCACCAGATAATAATCGTGAGCTTACGATACACATGCCCGGGACTGTCCTAGAAGCTGGAAACAAAAGGTGAATAAAGCCCCACCTCTGACCTCTGGAGTGGACACACTGGTGGACAGACAGAGTGACACCAAGTGAGCAGAACCACGCTGTAAGAAAAAACTGATTCGGGGAAAAGAAGGGATGGGGGCATGGGATGGGTCTGATTTGAGGTAGGATGCTCTTTAGGGCTTTCTCTAAGAGAAAACGTGCAAGCGCTTGAGGAGTGTGAAAAAGTGAGAGGAGAGGAGAGAGAAGGGAGGAGAAGAAGAGGAAGAAGGAGAAGTGGTGGCTGACCTGTGCAAAGTGAAACACTCTGGAGCCATCTAGTATCGAAAACCAAGGGCCTTCAGGCCAATGCCATAACGCATAAAATAAGCATCCTAGGCAGTGGAGATGGGTGTCTCCATTTAGGAAAGAAAGCCTGGCCTAGGGTGTAGTTTTGGAAAGTCAGCAGTTAACACTGCTTTCAAATTGTGTTAAGAAGGTAAACCTGTGACCTGGAAAAATACTCCCTGATTTCCTACAAGCATTCCCATTTTGGGTGGGAAGGAATGTGTGTACAATGACTAGTCCAACATGTCCCCATCAGAGTAATCAGCGGATCCCTGTCTCTCCCTGAGAATATGTCAGAAACAAAGTTCCCATGGCTCTTAAATCCCTTCCCCTGTTCAAAAGGACAAGGACAAATACCTGACCGTAGGTTGTGGTCACAGCAGCACTGATAAGTACCAGGAAGGCTGCCATTATTTATCAGTTATAGTTAATGACACTGCACTTCTGGCTTGTACCGAAGTTCTAAGGAAGGACTTTGGTATTTACAATAATTGGCTGGGCACAGTGGCTCATGCTTGTAATCCCAGCACTCTGGGAGGCTGAGGCGGGCGGATCACCTGAGGCCAGGAGCTCCAGACCAGCCAGGCCAACATGGTGGAACCCAGTTTCCACTAAAAATACAAAAAAAAAAAAAAAAAAAATAGCTGGGCATGGAGGCGGGTGCCTGTAGTCCCAGCTACTCGGGAAGTTGAGGCACGAGAACTGCTTGAATCCAGGAGGCAGAGGTTGCTGTGAGCCGAGAACAAGCCGCTGTACTCCAGCCTGGGTAACAGAGCAAGACTCTGTCACAAACAAACAATCAATCGATATTTAAAACAATAAACAAATCCTTAAAAACTTAAAAAATATTAAAATGTCTATCCTTATCACCTTATCTGAAAAGAAAAACATTTTAAAAGCTTTAAGGAAAAAATACAGCTCACTTTAACCTATAAAAATGTGCTCTGGGCTGGGTGTGGTGGCTCACGCCTATAATCCCAGTACTCTGGGAGGCTGAGGCAGGCAGATCACAAGGTCAGGAGATCTAGACCATTCTCAACATGGTGAAACCCCGTCTCTACTAAAACACAAAAAATTAGCTGGGCATGGTGGTGCACGCCTGTAGTCCCAGCTACTCAGGAGGTTGAGGCAGGGGAATCTCTTGAGCCCAGGAGGAGGAGGTTGCAGTGAGCCGAGATCGCGCCACTGCACTCCAGCTTGGTAACAGGGCAAGACCTTGTCTCAAAACAAACAAACAAACAAAAAACCCTGCTCTGCTCTCTGGCACCCAGGAATGTGAGCATGCAAATTAGGCCTATGGTCTCCTTGTGCTGCCTCTCTTCCTGGGGCCTCTCATTTCAATCGAGTTCCTCCCTGAAGGATTAGAATGGGTCTCATGGAAGAAACTAGGTTGAAATTGATACCTTCATCATACAAGATAACCCAAACTTTCCAGTTCAAATCATACCCCTAACAAGGAGACAATCTCAAATAGCACAGCTTTTATACCACCAATGCAGAAGGAGCATGTGATGATTTCAGTACCCACACTACACGAACATATAAATGACAGAATGAGGACCACATAACCTCAGCTCCAAAGGGGCCTAGGTGTCTTCAGATTGACGTCTCCTCAGATACCTCAGTTGTCTCTCTAACTTCCCTGAAGGTGACCTTTGTCCAGGGGGTGTCTCCAGGGTCAGGGTCTCTCTCCCAAGGCCTCTATTTTTTTTTTTTTTTTTGAGACGGAGTCTCACTCTGTTGCCCAGGCTGGAATGCAGTGGTGCCATCTCAGCTCACTGCAATCTCCGCCTCCCAGGTTCAAGCGATTCTCCTGCCTCAGCCTCCTGAGTAGCTGGGACTGTAGGCATGAGCCACCACACTCGGCTAATTTTTGTATTTTTAGAAGAGACAGGGTTTCACCATGTTGACCAGGCTGGTCTCGAATCCTGAGCTCAAATGATCCATCCGCCTCAGCCTCCCAACGTGCTGGAATTACAGAAATGAGCCACCACGCCCAGTCCAAAGCCTCCATTTTCTTTTCAGACAGCGCCAAAGGCTAAGAAGCTCAAACCTATGCCCTCTGGTGTTACCAAAGATACATCCAATCCCTCAGGTGCACGTCGCTTATTTCAAGCCAGTGGCCTTAAAATCCCTCAAATGCGAAAAAGAGTATTGTCTAAGTTGGCACCAGAGTTGGGGAGTTTTAAAAGGTTTAGAAGCCTGGCTGCCAATACCTACAGCAGTTATGGAAGCAACGGAAACAGGCCCTTGAGTGCTACATAATTGGTTTTTAAAAAGTGCTTGTCGGGGTGGAGCCAAGATGGCCCAATAGGAACAGCTCCGGTCTCCAGCTCCCAGCCCCAGCGACACAGAAGACGGGTGATTTCTGCATTTCTGCTTGAGGTACCGGTTTCATCTCACTAGGGAGTGCCTAACAGTGGGTACAGGACAGTCGGTGAAGCGCACTGTGCGCGAGCCGAAGCAGGGCGAGGCATTGCCTCACTCGGGAAGCGCAAGGGGTCAGGGAGTTCCCTTTCCTAGTCAAAGAAAGGGGAAACAGACGGCACCTGGAATCCTAATACTGCGCTTTTCCAACGGGCCTGGAAAACGGCACACCAGGAGATTGTGTCCCGCACCTGGCTCGGAGGGTCCTATGCCCACGGAGTCTCGCTGATTGCTAGCACAGCAGTCTGAGATCACGCTGCAAGGCGGCAACGAGGCTGGGGGAGGGGCGCCCGCTATTGCCCAGGCTTGCTTAGGTAAACAAAGCAGCCAGGAAGCTCGAACTGGGTGGAGCCCACCACAGCTCAAGGAGGCCTGCCTGCCTCTGTAGGCTCCACCTCTGGGGGCAGGGCACAGACAACCAAAAACTCAGCGAGAACCTCCACAGCCTTAAATGTCCCTGTCTGACTGACAGCTTTGAAGAGAGTAGTGGTTCTCCCAGCACGCAGCTGGAGATCTGAGAACGGACAGACTGCCTCCTAAAGTGGGTCCCTCACCCCTGAGCAGCCTAACTGGGAGGCACCCCCCCAAGTAGGGACAGTCTGACACCTCATTCAACCGGGTGCTCCTCTGAGACAAAACTTTCAGAGGAACTATCAGACAGCTGAATTTGTGGTCTCACGAAAATCCGCTGTTCTGCAGCCACCACTGCTGACACCCAGCCAAACAGGGTCTGGAGTGGACCTCTAGTAAACTCCAACAGACCTGCAGCTGAGGGTCCTGTCTGGTAGAAGGAAAACTAGCAAACAGAAAGGACATCCACACCAAAAACCCATCTGTACATCACCATAATCAAAGACAAAAAGTAGATAAAACCACAAAGATGGGGAAAAAACAGAGCAAAAAAACTGGAAACTCTAAAAAACAGAGCACCTCTCCTCCTCCAAAGGAACGCAGTTCCTCACCAGCAATGGAACAAAGCTGGATGGAGGATGACTTTGATGAGTTGACAGAAGAAGGCTTCAGACGATCAAACTACTCTGAGCTACGAGAGGAAATTCAAAACAATAGCAAGGAAGTTAAAAACTTTGAAAAAAAATTAGAAGAATGGATAACTAGAATAACCAATGGAGAGAAGGGCTTAAAGGAGCTGATGGAGCTGAAAGCCAAGTTTCGAGAACTACACGAAGATTGCAGAAGCCTCAGTAGCAGATGCGATCAACTGGAAGAAAGGGTATCGCTGATGGAAGATGAAATGAATGGAATGAAGAGAGAAGGGAAGTTTAGAGAAAAAAGAATAAAAAGAAATGAACAAAGCCTCCAAGAAATTTGGGACTATGTGAAAAGACCAAACCTACGTCTGATTGGTGTACCTGAAAATGATGGGGAGAATGGAACCAAGTTGGAAAACACTCTGCAAGATATTATCCAGGAGAACTTCCCCAATCTAGCAAGGCAGGCCAGCATTCAGATTCAGGAAATACAGAGAACGCCACAAAGATACTCCTCGAGAAGGGCAACTCCAAGACACATAATTGTCAGATTCACCAAAGTTGAAATGAAGGAAAAAATGTTAAGGGCAGCCAGAGAGAAGGGTCGGGTTACCCACAAAGGGAAGCCCATCAGACTAACAGCTGATCTCTCAGCAGAAACTCTACAAGCCAGAAGAGAGTGGGGGCCGATATTCAACATTCTTAAAGAAAAGAATTTTCAACCCAGAATTTCCTATCCCACCAAACTAAGCTTCATAAGTGAAGGAGAAATAAAATACTTTACAGAGAAGCAAACGCTGAGTGATTTTGTCACCACCAGGCCTGCCCTAAAAGAGCTCCTGAAGGAAGCACTAAACATGGAAAGGAACAACCGGTACCAGCCCCTGCAAAAACATGCCAAATTGTAAAGACCATCGAGGCTAGGAAGAAACTATAGCAACTAACGAGCAAAATAACCAACTAACATCATAATGACAGGATCAGATTCACACATAACAATATTAATGTTAAATGTAAATGGGCTAAATGCTCCAATCAAAAGACACAGACTGGCAAACTGGATAAGGAGTCAGGACCCATCAGTGTGCTGTATTCAGGAAACCCATCTCATGTACAGAGACACACATAGACTCAAAATAAAGGGATGGAGGAAGATCTATCAAGCAACTGGAAAACAAAAAGGCAGGGGTTGCAATCCTAGTCTCTGATAAAATAGACTTTAAACCAACAAAGATCAAAAGAGACAAAGAAGGCCATTACATAATGGTAAAGGGATCAATTCAACAAGAAGAGCTAACTATCCTAAATATGTATGCACCCAACACAGGAGCACCCAGATTCATAAAGCAAGTCCTCAGTGACCTACAAAGGGACTTAAACTCCCACACAATAATAATGGGATATTTTAACACCCCACTGCCAGCATTAGACAGATCAACGAGACAGAAAGTTAACAAGGATATCCAGGAATTGAACTCAGCTCTACATAAAGTGGACCTAATAGACATCTACAGAACTCTCCACCCCAAGTCAACAGAATATACATTTTTTTCAGCACCACACCACACCTATTCCAAAATTGACCACATAGTTGAAAGTAAAGCTCTCCTCAGCAAATGTAAAAGAACAGAAATTATAACAAACTGTCTCTCAGGCCACAGTGCAATCAAACTAGAACTCAGGATTAAGAAACTCACTCAAAACCGCTCAACTACATGGAAACTGAACAACCTGCTCCTGAATGACTATTGGGTACATAATGAAATGAAGGCAGAAATAAAGATGTTCTTTGAAACCATCGAGAACAAAGACACAACATACCAGAATCTCTGGGACACATTCAAAGCAGTGTGTAGAGGGAAATTTATAGCACTAAATGCCCACAACAGAAAGCAGGAAAGATCCAAAATTGACACCCTAACATCACAATTAAAAGAACTAGAAAAGCAAGAGCAAACACATTCAAAAGCTAGCAGAAGGCTAGAAATAACTAAAATCAGAGCAGAACTGAAGGAAATAGAGACACAAAAAACCCTTCAAAAAATTAATGAATCCAGGAGCTGGTTTTTTGAAAAGATCAACAAAATTGATGGACCGCTAGCAAGACTAATAAAGAAGAAAAGAGAGAAGAATCAAATAGATGCAATAAAAAACGAAAAAGGGGATATCACCACCGATCCCACAGAAATACAATCTACCATCAGAGAATACTACAAACACCTCTATGCAAATAAACTAGAAAATCTAGAAGAAATGGATAAATTCCTCGACAAATACACCCTCCCAAGACTAAATCAGGAAGAAGTTGAATCTCTGAATAGACCAATAACAGGTTCTGAAATTGTGGCAATAATCAATAGCTTACCAACCAAAAAGAGTCCAGGACCTGATGGATTCACAGCCGAATTCTACCAGAGGTACAAGGAGGAACTGGTACCATTCCTTCTGAAACTATTCCAATCAATAGAAAAAGAGGGAATTCTCCCTAACACATTTTATGAAGCCAGCATCGTCCTGATACCAAAACCTGGCAGAGACATAACCAAAAAAGAGAATTTCAGACCAATATCCTTGATGAACATTGATGCAAAAATCCTCAATAAAATACTGGCAAACCGAATCCAGCAGCACATCAAAAAGCTTATCCACCATGATCAAGTGGGCTTCATCCCTGGGATGCAAGGCTGGTTCAACATACGCAAATCAATAAATGTAATCCAGCATATAAACAGAACCAAAGACAAAAACCACATGATTATCTCAATAGATGCAGAAAAGGCCTTTGACAAAATTCAACAACCCTTCATGCTAAAAACTCTCAATAAATTAAGTATTGATGGGACATATCTCAAAATAATAAGAGCTATCTACAACAAACCCACAGCCAATATCATACTGAATGGGCAAAAACTGGAAGCATTCCCTCTGAAAACTGGCACAAGACAGGGATGCCCTCTCTCACCGCTCCTATTCAACATAGTCCTGGAAGTTCTGGCCAGAGCAATCAGGCAGGAGAAGGAAATAAAGGGTATTCAATTAGGAAAAGAGGAAGTCAAATTGTCCCTGTTTGCAGATGACATGATTGTATATCTAGAAAACCCCATTGTCTCAGCCCAAAATCTCCTTAAGCTGATTAGCAACTTCAGCAAAGTCTCAGGATACAAAATTAATGTACAAAAATCACAAGCATTCTTGTACACCAATAACAGACAAACAGAGAGCCAAATCATGAGTGAACTCCCATTCACAATTGCTTCAAAGAGAATCAAATACCTAGGAATCCAACTTACAAGGGATGTGAAGGACCTCTTCAAGGAGAACTACAAACCACTGCTCAATGAAATAAAAGAGGATACAAACAAATGGAAGAACATTCCATGCTCATGGGTTGGAAGAATCAATATCGTGAAAATGGCCATACTGCCCAAGGTAATTTATAGATTCAATGCCATCCCCATCAAGCTACCAATGACTTTCTTCACAGAATTGGAAAAAACTACTTTAAAGTTCATATGGAACCAAAAAAGAGCCCGCATCGCCAAGTCAATCCTAAGCCAAAAGAACAAAGCTGGAGGCATCATGCTACCTGACTTTAAACTATACTACAAGGCTACAGTAACCAAAACAGCATGGTACTGGTACCACAACAGAGACATAGATCAATGGAACAGAACAGAGCCCTCAGAAATGATGCTGCATATCTACAACTATCTGATCTTTGACAAACCTGACAAAAACAAGAAATGGGGAAAGGATTCCCTATTTAATAAATGGTGCTGGGAAAACTGGCTAGCCATATGTAGAAAGCTGAAACTGGATCCCTTCCTTACACCTTATACAAAAATTAATTCAAGATGGATTAAAGACTTATATGTTAGACCTAAAACCATTAAAATCCTACAAGAAAACCTAGGCAATACCATTCAGGACATAGGCGTGGGCAAGGACTTCATGTCTAAAACACCAAAGGCAATGGCAACAAAAGCCAAAATCGACAAATGGGATCTCATTAAACTAAAGAGCTTCTGCACAGCAAAAGAAACTATCATCAGAGTGAACAAGCAACCTACAGAATGGGAGAAAATTTTTGCAACCTACTCATCTGACAAAGGGCTAATATCCAGAATCTACAATGAACTCAAACAAATTTACAAGAAAAAAACAAACAACCCCATCAAAAAGTGGGCAGAGGACACGAACAGACACTTCTCAAAAGAAGACATTTATGCAGCCAAAAAACACATGAAGAAATGCTCATCATCACTGGCCATCAGAGAAATGCAAATCAAAACCACAGTGAGATACCATCTCACACCAGTTAGAATGGCCATCATTAAAAAATCAGGAAACAACAGGTGCTGGAGAGGATGTGGAGAAATAGGAACACTTTTACACTGTTGGTGGGACTGTAAACTAGTTCAACCATTGTGGAAGTCAGTGTGGCGATTCCTCAGGGATCTCGAACTAGAAATACCATTTGACCCAGCCATCCCATTACTGGGTATATACCCAAAGGACTATAAATCATGCTGCTATAAAGACACATGCACACGTATGTTTATTGCGGCACTATTCACAATAGCAAAGAGTTGGAACCAACCCAAATGTCCAACAACGATAGACTGGATTAAGAAAATGTGGCACATATACACCATGGAATACTATGCAGCCATAAAAAATGATGAGATCGTGTCCTTTGTAGGGACATGGATGAAACTGGAAAACATCATTCTCAGTAAACTATCACAAGGACAAAAAACCAAACACCGCACGTTCTCACTCATAGGTGGGAATTGAACAATGAGAACTCATGGACACAGGAAGTGGAACATCACACTCCGGGGACTGTTGTGGGGTGGGGGGAGGGGGGAGGGACAGCATTAGGAGATACACCTAATGCTAAATGACGAGTTAATGGGTGCAGGAAATCAACATGGCACATGGATACATATGTAACAAACCTGCACATTGTGCACATGTACCCTAAAACCCTAAAGCATAATAAAAAAAAAAAATAAATAAATAAAAACTAAAAAAAAAAAAAAAAAATCCCTCAAATGCTCTCCAGGGTGAGCATATTAATCCATATATATGGATTATATATATAATTATATATTAATATTATATATATATATATATATGAATGAAATCTCAAAGTATCTATGGCATTCTCCAATGGATATACTCAAGATTTGCCCTTTAGTGTATGGAAACTGGAGCTGATTTTAAAATTTCAGATGTAGTCCGATTTGTGTGGGACAGAGTAATATTGTTAAGATAAGGATTGTTACCCATCTCATCTTCTGCTACAGAGGTCTAAGCCTTCCTTAGGCTTTTGTAGCCATGTTAAACTGTACTGACTCTCCAGCCTCTACCTCTTCCTCATGGGTCACGACTAAATAGCATTTTATCACACACTCAGAACAACTGAGTTTTTTGGACCTAGGTACAGAAGTCATCCAATGTTTTAGTTCTTTCTTCCACCTTCACATCACCTGCAGGCTTAATGAACATGTCTTATATCCATGTCCTCATTCACACTGGTAATAAATAAGTTGAAGAGGGCAGGTCTGAGGTTACAAATCTCTGTCTCCTTTCAGCCCTTTTAAATGGATCTGTGACAATCTCAAGAGTGCACTGAGAATGACAAACCTGCACAAGCGATGGCGCCCCGCCTTTGAAACCCACCTGCCTGCCTCCCCAAGGCAGACCTGCAGCCCCTGGTTCTCAGCTGTCCTCAGCGTCCCTTACTCCCCACCCCCCATTTTGTCTCCATACTCCTTTTTTTCATCCAGCTGGGCTTGTTTCCTTTCCTCTGACCAAGGCTGTGGCTTCTGATCTCTGCTCTACAACTCTTAAGCCATGGCCAGGTAAGGGGGTGTCTCACCTCACTCTCTACCTCATTGAGATTGGGGTCTGAGACCCACCCTTGCAGCCCTCCACCCCAGGTTGACATAGGTCCATTAATTGGTAGTTTGAGTAGCACGGTGGGTATGAGCCTGTGGGGCTGCACTGCCATCCAAGCCCTGTTTCTCCTGCCTTTTCACAAAGAAATGTAGTGCCTTTCTCAAATACCTTACCAAAATCCTGATACAGCATCTACAACACTTTCTCATTCATCATTGAAGTAACCCTCTTTTTCAAAGCTGCAATCATTTTTTTGGCAGGAACTGTTATTAGGGATCCTCTGCCAGTTCCGCTGGGGCAGAGGATCCCTTTTTAACAGCTGAAAAATCATTTAATTAATTCTTTTCAGCACTCTCTGGGAATGATGACAAGTTCACTGGCCTGTAATTCTAGGAAGCTAGCTTTTTCTTTGCTTGAAAATCAAAACATTCGCCCACTTCCAAGCATCAGAATCCTCTCCGGCTTGCCACAGTTCCTGTTTGGCAGCAAGTTTGAGGCCAACCTACATGTTCTGGTTCCCAGGGAAGTCATTTTTCAAGGCAACAGCAACTTTGAGAACAACTAGGGACAATCTCATCATCTTCCCACCTATTTTAGGCTTTAGCTCCTTCTGACATGGAGTTCTGGCTTTGTCATTTATTAACATAATGCCACAGGCACTTGCTTTTACATAAGCTTCATCCTCAAACTAACTTCCAGCCTCCTGATTTGCCTTTACAGTTCTGTACCTCTCTTCCACATTCTTCTTGAATTAGGTAAGAGTCTGCCTCTCCTGTGCTGGTCCTTTCAGATTTGGCCCATCAGAGAGTAGACTATGGGCACAAGAACCTCCTTTCTTTTTCATTAGGATTATATGTCACCTTACACATATTAGCAAGATTATACTGTGAGTTTATTATCCCTCTTGTGTCAGCTTTTGCAATGATTGGAATGTCCACCCATCTGAAACTCATGCTGAAACTTAATCCCCAACATGGCGCCATTGAGAGGTTGGGCCTTTAAGAGGTGATTTGGTCATGAAGGCTCTGCCCTCATGAATGGGCTAATCCATTCATGGATGACTGGATTAATAAGTAATCATGAGAATGGGACTGGTAGTTTTACAAAAGGGGGAAGAGAGACCTGCGCTAGCACACTCAGCCCCCTTGCCCTGTGATGCCCTGGACCACCTTAGGACTCTGCAGGGTCCCCATCAGCAAGAAGGCCCTCACCAGATGCAGCCCCTTGACCCTGGACTTCTCAGCCTCCATAATTGTAGGAAATAAATTCCTTTTATTTATAAATTACTGTTTTAGGTATTCTATTAAAAGCAACAGTAAGCAAACTAAAACAGCTTTCCTCTTCAAAACTCTGTCCACTGAATTCATCTCAGAACCCTTTGAAATCTGTCTTCCAAAAAATGTTCTAGTAACAGCAGCACTTTAGGTATATGTGATCAATGACAGGTATTATGCACAGCCGTATACTTGGTAACACCCACCCATTTGCTTTACACTCACTCTGCCTCTGCCATGGATTCCCATCAGCACGCTGGACAGACAGGCATCATTATCCCATTTTCGAAGAGAGTAGGCCTGTGGCTCAAGGCAACGTATTGTGTAAGTGGCAAAACCAGGCTGAAAGCCCAGCTCTGGGGACTCCAGAACGAATGATGCCTCCTCTACTTTACACTGTCTGGTACTCTTTAAAACAATTTTCTTTTTGCAGTGTTTTATTCTGTATGGCAAACAGAATTATCCTGTATTTTTAAGAATAAAAAATGCTCGGACTTAGAATCATGTGATTTATTTTTTCCATACTTACCTCTATCTTATACTATTTTCTATAGTATGCATTATTTGTATGATTTAAAAAATAGGATCCTAATGAAAAAAATAAATAGGAATATTCTGAGACCCAATTTTATCTATATAAAGGGACAGATAAAGACTTAAAATTTAACAAAAGTTTAAAAAATTACAAAAGGAAAAATTTGCAAAATTGAGAAGCTTCATAAGTGGAATTTTATTATAAAAATGGGAGAGAGATACACTTGCTTATTTTTTAAAGAGGCATCTAGTTGGGTGGACTGGGTGGGTGTGTGGACAGGACTGGCTAAACTTAGGTCTCCGTCTCATACCACGCGGCCACAGGTCCAGGGAGTCTGGGCTGACAACTCTCTTGTGTGCACCCATTTTAAACAAACCCCCAAATAGATGGGGTTTAGAGTTGACAGGCAGGTATGTCCAGGACTGGAGTCTAGCTTCTAAAGTGAACAGGAGCGATGTTCTGTTTACCACTCCTCTGCTATTCAACTCCTTCACGGGAGCAAGTATGACTAATGTATGTGGGCACACAGTTGACATGGGCCCATGTGCTTTAGTAAATTCATTACCTAATTAATGTGAACACGTGGGGAGTTTTTCTAAATATATTCTAACAACATATACTGATTATATGTGCATTGTATAAATCTCATATGTACAAACTGGAAACATGGTTTTAAAGGAATGTGGAAAATTCTCAGGCATGCTGAGACCTGTCCAATGTTAGTTAGTTAAAGGAGAGCATCAGGACTAAGACCTAAACCCTACTCTAAAAAACTTAATCTAAATTGTTTTTAGACTACTGAGTTAATTTAAGTAGCTTAGTTCTAGTCAAGGCAAGTCTCAGTTTGGAAATCAAGTGTTCATGGTATACACTACAAACAGGAACATTTGTCAATTGAACAGTTATATAGATTCATATGTATATTTCATATTTAAAAAAGTTATATAGATCAATGATTTGGCAGCTGGCTGAAATAATTCCATATTTAAAAATCTGCTGGGTGCATCTGTTAGCAGTTTTGAGTTTCTAATGCAGACTAACAATTTGGTGATAGCAAGCTGTCTTCTTATTAATGTTCCAAAAAACATTGTATTTCAAGATTTTTAGAAAGGGAGCCAAGATTTTCTGGGATTTAGTTAAGTGAAGCATCATTATATCTTTTGCCTTTGATAAGTCTCTCATGTCTAGGATTAATAAGCAGTATGTCTTGAAAAGTGTTATCTGACTTTCTAAAAAAGATGAACTGGTACTCATAAATAGGTGGCTGACCTACATTTACTCTTTCCCAGCCTAAAAGATAAAGTCATTTAAAAGATGGAAAACTACCCTCACACTATATTTACGTCATTCCCTTTCTCAAAATTATGGGATTTCCCTTGTCCTTTGCCCTTAGCCAAGTTTGAATCAAAGACTTAGGAAACATTCACCCTCCCAAAGAGGTCTATTTAGTTTCCTTGGCTTGCTTCCCCATCCCTCACAGCCATCTTTTTGTAAAATCACATCCCCCACCATCTTCAAAAGCCTTGAGACTAACCTTCCTGATGAAGCTTTTTAGCTGGATCCCTCTTAGCCACCAGATGGGGCCCAGGGAGTCGCAGACAGTATACCACGCACATGCGGTTTCCATGCCTTCCCGCCTCCTGGATCATTGCACCCGAGCTTTCAAGTGAAGGAGGGCAAGGTCTTTTCCTTAACTTCTCATCCAATACAATGCCTGCCACTCAATTATTTGCTGGCTTAACAAATAAATGAACAAAGCCTACAGCCCAACTGATGACCAACCATGTGCTCATTTTTTAGTTTCAACACTTCCTTTTTCTACACTATATCAAATAATAGTGTAGAACATCTGAAATTCTACACGAATGCATTTTTAATTTGAAAATGAAAAAAAGGAGTAGAAAAAGTCTCTTGTAGTCTGACACATTTTCTACTTCATCTTACAGTTTTTAGTTTATAAATTGTCATGTCTGTGAGAGTACAAGCTTTATGAATGTAGAACTAATGTCATATACAAACTTTATCGACTATAAAACCAGTGTAGTGTCATGCACAGGCAGCCGACAATTATTGAAGGAATGCCTAGAAGGCTGGGCAGGATGTTCTTTACCTTCCTTTGGTGAGAAAGAAAGAAGAGGCAGATAATAAAAGAGAATATGTACATATGCAAAAGGCTATCCTTGGGTGAGAAAGAAGATGCAGATAGTTAAAGAGATTATGTGTATGTACAAAAGGCTATTACTAGAATTACTATCAGAACAAGCAGTGAAAAAGAGGAAATGAGGAACATAAAGTGGACATTAACCTCTTGGGAAGAAAACACGGGAAGTGAAGTATCTTTTTTACATGCTGATCTAGGTAGGTCCCCACGCAGGCCACCATATGACAGCATAGTGGCTTTAGGGAGGACTGGGTGAAGAAACAGTAGTAGGTCAGCGATTATTCGGTCTCTGGGACAGTCAATAGACAGACGTTTACAGCTCCAAGTGCTAAACTGCTACTGTGTGAAGCCAAATATAGGCAGTTTAAAAAACTAATCGTTTTTGCCAGTTTTGCTGATGTTAAAATTGTTGTCTGATACCAACCATGCCAGTACAAAAAGAGCATTAGGTGAATTTTACTTTTTTCTGTATGTTTTTGTCACTTCAGTAGAACTAGAATCTCTACTGAAATATTTTATTTATTTATTTTTTGAGACGGAGTCTCTTTGACCAAGGCTGGAGTGCAGTGGCGTGATCTCGGCTCACTGCAACCTCTGCCCCCCAGGTTCAAGCCATCCTCCTGCCTCAGCCTCCCAAGTAGATGGGATTACAAGTGTGAGCCAACATGCCCGGCTCACTTTCCTGTTTTCAGTAGACAGGGTTTCACCATGTTGGCCAGGCTGGTCTCAAGCCCCTGGCCTCAAGTGATCCACCCTCCTCAGCCTTCCAAAGTGCTGGGATTACAGGCATGAGCCACTGTGCCTGGCCTCATCTACTAAAATACTTTAAGTATACGGTGGGTACCCAAGATCTATTTGCTGAATGAATGAATGGTTTCTCACCAAGTCCTTAATATTTATAATATTCTAGAACTACGTCGGGTTGCCACGGTGGAAGTATTCTTGCATTCTGCTGCCAAAGATGTTCTGCCCTTGTACCCGGATTATAAAAAGCAGGGTTTAGTGCTGACATGCTGGCTATAATTCAAAACCTTATGAGAGTGGTCTCGTCACAGGTGATACTATTGATCAAACATTTATAGAGCATATGCTAGAACTGTCTCCCGAACAAGGTACCCTTTTATCTTCCCATTTTTGCAAGACAGATATTAAGGCTGCCTTGAGTATGAGAAACTGATTCAGGGGGGACAGTAGTCTAAGGCAATATGGCACAGCCAAAATCTGATCCCCAATTTTCCAATTCCCGCTTCCTTTGAAACCCAGCTGTGACATCTGTATAGAAGAATGCTAATTCCTCATCTTTAACAGTTAAGTAACAATTCAATCAAAATTATACACTACCGCTTTGCTCCAAACTAGAGAAATCCTGGCTAAATTTTTTTTTTCTTTTTTTCTTTTTTTTTAAGACAGAGTTTCACTCTTGTTCCCCTGGCTGGAGTGCAATGGAGTGATCTCGGCTCACTGCAACCTCTACCTCCCGGGTTCAAGCAATTCTCCTGCCTCAGCCTCCCAAGTAGCTGGGCTTACAGGCATGTGCCACGACGCCCAGCTAATTTTTGTATTTTTAGTAGAGACCGGGTTTCTCCATGTTGGTCAGGCTGGTCTCGAACTCCAGACCTGAGGTGATCCACCCGCCTTGGCCTCCCAAAGTGCTGGGATTACAGGTGTGAGCCACCACGCCTGGCCTGAAATGCTATTATTGAGAAGGCAGACAGAGTACTGAGAATCCCACAGTCAGTTCATTACCTTAACTTCCTCCTCCTCGAGTGGCTCTTTCCCTCTAGAAGATTATAAAGGTAATATTGCCACCAACATTAAACGAACCCATAACCTGTGTCCCAGTCATTCTTCAAGCCCTCTCTCTCAAGGCTTTACTTACTGTGCGCTCACACTAAATCCACACATCTACACCTTGGTCAGTCCTCACCCAACTGGGTCCTCACCTTCCCCTGAGGGTGCACTAGGAGTGGCTGAGCCAAGTCTCTCCTGGCCTCACCTACCGCCACCTGCCCTTTGCTTAATCACACTCATTATTATCCCCAGCTGAGTCTTGCTCCCAGCCCCACTGAGCTCTGGTTTCTGGATTCTACAAGGACATGCAATATCCTTTAAAAAAAGAAAAAAAGAAAGAAAAAATTTCCCACCCCAAACACAAACATACACAATCCTTCCAACATTTTCCTTGTGCCATTGAGTGGTTTTCCTCATAAAGACAGGCGTACGATTACTAAGTGCTCCCTTATACTTAACGCAAATGTGTCTGTGCCTAAGTTTTACTGTATAGAGATATTCAACCTAATTGAGTACTTATGATTATATGTGATGAGTATTTTCAGCTTAGTATAATAAAGAGTGGTAATTATAGACAGGATTTCCTTGAGGAATATCGGGAATGTTCCAGATTTTCCCCAAAAGTAGCTTTTATAACCTGCTTGCTGCCAAGTGTTTTTGCTGTGAAAGGAATGCTGTGGCAGCTGCATGGAAGGGTGCTGGTGGTCACCAGCCGCCTGCTTAGCAGAGCACAGGTATCTGGACTTTGAAAACAAGTCAGAACACAGCCACATGCATTCCTCATTCAGATTCTTGCAGAACCTTCAAGTCTAATATACAGGAGATGCTTTCAGTCTGTTCCTCAGATAGGAATATCAACACTATATACATACACACTATAAGGCTGATATAAAATGAAAAATGAAATATCCACCCAAATAATTGTAGTCTAGAGTTGTGTGAGACCTACTGTAGGAAAAGAGATTGCTTCCAGACAGGGCTATTGGAGGTCAGCAGTGATCTTTTATTATTTTTTATTTTTTTGAGACAGGGTCTTGCTCTGTGACCCAGGCTGGAGTGCAGTGGTGTGATCACAGCTCACTGCAGCCTCAAACTCCTGGGCTCAAGCGATCCTCGCACCTCAGCCTCCCAAAGTGCTGGGATTACAGGCCTAAGGCATAGTGCCTGGCCAGCTGTGATCTTTTAAGGAAAATTAAAGCTTGCTATCGTGTATGTCATTATTCAAAGTAAAATCCAAGCCCTTTTCCTTTAATAGCTACTGTTGAGTGTACATTTTCCCTATCACCCATTCATCTCTCCTGAATACTCTGCGGCATTTCCCTGTAGGCCCAGATCCCTACGTCCTCGGGCAGCACAGTGATCCTCCTCCTTTCCTCCCTCAAGTCCGGGCCAGCTTGTGGATTGGCAACAGCTGTGGACTGGCAGGAGCGCAGGGTCAGGGAGCGCAGAGTGGCTCATAAGACAATCTTTAAAGAGATGACTAAGCCTAGAGTATACCTGGTCCTTCGAAACAAATACAATAATGACAGTCATGACTACTCAATGCATAGCAGATGCTGTGCTGGGAACTGATGTGAATTACCTTATGCAACCCCCAAACAGCCCTATGAGGGATGCACTGGTATTAGCATTCCTGTTTTACAACAGGGAGTTTAAGTTTAGACAATTTAAGTAAGTAACTCACCTGAAGTATCATGCTGTTGTGTGGCAGAAAGTGGATTTTAATCAGATCAACTTCAAAGGCTCATACTTGCACCTGACATCAGACTGCCTCTTTCTTTTTTGTTTTTTTTTTTTTTTTGAGACGGAGTCTCACTCTGTCACCCAAGCTGGAGTGCAGTGGCGCAATCTCGGCTCACTGCAACCTCCGCCTCCAGGGTTCAAGCGATTCTCCTGCCTCAGCCTCCCATGTAGCTGGGACTACAGGCATGCGCCACCATGCCCAGCTAATTTTTTTGTATTTTGAGTAGAGATGGGGTTTCACCACGTTGACCAGACTGGTGTCGAACTCCTGACCTTAGGTGATCCGCCCACCTTGGCCTCCCAAAGTGCTGGGATTACAGGTGTGAGCCACCGCACCTGGCCTGCCTCTTTCTTTTTTTATTTGAGATAAGAGTCTCACTCTGTTCAGCTTAGGCTGGTATGCAGTGGTGCAATCTCAGCTCACTGCAACCTCCACCTCCTGGGTTCAAGTGATTCTTGTGCCTCAGCTTTCCAAGTAGCTGGGACCACAGGCGCGTGCCACCACGCCCGGCTAATTTTTGTATTTTTAGTAGAGACAGGGTTTCACTATGTTGGCCAGGCTAGTCTTGAACTCCTGACCTCAAGTGATCCACCAACCTCAGCCTCCAAAAGTGCCGGGATTACAGGCATGAGCCACCGCGCCCAGCCCATACTGCCTCTTTTATGTGAAAGAATCTCTGCACTTAATTGCAATAAAAACAGACTTGCCACTGTTTTTATTCAACAAAAATAAACTTTCTTAATTGCACTGCAAACACTCCAAAGTATTTTTAAATGAAAAGATAATTAAGTGGTGAACATTCAGAAAGCCATTTGGTGTTGAAAGGAAAAAAAAATGGTACTCAATGTTCTATTAGGTTGTTGCAAAAGTAATTGTGGTTTTTTTTGTTTGTTTGTTTGTTTGTTTTTTGGTGAGACGAAGTTTCACTCTGTTGCCCAGGCTGGAGTGCAATGATGCAATCTCAGCTCACTGCAACCTCCACCTCCCAGGTTCAAGCGACTCCTCTGCCTCTGCCTCAGCCTCCCAAGCAGCTGGGACCACAGGCACGTGCCACCACGCCTGGCTAATTTTTGTATTTTTAGTAGAGATGGGGTTTCACCATATTGGCCAGGCTGATCTCAAACTCCTGACCTTGTGATCCGTCTGCCTTGGCCTCCCAAAGTGCTGGGATTACAGGCGTGAGCCACCGCGCCCAGCCATAATTGTGATTTTTGTCATTACTTTTAAATGGCAAAAGCTGCAATTACTTTTGCACCAACTTGTTTGCAACAAAAAAGTCAAGGCCATAGCCATATCCCTCATATTTCTAAAACATAAAAAAGATAAGTTGGTTCCTTGAAAATCAACCAGAAAAAAAAAAGGCAGGCTTCAGCACTCAAAGTGAATTTCTGGTTGTGTTTACACATAAAACTAACTTGGAAATTAGATAATTTGTCTACAATAAGCATTAAATTTCAGTTTTTGGCAATGTTTGGTAATGAGATATTCCTCATAATTCTTCAGAACTTCAATTACAACTGCAATACAAATCCAACTCAGTCTGCAGTGGCAAATTTGGACATGGTAAGATACCAGGCCTTGGCTTGTCCTTGGTCTTTATCTGTTAAGAGTTTTTGGTCTTATTTCACAATGTAAAGCTGTTATTGCTTGCTGCTGTCAGCTCTGCACTAGATGCTGGTGTAGTCACTGGACTACATAGTGGAGTTTCTTGGTCTATGGGACACACTGTCAGCCTCATCTCTGTAATTACTGTGAACTAGAAAAATCAAATGGGCTGGGTGTGGTGGCTCTCGCCTGTAATCCCACCACTTTGGGAGGCCAAGGTGGGAGGATCACCTAAGCCCAGGAAATCGAGACCAGCCTGGGCAACACGGCGAGACCTTGTCTCTATTAAAAATAATAAATATCAGAAGGCTGAGGCAGGAGAATTGCTTGAATCCAGGAGGCGGAGGTTGCAGTGAGCCAAGCTCGCACCACCGCGCTCCAGCCTGGCAACAGAATGAGACTCTGTCTCAAAAAAATTAAAATAATAAAATACAAAATAATAAATAGGCAGGCATGGTGGCTCATGCTTGTAATCACAGCACTTTGGGAAGCCGAGGCAGGTGGATCACCTGAGGTTAGGAGTTCAAGACCAGCCTGGCCAACATGGTGAAACCCTGTCTCTACTAAAAATACAAAAAATAGCCAGGCATGGTGGTGCATGCCTGTAATCCCAGCTACTCAGGAGGCTGAGGCAGGAGAATCGCTTGAACCTGGAAGGTGGAGGTTGCAGTGAGCTGAGATCGTGCCACTGCACTCCAGTCTGGGTGACAGAGTGAGACTATGTCCCCCCTGCCCAAAAATAAGTAAAAAATAAATAGAAATAAAATAAAATGACTAAGATTCCTAAAAAGGTGTCTGAGAGATAAAGCTGAGTTCATTCTCGAGTGCATACATTGCACTGGACTTCATACGTGGGCTTCGGAAGAAACCTGTCTGCAATCACGCTGACCAGGAGGAAGCCGGCCCTGCTGACCCTGTCCGTCTATCTGCCTGTCAATACCCGGGAGCTCTTGCCCACTCACACATCCCACCAACACTCAGAAGGCCTGACACACCCTAACAAGCCCCTGGACCTGGTTGCTCACACCCTCCTTGACTGATTCCCCAGGCCATGATCGCCTGGCTTCCCCAAAAGGCCTGCCTCTTTTAATCCTCTATTTGCTCCTCCAAAACCCATCTTGTCACAACGTCTTGGCTGTGTAGGAGCCTCTGGTACTCACTTTCTGGTTTTTACCAGCCATGTTTAGGAATAAAGGAAAGTCCTGGGCAAGTGACTTTAAATAAGTACCTGACTGTTTGAATGGTTCTGGAACCAAACCATCGGTTTGTTTTGTTCTCAAGTGCTCATCGCAATGAACATTCTGATGGTCTCTTAGAAGGCTACGATACTAGCAGAGTAGGCATCAGCCATTCCAAATGCATAACTGACTCAGTGGATCACAACTCCCAAGCTGTTTCCTCACACAGAAGCACCACACTGAATTTAATGGTCCAATAAAGAGGTGTGTTAAGGATATGAGGTTGGAGAGAATATAACTTAGTCTGCACACTGTACATGTGCAG
This sequence comes from Symphalangus syndactylus, assembly GCF_028878055.3. Lineage (NCBI taxonomy): Eukaryota > Metazoa > Chordata > Mammalia > Primates > Hylobatidae > Symphalangus > Symphalangus syndactylus. The sequence continues at coordinate 132,676,037 of NC_072424.2, read as the reverse complement.
CCTATGCCTCTGGTTTAAAAGTAAAATTAAAGTTTTACAGTGACCTGTTTATGTAGTTTGGACAAGGCCGATCAACTCCATGAGAGCAGGGCCACATCTCCTCCATCCACTGTTGTATCTACTGTTCCCCATGGCACCAGGTACCTACAGGCACTCAACAAATGTTTGTTGAAATAGATGTCTAACTCAAGGTTAAGAGCCATTCTGGGGCATCAGCTACCTATCAATCCTCCTCAAAGAAACCAGAAAGTTGCTACATCTGACTTCCACTTCAGAGTTGGTTGATACCCATGCCATACCTATGTATACAGGGACACGCGTCTGCCAAATTCTGACAACTCCGGTCTCCTTTCTAAACGGTTCAAATTTCATGTGTTGTTGTATGACTCGTGACTACTGTATTGTATTCATCTGATTTCACTAGTTAGAAGTGTGATGACCACACCATGTATTGTGCATGCTAGAGTGACAGGCATGCTAGAGTGAGGCAACCTGGGGCATTCAGTCATGCTAATTTTAAGTAATGTGATAAAGAATCTCTGCTTGACCAAAGTGAATTTCACCTATGTATCTTGGGCCTAAAATAAGAATAGATAAATTTTGAGTAAAAGTTCAACACAACAAAGGCACAGCAGTGACTCTGTTCTATTTCAGGTTATACCATCAGAGGCACAGATGCTAATGGGAGGAAGGCTGGCAGATTCCAAAGGCACCACTAAGAGATTGCTTAAAGATAAAACAATTTACCTTCATTGGAAGCAGAAAATGTGGGTTGGAGAATTACAGGATTTTTTCCATATAACTTTAAACTTTTCTCAGTAACCAGGCAAGATTCCCGAGCCAGAATCTTTTAGCCAAAAATGTCCCTGTACAGTACTCCCACGGAAGTCAAATTAACAGGAAGATAAAAAGCCAGGACAACCGGACTCAACACTGTTAGTTACTGTAAAAAAACTTCTATACCCATGTAACAAAACTGCACATGTACCCCATGAACCTAAAAGCTGAAATTTTAAATGCTAGTAACAGACACTCAATAAATAGTTATTAAACAAACTACTGAGTATAAACACATTTTCCAAAATGCTTTGCTGTTTATATTCAGTGGGTCTATTCTTTGAGATACGTTGCTCTGTAGATATAACTCTTACTGTAGGGGAACATATTCTAGTAAAATTCACTACACCTCAAATTTTATTTTATTTTTTCTCACTGATTTCAATTATAAAAGTGGGATTTCCCCTATTGGAAAAATACAGTGGAAGAAGATGGCTGTGCCAAAATATCTCTCTAATATCGAGTTGGATGTAAAGTTTTATTATGTCATTTTATAGAAACAGGATCTCACTATGTTGCCCACGCTGCTCTCAAAACTCCTGGCCTCAATCTATCTTCTTACCTAGGCCTCCTAAAGGGCCGAAATTACAAACGTGGGACACTGTGCCTGGCCCCACCGAAATATTTCAGAATCTCAAATTTTCTATTCCTACATTTCTTAAGGAGGACATGTAAAGTGAAAAGAAGTACCTTTTTATTTCCCTTTTAAATTATAAGGAATAGGAACACTCCCATCAGGCCATTTAATTTCAATTCAACAATATTCACTGAGAGCTAGGCACGGTCAGGCATTTTGCTAAGCACTGGGGATATCAAGTTTCTACCAGTAATATCTAAAAATTAGCTCATGGATATACACAGCCAAACTGGCAAAACTGGCTTCATAGTTCCCAAACTGATAAAGGACTCTACAATAATCAGTGCATAAAAATGATCTAGCAAAGCAACAGCAAATACCTCTGACCATGACAATAGTTTCAAACATTAAGACAAAATTATTTATACATGTGTGGAATTCCTTCACTTGCCCTGCTGTCATTAATTTGCAAACTTTCTCTCCTGATCATTCTCCAATGAATGATTTATTATTATTACTACTATTACTTAACCTAATTCTACTTAAGAACCTACATATAAATGGGTTCTGCAAAAATGGCACCAAACGTATCTTTAATTTCCTAGATTTCACAATTTAGCTAATTCAGATTTACAGCTGTCACTGTTTATATTTTGAGTTTATATTGGAGAATTGTATTGAACTGCATTGGAATATTTCTCAGGCCCTTTACCAAAATGTTATCAAAAGATACTAAACAAAATTGGATCCTTTTGTCCTTGCTCATTCATTTCATTCCTTGTTTAAAAGATATGGTTTTCTTATATATTTAAATTGGCTACTAAACCCTAAATGCCAGATTTTGAAAGCAATTTCCCAAATGTCACATGCAGCTGTCAAGTGTAGGTTTAAAAATGAACAAGATGACAAAGACAAAGCCTTGCAGAGAGCACACAGGAGCTCTCAGGAGCTTTGAACTTGGTCCAAGCGACACAATTATTTGGGGAGAAGAAGGCTCACGTGGTGAAAGCTGGTCAAGATACACATGAGTTTTAACATGAGTTTTAGTTATACTAAAAATCTCTCTAGAAATTCAATCCAGCTGAAATCTAAGCTATAATCACTAGGAAAACTAAAAATGTTCCAGACTGAAAGAACTTACTGGGTAGACACTGGCCATACAAATGAGTAGAACATTACATTCTTTTAGTTTGTCAAACTTAAATCGATGATCTTGAATACAAATAGATTCTGTGTTTTATAGTCAACCAACTGTCCCCTTTTTTTAAAATCTTCGAGAACACGGCAGAAGTGAAATCAGATGGAGAAGTTAGTTACATGTCAGTGAGCTGAAAGAACATAAAAATAGCTTTAAACATAATTTGGTTGATAAAATATTTTTCAACAAGGATTTCCATTCTTTAATTTGATATAACTCATTACAAAATCTGTGTATAGTCAATAGATAAATGCTGGATCCAGACCCACATAGGATTTCGTAGGTCCCTACATACTTTTCCAGGTTATTAAGAATGCATCTCATGCTGAAATCTACAGGCTTCATTAGCAAGGTGAGGTATTATTTCAGGCAAACAAAGGGAAATAACTCAAAATCTGAAAAGACAAATGGCAGAGCATGGGATCTGAACACACAGTCTGTGGTTACGAAGAGAAATTCACATCACAGATCGTGAAGAAAAAGGACACAAGCCCTCAATAAATTTCCATCATAGGGTCAGCTACAAACTGTCTTAATACAAACCATGTAGAACGGATGTTAAGAACATAGGAGTTCCCATCAGACACTCCTCAGTTAGAACTCACCTTTTGCCCAAATTAGCTGTGTAACTTGGGCTAAACTGTCTGTTTCCTCATCTGTGAAGTGAAATAATAGTGCCTATTCTCATGTGGTTGTTATACGGATAAATTAATTTACGTAAAGCATCCAGTATAGCAAGTACTCAATACGTAGAAATTATTACAATTATTATACAATATCACTGACACCACCACAATGATCAGTAACGCCTTCAAACCTTTTGTAGCCACACTCTACAGAACTGGGATGAGGAGAAAGAGAGCAAGCCGCCACTTGTAGATATCTAGAAAAGTCCAGCGAGGCCCAGGGCACAGGTGAAATCCATACACAGTCTAGGACATCGAGCCATCAGTCCGTGTCCTGGCTCTGCTGTGATTTTAGGTTTCTAATTGGGATGCAAGATAAAATACAGGATGCCCAGTTAAGATGAAATTTCAGACATATTTATATTTAAAAAATTATTCATTATTTATCTGAAATTCAAAAGTAACTGGGTGTCCTGTATTTTCATTTGTGAAACCTGGCAACTCAATCTCTAATGCCCCTTTTCTCTCGCTCATTCACTTAAAAAGAACCCGAGGGAATTCTGTGTTATCTTCAACTCCCTGACACTGAGAATGTGATTTCTAGCAACAAAACAAACAGCACCATTCATTTGCAAAAGCTGTATTAAGTTTCCCCAAATTTCCAAGGAATTTTTGCCCTACCATGTCATTTGATGCTTACTGTAAACAGCTATCTTCACTCCTGCTTTATAGATGGACGAAACCATGCAGTCGAGCTGTCATCATTTCACAACTGTTGCTAACCTAAGTCCCCTACAATCATTTGCCACATTGTCAGATTCCACATATCTTCCCTCAACCATGAGGATTTTAAAAAGCTTTATTTTGCATTATGAAACAAAGAACGTTAAACGTGCTTTTCAAATTCCCTCCTCTTCTCCCCAGTTTGACATACTGAGTTCTTATTCATGGGCTGGAAAATCTTTCAACTGCCTTCTGGCTCTAATTTTCTTTGATCTATGACCCACAAAGCTGCTAAATCCCAAGGCCAATTCATTCAAGAATCTCCGACAGACTTTGTGCCTCCAGACTCAGCCTCACAGCCTGCTATTATTTGCCCTTCCTCTTGCAAGACAAACTCTACTATAATAAAAGAATGTGAAGGTTCCACGGAGCTCGGAGCCTCTCACTACAACCATGTTGTTCATCACCTGCAGCACAGGTGTGATGCATTCAGCATCACACTCAAGGGTAGCCACGGCTGCATTCAGCAACATGCTCAAGGGTATCCAGGGCTGCGGGGAGCTGCTTCAGTTCATTTACCTCCAAGTCACCTCCCTCCCTAGCATGAGCCACTTCTTCGAGGGCAATCTTGGCTTCTCTCAGCACAAGGCACCCTCCTTTTCCTCCACAAAGACTTGTCTCTACCTCTGCCTCTTCCAGCACAGTAAAAAGAGCACATGAACTCTTGAGTAGTAACACCCTCAAATATCCCTACACAAATATGTTCACCCGGTCCTTGCTACTGGTTTATTTCTTGAATGGCTACTTTTTTTCCCTCCTTACTTTTCTACATGTTTATGCACAACAATGCTATCTGGTTTTCTTCCTTTCTTTCTTTTTTGAGACAGAGTCTCACTTTGTCACCCAGGCTGGAATGCAGTGATGCAACCTCGGCTCACTGCAACCTCCACCTCCTGGGTTCAAGCGATTCTTTGCCTCAGCTTCCCAAGTAGCTGGGATCACAGGCATGTGCCACCATGCCCTGATAATTTTTGCATTTTTAGTAGAGACAGGGTTTTGCTATGTTGGCCAGGTTGGTCTCAAACTCCTGGTCTCAGGTGATCTGCCCGCCTCAGCCTCCCAAAGTGCTGGGATTACAGGCAAGAGCCACGGTGCCTGGACAGAAAATTAGAACCATGTTTCTACCTGGTTTTGGATCAGTTATTTTGCTTATTTTTCTTAGAGATGGGGTCTTGCTCTGTCACTGGGCTGGAGTGCAGTGGGGCAATCATAGCTCACTGTAGCCTCAAATTCCTGAGCTCCAGAGATCCTCCCATCTCAGCCAACTGAGTAGCTGGAACTACAGGTGTGCACCACCGCACCCAGCCAAGTTTTATATGTATTTTTAAAAGATGGGGTCTTGCTATGTCTTCCTTGCAGGTCTTCCTGCCTCGGCCTCCCAAAATGCTGGAATAACATGCATGAGCTACTGCGCCCAGCTGCTGTCTGATTTTGAATAAATAATGCAAGACGGCAAAGGTGTGGCTTTCATTAGTTTTATCCCATATCCAGCCCATTAGCAATACACATATATTGTGAAATGTATGCTTTCCTGAAATTCAAGTACTGCTAAAAAGAGAGGGAGACTTTAAATGTAAAGCTGCCCTCCCCAATTCCATTTCTATTTATCTTCTAGGATACTCAAATCTTCAGAATGAATATTAACAACAAGAAAGGTCTGATACTCCTAAAGTCTGTAGTCTTAATTTTTCTCTAGAATCTAGATCATGAAAAAAAATAGTTACCATGTATTAAAATGCTTACCGTGTGCCAGTTCTATTCTAAGTATCATCACACTATTATGTGACGTTATAATCTTCTGAAATAGATGTAAAACTGAGGCACAGGGCAACTGAGTAACTTGCCTGATGCTGTAAGACCAGGGAGAGACAGAAGTTAGGCTCCAAAGATACGCTCTTTACCCACACAGCATCTGAATGCCCTAAATTAAAATGCTGTAGCTAAAATTTCACATGTGGAACAGGTCTGGGCAGAAGGAAGGGGATGTTCGTGTAAAATAAAAAAGGTAAGGTAAAATCATTCTTTCTCCCTTTGACCTTGCATATGATCCTTTCTGATCAAGGCTGGGGAGGTGATAAAGGCTCTGGTGATTAAGGAGATGATGTTTCAAAATGCAGAAAGGGGTGCCGGGACCCAAAATAGAGGGGGAATTGAAAGACAATTTCTGGCTTTCTCAGCCTTTTTCCTGAGACCACTCCTGTTTCACATGACTCTACTAGTTAAGGAGGTAAGAATGTATCTGTAATCTGAACCAGGGCGCCTGCTGCTGACAGACTTCTACTGCCTACAAGAGAAACTGTAAGCTCTTAGCTGGGCAGTGAGGGCCCCTCACAACCGGAGGGGCCAAGCAGAGCTACTCCCTGCCCTCCATTCACTCCATACCCTTTCACGCCTTCGAGTAACCCCTGCAAATGCACTTCACTTCCAGCAAGCTGCAGGACGCCGGTCAAGTGCCAATTTCTCTAATCGCCTTCCCTACTCCACCCCTTTCCACAGTTCATGGATGCATTTCCACAGCACGCTGCTCACATCTCTGCCATGACGCCAATCACTCTGTCCAGTAATTACCTTCCTGACTGCATTGTGGATTCCTCAAGGGCAGAGACCTTGTTTTCTTTTAGCGTGTGCCTGGTGCCCGTGTGTTTGCTGAATAAATGAATGCATCCAACATAGGGATGATACATTCATTCAAGTCTTAATCAGGTTAAAAGATTAGAATTTTAAAATTATACAGCATATTTTCCAAGCTTAGAGCTTCCATATACCCAGAAGAAATGCCAGTCATCCACAAGCATAAATTTAAGAAATTAATTTTTGCCTTCAAATACTTCTATTAATATGCAATAAAATTACTGTATTAAGCATTTTAAAGAAGGAAAACATTCAATAAAAATATTCCAGCCAGGCATAGTGGCTCAAACCTGCAATCCCACCATTTTGGGAGGACGAAGCAGGTGGATCACTTGAGGTCAGGAGTTTGAGACCAGCCTGGCCAACATGGTAAAACCCCAACTCTACCAAAAATATAAAAATTAGCCAGGCGTGGTGGTGCATGCCTGTAATCCCAGCTACTCGGGAGGCAGAGGCAGGAGAATCACTTGAACTCGGGAGGCGGAGGTTGTAGTGAGCCAAGATCACACCACTGCACTCCTCCCTGGGCGACAGAGAAAGACCCTGTCTGAAACAACAACAACAACAAAAAATCTTAATATTCCAAAAGTTACAAGAGTTTATCATAGTGGAAAAAAGTTACTGAAAAGTGACCTAAATAGTGTTCTATTTCCTGAGCCTCTATACACAAATTATTTGCAAAATATATCTCAATACAATGTCACTCTGTTAACTAAAATAAGTTCAGAAACTGATATTTTCTCTCCAATAGTCTTATTTATTAAACTTATAAAATACCTGGAAAGCAGTGAAAAGTAATTATTCTTTTTTTGCGGGGGACGGAGTCTCACTCTGTAGCCCAGGCTGGAGTGCAGTGGCACGATCTCGGCTCACTGCAACCTCCGCTTCCCAGGTTCAAGCGATTTTCTTGCCTCAGCCTCCAGAGTACCTGGGATTCCAGGCGCGTGCCACCACGCCTGGCTAATTTTTTGTATTTTTAGTAGAGACAGGGTTTCGCCGTGTTGCCCAGGCTGGTTTCATGCTCCAGAGCTCAAGCAATCCACCCACCTCGGCCTCCCAAAGTGCTGAGAGTACAGGCGTGAGCCACCTGCCCAGCCAATTTTTTTTTATCTTGTAAAAAAACCAACCTGTAACTTAGATTTATAAAATAGGTGGTGATGCCATATATTCCAGGAGAAGTTCCTTCTGTCTCCTAGCCATTAAGACCACCTGGATTATTGGACATAATTTCAGCATTCTGGACTCACTACACATAATAGACCCTAATATAGCTGGAGGAAACATACAAAAAAGAGGCCTACTTCTATCTTTGATAGCTGATTTATAGAAGTTAAAATACAATCACGTTTAAGAAATAGCTGGTATCATATTGTACTATGGAATGTTCTATTTCAGGCTGTTTCACCTTTGTGTGTGTGTGTTTTGGGGTGGCGGGGGGTGAGTGGGAGTATTCACACATGTGACTCGTTTAAAAATCTGAGCACAGGCCAGGCGTGGTGTGGCCTACAATCATCATGTCAATACTTCTCGCACTATTCCTCCTCATCCAACTAAAAACACTAAACACACACTATCACCCACCCGCTTCCCCAAAACTTATCAACATTAAACCCTATAACAACCCCTGAGAACACAAATGAACGAAAATCTATTCACTTCATTCGCTACCCCTACAATCCTAGGGCTCACGCCTGTAATCCCAGTACTTTGGGAGGCCAAGGCAGGTGGATCTCCTGAGGTTAGGAGTTTGAGACCAGCCTGGCCAACATGGCAAAACCCCATCTCTACTAAAAATACAAAAATTAGCCGGGCATGGTGGCACATGCCTGAATCCCAGCTACTGGGGAGGCTGAGACAGAATTGTTTGAACCCAAGAGGCGGAGGTTGCGGTAAGCCGAGATCACACCACTGCACTCCAGCTGGGCGACAGAGCAAGACTCCATCTTTAAAAAAATAAAAAAATCTGAGCATGGGTTTTTGGGTATTATGGAAATATGGCATATAATTTCAAGGAGTATCATGGTCAACCTTATTCTTAACACCCTTCACCTAAGAAATATATGGCTCTTAAGTTAATCAGAAAGATGGTGTAGTTCATGGCCTTCCATCTAGTCTAGGGAAACTCTACCATCCCTAAAGAAAGGCCAGATGTTTATGAGACATCACATTTGGGTAATTTTTCTGCCAGTTCACCTACCTATAATAGATGATAGCAAGTTGGAACCAAAATGTCTCACTACAGTTGGTTTATCCCACCTACATAGAGGCAGTGACTATGTAGATAATTGCTTAGGGATACAGGGTTTAAAAGTATATAGTAAACATAAAAATTTTAACTAATATCAGTCTCACCTTTCAAGACCAAATTTATACCTATAAAAATGTGTCTACATATTTCTGTGCCAGATACTGGTTTCCCTCACTCCGAATTGGTATGTGGGTAATAAACTTTGATTACATAGAATTTGAAAGTGAAGCCAGGCATGGTGGCTCACACCTGTAATCCTAGCACTTTGGGAGGCAGGGGCAGGTGGATTGTCTGAGCTCAGGAGTTTGAGACCAGCCTGGGCAACATGGTGAAACCCTGTCTCTATTAAAAAAATACAAAAACTTAGCCAGGCATGGTGGTGCATGGCTGTAGTCCCAGCTACTCAGGAGGCTGAGGTACAATAATCGCTTGAACCTGGGAGGTGGAGGTTGCAAGCTGGAGCGCACTGCACTCCAGCTGGAGTGACAGAGCAAGACTGTGTCCCCCCACCACCCCCACCAAAAAAAAAAAAGAAAGTTAATAAAGTTAATAGAGAGTCCAAATACAAATAATCAAATTACTGCTTTAAAATTTTTAATTGGGTCTGTTGAAGACAAATGCACAAATGCCTTATAAATGACCTAACAGATTTCTAATGTGAAAAAATACTATAAAAATTGGAATGCTATAGAGAAATACTGAAAAAAATACTGTATTTTGTGACTTTCACTGAAACTAGGACATTTAATCGCAAAAAAAAGCATCAATACGAGTCACTAAAAACAGCAACTAAAAATATGATTACGTACTCCATAGAAAAAAATTCCAGATTTAAAAAAAAGCTCATTGTATGGAATGAGCACAGGAAGAGCTTTAAATAAAAAAAGGTAGAAAAATTTAAATCATTAAAGATTCTATACACATCTGGTTCCTCGACATAGATGTTATTCATTGAGAGTTAGTGAAAACACAGAATATACTCTGTTTTGATCCTCAGAGAGCAGTCAATAGAGTGAGGTTTAAGAATTCAGCTACCATATCCCAGCATGAGTTCTATTTAGGAAAAAAATGGGTATGTAATTATAGCAGATTGAGTATTTACTACATTCTATGTACTACTCTAAGTACTTTACCTATATAACTCAATGACTGCATACCACAATGCTATGATGCAGGTACTAGTATCAAGCCCATTTTACAGACGTCAAAACAGGTGCAGAAAGGATAACTATAAGAAAACCTCATGACTACTAAGTGACAGAGTCATAACTCAAATCCAGGCACTCTTTCCAGGACCCATGTTGCTAACCACTGCAATGTGCCCTCTGCACTGAAGATTAGAGTGTTAGAGCTGAAGGGACCCATGAAAGCACCTACATTGTATTCTCCTTCTGTAAACTGAGGCCCAATCACATTGGTCTATGATTCCCCGCTGCTTGCTCCATTCCGACATTTCTTTATCACCTTTTACAGCCACCTTCACAGGAAGCTGGGTCATTGCACAAGGCTGATTGGAGATTTACACATTTGCTTTGACTATCTGGTAAGGACACCATTGTAGTTTTATAACAAACCAGCATTTTGTTCAGTTCTCACATACTCCTCTGTTATCAGAAACCTCTGTGGCGATAATCATATAAAACAATATTCTATGAATATTTTGTTGGACACTCAGAGAATCAAACACTATGTAGCATGGACACTATAATAGTGTAAACGTCTAAACAGTTTTAATAAGTAAAATCTCATTCTTAAATAGATGACAGTACTGAAAAGAATACCTTTGAAATGATTTTGGATTTGCAAATTAAATGTTAAGAATAGATGAAAAAGTCTCCAACCCCACCTCAGATGCTGAATCTGATGAATGTTAAAGTTCTTTCAAACTCTGAAACTGAGAGTTTGAATGGCTGCTTCTGTGAAATCATACTTTCTGGTGCTTCGGCTGATTCACCTAAGTATACTATGAGACTCAACCTCATCAGAATATGCTCCCATTATGTGGACAGACAGTAACAGGTGACTCTCAGGTGATGACAGGCACGTGATTTTGTTAAGAGGTGAGGTGGGAGTGGGGTGGGAATTTGGTTAAGTTCCCAGAAATATCAATGATTGTTATTAGTTATAACATTCTAGGATAACTAGCTCATCCCTAGAAGCAAGCACTGGGTTTCCTTTTATAGGTGCACAGTGACCTCTACTGGTACAAGTATAGAATCCCAAAGTGCAATTTTCTCCATAAGTGATTTTCGGAGGCACAACTAAGAATATTTATTCTTTTAAAATGACACCAAAAAGAAAAGATATAATTTAAAAAATACTTATTTTTTGAAACGTTTTATAATTTTCAATTAATGAGATCTCCAACTCTACCAGAATTAGACATTTCAATTAAAGTTGTCCATACACATAATACCACAGAATGCAAAGAACTAAACAGTACTTTAATTTAAAAATCCTGCTGCTAAGTGTTATGGTGTCAAAACTGCTATAAAATATAATTATTTTGGAATAACTCCAATTTACCCAAAAAGTACCAAAGGCACCAATTATAGAAGAATTATAGCTTATATTTAAAATTTGCAAAATGCTTTGAAACTTTGCATTGTCGAATGCTAAGTAGCTCACCTTCCCGCGGATATTTTGCTTCCTTGATTTTAAAACAACAATTAAAGCATTGGTTTTCTCTCTTAAATCCCAAAGGCTATCAGAAATAAACTGTAGGTAGGTTTATTACATTTATAGAAACTTCCAATAGGCAAGTTTTACCTACATGTGCAACAATGCCAAGTGAGATGCTGACGTCAAAGACAGCCTCCATATGTGTCATTATTTGTCATGCACATCAAAATACTGTACATGAGTTCAAAGGAAAATGAGTTTTTAAAAACCCATGGCAATATTTTTAATTATTGTAGGCTGAAATTATTTCCTTCAAACTGTACTTCCGTAACTTTCCACTGTAGAAAATGAAGTAGAAAAGAATTTAAAATGATACGTTTCAGTGAGGAACACTCAAACCAAATTTCATTCCAACAGCGGGAGAACACAGCATCCTTAATCTTGCCCGTTTTGTTTGTTTTAACAAAGTATAATAAAAATAGCTGTGAACTAGTGAGTTAGCCAGTTTTTGCCCAGAATACATATAACAGAGTTCCTTTTCAAGAAATTATTCATTGCTTAGATAAGAGTAATGAATTAGGAAAAATGAAGACATTTTTATTTAACTTTGATAACCAGGACTTGCATATCTGTATGGCACATTTCCTTTTCACTATTTCTATTTATTAATTAATCAGCCCATATTTGCTGTACTACACGCAAGGCACTGCTGGGGATACAAGGGTGACAAGGCATTGTCCTTGCTCCTGAGGAACCAGCACTTAGGGAAAATATGACTGCTATATAAGTAACAATAAGAACATATTTTATTTTATTTTATTTTGAGATGGAGTCTTGCTCTGGCACCCAGGCAGGAGTGCAGTGGTGCGATCTCAGCTGACCGCAACCTCTGCCTCCCAGGTTCAAGCGATTCTCGTACCTCAGCCTCCCAAGTAGCTGGGATTACAGGCGTGCACCATCAGGCCCAGCTAATTTTTGTATTTTTAATAGAGACAGGGTTTCGCCACGTTGGTCAGGCTGGTCTCGAACTCCTGACCTCAGGTGATCTGCCCACCTTGGCCTCCCAAAGTGCTGGGATTACAGGCATAAGCCACCGCGCCCAGCCTATAAGGACATATTTTAAATAATTAACCCTTAAAAGATAGAGTTTTTACTAAAAAATGATCTGAACTTTTCATACAACTCCCTACCGCCTCCCCTACCCCTGCCCCACATAACAGTACCTGTAGCCACCTTGTGGGGCCCTGCTTCTGCAGACCTGTAAATGTCTTCTCTTTCCTTTCATATTTTGGGCATCAGATGGGGAAAATTATGCTTCTGGCTCAAGGAATATCCATATTAACCACTGTTACAGCGATTGCTGGGCCGGACACAGTGGCTCATACCTGTAATCTCAGCAGTTTAGGAGGCCAAAGTGGGAGGATCGCCTGGGCCCAGTAGTTTGAGACCAGCCCGGGCAATATAGCAGGACCTCCCCTCTACAAATAATTTTTAAAATTAGCTGGGCATGGTGGTTCCTTTCTGTGCTCCCAGCTACCAAGGAGGCTGAGGCAAGAGAATTGCGTGAGCTCAGGCAGCCAAAGCTACAGTGAGCTGAGATGCCACTGCACTCCAGACCCTGTCTCAACCCCCTACCGCGGCCCCGCCAAAAAAAACAACTCACAATTGCCACCACACAACTCCTACTCAAATAATCATATCAGTAAAATATGTCCTAGGATCACATAGTGAATAGACACATACTAACGGCTTTCAGTAGTGAATGGTGAAGAGAAAGAGTGAAGCCCCATGGTGAATCCATCAGGGCCTGGCCTCTGTTTTGTACTCTCTACTCTCGGCCTACAGGATAATGCTTTACTCACATAAGGATAACACGGGACACTACGAAAGCAATTTTCTAAAAGTTAACTCTAATTCTCTGAAAACATTCATGGGTTTTTAATCCCAGCACTTTGGGAGGCCGAGGTGGGTGGATCACTTGAGGTCAGGAGTTCGAGACCAGCCTGGCCAACATGGCAAAACCCCCTCTCTACTAAAAATACAAAATTAGCCAGGTGTGGTGGTGGGCACCTGTAATCCCAGCTACCTGAGAAGCTGAGGCAGGAGAATCGTTTGAACCCAGGAGGCAGAGGTTGCAGTGAGCCGAGATTACACCACTGCAATCCAGCCTGGGTGACATGAGTGAAACTCTATCTCAAAACAAAACAAAACATTACATCAAGAAATTCCATGTAACTACTGAATCCCTGAGAGTGCTCTAAAATAACATGTCTAAGAAAAGAAAAACATCCTTCCAAACTCTGTCAAGACTGGGTAGAACAGAGAGAAGAACAGGAAACAGCTGAAATGCTCCTCAGTAGAGGACTGGAGCACCATGGGAAACTGCAGATACTGGGTACAACAGAAAAACAGGAAACGTGTTTCTCAGGAGAAAATTGGTTAACTAGGGCCAGGCGCGGTGGCTCATGCCTGTAATCCCAGTACTGTGGGAGGCCGAGGTGGGCGGATGACCTGAGGTCAGGAGTTCGAGACCAGCATGGCCAACATGGTGAAACCCTATCTCTACTAAAAAAAAAAAAAAAAAAAAAAATGCAAACATTAGCTGGGCATGGTGTCAAACGCCTGTAATCCCAGCTAGTCGGGAGGCTGACGCAGGAGAATCGCATGAACCTGGGAGGCAGAGGTTGCAGTGAGCTGAGATTGTGCCATTGCACTCCAGGCTGGGAGATAAGAGCAAGGATTCATCTCAAAAAAAAAAAAAAAAAAAAAAAAAAAAAAAAAGAAAGAAAGAAAGAAAATTGGTTAACTAAATTATGGTTAAGCAAATAGCACAATATTATGCAGGCATTACAAATGATGTGCAGTTTATATGCTCGGGAAGCATCTAGAAGAACACATGAGGAACTAACAATGGTTGCCTCTGCAGAAGAAGAATTAGGCTGGCTGGCTAATTATGAATTTTTTACTTCATCTCCTTTGTTATTGGTTGAATAAGTTATGATAAACATGTATTATTTTAAAATAAAACAGACAAAAATATGAAATAAGCACCATTTTGAATGACAAGAAGAAAAAGGAAAAACGACTGTGCTGTGGATGGTAGAAAGAAAACAGGTATTATGAAAGCAGTGTGAGAGATGTTCAAGACAAAAAAATAGGACAGAGTACCGAACTTTAAAAATTTTTGGTCAGATCAACAATCTGAGAAGCTCATTTGTCAAAACAAAGTAATATTAATTTGAAAAAATAAAAAATCACTGAATTGAGTAAAGTGACAGCATTCCTGAAAGGAAATAAACCTTTACATGAAAGTCACTCAGTGTGAGAATGTTAAAATTTTTATATTTTCTATTTCCACAGCTATCCTCACATATTTTCTTGTCTGCTCTTGTCAAGGTATCCCCTCCAAACAATGTTAACCACTCCAGGAATTAGCAGTGAACAAAACTACATTGTCCTTCACCAGTGGAAGCTTTTGTTGCACAAATTTCAAAAGCCTTGTCAAAGGCAGAAACCAGTTAGCACAAACAATTGATGTCACAGGATAAACAATTTGTACAAATCCTCAAGATACTCGAATGACAAGTTCTGTGCTTAGGACAACATTCTCCATGAGGACAAAGAAGGCAGTAAAACAGCTTCAAGAACCACAATTCAAACATGTAACACTGCTTTTAAATGCTGATCAAATGTTAAGGCTCCAAAATGCTATAATTAAGAGATTCGGTTTTTTCCTTTATTTTTTGAAAGCATTGTTCAAAAAACAAGAAAAGTAACTATGTTATCCAATATGAAATTCCACAATATGAATTTTCAGCTTAGCAACTAGTCTAGGCAATGATTAACTGGAATAAGGCAATGACAGGAAGAAAACCCAAACCAGGAGCTGTGGCTACAAACTACAGAATGCTCACCTGCCTAAGGGGGACACAGAAGGGAGAGTCTGGGACTGAAGAGCAAGAATTCCATGTGGACTTGGAGTTCCTGATCATTCAGCAGTCATTCATTTCAGTTAAGGGTAGACCTTGCTCTCGTGAAAATGTGCATGTGATAGAGTGAGAGTATATGAAGAACCTCAAGAAAGAGAGAAGGATAACTTTTTAAAAATTCCCTGGAAGATACTGGGTATTGGGGTAGGCTAATTTAAAAATCAATAAAAAGAAGCAGAAAAGAAAGCCAGGACAATGAAAACTCCACTTATTTTACAGTATCATCTGAGACTGGCAACATATTTTACAGATTACATTCCCAAAGTGTGTCTCTGTGTGTGTGTGTGTGTGTGTGTGTGTGTGTGTGTGTGAATGCATTCACGCATGTATGCAACTATGCATTTAAAGACTCAATTTTATCAGCAATGAGAACAATTTTACAATTCTGCTGTCCTTGTGGCTGTAACCTTTACTGAGTCAATTCTCCCTGTCCACTTTCAAAGACTTAATCATCTTGGGAAACTAAAATAGTAATATTCCTAATCTTCTGGCAAAGCTAACCATCAAATGATCAGTAAAGAATTTGCCCCTCATAAATATATAACAAAGTCAAATTCCTGCACTAGTTAAATTATCTGGCAATGGCAAAATTCGGTTGGGGATTACAAAATGAGAGGAATGTTAATAACATTCCAAATAAGTCCTTTAAAATTAAAACTACAAGGAACTTTAAATTAACAATTAAGAGTATGCTCCAAGGGAGATGCATCTAATACCACATAACTAATAAAATGAATTGACAGTCCTGAAGGTATGAGCGTTTATCCTTTAAAGGTGTCAAAATGTTTTATATTCAGCTAAAAGATTTCATGCTACTATGACCAAATTTAATGGAGACATCTTCATTTCTGAAGCAGAGCATCTATAGCAGTCTCCAGATGCTCTGTTTCAATAAAAGCACAAAGCAATCTAACAGCAGATTTGAAAATTAAATGATTTCCAGAAAACTGGTAACCGGAAAAACTGAAAACTGATTTTTGCTATAGCTAATGAATTTTTTAATTTTTTCACTTGGTAGTAAAGCTGTGCCAGAAACATTTTGTCTTTTGGCAGCTAGGAGGAATTTCAAAATCCCACTTTCTCTTTGGAAACGTATTGATCAGGTCTTTTTTTTTTTTTTTTTTTTTTTAAGAGGGAGTTTCGCTCCTGTTGCCCAGGCTGGAGTGCAATGGCGTGATCTTGGATCACCGCAACCTCCGCCTCCTGGTTCAAGAGATTCTCCTGCCTCAGCTGGGATTACAGGCATGCACCATCACGCCTGGCTAATTTTGTATTTTTAGTAGAGACGGGGTTTCTCCATGTTGGTCAGGCTGGTCCCGAACTCCTGACCTCAGGTGATCCACCTGCCTCGGCCTCCCAAAGTGCTGGGATTATAGGCATGAGCCACTGCACCCGGCCTGATTAAGTCTTTTATGGCTGAGGCTGTACCTAACACCCACCTTGATGGGATCCAGTTAGTCACTTGTTTCTCATTTAAATATACAACTAAGTTGCAAACTACAAAGCTACACAGTCTACATCAAGCTAACTACACTATATATAGTTTGATGTATAATCAATGTACATTATGATGGAATCTTGAAATACTACTAGCTATAAAATGCTTTCTCCTTTCTTTGAGAAAGACTTACATTTTTAAAACCAGTGGAAAACAATCCAAATTAAAAATCAACACAACAGATATACAGAAAAAAAAGAAGAGCTAGGAACAAATCTGCCTTGTTAAAATGCTTTTCTTAGAAAGATGGTAGCTTGCACATTTGCAACTAATCCACCTGATGCACAGAGCATTACTGCTGCTTCTGTCTCTTCTTGAACAAATACAGGCCTTGCGCTTTACAGACTAATTCAAATGTGTATAAATCAACTGCTTCCTTCCTGCTGTTGCTCTTTTCAGATAGCAGACAAGAGGCTCTAGTTTAAGGATGGCAGTCAGGATGGACACATTAGAAAGAAACATTTTAGGCCAGGCGCGGTGGCTTATGCCTGTAATCCCAGCACTTTGGGAAGCCGAGGCGGGCGGATCACGAGGTCAGGAGATCGAGACCATCCTGGCTAACACAGTGAAACCCCGTCTCTACTAAAAATACGAAAAATTACCCGGGCGTGGTGGTGGGTGCCTGTAGTCCCAGCTACTCGGGAGGCTGAGGCAGGAGAATGGCGTGAACCCGGGAGGCGGAGCTTGCAGTGAGCCAAGATTGCGCCACTGCACTCCGGCCTGGGCAACAGAGTGAGACTCTGTCTCAAAAAAAAAAAAAAAAAAGAAAGAAACATTTTAGTTTCAATGTTACCATAAAACCAGAACAAAAAGCAGCATGCTGTATTATATGTTACAATTTACGTTCCATTTCTAACTCCACCTAAAAATGAGTATGAACAAACTCATTTTTAAGTGTTTGTCAGTCAAATAAAATAACAGTCTAAATTTATTCACATATGTACCAACCAAAGGCCAATAAAGCTAAAAGGAAGCCAAGTGTAATAAAAAGGCAGCTATAAGGTCTTGTGTTTGAATTTTTACCCAGCAAGAAATAAATGATACTTAGTAATCCATCTCCCCCCCCCCCACCCCCAACTGCCATCCCTGCACACATCTGAAACAGGCTAACCACCTATTCTAACTTCTGAGATTGTTTTGGAATTCTTGTTTTAATTTTTTTTTTTAAGACTGGATGGTTAAATTACTAGAATTTTTAGATACAGGTTCAATGGTCATTATACTCTAAGGAGGGGTCTAATTATAGGGGATTTCAAATTTGCAGTCCAACAGGCAGAGTAGAAATCATTCAATTCTAGAAATCGGTATCATTAGCATTCTTACAGAAGAAAAATTTAATGAGATTTGACAGATTAAGCACATACACCACAGGCTGGGCTGCTATGTGAGTAATATTCAACCCTTCAAAGGGGGAACCGTTTTACTAGGTAACAAGAATTGCTTGCACTGTAAGAAATAGTGCAAAACTAACCCCCAAACACCAGCAGATTATTTAATGTTCTTTTGGCTTCCACCTAATAAGATACCATAAATAATATGGTCTACTGGGAAATGTCCCATGTAGAAATAACCTAATATATAAGAAATGAGAAGGTTCCTTGCTAGAGTAACTCTATAGAAAATTAGAATTCTTTCATTAGTGGGTCTCAAACTGTAGTATGCATATAAATTACCTGGATTGCTGGGTAAAGATGCAGGTTTCCTCCACCTACTCCCAAAGCTTTTAGCTCTATTAGGTCTTGGGAAGGGCTCAGCCTGAATTTTAAACAAATCCTTTGGGTATTCTAATACAGGTATCCATGGTCCACACATTGAGAAACACTGATCTTAAAGGTGTGAGACATCCTTTATAGCTGGCCTCTTCTGTAGGGTGATTCCACGGGGGCGGTGTGCTCTGTCCAAAAGTGTGAATTACCTGCCATTTCATCATTAACCTATAATGAAAATTTGACAAGGAAAGCTCTTGGTTTACAAAAGTCACTTATTAAAGTGAGAATTTGTGTTTTTAAAAAAAGAGATTATCCCCCAAATCACAAACTCACTGAATAACAGCTGATTGTCTAGAATCTATTATGATAGCTAGACAATCTATTACAATATTAGGGTCTACGGGGACAATGAAGAGAGACACGGGGGAAAACAGTGGGGAAAAAAAGGCAAAAGGCAATAATCTACTTATAATTCTGCCTAGACCCAGCCTTATGCGTCATATAAAAGTGTACACCCGGCCGGGCACAGAGGCTCACACCTGTAATCCCAGTACTTTGGGAGGCCGAGGTGGGTGGATCAAGTGAGGTCAGGAGTTTGAGACCAGCCTGGCCAACATGGTGAAACCCCATCTCTACTAAAACTACAAAAAATTAGCGGAGTGTGGTGACAGGCACCTGTAGTCCCAGCTACTCGGGAGGCTGAGGCAGGAGAATCACTTGAGCCTGGGAGGCAGAGGTTGCAGTGAGCTGGGATTGTGCCACTGCACTGTGCCTCAAAGAAAAAAAAAGCGTATACCCCACACAAGGGCACTATGGAGCAAACCCATTAATTAGTCTCTCCAACCCCATTTTCGCACCATATACAAAACTACCAAATTAATCTCTCCTTAAACATCAATTCATTTTTCAGTTAGAGAACCTATACTAAGTACCCTGACTACTCCTCTCGAAATCTACGTGAACTATGAACTACTCCGCTTCTGACACTGAAGATTCTGTATAACCCCATCTCACTTAATCAATCCAACCATAAGTCTGTCACTTTCTCCTAAAGTGTATTTCCCAGCTCCAATCAGATGGAGCTCACATTTCATTAACTTTCGAGGGGCTGACTCTCAGGCTTTATACCTTTGCTCTAGTTGGTCTCATAACTGATCAGTATCCTTACATGGAAATACCTTTCACCCTGTCTCAGCCTTTAAGATAGTCCTTCGAGGCCAACCCCAAATCCCATTTCCGCCATGAATCTAGTCACCACTGCATTCTTTTCTCTTCATATGGAGCATTTCGCACCTTCACCAAGTACTGAAGCACTTGGCTATATTCAATCTTGCATTTTTTACACCATTCTTTAGTATCTTCCCCATCACCCACCACCTTTCTAAGTTCCTTGAAGGCGGTAACACTTACAGAATTTCCTGGTATCTCCATCCCCACCTAATCTCTCACTCAAACAAAATGTTAGCATATAAAATTGGCTTGATAAATAGCTATCACAGTTTATGCATTTAATTATCATCAAATTGCATCCCAATGAATACCTGCAAATTAATTAAACAAATATCTGAGCAACCATCATACATCAAGAGCCATTCATAGGCACTGGGGCTATCCTTAGTGAATTCTTTGTCCTCAACTGTCTTATGTAAGCCCTTAAAACAATTTGTCCTCGACTACCTTATGTAAGCCCTTAAAACAAAAGCTATATTTTTTCTGCTACTAGCATCACACGAAGATCTATAGTAGCCCTTTATTACAGATTCTGAGAGTTAACCAGAGCATTTTCTACTCTATAAGTTATTGGCACCACTATAACAGCTGAGAAGAGAAGCTAAAACATCACTTTCCCCCAGACCAACAACACTGAGTGTTCTATTTTATCACACTAACAACATGAGATTAATTTAAGGTATGGAATTTACTTCCTGTGGGTGCCCTATTCAGTACCTAGTAGATACGTATATTAGATATCAGCTGTAATAATTTCCATTTTAAAAGCCGCAAACTAAAGATACACATAAACTGCCATCATTAAAGATTTCTATCACTATGATTACCTTTTTCTGAAATAATAAAAAGGACAGGACTATACACATAAGAACGCTTCTCAAGGATTAAAAGCTCTTACAAGACTTAGTATTTATTATTTTAAAAAATCATGGTTAAATGTACACAACATAAAATTTGCCATTTTAATGGCTTATATATTTATATTAAGAAAAATATTGAAATAGTACTGTAATACTGACTAAAACATGGGATTCTTTCTTGCAAAAAACTCGCTATGATTAATACCTGAATTTGGAAACTAGTGTTAGTAAATACCTTTTTTACATTCTACTGCTGAAAAAGTAATTAAAATATGCCATTAGTGGTTAAATTATTTGTATTTCAGGTAGCAAAATAAAATACAATACTAAATATTATACTTTCCAGTTTTTCTTTTTTCTTTTTTTTTTTTTTTTGAGACTGAGTCTTACTCTTGTTTCCCAGGCCAGAGTGCAATGGTGCGATCTCAGGTCACCACAACCTCCGACTCCCGGGTTCAAGCGATTCTTCTGCCTCACTCTCCCGAGTAGCTGGGATTATAAGGCGCCTGCCACCATGCCCAGCTAATTTTTCTATCTGTAGTAGAGATGGGGTTTCACCATGATGGCCAGGCTGGTCTCGAACTCCTGACCTTCGGTGATCCACCTACCTCGGCCTCCCAAACTGCTGGGATTACAGGCGTGAGCCACCCTGCCCAGCCTATACTTCCTAGTTTTTCTGCATTATTTTCTTAAAATTCACACGTTTCCTAATAACTGTAGCCAAAAATCTTTATAAAGACAGCTTATTGAGACAGCCTGGCCAACATGGTGAAAGCCCGTCTCTACTAAAAATACAAAAGTTAGCTGGGCACGGTGGCGCATGCCTGTAGTCCCAACTACTTGGGAGGCTGAGGTGGGAGGATTGTTTGAACCTGGGAGGCGGAGGTTGCAGTGAGCTGAGATTGCGCCACCACACTCCAGCCTGAGTGACAGAACGAGACTCCGTCCCAAAAAAAAAAAAAAAAAGCTCATTATGTAACAGGTACCTGATAAGTACTTTACATGCATTACTGCTTCTTTCTTGGTGAGGTATCAATTCGCATATGATAAATTTCACCTTTTTCAAGTGTACAACTCAGTAGTTCTAAGTATATTGACAAAGATGTATAACCACCACCACCACGAATTTCAGAACATCTTCATCATGCTGAAGGGAAACTGTACCCATCAGCAGTCACTCTCCATTCTTTCCCAACCCCTCACCCCTAAGCCGCTGGTAACCACTTATCTATTTTCTATCTCTACTGACTTGGCTTTTCTGGACATTTCATATAAATAAATCGTAATATGTGATCTTTTGTGTCTGGCTTTTTTTTGTGTGTGTGTGTGATGGAGTTTCGCTCTTGTCGCCCAGGCTGCAGTGCAATGGCACGATCTCGGCTCACTGCAACCTCTGCCTCCTGAGTTCAAGCGATTCTCTTGTTTCAGCCTCCCGAGTAGCCGGGATTACAGGCGCACACCACCACGCCCAGCTAATTTTTTTGTAGCTTTAGTAGAGACAGGGTTTCACCATGTTGGTCAGGCTGGTCTCAAACTCCTGACCTCAGGTGATCCACCCACCTCGGCCTCCCAAAGTGCTGGGATTACAGGCGTGAGCCACTGCATCCGGCCTGTGTCTGGCTTCTTTTACTTAGCACAGTATCGTCAAGATTCAACCATGCTGTGGCATGTGTTAGTACCATGCATTACTCTTTAGGTCTTCAAAACAAACACTTAAGCTCAACATAATAATTGGCCCATTTTACATTAAAAAGAAAAACTGAGACAATGAGACATGAAGTAACTGGCCCTCTTTGAGTCTCTCTGAATTCAAATTTGTTCACTGCATTTCTATAGAGATGTGTAAACTGTAAACATCTAATTATATACCAACTTACAAGGAATAAAGTATATATTAAAAAAGAAAACTGCTACGTAGGCCCATGACTGTAAGTCACAATTTCTTTTAAATTTTTTCTTTTCTAAAAAATACAGCCAGTGATCTCTATGGTGTTTTCAAACTCCAAGATATTGTTAAAACATTAAAGTCTTATTCACTTTCTCTTCAACTCTGATCTGGTGCCCAATCTTTCAGAATAAAAGATTAATTACTAAAGATCATTGATATCGTGATATATTGTTGAGAATATGGCTTCATAAAGTATACAGTGAACTCAACAGGTCAACATGGCAATAACGTAGTTCACAGCATGAAAAGGAACTCAGTATTTACTTATATTGTCTGTAAATATTATCTGTTTATATTGCAACAAATCAGAAAGTAGCAAACATCATTTTTAGGGTTACAGAATTTTTTGAAAAGTCTCTCTGGAAAGATCCTGACAGCTACACATGAGGACACTTCCAGGAAGAATTATGGATGAGTTCGTCAAGAACTCATCCAGAATGTTATACATAACTGAACACTTCAAACTCAGTGTAAAATCTGCCCAGCAACAGTCAGTAGATAATCTTTCTGGTCTTTTGGTAATCTTAAGGACGGACTGACTGACTTAAAATTGTCAACACGTGTAGGTGTCTGCCATAGGTAATAACATAGATGTAAATGGCAGCTGGTGTATGAAACACCCTAACTGAATACTGTCTGTATTTGGAAAAAGCAAGCTGAGTTGCTCAGAAAAGGCAAATATTAATACATAAAAGACTGAAGAAGAAAGAAGGGATTAAAGCAGTCTATATATTTATTGTAAAGTAGAATACATATTTATCGCAACATTATGTTACGTTATCTTTAATCAGAAATCGCATTTTAAAGATGTGACTTAAAAAAGAGTCTGAAAACTTCACTGAATTATATTTGAAAAAAACACCCCAAGACATTTTAATAAGTCTTAAAACACAAACTGAAATACCAATGTAGAGTTTATATTTATAAAAATAAGAATAAGCATTGCCAAGCATCGTAACTCCTTAATGGGAACTAACCAGAAGTAAGAATTTAAAAAAAAATTAAAATATAGTTTGGGACAGAGAATTCTGACTGATATAATTTTAATTAAAGTAAACAGCCTATGTTATCAGCAATTGCTCTTCTAGAGTAACACTATAAAACAGGACTTCCTGGAAATGTTCTGTATTTGTGCTGCTCAATTTGGTAGGCACTAGCTAATGTGGCTGTTGAGCATTTAAGTGTGACTGGTGTGACTGAGGAACTGAATTTTTAAATTTTATAAATTTAAATAGCAATATGTGACTGAAGGCTACCATACTGGACAGTACAAGTCTTGAATAACACGTGACATCATGCTGTAAAAGGACCCTACCATTACTGTTCTGGAAACTTTCAAAAGTTAAAGAGGAGACTAGGGTTACTCATGTTGGGTGGGCAGGGAAGGGACAACAGGAGAAAAAAAATGTCCAAAGAAACCTAAATTTGACGTCCATGATTTTAGCAATGTTTCCTTCAAATCCATGGACTAGGGCTACGAATATTAAAGAAAAAAAAAAAGAAGAAGGAAGGGAGAGAGAAAGGGAAGCAGAAATCACAAAGACAGAAGGAAAGATTCCCTAAGTAATGGCCACTAAGTATTAGCAGCAGTCAACATTTATTATGCAGTCTGTTTTATGTATTGTACTAAGCACTGCACATGTATTTTCATTTGACCCTCAAAATGAGTCTTCCAAGTACTTTTTATTTCTAGTTTTATAGATGAGGATATTGAGACTTAGGAAGTTAATTTGCTGAAACAAAAATGCATCTTCTAATAAAAATCTAGCAACTAGCATCCTTTCTCTATGTTCTAGCTGTATCTTACGTACCCATCTGTTACAGCAATTCATACATAATATTGAAATAGAGTTTACTGGCTGTTTCTCACTAAAAGGTAAACTCCTTGAAGGCAGGAACTGTGTTCTGTCAATACCGTAATATCTTTCTCAATTACCTACTGTCACCAAATTTTATCTATCAAGGCATCTGAAATACATATATTCTTCAATAAGTATTTGCTGAATTGAGTATGAATTTGTTTCTACATTCCAATGATAAACATGTGGTAACACTCTTTCTCTCTCAACCCTCAGGCATCTATATTTGAGTTTTGAAACGGGTTGAAAGTCTGTTTAAAATAGCATTTTGTAAACTATTTCAAATAATCTAGAAAGAAACTTGGAACTCTTATAATCCGATAAAAACATTTAACTTTAAGCTATATTTTTCAGGCCCATTAATTTAAAATACATTTCCCATATTTTTAGAAATATTTTAATAGAAACTTTAATACTGTGACTGAAACATTTACTACACAAAAGTTGTGCCACATAACAACATTAACCTCTGTATGTTGATGTGTAAGCACGGAAGACATACCTCTTAAGGTACTTGAGCTGAACATAGTGCCTACATTAACTTTTAAGTAATAAAGCTTTGATGGTTTCCAATCTTTTCATCTATCAATGACACTTTTTAAAAACCTTTACATTTTACTAAATTCTATTCTCTCCTAATGGGCACATTGCCAGTATCTACTAAGGTAGAGTGAGGCCTAGGACAAACTTAGGGAAGCCTGTCAAAAAATGAGAAAGAACCAAAGAAGGTATTCCCTCAGTCCTAATCCACAGACTTCCACCTCAACATTCATGAAATTCAATCTATAGGCAAAACAAAAATATTCATATGAGACATGCTCTCAAGGCTCTAATATTACCAGAGATGGTATCAAATAAAACTCTTAAATACACCATGGAGCAGCTCTAGTTAAAAAATGATCTCGCCTTCAGAAACAACTGTACATATGGCTTCTGCTAACTGTTGTCTTATGAGGAAAAAAAAATCATTATTCAGTTTAACTGCTATTTTAAAATTTGTTTTACTTTTCTTGTCCCTAAGCTTATTTATAAAATTCTTTTAATCTATAGTAACATCAAAAATAAGACTTCAAATATATGAAAACCTGTGTTTGTTGGGGAAAAGACAAATGAACTACAACTAAATTTTATCACACCTATGAATCACTTGAGGATCTTTTAAAAATGCAGATCCTGATTCGGTGACTCTGGGATGGAGCCTAAGATTCTGAGCATCATAAGCTTCCAAGTGATGCTGAAGTTGCTGGTGCAAGGCTTTTTGCAGCAAATAAGTAATTTTTCCAGATTTCAATGGTTTAATTTTTCTAGGTTTTGTTTTGAAGACAGGGTCTTGGCTGGGTGCAGTGGCTCACGCCTGTAATCCTGGCACTTTGGGAGGCCAAGGCAGGTCAGGAGTTCAAGACCAGTCTGGCCAACATGGTGAAACCCCGTCTTAAAAAAAAAAAAAAAATTAGCCAGGCATGGTGGCAAGCACCTGTGGTCCCAGCTACTTGGTACTGAGGCGGAGGTTGCAGTGAAGTGAGATCATGCTACTGCACTCCAGCTTGGGCAACAGAGCGAGACTCTGTCTCAAAAAAAAAAAAAAAAAAAAAGACAGGGTCTCGTTTTGTCGCCCAGGCTGGAGCGCAGAGGTGTGAACACAGCTCACTGAAGCCTTGACCTCCTGGGTTCAACTGATCTTCCAGTGATCTGCCTACTTCAGCTTCCCAAGTAGATGGAACCACCGGCACACACCACCATACCTGGCTAATATTTTTAGGTTTTTTGTAGAGATGGAGTCTTACGTTGTTGTTCAGGCTGGTCTCAACCTCCTGGGCTCAAGCAATCTTCCTACCTCAGCCTCCCAAAGTGCTGGGACTGTACTGTACACAGTCTCTTCTCATTTTTTAAATGTTCATTTACGCTTTCAACAAATTTTTACTAAATGTGTACTATGAGTCAGACATTATAAGCATTAATACGATCTCTGTCCTCAAAGAGCTCATTTGTTTAAAATAAAAAAAGCAAACAGGCCAACAAGTAGGAGTCTACACGGTGGAGATGGGGACAGCATTTCAGGGAGAAGAAACAGTCAAGCAGTAAGAGCACTCTGGAGGAACTGCTAAGAGTATCAAATTGCTGAAACACATGGTATTTACAGCAGAGATCAGAGAAGAAACTGGAAAAGTAAACAGAGCTGGGTCATGATGAGTCCAGCAGGTCAGAATAAGCAGTTTAAATTTTATTTGGTAGGTTATCACAGAAACGAAGAACTTTTGGTAGGTGTGTTCAGATGTGTATTACAACATTAATGATCGTATAAATAGCAGCTAACATCATTTACCCAGAAACTGTTTCAAGAGCTTTACATGTACTCAGTCACTTAACTCTATATCAACCCTATAAAATTGGTACTAACATGTTCATTCCCACTGAGAATTCTGAAGCACCAAAAAGAAAAATGATTTGCCCTCAATTCAAACCCTGGCAACATAGCTCCAGATGCTACGCTCTCTCTTTACCTAGGAAAATTCTGGAAAAATTACTCTGGTAAGCATTGCAAAAGTTGTTTTTGTCAGTGTTGAGCCTGGAAGATAGTTTTGAAGCCACTGGAACTGTCAACGAAGGACTGAATCAAGGCCGGGCGCGGTGGCTCACGCCTGTAATCCAACACTTCGGGAGGCCAAGGTGGGCAGATCATGAGGTCAGGAGTTCGAGACCAGCCTGGCCAACATGGTGAAACCCCATCTCTACTAAAAATACAAAAATTAGCTGGGCATGGTGGCATGCGCCTGTAATCTCAGCTACTTGGGAGGCTGAGGCAGGAGAATCGTTTGAAACTGGAAGGCGAGGATTGCAGTGAGCCAAGAGCATGCCACTGCACTCTAGCCTGGGCAACAAGAGCGAAATTCCGTCTCAAAAAAAAAAAAGGACTGAACCAAGGCAAAGGCAATGGAAATGCAAATTTCAGTTATGTTTAGTGAGTAAAAATCCTAACCACTTTGTTACTAAGGGATGTTATGAGAGCAAAAGAGAATAGTTTCCTAGTCTCTAACTTGGTAGATGGAAAGAACGGGAATGTCAACCATTGGGAAAAGAGAAAACATTTTTGGTGGGAATTAGGAAGAGAAAATACAGAGATTAAGCTTGAGATACTTATAAGGTATCTAGGTAGAAAGTCAGGCAGACCTGAGTATCAATGGTGTACTCACTGGTATGTTGGTCCTAAGTGAGCTCACGTGCTCATGAACATGTGTGAATAGACGGAACCACATGGGAAGCTGTAGAATTCAAAGAAGAAACACTGATGATGCGTACAGGAGAGTGGTCTGCAAAGTCAAGGGAGTAGTTTCAAGAAAGTAGTCACTAACATTAAATCTGTGGTGCCATCAAGTAAGATAAGCAATGAAAATGGCTGCTAGATTTGGTCAGTAGATCCTGGTGACTTTGGAAAGAAATTTCAATGGATTGGTGGGGTCAAAAGTCAACGACAGTGCACTAAGGAATAAAAAAGATGAAGAGACTGAGATAAATGAAAACATCCCAAAGATCATTCTACAAAAGAATAAAAAGACCAGTAACTAGAAAAGAGAGAGGTTTTACTCTTTTGTATAAGTGAGAGATTTGAGCACATTAATAGGAACACCTGGTGTCAGTGAAGAAGGAGAGGTTTAAAAAAAATACAGGAAGGCTGGGCGCGGTGGCTCACGCCTGTAATCCCAGCACTTTGGAAGGCCGAGGCAGGTGGATCACCTGAGGTCGGGAGTTCAAGACCAGCCTGACCAACATGGAGAAACCCTGTCTCTACTAAAAATACAAAATTAGCCAGGCATGGTGGCGCATGCCTGTAATCCAAGCTACTCGAGAGGCTGAGGCAGGAGAATCACTTGAACCCGGGAGGCGGAGGTTGCGGTGAGCTGAGATGCACCATTGCACTCCAGCCTGGGCAACAAGAGTGAAACTCCATCTAAAAAATAAAAATAAAAAATAAAAAAATACAGGAAAGAGAAGATATTTGATTAAGCAGTGTTCTGAGTCAACCAGGATAAAAATTTGCTTAGGACCTATAGCGTGATATGTCTAAAACTAGAGCAAGGTTTCCCAGCCTGGGCACTCCGGACATTTGGGGACAGTTCTTTGTTATGGGGTGGTGCCACACTATGTGCTGTAGAATATTTAGCAGCACCCTAATCTCTAATATTCACTGGATGCCAGCAGTACCCCACACCAAGTTGTGACAACCAGAAAGTGTCTCCAAAAACTGGTAACTGTCCCCTGGGTGGAGAAAAAGCAAAATCAACTCTAGCTGAGAACCACTGGTCTTGAGGCAGAGACCAGATTATTTAAATGAGCTGAGAGGTTACTGAAACAAATTACTATAGTCCCATCTACTAGTTACATAGGGAAAAGAGGCAAGCTTCTCTGCTGGGAGGGGAATAAGATGGTAAAGGTGGCATGTGTTGTGGCGAGTAGAAAAGTTTTGAAATAACTTGGTGAAATTCACCTACAGGAAGGCAAAACTGGGTATCAGAAATACTTTTCCTCCTCCTAGACTTAAAAGGCAAGTGTATGTCTCGTCTCTTTATGGGCTCTCCGGAAAACACTACCCAAAAGGAAACTGAGGCATGAAGAAGGAAATGAAGGACCTTATCAAAATATTATTTCCAACAACTTAAGAAATGGGGTCATCCTGAAAAGTGTTCTGACCCTAAGAGGACCCACCTTTTTGTTTGCCCAAACAAGAGTTTTAAGGTTAGAAATGGAATGTATCTTTTTTTAACCAAAGTATACAATTTGATCATAATTTTGTAAAGTCTTCAATAGGAAGGCTTCTATATTTTATTTATCCCCAACCCTATCCATTACAATCAACTTTGATTTTTAAGACACAAAAATAATCTGGTGTTTAAAATTAGGCATCATCTTTGAAAAACTGTCACATGAACTTTCCTATACTGCTGTGCTCAGTATACGGAAATACTAGTATTTGTACCTTGTGTCCTGAAAGCTTAATTCCTGCACACTGTAAGAAACAACTGATCCAAAGATGTTGTAACTAATTGAATCTCCCTTCAACTTTATCTTCTAAATACAGTCTTTACTTCTTAAAAATCTGTTTTAACAATCTTAAACTTCCTGACAAGGTTGAAAATACACTTGCTCACAATACAGCTTATGAGTTCCATGGCACTCATAAAAGTGAAGAGACCAGATGTAAGATAGCAACTCCTAGCATTTGTCAGCATTATTAACAAGGAAAGTGATCTGCAGAGAAACTTATGTCTAAATATCTCCCAGCCGGCACAGTGGCCCCCACCTGTAATCCCAGCTACTTGGGAGGCTGAGGTGGGAGGATCACTCGAACCCGGGAGTTCAAGGCTGAAGTGAGCTATGATTTACCACTGCACTCCAGCCTGGGTGACAGAGCGGAATCATTAAAAACAGTAACAACAAACCAAAAACCTCCGAAGATATAAAACTATAAAACTGTGCCCTAGAAAGTTCTATTTTTCCTACAATCACAAAGTAACTGAAGCACCTTTATGTGCAGCTCACAGAACTGAATTTGCACTTAGCAATATTTTCCTTGAGAGATCTAATGCATCTCAACATATCACTCTAAAATATGCTGAAACAACAATCTCAGATACAACAGATTCTCACCTGTGATAAACCTCAAAATCTGCACATATTCGAAAATATAACATTTGTTATTAGAAGCCAACTGTTGGTCATAATCAGTTTCACTATGGCTAAATAAAACCCCTGTAGGCTCTACAACCATTTGAAGTTGAGTATGAAAAGAGAAGTGCTTTGGATACATTACCAATTCTCTTCCAAACAGAGAAAATTCAAGCTGAATTCTCTTTCAGATCTGCTACATGTACTAATGAAAGGACAAAAAAAAAAAAAAAAAAAAAAGATTCCATATTCCAAAGACCACCGTGGGCGACACCATTCAAATGTATCTCTAACTGCAACTTGACCTGCACACTTGACGCCTCATTTGATGGTCTAAGATAGGGAGCATTTTAGAAAAAGTCCATGAGCTTTACCCAAAATCTGACTACAAAAATAATATGCAGTCCTATATCCAAGTAGGCAAACACATTTACTGAAGGCAAACATGTTCACACAGCAATCACTGTCATCTCTACAGCTGTTATGTCTCTATTCTCCCAAAGGAAATAAAAATGATTTGGAAACATGCCAAAGAGCAGTCTAGACACAAATAATTCAATTATAGTTAGCAAATCTAAGGCTTTCAATACCCAGCTCACTTCTTAAGCTACAGACAGAAAAACAACTCTGTATCTATTGTTACAAGTTATTAAGTCAAATTACTTCAGAGCCAACATTAAGCAAATCAGATTTTATTACACTAGACACTTCAATTAATTGAAAATACTAGGTTTGAACTCACTGACTGGGTCAAATCCCAAAGTGAAAATATTTATGAGACTGTTCTATTTTGTTGTGTTTTGAGACAGGGTCTCACTCTGTCACCCAGGCTGGAGCCCAGTGGTGCCATCACAGCTCACTGCAGCCTTGAACTCCTGTGCTTAAGCAATCCTCCCACCTCAGCCTCCCAAACAGCTGGTACTATAGGTGCACACTACCACTCCTGGCTAATTTTAAAGTTGCTTTTAGTAGAGACAGGGTCTCACTATGTTGCCTAACCTGATCTTGAACTCCTGGCCTCAAGTGATCTGCCTGCCTTGGCCTCTCAAAGTGTTAGGATTACAGGCGTGAGCCGCTGTGCCCAGGCTGTTTTTACATTTCTTAACAATATGGATCCAATCTTCGAAAGTGCTCAATATTAAAAAGTCAGAAAGGCCATATGCATTATTTCCATGTTCACAGGATATTTTAGTCCAATATGTTTGGATCACATTGGATATTCATCTCTGGGCCCATTATTTCATAAACACGAAAACCTGATTTCAGAAAGAATCTGGATATATTAAGGTGGCAAACAATGCTTGTGCTTTTCTAAAACAATCTTTTTACTGGGTTCTCACTAGTTTTGTTTTCTTTTGGAAATAATACAAATTATGAGTCTTTTTCTTTTTCTGACTTCGATTCTGTTCCCTTATAAAATTTCTTCCTTCAAAGCAGTTCAATAAAAATAAACTGCCCCTTTAACATTTTTTTAATAATAAAGTTTTAACATCTGAAAAAAATTAACTGGGTTCAAAGGCCATGTCTTAGTATGTTTTTAACAATGATTTAAAACAATTTTGACAAGGTCAAACCTAAAACAATTGGCAAAAGTTGCAGTTATTCCATTTAACAACTCCATTAAGGATTCCTTTCCCTATACAGAGGTAAAAAGAAGGCTAAAATATCATTAGGGCATTATGACATCTATAAAATTTAGAGCTAATAAATGTTATCTGTATTCCTCTATTTGTTTAAAAATACTAACTCAGGAACATAAATATGTGAATGATTAAATTGTGCAAGATGTGATTTTGCATCTCAAGGCAAGTGAAGACAAAGAATGGTATTGGTATGGTGTTAATCAAGGGGCAGTAACATGTAACAATTCACAAATCATCCTAAGTACTAAATTGTATAGTACAAACTAAAAAGACACTGCAAACTAACATTAACGACTGTTAATAAAGGCATACAATTTTATGTGGTAAATTGCTCCATGGCCAGGCATGAAGAATAGGTTTCAGATCTAATGCTAAAACTGTGACTTACAGTGGCTGCCTGGAGAAATGTGAAAAATATTGGGTAAGCAGTAGAGTCCTGGGATAGATTAATGGTATATGCCACAGCTGTGAGATAGAGCACATGTCTCTTGGGAGAGGGAGAGAAATGTTGGTGCAACTTTTACATTTTTTTTTTTTTTTTCAAGGATCTAGACAAAAACTAGAGTGTGGTAGCACAAGAAGGTAAGTTCCAATACTGATGGACATTACAATGTTAACTTTCCCCAGGCTCAACGTTTTTTCTATCGTTCAAGTTGTGGGAAAGGAAGTATGTGAGTCTGTCCTCTGGGACTTGACAGATTCTTAATTACAAATGAAAACTAAGAACAGAAGGATTTGGGAAAGCCAGAAGCAAAGGTGTTAGGGTCTCAATAGTCCTGTTACAGAGGTAAATTACAGATTGTACTGTCTTTTGAAAGCAGAAGGGTAGAGCAATCATTAGGGTGGCACGAGGGCACTGAGAGTGCTACGCATTGTCATTTACTCAATAAGTTGTAGTATTAAAGAGGGCCCAAGGGTGTGCATCAGGCTATATGGGTAGGAGTATCCTAGAGGTTTTTCTTTCCTGGGCTTAATTCCCCAACCAGATAAAATACTTGATGTTTAAAATTTGGGGTTTTTAAAAAAATCACCCCAAGAAACCTTCTGTTTAACATGTCCCTATATGTACTCTTAATATACAATTAGCCGAATGTTATTTTTATTCCAATGAATCAATCCTGAACACGCACACTGACTCACTGAAAAAAAGCACTTCACTTTGCATTCATCAGTATGATATAAAGGAGTTTAGAATAGTGGTTAACAAACCATCATATCCAATATTAAGTCCATAAAATAGCTTTCTTTAAAAAGTCACAAAAAAGCACAATAGAAGAAAGGTTTCTCCTTGCTTAAAAAGGTCAAAGGCCAATAGCGGACACATGCCTGTCCACTGCTGTATCACTCTCAGCCATGGGTACATCTGCTCTCTCTCGGAAGCCTGGTACAGTCTCAATTAACTTTTGGCAGCTGGTCTCAACAAAGTAGCTAAAGCAAATCCACAAAATGAACCACAGAACCCAAGTGACTAAGAGCACTGGGTACTAATTTGAAAGAGCACTGTTAGGCTATAATAAATCAGAATATGAATCAATGACTCAAAAATGACTGAAGGTTAGTATATTTTTCAGCCAGCGCTCAGTAATATTACTGCTTTGAAAATTATAGGTGGTTCTCTTGCTTACTCTCCTCTACCCTGAGTATACATTTAGTATTAATCTCTGGTTACTGGAGAATTTACAGATATCATTATTCTATATTTTATTTATTGAGACAGGGTCTCCCTCTGTTGCCTAGGCTAGAGTGTAGTGGCACGAACATGGCTCACTGCAGGCTCAACTTCCTGGGTTCAAGTGATCCTCCCACCTCAGCCTCCCGAGTACTTGGAACTACAGGTGCACACCACCATGACTGGCTAATTTTCGTATTTTTTTGTAGAGATGGGGTTTCGTCATGTTGCCCAGGCTGGTCTCAAACTTTTAAGCTCAAGTGATCTGCCCACTTCAGCCTCCCAAAGTCCTGGGATTACAGGCATGAGCCACCGCCCCGCCCAGATGTCATTATACTAATGAAGACTGAGTTGTTCCTGATGAGAAAACGTATCAGTCTTCAACGATCTACTTCTTGCTCTCCCTGTAAGTGGACTGAGGGAAAAATGATTTGATAGTCTCTTGACCCAGAAAATGCCACAAAACCATGCAAATCGAGAGGTTCAAGTTGTTATGTTCACTCAAGAACACTTGTGAAAATGCCCAGGCCATTAAAGGTAGGCATATACAAAAAGATCACCAAGTTATCCAAAAGATGTCACTTTACAGAAACAATGTGTACCATTTTGACATTACAGGGTGGAGTTGGTAGGTGTATCCAGGCCAAACAGTGGGCTAGACACAGGGTTGGTAGCCCAAAAGAATGCTAAATTCTTCCTCAACATGTTTAAATACACAGGGAGTAACGCTGAACTGAAGGTTTAGATGTAAATTCTCTGGTCACTGAGCAAATCCAGGTGAATCAAACACCCAAGATGTGTTAGCCAGTCCTTTCAGAGCTCGTGGTCAGATTAATTTGTATGTGAGCTCCCTCGGCTACATGTAGATGATCCTCGCTGGAAAGATATTATTCCTAAACCACAATTGTTCTGTGGCTGCACAGAAAAAAAAGATATCCCAGAAGAAACAAAACTTATGACACGGGCATAAATTCAGAATATATGCATACATAAGATAAAAAAAAAAACCTAAATGCTAAGAATTTGGTAAACAGATGTGAGACTTATGCAGAGAAAGATGATACTGGTTTTAAGTTGTCTAATTCCTGAGAGAATACTCAAGGTACCGTAATAATAAAAAAAAAGATCAAAAGAAAATCTACAAGGCTTACTTGAAGGTTCTTTTAAGGATGAGGTATAGAATACGCACATGCACGCATGCATATATGTGTGTGTGTCTACACACACATGTATTTCCAACTATGAGCTGTATTAGAATATTAGAAATTAATTTGAAATGTTAAGCTAAAAATGTAAATAGCCGAGAGAAACAAAAGTAAAGTCAGAGTACTCATTGAGCAATTAAAAGTCCTTATCATGAAAAATTAACCTGGCTCAGGCCAGGCATGGTGGTTCACACCTATAATACCAGCACTTTGGGAGACCAAGGTAGGCAGAAGACTTGAGGTCAGGAGTTCAAGACCAGCCTGGCGAACATGCTGAAACTCTGTCTCTACTGAAAATACAAAAATTAGCTGGGCATGGTGGTGCACGCTTGTAATCCCAGCTACTCAACAGGCTGAGGCACAAGAATCACTTGAACCCGGGAGCCAAGATTGCACCACTGCACTCCAGCCTCGGTGACAGTGTGAGACTCCATCTCAAAAAATAAAAATAAAAAGAAATAACCCTGCTCACCCATTCCCAGCTGGAATAGATGCTGTTGTTCAGTGTGCCTAGGTAGGTATTTTACAACCAACTAGACAAAAGGCAGTGTTCCATAATTATTTTCTTTTTCCACCAGGTCACCAACCACT
This sequence comes from Symphalangus syndactylus, assembly GCF_028878055.3. NCBI lineage: Eukaryota > Metazoa > Chordata > Mammalia > Primates > Hylobatidae > Symphalangus > Symphalangus syndactylus. Next base: position 132,640,653 of record NC_072424.2, on the reverse strand, counting down.
TGAAGCTACAAAAAGGAATGAAGAGCTATCGTAACTGCTTAGAACAAAGGGAAAAGTAGCAAAGTAGAAAAGCAAAAAAAAAAAAAAAAAAACACCACAAAATACCTGAAAGGACTCAATGACTAACCACAAAGTGTTAGCCTCATTCAATTATCTGAATGCAGATATGACTGTGCAAGATACAGCTACACTATTCCTATATGTCCTCTTAAAATCACTTCCATCTGATGTTTGGTGGCTTAGAAAAAAACTAAGGTCATACTCTTGTTTACAGTCACAGGGTAACTACAATACTAACACAGCTAAAGAGGTTGGTTGGGACAAAATTATTTCTATAACTTGTAATGAACCCTCCCCCGCATCAGAATTTCTCCTTCATCCATTAACACACACACCCTATTAAGTGAAATCTGAGGGCAACAATATTATCCCCTAAAAAGTCCACCTGTTATGTTTTTAAGCTCTGATAAGAAATTATATGACTGCTTTACATTTAAAAGTTCAGATAAGTATCACCGTTGTGGCGCTCGTGGTTCCCACTGGGGCCAAGATCCCTACTGTTTTCCTAAACCGGCTATTATGAATGACTAGATTCCAGAATTAGAATATACATATCTAGAATCCCTACATTCCATAACTGCACAGATTTTGCTATCGGTGCTAGTTAAGTAAGTTCATTTCTCTCCCCAGATACTTCTTTTAAGGTCTCAAATTTTATTCGACAGACTTTGGGATAAAATGGCTTTAAATATGCTTTTCAAATTCTCTGTATCATATGGAGAAGTATAACAATCTTTAAAAATTGTCTAAATATGGTGTTTCACACAATGGACTAAGTCAGACACAATTTAAGGAAATGGTTAATTTATTTCAGTGATAACTTTTTTATCATGAATATATTCACAGGAAAAAGATATCTAACTCTTTTTCCCATTTCAAAAGAATCGGCCTCTTTCAAGTCCCATGGAAAAAATCCACCCTCAAAACTTTCCTACTTAATTAAGAAAATCAGCTACACTGTCTTTAACCAGTAAATTATTACTATCTCGACATATTTAGACAATTAACAAAAGGAAGGAAACTTTCTAATCATTTTTCCTGAAATTAGATCACAGTCATCTCTCTGTGACAGACCCACCATCTGGGACAACAGGAAGCATGCCAATAGCCTAGTGAATTAGACAGCTTTGTTTAAAGGTTGGTACTAAGTACCAGAAACACAAATAGAGCTCAAAAAGTTGATGCTTTGGAGATAGAACTATACAACTCCATTTTTCCCCAAACTTTGGGTTGTATACTCAAATTTGCAAAAATAATTCCTTAATTGGTTGCAATTAATCTACAACACTGACTTAGATGTCCCAGTCTCCATTAGCCATTATTGACAATTAAAGCAACAGTGAATACCTATATAGTTCCACATGCCAAACAGTGTTTTAATTGCTTTGGTGCTCTTCAAAAACAAAACAAAAACCAGAATTCTCCATTCAGATTTCTATATAAGTTATAGGGGGCCGGGCGCGGTGACTCACACCTATAATCCCAGCACTTTGGGAGGATGAGGTGGGCAGATCACAAGGTCAGGAGTTCGAGACCAGCCTGGCCAACATGGTGAAACTTCATCCCTAGTAAAAATACGAAAATTAGTGGGGCATGGTGGCGTGCACCTGTAGTCCCAGCTACTTGGGAAGCTGAGGCAGAAGAATTGCTTGAACTCAGGAGGCGGAGGTTGCAGCGAACCGAGATCGTGCCATTGCACTTCAGCCTGGGTGACAGAGCAAGACCATCTCAAAACAAAACAAAAAAAAACTTTTGGGGTCCTTGTTAAAAGGCACCTACTTAGTAAGGGCCTATATACTTATATAAGTTGGATTTCAGTCAGACCCAAAGCTGTTTTTTACTTAATCAAATAGATTTTGCTAGTTAATACTGTGAGAAAATTTTAAAAAGTATTAAACTTCTAATAATATATAAAATACTGAACGAATTGGTTAATTTATTTGGTAAATAAAACAACCATTTCTAATATGACACTGAAATGGCAAAATGATAGTCACATCACACTAGGGAGAAAATTTTAATAAGCAGACAAAACAAAATGATAACATTGTCCATCTTTCAAAGCACTGACATACAGAGGTGAAAAGATACAACAGTGCACATTTTCAGGGTAGCTATGTTTACTGAAGTCTAAAAACTCCTCCACCTTTAAAAGTCAGCATTATTTCTTGATGGAAGAAAAACCCACAGTAATTGCTTTTTATGTAATACTAATATTATTGAGTTTTCTTTGCAAATTCCTTTAGTTCAAGTATTACTAAAGAAACATAAACATATGGACATTACAAATTCAGCTAAAAAACTAGGTAGTGCTGACCTTCCTGTTTAATGGTAATACATGTATTAGGTATTTAAATTTGATTATTATAACACACAAAATAATTTTAACATGGAATTTCTATAAAGATGTATTTTGTCACTCTACAGTGTGCCTGCCTCTTCCACTGTGTGTTTTTTTTAAGATGTTTGTCAATTTACCCAATTTTGTCATAGCTGTTATCAACTGAATTGTGTCCTCTCAACCCCAAAAATATACGTTAAAGTCTTAACTACCATGTTTGAAAATGTAACCTTATTTGGAAATAAGGTCATGGTAGATGTAATTAAGATGAGATCACACCGGAATAGGGTAGGCTCCTAAACGAATATAACTGATGTCCTCATAAGCAGAAGAAAACTTGAACACAGACATGTGCAGAGGTAAGATGATGCAAAAACATATGAGGAAAGACAGCTGGGGGGTGATGGAGGCAGATATTGGAGTGATGCATCTACAAGCCAAGAACACCAAGGATTGCTGAGAACTGCCACAAGTTTGGAAGAGGTAAGGAAGGCTTCTCCTCTAGAGCCTTCAGAGAGCACCGCCCTGCTGACACCTTGATTTTGGACTTCTGGCCTCTGGAATTGTGAGAGAATAAATGTTTACGTTACCCATTATTTTCTGTGTTGTTACAGGAGGCCCAGGAAACTAATTACACAGACCATCTATTAAAATCTACCATTCTAAAAAGCATCTTTTAAGCTAAAGCACTGAAGTCAGCAAAACCTGGGTTCAAATACCCATGCGAATCAAAAGCTGTGTAACCAACCATAGGCATCTTTTGAGTTCGCCTCTTTACTTGTAAAGAAAAGATAATAAAGCCTACCACATAGGGTATTTCTGAAAATATATTTTGTAGAATGCCTGCCACACTACAGGTTCAAGTCTCTCCACCCTCAAAACCCTTCTCTCCTTGTAGTGAGAGTGCATTAAACCTATGGTCAAAGACTATTTTGCTAGCAAAAATATATGAAAACAGAGGGCTGTAATTAAAATATTCAATAAATTTTATTAAAAATACCCTTCTAAATGGAGTCCTCGGTGGTTTTGCCAACTAAAAACCTCTATATCCTGACCCTTGGTATGACCGCAGCGATATAAATGCAACCCTAAAGCAATTTTTATCACCACAGAATATCACCTCTTAAATAGTAGTTATCATTTACACTTTTGAAGATTATTTAACACAAATCTTATTTTACTGAAACCCTTGCTAACATATAAACTTAGTTCAGTATTAAAACAGACTCATTATTAAAAAATGCTTGTTCACGTGCAAGAACATTTATTTCATGTAATAATAAGCAAGATAATTACTTTTATGAAGATTAGTGGAAATATAACTCATCAACTTGATAAACACGTTCTCCAACGTGTGGATTAGGTAAGAATATGGCCACAATGGTCAGAGTCATCTGTCTAAAGACTCGAAAAAAGTTATCAAAGGCCAGCATCATGACATGCTGTGGATTAAACCTTATATGAATATAAAGTTTAGTGACTTGAAGACTTGAAAAAAATAAAACAAAATCAGGTTATATATTCTGATAAGGTAAAAGAACTGTAAATTATCCACTGCCACTAAGGACAAAGACTAGTTTCTGAACTCTTCATATGAATGGAAGTGGTGAGTAAACACTAGCACTAAATGCTTACTATGTGTAAAAATAACTTTACACATTTTGTTTAATTCAAGCCATGGAATATTCCTAAAATAGGAGTTTTATGCACAAGAAAATGGTACTAAGTTTTAGTTATACATGCAGTGTATAAATGTTAAATTTTGGAAAGAAGCTGCCAAAACCAAATCCTAAAATGTAAATTTGTAAGCAATCACTGGCTCTGCTTTACAAAGCATTTTAAAAGATATAAGGAGTTTTAAATTTTATTTAATTTGCAGGAAAAAGTGTATTCAAAAAGAAATCTTAACATAAATGATGCCTCCAAAATAGCCAGTTATTAAGAAATTTAAAAATATTATACCATGGTATAACCTTAAGGAAAAAAAAAACCAATCATGAAAATAGGGGCCAGGTGCCTATAGGGGCTCACACCTATAATCACAGGATGTTGGGAGGTGGAGGCGGAGGCAGAGGCAGAAGGCACCACTTGAGCCCGGGAAGAGTGCAAGGCTGCTGTGAGCTATGATCGCACCACTGCACTCCAGCCTGGATGACAGAGCGAGACAACATCTCAAGAAAGAAAACAAAAAAGGAAAAGAAAAAGAAGGAAGGGCGATCTAAGAAAATCAAACTTAATTATTTAGCTATAGGAAAAGGAAATAGCCCGATATATGTTTGTAACAATGAAAACAATTTAGTGGTTAACTGTGGCTGTAAACATATGGCTGGTTGGGTTATGTTTTTCTGCATATACATTGCCTAATATCTGGTGAGCCTCTATCATGTCAGGCCCCTTATCTGATGGTACACACTAATTTTGAATCTGGTACACAGTGTTTAAATCTTCACTACAGTGAGTCTGCAAAGTAACTTAAATCTGTCTTGGGTTTTTCTTCAGAAAAACAGTGAATAACTACCTTATAGGATTGTCGTAAGGATTATATTGGGCAGGTAATACAATTATTCCAGTCCCTGTCACAGAGCATGTGTCCATTTGGTATTAGCTAATATTATCTTTAATAGTGAAAACTAGTCCTTCAGATTAGCTAATAACAAACGATGTTTAGAGGCTCAGTAACTTGTCCAAAGCCACACATCTAGCTATTGTTAAAGGCACTTTTAAAAACCCAAGGGCAATAAAATTTGTGCTATTTTTAAAAGTGTTCCAATAATGTTAAGTCTTTCCATTCCTCTTAGTTTTCTTCCTCAATTGGTCATTTACAGAACAGAAAGCTTATTTCATAGACTTGAGGTAATTAAATGCTAGAAATGATGTCAGAAGTGAAGGGGCAGCAAATGACTTTCAATGCAAACAACAAATCCAATCGATGGTCCTTGTCTGGAATGATGGGGGTCAAAAAGGAGCCTGGAGTGCTCTATGTGAAGGATTTGGAGGCTAATTCTGAGAAAGGCAGAAAAATAAAACAAAACAATGATAGCTGCCCACAGGGGTGGGGATGGAAGTGGGGGGAGAGGGTAGGGAACAAAGAACACAGGACAACCAGGTACTATATTTCCACCATTGCTATTCAAATACAATATACTTGAACTATATCTATTGAGCTCCACACAAAAACACCCTCAATAACTGAGGCATCTAATGTCTCCCATACAATATGAAATTAGCCCATTAGCACAATTCTACCCCTTGATATACAACATATATTTTACAAATTACTTAGAATATTTGTTCTGTATCTTGAATAAACTTTAGAACAAGAAGCCCGAGTCTAAGTGTACATATGGGAGCAAAAGAGCCTGATGAAAAAGGAGGAACTTAAGTGCAGGGGATGAAAAATGCCTAAGTAAAGCTCATGCCCAAATAATTCACTGATTTGCATTAGTTTTGACATGCACATCTAAGTAGTCTTACTAATAACATTGCTTCTAGACCCTGAACACCTACAATATTGTTCCAAAGGGATTATTTCTATAATCAAATCATTTAATTACATGTATGAAGTAAATTTTCCTTGAGGTATTCCATTAAAAATTTTCACTTGCGTAAAAAAAAAATATTTCCCTACAAAACCATCTCAAATGCTTCCTGCCATCCCTTTCTTCCTATAACTCATCTTTAGATTAATGCTAAGCTGTGATAACTGACTTCTCTACTTTTGAATCATCCTCCAACACCGACTGCCACAGTTAACTGTATGCTTTGTTGAAACACTAATTTCATGTAACTAAAATATTTGGATTTTTTAAAATGTTAAGAATCCAAGTGTATGGTATAATAAAGATGTACATATTTTAATATATCTAAAATGGTGGTAGGTGGGGATTTAAAAAACCATATATACACAGGAAGGTGCATGTATGCATGTATTTTATATATATATTTATCACCCTCAGGAGATTCTGTATTAGTAAGTCTGTGGTGATCACCCTCTACTCCCCATCCCCCCCACCAATATATTTTCAGAGGGCTCCACAGGTGCTTCTGTTACACATTTCCTGCCTGAGGACCAGACAGAGAGGACATCTCAAACTGCTTTCAATATTTATGTGCCCATATTTAAAGTATGCCTTTCCACCAAAAAAAAAAAAAAAAAAACAATCTGGGCCCTTAATTTTAAGTTCTAGTTTTAGAAAGTTTTGCTGGATATCAAGATATCTTGTTTTTAAATATTCCATTAAAAATTATAATAACATTTCTCTTCAGAAGTAACAAATTTTCAGTGTCTACAATTTGTTAGTTTAAAAGATACCATATATAAAACCACAGCATGAACAATATTCAGATTTATAATTCTCTGCCACACCGTAGTATGACTACTTAAAATAATTTAGACCTTTATTTTGCCTAATTTAAAAATGAATATAAAGATACTTGCCTTTCTATATATTATGTAAGTAAAATATTTCTAGAGAAATATGTTAAAGTTTTCTTTCTAAGTTAAAAGCCAAGTATTTTATTAATATAGCACCCAATAAAGTAATGATGATGAAGGCACATAAGGTATAACAAAGTTTTAATATTAGAATCTTCTTGTTCATTAAAGGTTGTGCCCATCATATATATTTATATATATATATATATAATCTGTTAGATATATATTTATGTTAGATATCTAATATATATACACAGAACAGAAAGCTTATTAGATACCTAAAGCTTATTAGATATCATATATATTAGATATAATAGTGAGGAAAAACATTCTCTAAATCACTTGAGGTGATGTGTGTGTGTGTGTGTGTGTGTGTGTGTATGAAAGTTTAGACTGGGACGGGTGCGGTGGCTCACACCTGTAATCTAGCACTTTGGGAGGCTGAGGCGGGCAGATCACGAGGTCAGGAGATAGAGACCATCCTGACCAACACGGTGAAACACCATCTCTACTAAAAATACAAAATAAATTAGCCAGGGCGTGGTGGCAGGTGCCTGTAGTCCCAGCTACTTGGGAGGCTGAGGCAGGAGAATGGCCTGAACCTGGGAGGTGGAGCTTGCAGTGAGCGAAGATCACGCCACTGCACTCCAGCCTAGGCAACAGAGCAAGACTCCATCTCAAAAAAAAAGTTTAGACTGGTAGAAAATTTATTCAAATTAACTGAGTAACAGTAATGTTCATATATTCTCACTAAACTGAAAGTCCATTTCAATAATAAATACTGTATTTATTTGATACTAAGAAACTTCACATTTATCTCTGAATTAGGCATGTATCTATAATCACTAGCATGTCATATTAGAAGTATTTTCTATTTCTGAATGGTGTTTCTTACAATCAATGGCACCTTATATCCCACAAAATACAGTGTTTATTTAAAAAGCACTTTTTCAAATTAAAAAGATGACTTCTCATTTTTAAATTTACAAAATGTCCCCTAACCCCCAAACAACCCTAAATGTGTGGCTCCTTAAACTATAATCTTTTATATGAGTGAAAAATGGCAAATAAATTTAATGAAGAAACTGCACTCTCAGGACAAGAGGAACTGGTCTGGTAAGAATGCAATAGAGTAAATAATGAATGCATTTTTATCTATTAAATATTATATGGAGTTACTTCCAGAGTTTTAATTTCACACTTCTAGTATTTTCATCTTCCGATACTTTCAAATTATTTGTCTACCCTTTATTGAAATAAAATTAAAATAAAGGAACATATGATGCAGATTACTCTGCTGTAAAATAAGTTTCTATCAGTGTATGCATTTATGCTAAGAACACAAGCTAATGTTTAATGAAATGTTTAAATACAGATAAAAATTTAAGAATTAGTGGTTCTGTTCACTAATACTGCAGAAAGGCATATCATTCTAACATGTCACAAATTAAAACACTACGTGATTTGGTGTCTAGTTATCACTGCTTGCAACACTTCAAACCAATGTATTAAAGTGGTTAGGTTACTCCTTGCACATTTCTAATTGCTAGTATTCTAGTGACAGAATTGTGACCAAAAGCATAAAAAATGTGATAGGTCCTATGCCAAATTTATCAAAGTAAGATAATTAACTTTTCTCTCCATCATTTAAAAAATGGCAAATGCAATTATGAGTTTTGAAAATTCTGAATGAGGATAATCTCCTTTCACTTCAATTCTATATAACAAAAAACAAGGACAAAACACAAGCACATAATCATTTCTTTTAACTATTTTAAAAGAGTGTCATCACACATTTCCAAGACTGGTTTCTAGATACAGTACTGATAACTGGTTAGGTAACTTTCACCACTAGAATCTTCAAACCAGTGCAATGCTTGTACATTTTTTTTTCAAGTACACATATGAAGGCTCAACAGTGATAAGAAGCTCAGCATCAAAAATCACTAGAAAGTCTCATGCTTTTTATTGCTACTTAATCCAAGTGGCTGTCACTTAATTTTAATAATGGTAAACACAACTGAACTAGTTTGAGAGAAATCTCAGCCAATATAATTTCCTTAAGGGCAAGGCCAATATTTCCTGAACATTAAAACTTTGTACCCATGTAATAGTTTTTCCTCATTACCCTAAGGAAAAAAGAGCTGAAACCAACTCAAATTATTGATTGAATTGAATTACCTTGGAAGTAAATACCATTGAAATATTTTTACTCTTTACTTTTCTAAATAACAAAATAAATATTGTACTATCTCTGTTCAGAACTTGTAAGAAGTCTTTCATTTTTGACCAGGAACCTTAAAGTTCTTATAGCTCTCTAGGTCATCAGAGGTAGGCAAGACCAATCCAATTTTAAATGTCTGGTATGTTCTATCATTTTTTGGAGCTATCTTTGCTTAGAAATTTTAGATAAACAGAGCAAATGATGAATTGCTGGTAAGACACTGGAAACAAAATGACTACTCATAGAACCAAATAAAAGCCTTCCATTAGAAACTTAAAAACACCAATGGTTTTATATCTGTGTATATAAGTAAAACCTAAAAGAGAACAAACAGCAAATAAAAATTAAAAGCAAAAGCAAAAACAAACAGGAAGCCAACCCCCACTTTTTTTCTTACTCAGTTTACCTTGGAGGCTACAGTGTTACCCAGAGCCCTACAAAACACATGATGGGTATTATGTTCCTGGTATACATATTAATGTCTTTAAGTCCACCAGCACCACTACACATTTTGTGCAATTAAGAAATTAACTTCAGGCACGTGACCAGTGAGTACTTTAGTGTCAGTACTATCTATGCAGAATAGCAAATATAGTGTGAAACAAACCAATGCAAGCATTTATGTGAAATTTGGCTCCATGCTAACTCTGGCTTCATGCTTACCTATATTAAAAATAGAACTGCCAAACTACCAATGTATCTCTTTATAATATCTCTTATTTTACCTTCATCAAGACTAAGAGCTTTAACTATAACCCTTGTTAATTAGCCACATTTCTCCAATATTCTACCAGATTTAAAAGAATATTTTATTATCTAAACTTTTTCAACTTTCTATTTTCTCTGTATGTGCATGAAGACGGACATACAGAGAAACAGAAAAAAGCTACACGACTTCCACAATAAACATACACAGATATTATACACATACTGAGGAGGCTGCATGATTTTTATATCAAAGTACATGCTTTTTCCACCACATAGTTCATTGCTGTTATGATAGAAACCTTTTGCAAAAAATAAGCACATGCTAATAATAATTCAAGGTTTTAAGAATTTATAGATTAAAAAAATACAATTCCTAGAACACTGTTATCAAACAAATAAGTTTTATTGGCATCTAAAAACAAAATTCACCCAACATTGAAACGTACTTTAATATTTATGTTGTTGTTTTCTTGTATCTTTTTTACTCACTGCAGTATGAGGAACAAATCACAAACACTTACTTTGGAGAAACAGAGACCATAGTGTAGATTTTACAAAATCACTTTTTAAAATCTCTGTATTGTGCTCCTCAAATACCTAGAGCCAGTCTTTGCATAAAATATCACAGCTTTATCTATAACCTTAAAATTCTGCAGCAGCCTAAAGATATGGATAAGATATACCACCACTTGCTATTCTGAAATATATCTATTACCATATCCCACCTAATGATAGTTATCTAAAAAATTCTTTCTTCCATAGGAAGTCTCTGACAAGCTGTTACTCATTTCCTTGACGTTAAAAGAATCTGGGGCCAACATTTATATTTTATCAGAAAAAAATAAAAAAAAAGTTTACCTACCATGTTCATATTAAGAACAATGTCTATACAAGTCAGTTGTACAATTATTTTAAGAGAAAGGTGAACATGAACATCAGATTAACTTAATTCTGGCAGACAAAAGTGAACAACTATGGTCCAGTCAGCCATTATCTATTACAGAGAGATGACAACTTTACAAAAGGTATCTTTTACCTACTGAGTGATGATTATGTCCCCTCAGTTTCTGTGCTTTCTACCACTGGTTCACTTTCTATATCAGCAACTGTGTCACTCTTCTCCTTGTTTATTTCATTTGAAGATGTCAGTTTTTCATAAAGTTCAGGATCATTCTGTACTGGTATAGGTGGTGGCTGAGCATGTCTCTCTGTATTTTCACCATTAACCTGAGGCACATTATCACCTTTTCGTTGAGAAGTGGCCCCTTCAAAATAATCAAAAACCCGAGCATGAGGAGGGGGAACCCAAGTGTTTTGAATTCTGTCTCGTCCAAGACGATTTCCATTCATTTCTCTGCAGAAATCAAAATCTCTGTCATCCCTATCCCTTTGCCTCTCCCAGGGTCTTCTGCGGTCATCAAAATCTCTGTGAACTTCTTGTCCAAATCCTCGGTTCCAAGGACCACTTCTAGGATCAAATCGAAAGTTTCCAGACCGAAATCTACCTCTTTCTTCATGTAAGCCTTTTGGACCACCATAGACCGGTAGAACCCGATGCTCTCTCTCATCAAAATCTCCTCTATGCCCCCAGGGCTTCTCTGGATTAAAGCCAAAGTGGTCTCTTCGACCAAGATGATCTATACCTGGCCTCACAAGATTCTCTCTTATATCTACAGGAGGTCTTCCAAAATGATCCCTACCATCTAGCGGAGGCCGTCCAGGACCTTCTCTTGGATCTATAGGCCGCCCAACCACATCTCTAACATCCACAGGGGGAGGTCTACTAATGCTTTCCCTGGTTTCTATAGGAGGAAACCGGTAATCTCTATCTCCTTCCTGTTGAATGTTATCATTCCCAAGTGGTATCCTTTTTTCTGGGTTAGTAACATTGTCTACGCTTTGTCTTCCAGGAGCTAAAAAAGGTCTTTCTGGTTGACTAAAAATATCTCCTGGAGGAAAAGGTCCACGGGGTGGTGGATGAAGAGCTGAATCAAGTACCGATGGGGGTGGGATTCCCCGTTGGGGTGGAATTCCAGGCTGTATTAAAGGGAATCTTGGCCCAGGTGCCTGTGGTATTAGTCCTGGACGAATGTCTAACATTGGCATTGTGGGCATCCTTTGATTAGGGATACTTAAAGGCGGTAAGTTTTGAGGTCCAGCTGGTGGCTGTGTTCCCAGAAGTCCAGAAGTATTTGGAACATTTGGTGGCTGCACTCCTACAAGTCCAGAATTGTTAGGTATATGTGGGGGTAGCACTCCCAAAAGTCCAGAACTATTTGACACACTGGGTGGCTGTATTCCCAATATTCCAGAGTTATTTAGAATATTTGGTGGTTGGGCTGCAATAATCCCAGAACTACTGGAAACATTAGATGGCCGGACCCCAAGAATTTCAGAATTACTTGATACATTTGGTCTTTGGACTCCCAGAATTCCAGAATTGCTTGTCACATTTGGCGGCTGTCCTCCTAAAATTGCAGCATTACTTGAAATATCATTTGGAATCACTAAAAAAAAAAAAAAAGAGAGAAAAAACTCAAAATAACAGTCAAAAGTTTCCAATAATTTTAGCTTAATCAGCTACTTGTATCCCCCAATAATCAAGGTACAATAGCTACTACATGAAATCTTTTTAAGTTAAACAGAAATGTCAGGTATTATACTGATTTTCCACCTTTAATAAAAGCCTTTCTAAACCATAATTCTTTTTTTTTTTTTTTTTTTGAAGAACAGGAGTGGAGGTTTAAAAGGCTTTAGGACAGGAGAGAAAGGAAAGTACGCTTGGAAGAGACCCAAACAGGCATTAAGGTCAAGTGCCTCTAAACCGTAATTCTTAATGTACCAACAGTGGGACCATAGAAAAAGGACTTACTGCTTTCAAACACCATATTTATCTTCTAGAGCTAGCTGGATAATACCTATTAGAAGTAAGTTCCCAACAGAAGTTATTCACACCCAATACTTCTTCATTTTTATCTTCCTATAAGTATACAGATTTTGTGCAATATTATTTTGACAACACACTGAAGTAGTCCCAACAGGACAAAAAAAAAGGAGTGGTGGTGTGAGGGTCTTAATGGCAACATATTGAAATCTAGATTACCCTGAACAGAAGGCCACTTTTTCAAATAGAAATTTTAGGACATAGTGATCTCTTTTAAAAAAAAAAGTGCGACATTTCAGCATTTGTAGATTGAAGTGGTTACAAACGCATGCCACCCCAGAATTAAACACCAAATACAGAGAGGCAACCTCTTTTTTTAAATTTTATTATTATTATTTACCTGATCTGGTGTTTTCACCAGAAGAAATCTGGTGGTCTATAAGATGAGGTACTTTTTCTTCAGGCTCTGCCTGTTTAGTTGGAGCATTAAAAACATTTCCAGCTGGCAGAGCGGAAGTAGCAAGATTGCTGGCAACAGAACCGCCTGGTATAACAAGGCTACCAAATCCAACGTCTTTCACAGTTTCCGGTGTCATGGATAATGACGGCTGCACTAAAGCTGTTTGAAGAGGAGAAAAATATATTTCAGATTTAATGAGTCAATTCATGTGCTAAGTTTTCTGGCAGTTTGAGTATTTAATTTAATGGCATCTCTGTATTACTAAGCACATTATATAATAACCAATGCTCAAATGACAAAATGAGTCATCATGAATAGGCTAAATTACATTTAGAAAGCTTTATCCAAAAATAGGGAAAACTAACAATTTTCAGAAATATTTCACCCAAAATGTTAAGACCAGCACTCAAAAAAAGTAAATTCTAGTAACAAAAAAATTAATAATTTTCTAGGAATGCCAGACTAAGTGAATCTCTAAACATACAGAAATGACTAGTGCAGACTGAAATGTGTAAGTATGAAAATCTGCCCAATCCCCCTGCAATTACAATGTACTAGGGTCCTAACATTCATTTAACATTACCTTTTGTCAGATGAAGTTAGAAACTCATCAGATGAGAATACATAAGGTGGACTACAAATATGAAGCTATAAACTTTCCATCTTAAAGAATGGGTAGAAATATCCCTGAGTGCATTTGTCACATATATTAAAAAACACAACCAGAGGAATACAAAATAATTACACAATTAAAATTTTTAGTCCAATATGTCACTTAGAATACCATAAAATCATACTCGGAGAACTGAGGAAATGTTTTATCTTCATATGTAACCCTAGATTACCTGAACAAACTGTTAGCATACAACAGAGCTACAAAAATAAAAACACCTGTGGTCATGCACAAGCATTAAGAGAATTAAATGAGACAGCAAAGGCAATTTGGATAGCATCTGGCACACAATTATTTCTCTTTTTCCATTAATTGACTGCAGATTTTCCAAAATTAGTGAACTAGGAAAAAATTGGGAGGTTGGCTCTAGGGTAAGCCTCTGTGAACAGTGAATTCAGAAAAGACTTCTGAACACTTTGTCTAATTTTCAGAAAGAATAAACAATTCTTCCTAATGAACCAACAATAACAAAAAGAAAGACTTTTAAATCTATCTTTTTTTTGAGACAGAGTCTTGCTCGGTTGCCAGGCTAGAGTGCAGTAGCGTGATCTCGGCTCGCTGCAACCTCCACCTCCTGGGTTCAAGTGATTCTCCTGCCTCAGCCTCCCAAGTAGCTGGGATTACAGCGTGCGCCACCACACCTGGCTAATTTTTGTATTTTTAGTGGAGACGGGGTTTCACCATGTTGGCCAGGCTGGTCTGAAACTCCTGACCTCGAGTGATCCACCCACCTCAGCCTCCCAAAGTACTGACATTACAGGCATGAGCCACCATGCCTGGCCAAATTTTAAAGCTATGTAAACACTGAAAGGGAGAAAAAGTTTAAGAATACAAGGAAAATGAATGAGATAATCAAAAGTTAAAATCTTTATATATCACATACACTCTTCAGGTCTAATTTTTGAGCTAGGCTTGCCTGAATTACTAAAGGTTTTTTCAGAAGGTTGGAGAATTACTGCAGATAAAGAGTAGACTAGAATGAAAAAATTATTAAAAGGGTATATTTAGCATTTCTGTAATGTCCAATGATAGGAAAAAGGAAATGAATAAATGTCTATATTTACTGTTGTGCTGCATTACTTTTGAAATGTCTATTCTAGTAAAGAAAATACAGATATCAAAACCAAGTAAGCTAGAGTGTATTTCCCATAAAAATGTAAAAAAAAAAAAAAAATCACTTATGAAACTGGCACCACAACTACAAAGAAAAGATTTCAGGTAACCCTGATAAACAGTAATTTGATTATACATTTTTAATTAAACTTTTAGGTTCAAGGGTACATGTGCACATTCGTTATACAGGTAAACTTGTGTTTGTTATAGAGGTTACTCATGTAACAAACAAATATTTATAGATACCTGCACATGTACCCCTAGTTATGATTATACACCTTTGGGATAAAAAAAAGTGGCAGAAAAATCTTAGTTTCATCTGGTAGCCTTGTTGGCAGTAACACTACTTTCAAACTACTACGTGTATGTCTATTTTGTACGAAAATGAAAAGCAATCATGTTACTGTTTTCAGTATATGAGAACACAAACAAATATAAAAATCAAAGTAGCTAATTTGTTTAATAATAGTTCATATTCATTTTCTGTTCAAAATGCACATTTTCTAGTTTTGTCCACTAAAAATTCCTAGACTCAATGAAAACTCAAGAGCAAAATGAGAATCTAGTACCCAGATTGAATTCTCTAGATACCATACCCCAATTGGAAAAATGGCTGATTCTCAGATTGGAGGGAGGAAAATACAAGATTTGTCTGGGATATACTGGGCCAAAAAGCTAAGTAGCTCTCAAAACTAATGTGACAGGGAGGCAACACAGGTCTCCCACCGTCCAAAGATGAAACAATTTGCACTTCAAAAAAAAAAAAAATGCAACTCACTAGAAGTAAAAATCCATTAATCCATAAATACTAAAGAAACTGAAGGAGGAAAAAAAAAAGGGAGAGAGGGACAAGGGAGGAGAAGATGAGAAATAAGAGAAATCTCTCTTCGGTCACTGGGTATCACTGGAAATACCTATAGATCTCATGACGCTGAGAAATGGCAATTAAAGAAAAAATAGCATCTACCCTGACTTTCCTGTACAAACCACACTTCAAGGTAACTAAGTACCATTACCTGATTAAGGAAAACTTTTTCTTCATTTAAGAAACATGGAAGGAATTATACATTTAGAAAGATCACCACTCTGCAACTAATAAAAAGTAGATCTAAGAAACAATGATCAATGGATGAAAGGAAATGTTTTTAATGACCAGGTTCCACTGTTCCACTGAATGTTCTGATCAATCTTAATAACATCATTAAAAGAGGAACAAAACACCAAGAGTGAATCAAAATGCAAACTAAGGACTTGGGTGATAATGATTTGTCAATATAGGCTGGCTAATTGTAACATATGTACCACTCTGGTGGAGGATGTTGATCATGAGAGCCTGTGCATGTGTGGTGGGTGGGGGCTTAGGGGAATCCTCTGCACTTTTGGCTCCATTTTGCTGTGAACCTAAAAAACTGCTCTAAAAAATAAACTTTTACACCGCCCACCCGGGCCCCAAAAATGATGTGGGGCAAGAGGACAAAAAGGCACTGCAAGACTTCTGATGTGATATATAATACCAATCCTACAGCATTTTGCTTCTCAAGTATTCTTGCTAAAACAGGTGAACCGGAATCTAAGCAAGCCTTTGGCGCTAACTTCCATTTTACAGGAAATGCAAAGACAGTAATTTCAGTACCACAAAGAAGCAAAAAACCAAATCCATTATTTAAGCTCTTATACACAGAACTGAACTGTTTCTTCAACAAGTCATGAGCATTAAGAAAAGGAAGGGAGGACTGGGGCAGGACTGCACTAACATTAAGACATTTAATACACATAGCAAAACAAAAAAAACACAAATAGGATGAGAGGACCTTCTCTGAATTTTGACTAAAATAAAATCAATCATAAGAGTTTAAGGCCGAGTGCGGTGGCTCACGCCTGTAATCCCAGCACTTTGGGAGGCCGAGGCAGGCGGATCATGAGGTCAGGAGATCGAGATCATCCTGGCTAACACAGTGAAACCCCGTCCCTACTAAAAATACAAAAAACTAGCCGGGCGAGGTGGCGGGTGCCTGTAGTCCCAGCTACTCAGGAGGCTGAGGCAGGAGAATGGCGTTAACCCAAGGGGGTGGAGCCTGCAGTGAGCCGAGATCACACCACTGCACTCCAGCCTGGGCAACAGCAAGACTCTGTCTCAAAAACAAAAACAAACAAACAAAAAACAACAACAAAAAAAGAGTTTAAGACAACTAAGCAAATTTAAATAAGAACTGTCATCTACCGTTAGTATTTTAGAAATTATCTAACATGCATTTGTCTTAAAGCTTTCATAATAAAAATATTAACAGTAATTCACAAGAATGAGAACTGACACACTAAAATTAACACTACCATGAATAAAGAAAACTCTAAAAGTAGAAAACTTACATGTTGGTACTACTGGTGGAATCGTAGGGGGTGGCACAACAGGTGGGGGAACTGGAGGCGGCATGAAACCTACACGAAAAAAAAAACCCAAAAAATAGCACAAGAAAAATTACTTATTTTAAATGAAAGATTCCAATAGCTACAAATGAAACTTCATATTCTTAAAATGGACTACAACCTCATATTTATATATATATTTTCTATTTTAAAAATGGCTTTTATATACACTGCCTTATTTGATCCCTAATAAGCTAGGTAAAGCAGAGATCCTGATTTATGAGAATATCCTATTTATTTACTCATTCAAGTCCCGTAGCATGCTCTATGGTGCTGTAAAATCAAAGACTAATAGGAGCCAGGTAAATTGTTTATATATGCCATTTTATTTATTCGATACATGTGTTTACTCAGATCAAAATATTTGTTAACTTTGGATAACACAATTTATGTTTTAAGCACTGAAGTAAATCTTCAATTTAATATTGGCTTTTTAATGGTTTCAATAAATTATTAATTTTAGATACCAAGTCTATGTTTCCCAGGCTGGTCTCAAACTCCTGGGCTCAAACAATCCTGCTACTTCAGCCTCCCAAGTAGCTGGGACCAGAAGCACACACCATGGTGCTCAGCTTCTTAATCATTTTAAATATCACACTATAAATTTGCTTCTTTGCATTTTTTGAAATATAAAGCTACCATTACATTCAACTAGAAAACAGTGACTAAAATAATTTTAAACTATAAAATCTACTTTGGTATTCAAGGTTTATTCCTCCTCTCACAATCCTGATTGTAACTAAATTTTGCGGTAAATTATATGATATACATATTTAATTTTATTTTTAATAAAATATACCTTTTGTACATTTTAAAAAGTGGCTAAAAATAAGAATAAAAATACATGATTTTTCAACAAATTAATAAGGAACAATGACTTTATAAAGCCTATATCGTTATGATTTTTGAAATAATCACTTAAAAATATCTTCTGAAATATTTAATTTTGAAATCACAAACAGAAAATTAACAAACTTTTCAATATTTAAAATAAAGTTATTAAAATCTGTATCAATTTCCAATTACACATTAAACTGTAATTTAGAACATTTACATGACCTATAAATTACCATTCTCAGACAATTTTTTAGTCTTGCTAAAAACTCTACCCAACATCTAAGAACTTAAGTTACAGAAGTCAACATACTGTATTTCTTCTAATATGCAAATAATTCATGAATTCAAATACATTTTGTTTAATTTGGAAAAACTATATATATATTGTTTTGACCTAATAAACTTTGATAACAAAATTCTTGAATTAGAGTTTCTAGGTAAAAACTATAACTTAAATGCATATCTCATCAATATGTGTATGTAATTGCTTATATAGTTTAAGATGGAGCTTTTAGGCTGGGCGTGGTGGCTCATACCTGTAATCCCAGCACTTTGGGAGGTTGAGGTGGGAAGATCACTTGCTTCCAGGAGTTCACAAGTATCTCTCCATCATTTTTCTAACCTAACCTCCCATGGTCTAATAATAAAAGATTTTTTTTTTTTTTTTTTTTTTTTTTTTTTTTTTTGAGACAGGGTCTCACTCTGTCACCCATGCTGGAGTGTAGTGGTGCGAACACAGTTCACTGTAGCCTCCACCTCCTGGGCTCAAGCCTCCTGAGTAGCTGGGACTACAGGTGTGTACCACCTCACCTGGCTACTTTCTTATTTTTTGTACAGACAGGGTGTCACTCTGTTCCTGGGCTGGTCTTGCACTCCTGCACCCAAGCGATCCTCCTACCTCAACCTCCCAAAGTGCTGGGATTACAGGTGTGAGCTACCACGCCCGGCCTAAAAGCTCTATCTTAAACTATATATTTAAGTTGTGTTTAAGTAATCTATAGTTTTCACCTGGAAAATCTAATTCAAGAAACTTTTTTTTTGTTTATCAGTAATTTATTAGGTCAGTACTTGCTTTGGCAGCACATACCCTAAAATTGGAATGATACAGAGATTAGCATGGCTCTTGTGCAAGGATGACACACAAATTTGTGAAGTGTTCCATATTTAAAGAATAAAAGTAATTTATTAGGTCAAAACGAAGTATTAAAAATTCAGTTATCCTTTTAAATATAATTTCTAATGTCAAAATGGAGCCTACTGATTCTTAGGAGGGACAATGCAAATTTTCTGGTGAAATGCTGATAATTATTAGAGAACTTTCATATAAAAACTGCAACAGAAATTTTACAGTATTTTAAGAGTAATAATTCTTTTTTTTTTTTTCACCTTTTTTTCTTTTTGAGACAAAGTAATTGCTCTGTTACCCATGCTGGAGCGCAGTGGTACGATCTCGGCTCACTGCAACCTCTGCCTACCAGGTTCAAACCATTCTCCTGCCTCAGCCTCCCGAGTAGCTGGAATTACAGACCTGCGCCACCACGTCTAGCTAATTTTTGTATTTTTAGTACAGATGGGATTTCACCATGTTGGCCAGGCTGGTCTCAAACTCCTGACCTCAAGTGATCTGCCCACATTGGCCTCCCTAAGTGCTGGGATTACAGACGTGAGATACCATGCCCGGCCATGGTTTTCAATTATTCTAAAGAAATTCCATTTTTCTCTGTCAGTGCTGCTTCTCCCCGCAATCTGCATCCTGAGAACAAGTTAGAAAATAAGATTATCTGGCCCCTACCACAGACCGAGTAAAGCAAAAACAGTGGAGGCTGGGCCCAGCCATTTGTGCTTTAACAAGCCCATGCATGCTACGGTCTCAGAACCACTGCTCTATGGTATTTAAATATGGAAGAAGAAGAACTTAAATGATAATCTAAACAGAGTTCAAATATTAAAACAAAAATTCCTTACCAGGTGGTGGTTGTGAAGGGTTAAAACTTGCTCTTAAAAAAGGAGGTGGAGGGATTGGACTGAATCCAGGAGGAGGAACCGGCATCGACACAGGAAATGCTGGTGGGACTAAACTAACTGTAGGCACGGCTGGCGCCACTGGAATCTTTTGTGGATAGACAAAAAAGTTTACTCATCAGTTTATTCACCTGCATCTTGGAACAACTAAAGGCAAATTATTCTATTTCTCTTTCAGGATAGTAACAAATACTATAAAAAGGGTTTTATGCCCCCTTTTTGTATACTTGCAAGCGAACCTACTTAGGGTAAAAACAAGGCAACGTTATTCAACAGAGAGTTTTTACTTGGAGATTATGAATTTGATCTTACATTCAAGTGATGTAAACTAATGGTCACCTAGTTCAACACTGAATATTATGCTCCATTTTAAAGTGCCATCTCCCACTCAGTAATACCTGTTATGCAACCTAACCACCATTAGGAAGCATGTCAATAACAGCTTTAGAATGGCTTAAATTTCTCATAAATTTATTTTCTAATCCTAGCATAAGTACCTTTTACTCACTCTAGGTAAAAGTCGCAAGTATTCATCTGCACCACAGCTTTACCTCTCTTGTAAATTTCACATTACATCAAGTGTCTATTCAACATCCCAATTGTGCTGACTGAAAGATACTTCTACCTAACAACATGTATGAAACAACTGATTTTCCAGTCGTCCTTCCCAAAAGAACTCTTCTCAGTCTTTCCCAGTCTCAGATAATGGTAACTCTATCTTTCCAATTTCTTGGACCAAAAACCTTGCCTCTGCTTTTGCTCATAATAACCCCAAATCCAATCATACTAGTAAAAGTCCTGTTGGTTACAACACCTTCAAAAGACACCTAGTATCTGACCATTTCTCATTACCTCCACTATTTTCTCATTACCTCCAGTGCAATAGACACTCCAGAAGTCTATTCTGAGCCACCACCAGCTCTCATTTGGATTGCTACAACTGTCTTTTAACTGGTCTCCCTGCTCAAAGCTCACTACAGCCTATTCTCAAAATAGTAACCAGTGCAATCCTTTAAAACTGTAAACCAGATCAAGTCACTCCTCTGCTCAAAATCCTCCAATGACTCCTCATCTTTCTCTCTCTCTTTTTGTCACATGTAAAGACCCACCATCCATCTCATTCCAAGTGAAAGCCAAAGTCCTTAGAGAGGACTGGCTTTATTCTAGCCCACTTAACACTCCTAGACCACACCAATCATATTCCTGGTGTGGGACCTTTGCACTGGTTGTTGCCTCTGAACAGAATGTTCTTCATCAGATATCCACATGGTTAACTCCCTTAGTGCTTTTAAGTCATTGCTCAAATTTCTCATTCTCAATTAGGTCTATCCTCACCATTCTATTTAAAATAGATCAGCCTTACGCTACCTTTTTCCTTCCACAGGATCTCATAATCGTATTTATTTTACATTTTTTGTCACCACTATTGAGAATAAAAGCTCCAAAAGGGCAGAGATTTGTGGGAGTTTTTCACTGATACCTAGAAGAGTGAGTGTCACAGAGCCAGTACTCAATAAATATTTGTTCAATAAACAAACATATTTAAACATGAACGACATCATTTCTAAAAATAATTTTTCAAAAAGTATTTGATCAAACTCATTAAAATAACTTACTGTTCTATCAATTTGACTCCTCAGAAAAACATGAACCTAAAAAAACCTCTGTTTTCAGAAACAATATTTCCATATTTACCTTTATTTTAAACCTAAGGTGTTTAGCACAATGATACCACAGCATTAGCAGACTTTTTTTTTCCTTAAAGAGATTTAAAAGAAATATTCTTTTCCCTAACACTACTGACATTTATTCTGATATGGAGATTTTCATTCTAGTTTTATAAAGTAAATACATGATTAAAAACAGAAATGTAAAACAACACAAGAAAAAAAAACCCACTTCAACACTAACCTGCAACATAGCAACAGGAGGAGGGAAAACCTCTGCCTGGGTTGTGACCACTGTCTCCTTTTCAACTGGAGTTGGGCTCTGAGTTGTCTGGACCGTCTCTTTAACAGGTTCTGAGCTTTTCACAGTTTCCCACTCTAAACAAAATATTTGAAATTGATTTCCTTTGCATAGGTGCAACTTTTCATTTTCTTCTTTGTATTCATTTATTTCACATCTAAATCCTTCATCTACCTTGGCACATCTTTAAGATATATCCACAACTGTAGGTGCCACTCTAGATTTCTGCCCAGATTAATCTGATTAGGATACTATGGAGTTCAAAAAACCATGACACATGAGACACAAAGGAAAGACACTAAAATATTTCATCTAAAGAAAACGCTTAGAAGGGATACAATAGATATGTATCTCAATGGCTGGCTGATATAAGAGGAACTAACCGTACTCAATTTTTTATCACAAAATACAACAAAGGAAGACCAACTAGGAGAGTATTAATCCAATACAATAAAATCCTTCCAAAAATACAGCTATGCAAAAAGAGAACAAAGAAGCTCTAATGGTTCCTCTCTCACCCTTCTCCATCTCATTCAAAGTAAAGATCAAGTAAGACAAAATAAGATTTACATGACTTTGCCCCTCTGTACCTATCTGCCTTGATCTCCTACTACTCATTCCTCACTCACTCTGTGCAAGCTATAATGGTCTTATTTCTGAACACAAACATGGCACTTGCTGTTCCCTCCATATAGAATGCTCTTTCCCCAGATGGCTGCATGCCTTACCCTTTCGAATATCACATTCTCCATTAGATCTTCTACAACCACATAAAAACTGCAATACCTCCACATCCACACTGCCCATCTCCCTTCCCTGATTTTTTTCTTAGAACTTACTGACACTAAAGTACTATATAGTTTATCTATTTTGTTTATTATCTGTTTTTTCACAGATAATAAATGTGTGAAACATGGGCTAGTAAACTTTATAGCATTTGAGGCTTTATGGGCCATGTGTTCTCTGCTGCAAGTGTTCAACTCTTATTGCAAAAAAAAAAGGAATATAAAATAGGTAAACAAGTGAGCATGGCTATGTTTCAATAAAACTTTATTTACAGAACAGGCTACCAACAGGATTTGGACCATGGGTATTAGGTTGCTGACCTCTGCGCTACACTCCACAAGAGGAAGAATTTTTGTCTATTTGTCTCACTGCTATAATTCCAGTTCCTAAAATTAGGCCTGACACACAGTAGAAACTAAAATATTTATTAAGTGAATACACTGGAATAAGCAGCCATTGGCAAGGGTGGGGTGAGGAGTAGGCCTGACAGGAAGAAAACAATAGAAAAAAAAATGGTTCAAAATTTTACATTGGTCTGAGAAACAAATATTCTGAAAATTAGCTAATTCTGATAAAAGGCTAAGGTGTGAAGAAAAAAGGTGTGTATATATATTTCAGTTCTTTTTCAAATGTTTAGATTTCCTATTGGTTACAACTGCAAATCATTTTGTCAATTTTTAACTGAAATCTTTTAAAATAAAAAGACAATTTTGGGAAAAAAAAAAAAAAGCAGGCTGATGATTATTTGGTATCGTAAAAGGCATCCCAGAAAATATATAACATTGTATGAATCTGAACTCCCTAAACCACGATTCTATTGCTGCTATTTTCAACATGGATACTATTCAAATTAATCTGCAAAATGTTTCAAAAAAACTTCTCAAGTTCCCACTTAAACTGAAGCAATTAGAAATATTTAGTTTTAAAAATCCCTCCCACACATCTCTCGAGTATCAAAATGAAAAAAAAAAAAAAAAACCATATATTTAAAAATGCTACATTTATATAGAGTTCTATACTTTCTAATCTATACTTTGACATCTATAAAATAGGTCCCATTAAGAACGTACACTAGGGCATAGTAATGTATCTTTTCTTTTTTGGGAGATGAATCCAGGACACACAGTTAACACTGTCATCCCAAACTCATTTCAGCTACAACCTTCTAAGCATACTTTCTTTTAACAATAAAAAGACCTTAGAATTCTTACCAGTATTTACAGTCTCCTGATCAATCATGCCTCCTTCTGCAAAACCTTCCAAGTCATCCACTTTAACTTTTTCCCATGGTATGTATGTAACTCCAAGATCCACATCCCAGAATTGTTTGTATTCTGTTTTTACACCTTTGTTTAAAGCCCAAGCGATCTATTGTAAATGGGAAGAGGAAAAAAGAAAGGTTTTATATATATATATTATAAAAACAAGGTAAAAAGTTCAAAATTTTATTTAAACAATGTAAACACAATAAAATTGGTTTTAGAAAACAGCTGGAAAAGCAAAGCTGAAAAACTAATAGTAGCCAAAAAAATTTTTTTCCAGTTGCTTCTCTTTGTCTGAGACAGGGTCTCACTCAGTCGCCCAGGCTGGAGCGCAGTGGCATTGTCATGGTTCACTGCCTTGACCTTCCGGGCTCAAGCGATATTCCTGCCTTAGCCCTGCAGCAGCAGGGACTGTAGGCAGGCAACACCATGCCCAACTAATTTTTGTATTTTTTAGTAGAGATAGGGGTTTCATCATGTTGCCTAGGCTGTCGCAAACTCCTGAGTTCAAGCGATCCACCCACCTCGGCCTCCTTAAGTGCTGGACAGGTGTGAGCCACTGTGCCTCGCCAGTTTTGTTTTTTAAAATAAAACTTATATTAGACATAGTATTTACAATAAAGGATTTCCACTTCTTATTTAACTCTAATAGCGCAATGCATTTCCAAAGAAAATCCAAATCCACTTTTCACCATAAAAATGTCAACCTACATGAGGGGTGATTAGAATAGCATTTTCTTCACTTTTTGAGACAGGGTCTCACTCTGTCGCCCAGGCTAGAGTGCAGCAGCATGATCGTGGCTCACTACAACCTTGACTTCATGGGCTCAAAAGATCCTCCCACCTCAGCCTCCCAAGGAGCTGGGACCATAGATGCATACCATCACACTCAGCTAATTTTTAAGTTGTTTTGTAGAGATGAAGTCTCACCATGTTGCCCAGGCTGCTCTTAGACTCCTGGGCTCAAGTGATCCTCCCACCTCAGCCTCCCAAAGTGCTGGGACTGCAGGTGTGAGCTGCCACACCTGGCCTGTTATTTTAAAACAAATCTTTTATTCCAGAGGAGACTAGGGACACTTTAGTTAACACAAGAAACTCAGTCATGAATGAAAAAAGATCAGCATATATTAACTTTAATGAAAGTAGTTATTTTAAAGTTTTTAATTCAGTTGCAGAAACTGATGAGATAAATAAACTTCAAATAACAGAAATCAAACAAGTTAATCATAGAAAGTAATGGAAAGATATTCAAAAAATTCTCAGTATAAAGATTAGGAAGAAAATAAAAATATTCTGATAGATAATCTCTCCACAAGGGCCTGGTTTATATTTTAAAAAGATGTCAAGAAAAAAGAAGAAATCAGGAATATAATTAGAAGGTATAGTTAAGGAGTATTGGGAGGAAAAGTGAATGAAAGACAATACTATAAAATGAACACGTTCTGCTCATAGAATGGTGCCCTAGTTGACTCAGAAAGCTGTGCAAGTGTAATTTCAAGGAAGTAATTGACTAAAGTTCTCGTTATTGGACTTATTTTTACCTATATCTAATTCTGTAACTCAACAAACTGAAACAATAAGTTTCTGATAAGGTTTCTCCGTAACATTTAAAAAGAATATAATACAGAGACATTCTAATAATCCAATAAAAGAGCTTGTGACCCTTTTGTGAAAAACTCAGACTTTAACACAACAGACATCAAAAATACTGCCCCCCTACCCCAAGTTCCAATCCACCAAATCTCACCTTAATGACCTTGGACCCAATTTTATATGATCCAGAACTGAGTTTCTGAAGAGCTCGAAATGCATCTTGTCGATGAACCATGCAGACATAAGCACAGCCCCGGGGAGGAATCATCTAATAAAAAAAAATTGTTTTAAGAAAAGATATAAGAACAGAAATTCATTCTGGTATTTTATGGTTTAAATGACACAAAACATTGACTACTTACTAATATTTCAATTCAATTTTGATAGATTACTGACTTATTTTCCCCTTTCTTCCTCCAGCTGTTTATTAGTAGGTACAATTCATGTACAATTAATAACTCAATTTTTAAAATCCCAAAATTCAAAATTCAATTAGGTATCATAAGCCATGATAAATGTGAAATCTTAAATATCACATGGCAATATTTTCTGAATACAGAAAAAGAACTATTAAAAACAAAATGTATAACTTCATATATATAATACCACCAGATAAAAGGAAAGTAATATTATATGGCCAAAATATTTGAAGGCAACAATTTATTCCTAATATTACTTCAATTTTTCCAAATGTTATACTGAGTAATGCAAAGAGGATTTTTCTTTTGGGGAATTATCTTATCTTTAATATGAAATCCATAATCTGAAACAATTGATGATAAAAATTTTCAGTCTTATAAAACTTTATTTTGTTCAAGTGCTTCTGGCAAAAGTTTTAACATAAAGAAAATAGCCTCAGTGTTAAGATCTGAGACTGATTTATAAAGCATTTAACTATTCTACACCAGATCATAATATTATCCTTAATGTATTAACTCAGAAAACTATTCACAGCATTTGTTTCTTTCTGAGAAACTCAAAAGGCATTCTATCATTTTATTTTCACTCAATACCTAATAAGCTATATGTTATTAAAGCTTACATAGAAACCTTTTCCTCAGCCTTGCTAACACTTCAAGCTACTGCCTCTTTAATATTAGTATCAAACTTCTTAAAAGAGAAATCTAAACCTTGACATTCTTCTTTATCTATTGCAATCTAGCTCTAATTCCTCACCAACCCACTGGAAAATACTCTACTCTCTTCAAGCTCACCAATGACCTACTAAATGCCAAACTGAATGGACTTTGTCTGTGAAGTCCCCAAAATTAAATGAGTGGATTATGAATCTTCATTTCACAAAACAACTTAGTGCTTATTATTTATAAGTACTATGCTCTCAAAAAGTAATACAATAGAGGAGAGAGATAAGGCAAACAGATGCTCAAGGAACCATGACACAAGAAAGATTACAAATAACGACCATCAAACAGGAAAATACAAAATGCTACTTGGACACAGGTCTGTTCAGAGCAATGATTCCTGCTGTGCATCAGAATCACCTATGCAGCTGTGATACTTTGCTAAAAATTTGAAGACATTGAGCATGGGCATCCCTAATTTTTCAAATGTCAAGACATATTACTGATATGCAGCTAGAACTGAGAATCACTAGTTTAAAGGTAGAGGTAAATCAGAAAGAAACTTCAGAGAAAGCATATGATTATAGACTCTGAAAGACAGTGATGTTTTGACAGGTAAAATCTAAAAAGACAAAAGAATAAGAGAGGTCGACAGCACTCTTGTGGTATAGAAAGAGAAATCTGAAGTACCCAAGTTGAAATCCGTAACCAATCATCTTTTTATCACCTGTGTAACTCAAGCAAATCACTTAGTTTCCTCATTAGAAAACAACAGTATTTGAATTACTTAACCAGCTTCTTATGAGGCTCCAAAGAGATCATACACAGTCAAAAGTAAGATGCAAAATGGTTCAACTCAACTCAAATAATTGTTACTATTACAAATAATTGTTCCAATTGTAACAAATAATTGTTACAATTACTATTACTATTGGCCATTTAAGGAAGACTGGGAATTAAGACTAGAAAGAAAAACTGGGCAATTTCCTGACAAATAATGATAAAAAGATCCCACAGACATAAAACTGTAACCACAGGGAATGAAATCAGATGCCCGATGAATTAAGTCTCCTCATACTTCCTGTTTACCAGGATGGATGGATGGATAAATGTCTCCCCAAACAAATGACTACAAAACATTTCATCACACAGCAGGAGGAAGAAAGAGAGCACATAATTTTTAAATAAAAGAACAATTAAAATAGCTAACCAAAGATGTCTGACCTTCAGGGAAAAGCATCAGGCCTCATGAAGAACAAAACACAGACTCAAAGGAGAAGACTGAGTGGTGCAAAACTAGTGCAAGAATCAAGAGTGAAAGAGCTATGCTCAACTTACTAGCAATTCGCTGGCCATACTGATTTTCTTACCTAACATTTACTCTGTTTGATAAAAAAGAGAGTAAAAGAGCACGAGAGAGTGAGAGAGTGGGAAGAAAAAGGCAAAAGAAACTGGGATCCTAAGTCCAGCTGTGTCTCCATGACTGCTTCTGTGGCCATGTGCAAGTGACTACAATTCTGTGGAACTCTCCATTTCCTCAGTGCTGGACAGGTGTCCTCAGACGTATTTTTTAAAAAAAGGAATTAAACCAGAGCACATACATAGGGTTCCTGCTAATTCAAACATTTGATGATGTTAGGAATAAAGCATGCTACACTGCTATAAAACTCGAGTATTTTGTTAAGAATTCCACTAAAAAATAAAAATAATTGAGAGAAACAGCACCAAAATAAACACAGACATTATCAAAGTAAAGCAATCCTTTTAAAGATGTGTATTATTTAAGGCAGACATTACTGGGCTAATTAGGAACAGAAGTGATTCTTTGTATTAATAAAAACCTCCTTTTTTAAAACCTTAAATTATTAAGAACTGATACTTGCATTAATGGATTCAATCTGTCCAAACTCTTCAAATAGGTTGGTTAAGTCTTGCTGTGTTGCCTTCTTGTCCACTTGCCCAACCCAGAGAGTAGTACTACATACTGTCAAGACATAAGAGACAAATGACCTAAATAATATAGACACAGTTACTTCTTTCAAAAGTAGTTGAGGAAAAAGCAGTAATAAACATAATAATTAAGTTTAAGATAATATATTTTAAAATAATTGTCAATAAACACATGCATCTGTTATGTTTAAAATCAACTAAAATCACAAGTATTAATTCACATCTCTGCCAAGTCAACCACTTACATGTCACCTGTTTTCAAGCTTGGCTGCACACCTGAACCATCTGTGGATGCCAGGGTCCCACTCTAAGAGGATGAGTGGCATGCAGTGTCAAAGAAAGGGAACTGAGTTGTAAAATTCCCTAGGTGATTCTAATGTGCAACAAAGTTTCAAACCCACTTCTCACCGTAATCCCATTAGTGAACCTTTTTTTTTTTTTTTTTGAGACGGAGTCTCAGTCTGTCGCCCAGGCTGGAGTGCAGTGGCGCGACCTCGGCTCACTGCAAGCTCCGCCTCCCAGGTTCACGCTATTCTCCTACCTCAGCCTCCCGAGTAGCTAGGACTACAGGCACCCGCCACCACACCGGGCTAATTTTTTGTATTTTTAATAGAGACGGGGTTTCACCGTGTTAGCCAGGACGGTCTCGATCTCCTGACCTCATGATCTGCCCGCCTTGGCCTCCCAAAGCGCTGGGATTACAGGCATGAGCCACCGCGCCCAGCCTGTGAACCTTTTAAGTGTCTTTCTGTGCTGGAAGGATTAAGTGAATGTGTCTCCCTAATCAAGAGATAAATCTAAAAACAGCATCTTATCCTTAAGGAAATAATCCTTTCTGGGAAGATACAAAGAGAAAATGGCCAAATCAGAACCCCTTAACCCCTTAAAAGACTTAAAGGTACTTAAATGTTGAAAGCCACATCCCCTTAACAAATATTAAACATGAGACACCTTGCCTACTTTCAGCTGTACTGTTCATGCCTCCACGAATGCCTCCTTTTACAGAAGACATTTATTTAGAAAATATTTATAGTTGACACCTTTGCAGAATTTTCATACGTTGTATTTGGATTTATGTCAATGTCCACATTTCTGGCTACCTTTGATCTATAATAAGGCAGGTTTTACTCTATGGCTAATTTAGCCCCACATGAAGGTACCCTTGGCAAGATCACTACTGAGTGCCCTAGGCTTTTCAACCAGGTCTCTCCACTCTGGCTAGTCAGAACTCTAACATCTTCTAGACCTGTGTAAGCTTTAGGAATCACTTAGCTCACACAGAGTCCCTGGTCATTGTTCTTTCCCTGCAAGCTATTTATCTCCTGTAAGTCTTACCCTACGCATATTCAATTTAATCTTCAACCAAAGTCTCAAGGAGCTCTGCATTAGGTTTTTTTTCATTTGTTTGTTTCTGAGACAGGTCTCACTCCGTTGCCCAGGCTGGAGCGCAGTGATGCGATCTCGGCTCTCTGCAACTTCCACCTCCTGGGCTCAAGTGATCCTCAGCCTCGCGCGTAACTGGGACTACAGGTGTGCGTCATCATGCTCAGCTAATTTTTGTTGTATCTTTAGCAGAGATGTGGTTGCACCACATTGCCCAGGCTGGTCTCAAACTCCTGGTCTCAAGTAATTTCAAAGTGCTGGAATTACAGAGGCAAGCCACCATGCCTAGCCTTGTAACAGTTTTTTATTGCTGCTATAACAAAATCACATGAAGTTAGAATAAAACAAATACATTCTCTTATAGTTTTGAAGATCTACAATGGGTCAGCAGGTATGCATTCCCTCTAGGGGGCTCTAGAGGAGAATCTGTTTCCCTACCTCTGCTAGGTTCTACAAGCTACCTGCCTTCCTTGGCTCATGGTCCCATCCTCCATCTTCAAAACCACCTCCACAACATTTCCCAAATTCTCCTTTCATTATCACATCACCTTTTCTCTTCAATGTACTTGCTTCCCTCTTATGTACCCATGTAATTAAACTGGGCCTTCTGGATAATCCAGGTTCATCTCCCCACCTCATGATCCCTAATTTAAAAGGGCCTGAAAAGTCCCTTTTGCCATACAATGTAACATATTTAAAAATCCCAATGATTTAAATGTAGATACCTTTTAGGGGGCCATTATTCAATCTACCACAAACCCTTAACAGTAGTCTGGGGCTCTGTCATGGAAAAGATGCCCCCGCCCCTTTATTTTTGGAGACGAGGTCTTGCTCTGTCACCCAGGCTGAGACTGGAGTCCAATGTCCTAATTATAGCTCACTGCAGCCTCCTACTCCTGGGTTTAAGGCATCCTCCTGTCTCAGCCTCCACAGAAGCTGAAACTATAGGCACACCATCACCATGCTTGGTTAAGTTTTTATTTTTAGTACAGACATGGTCTTGCTCTTTCCCAGGCTGGTCTCAAATTCCTGGCCTCAAGCAATCCTCCTGCCTTGGCCTTCCAAAGTACTGGGATTATAGGTTTGAGCCAGTATACTCAGCCTTAAGGATTCTTTTGTTTTTTTTGTTTTGTTTTGATATAGGGTCTTGCTCTGTTCCTCAGGCTGGAGCGCAGTGGCACAATCATATCCCACTGCAGCTTCTCAACCTCCTAGGCACAAGTGATTCTCCCACCTCTTGCTTGAGTAGCTAGGACTACAGAGGTGTGAACCACCTTACCCAACTAATTTTTTTTTTTTTTTTTTTTGGTAGAGATGGTATCTCACTTTGTTGCTCAGGCTGGTCTTAAACTCCTGGCCTCAAACAATCTGCTGGCCTGTGCCTCCCAAAGTAGCTTGGATTACAGTTGTGAGCCGCTGCACCTGGCATTCACTTTTTCCTCTTTATTACTGGTTCTGCATATTTCAGCTGCCTTAATCTCCCTGAACTCTGTTCTATATTTCCCATCTCTTTCAATATTATCTCTCTACACATTTTTCCCATAGGAAACTCCATTTTTTTCCCCAGAAAGCAATAATGGTTCTTGCCATCCCATGCAGAAGGGACACTTGATTCCTGGAATGTTATTATTCACTGGTGCTATATATCCCCTAGACTATTCACGAAAACCTTGTGTTCTAAAATCCATGATAAAGATCAATAAATCGTATGAAAACACTACTATATGTTTAAAATGTGTTAAGAAAGAATACAAACCACAGGAAATTGATACTGCTTTTGAATAAGGAGAGTTGTGAGGTAAACAATCAGATATTATTTTTCACTGTACAGGCATACCTTGGAGCTACTGCAACTTTGGTTCCAGACCACCACAATAAAGCAGATATCGCAATAAGGTGAGTCACATAAATTGTTCTTCCCAGTGCATACAAAAGATATGTTTACACTACACTGTAACCTATTAAGTGTGCAATAGCATTATGTCTAAAAAAAAAAAAAGTACATACCCTAATTTTAAAATACTTTATTGCTTAAAAAAAAAAATGCTGACATAGAGACAAAGTAGGCACCTGCTATTGGAAAAATAGTGCCAACAGATGTACTCAACACAAGGTGGTCACAACCCTTCAATCTATAAAAAAAAAAAAAAAAATTAAAAAAAGGCAGTATCTTCAAAGCACAATGGAGTGAAGTGCAATAAAACGAGGTATGCCTGTATTTGGTTATGCGTTTTTTATTCACGTGCTTTTTATTTTGTTTTTTGCTGTTTGTTGTACCCATGAAAATAAAACAGAAATAAAAAATAAATTCCATGGTTAAAAACTATGTAAACAGCACACATATGTTTACTGCGGCACTATTCACAATAGCAAAGACTTGGAACCAACCCAAATGTCCATCAACGATAGACTGGATTAAGAAAATGTGGCACATATACACTATGGAATACTATGCAGCCATAAAAAAGGATGAGTTCATGTCCTTTGCAGGGACATGGATGAAGCTGGAAACCACCATTCTCAGCAAACTATCACAAGGACAGAAAACCAAACACTACATGTTCTCACTCACAGGTGGGAACTGAACAATGAGAACACTTGGACACAGGGCGGGGAACATCACACACCGGGGTCTGTCGGCGGGGGTGGGGGGGTGGGGTGAGGTGGGGGGCTGAGGGAAGGATAGCATTAGGAGAAATACCTAATATAAATGACAAGTTGATGTGTGCAGCAAACCAACATGGTACAAGTATACCTATGTAACAAACCTGCACGTTGTACACAAGTACCATAGAACTTAAAGTATAATTTAAAAAAAAAAGAAAAAACTTAGATGACGGGTTGTTGGGTGCAGCAAACCACCATGGCACCTGTGTACCTACGTAACAAACCTGCACGTTCAGCACATGTATCCCAGAACTTAAAGGAAAATAAAATAGAAAATTAAATAAATGTTTTTAAAAAAAAAAAACTATGTAAACAGTGACATCAACAACATGACAAATTAAGTGAGAAATTAAATGAGAGCGACTCCACATAAAATCCTTACTCTAATATTGGCAAATAAATAGATAATTCTGAACATCTTAATGGTAATCATGCGAGAAAGCACAGTAGAGATTTTTGTGGTCAAACGTTTGACATTATTTCTTTTATCAGCCAGCACTAAAATGTTTAGATGTATACCCTCACCCTAAGGGACAAACAAACTTCTGGAGCAAGGATAATATTATCAGGTTGACACTAGCTCTCACAACCGGATAAAATTCATGCAAGATAGCCAAGGCCTACAAAAACTCCCAAAACAGTAAGAAGATGGCTATTGCCCTTTATTACAGGCCTGGGTTTCCAAGACGCTCTAGTAGCATAAATTATACCAATTATTTTTCTAACTCCCCGGCAGAGGGAATTTATGTGGAAGTCTTCAGAAATTAGATAACACAATCAATGTTTAGCTCTTTGGAAAGAATGATAATTTGCTCGATTTTATGTACTTCTTTGCCCATATGTAAACTCTTAGTTCATCTTAAAAGTCATAACCCACCAAGAACACCCTAGGCAGAATTTGGCACTAATTAAAACTTATTTTGCTGTGCTTAACATTCCTACCAAGTGAACCCTCCCCACGCCTGCTCCAAAACCAAACCCCACCACTACCGAATCTGTTCTAATCATACGTAATTGACTAACATGTAACTGTGCAAAGTTTGTACAGCAGTAATTATCCTGTAGTGCTAACCCATAACATTATAATTACTTTAAAAATTAGACATAGCAAAGTATATGCTTCTTTTAATTATTATTCCTACAGACCTAGTGGCCATAATTGGTAAGAATACTACAGACAGAAGTCACTGTGTCCATGCTACCAATACCAGCCTAGTCTGCTTTTTCAGTCAATACGTTATTTTCTAACTTGCGTTTGAAAAACAAACAAACAAAAAATCAACCCTCAATGACCTTGGTATTTGAATGGAATCTTTCTTCCCTTTTCTTCTCTTCTCTATCATGTTACAAAAACCAGAGACAACATTACTCATTTACCAAACCACTTTTAAACTTAATCTGAAAATAAAATTTGGCTGAGAGACTTGTAGCAGATAACTATTTTTTAAATATTAATTGAAACCAAAGCATTGCAGATATATGTTACTTACCACTTAGTGTTTTAGATCTAATTGGAGGTAATCCCTTTTTCTGTCGTTCTTTCTCCCTTTCTCTGGCTCTCCTTTCACTTGAATACGACCGTGATGATTTCCTCTTTCTTTCTCTTGAGCGGGAGCGTGATCGCTTTCTGTGTTTACGCTTTCTAGAGCCAGACCGTGACCTAGACCTTCGTTTTCTTGGTGATCTACAAAAAATTTTCATTTTACTTCTAATGACAATGTTTTCTATCAAATCTGTCACTTCTAAGTGAGGGAAAAAACAGTAACAAAAAAGTTGTCTTATATTTAGTGACAATATATTAAAATATTCTGCAGTACAATCAAGTCTCAAAAATGCATTTTACTTAAATCCGTGCACTGCTTAGGCCCATATTAGTTGGTAATGATTCTGAGTATGGGTGACTATTCACAATGAAGACGAAAAAGATTCTAGAAAGGGCCTCACTTTCTCTTAGTGTATTCCAACTCATTTTTCAAACAGAAGAACAGGAATGAAAGACCAAAGAAAATTAAAAGACCATTTAAGTGTCAGAGCATTAGGCCACTACATAATTCTGCTTAGTAGTTTCCAACTTTTAAAATTTTATGGTGCTTGTAGAAGGTGACACTGAAACACTTTCTTTTTTGCCTGTCAACCACATGCCATTGAGCTCTCTTCAAAATGCTTAGTAAGATGCTGCTAATGACAAATGAAGATATCTTCAGCATTAAGATTGTTACTGCTTCAGGAAAATAATTCAGTGATACGAGGTGGGTTTAAAGAAAGGTGAACTGACAGGCTCTCATTTGCAATAGATAAATATAAAGAACTTTGTGACAAGAAAAAGAAATGACTAAAAATTTCATCAAACGTACTGCCCCTCTTCCAGCATTTACTGTTCAGATTTTCAGGGGCATTCATATGCAAAAAATAGGATACAAAAATGTTAAAGACTGATGCCTTTAAGTTAAGCTCATGAAGAAAACTATGTTTCCTAACGGTTTAGTATTACAGTTAATGTTTATAAAAATAAATTTCGTAGTTTCATTTTTATAACCATTTTTGGTATCATTGTGAGACGAAATGGAATCCAGGAAATATGGCCTGACTTAATTGTTAAGGGGCAACAATATTCTAAATTGAGTGTCACAATATTAACTAAAATAAAATATAATTCAAAATCCCTGTCTCATGATATGGCTGCCAATCTTACGTAAATTTCTGAAATAAATGGCCACAGATATACCAATTAAAACAGAACAAAGGTTATCTTGTTTTTGGAATAACTTTTTTTCCGAGAAACTGTGAAAAAATATGTCATCCCAAGGAAAACATTTCCTTTCATCCTGATGCAAAGAAATAAAGCCAACATTTTAAAGTTCACACACAGCTATTATTAAATATCATTGTAGAACCTTGAACGAGATCGCGAATGTGTTCTTGATCTTGAGCGAACCGCCACTTTCTTAGCTTCTTGTTCAAAGACCTCCTCTTCCACTCCATCTTGCCCTTCATCTATATCCATATCCTTGAAAGTCAAAATAACAGCAAACAAACAGAAAGGCTGGTTGAGACAGACGTATGCACTGACAATTCTGTTTTTAAAAATACTCACAATAGGAGCATTAATGCCTAATACAGGGGTGTCCAATCTTTTGGTTTCCCTGGGCCCCGTTAGAAGAAGTAATGTCTTTGGCCACACGTAAAATATACTAACACTAATGACAGCTGATGAGCTTAAAAAAAAAAAAAAAAAAATCGCAACAACAAATCTCATATTGTTTTAAGAAAAGTTGACAAATTTGTGTTGGGCTGCATTCAAAGCAGTTCTCGGCCATGTGCTTGGCCTAGGGGCCATGCTTAGGCCTTGGACAAGCTTGGCCTAATAGGTGAAACAATTACAAAGTGGAGCTTTAAGTGTGGGAAAAATATATTCAGGGCACTGCTAGTATAAAATATTTTATATGATTTCTTTAGCTACTTTTAGAAATTTATGACCCAGAAAAACATTTACTTTTACCTGTTGCTGAATATCTATGGAATCATCCAAATTGACTTCAGGTTCAAGAAAATGCTGCTGACTACTCCCTTGTGATGGCGATGCTGAATGCTCTGATCCAAATGTTCCTTCCTGACTATCCTGAGGAGTGGCCTATTGAGAACATATACAAACACACAAAGATTGGGAGATACTTTTTGTTATGAATGAAAATGTAAACACAGCAAACATCACAATTATGTGTTTAAAAACAAGAGCCATACATAAAAGAAATTCCACGTTAAATCATTTATAAAGTAATCAATCCAAAATTAAACATTTGTATAAACTCAAGTTTACATAAAAGCAGAGAAGAGCTCCATAAAAGGGACTAAAATACTAAAATGGCAAAATCAAGTAAATTTTCAATTGTGAAAATATAAACTACAGAGGACTAATAAAGAAATTATAGCATGAAAAATATATAATGGCAGTCAGTTAAATGAATCTAGATTTTCACTGATAATTGGCATTAACAAAAAATGCCATAAAGAAAAAACAGGCCAGGCACAGTGGCTCAAGCCAGTAATCCCAGTACTTTGGGAGGCTGAGGAGGGTGGATCACGAGGTCAGAAGTTCAAGACCAGCCTGGCCAAGATGGTGAAAC
The DNA here is from genome assembly GCF_028878055.3 of Symphalangus syndactylus. NCBI lineage: Eukaryota > Metazoa > Chordata > Mammalia > Primates > Hylobatidae > Symphalangus > Symphalangus syndactylus. Next base: position 132,603,657 of record NC_072424.2, on the reverse strand, counting down.
CTTATCTCTACTAAAAGTACAAAAATTAGCAGGGCACGGTGGTGGATGCCTATAATCTCAGCTACTCAGGAGGCTGAGGCAGAGAACTGCTTGAACCTGAGAGGCGGAGGTAGCAGTGAGCCGAGATCTGCATTCTAAATCTCATAGGTTTTATACTATCTACCTTATAAAAACAGTTCTAGTTTTCCTTACCACTCTCTTTTCTTCATTAGATTCATTTTTGAACAATGAGGTTTTTCAGAACTTATATTCTTTTCAAAGGGATCTTATTATTCTAAGCGGTGAAATTTTGGAACTAATATATAGAGTAATTAACTAAGCCGAGTTCTCTCTTTTTGGTAGGTGAGATTCTTACGACAGACTCTCTCTCTCTCAGGTTTATTTTTACTTCAATAACATGGTGTTAATTACAAGCTGGTGAAGACTACTTGATTCTGCTGAGAGAGAGACCATTAAAAAAAATAAAGTACTACCAGGATTACAGTGCTTCTGCTAAAATGAAACTATGAAAGCAATTCACAAAGCGTTACATTTATAGCTCAACAAATCTGTTGTTTGGATAAATTCTTCCATCACGACTACCTCCTGCCTCTCTTAACAGTTCTGTGATTTTTGTATTATTATATCACTGATGACCTGTTTGTTTTCTTTGCGTTACAACTTTGTTTTTTCTTTAAACAACATCTAAATGTTCTTAATTGTGTTCTATCTTCAGCTTCTGGGTTCTCAGGCAGATATATTTGCTTGACATAAAATGCTGCCCCTATTCTGGCCACTTATATCAGAATTGTTTCCTCAAAAAAAGATATGAAATTCCATTCTCATAATTCTAGGCATGAGTTCCAATGCAGCAAATATCATTAACATCCATTTTATATTACTGTTTGCGTTAAAAAGTCAAGTTCAGACCCCAATGTCTCAAGTTTGCTGTCTCTTCCATCTAAAATAACTGTTCCCTCCTCCATGTTCCTAGAATCCTTCAGTTGTACCTCTATGACAAAAATAAAGAATTCTGCCACGTGTTCATACAGATGTATGTGCTCCGTTAGAGAAGAGGTTACCTGATGCCACAACCTCATTTCTGTTCATCTTTGTATGTATCACTTGCCTAACAAGTGACACATACTTAAAAATATTTTGTGATATTTTTGTTAAACTCATTAATGCCAAAACTTTTTTAATATTAGGAAGTATGCTGGGGAGGGAGAGGGGGTTTCCTAATACTTTTATTCTGAACAGTTTACATGCGTAACCATTTCTCACATACAGCAGAAAAAGGCTTTGTAATAAATTTAATCCTAGCTCTACAACTTAACATATTTTATCAATTCTAAGGTGCAATATTTTGTCAAAGATTATCAAATTTGTAAGATGAACTTAAAGGATCCTTACAACTCAAAAGGATGTTACATTTAGTTATCAGTGTTTTAAAATTCTTAGCTATGCGTAAAATAACCGCACATCTTAAGTCAGATAATATATAACATTAGCTGTACACTGCTGCATGAGATGTTTAATCTCACCAAGCTTCAACTTCCTCTGGGATAAAATGGGAGTCTTAATGCCCATCTCCTGAGGGTTAAATGTATCTACGCCTACCACATACCTAATAAAGCCCCTGCTACATGCTAACAGCAATTACATTTTAAAAATTAAAGATAGCAATCTACATGGCCATCATCATTGTCACCAATAACATAATCATCAACTTGCTTGATAGGGAACACAGAGAAAAACACGTTTAGTTTTAAGAGGTAATTCTGTTACCCCCTCCATCCTGTTCTCTACTTCCAGTATACTGAAATTAATTTCTACAATGTGGATTCAAAAGTTACCAGAACACAATTCGATTACAGAAAAAACCATAAAGGTCCTGAAAAAAATGGATCTTACTAATAATAGTTGAAAAAATATCACCATAACAAACTTTACAAAGAAATAAAGTAGATGGTAAAAGCTAAATAGTTGAGAAAATATTCTATTAAGACCAATTTAAAAAAAAAGCCAACCCACAAAAATGCCAATTTATAGAATATAAATAGTAATAACTCTAAAGACCACAAGATGGGGTTATAAACCTTTTGAGGCTGTTGCTGCTCCAAGAGCTGCTGTCTGAGATGTTCTAGGTTTTGCTGTTGTAGTTGTTCTGCTATCTGATGAAAAATCGAATTGTTCACAGATTCTGAAACGTGAGAACTAAAAAGAAAAACAGGTGGAAACATATTTTAAAACCCACTAAAGGTACTATGAAAATAACTGAGTATTCAAAGAAAACAAAAAAGTCAATTTAATAAAACATATTCTACTGCATGTTTTCTTTTGCAATTTTAATACTAAAAGTAGAATACTTGAGAACATTAATATATTAAAAGAAAAATACATTCTCCAATTGTACATCAATAGATGGATAACGTGTCAGAGATGCTCTGCTGAAGATCTGATATTACCATCTCATGCTATTAAATACATATAAATTACTTTTTCATTAGAGCATATTAAGAAAATCTCAGTATTTATAAAAAGTTTAAATATTTAAACATTGTTACTTTAACTCCTCTTACTATGAGACAGAAAAATAGTCTATCAATCAGTATGTGTGAAATCTACCATTGTAATTGACCATAAAATTTATAAAACTAATATTCTTCCTTTAGAAAATCATATACATTATTAGGTATGTTAACAGAGGCAGATACTGTTTAAATAAGAAAAAATAATAGTTTAACTATATTCTTGGAAATTCACACCTGAAATACACCTGGGATTCTGGGTGCCACAAGGTAAGACATTAACAATAAAAAGGGCATCCCAAAAGAGCCAAACAGGATGGTGAGAAGTCTTGAAACAGCGGGAAAAAAGTGTACTTCATCTGAAGCAATTAAACCTAAGGGGAAGAATGATACCTATCTTCAAATAATGAAAAGCTACATCTCTAAAGACAGCGGAGTAAATTTGCTTCCCTGCTTCAGAAAGCAAAACGTGGGTCAGTGTGTACTAATAGAAAATAAAGGAAACAGGATTCAGCTCAACAAAAGAACACACAATAATAACAATTAGTTAACTTCTCATCACAGAAAGCATTAAAATACTGGATAAATACACTATCATCAGGACTGTTAAAGGAGATTCTTACATTGTTTAGGACAGTGATCAACGTCATTTCAAATGCTGCTTGAAAGTTTGCAATTCATAATCTAAAATACTAGTTTTTAAATTTTGTCAAGAGGAATCATTTTACTAAAATGATACATTTGTATTTAACATATTCTAAAATTACGTTTTTATTACCCCAATATATACAACTAATAACTTCTGTTTGAAACAAGAGATCCACGGAGTTTCACCATTCATCCTTCTTCCATTCTACCTACTTCTACCCCTGCCTCCTCCAATATCTTCCCCCTACTAGTCCATTCGCATACCCTCACAGAACCTTGGGCACTGCAGAATTGTTTAGGGAAAAAAAAGTAACTGATTTAATAGAAACATACAACACATTTCTTTACAAAAAAAAAAAAAAAAAATCCTTGTAACTCCAATCCTTAATACTGATTAGGTTGATGTGTTTCCACAATTTCATATGCTTTCTACAAGTGGCCTTTAGCACTAGAAGCAAGCTTCATTCATAGTATTCCAACCACTCTTACAATTAAGTTAAATAACTTAAAGCCTAATACGGAAAATATTACAACCAGATTTACCAATATGTATCAATGTTCTTACAGGGAACGTTGATATAGTCTATTTGCAAAGATCTGAGAAAAGACTCAAAATAATACAAAGAGACAAGACATATCTCTACCACCTTTGTATAATGTTAGAGGTTCAACAGCTTGAAATAATAACCCCAACTTACTAAGTATACTTAGTAATTCAGATGGCAACATCCAACCCAATATAAAAAAACTATGGCTATAAAGAAAAAATTCTTACAGTTGTGAAGCTGGAAGTTCCTTTTTGGGTTCTTCACTATGCTCAGAATCTTCCCCAAAATCAAACCTATCCATCAACTTCTGGGGGAAAGAAGGAGAAACAGACATATTAAAAAGTGCTTCACACAAATATAAGTTACAAATGCTATTTTAAATGTCAATGGCATTCTGTTATCTCTATCATTTAATGTGTAAATAAACGTTTTGTATCACTTTATACTATTATAAAGTGTTTTCAGTAGATCTTTAAAGTATTTTGATATGTATTATCTTACATAACAAAACAAATTATGATAGAGGCAGGATAAACACTAATACTCAAATTTTACAGAAGACTAAGAATTAAAATAATTAGGTGGTTTTTCCATGGTAATAAGCTTGATAAAACATCTAGGGCCATAATCAATGGATCTATTCCTAGTATGGTTCTCATCTTAGAATGCTGTTATTCTTCTGAATGCTCAATTTAAAGGCTTTTTATGTGGTCTAGCTATTTAGTGTTAAGACTATATTAGACTTAGAAGCTGCTGGCCAAAACAGTCTAAGTAATAATCCAATAAATCAGTTATCTACTTTCCTATAAAAATGAAAGTACAAATTTTGAAAATATGAATACCACTTCCAAGTAATATGATACTCCCATAATTAATAAGCAAACTAAGAATATCGCACACTAAATTGTACATGAAAGATTTTAAGTTTTAGAAACACTTTAATTATTAATAATTTAGGCATCAACTTATTATACTTACAGTATAGTGACTAGTTATAGAGAAGTTTTCCTTTAAACATTTTACATATTGATTAAAGAATTTTAATTTTTGCAGGTCCAAATTACAGAACCCAGAGCATCATAGTAAAATGTGGCACCCATGAAAGAAATCAGACAAGCTCAGAAAATAATCACTTGCCTCAGTGGTGAATATAAGATTTTACTGACTAGTTATTTTTAGTCAAATGAAAATATTTTAAATGTTTCAAGAAAATTTTTTTTTTTTTTTTTTTTTTTTTTTTTTTTTGAGTCAAGAGTCTTGCTCTGTCACCCAGGCTGGAGTACAGTGGCTCAATCTTGGCTCACTAAAACCTCTACCTTCCAGGTTCAAGCAATTATCCTGCCTCAGCCACCCCAGTAGCTGGGATTACAGGCACGCACCATCTGGCTAATTTTTGTATTTTTAATAGAGATGGGGTTTCACCATGTTTGCCAGGCTGGTCTCAAACTCCTGGCCTTAAGTGATCTGCCTGCCTTGCCCTCCCCCAAAGTGCTGGGGATTATAGGTTCTGAGCCACTGTGCCTGGCCTAAGAAGAAATTTTTTAACTACTTTTTTTCAGAAGTTTGAACCTTTTGTAAAATTCAGACTGTCTTATACAGCGTACAGGAGACATTAAAAGTCTACAATAAAATTTACAGAATTAAAACCCATGATAGTATATAATATTTAATAATTCATACAGACTTGATCCGATGGTTTAATTTCTACCTTGTTAAAGGAGACTCCCTGTTCTAAGGGAGTAAGAGTGTTGGCAGCTGCAGCTGCAGCTGTAAGTTGTGCTGTAAGCGCTTGCAACTGAACAACAAGACCAGCATCTAGGGCTTGCAGAATGGAAGGCTGGGGCTTCTGTTGTTGTATCTGTAAGGTTTGTATTAATTGTTGAAGCTGGAGAGAAAAAAAATATATATTACAAAACAGGTGTTGGGTTTTTTTCTGTAACAGTGGCCACCTAAAACTTTTAGTCAGTAAAATTAATCATTCCACACTCTCTTTGAAAAAAATACACACTATTAATAAGTTAATTTTGTTGAAGTTTTTCTGTGTACCTTATATAACACAGTCCTTAATAAGTTTGTCTTACTTCTGGAAAGTCAGCGAACTTTAAACAAAATAAAGTGATCTGTGACAACCAGATAAAGGACTCATGACAAACTGACACACTTTTCACTAAGTTTCCCAACCTTGTTCAATTAACTCTTTAAACTCAGTAAAAGGACGAGTACTGAAAATAGCAGCACCTTTTGCTATTATTCAGAATTACTATCTGAGCACATACTTTCTGAAGGTTGGAGAGTCATTAAGAAATGTTGTTTCTCAGAGTAGAATCTGGCAACTGGTTATTAATAATAGTGTCATCTCGAGTTGAAGGCAACTCTTGTTCCCACTATGTACCCACCCCTGTTAAAAAACAGACACAACAGTGAGATCTTTAAGAGATTCTATAAGAAAATCCTATATACATCCCAGAAGTAAATGATAATCAATCTGGTTATAAGCCTGAGTTAAATCCAAAAATTATTAGTTTAAAAGAGAAAAACAAAGACAGCAAAGCTACTGATAACCAAGACAACTGTACTCTTGAAGTTCAACTTCTAGGAGGAGAGGACACAAAAACTATGTAAGATGACAGTAAAGTAATTTCATGACTACTTAAAACAGTAACACTAGGAAACAAACTAGAGTCACTTCACTATCAACTAAACATTTTCTATAGAACTATTAAAATGATAGAAACACCGTATTTCCCCTTTACACTTTTTAACTGCTCCTTTTGGCATCTCCATTTTTCCCAATGGCACTGTTATTCTTTTGGTCACCCAGGTAAAAAACCACTGGAGCAGCCAATTTTCTTTCTCTACTCTGACTTCGCAGTCTATCGATTACTGTCTTACTGACTCTGTTTGTAATATTCCTTTCAAAGTTTCTTCTCCTGTCAAAAATATTTATTTTAATAGGCATCTTTTGAAATAAGAACACTTGCTTTATGAATTGTTTCCAAAATATTACCACAAAATAAAATTACTAATTCTATAATTTCATCTAATATACAGTTAATATTCAGTTCCCCAACTGTCTCAAAAATGTAGAAAATAGATTCAACCTAAGAGTACACATCGGTTTTTTTAAATATTTTTAAGTCTAGAATGGCCGCATGTTTTTGAGATTATATTTCAGAAAGTATACAACCTTACTATTTTTCATAATCATTACCCTCCTTTCCAAAACCACTATTACCAAAAGAAAGATATTCTGTCTCCAGACTTCTCCTCTCTAAAAGAAAGATATTCTGTCTCCAGACTTCTCCTCTCTCTAATCCATGTAAAGTACTGTTAAGATCATGTGACTTCAACATAAAAAGTCCCTGGTGATTCCCCATTGCTTAGCAAATGAATCCTTTATTTCTGAGCCCACCATTTATTGTTTTCACAGCCCAGGTCACACTTCAGTCTGCCATTTAACTTTGTCATGAATAGCTTACACAGACTATCTTTTCCTTCAAACAACTCAACTCTACAATATCCTTTGTATATCCAACACTGTAATGCTTCTGTACATCATTCATTCATTCCACAAAAACACTGAACACTATCTACAACCTAGACATTGGACAGGCAGCAGTCAACAACCACAAAAAATTCTTGCCCTAGCTTAGCATACATACCAGTGGGAAGAGGTAGAAAAAAAAACAAGTAATTATATAACATAACAGAAGGTAGTAAGTGCTAAGGAAGGAAGTAAGCAGAGGCGAGAGAGAACGAGAGTGTAAAGAATGACAGGTAGAGTTTACAGTTTTAAATAGCAGTCACGGCCGGGCACGGTGGCTCATGTCTATAATCCCAGTACTTTGGAAGGCCGAGGCGGGCGGATCACTTAAAGTCAGGAGTTTGAGACCAGCCTGGCCAACAAGGTGAAACCTCGTCTCTACTAAAAATACAAAAACTAGCTCGGTGTGGTAGCAGAAGGCTGTAATCCCAGCTACTCAGGAGGCTGAGGCAAGAAAATTGCTTAAACCCAGGAGGCCAAGGTTGCAATGAGCCGAGATTGCGCCATTACACTCCAGCCTGGGTGACAGAGCAAGACCCTGTCTCTAAATAAATAAATAAATAAACAGCAGTCACTGATGGCCTTATTAAAGTGACATTTAAACAAAGACAAGAGATGAAACCTTATGAATATATGAGGAAAGTGGGTTTTCAGTATAAAAAACTTCAAATGCAGAGATCTTGGGGCAGGATTATAAGTAGTTTATGTAAGAAACAACAAAAAGGATGGAACAAGTCACAGGAGAAAGAGGTAAGAAAGCGAAGCAAAGGATAATATAAAACCAGGGTGGGGGGTGGGCAACATAGCAAGTCTTATCATTAGTTAGAGAAGTCTATGAACTGGTGATAGAAAATGTTGGGAAGGGAACAATAGATCAAACTGAGAACATACAAGGACCAATGAAGTGATTACTGAAACTTGGGCTTTTAGTGCAGGCGCGATGGCTCTTGCCTGTAACTCCATTGACTTGGGAGGCGCAGGTGAAAGGACTCCTGAGGCCAGGAGTCCGAGACCAACCTGGGCAACATAGTGACATCCTGTCTCTATATAAAAATAAAAAATTGGCCAGGCACAGTGGCTCATGCCTGTAATTCCAGCACTTTGGGAGGCCAAGGTGGGGGGATCGCCTGAGGTCTGGAGTTTAACAACAGCCTGGCAAACATGGTGAAACCCCGTATCTACTAAAAATACAAAAATTAGCTGGGCGTGGTGGCGGGTGCCTGTAATCTCAGCTACTCGGGAGGCTGAGGTAGGAGAATCACTCCGGGAGGTGGAGGTTGCAGTGAGCCGAGATAGCGCCATTTCACTCCAGCCTGGGTGACAGGGTAAGACTCCATCTCAAAAAATAGTAATAAAATAAAATAAAAATAAAAAATTAACCAGGCATGCTGGCTACAGGCGTAGTCCTAGCTACTTGGGAGGCTGAGATGGGAGGATTGCTTCAGCCCAAGAGTTCAAAGATGCAGTGAAATACAACTACACCACTGCACTCCGAGTGACAAAGCAAAACCCTGTCTCAAAAACAAACAAAAAAACAAACAAACAAAACATCTTGGGCTTTTACTCTGAGTGAGACAGGGAGCCACTGGAGGATTCTGAGCAGAGGAGTTGCATGAACTCTCAGGTATTAAAAGGGTCATGCTACCTGCAGTATTGAGAATAGACTGTTGTGGGGTAAGGGTAGAAGACCCATTAAGTGGTTTCTGCAATAAACTAGGTAAGAAATGATGGTGGCTTGATTCTAGGAACTAGTGATAGAGGTAGTGAGTTAGTGATTCAGAATATATTCTGAAGGCAGAGGATTTCTTAACAGATTGGATCTGAAGAACAAAGGGAAGAAAGGAATCAAGGATGACTCAAGCTTTTGGGTATGAGCAAATGGAAAAATAGCATTTCCATTAACAGATTAAGATGCAGGTGGATCAGGTTTTGTTTGAAAGACTCAGAATTCATTGTTTACTCTCAATTGTCTCTATGTAGCTCATCCTTAGCATCCAATTTCTTACTCATCCTTTAAAAAACAAATTTAATTGTCATCTGTACGACAGAACTTTCCTGAACCGATTGTTCAAGCCAAAGTATTATCTCTAGTTCTGAATTTCCAAAGCCCTTCTTTTCTAAACTTCTCCCATGATTCTTAAACACTGCATGTCAAAGTAAATGTTTGCTGAAGGCTGAGTGAATGAAAAACAACCAATGAAGTGATACAGTATCACTGGACTTCAGACACCAAACTCTAAAAAATGTTAGTTTGATTTGAATAGTGAAGGGTGAGACGTACGAAAATTGGAGAAGTAGATGATAAAGTAAAAGGGAGTGCAACACAAGCAAAGAGAATAATTACATTAATTTAGAGAAATCTATGAAACTTTGTAATCTAATGAAAAATGTTAGAAAACTAAAACAGGTTACATTGAGAATAACTCTAAATACCACAAAGTTGGATTTTATTCTATGTATAATATGTAATTATTGCATGTTCCTGAGCTTAAGTTTAAAACATACAAGATCATTGATAGGCTGGGCACGGTGGATCACGCCTGTAATCCCAGCACTTTGGGAGGCAGAGGTGGGCAGATCACCAGGTCAGGAGATCGAGATCATCCTGGCTAACATGGTGAAACTCTGTCTCTACTGAAAATACAAAAATCAGCTGGGCATGGTGGCAGGCGCCTATAGTCCCAGCTACTCATGAGGCTGAGGCAGGAGAACCACTTGAACCTGGGAGGCAGAGGTTGCAGTAAGCCAAGATCGTGCCACCGTACTACAGCCTGGGTGACACAGCAAGACTCTGTCTCAAAAGAAAAAAAAAACATCACTGATAAAGATTAATCTTGCAAAGAATTAAAATGATGGATCAAAAAGGGAAGAGAAGCAGCAAAGGGATCAAAAACTATTTAGAGGAGTACATCAACAGTCCAAAAATGAAGAACTAGGGTAGTAACAGAAAGAAATAAAAAGCATAAACTTCAATAAACCTAAATTTAGAGCAAAAAACAACACAAAGTCAGATGTGCATGCCAAAGTTAGTTTTTAAAAAAATCACGTACAACTATGAAAAACAGATTGTTTCTAATCATAAATATTTATTAATAAAGTTTATGCAGGAAAGGTAGCATAAGTGAATACAAATAACCCAAAAAAAATTGAAAAATGTTATCGAACATTAATCTCCCAGAACACACCAAATCCTAGAGGAGTTTGTGGGTTTTCCGTTTTTTTTGTTTTTTTTTGTTGTTTTTTTTTTTTTTTTGAGTCTCACTCTGTCACCCAGGCTACAGTGCAATGGCGTGATCTTGGCTCTCTGTAACCTCCACTTCTCAGGTTCAAGTGATTCTCCTGCTTCAGCCTCCTAAGTAGCTGGGATTACAGGCATGTGCCAACATGCCCAGCTAATTTTTGTGTTTTTAATAGAGACAGGTTTCACCATGTTGGCCCGGCTAGTCTTCAACTCCTGGCCTCAAGTGATCCACCTACATGGGCCTCCCAAAGTACTGGGATTACAAGTGTGAGCCACTGTGCCTGGCCCCTAGAGGTGTTTTGATTAAGTTCATCCAAACCTTCCAGAGGCAGGAAGCACTCAGGTTGTACTGCACAGAATACAGAAAAAGGTAACCATTTCTAAATTGATCTCACAAAGCAAGCAATAATCCTGATTTAAAAATAGAGTAAGGTGATAAAAACTAGGAACCCATCTCAGTAGAGTTGCAAAATTGTTGCAAATATAAACTAGTTGTGAAACAGTTTACACTTCAAAGCAAAACAAAAATTACAGAATATTTAAATGTACTGCCTCAAACGATAGCGTTAATTTGAGAGTCAGAAAAAGAGAGAGAGAGAGACAGAGTGTGTGTGTGTGTGTACAGGATTGCAATGCTGAATCATTATAATAAAGTCTAGTAATCAAAAAACCATACTATTATCTTCACTAATAAAATTTTAAATCAAAACCCCATAAAACACTATCATCTAGAAAAAGGAGAATATGCCCCTCATAAAGAACACGTCTCGAAACAAAACCAACATCACAGTGGGAGAAAAATGAGGTATTTCTATTTGAGTCTGAAAAAAGTAACAATGAGTATACTATCATTATTTCTATTTTGATCTCTTCGATAACTTAGTGTAATACATTAAGAAAACTATATATAAGTACTTAAACTGAGGACAGAGAATTACCACTAGTTACAAATAATATAACTGGAAAATGAAAGAAAATCAGCTGAAAACTAAGAGAAACTGATATTGACTATAAAAATCCAATCTGTTCAAATATATTCACGGAAATAAATCTAAGAAATTTGAAGAATCTACATTTAAAGAGCTACAAAGCTTAATTAAGAGACATAAAAGATTTGAACAATAAAAGTATATGTATAGATACAATGGAAAAACTTGATATTATAAAGACAGCAATCTTTCCCGTTCCTCAAATCAATTCGTACATGTTGTGTGATTCCCCTCTATTCCTGAAGTTCTAGCCACAGAAGCCTTCTTCTATTCCTACAATACACCACACTGCTTCCCACCTGAGGACCTCTATACTTGCAATTCTATTTCCTATCCTCCTGTCCTGCCATGACTAGTCCATTTCAAGTCTCGATTCAAATGTCACTTCCTCAAATACGCCTCCTGTTGGCTATCCCCTCTAATCCTGACCCCTTCCCCCAAATCTAGTCCCTATAGATTTACCCTTTCTTATTGTCATTAATCACTACCTACGATAATTTTTGTCATACTTTTTTTTTTTACCATCTGTCCCCCTTAAGATAGGAGGAGGTCTTCTCTAAGATAGGACTCCTGTCTTATTACTGGAGTGTGATAGCACCTAATAATATTTGGCAAAACCATGTGCTAATTCCGTATTTTGGTACAGAATAAATTTTTATAAAGTAATTTTTAATGACATGAAAGCATTCATGATGCACTATTAAATGACTTAAGCAAGTAACAAAGTATACATAATGGTCCCATTTTTATAAAACTAAAAAAAGCACATATTCTCTAGGTGGTATGTTACAAAGTAATACATTAGGAAAATATTAAATTCTAAATTATTCTTGACATAACGGAAAAACTGCTCACCTGCTGGCCTTGAGGACTTTGCAAGATCTGAGCCACAGCCGCAAGTGTATCTGTATTTGTTATCTGAGATACCCACGGATCAGGTAAGCCTTGGACCACATTGGCCGGAGTAACAGGTGTCACAGGAGTTCCTTTTAAAAAGAACATCACACCCCCCAAATAAATATGTAAGTAAATAACTAAGACTTGAAAAAGCAGAATAATTTGTTTTATTACTTTTATAAAACACATGCACACATACTGTTTTTATTTTATTGTGTCCACTTTGAAAAAATCACTTAAAATCCCTTACAGAATTAGGTACGTTAAACACACACACACACCCCAAAAGGATCTGTCCAAATTTGTCCTCCTCAATTAACTAAGTTACTATAGTGTGCCTACTTAAGCTTCGGAGATGTGTTCCAAGAACTCCAGTGGATGCCTGAAACTGGAGCTAGCACCAAACCCTACATATGCTATGTTTTTTTCTGTATGTACACATTTACCTATGACAAAAGTTAACTTATAAATTAGGTACAGTAAGAGATTAACAACACTAATAATAAACTACACTGTGAAAAAAGTTATGTGAATATGGTCTCTCCTTCTTTTTCCCTGTCAAAATATCTTATTGTACTATACTCACCTATTTTCAGACTGTGGTTGACTGCAAATAATTGGAATCATGGAAAGCAAAACCGGGGATGTGGGGAGACTACTGTACTTTTAAAGCCTACAATACTTAACAGCCATTAAAAATCTTACTTTAGAGACAAAAATTCAGTAACATGAGGAAATACTCAAAATGCAATCTTCAATAAAAAAATTTTATAGTAAGTATACACAATAAAAAACCATGTTTGGGCCAAGTACGGTGGTTCATGCCTGTAATCCCAACACTTTCAGAGCCCAAGGCAGGACAACTGCTTGAGCCCTGGAGTTCGAGACCAGCCTGGGCAACACAGCAAGACTCCGTCTCCAACAACAACAACAAAAAATTAGCCAGGCATGGTAGTGTATGCCTGTAGTCCCACCTCCTTAGGAGGCTGAGATGGGAGGATCGCTAGAACCCAGGAAGTTGAGGCTGCAGTGAGCTATGATGACACCACTGCACACCAGCCTGGGTGACAGAGCAAGGTCTCAACAAACATCAATTTTTGTTCATATACACACACACACACACACACACACACACACACACACACACACAATACATACGAAATGCTAACCAATTTAATTCTTGGAACTATGATTTAAAAAAAAATTTTTTTTTTGGTTTTGTTTTTTGAGACAGAGTTTTGCTCTTGTTGCCCAGGCTGGAGTGCAACGGTGCGATCTCGCCTCACTGCAACCTTCACCTCCTAGGTTCAAGCGATTCTCCTGCCTCAGCCGCCCCAGTAGTTGGGATTACAGGCGCCCACTACCACACCCAGCTAATTTTTTTATTTTTAATATAGACAGGGTTTCACTATATTGGCCAGGCTGGTCTCCAACTCCTGACCTCAGGCGATCTGCCTGCCTCGGCCTCCCAAAGTGCTAGGATTACAGGTGTTAGTCACTGCACAGGGCTGGAACTATGATAAAAAATTTTTTATCATAGTCATTTAAATGCCTCAAGAGAACATGATTTTGGAATTTTGGTTTTGTTAAATAATTGTTTCAGGGTTTCTTAAAAAATATTAAGTCCCCCTAGTATCCTATAAATACCAAGTTGATACAAATGCAAGTGTAAGAAGTTACAGACAACCTAAATCAGGAAAAACCTAATTGACACACCAAATTTCTAAGGTTCATTATATTTATGTTTCTGTGGATTAAAAGAAAATCAGTTTTCTACATTTGAGAAATAATTACATACAAATATAATATCTCATTTTATTTTTCTCTACAAATATTTTCTTTCAATTATCTAATGCTGGACAAATTTTCCTGCACTGTCGAATTATTTTTTATATGAACAGTCATCCAAAAAGTATGAGTAGAATATTTAGACAACAAATCTATATTAAAGCAACATACCTGGAGTATTGCTCATAGCAGTGGTAGTGCTGGCCAAAACAGGTGTGACAACTGGAGGTGGAATCCCGGCTGCCATATCCAAAAGAGGCTGAATAATCTCACTCTTAAATACATTATTCTTCTGCCATAAGTTTAGTACTCTCACTATTTTACTCTAGAGAAAAAAAGGAAGATGACATTTTGGTTTTTGCTCTCAAAACCTTAGTACAGTCATTTCATAGAGGTTATCTGGGCCCTGGATGGAAAGGAGAAATTAAAATACTTCAATGGTACTTTCTAGCCCTAAAATTCTGTTTCTATCATTTTTGCATTTGCTACCCTTAACGTGCTTGAAAACATGTTAATTTGGATAGATGTACAAAGTAAATGAAAGCTCCATTTAGCTGAAGGCAGAGATGACATCTAGGCTTCCTCTCTTATGTCACTTCTAATGATATGGATGGTAAGGCTGGCTGGAGATCTGTCTTAAGGATTCAGAGGATAGGCCAGGATTCATCTCAGTACTAACGTTATATTTATAGTTGATTTTAACTTTGTCTCATACAATGTCTATCTTTTGAACCAATACGTAACTTGTAGGACAAAGTCCTTATCTAATGTGACTTTTTAAAACTTTCATTTTACAATCTACTTGAGGAGAGGGCATTTCCTCATGTAAGAATTTAATCAAATTACTTCATTTTTTGAGCATCCTGCCATGAATGCTAATTCCCTACTGACACTTTGAACCAGAGATGGACAAACTTCTGTACAGACAGAATCTGAAGCGTAACCATTTCTTCTCTCCTCATTCCATCTTTTCTTTATTCTTTCCTATTCCCTTTTCCCTTGTAGAATGTCAATGTCATACAGGCATTACTTAATCGGGCCCTCAGAATGATGAAATATCCTCTGTATGAATAATGTTCTACATTATTTCATTTCCTAAAATGAGTCCTTTACCATTTTGTAAATTAAAAAAATAAAATAAAAATAAAAAACCTGCTTGCTACTGGCAGGCAGACTTTGACATCTGTGAACCATCTCATTTTCTCTTCTTGATATGCCCCTGAACTGCAGCACTGCATCCAATTTTATATTCCTCATAAAGAGTCTCAACATTGCCCATCCCAACCCACACTCTAATTATTTTAACACCAAATAAATCACATTTTTGTTTTAGTCTCACCCTCTTTCTGGATTACTCAAATAGTCAGAGTTCTTTGTATTTTTTGAAAGGTTCCAGTCAGTCATATGGCAGCTGCTATAAAATTCATGAAATATTTACGATCTATATAACGTTGCTGCTGATCTTGGTCTCAGGCCAACTATGTCAATACATTTTTTAAAAAAACAAAAAAACTTTAGTATCCTCATTTATAAAATAAGACCGTACACCAGAAGGATTCTCAGGTCCCTTTTCTCAATCTCCAAACTGTATCAGACTGTTTAAGCTGGCTAGTATTTTAAATGTCTAGCCACTCTCAAATTTTGAGCATCTTGGGAGGGAGATATATGCCTTGTTAGTTACAGCTCTTCTTATAGCAATACTATAACGTACTTCTATTTAATTACTTATAACCTAATCTCAGTCATTTCATATGAAAATCTATTTAGCTGGGAAATTCTATTTAACTATGCCTGTCTCTTGTTATATTCTGTGTATTATAAACTTGAAAAGACTAGTTATTAATGACTTCTATTTCTTGGGTAATTCTGAAATCTAGTAACATAATTAGCAGTATTTAGAGAAAACTTGGTAACTAGAAAAACTCCTATTATATGTCTCCCTTGGTTGTATTAAAGTTTTACAGATCCTGAAAGCTTCAAACTTACAGGCAGAAAAATATGCCCAATGAAGAATAACGTCTCAAGATGTCCTACAGTATTTTCTAAGAAGCATCAGCAGTTCCATCTATTATACCTTGCTTCTTGAAATAAACATTTCACCCAGAGAACACTAATGTCAGAGTAACAATATCCTGAATTCATATTATCACTAATAAAAGCAGAGTGATTATGTAATAACTATTTTGTTGATACTATCACCAAGCAATCTGATTCGCAACTGTTTAGCACATAACTATTCTGCAAACAAGTACTAAGTCCTAGTTACTACTATCGTGATGCCACTTACTCCATTAGGAAAAAAAAAAGACAGAGGCTAAAATCAAGTACAAAAAAAGAGGCCGGGCACCGGTGGCTCACACCTGTAATCCCAGCACTGTGGGAAGCCAAGGCGGGCAGATCACGAGGTTAGGAGATCGAGACCATCTTGGCTAACACGGTGAAACCCAGTCTCTACTAAAAACACAAAACATTAGCCAAGCGTAGTGGTGGGCGCCTGTAGTCCCAGCTACTTGGGAGGCTGAGGCAAGAGAATGGCATGAACCCAGGAGGCGGAGCTTACAGTGAGCCGAGATCGTGCCACTGCACTCCAGCCTGGGCAACAGAGCGAGACTCCGTCTCAAAAAAAAAAAAAAAAAAAAAAGAACATTCTGCTAAATGTATATGTTTTACAAAGTAAAATGGCAATTTTCAGAATAAAAATCTGGTTCATCTTTAAATCCCTCATAATATTACAGTGATTTATTTTTAAACTATGTCCAAACTACATTAATGTGCAAATTTGTGTATTTCAAATGAAGCACAAGAAAATTAGAGACTGCTTCATACTTTCTGATTTGACTATTTCTCCACTCTAAAACATGAGCACTTGGAAAATGCCTTATATTCTTCTGCTTTATATAAAAATCTTTCAGTTTCCAAGCCACCCATCATATACTTTAAAATTGGCCAGCACCTAACAACTATCATTCCATATATCTACATACGATGTCCCTCATTTATGATTGAGATTACAATGCTAATCTACTCTCTCCTCCTATGGTTAAAAGAAAGTCCTATTCCATAAGCCCTAGTATGAGATATTATATTATGAAATCTACACATTCAAGAAAGATTTAATCATCAAAACTGACAGAAATCTAAGTCCAAACTAGTGAAATTTCTAAATCAAAGTAAAGTGACTTCTAAAAAATATATGTATAAAATTTCAGATTAGTACATTACTTCAAGTGGGAGTCTAAGGAACCTATTTTAAAAATCAATTATGACAGGCCATTTAAAAGAAGCATTCTAGGCAGGGCGCAGTGGCTCACGCCTGTAATCCCAGCACTTTGGGAGGCCGAGGCAGGCGGATCACGAGGTCAGGAGATCGAGACCATCTTGGCTAATATGGTGAAACCCCATCTCCAATAAAAACACAAAAAATTAGCTGGGTGGGGTGGCATACGCCTGTAGTCCCAGCTACTCAGGAGGCTGAGGCAGGAGAATGGTGTGAACCCGGGAGGCGGAGTTTGCAGTGAGCCAAGATCGCACCACTGCACTCCAGCCTGGGTGACAGGGTGAGACTCCGTCTCAAAAAAAAAAATTAGAAGTATTCTTTTGCCTGCACAGAATTATTAAAGTACTAAGGTAACTAAAAACAAAAATCAAAAACTTTCTGTCTCAAGGACTATATCCAAGAATAGTTCACAAAGAATATAGCATAATAAATTTATCTCAGGCTGGGCACGGTGGCTCACACTTGTAATTCCAACATTTTGGGAGGCCATGGTGGGCGGATCACAAGGTCAGGAGTTTGAGACCAGCCTGGCCAACATGGCAAAACTCCATATCTACTAAAAATACAAAAAAAAATTAGCCGAGTGTGGTGGCAGGCGCCTGTAATCCCAGCTACTCCGGAGGCTGAGGCAGGAGAATCACTTGAACCCAGGAGGCAGAGGTAGCAGTGAGCCAACATCATGCCACTGCACTCCAGCCTGGGCGACAAGAGCAAGACTCCGTCTCAAAAAATAAGTAAGTTTATCTCCATAGCTATACATTACAACAAGATTTTCTTCTGATTCAAGACTATATAATAGTTATGAAAAACAACTACTTAATCTTGTTATACTCAATATAAAGGTGAACAATTTGTGGTGAGGTTTCAAGTTTTGTGGTTCTTCCATAAAACAAACATGAATCTTCATCTATTCTCATCTTTTCATACATAACACTGCAATCAACTCTGTCAGAAAAAGCACACCTAAATTTCCAACATCCAAAATAAATAAGCTAACCTCTCAGAGCAAATAAAAGGATAAGCAACGCCTTTTTATGCTCGCTCATGATCCAAAGCTTTCTTTTCACTTGCTACTTATAGAATATTTACACATTTAGATCTTACACACACCAGACTTAGTAGTGTGATTAATAAAATTCTACCATAATAGAAGAATTTTAATATGCAGTTAAATATCAACTCATGTCAAATAATCACAATTCTGAATTGACTGTGTGTGTGAATAAGTTTCATGTAATTCCAAAGGCTTATTTTAGCCATTTTATTTAACACCAATTGCTTCAACAAATTAAAAAGTAGCAAATCTGCTACATCTTTCTATACTTTTAAGAAATCCAAAGAACAAAATGGAACATGGATACCGTAATAATATTCAAATTTGAAATAACTAAGAGCAAATGAGAATATACATTCCTGTGCCACTTAATGACAAGGGTATATTCTGAGAAATGGCGTCATTAGAAGATTTCATCATTGTGTGATGTGTACTTACACAAACCTAAACAGTATAGCCTACTACACACCTAGACTATATGGCATATTTTATTGCTCCTAGACTACAAACATGTACAGCACGTCACTGTACTGCATACTGTACGCAATTTTATCACAATGGTATTTCTGTACATAAATGAGAAATGGTAAAATAAAAATACGGTATTATAATCTTAGGAGACCACCATTGTATATGCGGTCTGTCACTGAAACATCATTATGTGGCACATGACTGTACTAAGATAATCTGAAGACTAATTAAGACCAAGAGGGTACTGTATCTACTTTAAAAAAAACAAAAAAACAAAAAAACAAAAACAAAAAACAGCAGCATACCTTGTCATCCCCAGGGCAACGATATAAATTCTGGAAAGTGCTAATGATGTTATTACTAAATCTGGGTGCAAACACATCCTTTTCTTGACCAAACTGATGTCGGGATTGTCGCACAATGGAGTCAATAACATAAAGTCCAGGTACTTTGTATTCTGGTTTACACTGATGAAAAAAAGAAGAATGAAAAGGGAAGGAAACGGAAAGGTAAAATTCTTGATAGACAAAAATCATCAAAAATCCTGTGTAAATACAAAGACACTGCCTATGCTGAGGTAATGAATATTCATACATTGACTACTCCAATATCATCAGTTTCTGGAATGGCATTTTAAAGAATCTACTTTGGCTACTCTATACAATCAGAAGTTCTAAAATAGTACTACGTAACTGGCTTCAATGACATAAAACAAAGTGATAAATAAGGTACCATTATAATTTTTAAAATTTCTTTAATCATCGTGAAAAGCTACATGGAAGAAAGAAGCAAATTCAGGAAAGAAGGGCTCTAGCAAACACACTGCCAACATGCCTCAGACTTCACCTGGAACACACCAACAAAAGGGTTCCTATACAAATGAAAAGAACAATGCCAAATGGCAAATTATAACATTGTTAAATACAGAGGCCAGAGTTTCCATTTTTTTCTCAAATATAACATCTATAATTCTGGGGATCTATCCTATGTCATCCGGCCTGGAGTGCAGTGGTGCCATCATGGCTCACTGCAACCCCGACCTCCCAGGCTCAAATGATCTTCCATCTCAGCCTTCCAAATAACTGGGACCACAGGTGCACAGCACCATGCCCAGCTAATTCCTGCATGTTTTTTTGGAAGAGACGTGGTTTCGCCATGTTGCCCAGGCTAGTCTCAAACTCCTGGGCTCAAGCAATCTTCCTGCCTAGATCTCCCAAAGTTCTGGGAATACAGGCACAAGCCATCGTGCCCTGCCTCCCCTACTTTCTGAACACAAGCTTTTTTAGCCTATGTAGTTAGGCAAGCACAATAAAGAATCCTTTTACTTGCAAGCTTACTGCACAGTATCTTTAGATACACATACATTAACATTTTGTGGGACAGAATTTCCTTCACTGGTAGATTAGCATTTTTGCTACATAAAATGGCAAAAAATTCTTTAGTATGATTTAATGTTTTAAATAATTTTAATACTTGGAAAACTTGGCTAAGTCATCAACTAGAAACCTGAGAGAAGAATCAACACAAAGAAATCTGAAATACTTTAAAATTTTCCTCTTTAAGTACCATTAGACTCAAAACAAGAACTCCTAAGACTCTCTAATTGAAACTGCCTTTGCAAAAATTATAACTGAGGAAGTTATGGCAGTGAAAGTGAGCAGACCTAACCAACTCCATCTTGCTTCTAACCTTTAAGCTGTCCTTGTCATTCCTGGGCCTGGGCCAAACTAACCTTGGGAGGGAATTTAGTTTATGGTTTGACTCAGAAACAAAATATTTAATAATAATAGCCCTTTCCCAAAAAGACCCTCTTCTTGCCTGGTACCAGTCTGCCTTTGTAAGACTACCAAATTAGCTACAAGATTGGATATTACAGTTTAGGGTCACACAGCCTCTGGCTGCAAGAGTCTGAACCTCCCCCAAATTGCTCCTGAGTATAACATCACTATGATAAAAGAACAGTGCTTGAGATATTTTGCAGACCTTTTACTGGATGGATCAGCTGATGTCACCCAGGCTGGTAATCTGGCTCAACCAGTTCTACAATCCCACCCAGGAAGAGAAGACAGCAAAAAAACCTCACTTCGATCTCCCTATGATTCCATCTCCAACCTGACCAACAGCACTCCCCACTTCCCGAGCCCCTACCCACCAAATTATCTTTAAAAACTCCGATCCCCTATCCCCGAATGCTCTTGGAGACTGATTTGAGTAATAATAAAACTCCAGTCTCCTGCACAGCCGGCTTTGCGTGAATTACTCATTCTCCATTGCAATTCTCCTGTCTTGATAAATTGGCTCTGTCTAGGCAGCAGGCAAGGTGAACCCACTGGGCAGTTACACAATGGCATACAGTATTTTTACTCTAAATAATTTCCTAAAGCATATCACATTAAGTTTTTATAGATATACCATTTTTCAACTATATTCTAGTAATTTCCAATTTCTTATTTGGAAAAAGGTAAGAACGAATAGGGAGAGTGCACCTTTAAGTATATTTGCATGATTTTTCATTTTGTCATCCAAGCTGTCATCTGCAGGTTATCATCAGTTACGGTTATTTGTCAAAGAACCTTCTAGGTAAGTTGGACCATATATTTTGCAATATACAAATACATCTTAAATAATTATCCTATTTTTAGAATTTGTGCTCCCACCTGCAGCTACTAAAAAGTGATATTAATTTAAAGACAACAAAGCTAGAGTGGTAGAAACAGAATCATGTGGCTGTACCTGCAAAGCACTGAATAATACTAATGGTGGCATGTAAGAAAGATGGCTCGACAGATTAGAAAAACTTAAATCTAACAATACCAAGTGCTGACAAAAATGGGGAGCAACACAAACCCATGCATTGCGAGGAGGAGGGTAAATCAGTACAATCATTACAAAACTAATTTAGTATTACCTAGCTATGGTGAAGAAATGTATATCCTGTAACCAGCAATTCCACTCCTACAGAAATGCAAGCTGTATCAGGATACTTATTATCTTACATATATAAATATTACATTGTTCACAGCAATACTGTTCAGAATTGCAAAAACTAGAAAACACACACAATGTCAACAGAAGTGGGCAAGCTGCTGTCTATTCACATAATGGAAAACATATAGCAAGAGATAGTAATAAATACTGCTCACACCACAAAAATGAATCCTAGACACATGATGTTGAGTAGGAGAACTGTATAAAAAGAATACATACCATAGGATTACACTAAAAAATTTAAAATACATCAAACCACTTTAAGAATTCATTTTATACAAAGTAAAACTATAACGTCAAGCAAGGATGTGCCACAAAAGTCAAACTGGTTACTTGGGTAGGAGGTGTGCAAGACCTGATTAGGAAGAGGCACTTGGGGCTTGTGGGCTTCAAAGTTCTACTTCTTGAAATGAGTGGGAGCTACATAGGTCTTCTCTTTATAAAAATTTGGCTGTATATATTGTTTTCTGTACTTTTCTACAGATGTACATAGAAATTTCACAATAAAAAGAAATACAGTTGTCCTTCAGTAGCCCTGGGGGATTCGTTCCAAGACCCCTGCAGATACCAAAATCCAAGGATGCTCACGTCCCTTATATAAAATGGGCAGTATTTGCATATAACCTACGGACATCATCCCATCTACTTTAAATCAGCTCTAGATTACTCTGAATACCTAATACAATGCCTACACATCACTTCATTCACATTGTACTCAGTGTATAGGAAATTCAAGTTTTGCTTTCTGGAATTTCATGGAATATTTTTTCCCCAAATTTTGATCCCAATAGGCTGAACCCATGGGTTGGAACCCACAGAAACGGAAGAGTGACTGTAATTATATAAACATCCCTGGTTTCTTAAATAAAGCAAGAGGCAAAAGTTTCTCTAATCATAATGATTAAGAATGACTGATAAGCTTAAGATATATTTGAAATGTAAATTTAAAAAGTGTAGAACTTATGTTGATCTAAAATATCCTAGGGAAGAGGAACTTTAATAAAAATACATATGAAAAGTGAGAATCTGAAAATATACTCCTTTCAAACTATTTGTGCCCATGTACAAAAATCTCTTTGTAGCCCTCCAAGCGTAAAGGTATACTTATGATAAAAGTCCAGTTACGGAATACTGCACCCTACATGAAAAAAAAAAAAAAAAAATATATATATATATATATATACACATATATATATCTCAAGACACCAGAGGTAAGTAAATACAACAGCCATCTTTCTAATTTTTTTGAGACAGAGTCTCGCTCTGTCACCCAGGCTGGAGTGCAGTGGCATGATCTCGGCTCACTGCAACCTCTGCTTTGTGGGTTCAAGCAATTCTCCTGCCTCAGCCTCCTGACTAGCTGGGATTACAGGCATGTGCTACCATGCCTGCCTAATTTTTGTATTACTAGAGACAGGATTTCACCATTTTGGCCAGGCTGGTCTCAAACTCCTGACCTCTCAAGTGATCTGCCCACCTCGGCCTCCCAAAGTGCTGAGACTACAGGCGTGAGCCACCGCGCCTAGCTAACAGCCATCTTTCAATGTGAACTCAATCCTTCCTCTGGAAAATGATCAAACAGCAGAAGAATAAATGTTTTGCTTCATTGAAAAATATTTACATATCCACTGCAAAATATCAACCACCATAACAACCATGTACATAAAGCTACCAGATCAACTTTTGAGAAAACAAAAAACTTTCATGATGATAATCTCTAGACGGTTTAGCACCATCTTTTCATTTATTATTTACAAAGTAAATGTAACTTGAAAATCACCACAAATAAGCCCCATTTCCTGCTCTTACTAAATATGCAGCAGGAAATTTGAAGAAGGTAATCATAGCCAAAAACTTACAGATTAAGGCAATAGTAACTCATCCACAGACCATTTTCAGAGCCAGAAAGATGAAATTTATTCTTGACTTCACCGTATCTAAGAGTAGCCACAGTACCATAGAATGTATTTCACTGTAACAAAGCACCTAGATTTTATCAAAATAAATAGTCCTGAATGATAATGTTCAATCTTATTCTGAATCTAGTGGACAGATTTGCTTGTAGTACTCATGCAAAAAAAGGCAAGGGATTTCATACAAACAAAAAGAGTTGGGTAAACTCTACATATTTTGGAACAGAGCTGAGGATTTCATTTTCGCATTTCAAACTAGCAAATGAGAACAGAATCATTAGCTATGGATGGTAGAAAAGTCACCAAATCATGAGGTCTCTGGCTCAAAAATAAAATTTATTGCCTTTAGGATTCAGGATAACTAAGTAGTTGTTTATAATGCAAATATAGGGATCTATGATGGTTAATACTGAGTGTCAACTTGACTGGATTGAAGGATATAAAGTATTGATCTTGGATGTGTCTGTGAGGGTGCTGCCAAAGGAGATTAACATTTGAGAGGCCGGGCGCGGTGGCTCACGCTTGTAATCCCAGCACTTTGGGAGGCCGAGGCGGGCGGGTCACGAGGTCAAGAGATCGAGACCATGGTGAAACCCCGTCTCTACTAAAAATACAAAAAATTAGCCGGGCGTGGTGGCGGGCGCCTGTAGTCCCAGCTACTCGGAGAGGCTGAGGCAGGAGAATGGCATGAACCCGGGAGGCAGAGCTTGCAGTGAGCCGAGATTGCACCACTGCACTCCAGCCTGGGCGACAGAGCCAGACCCCGTCGCAAACAAAAAACAAAAAAAACATTTGAGTAAGTGAGCTGGGGAAGGTAGGTAGACCCACCTTTAATGTGAGTGGGCACCATCTAATCAGCTGCCAGCAAGTATAGAGTAGGTAGAAAAATATGAAAAGGAGAGATTGGCCTAGCCTCCGAGCCTACATCTTTCTCTCATGCTGGACACTTCCTGCCCTCGAACATTGGACTCCAAGTTCTTCAGTTTTGAGATTCAGACTGGCCGTCCTTGCTCCTCAAGCTTGCAGACAGCCTGCTGTGGGACCTTGTGATCGTGTAAGTTAATACTTAGGTTAATACTTAATAAACTCCCCTGTATATATGTATACCCTAAATATGTGTATATATACACACATATCGTATTAGTTCTATCCCTCTAGAGAACCCTGACACAGGATCAAAACAGAAGTTCTAAAACCTATCTTCTGAGGTTTCCGTATCTGTTTGTAACTCCTGCCTCTGCTGCTGCTGCCGCCCCCGTTTTTTCTGTTTGTTTGGTTTTGTTTTTTTGAGACAAGCTCTTGCTTTGTTGCCCAAGCTAGAGTGCAGTGGCACAATGATGGTTCACTACAGCCTCAACCTCCTCCTGAACTCAAGCCTCAAGCACTCCCTCCACCTCACCCACATAAGCAGCTGGGAACACGGGCACTTGCCACTTTGCCCAGTTAATTTTTGTAGTTTTTAGGCTGGGACAGGGTTTTGCCATGTTTGCCCAGGCTGGTCTCAAATGCCTGAGCCTAGCCCTGGCCCCTCCCAAACTGCTAGACTGTAGGCATGAGCCAGAGTGCCCAGGTGCTTCTGTCTTACAAAGCTAAGACACAATCAGCATATGAACTGATTTTTGGCAAAATCAATTAGGACACGGCTAGAGGCCAGAGTATTCTTTAGAGTAGTTTTCTTGGCCTAAAGGAAATCATATTTACTGTTAATTTTTCATTTACCATCATTTATTACTCCATAAATCTTTCATGACTAAAACATGGGTTCACGGATAACATATGACCAAACTGCAGCCACACTTCTCCCTCACACAATTTATGGTATATGAAGAGAATATAAAATGGTACGGCCATCTTGGAAAACAGTTTGGTAGTTTCTTATAAAATGGAAACATGTACTTACTATCCCAAAGAAATGAAAACTTACATTCACACAAAAACACTCTGGGTATACAAGTGTTCCTAGCAGCTTTATTCATAATAACCAAAAACTAGAAACAACCCAGATGAACCCCAAAGAGTGAATGATTAAACTGTGGTAAATTCATACCCTGAAATACTACTCAGAAATAAAAAGGAAGGGAACTACATGTCTCTTCTGGTTACTGTAGCCTTGTAGTATAGTTTGAAGGCAGGTAGTGCGATGCCTCCAGCTTTGTTCTTTTTGCTTAAGACTGTCTTCCCTATACGGGCCCTTTTCCTATCCCATGTGAAATTTAAAGTAGTTTTTTCTACTGTCAGTGGTAGTTGATGGGAATAGCATTTAATCTATAAATTACTTTGGGCAGTATGGTCATTTTCACGATATTGATTCTTCCTATCCATGAGGACAGAATGTTTTTCCATTTGTTTGTGTCCTCTCTGATTTCCTTGAGCAGTGGTTTGTAGATCTCCTTGAAGAGGTCCTTCACACTCCTTGTTAGCTATATTCCTAGGTATTTTATTCTCTTTGTAGCAACTGTGAATGGGAGTTCATTCATAATGTGGCTCTCTGCTTGGTGTATATTGTTGGTGTATAGGAATGCTTGTGATTTTTGCACATTGATTTTGTATCCTGAGACTTTGCTGAGGTTGCTTATCAGTTTAAGGAGTTTTTGGGGCAAAACAACGAGATAAAGTCTCGCACCAGTCAGAATGGTGACTACTTAAAAGTCAAGAAACAACTGATGCTGGCGAGGCTGTGGAGAAATAGGAACACTTTTATACTCTTGGTGGGAATGTAAATTAGTTAAACCATTGTGGAAGACAGTGTGGCAATTCCTCAAGGATCTAGAACCAGAAAAACCATCTGACCCAAAAATGCCATTACCGCGTATATACCCAAAGGAATATAAATCATTCTACCATAAAGACGCATGTACACGTATGTTTACTGCAGCACTATTCACAATAGCAAAGACATGGAATCAACCCAAATGCCCATCAATGATAGACTGGATAAAGAAAATGTGGTACATATACACCATGGAATACTATGCAGACATAAAAAGGAATGAGATCATGTACTTTGCAGTGACATGGATGAAGCTGGAAGCTATCATCCTCAGCAAACTAACATAGGAACAGAAAACCAAAGATCCCATGTTCTCACTCATAAGTGGGAGTTGAACAATGAGAACACATGGACACAGGGAGGGGAACAAAACACATGAGGGCCAGTCGGGAGTGGGGGGGTGAGGGGAGGGAGAGCATTAGGACAAATAGCTAATGTATGTGGGGCTTAAAACCTAGATGACAAGTTGATAGGTACAGCAAACCACCATGGCACAGGTATACCTATGTAAAAAACCTGTATGTTTTGCACTTGTATACCAGAACTTAAAGTAAAATTAAAAATAAAAATAAAAAGGAAGGAACTATTTGATACATGCAACAACTTGGTTAGATCTCAAAAGAATTATGCTGGGCAAAATAAGCCAATCTCAAAAAGCTACATTTTGTATGATTCCATTTATATAACATTTTGAAATGCAAAACAGAGAAAGAGAACAGGTTAATGACTGCCAGGTATTAGGGATTAGGGATGGGGAGGAGGAGGTGAGTCGAGTATGACTACAGAGTATATAAAAGGGAAACACAAGGCATCCTAGTGGTGAAGGAACTGTTCTGTATCTTGACTATGGTGATGTTTATATGAATCTATATAAGTGATTAAACTGCATGGAACTAGATGCATACATATACAAATGAGTGCATGTAAGACAAAATCTGAATAAGGTTAGTGTGTCAATAGGTGACTATATCAATGTCCTGATCGTAATATTTTACTACAATTCTACAGAACATTACCACAGGGGGAAACTGAGTGAGGGGCACATGGGATCTTTACATCATTTAGTCCTACTGATTTAATGACACGTGAATCTACAATTAGCCCAAAAGTAAAAGTATAAAAAAAAGTGTATATACACACAGACAGACACACACAGACACAGACACACACACACACACACACCCCTTATTTTAACCATTACACAAATCTGTTGCTGGATCTCTGATTTAAACAGGGTAATAGCAAAGCATTTAAGTTTTTCCCCATACACTGACTGGCTTCTTCAGATTGACTGTAATTATCTCACGATAGAGTAACTTTGCTCATTCCAGGTCTTCCTAAGATTCTGACATGTTTTATTCAAAGTACCCTACCCCAAATCAAATCAGTAAACAAGCATTTATCCATAAATTCACTTTTACCTTTTAAACCTTTACTACTCAAATTGTGGTTTGTGAAGAAACATCATCTAGGAGTTGTTACAAATGCAGAATCTCAGGTTCCTCTCCACACTCAGTGAATTAGAATCCACATTTTTAACAAGAATCCTAGGTAAATTCCTATTCATCACGTTTATGAGGCACAGTGTAAGACATTAAAACTTTTTGGCTGGGCGCCGTGGCTCAAGCCTGTAATCCCAGCACTTTTGAGAGGCCGAGACGGATGGATCATTTTAGGTCAGGAGTTCAAGACCAGCCTGGCCAACATGGTGAAACCCCGTCTCTACTAAAAATACAAAAAAATTAGCTGGGCATGGTGGCCCATGTCTGTAATCCCAGCTATAGGGGAGGCTGAGGCAAGAGAATAGCTTGAACTCGGGAGACAGAGGTTGCAGTGAGCCGAAATCGCGCTACTGCACTCCAGCCTGGGCGACAGAGTGAGACTCTGTCTCAAAAACAAACAAAACAAAACAACAACAACAACAACAAAAAACCAGACATTAAAACTTTTAAAGAAAGATCTTTAATCAGAAGAACAATCTCTGAGAAATGCTTTTAAAAGCGTTAGACCAAATAAAATTTTCTAATCACTAACATTTTTAAACTTTAAGTGAAACAGACAGCATACTTGTTATTCAACCCTTTATCTTGGCTTCAAGTTACCTAAACTACTTAATCCCCAAGTATGTTTTATCGATACTACACACACACACACACACACACACACACACACATTTTTTGAGACAGGGTCTCACTCTGTTCCCCAGGCTGGAGTGCAGTGATGTGATCTCAGTTCACTACAACCTCTGCCTCCTGGGTTCAAGCAATTCTTGTGCCTCAGCCTCCCAAGTAGCTGGGATTACAGGCATGCACCACCACGTCAGCTAATTTTTGTACTTTTAGTAAAGACACAGTTTTGTCATCTTGGTCAGGCTAGTCTCGAACTCCTGGCCTCAAGTGATCCACCCACCTTGGCCTCCCAAAGTGCTGGGATTACAGGTGTGGGCCATTGTGCCCAGCCTATCAATACTATATTTTAAATATTGAGAAAACAAGAATTTTAAAAAAGAAAGAAGAACTCAATCACATAAAGGCTAACTGACTTTGTTCAAAGTTACCTAGCCAGTTGAATGACTGAAATCTCACTTCAAATCCTGCACCCTTCTCCCAGGTGAAGAACATAAACACACTGCAACCTTGCTGAATCCTTAATGCCACATGACACCGATTCTCAAGCTGGCTCTGCTTATATTTAGGCACATGAACATAGGCAGAATACAAACCTAAGTAAAATTATGTGAAAGGCACTTTCATTTTATTTCTTGATTAGAAAAGAACTGGAATCACTTTTTAACAGTCCATCGAAACAACTTAAACTTGGGTATTTGATCTAAAGGAGAAGAGTACAGGCATTAACCTACAATTATAGCACATGTATGGAAAATTATATACTTACTTTCTGAATAAACTTCTCAACACTCTGTACCACATGTTTATAGAACTAAAAGAGGAAAAAAATGAAGTATGGTTTTAAAATCAGTTTGAGGAGATTGAAATTTCCTGCTAACCATAGGTTTTACATGCTCCAAAGGTCTATCAAAACAATTATCTTAACCAAGAATTTTGAGACAAACATTCTTGTCACTCACCTTCATATGCAACTAGCTGGGCTATATAATTAGTAAAGGGCTTCTCTAAAGTAGATGTATGATCAGTATGTCCAAAGTGCATTACCTTACCATAGATATAAAATAATGCTATTGAAGACTTTCTGAAAGCATACTTTAACAAACAGTTGTGTTGACTGCAAAATACTTGTAATGAGTACTGGTGGGTGTATATTCTTGAAAGGAAAAGTACAGTTTTCATATAGTATAATTTTATCAGTTAAATCAAGGGAAATTTGAAAAATCAAATAACTACAATTAACATTAATAAATGTATGTAAGGTAGTTGTTTTCAACTTCATTTATCTCCTTCTGCCTCTCCTGGAAAATGAACTGCAAGAATACAAAATAAAACATAGAAATGTGTAATATCCTAATGGATCAGACAAAATGAATCAGCGGAAGTGAACATGTAGATTAAAAATTAGTAATGGGCCACTATCAATTTTGAGAAAAGTTAGAAGATTTAAGTTTCATAAAATATAACACTATGAATAAACTTGAAATAAATTATAAATTTAGCATAAAGTATATAAATTTGTGCCTAATAAATTTTAATGCCACAATAACAATACCATATTGGCGTATTATTTCTGTTTAAAGAACTTGAATTGTGCTTCTCTTTATACTTTTTTTTTTCCCTTGGAGACACAGTCTCACTCTGTCACCCAGGCTGTTGTGCAGCGGCACAATCTCAGCTCACTGCAACCCTCGCCTGTCGGGTTCAAGCGATTCTCCTGCCTCAGCCTCCCAAGTAGCTGGGACTACAGACGCATGCCAGCCACCACACCTGACTAATTTTTGTATTTTTAGTAGAGACGGGGTTTCGCCATGTTGGCCAAGCTGGTCTCCAACTCTTGACCTCAAGTGATCCGCCCACCTCGGCCTCCCAAAGTGCTGGAAGTATAGGCGAAAGCCACTGCGCCCAGCCCTCTTTATACTTTTCTTCTCATGAATTATGCTTTTTAAGGAAATTCCCTTAGACTGAAGAACTATGAACATTCAACTAAACCTCAGCACTAAATCCAGTATTTATAATAATAAAAATAAAAGAAAACATCATGAACTCATATTCACCAAATCAAAACCTACAAGTTTAAGTCTGGCTGAAGTTACCTACAATAAAGTAAGTTTACTCAATGGTTTAAGTTATTTAAGTAAAAAGCCAAAACAACTACTTAAAGTTATTAGGCACTTTATAGGCCCCTAAACATTTAAAAATCAATATGCAAAATATTAAATAACTACACACTGAAGGAACAATTCTTCTGGAAGACACCTTGACAGCGTCCTTTGCTTCTAGTTACTATACATAATTAAAATAAAACTACTTCCTAAATCTTAACTGAAAGTTTATTAATTCTCATAGGCCTTCTTCCCCAATAGGTTTTCTGGGAGGTTTTGTTGACAGTGCAATGTTAACCATCACTCATTAATCATTTCTATATAAAAAACAATGACTTACCTCAATACGAAACACAGTATCATTTAAATCTGATTAATAAAATGTAGTGTGTGTGTGTGTAAGTGTGTATATATATATACACTAAATGCAGTTTAAAGTAATAAAGTAGTGAAAAACAACTGGTCTAGACTCTTCAAAAATGTCAATGTCACAAAAAAACAAAACTGCTGGGTGACAGGACAAATAAGTATAATGTGTGATCTTGACTGGATTCTGAAAAAGCAGGTTGACAGCAACAGCTACTAGTCAACAATGCAACAACGTTAAAATGTAAGGATGAACTGTATATTAGATAATTATATCAAAGTGAAATTTTTTGCATGTGATTGGTATATTATGGTTCCCTAGGAAAATGTCTTTATTCTCAGGAGTTTCAAATTCAAGTATGTATCAAGGATTAAGTGTTATTATGAATGAAGTCTGAAACTAACTTCCATATGTAGCAAAATGTTAACCAGCAAATCTAAGGGAAGAATATGTCCTGCTCACTATAATAATTTGCAACTTAGGTTTAAATTTTTTCAAAATTCAAAACATTAAAAACAGTAAGTCAAAATAGTAAAATATATCATAATAATAAAGATTAGACTCTTTTTAAAAAACATTACTTCTTTTTTAAAAAAACTTTAAGAGCCAAGATCTTACTACGTTGCCCAGGCTGGCCTCAAATTCCTGGGTTCAAGCGATCCTCCTGCCTCAGCCTACCCAGTAGCTAGGACTAACAATGTGTGCCACTGTGTCCAAAGAGTTAGACTCTTGACTGACAGAATTTTGGATTAAAATTCTAGCTATATTTACTCCTACTACTGCAAATTACTTAATTTCTCTCAGACCCGTCTGACATCTGAAAATAGAAAATACTGTTTGCACCTATACGTCATTAACTCTATTAAGAAAGTACTCTGCTCAACAAGTTATGAAAAGTGCATCAATTACTAATTTTCACAGAAAAAAATACATGTTTCCATACTTTCAAATGATCATGATCATAAAAATCAGATAATGTATAATAATCCACAGTGAGCCTATCAAATCCTCTAAAAAATCATGTCTTTGAAACATTTTCTGGCTTCAATGTATTTATAGTTACTGTCGTTCTCTCTGATTTTCTGCCATGTAAGTACATGGATTTTAACTACTGATGTAAGATACTAACAAGTCTGAAAACTAAGCTTTAGCCACTAGAAAACTGCAAAATCAATGAATCATCTGAATTTTCACCCAGTAGTAATTACTAGTAAATAGGAATCTGTTAAATCTAATACACTGCTGTTATTTAAAAGATAACAAATAGTTGGTGCTTTTGGTTACGGTTAATATTTTAATTCAGGGCAGGAAAACGTATCACTGAATATTCATAGGTTAGTACCTACTTAATTAGAAATAAGTACTCATTCATTCTCAATTTTAAGAGGCCTACTAATTCAGGGAATCTTAGCCTGGGGACAAGAACTTCTTGGGGAAAAATCTATGGCTGAGCTTGAAAAGATCCTTTTGCCAAAAAGTTTCTATAAAATTTTGCACATATGTGTATTTCTCCAGAGGATCCAACCTTTTCCTGAGATTTTCAGGAGTATTCATGAGTTAACATAGGTTTAAAACCTACTTTATGAGAGCAAAGGTTAAATGTCTATGGCCTTTTCCCACAGTTCAAATACCTGATACAATGAGTCACAACTGTTTTCCTTAATGGCCTATTTTCAAATCTATAATATTAATAGAATCAATAAGAAAAAATGAACATATCAATATATAGAAACCTTTTACCAACTCAAATTTCAAGGTTCTGCCAAGTCAGTGTGGCAAAAGACAGTGTTAAACACATTCTCCATAATGTGGATGTATGCAAAATATTATCTGTCTAAGAAAGGTGAGGAAAAAATGACTGCTTCAAAAAATTTATGGAAGAATGTTTAAGGAAGAACATTTATCAAAATGTTAAATGTTCAGGAGGCTGAGGGAAGAGGATCACCTGAGCCCAGGAGGTCGAGGACACAGTGAGCTATGATCGTGGCACTGCAGTCCAGACTGGGTGACAGAATAAGACATTGTCTCTAAAAAAGAGTAATAATAAACATTAAATGTTTATATCTAGGTGGGAGAGTCTACGGGTGACAGATTTTCTTTTTTGTGTTTTTCCACAATATGTGTTAACATTGTAAAGTGAAAAAGAACATATAACCCATAAAAAATTATCCCACATCCAAACTATTAATACAGTTTTTTCTTTTGAAAATAGAAGAGTAAAATGTATTACTCACCTTAATAGCTTTGATGGCTGCCTTAGTAATTTGGGTCATTTTCGCTTTCGAAATGGGTGGTTTATAGTCATTCAGGGAATACAACTGATGAAAAAAGAACAAATTTACATACAGCAAAACTCTCCAAGCAATTACATGAAACTACCAAACATGTTCATTTTTATATTCTCAATGAAACCAACATACTGCTTTTCTTTTACAAATCAAGCTCAACATCACTGCCCATAAGGCAAATGCAAATCAAAACTATAATGAGCTACCACTTCACACTTACTTGCTTATAATCAAAAAGACAGTAACAAGTGTAAGCAAGGATGTGGAGAAACTGGAACCCTGATACAATACTGGTGGGAACATAAAATGTTGCAGCAGCTTTGGAAAACAGCTTGACAGTTCCTCAAAAGATTAAACACAGTTAACATAAGACCCAGCCAATTCCACTTCTAGGTATGTACCCAAGAGAACTGAGAACATGTATTCACAAAGAACTTGTACATGATACTTTTTCCCGTCTGAGGGTTGAAAAAGAAAGAAAAAATAATAACCTGTACACATGTGGTCATTGTAGCCTTATTCATATAAAATTCATTTAAAATTCATAAAAAAGCAGACACCCAAATATCTGTCAGCTAATGAGTAAACAAATATATCTATTCAACGAAACATGAGCCATAAAAAGAAAAAAAGCACTGATACATGTTACAACCTGAATGAACCTTGAAAACATTATGCTAAACTAAAGAAGCCAGGTGAAACAGGCAGCATATTATATAATTCCATTTATATGTAATATCCAGAAAGGGCAATCTATTGGTGGTTGTCTAGGGCTGAAAGAGTTGGAGATAAATGAGGAATCATTGCTGATGAGTAGAGTGTTTCTTGTTGGGATGATGAAAATAGTTTAAAATGGAATGTGATGATGGTTGCACAGAACCACTGAATTGTATACTTTAAGTTGACTGATTTTACGGTATGTATCTCAATAAAACTTTTTAAATATCAAGGGCTCTGGCCGGGCAAGGTGGCTCATGCCTGTAATTCCAGCACTTTGGGAGGCCCAGACAGGTAGATCACCTGAGATCAGGAGTTCAAGACCAGCCTGGCCAACATGGTGAAACCCTGTTGCTACTAAAAATACAAAAATTAGCTTGGCGTGGTGGCAGGCACCTGTAATCCCAGCTACTCGGGAGGCTGAGGCAGGAGAACTGCTTGAACCCAGGAGGCACAGGTTGCAGTGAGCAGAGATTCCACCACTACACTCCAGCCTGGGAACCTCCAGAGGGAGACTCTGTCTCAAAAAGAAAAAACAAAAAAAGGGCTCTGATGTTTAACAATAATCCCACCCCATCCCCCAATCTATTTATTTATTTATTTATTTATTTATTGAGACAGGGTCTCACTGTGCCACCCAGGCTGGAGTTCAAGGGCATGATCACGGCTCACTGCAGCCTCTACCTCCTGGGTTCAAACAGTACTCCCACCTCAGCCTCCCAAGTAGCTGGGACTACAGGCGCACGCCACCACATGGGCTAATTTTTATATGTTTTGTAGAGGTGGTGTTTCACCATGTTGCCTGGGCTGGTCTCGAACTCCTGGGCTCAAGCAATCTGCCTAGTTCAGCCTCTCAAAGTGGTGAGGTTACAAGCATGAGCCACGGTGCCTGGCCTACCTCCAAATCTTTGTTCTGAAATTTCTCATATAAGCAAAGGGAAAGAATCCTACTTCAGTGTGAGGGAATCAGGCAACAGACAATTACTGATTAAAACTTCTCTTATATGCACAGATGCTGATTTTTAAGTTTAACACTGTAAGATATTAACTAGAAGTCGAAACTAAACTTTAGCCATCAGAATACTGCAAAAACTTCAACAGATTTTAAACGCAATTCAAACAGAATTTCTTGGTTAATTAACTACAAACTTAGGG
Source organism: Symphalangus syndactylus (assembly GCF_028878055.3). Taxonomy (NCBI): domain Eukaryota; kingdom Metazoa; phylum Chordata; class Mammalia; order Primates; family Hylobatidae; genus Symphalangus; species Symphalangus syndactylus. The sequence goes on along the minus strand of NC_072424.2, from coordinate 132,568,261 downwards.
AATCCTGCATAGCTTTTACTTCAGCACCCCTTATAGCATTCAATTCTACTCATTTTTGCCTTCCATATCTCAGAAATCTGCCCAGTTTTCCCCCATATTTGTCTCCTCTCCCTCTACCAACTCGTATTTCAAAATTCTAACCACCATACCATGACCACAGTCCAATTTACCTTAATCGCTCACCTGAAGAACAACGTGTAAATACATGCAGTATGTTCTCCCTATCATGTTTAGAGCTATCTTTTCTTTCTTCCCCCCCAACTTCTATTTTAGAATTTGGGGGTACATGTGCAGGTTACTGGGTATATTTTGTGATGCTGAAGTTTGCGGTACAAAAAATTCCCATCACACAGGTACTCAGCTTAGTGCCCAACAGTTTTTCAACCCCTTCCTCCCTCCCTCCTCTAGCAGACCCCAGTATCTACTGTTGCCATCTTTATGTCCATGAGTACCCAATGCCTAACTCTCACTTGTGAGAACATGCAGCATTTGGTTTTCTGTTCCTGCATTAATTCACTTAAAATACAGCTATCTTTTCAAAAACTAATCTGATCAGGTAACTTGACACTCACCCACTCCTACTACCCACCCCCCTTAAAATGGTCGATGACTTCCTACTCATTGGATAAAAACAAAAAAATCTGTATATTTAAGGCCCTGTCCATTCTAACTCCTGTCTACCTTTCCAGCCTCATCTTACAATATTGTCCCAGCCTTCTATTCCAGACACACAGTGGTCTTTTTTCAGTTCCCTGCCACCGGGCCTTTAAAATAGGCTTGTTTCCTCTATTTGGAATACTCTCTACCAGGGTCTCTCCAATAGTTAATGCATACCCGTTCATCTTAAAGCATCACCTAATGAGGAAAGGCTTCCCGACCTCCCCAACCAGATCAATACTCCCTCTTTTATGCTTTCTTTGTGCTATCATTTATAATACCTGTGAAGCATTCATTGCTGTAATCTGACGTTTACTTGTATGATTATTTAACTAATACTTGATTTTTTAAAAGATATGCCACAGGGTGTTGCCGACTGACAGTAAGAGACAAAGGACACAAGTTCCTTTAATGAAATTTAACTTAACAAGAGTTTAACCAAGGTCAGGCACAGTGGCTCACACCTGTAATCCCAGCACTTTGGGAGGCCAAGGCAGATGGACCACTTGAGGCCAGTGGTTTGAGACCAGCCTGGCCAACACGGCGAAACCCCATCTCTACTAAAAGTGCAAAAATTACCCAGGTGTAGAGGTAAACGCCCGTAATCCCAGTTACTCAGGAGGCAGAAGCATGAGAATTGCTTGAACCTGGAAGATGGAGGTTGCGGTGGGCCTAGATTATGCCAACGCACTCCAACATGGGTGACAGAGCGAGGCTTTGTGTCACAACAACAACAACAAAAAAAACAGTTTAACCAAAGACCAACTGCTGCCCAAATGGAAATGAATCCTGGTAGAAGTGCAAACATGCTTCCCCTTTAAGTTCTCATAAAGGCACCCATATGTTCATGACAATGGTCGACAAGAATTAGGATCCCATCACATACTTTCTAAGAACTTTTTTTTTGTTGTTTTCTTCTTCAGATAGGGTCTTGCTTTGTCACCCAGCCTGGTGTGATACAGTGGCATAAGTACCGATCACTGCAGCCTTGACCTCCCAGGCTCAACTGGTCCTCCTACCTCAACCTCTCAAGTAGCTGGGACTACAGGCACAGACCACCACACTCAACTAGTGTGTGTGTGTGTGTGTGTGTGTACCTCAACCTCTCAAGTAGCTAGGACTACAGGCACGGATCACCACACTCAACGTGTGTGTGTGTTTTCTTTTTTTGTAAAGACAGGGTTTTGTTATGTTGCCTAGGCGAGTCTTACACTCCTGGGCTCAAGTCATCTGCCCGCCTCGGCCTCCCATATCTCCCTGCTGAGATTACAGGTGTGAGCCACCACACCCAGCCTACTTTCTAAGAATTCTTAAGCTAAGATCCTTAAACTATTAAACTCTTAAAGTTAAGATCTGTGTCAAATTCACAGGGAATTTTAATATATTCATGCCCTTTATTCCTACCTGCTTTAGAAAATCTACCGGTATGCCAGTCTTCTCACCAGGTTCAAAATAATGTTAACACATTACTACAGTGCTTACAGCAAATTATGTAAAGTAAAGGTCAATTTCCCAAAATTTCCCAGCAGGCCCATTTGAAATCCATTCCTGTCCTCTCGTACTGGAGAATAAGGTCTAAGAACAGAGAGCCTGCATTTTTTGTTTAGTTTTTTTTATTTGCATTGTATCCTCAGTGTCTGGGAGAGAATAGATATTTGTTAAGAATGAAGAAAAATAAAGACATACAGGACATAACACCAAACAAGCTTTGCACAGAAAGATCTAAATTTTAATTCTAATTATGTCCCCTTATTAAAAGTTGTTAAACCAATTAACCTTAGTTTTCTATTTACAAAACAGAAATAATAGTTTTCACAGAAACATCGTATAGAAAACTTTCAGAGCACACTAGAACAGCTCAATAAGGGTTAGCTATTATCGAAATTAAAAGCTTTCTCTTTGATAGGCATTCTCCATTACAGAGAATAATAGTAAAGGACCAATCAAATCATATTCACTCAGCCATGTGAAAGCACATCCTACTACTGTTTATATTACTAGGGTAATGAAGAGGCATCAGCTTACTCTATGCTTGACAACACATTACTTCTTTCATTTTCTGTGGTAAAGTATGGAAGTTTCAATCAAGCACTAGCCCACATTGTAGCAGACCAAAGCTTTGTTTTCTTTTGGGAGGTGGCGAAGGTGGGATGGAGCAAAAAATATAATTTAGACTTCTAAAACATTTTCAACAGTCTTAAAAGCTCTTATCTAAGACTCTTCCTTAAAAATGTACCCACTGCAGACACTCAAGTTACTACTCAGGGAAATACTGGGTAATACATTACGTTTCAAATGCTCACTTAATACAGTCCATTCTTTAACAAGATGGGTTTGAACTGTGCAGGTCTACTTATATGTGATTTTTTTTTTTTTTTTTGAGACACTGTCTCACTCTGTCACCCAGGCTGGAGTGCAGTGGCGTGTTCTCAGCTCACTGTAACCTCTGTCTCCTGGGTTCAACTGATTCTTCTGCCTCAGCCTCCTGAGTAGCTAGGACTTTGGGTGCACACCACCACACTGGGCCAATGTTTTTTTTTTTTTGAGACAGAGTCTTGCTGTCGCCCAGGCTGGAGTGCAATGGCGCGATCTCGGCTCATTGCAGGCTCCGCCCCCCAGGGTTCATGCCATTCTCCTGCCTCAGCCTCCCGAGTAGCTGAGACTACAGGCGCCCGCCACCTCGCCCAGCTAATTCTTTGTATTTTTAGTAGAGACGGGGGTTTCACTGTGTTAGCCAGGATGGTCTCGATCTCCTGACCCTGTGATCCGCCTGCCTCGGCCTCCCAAAGTGTTGGGATTACAGGCGTGAGCCACTGCGCCCGGCCACACTGGGCCAATTTTTGTATTTTTAGTAGAGACAGGGTTTCACCATGTTGGCTAGGCTGGTCTCAAACACCTGGGCTCAAGCAATCCACCCGCCTTGGCTTCCCAAAGTGCTGGGATTACAGGTGTGAGTCACTGCGCCTGGCTTACTTTTATGTGAATTTTTCCAATAAATATTAGAAAAATTTTTAGAGATTTTTGACAATTTAAAAATACATGCAGAGGAACTGCATAGCCTAGCAATATTGAAAAAACAAAAAAGGCATGTCATGAATGCATACAATATATGTAGATACTAGTTTATTTTAGTTTATCATTTACAAACATAACATACATAGCACCATTCACAGGAGAGACAAACATAAACAATGTTAAAGATGTAGTATTAATCATAGCCACAAAAACCTCTAGTATAATAATTTCATAGCCACCTTCTCTTGCTATTGCAGTGAACTCATGTGAGTATCCACTTAAAATGCCACGTGATGTTAACCATTTCTGCATGAGCAGTTCATCTCTCTAATAAACTGCATATCATAGTAAAAAAATGATATCTTGCATTTCTCGAAGATTTTTCATTTTTAGTGCAATAACATGAACCTTGAATACCACCACAGACCCATGGGAAGTGGCACTAGTGATGCTGAAGGTGCTCTCAAGAAGCAAAGTCATGACATTAAAAGAAAAGCACTGACTTGCTTGATATGTACAGTAGGCTGAGGTCTTCAGCTGCAGTTGCCCACCTTTTCAAGACAAATGAATCCGGCCTATAAGGACCATTGTCAAAAAAGAAAAGGAAATTCATAAAGCTGTCACTGCAGCTATCTCAAAAGGCCAAAAACCTCGAACTTTTTATGAAATACCTTTTTATCTTGTATTGAAAATGCAGCCTCTGTGTGGGTACAGAATTGTTATAAGAAAGGCATACCTACAGACTCTAATATAATTAGAGAAAAAGCTAAGTCATTATGTGATCACTAAAGCAAAAGAAACGTGACAGATCTAAAGCTGGACAATTTAATGCCAGCAAAGGATCACTTGATCATTTTAGAAAGAGGTATGGCTTAAAAAATGTCAAGATACCAGGGGAAGGTCAGGCATGGTGGCTCATGCCTATAATCCCAGCACTTTGGGAGGCCAAGGCAGGCAACTCACTTGATTCCAGGAGTTCAGGACCAGCCTGGGCAACATGGCAAGACCCTGTTTCTCTAAAACATACAAAAAAAAATTAGCCAGGCATGGTGGCCTGCGCCTGTAGTCCCAACTACAGGCTGAGGTGTGAGGATCACTTGAGCCTAGGAGGCAGAGGTTGTGGTGAGCTATGACTGTGCCACTGTACTCCAGCCTGGGTGACACAGTGAGACTGCCATCTCAAAAAAAAAAAAAAAAAAAAGATAACAGAAGAAGCAGCTTCTGCCAAACAAGAGGCAACACATGACTTCCCAGGTATCATTAAGAATTTAAGGCCGGGCGCGGTGGCTGGCCGGGCGCGGTGGCTCACGCTTGTAATCCCAGCACTTTGGGAGGCCGAGGCGGGCGGATCACGAGGTCAGGAGATAGAGACCACGGTGAAACCCCGTCTCTACTAAAAATACAAAAAATTAGCTGGGCATCGTGGCGGGCGCCTGTAGTCCCAGCTACTCGGGGGGCTGAGGCAGGAGAATGGCGTGAACCCAGGAGGCGGAGCTTGCAGTGAGCCGAGATCGCGCCACTGCACTCCAGCCTGGGCGACAGAGCGAGACTCCGTCTCAAAAAAAAAAAAAAAAAAGAATTTAAGAATATCGTTAAGGAGAATGAGTATCTCTCTGAACAGGTTTTTGCAGATGAAAGTACCTTATTCTGGAGAAAAAAAAAAAAAAATACCACAAAGAACAATTATTGGTAAGGAAGAGAGGCAAACATCAGGATTTAAAGCAGGAAGGTATAGACTAACTCTACTGTTTTGTGCAAATGCAGTCAGGCTTATAATCAGGACTGCCCTTTCTATAAAGCTGCCAACCTGAGCCTTGATAGGAAAAGACAGAAGACACTGGCTGGCTACCAGTCTTTTGGTTGTACAGAAGGAAGGCCTGGGCTTTTTTTGGACTGGTTCCATCAATGCTTTGTCCCTGAAGTCAGGAAGTACCCTTGCCAGTAAGGGACTGCCTTTTAAAATTCTTTTCATACTGGACAATGTCCCTGGCCACCCATAACTCCATGCAACAATGAAGGCGTCAAAGTAGTCTACATGTCCCCAAATGAGACATCTCTTAATTCAGTCTCTAGATCGGGGGTCATAAGGACCTTTAAGGCTCATTATACATTGTAGTCTATAAAAAGGATTGTCAATGCTGTGGAAGAGAACCCCAACAGAACATCATAGAAGTCTGGAAGTATTATACCACTGAAGATGCCACCACTGCCACAAAAAAAGCTTTGAAAGCCATGAAGCACAAAACAATCAATTCCTGGTGGACAAAACTGTGTCCAGATGTTGCACGTGACTTCATAGGATTTATAACAGAACCAGGCCGGGCGCAGTGGCTCACGCTTGTAATCTCAGCACTTTGGGAGGCCGAGGCGGGCGGATCACGAGGTCAGGAGATCGAGACCACGGTGAAACCCCATCTCTACTAAAAATACAAAAAATTAGCCAGGCATGGTAGCGGGCACCTGTAGTCCCAACTACTCGGAGAGGCTGAGGCAGGAGAATGGCGTGAACCCGGGAGGCGGAGCTTGCAGTGAGCCGAGATTGTGCCACTGCACTCCAGCCTGGGCAACAGAGCAAGACTCCCTCTCAAAAAACAAAAACAAAAACAAAACAGAAGCAATGAAGGAAATCATAAAATTGTGGATATAGCAAAAAAAAAAAAAAGGGGGGGTGCTGCTGGAGGGAGGTGAAGGGTTTCAGGATATGAATCTTGGAGAAATTCAAGAGCTAATGGAAACCACATCAGAGGAATTAACAGAAGACAACTTGCTGAAGAAGAGTGCTTCCAAACCAGTGCCAGACGGTCAGGAAGAAGCAGACGAAGCAGTGCCAGAAAACAAGTCTACTTTAGACAATCTGGCAGAAGGGTTACAATTATCCAAGACTGCTTTTGATTTATTTTTAGGACACAAACCCTCCTATGACACAGGCACTAAAATTAAAGCCAACAGTGGAAGAAGAATTGGTGCCATGGTATAGAAACATTTTTAGAGAAATGAAAAAGCAAAAAAGTTGGACAGAAATTATATTTTCTGTAAAGTTACACTGAGTGTGCCTGCCTCTCCTGCCTCCCCTTCCATCTCCTCCACATCTTCTGCCTCTGCCATCCCTGAGACAGCAAGACCAATCACTCCTCTTTCCCTTCCTCAGCCTACTCAACATGAAGACAAGGGTAAAGATTTTTATGATGACCTACTTCTACTTAATGAATAGTAAATATATTTTCTCTTCCTGATAATTTTCTTAATAACATTTTCTTTTCTCTTATTTTAAGAATACAGTATATAATATATATAACATATAAAATATGTGTTAATCAACTGTTTATGTTATTGTTAAGGTTTCTGGTCAACAGTAGTCTATTATTAGTTGCGGAAGAGTCAAAAGTTATATGATTTTCAGCTACACAGGGGGTTGGCGCCCTTAAACTTCCCGCTGTTCAAGGGTCAGCTGTACATATGCCTCCAACTATTTCTCTAGAGTCTCTAAAATCTAATTTGGTAAATCTGATCATCAGAAAACATCATTTCATCTAATTCTTCACTGAATTCCTTTATTATTAAGTTCTCAACTTTAAAGAAGGTTGATAAAAATTTCCCCTAGAACAGTGTCATTTACTGATCCAATTAAAGAAATAATCTACTTAAATCCAGAAATTAGAGAGTGATTCAGTTAGCTTGGTGCTTACTTTTTATCAAAGATATGTGATTTAACAAGTTTCCTGCTTCTTTCCTTGGCTTCTAGGGATCTTGCTGATACGTTTATTCTACTAATCTGAACACACATTTCAAATGTCTACTGACATCTATTTCTCTGCTATATTTAACTAGTTTCATTGGATACAAAAATAAACTGTTTTCTATTGTGTTTAATTTTGTTAACTAAGCTGTTTCATGGTTCTTTATAAATCGGTTAAAGTTTATTCAACATTTACTGAACTAATGTGAACCCAGCACATGACTTCAGAAGCACTCTGTCATCATGTAGTTTCCAAATAAATTTGTCCAAAATTTAGGTGTTCTATACAGTTCACTACCGCTCAATCCCAAGCATCAAACTTAATCCTCCAAAGACCTCCATCTGACGGTGCTGGTGGTATAGTGGTGAGCATAGCTGCCTTCCAAGGACCTCCATCAAAGACCATTTGTTGAGAATTTTATGAATGACACTATAACTAACAATCAGTACTTTAGAAAAATATGATGATGCTGGCCCATTAGAAGCTTTTAATAAACTTCCTTAAATAATGTACATAAAGAGACTATATTTAATTTATTTACATCTACAAGACATGACAATGCCTGGTACACAGCAAGCATTCAATAATAAACCTTCATTATCCAATGGATAATTTATTAATATTGCTGTAACACACTGCTATTAGGAACTACCAAGCTTCATTCCAATTCTCATTCTAATCAGATAATGTTAACCTGCCTCCAAGAATTGGGAATGTTATTCTCTTCATATTCTCAAAATCTGATCCAGGATAGAAAATCATGGTTTTACACTGAAAAACACTGAAAAAGAATGACAGCTGATTCTGAGACCTTACTTTTCCTTTGCCTGCTGATTCCATCTCTGTGCTTGGGTGAGAAGACCATGGCTACACGCTCCGTAGGCTTGGGCTCTCCAGCTACCCAGTGTTCTCTATAGGTTTCCATCTTATCAGTCTACTTCTTGGGATCTGGCTCCCTGCTGCCATGTTTTCCAAAATCTTAAGTGACTGCTGACCCCAGTTAGTTTGTTCCATCAAATTCTACCTTTTCTAGGGCTACTGGTACCTGCTGTGCTATTACTCTCTCTGAACTTCCTAAATGCTTTCTAAATGAAAAGTTTATTCCCCACATATGCCATGTTCTAATATTATCTAATGTCAAATGACCAAACCCTTTACTTGTGCAAATTCTCTATGCTCATCTGACCTCAGGGATTGAAATAACCTACCAGTCTTCACCTGTCCTTTCCTTTGGCCACTCGAGACTTATCATTTCAATGAAAATATACTAAACAACAGAGCGAGACTCCATCCCCCACCCCCCAAAAAAGGAAAGAAAATGTACTAAACAAGAGCCTTGGTTTTCAGTCTAATTAATTCATTCTTTATGTTTCAACTCCCATCATGTACATTAAAGAACGTTCCTTAAACTTGTACAATTTTAAGTTTCTATACTACCACTTGTAGGCACCACAGCCTACAAATGCATATTTTTAATCTGAAGACTTCTGTAAGTCAAATCAATTTCTAATTCCTCAAGGTTTGGGGAATCTTTTACCTAAACTGAGATGGCTACTCCATCACAAAACTTATCTCTAATCAAGATCTTAAAAGCACTCATCAATTAGGTCCAGCATCAGCAAACTTTTTCTTCAAAGGGCCATACAGTAACCATTTTAGCCTTTGCAGGTCATACTGTCTCTATCACAACTCCTCAGCTCTGCCCTTTGTAGCAGGAAAACAACCATAAACAATTTGTATATGAATCAGCACAGTGTGTTCCAATAGAACTTACTTACAAAACCAGGCCAGCCCCTGGATTTGGGCAACATTCTCCATCCTACAGATGTGTTTGTTTTTTTTTTTTTTTTTTTTTTTTTTTTTTTTTTTTTTTTTTTTTTTTTTTTTTTTTTGCTTTTTTGATAAACACTGCAATCTCACACCCCTGGAGAGCATATTTATGTCCTCCCCTCCTCTATGCATTAAATGAAACCCATTACCCAAAACCCAAAATTTAACAAAATGTTGTACCTCCATGCTTGTTTTTTCAAGTGTCTTCACTTCAAACATTTTCGTGCCTTTCCCAATTTCAGCAATATGAAATGAATTCTACTATGACCTTAAAGGGCCCAACAAACAGCTTATTATCAGTTACATCCCAAAGAACCATCAACATTTTGCTCATGTACAAGGTTGCTGGTTCTATGATCAAAGGAATTAACCTTAAGAGTGAACCTAAAATAACTAAATGTAATCGATCCAGTCCATCTTTCTTAAGAATGGTCCTTTAAGCCCTTGAGAGTACTGATTAGAATCCCCCAAATCTCCAAAGAAATCAGAAACTTCATAAAAGTTTCTGCAGCCAACACAATCTTGATACTTTGAATCCAAGACAGCAGGCTAACCAGATATTTTTCTTTTCTTCCTCTTACTGGGAGGACAATAAAGAACTCAAGAAAGAAAAAGGTATAAAAATTCACGATGAAAAGCAGAATGACGAGGGAAGAAGAATCAGCAGAGATGTTACAAACTTCCAGAAAATGGAAATGTGATAAAAAGATTGGTAAATGATGAAATAAGAAGAAAACCATAAGCTGTAATACACACAAGAAAATACAACCAAGGAGGAAAATACTTTGTCATGGAGAATTCCAAAGTCTCACCACCCCAAATAAAGGTATTAGATGGCAGGAAGGACACAAGTGAACTGGTACATCACCTGCTGCTGCAAAAAATCAATAAATAATGTCTACAACTGACCATTCCAGAAACAGCAATATAAAATTATTATTTTGGGATATGACGGTAACCACCACAACTAAAATGTTAAGAATTAAAACTACACTACAGATACTTGAACTCTCAAAATCCCTTATTTTATAATAAGAAATAATACGGCTATATTTATAAGTGATAGTAATGAAACTTCCAAAGCCTCAAGGTAAAATATCTGTATTATAAATAAAAATGTAGCTCACAAAAAAAAAATATTAAAAGGAAATACTACAAAATGATCATTGGTTTTGTTAGAATAGCTCTGGTAGGCAGAATTCTAAGATGACCCCCAAGACTTCTACCCTGTACACGCCCTATATAATCCCCTCTATCTAATGACCCATCCTTCAGTATGGGTGGGACCTATGAATACGGCGGGACAGTCACTCTGAAGATAACTATTGTAGTAGACCAGAAATGGGACCAATGGCTACTAGGACACGAGGGTAGCCACTAGAAACTGAGAGTAACCCCTAACCCACAGCCAGTAAACAAAAAAAAGAGACCTCAGTCCTACAACCATAAGGACCTGAATTCAGCCAAAAGCCTGAATGAATTTGGAAGAGGGCCCTAAGTTTCAAATGGGAGCCAAGCCCTGGATAACACCTCCATCACCCAAGTGAAACCATTAGCAAAAGACCCAGCTAACCAATGCCTAGATCCTGACCTATGGAAATTGTGAAACAAACATATGCTGTTTTTAGCCACAAGCTAAGTTTGTGACAATTTGTTACACAGCAATAGAAAACTAATACAGTAGAAAAAATAAGTGAATGCTTTTATTTTCTAATATGTGTATAAACTTCAAAGTTTTCATATTTTTGTGAAACTTTTTATTAATAACTCCAAGTAGAAATTAAATTTAAAAACAATATCTGCTTCTTCCTAAGTTTACAAGTGAAAATAAAAATTCAGTATTTTGCATACAGGAGTAAAAGGTAAATAACAGATATTTTTCACTAATAAATTGATTTCGCTGATAAAATGGGACCAAAGAACAGAAACTTTAGAAATAACGGCAGCAAATTCCATATTAAGAAAAGCATGTTCTAAAATAATATGACAAATAGTGACTTTTATAGTCCCTTAAAATAAAAACTCCTTTCAAAACTTTTTCTAAGGTTTTCAAATTTATTTATAAAAATATTTAAAATAAAACTTTAAATATAAGCTTTGGTTAACTTCTAATGACACAGCAATATTCTTGAGTGATCAGAATTTTTAAAGATAAACAGCACAGGCCAAAAGGAGATGTTACAGACATACTGAGGGAATCCTCCCAGATCAGGTTTTTGATAAAGGCAAAACTCCTCCCTTTTATACTAAAATAAGGACCAGTCTGAAAACTTCCAAAGTGATTTTTTGTTTTTGTTTTGTTTTGTTTTGTTTGGAGAAGGAGTCTGTCTCTATTGCCCAGGCTGGAGTATGGACTGCACTGGTGCGATCTCAGCTCACTGTAACCTCCACCTCCAGGGTTCAAGCAATTTTCCTGCCTCAGCCTCCCGAGCAGCTGGGATTATGGGCACCCGCCACTATGCCCAGCAAATTTTTGTATTTTTAGTAGAGATGGGGTTTCACCACGTTGCCCAGTCGGTCTCGAACTCCCAACCTCATGTGATCTGCCTGGCTCAACCTCCCAACAAACAAAATGTTTCAAAAGCATCTTTGAAAAAAACAGACCACATGTAACTGCAAACAAAGCACATAAAATCTAAAATGTTATACCTAATAACTCACTATCAAATGTAAGAAATAATCTTTTAAGAAAAATGCTTAGAGCCAAGCACAATGGCTCACACCTATAAATCCCAACACCACTCTGGGAGGCCAAGATGAGAGGATCACTTGAGGCCAGGAGTTCAAGACCAGCCTGCACAGCACAGCAAGACCCCGCCTCTACAAAAAAAAAAAAAAAAAAAATCAATGGGACATGGGGGTGCATGCCTGTAGTCCCAGCTACCTGCGAGGCTGAGGTAGGAGGATCATTTGAGCCCAAGAGTCCAAGGATGCAGTGAGCCTTTATCACACCACTGCACTCCAGCCTGGGTGACAGAGCAAGACGGTCTCTAAAAAAAATTTTAATAAATAAAAAATTCCTAGAAGTTTTTTGTGGCATAAAGTATTTTAATACGAAAAAATTGGAAAATACAAAAAAAAACAAAAAATGTAAACTATCTATAATCCCACAATTCATCACTCATTCAAAATATATTCATTAGCACTAGGCCTCTGTCATGAAACTTAATCTGCTTTTAGAGACAGATAATATTCTAATAAACTAATAGACACAGTTAGCAAAGTGTATTTAAGTATACAATAATGTGGTGAAGAGTGCGATACTGTATGTACTTCTCAGAATTTCAAATCCAGAACCCTTTTTTAAAAAAAAGTGTAAGACATTACAAAGGGAAGTGATGTTTATTTTCCTAGAATTCTAAGTCTGAAATATGCAAACATCTGTCTAGCAAGATTAAATCTATCTAATCTTTGTAAAGGAGAAAAATGAAATCCTCTTTAATTAAAAAAAAAAAGAAGAAAGAAAAGAAAATGAGCCAGAATTTTATTTTATCTATTTAGAGACAGTCTTGCTCTGCTGCCCAGGTTGGAGTGCAGTGGCACCATCTTGGCTCACTGCAGCCTCCACCACCCGAGTTAAAGTGATTCTCTCACCTCAGCCTCCCAACTAGCTGGGATTACAGGCATGCACTACCACACCTGGCTAATTTTTTACATTTTTTGGTAAAGACAGGTTTTTCACCACGTTGGCCAGGCTGGTCTTGAACTCCTGACTTCAAGTGATCTGCCCACCTCAGCCTCCAAAGTACTGGGATTACAGGCATAAGCCACTATGCCCAGCCCAGAATTTGATTTTTTAAAGTGCTTATAAAATTATTATGATGGCCAGACACGGTGGCTCACGCCTGTAATCCCAACACTTCAGGAGGCCGAGGCAGGAGGATCACAAGATCAGGAGATCAAGACTGTTCTGGCTTGATTACGGTGAAACCCCGTCTCTACTAAAAAATACAAAAAAATTAGCCAGGCATGGTGGCGGGCACCTGTAGTCCCAGCTACTCAGGAGGCTGAGACAGGAGAATGGCGTGAACCTGGGAGGCGGAGCCTGCAGTAAGCCAAGATCACACCACTTCACTCCAGCCCAGGCGACAAAAAAAAAAAAAAAATTATTATGACATCTGGAGATTCTAATATCCAGATGTCATATTAGTATGAATAAAAATAAATATTTTTTTAAAGATTATAATGACAAATACAAATGCTCATATGCTTTCTAATTATCTTTGCCTATGGGATACAACTGTTTTCACATAAGTAATTAACATTTGTATTATTAAGCATGATAAACCATTTTTCAAGCATGACAACTGTCTAGGATTAACATTACAGTTTTGAATACTGTTAAAAAAGAAGAGATCTATTTCTGAAACTAAGTTAGTTTAAAACTGCTTTGAAACAAAGAAAAATTGTAATCAACTCTCCCGTAAAACCAAAACCTCATCTGCCTAAGTCCTTTAATTCAACACACAAATTTGCACATCCTTTCTAAACCCTTGGAATAAAGGGAATTAAAAAATACTTTAAAAAAGGTACATAGGCTTTACAGTGCCAGCCAAGATAGAGTAAACCAAACTACCAGGCCTTGCTTTCGCACTGATGACAACTCAAAATCCCCAACTCAAGACAAAAAGCAACTACCTGAGTAATCCGGAAGCAAAACAGCAGGCAAACTGGAAACCATAGTCAAACCTGAAAAATGACCAGTGAAAGCTAAGGGGACGGGGTGGGTGGCTGTGCATGGGAGCTGAGGTAATTTCGTAGTGTTTGGTATGATCTATGATCTCCTAGCTTTGATCTCAGTGCTAGGAGAATACAGAAAGGTGTAGCCAATACTAGTGGGAAAAACACTAGGAGAAACCCCATTCAGCCAGAATACTAGGAAAAAGGACTCCTCCATGCTGTAGAGGAGGAGGGAAGGAAAAAAGAAAAAATTTTCCCCTTCTCCCTTCTAGCCTTGCCAAGGGTTCGAAGGCAGACCCTGTTACCACACTGGTACCTAAATCTCGAGAAGATCCATCTGTGGCTAACAGAAGAGGAAACAGGGGTCTCTATTATTCAAAGAAGAGGGGTGGGAGTTCCTATTTTTCTTTTTCACTACTTCACTCTGAAGGCTGAGCTTGGAAAGAAACATGACTTTTTGGCCAGAGAAACAGGGAAAAAAGAACACTGGCATCTGGAGAATGAATGGGAATCCTAGAAAGAGAAAGAGAAGAGGATCCCCTAGTTTTGTATATGAACTACATCCTGGGCTCATACTAGAATTACGCCTGCATGAAACAGACCCAAAGAAGCACAGCAAAGGCTCTAAGAACTACAATCCATGTAAACCACTGCCCAATTCCTAGACTAACTGGAGCGGAAAGTACGCTGTACGCACCTCGAAAGAAATGCTTTGAGAACTGAACTGACACTGGAACCACCACAAAAAGGCAAGACAGAACTCACATCCTGAAGTTAACCAAACTGACTGCCTGATATACAAAAATCAACATCCTTCAGAGGATTTTGATGAAGTCTTACAACATAATATTAAAAATGTCGCCAGCATATAAGTGAAACTTGGCCGGGAACAGTGGCTCAAACCTGTATTCCCAGCACTTTGGGAGGCCAAGGCAGGCAGACTGCTTGAGACCAGGATTACAAGACCAGCCTGGGTAACATGGTCTTTACCCTGTCTTTACCAAAAATACAAAAAACTAGCTGGGAGTGGTGGCACACACCTGTGGTCTTAGCTGCTGAGGAGGCTGAAGTGGGAGAATCACTTGAGCCTGGGAGGCAGAGGTTGCAGTGAGCCAAGATTGCACCACTGTACTCCAGCCTGGATGACAGAGTGAGACTCCATCTCAAAAAAAAAAAAAAAAAAAGTGAAACTTACTTCACATACCCCAGGGAATCTGTCCACTGCTCGAGGGGAAAAGCAATCAACAAATGCCAATCCCAAGATGACACAGATGATGGAGTTATCAAACATCTTAAAGCAGTTATGATCATCCAGTGGCATATGTACATGTATATGTCTGTGTGTGCACACATATGCAGATACACAGATCTATCCATCTTTCCATCTATCCATCCTATCTTTCCATCAATCCACCCATTTTGGAAAACTTTAACTGATAATCTTCCCAATAAAAGTATTTTTTTCATGTCTTCCACAATGTGTTACATATTAGGTATCCAAGCATGTGATGATTTGACTTTCATACAGTAGTTTAATATAACGTTTCAAAGGTAATCAGGCAACCAAATACGAGCTAGCAAAAGCAGTTTATCCAGCTTTCTCACACCTAAATTCACTTGAACAGAGGAGATTAATTTTACTCAAAAAAGTAGAATGCCAAAGCCATGGCTGATGATATAAATTTCTCTTAATTTTTCCCTCAGAACTTTACTTTTGACAAGTTTTGCAATCCTGTACCTATAATCCTATGCCAGTATTCATAAGTACAAAAAGTATATTTATTGGCTGGGCACGGTGGCTCATGCCTATAATCCCAGCACTTTGGGAGGCCAAGGCAGGCAGATCACTTGAGGCCAGGAGTTTGAGACCAGACTGGCAAACATGGCAAAACCCCATCTCTAGTAAAAATAAAAATTAGCTGGGCGTAGTGGCGCGCACCTGTTGTCCTAGCTGCTCAGGAGGATTGCTTGAACCCAGAAGACAGAGGTTGCACCACTGCACTCCAGCCTGGGCAACAGAGTGAGACTCAAAAAAAGAGAACTTATTTATTTATTGAGACAGGGCCTCACTCTGTCACCCAGGCTGGAGTGCAGTGGTGCAACCTCAGCTCACTGCAACCTCCGTCTCCCAGGCTCAAGCGATCCACCTCAGCCTCCCGAGTAGCTGGGACCACAGGAATGCACCAACATGTCCAGCTAATTTTTGTATTTCTTGTAGAGACGGGTTTCGCTATGTTGTCCAGGTTGGTCTTAAACTCCTGAGGCTCAAGCGATCCACCCTCTTCCGCTTCCCAAAATGCTGGGATTACAGGCGTGAGCCACCGCACCCAGCCTAAAGAATGTATTTCAATGCAACAGAATGTTTCACTCTGAAATAATCCCCAACATCATTTGTTACAGTATAAAATAATCATCCTTGTATACAATGTATAAATTTGAGAGTTAATCATCATGTTCTAACTCAAACAGTTTTATTATCAAGGTATAATCAACTAAAAACAACTAGACAATTGGGGAATACAAAACCAAATTCAACTGATTAACAGTTCAAAGCTAAATGGTAAACAGGCCAAGCCAACATTTCGTCTAACTACTGAACACCAGCACTATATTCCGCCCTTTAGAAAACAAAAAATAACATTTAGACCCTCACCTCCATTTATCTAACAATCTACTGAGGTAGAGGGGGAGAGTGATATACATATCATTATTATAATATAGTGGGTTCTCAGCCTCCTGAGATTTTTGACAATTCAATAATGATCTCAAAGATCTCTAAAATGTAATCACAGGTTATTCTGCAGAGACACTAATTCAAAATATATGTATTAAACTTAACTAGCAGTGATGGAGCATCTTTGTTATTCTCTCCTCACACTCCCATATGCATTTAACAGAGAAATAATACTGTATACAAAAGTGGTATTTAGGACCTCAAACTTTTCCTCATTAACACAAGATCTAATGACATAATTCAGTGTCAAAATAAAAATACTGGGGGAGGGATGTATAAGTGAAATAAACATCCAGTTAGAAACCACAAGCACAAAGTTTAATAAGAAATTGTAAGTGAAATAGACTGGGAAAAGAGCATTCCAGTTACAGCTATGATTCCGCTTCCACACTATTTTCATTTATAACATACTCATCAATAAATCTCTCTTTACAGTGATTTACAAAAAGGTAAGAAGTGGCTATTTCCCAATGGAAATGCATTAGAATCTCAACAGAAGTCTATGCTTTCCTACTACAAAATCACTGAGTTCCTAAACCAACAAGACACACAAATGGGAATATACAGTGCATAGCTCTGCACACAGTAAATCTTCCTGTTTCACGGCATCTTTATGTGCAATGTACATAATAAGCATATTCCTATTTATAGTCTTACAAAATAATCTTATGTAAAGTCTCAAATCCATAGCTCAGGAACCTGTACAGCTGAAGGCAAGGGGAAACTGAAAGGTTTTTAGAAATACAAAATGATTCAAGCAAAATCACGATTAAAACTAATAATAATAAAAATTAATCTAATAATCTGGTCCAGGCATCCCAGCACTTTGGGAGGCCGAGGCGGGAGGGTCACTTGAGGTCAGGAGTTCGAGACCAGACTGGACATGACAAAACCCCATCTCTACTAAAAATAAAAAAATTAGCCGGGCATGGTGGTGTACATCTGTAATCCCAGCTACTCGGGAGGCTGAGGCACGAGAATCGCTTGGCCCCAGGAGATGGAGGTTGCAGTGAGCCAAGATTACACCACTGCATTCCAGCCTGGGCGACAGAGCAAGACTCTGTCTAAAAAAAATAATAACAATAATAATAATCTAAAATATCTAGTTCCACTATATGAACTAGAGAAAAAGAGCATAGTAAATTAGGAGCCAATTTAAAACTGACTGCAACAAACCACAGGAGAAGTGACGAGGATAAGAGCTGAAGCGTTAACACGGAGAATAAAAAGAATGAGAAGGATGCAAAATATACATTTTAAAAAAAATAATTCATTAGATTTCATGACTGACAAAAGTATGGATGAAAGAGTGGCATCTAAAATAATTCCAAGTTTTCAACTCTGAGTATTTATGAACATGATTTTACTACTGATATAAACAGAAGTCTAAAAGTAAGTTTGTGGAGGAAAGGCAAGTTTAGACATGAGGTGACAACAATGATTTCAAATGCGCATGTACACAAAATACCTTGAAGATATGAGACTGAATCCCAAAAGAGAAAATTAAAAAATACAAGTAATTTCTGAAGAGATAATAGTTGAAAAGATAAGGAATAAATACTGAAAACTAAATAACAAAGGGAGAATAAGTAGAAGAGCCTACAAGACCTAAGGATAAAACCATTTCAGAAATGAGACTAACCAACACAAAAATTTGAAAGAGACAGGGAGCTGCATGGGAAAAACGATAAAGACTGTAATATACTTTTCATCTGTGAGGTCCACTGTCAATTATTAAACACTATCACAACTGTTTTTGCTTTCAGAATGGCCTGATAAGAGTGTATTTACTATTCTCGTTTTATAAACGTATAAAATTAGGTTAAGTGACTTAACTAAAATCAAACTGCTTGTAAATTATGGAACTGTGTCTCAAACCCGGTTCTTCTCACTACCTAGGCACTCAGATGTAGTCCAGTTTCCAAAAACAAAACAAAAAGTTCACTAGCTAGCAACGTCACTGAATCAGATGATGGATGACTGTGGTGACACACCATTTAATAGCACCAACCGAATAACCAAGACTTTAAAAACAAAAGATTTATAAAGCTTTTGAGTCTACTGATCAAATAACAGCTAAATAAACTACATTTAAACATAAATTTTAAGCATGAATTAAATAAGCATGATCAAATAACAGCTAAATAAATTGCATCTAGACATGAATTTTAAGTCTTCAATAGGGCTTAAGGATCTTCAAACTCAAGCTCCCTTTCTCTAAGTGATTTAATTCAAGCAGTATTAAAATAGACTAACTCCACCTTTCTCCTAATGGCTAAGACACATACTGTTTGGTTTTGGAGAAAATATTACAAAAACAATATGGAGACCAGTCACAGTGGCTCACGCCTATAATTCCAACACTTTGGGAGGCTGAGGAGGGAGGATCGCTTGAGCCCAGGAGTTCAAGGCTATGGTAAGCTATGATCATGCCACTGCACTCCAGCCTGTGTGACAGAGCAAGAGTTTGACTCAAACTCGTAATAGTAATAAAGTAATAAATGCTCACTGTGAAAAAAATCAAACTATTAAAAGGTCTCATTCCTGCACCCTATCTACCTACTGCTTTCTTCAGAAATAACCACTGTTAAACGGCTGGTAGGCCACCTTCCAGAGTATTCTATATGCATCCTTCTTCATAAATATGTATAAATATTATAAATATGTACATTGCATACATGTATATATGTAAAATAGACACTTTATACATTCATTTATTTATTTTTGAGGCAGAGTCGCGATCTTGGCTCACTGCAACCTCTGCCCCCTGGGTTCAAGTGATTCTCCTGCCTCAGCCTCCCGAGTAGCTGGCATTACAGGCGCCCACCACTATGCCCAGCTAATTTTTTTTTTAATTTATTTTTCTGAGACAAAGTTTTGCTCTGTCGCCCAGGCTGGAGTGCAATGGCACGATCTTGGCTCACTGCAACCTCCGCCTCCCAGGTTCAAGCAATTCTCCTGCCTCAGCCTCCCGAGTTAACTGGGATTACACGTGTGCGCCACCACACTTGGCTAATTTTTATATTTTTTAGTAGAGATAGGGTTTCACCGTATCAACCAGGCTGGTCCCAAACTCCCAAGCTCAGGTGATTCACCTGCTTTGGCCTCCCAAAGTGCTGGGATTATAAGCATGAGCCACCACACCAGGCCTTAATTTTTGTATTTTTAGTAGAGACAGGGTTTCACCATGTTGGCCAGGCTGGTCTCGAACTCCTGACCTCAGGTGATCTGCCCACCTCAGCCTCCCAAAGTGCTGGGATTACAGGAGTGAGCCACCGTGCCCGGCCCACTTTATACCTTCTGGTAAATTAAAAAAAAAAAAAAAAACCGTACTCGTTTTTACTGCTTAAAACTGATATTCTTAAAAGCCTTGCTGGATTTAATAAAACAATGAAATTATTTTACATGATGACCAGTAATAGTATTAGTCTAAAATACTGGCCGGCCATGGTGGCAAGTGCCTATAATCTCAGCTACTCTGGGGGCTGAGGCAGGAGAATCGCTTGAACCTAGGAGACGGAGGATGCAGCAAGACATGATTGCACCACTGCATGCTGGCCTGGGCGACAGAGTGAGACTCCATCTCAAAAAAACAAACAAGCAAAATACATTATAGTCTGTATTTTGTAACTGTCTGCTGTTTGTTCAACTATTTCCCCAACTTGAAACATATGCTGAACATAATCTAGCACATTCTTTACAACTCAGTCTCTATAACTTTTACCCACTATTAAATTATGTTATAATATGAAGATACTTTCCAGGGCAACAGAGATATCCACAATGACACTACATGTTCCCCAGTTGCAGCCTCTTAAAAAAAAAAAAAATTAAAATTCCTAGTATCCCCTAGTAGTAGAGAATAAAAGTTGTTTAGCTTTCCAAATACTTTATAAAATTATTAGATTTTTAAATATTCAAACCAACTGAGATGTAGTCAGGAAATACACCATTATCTCTATTTTTTAAATGAGGCTAAGAAAAGATTAATTAGAAAACTTGCTCATCAGGATTAGTACGTAAGGGATCCTAAAGGTCATCTTATCTAATCTCATTTTATAAATGATAAAACCACCATCTCCTCCCTGGCAGCCAACTGTCATCTGTTACATGTTACTTTACAGCAACCATATTAATTTTGAAGCCTTTTCAGGCTTTAAAAGGCCTCTGGAGACTAGGAACCTTCTAAACAGTAGTTTGCAAAAATCTAAATGTAGTAGTCACAAAGTAGACATCATTGTTAAAATGTGAAAATTAGAAATATACTACAGATACATTAAGGATATAGACTTAATAACCACACTCCTCTCTTTAAAAGAGGGCACAAAATACATGAGCTTTGGACTCAAGACTTTTTAGTTTTCTGCAGAGTGAGTTGCTGGAGAACTGCTGGCCAAGTGGGTGTTACTGTGCAATACTTCCTTGCCAAGGAAAGCGTATTTTCTGTGGCATCCTATTCTACGAGCAGGAGAGGAGCGGCACAGTAGTATGCTCCTTATTCTGTCCCAGAGTTAACATGAAATATTAATAATCTATTAAGAATCACCAATTCCCACTTCTCTCTTCGCTCCACCAAACATAAATACTACCAAGATCACTCAAAAAATCCATAGTAAAAATAATGAAAACAGCAGTAAACAAAGAGGATATAAATGTGTTCTAATTAGGCCACTAACTATGTGCACCTAGTAAAGGTATGGCTGAACAAGTTTAATCATTTCTGAATCTTGATTCCTCATCTGTAAAACCAGTCTTTCAGATATGTCTTTCGGGTCTAAAATTTGTAGTTTTGGCCAGGCGCGATGGCTCATGCCTGTAATCTCAGCACTTTGGCAGGCCAAGGCGGGTGGATCACCTGAGGTCGGGAGTTTGAGACCAGCCTGACCAATGTGGAGAAACCCATCTCAACAAAAAAATACAAAATTAGCCAGGCAGGGTGGCGCATGCCTGTAATCCCAGCTACTCGGGAGTTTGAGGCAGAAGAATCACTTAAACTCGGGAGGCGGAGGTTGCAGCGAGCGGAGATCACGCCATTGCACTCCAGCCTAGGCAACAAGAGCAAAACTCCGTCTCAAAAAAAAAAAAAAAAAAAAAAATGTGGTTTTTAGATATCAGGTTTAAGCAAGAAAGTTAACAGGGAACCCAGTTATAGAACCATAACTAGCTAACATGTTTGTGATGGCCTTTAGCCACCCTATTCTAAGAAAACAGAAACAATTCTCCATGGGAGAAAACAAAACACAAAAACACACGGGTGTATATATGAAAATAACTTCATTTTAATTTTCCTGGGATCCACACAGTCCACCTTCCTTTAATTTCAATTCATTCCCATGTCTTTTGTAAACATCAAAATGAAAACGTAAGTTACCTTTTAATATAGTACTATTAACAATGAAATGGCCAAAATGAGAACAAGAAAAAGAATAATTCATTTATAAAGCTTTTTCGCAAAAAAATACCAGAATTGTATTAGCTGGAATTTCTCAAATAAATATGGGTTCTATATCTAATGATACAGTCTTTAAATGCACAATTCCATGTGCACAATAAATTGCTTACAGTAGACTTAAGGCAAAGAATTATGTAACTAAGAGTAAATAAAATGCTGAATAATATGAGTGAGCTTAATGTTAAGAAATTCTAATAAAATCTCATTAAACAAAATTTGAATCCTTAATTTTATTCACAGGCCATTCAATTTACTACTTAAGTTTTAATTACACACAAGAACATCTGGTTGTATAGGCAGAATTTGAAATCAAGCATACTTCACGCAGAGTTACTTTTAAATGTCTTATACTCACAAACCCAACATGATAGGGATGGGGGAAAGGGAGGGAGGGAGGACAAACCTGAGGATGAAAAGATTCTACGAGATTTTCCTCTAGGCTGGCTTCTCTTCTTTCCCTACATTATCACCCTAAACAACTATACTGTCCCCTCAATCTTCATTTCTAGCCTGTTTTCTCCAGGTGCCCAACCCATATATTTAGCTAGGTATCTCCACCTTGATGTTCCACAGGCAACAAATATTCAAGATGTACAAACTACTGTACTTAACAAAACAGTAACCATAATAGTCTTTGGGTGGTTGAGATAAAGGTGATTTTAAGCCTCCTTCCACAGTGAAGATCTTTCTTTTATTCTTGGTGAGAAGAAAAATCCCCCATCCACCCTATCCCCCCCCGCCAAATTATCGTTCTCCTCAATCTTCTTTCTCTCCCTGATTTGCCCATCTTAGTGACTGGTACCATACCCTTAAATCAACCTAGTTACTTAAACCAAAGCCCTGGCAACACCCATCTTCCTCATATCCAGCTCCCTATTATTACTAAACTTCTACTGCAGTCATCCCTTCCTCTTCTCCCTATTAGTATTACTTTAATTGAGCCCCTCATCTTCTCTAGACTAATTTAACCTTCCTATCCCAAACTCATCCCACCACTGCCATTCCCTGCTCCACAAAGATGCTAGTCATTTTTCTAAAACAAATTTAAAACTTGTGCTTTCATTTAAAGCCCTTCAGACTCTCAATTCCCTTTTGATTTAGAAGGAGGTCCTATGCATGCTATATAAAGGCCCTTCATCAGAAAACCCAGGCTTAATTCTCCAATCACGCCTCCCTACCCTATCCCCTACCCAAAGCTGCAATTTCCTTGAAAATGAGCTTTTACATTTTGCACACAATGCCTCCACCCTTTCTACTGTATACATCACAGTGTACACAGTAGAAGGTACACAAAGTATACATAGGTGACATCACTACTCTTCATATCATAATGCTCATCACATTACTTTTCATCATATTCCCAGCCCCACCCCAACAGAAAGAGCTTTCTGAGGAAAAGGCTGTGAAGGTATCTAATGCTGCGGACTACCCTGCAGAATGGCTGACAGATGGCAAGTATGTAACAAAGCTCAAACAACCAGCAACTTTCCGTGCACTCTTTCCAACCACCAGATGCTATTACTATTAAAACCTTCATAGGCTATTATTGTATTACAGCAATCTGAAAACTGTTTTGTAATTAAAATGAAAAAATCGACAACTGTGTAGGACTAGCAAAATAAGAGATTTTAGGCCCGGTGTGGTGGCTCATGCCTGTAATCCCACCACTTTTGGGAGGCTAAAGTGGGCGGATCACTGAGGTTGGGAGTTCGAGACCAGCCTAATCAACCAGGAGAAACCCCATCTCTACCAAAAATACAAAATTAGCCAAGCATGGTGGCGCCATGCCTGTAATCCCAGCTACTCGGGAGGCTAAGGCAGGAGAATCACTTGAACCCAGGAGGCAGAGGTTGCAGTGAGCCAAGATGGCGCCACTGCACTCCAGCCTGGGCGACACAGCAAAACTGCGTCTCAAAAAAAAAAGACATTTTATTCATAGGCCTTCACCCATAGGATTATTTGGAATTAATAAACTGTTACAGCTCTAAGAGGACTCAGACATCTAATTCTTTGCTTTTGCAAATAAATCAAAGTACTGATTAGTAAATTTTGCACAAGAATGATGCTGCAGCCTCTAACCAACTCCTTTAGGATTTTACTACTCTTCAGCTAAGTTGCTCACAACTTTCATTCTTGAAATTACCACCAAAACAGAGACAGGCTTCTAAAAACTTCTGTGTTATCTCATAAAATGAGAATAAGGATTTGGAATTTCTTGTTCAACAGAAATTGCTATAAAAATTAAAACCTTGTTTCTTGATGTTAAAAAAAGCCAAAGATATTAATAATCTTTACAAAGGCAAATTTAAAAACCACTCATAGAAGTCATTTCAGCAAAAAAAAAAAAAAAGTAACATGGTAAAAATTCATCTTGACAATTTTTATTCAAAGGTGCTGATGTTCAGCCAGAGACAAGATGGATAATCTGCAAACAGTTCTTGAGCTTTTATTAACATTTAGTAAATAAATACTAGTCCTATTAGTAAACTTTGTCCCTATTTTAAGAAAACCACAAAAGCAACTATATCCACAGCGGCTCTCAATTTTGGATAGTAATCATTCTCGTTCTCATTTATGCATTAAAGCCTTTTTATGTATGTGAGTAATATTTTTTAAAAATTCTGTAATGCACATGTGCTTATCACTAAATTAGGTCTGGGTTGTTTGTGCCAATTAGTGCAGTTTTATTTTATTGTCTTCCTTTAGTGAGTGCAGTAACACATTGAAATCTTAAGGACTAAGAATCACTTTCAAATAACATTACACTTCACAAAAAATGAAGAGATAGAAAGCAATGAGCTAACCTTTTAAAATTTTGCCCCCTGGCCGGGCGCGGTGGCTCACGCTTGTAATCCCAGCACTTTAGGAGGCCGAGGCGGGCGGATCACGAGGTCAGGAGATCGAGGCCACGGTGAAACCCCGTCTCTACTAAAAATACAAAAAATTAGCCGGGCATGGTGGCGGGCGCCTGTAGTCCCAGCTACTCGGAGAGGCTGAGGCAGGAGAATGGCGTGAACCCGGGAGGCGGAGCTTGCAGTGAGCCGAGATTGCACCACTGCACTCCAGCCTGGGCGACAGAGAGAGACTCCGTCTCAAAAAAAAAAAAAAAAAATTTGCCCCCTTTGCTTAACCTTTTAAATCAACTTTCCCAACAAGAATCCTCTCTGCAATTAAAATGTAAACAACTTTCAGTAAATAAAATGGCACTAAATGAGGAAAAACAAACATGCATTTCTAGTACACACGCACACACACATACAAGCACACACACAGAGAAATGAATGTAAACTCCATGAAGGCAGAGGTTTGTTTTGGTTTTTCATTTGGTCTGTTTTGTACACTGTTGAATCCTAGTGCCTAAAATAGTATCTGCACGTGGTCAATGCAAAAAAAAAAAATGTGTTAAATGAATATTTCCACCAGGCAGCTTTTCAAGTTGTTTTGCTCTGTTTTTGATGTTAAAATAAGCACTATAAGGCCTTTATGAGCTATACTGTTCTGCTCAATTATAATTCTTTTTTACAAGTGGCAAGTTATTAATCAAGATCTTGGGTTTCTAAGTTTACTACTTGGCCCAGCAAAGTATAGCCTTTGGCCTGTTTTGATAGATCCTCAAACTAAGGATGGTATATGTATACATATATGGGGGTTTTTTTTTGTTTTGAGACAGGGTCTTGCTCTGTCACCCAGGCTGGATTAAAGTGGCAATATCTCAACTCACTGCAACCTCCACCTCCCTGGATTAAGCAATCTTCCCAAGTAGCTGGGACTATAGACATGCATCACCATGCCTAGCTAATTTTTTTGTATTAATATTTTTTGTAGAGATATATTGTTTCACAATATTGCCCAGGCTGGTCTGGAACTCCTGAGCTCAAGCCATCAGCCCGCCTCAGCCTCCCAAAGTGCTGAGATTACAGGCCTAACCACCACACTCAGCCGAACGGTTCTATATTTTAAGCTTTGTAAAAGACGAAGAATATACAAAGAGGCCCACAGCACGTAAAATATTTACTAATACTCTACAGACAAAGTTTGCTGCCCCTGGACTGGAGATTCCACTCATAAGAGAATAAATTTTCTCTAAATATATACTTTATTTCACCCATCAGTAGAATCTGCACTATTGGATCTCTTACCTAAATCCTTCTCCATATCTAAGCCCCTGAATTTTAGAATGTTATCTGAAGAATGTTAAATAAATGCTTTGCTGTTTTGGTTTTTTATCAGAGCATAGGTAGTTATGACGCTGAAGCTAGGAAAAAGTAAATGATTAAAGTTAATTTATCCTTAATGTTTCACATACTAAAAAGATAGCAAACAAGGATGAAAGATGAAAAAATGGAATATAAACAGAAAAACTTGAATCTAACTGTATTTCAAATTAATAGCAAAACCACTTGAAGTGGGGGAGAAAACTAACCAAGTTATGTTTGTACATAGTATTTTAACTACATGCCCTTAGGCAAAAACAAAAAATGAATTATAAACAAATAAACTCTAATAGGTTTGTTTACAGATACATGCTTTAGCAATTCTGAAACTACTTTCTATGTATTTCAGGAATGAACAAATAAGAAGTAAATATATTGTAGATAACAAAAGCCAGGGTTCTTGCTGTCAAAGACAGACTTGGAAAGAGGGAAAGCTAGAATGAACCCTACTGTATTTGACTTGAATTGAAGATACTATGATGAATTCATGGCTTTTTAGATAAACAGATACAAAACAGATGAGAAAGAGAGAATGTATGTATATATATAATTTACAGTTCTATCTATTGATAGATATACACACACTAAAAGAAACTAGAGAAATGGCTGATTCCCAGGCCGGGATGGGAGTATTTTATTACACTAGAGAATAAGACAACTCAAAAAATAATGAGGACTTGTCAAAAGGACAAAGGAGCCAGCTTGCCTAGTCAAAACTGAGACAATCAGAGTATAAAGATAACTCAGTGAATTAAAAAAAAATCCATGAGTTTAGCTAGGTGCAGTGGCTTAAGCCTGTAATCCCAGCACTTTGGGAGGCCAAGGCAGATGGATCACTTGAGGCCAGGAGTTCAAGACCAGCCTGGCCAACATGGCAAAACCTCGACTCTACTAAAAATACAAAAATTATCCAGGCATGGTGTTGCGTGCCTGTAGCCCCAGCTAGTCAGGAAGCTGAGGCACGAGAATCGCTTGAACCTGGGAGATGGAGGCTGCAGTGAGCTGAGATCAAGCCACTGCACTCTAGACTGGGTGACAATGACAGAGTGAGACTCTGTCGCCAAAAAAAAAAAAAAAAAACCATGAGTTCATACTAATATGCATATACACCTACATATATAAATGGGAAAGCTTGTAGAGAATGCGAACTAATAAATACAAAAATGATAGACTCAGAAAATCACCATTTGGCAATCACCATTAGTTCTGATTCAGATAAGAAGACGCTAAAACAAGTGAAAATTTGACCAGTAGCAAGATATTCGCATCGAAGTATCTCCCCAGAAGATACTATTACTAGTTACAAAGAAAACACAGTAACTATGCAGTAGGGAAACCCTGCAGATAAAAATTAACACCCCAGCCTGAGCAACATGGCCTGACCTCCTCTCTACCAAAAATCTAAAAAATCAGGCAGGCATGGTGGCTTGCACCTATAGTCCCAGCTACTCAGAAGGCTGAGGTCAAAGGACTGCTTAAGCCCAGAAGTTCGAGACTGCAGTGAGCCATGATCACACCACTGCACTCAAACCTGGGCAACAGAGCAAGATCCCTGTCTCTTTAAAAAAATAATAATAATAAAGCTCTACATCTCTATTAATGGAATATATGGACAACATGATTCCTGATATGGTGTGCTGACAGGAATACAATATTAATCCTGGAGTGTTCCTGCCAAAAATATAGAACCCAAACCTAATCGTGAAGCAGCAGCAAATCAATATTAAAGCAATTCTAAAAATACTGGCCTATTTTTATCAAATATCATCTCAAAGGTCATGCAAGAAAAGAGGAGTAACCAACTGATTCACATTAAGGGAGACTAAGACAAGTGAATGTAAGGTGTGATGTAGAATTTACTCTAGTAAGGACATTATTGGTATGATTAGTGAAATCTGAATACGATCTACAGACAACAGTTTCTTGATTTTGATCGTTGTACTATAGTTAAATAAAATGTGCTTGTTTTTAAAATATACACAGAGTTATTTAGAGGTAAAGGGTACCACGAATTGCAATTTATTCTCAAAATGTTCAGAAAAGAAATTATGTGTTCATTTGTATGTGAAGAAGATAGTAAGAAAGCAAACATGGTTACCGGAGGTAGAGAAATCCGGATGAAGTATACACAAAAATTCTTCATCATTCTTACTATTTTTCTATGAATGTGAACTTATAAAAAGAATGAGGAAAAAATAAATTTGTATTTGGACATTATACCAGTAAAAACAAAACAACCAACCAAAAAAACTTATGAAAAATTGAATGATGGTTCCCCTTTACACCTAGCACCAGCGGTTGAGAACTAGGTCCTTCTAATCCCTGCTCTAATGCTTACAGAACTGCATTTCCTTGGAAAAATCACAACCGTTGGGCCTCGGTTTCCTTGTCTGTACAATGGGATGACACCTATCCAACCATTCTCACAAAGTTAAAACTAAAGATCCACGGAAACATGATAATGACTGCAGAAAAAGAGGGCAGAGTATAAAACACTACATATTATCAAGTGGTTCACTTTTTTCTAATACCTACTTTTTTTTCTTTTTAATTTTTGTGAGTACACAGTAGGTACATATACTTGTGTACATAAGATGTTTTGATTAAGTGGTTAACTTCCCCCCTGCCAACCCCCACCCACACCCGGCCAGAGTCTTGCTCTGTTGCCCAGGCTGCAGTGCAGTGGTGCAATCTCAGCTCACTGCCACCTCTCCCTCCCCAGTTCAAGCGATTCTCCTGCCTCAGCCTCCTGAGTAGCTGGGATTACAGGTGCACGCCACCACGCCTGGCTAATTTTTATATTTTTAGTAGAGACAGGGTTTCAACATTTGGCCAGGCTGGTCTCAAACTCCTGACCTCGTGATCCACCCACCTCGGCCTCCCAAAGTGCTGAGATTACAGGCGTGAGCCACCGTGCCCAGCAAAGTGGTTAACTTCTAATAAATGTTTGGTAAATTAAAAGTACTTCAAAAATATGTAAGACAGATTTTTTTCATCATAGTGAGCAGCTGTTACAAAAAGTAGACATTTGCTACATCACGTTTTGATTTGTAAAAAACAAAATTACTTATTCAAAACTCACTTGAAGGGCAAAAAAGATTAAAAAAAATTTTTTTACTCCAGAGGATTTTATTTATATATTTAAAATATTTCAACAAACTCAAACACTTACGTCTATTTTTTCTTAACCATAAAACTTTATGGTATCAAAAACATTGCTAGATCAAAGAAAGCCATTAACTAGGATTTGGTCCACCTTTGAGACATTGATCACTGTATAGAAATCTTTATTTCCCAAGTTCTACACACTAAAGTACATGGCAAACTATTTCATCTTTCACTGATAAGCTACTCAAATGAACCCTGAGGAATCACATCAAATTCAGAAAATATTTATAAAAAGGACATCAAATTTCTCGGGTACTTAAAAGTTTGCTTTAAAAATGAAAATAGTTATTAGTTTATTCTTCTAAATTCATAAGGTTTGGTCTCCACTTATGAATAGTTGCTTTTTAAAATCATATGCATGTGGAGACTAATGATTCTCACTGACAAAAGAAAACATCCTTAAAGCTGTATTTTATAAGAAATAGTTAAGATTCCAAAATATCAAATGGAGATTTTAAAACATATATAACAGACAATTTTGTATAAAACTTAATGTAGCTAGTCATATTTTCCCACTGTTTGAAAAATCATTTAACTAAGTCTCCCTGCTCAGTCTCTATTTTGAACAGTGGACAGGCAATCTGGACTCTAAGAGGCAAAATGCTAAGAACGGATTAGGCTGCAACCAACACAGTCCCCAGCAAAGAAGCAATGCTGGAGTCAGTAGTGCCTGCACAGCCTCCCCAGCTCTGCAGCAAGTTCAATACACAAACTGCTAATGAGACAAAAGGAAAAGTATCACAACAACATAGGCTCCAAGAAGGCATGGTTTTTGCTTGTCTGGTTTACCACTATAACCCAGGAGATGGAAAAAAATCCCTAGGCCACGATACGTGTTCATTATATATTAGTTACATGCATGAACAAATTAATGAAAGAATGAAATCCTACATCTTTCAAGTCAATCTATATAAATTATATTAAGTTGCAGAATTATTTTAAAAACAAATTTGGCATACATCAACTTAATAGTCAAAATTGTCTTTAGAGAACATGAGCAACCTAGTCCCCATTCTGACTAAATAAAGGTCAAAGTTACTGAGATTTTTCCTGACCTATAGTAGGTATTTTAATACATTTACATAGCCTTCCTTAAGTTTAAAGGATGGCTGTATCAGAAACTCTTATAAAACAAAATTAGAAAAACAAAACAAATGCATAAAATCAAAATCAGAAAAAGCAAATGCATCATGTTTACCATCAAATATGAGATAGAATCCATTTAGGTAAGAAATCACAAACTATAGAAACATTTCTCATCAGCATTTATTTCTCATAACCAATAGTACCTCTACCACAATCTGCTGCCTCTATAATTAGAAAATCAAAAATTCAATTTAGTCTTTATTCCTATAGCATATATGTCAATAATTTGTCACAGTTCAAAAAAATTCTTCAAAAGGTGTATTTTATTATTAAGAGGTCTGCAATTCACTCAAATAGTTCTATTTCTTTTGCAAAATCACATGGAGCAGAATACAAGTAAACACAACAAAAGTTTGTATGACTTATGTTCACTATTGAGCACAAAACTTTTTTCTCCAATTAACCTTTTTTTTTGTGAAACAATTCAACTTATTCCCTAGACACTCTCTTTTAAGACTACCAATCTATTCTAAGTGACAAACTTCATTCTGCTTCCCAAGTACTAACCATATAATCAAATACGCTATTCCACTACCAAATGAAACCTAACACATTCCAAAGGGCCTGCCTTATGTGGGTTATCATCATCTTACTATGCTTCTTGTGTCCATGCTGCTGGAAAAGCAGTCTGTACAAGCAGGAGTAGAGGCACAATCCTGAGAGAGAGGAGTAGAGAAAGATGTTGAGAACACAAAACCAGACAAAATGAGCTCACTTAAAAGTTCAGGAGCTCAGCCAGTGTTCAAGGTCAAGGTTGATTACATTCTTTCACACCATTATGAATTAGAAGTTGTCCAAAACAGCATAACTGATCTTAGAGATATCTGAAATTGTATGTACAACTAGTAACATTATCACTAATTCTAAGCCACCGATACCCCTTCTGAAAAAGAAGCAAATGGGCAGGGCGCGGTGGCTCACACCTGTAATCCCAGCACTTTGGGAGGCCGAGGCGGGCGGATCACTTGAGGTCCGGAGTTCGAGATCAGCCTGGCCAACATGGTGAAACCCCGTCTCTACTAAAATTACAAAAATTAGCCGGGTGTGCTGGTACATGCCTGTAATTCCGGCTACTGGGGAGGCTGAGGCAGAAGAATTGCTTGAACCCGGGAGGCGGAGGCTGCAGTGAGCCGAGATCACGCCTCTGCACTCCAGCCTGGGCGAAGAAGCAAGACTCCATCACAAAAAAAAAAAAAGCAGCAAATGATCACAGAATATGACTCTTTAGGACACTGGGGCTATAAAGTCCCCTAAATGTTAATCAAAATTACTATAACAAATTAAATGCTAGTCTAGAATGAAATAATTGAACTCCACGAAACATGCATTTCAATCATGCCTAAAATTTTTTTATATTTAATGATGTGTGAGTAACACTCTCAAATCATGCAGTCTCTCAAAACCACTATCAGTTTCAATTATCCTTGTATTCTATTTTTAATGTAGAAAAAAAACTTCTATATGTCATTTCAAACAGAAAAACAGCAAAATCAGACTTGAAAATAACTTAATTACTAGACAACATAAAACTCATGATGGATTTAACCTAACTGAAATCTTAATGGACTAGTCCCCTCTCCAACTCTCCTCCCCAAAGTAATAACCAGATGTTCAGAAATGTTAACGACCTTGGCCAAGGTCACTTAGCTACCCGGGATTGCATCCATTCATTCAAGAAATCTTTACTTAGTGGCCAGGCATGGTGGCACACGCCTGTAATTCCAGCACTTTGAGAGGTCAAGATGGGCAGATCTCTTGAGACCAGGAGTTCTATACTAGCCTGGGCAATATGGCAAGACCCCATCTCTATTCAAAACACAAAAATTACCCAGGCATGGAGGTGCATGCCTGTGGTCCCAGCTACTCAGGAGGCTGAGGTGGGAGAATTGCTTGAGGCAGGGAGGCAGAGGTTGCAGTGAGCCCTGATGGCACCACTGCCCTCGAGCTTGGACGACAGAGCAAGACCCAGCCTCAAAAAAAAAAAAAAGGCCGGACCCAGCCTCAAAAAAAAAAAAAGGCCGGGCGCGGTGGCTCACGCTTGTAATCCCAGCACTTTCGGAGGGCGAGGCGGGCGGATCACGAGGTCAGGAGATCGAGACCACGCTGAAACCCCGTCTCTACTAAAAATACAAAAAAATTAGCCGGGCGTGGTGGCGGGCGCCTGTAGCCCCAGCTACTCGGAGAGGCTGAGGCAGGAGAATGGCGTGAACCCGGGAGGCGGAGCTTGCAGTGAGCCGAGATTGCGCCACTGCACTCCAGCCTGGGTGACAGAGCGAGACTCCGTCTCAAAAAAAAAAAAAAAAAATCTTTACTTCACATATATACTGTGTATTAAGATACTGTGCTATGAACCAAGGACATGAAACAAAGGAAATATAGTCACTGTCCTCATAGAGCTTATTATCTAGTGGTAAAGACTATTAAAATTACTTAAAATTGCTATCATCACTGGAAGAAAAAGTACAGTGTTTTAAGACAGTTTAACAGGAGACCTAAATTAGTGATTCTGAACCAGGGTCACTGTGCCCCCAAAGAAACATTTAATAATGTCTGGAAACATTTTTGGCTGTCATAATTGTGGAGGGTGCTAGTGGCATCCAATGCATAGAGGCCAGGGATGCTGTGAACATCCTGGAATGCATAGGACTGCTCCCCAAGCAAACAAGTATCCAGCCCAAAATATCAATAGTTCCCAAGATACTTAGATCTTGGGTTCTCATATGAGCAGAAAGGGGTTAGTGAAAGACTTCCTTCCTTTATAACACCAATGTGCTACATCTTTAAAGGACTTTCACAAGATAAAAAGAAAAAAATATAGCCTGACTGACAGAATTAACCAGAACTCCCTCTAGAAAATGATAACAGGAAAGGAAAAGCAGAGACAGATTCCCTGGTAGATGAAAATAAAAGACAAATGCAGTGTTTTAGAGCTGCTTCCCATAAATTCCCCATCCTGAACCACTGACAAAGGAAAAACATACAAACTAAAAACAAATTTCACATGTTTGTATTATTCCCTTTACCTTTTCCACTTTTCTCTACCAACCCATGTCTACTACTAGATGTTGGTGAGATTATAAAAAGTCCTGTAGTTAGACAAAATACCCACCCTGGATACAAATTTGGAAGTAAAATAAAATGGAGATGGGAGTTCACTTTATAGAACAGAAAAATGTAGTGGATATTAAATTGATTCTGGAAAGCCTGCATCCTGGAACAGTTTAATCTATCCGAAAGGATCCAAAGACAAAAAATACTAAGAATTTAGGTAGCCTAAATATAATTAAAGGTAAAAGAATCCTCTCAATTTATGAACTATGGTAAATCCAGAAATTAAACTGAAATTATTCTTCTGACATATCTCAAACCTACATATCCGGTCCTACATCTTCCCACTCAGCCTATTCAGAGCAGCAAGAGAAACAGATCATGGGGAAAGGCTACACTGTAATACACTAGCTATACAAAGGACCTGAAAAAAACAGATCACTGATTGGTATTTTATTATATTAAAGATTTACTGTTAACTTTTTTGAAGTGTGATTAATGGTAAAGGGATTACGTTTGTTTTTTGTTTAAGTACTTTAAAATTTAAAAGAATCTGGCCAGGGGCAGTGGCCCACGCCTGTAATCCCAGTACTTTGGGAGGTCAACACAGCAGGATCATTAAAGGCCGGGAGTTCAAGAAAAACCTGGACAACATATTGACACTCCCCACCCATCCCTACAAAAAATTTAAAAATTAGATGTGCATAGTGGCACATGCCTGTATTCCTAGTTACTTAGGAGGCTGAAGCAGGAAGATCGCTTGAGCCCAGGAGTTCGAGGTTACAGTAAGCTATGATCCTGTCCTTGCACTCTAGCCTGGCCAAGAGAGACTCAGTCTTAAACAATAACAACAATCTGCTGTATTTTAAAATGCCCTCTCGAACTAAAGGAAAGAATGGGTCATGCACTGCCACTGTCTCACGACCCCTTTTCAAAGAAACAAAAGAGGAAACAAACAAAAAATAGAACAAGATACTACCAGAATGACCTCCATATAGTGATCATTCTTAAGTACAGAGTAGAGATAGGCAGCTCACATAAAACTGCTGCATTCCAGCAATCAATGCAGTCCCAAAGTAATCCACAGATTTAGGCAGTTCAATCTGCGACCCTTTCACTAGGAAGAAATGCTAAATCATTACAAGTGCCACCATCTTAGAGCAGCAGCAACTGCAATAGCTTGCACTCATAATTCTCTTATGGTTAACTGCTCACCCAGTGACTCTGAGGAAATATTGTATTCTAATCTGAACTTAAGTCTTTCATCATTTCAGAATTGAAAGTAGTGGTCATGGGATTAAACTTTCATCACAGTGATGACGTTTAAATAGAAATTATTTTTCTCCCACAAAATTAGCACGGGGCACTTAAAAAATAAATTATTGAGCCTAAATCTCATTTAACTCGAGAAGAGAAATTTACCACATAATTCCTGCACAATTAAAGGATCTTCTGACATAGTAATTTTTTAACACAGAAGTGAAAGGTCAACTCCTTTGAGAAATTATGGTAGGGAGGGTAGACATAACAAAAACAACTCATACATATCTTGCATAAAGTCTGGGATTTTCATAGCTGAAACTCATCCACAGTTTGCAGATTAAAAATCTATATTATTGGGTGGTTTTTTTGTTGTTTTTTTTTTTAAGCAGTCTCACACTGTTGCCCAGGCTAGAGTGCAGTGGCTATTCACAGGTGCAGTAATTGCACTCTATAGCCTCGAACTCCTGGGCTCAACAGACCCTCCCGCCTCAGCCTCCCAAGCAGCTAGGACTACAGACACACACCCACAATTCACAAAAATCTATATTCCTAAAGTCTCTGGCATCTTCCTGGTTTTCAAACCAATGATCTCCACAAAATTAAAAGATGGGGGTGATAAAATTCAGTCTGGAAAAACCTGAGCCTTAGGAAGCCATAAAAGGTAAGTATTTTGTATTTTAAACATTTCATTTGGGGCAGGCACCATGGCTTAGGCCTGTAATCCCAGCACTCTGGGAGGGGAGGTGGGCAGATCACCTGAGCTCAGGAGTTCAAGACCAGCCAGGGCAACATGGCAAAACCCCATCTCTACAAAACAAAACAAACAATTAGCCTGGCGTGGTGACCTGTCAACAGTGAGTACCTGTCTCAATTTTTCTGATTCAGGGTGGCACTGTTGCCCGGGCCAGAGTGTAGTGGTGCAGCTCA
Source organism: Symphalangus syndactylus (assembly GCF_028878055.3). Taxonomy (NCBI): domain Eukaryota; kingdom Metazoa; phylum Chordata; class Mammalia; order Primates; family Hylobatidae; genus Symphalangus; species Symphalangus syndactylus. The sequence continues at coordinate 132,532,390 of NC_072424.2, read as the reverse complement.
CTGCAGCCTCCACCTTCCTGGGTCACGAGATCCTCCCACCTCAGCATCTGCCCCCTCCTTTACACCCCTTCACCCAAGTTGGGACTACAGGCATGTGCCACCGTGACCAGCTAATTTGTGTTGTTGTTGTTGTTGTTGTTTTGTAGAGATGGGGGTTTCGCCATGCTGGCCAGGCTAGCGTGGAACTCCTGAGCTCAAGTCATCTGCCCGCCTTGGCCTCCCAAAGGGATGGGATTACAGGCATGACCCATCGAGCCCAGCCTATTTTCAATATTTTAAGGTGAAGTATCAAAATATCTTGTTGACAAACATTCCTGATTATTCGTAGAGCTAAATTTTGATTCCTTACAAAGCAAATGGAATTGACAATTCAATGTTTCAAAGATATCTTTAAATTTAGCAGAGAAAGTTGTGATGGATTAAGCCCAAAGATAAACACCTTTAAAAGCCAAACTGACTATGAGCATCGAAAACACCCTTTTCTCCTAATCCTGCAACTAGAATTCCTTTTTAATTTTTGTAATTTGTAACACATAATTTAATGGAAAACAATCATTGAACTACTTCTCAGTACATACTTATTTGCAATAACAATGTTTACTACACATCAGCAAATATTACAACATTCACAGAAACTGCATTCAAAATAAAAAACAGTATTATGTATTGTTTTGTGTTTAAACAAAAAAAAAGTATTTTTCTGAATCTTCTTCAAATATATTTCCCTTCCTCAACTCTCTGATTCTGTACTGCTATTTTTAAGCTAACCCTACTTTGAAATATGGTGAAGTTAGAGCATATAAATAAATAAGGAAGTTACAAGACTTAAGTTCTTTGAAATCCATAAGGGGAAATGAGGGAGTGCTACATACACTAAAATGGGACTACCACAAACCTCAAGTTCCTGTAAAATGAGAAAACAGGTGAAATACCTCTCTAAACATGTAAATGTTAGGCCCCCCTTATCCTTAATTAATATTAAAACGAAAAACTAGAATTAACATTTTTTTCCCTACTGTGACCAACCACAGTGCACTAACCACTTGTTTACATCTAATATTTGGGAGCTACTGTTTAAAACGTCATGGATGGGCCAGGCGCAGCGGCTCATGCCTGTAATCCCAGCACTTTGGGAGGCCGAGGCGGGTGGATCACCTGAGGACAGGAGTTCGAGACCAGTCTAGCCAACATGATGAAACCCCATCTCTACTAAAAATACAAAAAATTAGCTGGGCGTGGCGGTGGGCGCCTGTAATCCCAGCTACTCTGGAGGCTGAAGCAGGAGAATCGCTTGAACCCAGGAGGTGGAGGTTGCATTGAGCCAAGATCTCGCCATTGCACTCCAGCCTGGGCAACAAGAGCAAAACTCCGTCTCAAAAAAAAAAAAAAAATGTCTTGGATGGCCCTTTGAGGGGGAGGACCACATTTTGAGGAACCCCCCCCGAAGACAGACACCCATCAAACTGTGTGTGGGGAGGGGGGTGGCAGGGGGAATTAAATCCAATGAGGGCAAAAAAAAACCAAAAAACAAAAACACAACACCCCAGGCATGGTGGCTTACATCTGTCATCCCAGCACTTGGGATGCCAAGGTGAAAGGAGTTCAAGACCAGCCTGGGCAACATAACAAGACCTCCTCTCTATAAAAAATAAAAGTGGCGGGCGTGGTGACTCTGGCCTGTAATCTCAGCTACTTGGGGGGCTGAGGTGAGAGGAGGACCCCTTGGACCCAGGAGGCAAAGGATGCAGTGAGCCAAGATCACACCACTGCACTCCAGCCTGGGTGACAGAATGACACTCCTCAAAAAAAGATAGCTATGAAAAAAAATGAAACACCAGGCGCAGTGGCTCATGCCCATAATCTCAGCACTTTGGGAGACCAAGGCGGGCGGATCACTTGAGGTCAGGAGTTTGAGAACAGCCTGGCCAACATGGTGAAACCCCGTCTCTACTAAAAATACAAAAATTAGCCGGGCGTGATGATGCGCGCCTGTAATCCCAGCTAGTCAGGAGGCTGAGACAGGAGAATCGCTTGAAACCGGGAGGTGGAGGCTACAGTGAGCTGAGATGGTGCCACTCCAGCCTGGGTAACAAAAGCGAAACTCTGTCTCAAAAAAAAAAAAAAAAAGAAGAAGAAGATTCCCAAGTCTATTGCTCTAATTTATCAATGTTAAAAATAAAAAATGTAGTATTAAAAAAATGCTTTCCAAAAAAAGTTATATATCACCGCTATTCAAAATAGCCCAAATATTATCTACCGTTTAGCCTCTTGGCTAAGATTCTCAAATACTGTTTTTCTTTTTAAAGAAATTAAAACAAGATAAATTATGCAACGGCATTTAAAAGTACTGTCCTATTTGGGCCGTCACAGCAAAAAGCCTCGTATTTTAAGACGTAAATATTAAAGATACTCTAACAATCATAGTATTGAATAAAGTATTAGCACTTCAAGAGTTCATAAAATTTATGCTAATTTAGTTACCAGCATAATTACACTTTTTCTTTTTGGAGACAGTCTCACTCTGTCACTGGGCTGGATTGCAGTGGCGCCGATCTCGGCTGACTGCAACCTCAGCCTCCTGAGTAGCTGGGATTACAGGTGCCTGCCACTACGCCCAGCTAATTTTTTGTATTTTTAGTAGAAACAGGGTTTCACCATGTTGGCCAGGCTTGTCTTGAACTCCTGACCTCGTGACCTCAAGTGCTGGGATTACAGGCGTGAGCCACTGTTCCCGGCCATAATTACACTTTCTAAGGCGTACGGGTAGGGATACTAATGCTGACTGTGCAGATGTGTACTTGCTATGTTTCATGTTTACATTAAGGCCTATTGAAGTCGGAGTTTAAAAAGAAATTAAATACATCAAAACCTGTCTTCTTCCAGACTAGTAAATTCAACTACACAGTGAAAATGGAATCTGCTTTTTAAAATCTCGTTTGACACGTGAATGAGCCAGCGAGAAATGTTTCCCCCAGAATCTTCCATCTCTCGATGCACAGATCTCTCCCTACCATTTGTCTTTATGTCGTGATGGATTAGAAGAGCAGATAGTAAAAATAGAAGATATCGCAGAATAACCTTTGCCTGCCTACCAACAATCCAATTAGCTGAAGTCCCTAGCTGGCAAATTACCTAGTCAACAATGCCTCAATTATAAACACTACGTGTAACGTGACCACAGATCAACACCCCGTAGGTTCATTTCCCCCACCACCCCCAATCGGTGTTAGCCTCAGTGAGGACCCGGGAAGGTCTGGAGAGTGATGTCCAGCGTCCACTTAAATCCTCAAAGGCCCAAGAAGGAGGTGGGCGGGACAGGCCTCGGCGGAACTGACCTCGAGAGACCCGTCGGGAGTCTCCGGGGGAGGGCCCAACCGGGTCTTTCCCTCCAAGCCCGCAGCCATTCCATAGGGCGCCGGAGACGCCAGAACCTCCCTCCGCCCCAGGGCGGCCCTCCCCCAACCCTCCTCCCGAACAAGGGGGAGGGGCACCCAGAGGAGAAACACCCCTCCCCCACGGGCACTGCTAGGCCACCCGTCACCCCACCCTTAAAAAACCCGCTGGCCCGCGCCCACCCTCCGAGCCCCGGCCTCGACCAGGGGTGGGGGCGGTGCGGGCAGGGGCAGGGGAACCCGGCTGCCGTACCAACCTCGCTATTGAAGGTCTTCACGGCCTCCATGTTGTCGCTGCGGAGGCCCCGAGCCCGGCGGCGGAAGAGGCGGCGGCCACTGCACTGGGTGGGGAGAGCGAGACGCGGGCTGCTGCGTGGCCGCGAGGAGGGGGCGCTGGCGGGAGAGCGGGCCGCTGCGACCTCGGGGCGGAGTGGAAGGGCACGCGCTGGCGGGGAAGGGCTCCCTCAGCGGCAGCACGGCCCCGGCATGGCCGCTAGGGCGGGGGGAGCGCCGTTCTAGGGAACAGAGGCGCTGCCGGGGCGGGTCGGCGGCGGGCGGGGGAGGGGCTGGGCCGCGGCGCCTTCTGTTCTCCGCCCCGCTGCGTTTCGGTCCCCCTCCCTCTAGCCCCGTCCCCTACACTCTCCACCCCCTTCTTTCCCTTCCTCCGACGGGCTCCTGTTTCACCTCCCCACCGCTCGGGCCGCAGGAACCAGCCCCGCTCGGCGAAGACAGAGGAGGAAGCGCTGGCAGCAGCGGCTGCGGCATCCAATATGGCGGACTCGAGTCGGGCCGCGCAGCTCGGGGATCCGCGGCGCCGGCCAGCGCGCCCCCTGGCGACTGGACCGTGCGGGCCCCGCGGCCGCGCGGAAACCATCGAGCGCGCTGGGGCCAGAGCGTCACCGCTCGGAGGCCCGGCTGGGCTCAGCTGCGCTCGCCTTGGCCCCGGGGCCGCCCGCGCCTCGCCCCCTCCCCGCGCCCCGCGGACGCGGGAGCGAGCGCTGCGGCATCCTGGGGAACGCCACGGCGGGTTTGTACAGCAGTAGGAGGCAGCTCCAAAGCGCGGCTCTAAGAAGAGCCTAAACGTGCCCAAGAAGCGGCAAGTTTAGGAAATGTGCGCGTTTCGCTTGTTTCCCGGTGGATTGGTCCTTTTGCACAAGCGGCAAGGGTTAGTTGCTTTTCAGAACTTTACTCGACAATGCCCTAAACATCCGCAGCCCCCGCCAAGAAAAAGTTCCTGGTAATCTATTTAGTAACTGAACTCAATTGTTTTAACTGCACAGGGAGGGAACATTAGAAACCAAAGCCTTGGATGCGGGTTGGGACAGGCGGCGAGGGAAGCAGGCATGCAGCAGCTCCTTGCAGGAGATGCCCGCTGCATAGGATCCAGGGACTGGAGTGGCACAATGAGTGCATTTGTCTGCAAGGCGGGAAGGGGACCCTAGAATGCACAACACTTCAATAGGTGAAAAGGGAACCCGTCTGTTTCGGAAGATGAATTGTTCTAAAGGAATTTTGCCCTAGGATACTTAGAGTAACGGTAAATACAGTATTTCTTAGATGGATTAGGAGATGCTGCTAGTAAAAAGCCTTTTCTCTCGTGCAGCGCAAAATAAGGTACCAATTTAAAAATATTTATTGATGTTAAAAGATAGGGATGTATCGTGGAACCCCGAACACTGCTGTCCTCTTGTTGAAAGTCATTTTTCAACAATCACTCCCGAATTCACTCAAAGGAAGAGAGGAACATGAGGGCAGGATCGTACGTTTGGAGAGTTTTGGAATCAAGGTATTTCCTAAGAGCTGTGCGCAGAGCCCCGTGAAACTGGGAAAGTAAGGCCCTTTTTGAGGTTTCAGAGCCTTCATTCTACTTCATTGGCAGCTTTAGTATAGGGGCTGGCTACTGAGAAGGTAACAGCGATAACTCACTAAGTGCTTTTATATTTACTTTCAAAATCTCAGATTCTGTCACAGATTTCTCCACCGCCTCCCATCTTCAGGCCTAGCCACGATGATCTTTTACCGACACTTGCAGTAGCCTCTTAACTGGTCCCTTGCTTGTCTTCCTACAGTTCATTTCCAGACAGTAGCCGACGGATGTTTATCTTAGATAAATCAGATCAGGTCACTCCCTTACTTAAATCCCTTAAATACTTTGCTATTGCCCATCTGATATCATCATAACCTCTCACCATGGCCTGAAGGCCCAGTCCAGCCTGCTGCAGCTCACACCACCTTCTCTTGCTCTCTGGCTCTCCTCCTGCCACCCTGGCCTTTCTGTTACTTGACAACAAGCAGTGTTTTCACTGTCTCTTCACACAGGGTGCTGTTGCTCTTGTCCTTTCCATAGCTGACTCCTCCTCCTTCACTCTTCCTGAAAGAGGTCTCCTAATCACTCCATCTAAAGGAGCATTTACTGTGGCTTGAGAAAGTACTGCACTCAGTTCTGTGCATGCCAGGTTCTCAACAATCAGAAGTCACTGCTTTGAGGCCGGGTGTGGTGGCTCTCGCATGTAACGCCAGCACTTTGGGAGACCGAGGCAGGTGGATCACCTGAGGTTAGGAGTTCGAGACCAGCCTGGCCAACATGGTGAAAACCCATCTGTACTAAAAATACAAAAAAAGTACCTGGGAAACAAATAATCTAAAGTAGCTTTGATCGTTATTATTATTATTTGAGACAGAGTCTTGTTCTGTGGCCCAGGCTGGAGTGCTGTGGCCTGATCTTAGTTCCCTATAACCTCTGCCTCCTGGGCTCAAGCGATTCTTGTACCTCAGCCTCCCAGCTGTAAGTAGCTGAGATTACAGGTGCGGGCCACCACACCTGGCTAATTTTTTAAAATTTTTGTAGAGACAGGAGTCTTGCCATGTTGCACAGGCTGATCTCAAACTCCCGGGCTCAAGTGATCCTACCTTAGCCTCCCAGAGTGCTGTGATTACGGCCATAAGTGACCACACCTGGCCTGGATTTCTTTTTGAGAGTAAATTACTCTTCCCTATGTGTGTGTGTGTGTGTGTGTGTGTGTGTGTGTGTGTGGAGGGGAGCTATTTTTGTTTATAAGGGTAAACATACAATTTTATTCTGAAATAAAGATCAATAATATGAAGCATTGTTCCACTGCACTGTAAAAAATTTAAACTGTGTCTGCATTTTAGACAAAATAATTAAGTCAACTTGAAGTTGGGATAAAATTTTGGCATGAGGATAAAATAGATTTTCACCTGTTTCTGAGCCTAGAGAGGATTGTAGTGTCTTGACTTGGCAAAGGGAAGACATAGTCAAATGCTCTCCCATTGTTCAGAGGTAACCTGAACCCTGTAGTCTAGTATTTGGCTGGGGAACTACTAGAATTCTTGCCATTCTGTTAGTCTGGCACAGTGAAAGACAAAGTTTTGCAGGCAAGTAAAGTGGAGGCTAAGAATAATGGTATTTGTACCTTAAAGGAAATAAAGTCATCTTGGTTGCATGGTATAAGGTCATGGCAGTCAAAAGTATCAGCTGTTGCCTTAAACTACCTATGGTTTAAGGTTTAGGAGTTTGCATTAGATTTAGTAAAGGGGCTTCATTGGTGACTTTAGTGATAACAGCATCAGCGTAATGATAGGGGAAATCAAATTGCTTTGGGATGAGAGTGATTTAAACTTTTTTTTCTTTTTTTTAGACAGAGTCACTCAGTCGCCCAGGCTGGAGTGCAGTGGCGCGATGTCTGCTCACTGCAAGCTCTGCCTCCCGGGTTCACACCATTCTCCTGCCTCAGCCTCCCGAGTAGCTGGGACTACAGGCTCCTGCCACCACACCCGGCTGATTTTTTGCATTTTTAGTAAAGATGGGGTTTCATCGTGTTAGCCAGGATGGTCTCGATTTCCTGACCTCGTGATCCGCCCGCCTCGGCCTCCCAAAGTGCTAGAATTACAGGTGTGAGCCACCACGCCCAGCCTTAAACTCTTTTCAAGAGTTATAGAGAGGAGATTAAAAAAAAAAGTTGTAGAGAAGAGAAAGAGAAAATAGTAGTTAAAAGGGCTAAAGGGTTAAGAGCATAGTTGCTAAACTATGCTCCAGTGTGTCCTGAGGCACAGCAACAAATTCAAAGGAATGAACCATAGAAGGAACAGAGAAGATGTCCAGGGAAACATACCAATGCTTCAGACACCACAGGAACTACTAGCTCAAGGGAATTCACAATTTCAACATCAGATTATACTATGTTCCCTTCTTTGTGAAGTTGGGTTTCTGACAGTTGTTGGGATAAAAGGGAACTACTGAGTGAAAATTGATGTGTGCAGAAAAAAGAGTGGAATTGTTCAATCTGATTTCAAGGCTTTGAGAGTTGTGAAGTGCTGGACAGGCATACACACTCCATTGTTAGGTCATTGTGCTTATTTAAAAATGAAAAAAATAGGCCAGATGCAGTGGCTCATGCCTGTAATCCCAGCACTTTGGGAGGCTGAGGCAGGAGGATCATGAGGTCAGGAGTTCAAGACCAGGCTGGCCAATATGGTGAAACCCTGTCTCTACAAAAAAAAAAAAAAAAAAAACCACACACACAAATTAACCGGACATGGTGGCACGTGCCTGTAGTCCCAGCTACTGGGGAGGCTGAGGCAGGAGAATTGCTGGAACCCGGGAGGTGGAGGTTGCAGTGAGCTGAGATGGCACCACTCCACTCCAGCCTGGGCGACACAGAGAGACTCTGTCTCAAAAAAAAAAAAAAAAAGGAAAGAAAAAAAATTATTTTCTTAGGCCGGGCGCGGTGGCTCACGCCTGTAATCCCTGCACTTTGGGAGGCCGAGGCGGGCGGATCACGAGGTCAGGAGATCGAGACCATCCTGGCTAACACAGTGAAACCCCGTCTCTACTAAAAAATACAAAAAATTAGCCGGGCGCGGTGGCGGGCGCCTGTAGTCCCAGCTACTCGGGAGGCTGAGGCAGGAGAATGGCGTGAACCCGGGAGGCAGAGCTTGCAGTGAGCCGAGATCGCACCACTGCACTCTGGCCTGGGTGAAAGAGCAAGACTCCGTCTCAAAAAAAAAAAAAAAAAAAAAAAAATTATTTTCTTCTATTTACGTGTATTACTTTTTTCAAGTGGTTACTAAGTTGCTAGGACATAAGTACTTGTTAAATTGTTTGGACCTTGGCAGGCATCATTTTTAAAAATGGTTTGGGACCAGGTGCCATGGCTCACGCCTGTAATCCCAGCTCTTTCGGAGGCCAAGGTGGGCAGATCACAAGGTCAGGAGTTCGAGACCAGCCTGGCCAACATAGTGAAACCCCATCTCTACTAAAAATACAAAAAATAAGCCAGGTGTGGTGGTGAGCACCTGGAATCTCAGCTATTTGGGAGGCTGAGGCAGGAGAACTGCTTGAACCTGGGAGGCGGAGGTTGCAGTGAGAAGAGATGGCGCCACTGCACTGCACTCCATTCCAGCCTGGGCAACAAGAATGACTCCATCTCAAAAAAAAAAAAAAAAAAAAACATACATCTTACCACCTTGCCATTTTTGTTTTGATTTGTTTTAAAAGATTTGTAGAGAAGAATGGATTAGTAATCACGAAGAGTTATAAAAGAGAATTGAGTGTGGACATTGAAAAATTAGCATTTGAAGCACAAAATGATGGTGAAATGGAACCTAATCTTATCTGTGGGGTCAGGACACCCTGCATAGTCTTTAGGATCTACAATCATGGCCCTCTTAACTCCCGGGGACAGTTGACACCTTAAAATGATAGATTTCTGGAAGAATGGCAGACCAGAGTTCCTAAATACTTGTGTTGTCTAACTATCAATACTAATTAAAATACTTACTTTTTTTTTGTACTTTTTCTGTTTTGTTTGTTTGGCTGTTTTTTTTTTTCTTTCATGTCCATCCTAGTGGATGAGAAGGGGCATCTCATTGAGTTTTGTTTTGCTTTGAGACAGGGTCTTGCCCTGTCACCCAGTTGGAGTGCAGTGATGTGATCATGGCTTACTGCAGCCTTGACCTCCTGGGATCAAGCAATCCTCCTGCCTTAGCCTCCTGAGTAGCTGGGACTACAGGTTTGTGCCACTACACCTGGCTAATTTTTTTTTTTTTTTTTTTTTTTTTGGTAGAGACAAGGTCGCACTATGTTGCTCAAGCTGGTCCCAAACTCCTGGGCTCAAGCAATTCTCCCTCCTTGGCCTCCCAAAGTGCTGAGATTACACGTGTGAGCCACTGCGCTTGGCCACATTTTCTCTTTTGTTAGAGACACGGTCTGACTCTATCAAACAGGCTGGAATGTAGTGGCATGGTCATACCTCACTGTAGCCTCAAACTCCTAGGCTCAAGCAATCCTCCCACCTTGACCTCTGGAAGTGCTGGGATTACAGATGTTCACCACCATGCCTGGCCAAATTTTCTCTTTAAATTCATCTTTCATTTGATAGAAATTAACAAGAATCCTCAAAGGCCAAGCAAGTGGAAGCAGGAATCCAGAGATATAAGGAAGACCTGAAATGGCAGAATACTGTGAACATCTACCAGTCCCTGATGTCACCAAGCTTTGATTCTGATAGCCGTGGAAGACAAGTATACAGGACATGAGATGACCAACTTATGGAGGACAATACACAAAGCTTGTCTGCAGGTGTGGGTGGGGAGCAGCAAAAAAATGTGCCTGTCTCAACATTGGAACTAGTGAAGAGAGAGGGGAAAAAAATTCCTCTGAACCACAAGTCATACCTCATGCAAGTTTGTGGTCCGATTCATAATTCTTGGGTGACGCGAGAAACCTCAAGCAAAGAAAGTCATTTGGTACTGGGTTGGCATGCCTCCAGGCAATTGACAGAGGATCTGCAAATTCTCTCAGAGGAAAGCACCTTTAGATGGGGCACAGTAGCTCATGCCTGTAATCCCAGCACTTTGGGAGGCAAAGGTGGGCAGATTACCTGAGGTCAGGAGTTCGAGACCAGCCTGACCATTGTGGCAAAACCCCGTCCCTACTAAAAATACAAAAATTAACTGGGCATGGTGACGCACGCCTGTAATCCCAGCTACTTGGGAGGCTGAGGCAAGAGAATCACTTGAACCTGGGAGGTGGAAGTTGCATTGAGCTGAGATCGCACCACTGCACTTCAGCCTGGGCAACAGAGTGAGACTCCATCTCAAAAAAAAAAAAAAGAAAAAAAGAAGGAAAGCAAATAAGATTACAATTAACCATTTAATAGGAAAACAAAGCATCATGAGTAAAAGCCAACAGAAGCAAAAGACAGCAGAATCAGACCAGCAAAAAGTTCAGCTGGTGGAACTGACAGATTTGGAATATAAAATTTTCAATAGATTTCCTGGAATATGGTGGACTAGGTTATTCAGACCAGCCCCATTACTGAGAAAAACAACAAATGCTGGCTAAAAGGAAAAAAATCTGGCCAGGCAAGGTGGCTCCCACCCATAATCCCAGTGCTCTGGGAGTCCCAGGCAGGAGGATCACTGAAGCCCAGGAGTTCGAGGTGCTGTGGGCTCTGATCACATCAGTGTACTCCAGCATGGGTGACAGAGAAAGACTTCATCTCCAAAACAAAAACAGAAAGAAAGAATAAAGGCCAGGTGATTGGCTCATGCCTGTAATCCCAGTACTTTGGGAGGCTGAGGTGGGTGGATCACCTGAGGTCAGGAGTTCGTGACCAGCTTGAACAACATGGTGAAAACCCATCTCTACTAAAAATACATAAATTAGCCAGGAGTGGTGGTTCACACCTGTAGTCCCAGCTACTTGGGAGGCTGAGGCAGGAGAATCGCTTAAACCCAGGAGGCAGAGGTTGCCGTGAACGGAGATCACGCCACTGCACTCCAGCCTGGGCAAGAAGAACGAAACTCCAAAAAAACGAAAAAGAGAGAGAGAGGAAGGAAGCCAGGAAGAAAGGGAGGGAGGGAGAGGGAGGGAGGGAGGAAGGAAGAAGGGAGGGAGGAAGGAAGAAAGGAAGGAAAGAAATCTTAAAAACTTTGAAATCACTAAAAGCAGGACAAAGTAGAACTTGAAACTGATTTTTCCTCGAGAGCATTTTAGACAAACTTGAACTTTGGGTTTTGATAGTCTCCTGGGGTAAAGGGGGCAAGAGTCAAAGCCTGGGGGAATGCATGTTGGGAAGGCTGATTTAGGAGTCTCTTCATATCAAGCTGGCCCCCTCAAAGGGCTACAGCCCAGGATTAGGGCAAAAACAGAAGTAAATTCATTCCTTTCTCTACCCTAGGGGACTCTGAGAAAAATTCGTTTGTCTAAAGAGAGCAAAGACGGGACAGTGCTGAGAAGTGTAACATAACCTAGCCTCTGCATGGATTTGCAGCTCAAAAGTATATTACCTGGCCAGATGTGGTGGCTCATGCATGTAATCCCAGTACTTTGGAAGGCCAAACAGGAGAATCTTGAGCCCCAGAGTTCAAGATTAGCCTGGGCAACACAGGGGGACCTCATCTCCATAAAAAATACAAAAAATAGCCGGGCTTCGTGGCCCCCATCTGTGGTCCCAGTTGCTGGGGAGGCTGAGGTGGAAGGACAGCTTGAGACCAGCAGGTGGAGGCGGCAGTAAGCTGAGATTGCACCACCACACTCAGCTTGGGTGCAGAGCGAGACCCTGTCTCAAAAAAAAAAAGAAAAAAGAAAAAAAAAGAAAGTGCGTTACCTTAAGCCCTAAATGTAGTTTAAAGTGTTCTCAGAATAGTGCCCAAAGGCACCTAGGATAATTCAATGCAAGACCTCTCTGCAGGACTGCTCCTTCACCTAAGGCTATAAGGAAATCCTGCAAATAAACTCTCAAGGATAATGAGTGTATTAATTTCCCATTGTTGCTATAACAACTTACCATAAACTTGGTGACTTAAAATAACACACATTTTTTATCTTACAGCTTTTTTGCCTTTTTTTTTTTTTTTTTTTTTGAAACAGAGTTTCACTCTTGTCACCCAGGCTGAAGGGTTGCGTGATCTCGGCTCACTGCAACCTCTGCTTCCCAGGTTCAAGTGATTCTCCTGCCTCAGCCTCCCGATTAGCTGAGATTACAGGCGCCCGTCACCATGCCCAGCTAATTTTTTTTGTATTTTTAGTAGAGACAGGGTTTCACCATGTTGGCCAGGCTGGTCTCAAACTCCTGACCTAAGGTGATCCACCTGCCTCGGCCTCCCAAAGTACTGGAATTACAGGCATGAGCTGCTGCGCCTGGCCTATTATCTTACAGCTCTTGAAGTCAGGAGTCCATACTTGTCTCATTGGACTAAAATCCAGATGTCATCAGGGCTGCTTTTCTTCTGACAGGAGCTTCTAGGGCAGAGTCCACTACCTTGCCCTTTTCCAGTTTCTAAGAGCTGCTTGCATTGCTTGGCTAGTGGTCCCTTAGTGAATCTTTAAAGCCAGTAAGGATGGCTCAAGTCCTTCTCACATCAAGTCTCTCTGCCATAACTTCCCTAGTCACACTTCTTTCTCTCACATCTCCTGCCTCCCTCTTTCATTTATAAAGACTTATTTATGTGATTACATTGGGTTCACACAGGTAATCCAGGATAATCTCTGCAACTCAAGACCCTGAGTTTAATTACATCTGCAAATTCTCTTTTGCCATTCATGCAGATTAGGATGTGGACATCTTGTGGGGAGGGCATTATTCTCCCTACCGAAATGAGTATTACATATTACATAGTAAAAAATAATTAAGCTGATGAGGAAGTCATATACCATGAATGAAAATCAGCAGAAAAGACAGATGAAACATACATACATACACATATAGATCATGAGCCAGTTGGACTTAATGTAGGAATGTAGAATTGCTTTGACATTAGAAAAATCCATTGATATAATTCACATTAAGAAATTAAGAGGCCGGGCGTGGTGGCTCACGCTTGTAATCCCAGCACTTTGGGAGGCCGAGGCGGGCAGATCACGAGGTCAGGAGATCGAGACCACAGTGAAACCCCGTCTCTACTAAAAATACAAAAAATTAGCCAGGCGTGGTGGCGGGCGCCTGTAGTCCCAGCTACTCGGGAGGCTGAGGCAGGAGAATGGCGTGAACCCGGGAGGCGGAGCTTGCAGTGAGCCGAGATTGCGCCACTGCACTCCAGCCTGGGCAACAGAGCAAGACTCCGTCTCAAAAAAAAAAAAAAAAAAATTAAAAGAGAAAAATTATATGAGTAGATGCAAAAAATGCATCTGATGTTGTATTAGTCTGTTCTCACACTGCTAATAAAGACATACCCAAGACTGGGTAATTTATAGAAGAAGAGGTTTAATTGACTTACAGTTCTGCAGGGCTGGGGAGGCCTCAGGAAACTTACAATCATGGCAGAAGGAGAAGCAAACATGTCCTTCTTCACATGGCAGCAGGAAGGAGAATTGCTGAGCAAAAGAGGGAAAAGCCCCTGATAAAACTGTCAGATCTTGGGAGAACTCACTTACTATGAAGAGAACAGCATGAGGGTAACCACCCCCGTGATTAAATTACTTCCTGCTGTGTCCCTCCCATGACACATGGAGATTATGGGAACTACAATTTAAGGTGATATTTGGGTGGAGATACAGAGCCAAACCATATCAGATGTGATTAAGCATCATTTATTGAATCAAAATATTAGTTGTCAGTGGCTGCTGTAACAAATTACTATAAATTTGGCAATTAAACAGAATTTATTTTCTCAAAGTTCTGAAGGCTAGAAGTCCAAAATCAAGGTGTTGGCAGGGTCAACCTCCCTTCAGAAGCTCTATGGGAGAATCTGTTCCTTGCCTTTCTCAGCTTCTGGAACATTCCTTGGCTTGTGGCCACATCACTCTAATCTCTGACTCTGTCTTAACATGGCCTTCTCCTCCATGTCTGTCTGTGTAAAATCTTGCTCTGCCTCTGTTTTAAAAGAATTTGTGGCTGGGCTCACATCTGTAATTTCAGCACTTTGGGAGGCCAAGGCAGGTACATCACTTGGGGCCAGGAGTTTGAGACCAGCCTGGCCAACATGGTGAAACCCTGCCTCTACTAAAGATACAAAAATTAACTGGGTTTGGTGGTGCATACCTGTAATTCTAGCTACTCGGGAGGCTGAGGCACAAGAAATGCTTGAACCCAGGAAACTGAGGTTTTGGTGAGCTGAGATCACGCCATTGCACTCCAGCCTGGGCAATAGACTGAGACTCCATCTCAAAAAAACAGAAAAGAAAAGAATTTGTGTGACCATATTTAGGGCCCACCCAAATAATCCCGGATAAACTCTTCCTCTGAAAACCCTTAACTTTGTCATATCTTTTACCACATAAAGCACTATTATAGGGTTTTTGTTTTGTTTTGTTTTTGAGACAGAGTCTCGCTCTGTCACCCAGGCTGGAGTGCAGTGGCACGATCTCAGCTCACTACAACCTCTGCCTCCTGGGTTCAAGTGATTCTTCTGCCTCAGCCTCCCGAGTAGCTGGGATTACAGGCACATGGCACCATACCTGGCTAATTTTTGTATTTTTAGTGGAGACAGGGTTTCACCATGTTGGCCAGGCTGGTCTCGAACTCCTGACCTCAGGTGATCTGCCCACCTCAGCCTCCCAAAATGGTAGGATTATAGGCTTGAGCCACCACATCTGGCCAACAATGCTGTAGTTTGAATATGTGACTTTCCAAACCTCCTGTTGAAATTTGATCCTTCATGTTGGAGGTGGGGCCTAGTGGGAGGTGTTTGGTCATGGGGACAGATCCTTCATGAATAGGTTAATGTCCTCCCTGAAGGGGAGGGGAGGAAGTGAGTGAGTTCTCGTTCTACTAGTTCCCATAGGAGCTGGTTGTTAAAAAGAGCCTGGCACCTCCCGCCTTGCTCTGGTTTTGTTTTGTTTTTTTTTAATTGAGACAGAGTCTCACCCTGTGGCCCAGGCTGGAGTGCAGTGGCACAATCTTGGCTCACTGCAACCTCCGACTCCCGCGTTCAAGCGATCCTCTTGCCTCAGCCTTCCCAGCAGCTGGGATTACAGGCACCCGTCACCATGCCTGGCTAATTTTTTTTGTATTTTTAGTAGACAGGGTTTTGCCACGTTGGCCAGGCTGGTCTCAAACTCCTGACATCAGGTGATCCACCCGCCTCGTCCTCCCAAAGTGCTGGGATTACAGGCGTGAGCCATCACTCCCAGCCCCAACTTGCTCTCTTGCTTCCTCTTTCACCATGTGATCTCTGCACATGATGCTCCCCTGTGCCTTCTGCCATGAATGGAAGCAGCCGAAGGCCAACCAGAAGCCGAGCAGATGCCAGCACCATGCTTCTTGTACAGCCGCAGAACAGCAAGCCAAATAAACCTATTTTCTTTATAAATTTCCCAGCCTCAGGTTTTGTTTTAAATAGTATGTTTATTTTTTCCTACCAGGAACCTCAGGTATTTTTCTTATAGCAACACAAAATAACTAAGACAAGTAATTTTGCTCTATTTGCCATATAAGATAATATTCACAGGCTCTAGAGATTAGAAACTAAACATTGGGCTGGGCATGGTGGTTCATGCCTGTAGTCCCAGCACTTGGGAGGCAGAGGCAGGAATATCATTTGAGCCCAGGAGTTTGAGACCATCCTAGGCACCATGGTGAAACCCCATCTCTACACGAAATGCAAAAAAGGCCAGGTGTGGTGGCTCACACCTGTAATTTCAACACTTTGGGAGGCCAAGGCAGGTGGATCACTTGAGGTCAAGAGTTCGAGACCAGCCTGGCCAACATGGTGAAACCCTGTCTCTACTAAAAATACAAAAATTAGCCGGGTGTGGTGTCATTTGCCTGTAATCCCAGCTACTCGGGAGGCTGAGGCAGGAGAATTGCTTAAACCCAGGAGGCAGAAGTTGCAGTGAGCCAAGATTACATCACTGCACTCCAGCCTAGGTGACAGAGCAAGACTCTGTCTCAAAAAAAAAAAAAAAAAAAAAAGCAAAAAAAATTAACTGGATGTGGTGGTGCATGCCTGTGGTCCCAGCTACTTGGGAGGCTGAAGTGAGAGAATCGCTTGACCCCAGGGATCAAGGCTGCTGTAAGCTGTGATACCATCACTGTACTCCAGCCTGGGTGACAGAGCAAAAAAAAAAAAAATTAGAAAAAAGAAAGTAAACATAACTGGAAGGAGGGGGATTTTTTTTTTTCAGTTTACCACAAAAATAACCCGTGAACTAATTTTAAAAGACAACTTATTTAATCTATTTCATTGGGATCTAAAAAAGAGCTATAGCAAACATCATGCTTGATATTAATGCTTAAAACATTCCTTTAAAAAGCAGGAATAAGAAAGAATATTCACTATTACCACTACTATTCTACATTATTGTGGAAACCCAAGCCAATACAGCAAGAAAAAAATTAAAATTCCAAAGCCAAAAAGAAAAAATATTATTTTTGACACAAATGTCTATACAGAAAACTTACAAAATGCCTACAGATAAATTATAGAATTAATAAGAGTTCAAGACAATTACATTTCCATATGCCCACATATGGAAGTTATATTTGAAAATGTAATTAATTTTGGAAAATACCATGTGAAATAGCAACCAAAACAGTAGAGGGTGTTATACTTCCTGCCATAACAGAATACCTGGAACTATATTTGCCCTGTCTTAATCCGTTTTCTGTTGCTACAACAGACCATAGACTAGGTAATTTATAAAGAAAAGAAGTTTATTTGGCTCATGGTTCTAGAGGCTGGGAAGTCCAAGAACATGGCACTGGCATCTGGTGAGGGCCCTCTTGCTGTGTCAGAACATGGCAAAGAGCATCATATGGGGAGAGAGCAAGAGTGCATATATAAGCTCAAATCTTGCTTCCTCTTTTTTTATTTTTATTTTTATTTTTTGAGATGGAGTCTCACTCTGTCACCGAGGCTGGAGTGCAGTGGCACAATCTCGGCTCACTGCAACCTCTGCCTCCCAGGTTCAAGCGATTCTCCTGCCTCAGCCTCCTGAGTAGCTGGGACTACAGGCATGCGCCACCACACCCAGCTAACATTTGTATTTTTAGTATAGATGGGGTTTCACCATGTCGACTGGGCTGGTCTTGAACTCCTGACCTCAGGTGATCCACCTTCCTTGGCCTCCCAAAGTGCTAGGATTACAGGCGTGAGCCACCATGGCTGACCATTGCTTCCTCTTCTTATAAAGCCATCAGTTGCATCATGGGGCCCTCACCCTGATGACCTTATCTAATCTTCATTACTTTCTGAAGATACCACCTCAACATATGGATTTGAGGATTAAGTTTCCAACGCATGAAATTTGGAGGACACATTCAAACCATAGCACCCTCTTGTACAAATAACCAGAAAATGTACACACTATATGGAACAACTAGACATTGGACAATTGGACATTGAAGAATAGAGCAGGAAAACAAAGATGTTATCACAACAATACCTCTGCTTTCTGCCTAGTAGCTCTTTCTGAATCACATTATAGGAAGGGAGAACCCAAACAAAGCATAGAAGTCTTGCTGAATTAAGGAGACAGATCAGACTTTGGAAAGGTTAAGGTGGCTGGGATTTGCAGAGCAGAGTAGTAGAGAGGAGTTAGTTATGCAGAGAAAGGGCTCTGGAAATCTGCACAGAGGCCACCTTGAGTTTCCGGCTGAATATAAAGCAGCACATACATAGCATGAAACACCACAAGGTCAGGCAAAGAAAACTAGTTAAGAGCTGCTGAAAGCTGAACAATTCCCAGAGCCAAAAGATGTTTGAGAGTTGTGATTAGCCACAACAGAGAAACCTTGTTGAATACTTGAGGTCCCATTTAGCCCTTGAACAACAGACCTATGCTAACAAAGCAAGTAACTCAACTGCCTGTCAAAACATAATTCAACATTCTTTAAAAAAAAATACAAAAATCCAGACACTTATCAAAGTAACTTTCAAAATAACTAGCATTCAATAAATAATCACCAAATATACAAAATTAAGAGTCGGTGAATGTTGGAGGTCCCCTCAAACCACTCTTGGGGTTAACTATTAGCCAGAAAGACTCACAGAATTCAGAAAAGCCACCATGCTCACAGTTATGATTTGTTACGGGAAAAATAGATGTAAAATCAGCAAAGGCAAAAGGCACATAGAGGAAAGTCCGGGAATGATCTTCCAGTTGTCCATTCCCACTGGGGCCATGTGGACAACACTACATTCTCCCAGCAACAATATATCACAACAAGCACAAAATATTGCTAGCCAGGCAAGCTTACTTGAGCCTTAATATCCAAGGTTTTTTGAGGGAGGTATGGGTGGTCATGTAGGCATGGAGTGTCCAATAGCTGACCTTAGTTATTCTTGCCCTAGCCCCTCCAAAGGTCAGACTTTAAAAGCCTGGCCTAAGGCACCCCCTATAAATTATATTATTAACAATGCTAACAATGCCTGGGTTGCCCCAAAGCCCTAGGTAAAGGATTTTGCATATTTCAAGGCCTTAGAAGTCGTCCTCCAGGATCCCATCAAGGGCCAGAACTTTCTTTGGAATGTGCAAGGTTTTTTGTTTGTTTGTTTCTGAGTTGGAGTCTTGCTCTGTTGCCCAGGCTGGAGTGCAGTGGTGTAATCTCAGCTCACTGCAACCCTCACTTCCTGGGTTCAAGCAAATCTCCTGCCTCAGCATCCTGAGTAGCTAGGATTACAGGCACCCGCCAACATGCCCAGCTAATTTTTGTACTTTTAGTAGAGATGGGGTTTCACCATGTTAGCCAGGCTGGTCTCGAACTCCTGACCTCAAGTGATCTGCCCGCCTTAGCCTCCCAAAGTGCTGGGGTTACAGGTGTGAGACATCATGCCCGGCCAGAATGTGTAAGGTTTGAACACCCAAAACTTAAGTAAGTCAGCCCTTCACTTCACAGTGACATGAAGTGGGAGAAATATAAATCAATAGAAACAAGCCCAAGCCTGGGCAACATAACAAGATCCTGTCTCAAAAAAAAAAAAAAAAAAGAAAGAAAGAAAGAAGGCCAGAAATGACAGGCATAATTATAACAGCTATTCTAAATACATACATGGATTTAAAGAAAAACCTGAAAATAGGCCGGGCGCGGTGGCTCACGCCTGAAATCCCAGCACTTTGGGAGGCTGAGGTGGGCGGATCACGAGGTCAGGAGATCAAGACCATCCTGGCTAACACAACTAAAAATACAAAAAATTAGCCAGGCGGGGTGGCGGGCGCCGGTAGTCCCAGCTACTCGGGAGGCTGAGGCAGGAGAATGGCGTGAACCTGGGAGGCGGAGCTTGCAGTGAGCCGAGATTGCGCCACTGCACTCCAGCCTGGGCGACAGAGCCAGACTCCATCTCAAAAAAAAAAAAAAAAAAAGAAAAACCTGAAAATAATGAAGAGGAATGAATGGAAACTATAAAAAAGCAAGAGCTGGGTGCAGTGGCTCACGCCTGTAATCCCAACACTTTGGGAGGCCGAGGTGGGAGGATCACTTGAGCCCAGGAGTTTGAGACCAGCCTGAGCAACACAATGATACCCCATCTCCACAAAAAGTAAAAATATTTGCTGGGCGTGGTGGCACACACCTGTAGTCCCAGCTACCTAGGAGGCTGAGAAGGGAAGATCACTTGAGCCCAGAAGGTCAAGGCTACAGTGAGCTATGATTGCACTACTGCACTCCAGCCTGGGTGACAGTGAGACTCTTGACACACACACACACACACACACACACACACACGAATAAAATGAAACTTCTAGAGCTAAGGAATAAAATATCCAAATTACTTCAAAAATTCAATTACTTTGGAAAATTAAGTAAATGGAGGATGCGGGTAGCCAGGTTTCTCACTGGTGGAGCGGGAGTTTACACATAAGCAAGTGGAAGGAATACAGTAATATGTATATTTCCTTCCAAGGGCCTATTTCCTTAAGATGACCTAGAAGCAAAGATACCCCAGTATACTCAATAAGCACACCTAATGCCCAGATCTTGGTTTCTAAAACTACCGTCCAGTGAAAGAAACCAGGTTTCCTTGGAGAAATGACTGATTCTAGGACTGGGACACAGAAAATATAAGATGAACCTGGAACATCTTGTAGTGCCAGAAAAACAACGAGGGGCTAAACACACATATAAGCACGCAATGAAGGATATGTCAAAGCAACACAGGCACCAACTGAAAGTGCTCCCAGCGGCCAAAGCAGAAACAATGTAAGAAATAAAAGTGGTTTTTGTTTTGAGACAGGGTCTCACTCTGTTGCCCAGGCTGGAGTACAGTGGCACAATCTTGGCTCACTGCAGCCTTGACCTCCTGGGCTCAAGCAATCCTCCCATCTTAGCCTCCTGAGTAGCTGGAACTACAGGCACACATCACCATGCCCAGCTAATTTTTTGATGTTTTGTTGAGACGGGGTCTCACTATGTGACCCAGGCTGTTCTCAAACTCTTGAGCTCAAGTGATCCTCCCTCCTTGGCCTCCCAAAGTGCTGGGATTACAGGCATGAGCCATCATGCCTGGTAGTTTTGAATTATAATCAAAATGATAATCACATTCACAGAATGAAGAATCAGTATTGTTAAGATGTCAGTTTTTTCCAAAATGACTTAAAGTTTCAATGCAATCTTTAAAAAAAGCAGTTCCTTTCCCCTAGTAATTGATTGGCTGATTCCAAAGTTTGTATGAAAATGAAAAGGATTTAGAATATCTAAAACAATTTTAAACAAAATTCAGAGGATTTTACTACCTGATCTAACAGATTATTATAAAGGTAAAGCATCAAGACAATGTGGTATTACAGTATGAACAAACCTATATATCAATGTAGGAGATTGGAAAATCCAGAAACAGATACAGCCAGAAATATATCCCATAAATATAGATACAACCATACATGTGTAGTTAATTTATTTTCTACAAAGGTAATAAGGTAATTCAATGGGGAAAGGATAGTCTTCAGTAAATGGAAATAGAAAAAACAGCTCTCCATATAAGGAAAAAAATGTGCCTCAATCCTTACAATACACAAAATCAACAGGCACACAAGCAGGTACAGGGAAGGAGGATGGGGCTGGGAACCAAGAGGACCATCTCATGGAGACCACAACCATTGCCACTTCTGACTACAGTAGTCGCCCCTTATCTGCAGTTTCACTTACCTGCCATCAACTGGAGTCAGAAAATACTAAATAGAAAATTCCAGAAATAATTCACAAGTTTTAAATTGTGCGTTACTCTGTTGTAGTATAATGAAATTTCACGCCCTCCAACTCTGCCCTGCCACCACCACCACAGTGATCATCCCTTTGTCCAGCTATCCACACTGTATATGCTACCTGCCTGTCAGTCAACTTAAGTAGCTATCTCGGTTAACAGATTGACTGTCAAGGTATTGCAGTGCTTTTGTTCAAGGAAACCTTTTGTTTTGTTTTGTTTGTTTTATTTTGTTTTTTGAGATGAAGTTTCGCTCTTGTTGCCCAGGCTAGGAGTGCAATGGTGCAGTCTCAGCTCACTGCCACCTCTGCCTCCCGGGTTCAAGCAATTCTCCTGCCTCAGCCTCCCAAGTAGCTGGGGTTACACGCATGCACCACCACACCAGGCTAATTTTGTACTTTTTTTTTTTTTTTAGTAGAGACAGGGTTTCTCCATGTTGGTCAGGCTGGTCTCAAACTCCTGACCTCAGGTGGTCTGCCTGCCTCAGCCTCCCAAAGTGCTGAGATTACAGGCATGAGCCACCACACCCAGCCAAGGAACCCTTATTTGACTTAATTATAGACCCAAATCACAAGAGTAGTGATGTTGTCATATTGCTATATTTGTTCTATTTTATTATTGTTGTTAATCTCTTACTGTGCCTAATTTATTATTATTATTATTATTATTATTATTCGAGACAGAGTTTTGCTCTTGTTGCCCAAGCTGGAGTGCAATGGCACGATCTTGGCTCATTGCAACCTCCACCTCCCAGGTTCAAGTGATTCTCCTGCTTCAGCCTCCTGAGTAGCTGGGGTTACAGGCATACACCACCATGCCTGGCTAGTTTTTCGTATTTTTAGTAGAGATGGGGTTTCTCCATGTTGGTCAGACTGGTCTTGAACTCCCGACCTCAGGTGATCCACCTGCCTCGGCCTCCCAAAGTGTTGGGATTACAGGCGTGAGCCACCGCGCCTGGCCTATAAATTATAATTTATCATAGGTATGTACGTATAGGGAGAAAATGTAGTATATATAGGTACTATCTGAGGTTTCAGGCATCCACTGGGGGTCTTGGAAAGTATCACCTGTGAATAACAGGGGACGACTGTACTTCTCTGGTTTCACCATTCCTTCTCATTCCCCTGTTCACTTTCAGTTCTCTTAATGTGATTGTCTTTGGTTGGATTCTAGACATTGCTATACTATTTCTTTTTGTTGTTGTTGTTCACAGAACTTCAATTCTCTATTAATCACAGCTTGCTCACAAGAACATACAGGAAAATTGCACTAAGAGTAAATACGCAGGTGGCTACCTTCAGGAGTTGGGAGTTGGGTACTTTTAGTGGGTAATTGGTAATTCCCTTAGTTGGCATGATGTCCTACCTAGGCCCTTAACTGCTCGGCCCTCACAGATAATTTTTTTCAACACTTTTCCTGTTTGCTCCGAGAATACTCACTGGCAGCGCTTGTTGCTTCAGCATTTATCCTGAGATAACTTTGCCAGGAAATGTCTCATTTTTATTATTTTCACACCATTCTTTAGAAACAAAAGCCATCATTCTATTCATAGCATTCTGTTTTTAGTAGTGGTATTTCCATTTACAAAATATAATAATTCACCATCACTGAAAATGTCAAATCCTAGGAAACATACTGTTCCTATGAATGAGGTTCACATCTCTGGAACAGTTGTTGGACAAAGATTCATTTAGTGAATCCGATTTTTCTGAAATAGATGATTCTGATGATTCAGACAACTGTAATGTTAGTTTTGCTTAGAAATAACTCTAAGAACAGTTTTTATATTTTATTTTTACATTGAACATCAGTTAGATTTGCTCCAGCCTCAAAGAGCATGTTTAGGTAAAATTAAATGAGGACTGGCAGCGAGTTGCACTTTTTTCTCTAAACAGGAAAAGGGTTAAAAGGCAGGACTGCTTCACACTGGGGAAGAAAGACCAGCTTGAGTAAAAGTCTGCAGTGTTTTTTATCTTGTTTGTGTGTGTATTTAATGCAACAACCAACTCACAGTTTCAAAGTGGGAAAATATTCAGTCGCATCACGTACTTGTACTATTGGTAAGAACTTAAAATGAACATCATCAATCATGGAATCCACAAATAAGCTACCTCACACCATAAGTAATTCATTCCATCAGAAGAATGTAAACAAGAGAATTCAGCTCAGTTGATAAAGAGCAATTTCATAGATGCTTGAAACATTGAGATTTGGATTTGTGTTCAGCACTTTTAAGGTTCACCTCTTTGCTTCTACCCAGACTGATTTAGATCAGTCTTTTTGTCCATCCCCTTCTAAAGCCAAAGCACACTGGTTGCACATAATCCAGTAGAAGCAGAAGTGCTATGGTTGGTGGTTTTATTATTATTATTATTATTTTTTTTTTGAGATGGAGTCTCGCTCTGTCACCTAGGCTGGAGTGCAGTGGCACAATCTCGGTTCACTGCAAGCTCTGCCCCCCGGGCTCATGCCATTCTCCTGCCTCAGCCTCCCGAGTAGCTGGGACTACAGGCACCCGCCACCATGCCCGGCTAATTTTTTTGTATTTTTAGTAGAGACGGGGTTTCACCGTGTTAGCCAGGATGGTGTCGATCTCCTGACCTCGTGATCGCCCGCCTCAGCCTCCCAAAGTGCTGGGATTACAGGTGTGAGCCACTGCACCCAGCCTTGTTTTGTTTTTTTGTTTGTTTGTTTTTGTTTTTGTTTTGAGATAGTCTTGCTCTGTTGCTGAGGTTGGAGTGCGGTGGCATGATTTCTGCTCACTGATACTCTGCCTTCTGGGTTCAAGTGATTCTCGTGCCTCAGCCTCCTGGGTAGCTAGGATTACAGATGTGCACCACTTTGACTGGCTAATTTTTGTATTTATAGTAGATACGGGTTTTCGCCATGTTGTCCAGGCTGGTCTCGAACTCCTGACCTCAAGTGATCCGCCTACCTTGGCCTCACAAAGTGCTGGGATTACAGGTGTGAGTCACTGCATCTGGCTCCACATTTTTTTTTTTTTAATTTTAATTCTGCTTTTTTAATGAGTCCTTTTTAAACTATGTCATACATTTCCCATACCGATATTGCGTGACTCATTATAATATAGGCAGTGGGGTTTACTGATGGTGCAGCATGCTGTACCCTCCTCCACTTCAGCCAGACTGTTGAGCCTGCACGTCCTTGTTCCTGCGCACCTCCGCGGCATGCCTTCTTTTCCTTCAGACATAGTAGCAGCTAGATTAGCCTCCTCATTTTCCTTAATTTTTTCCACTTTCAGGATCAGCTTTTCCTGCACCATCCTGCTGAAGGTGTCCTTTTCCAAAGCCTTCTCAAAGACTTCTTGCTTGTGTTCCCTCCTCTCTGCCAATGGCTTCAGCACCTGGACATCCTCAGACTTCCTTCTTTCCTCTGCAGCCTCCAGTTTCTTCTGGATCTCCTTCAGGGACAGGTCTTTCTCCTTAGTACAAGCTAAAGTTCAAGGGGCTTCCTAGAATGGAGGTGGTGGCCTTAAAATCAGCTTAAAAGCCTGGCCAAAGGCACATTTGTTGACTTGCTTCACCTTCTTTCTTTCTTTTTTTTTTTTTTAGATGGATTCTCTCTCTGTCACCCAGGCTGGAGTGCAGTGTCCCGATCTCGGCTCACTGCAACCTCTGCCTTCCGGGTTTAAGCGACGCTCCTGCCTGTGCCTCCCGAGTGCTGGAATTATAGGTGTCTGCTAACATGCTTGGCTAATTTTTGTATTTTTAGTAGAGATGGGGGTTTCACCATGTTGGCCAGGCTGGTCTTGAACTCCTTACCTCAACTGATCTGCCCACCTCGGCCTCCCAAAGTGCTGGGATTACAGGCGTGAGCCACTGTGCCCAGCCTGATTTGCTTCTCTTTCATTTCATCATAAGTATAGATGTTGATGTTGCAAGATTCCATGTAAAAACAAGAGCAGGGCCAGACCTGGTGGCTCACACCTATAATTCTAGTGCATTGAGAGGCTGAGGTGGGAGGATCACTTCAGGCCAAGAGTTTGCAACCAGCCTGGGCCAAATAGTGAGACCCTGTCTCTACAAAACATTAAAAAAAATTAGGCGGGCAGATCACGAGGTCAGGAGATTGAGACCATCCTGGCTAACACGGTGAAACCCCATCTCTACTAAAAATAAAAAAAATTAGCCAGGTGTGGTGGCGGGTGCCTGTAGTCCCAGCTACTTGGGAGGCTGAGGCAGGAGAATGGCGTCAACCTGGGAGACGGAGCTTGCAGTGAGCTGAGATCGTGCCACTGCACTCCAGCCTGGGCGACAGAGCAAGACTCTGTCTCAAAAAAAAAAAAAAAAAAAAATTAGCTAGACATGGTGGCACACATCTGTCATCCTAGCTACTCAAGGGGCTGAAGCAGAAGGATTATTTGAGCCCAGGAGTTAGACGCCGCAGTGAGCTATGATCACGCCACTGCATTCCAGCTTGGGCAACAGAGCAAGACCCTGTCTCTTAAAAAAATAGAAATAAAAGCAGATCACTGATAAGATGGACAGCTTCTTTAGTTTGCTTTGTAGGCTAGACCTCATCTTACCCTTAATTCCAGTTAAAGCCCCTGCTGTGTTTAATGAGAATTCCACTATATCATGCAGATCATGTCCTTATTTTCTTTCCCTCATTGCTGTTTTAGCCATTGTAGGGATGTGCAGATGCTGGTGGTGCAGATGGTGCTGAAGGCAACAGATCTGCCTTTAGCAGCCGTTGCTATGTCCACATTCTACTGGACTACATTTCTACACAACTATATCCTGTCTTTATTTGGGTACCTCCTATTCATTTTTCCTTTTGTCTTCTTTTTGGTTAACTGGTAAATACATACAACAAAGAATTTACCAGATATAATAGGTATTTTTTTTTTTTTGAGATGGAGTCTCATTCTGTCGCCCAGGCTGGAGTGCAGTGGTGCAATCTCGGCTCACTGCAACTTCTGCCTCCCGGGTTCAAGCGATTCTCCTGCCTCAGCCTCCCAAGTAGCTGGGATTACAGGAGCCCACCATCATGCCCGAATAATTTTTGTATTTTTAGTGGAGACGGGGTTTCACTATGTTGGCCAGGTTGGTCTCGAACTCCTTACCTCAGGTGATCCACCCGCCTTGGCCTCCCAAAGTGCTAGGATTACAGGCATGAGCCACCGTGCCCAGCAAAAATGTTTAAAAGAACAACTATATAACCCACTTGAAGGGGATCCCTAAGATCCACCCCTTAGGTTCAATACAGTCTTCACTAGGAGGACTCACAGGACTCAGCAACTGAGCACTTGGCTGTATTCACAGCTAGGATTGATAACAGTGAAAGGATACAGAGGAAAATCAGCAAGGGAAAAGGCACACGGGCAAAGTTTGGAGGAATCCAGGGATAACACTTCCAAAATTCCTCTCCCAGCGGAGTTACAGGGAATGAACCTAATTCCCCCAGTACCCAGTTTTAAAAACACGTGTGAAATGTTGCCTATCAGGGAAGCTCATTAGAAATTCAGTGCCCATGGTTTTTAGACGGGGCTGGTCACATAGCACCCCCTGCCTTGTACATAAAAATTCAAGACTCTCAGGACAGATGTTCAGCATCCACCACAGTGCCTGTACAAATAGTTCAGGCACAGTGAGACACTCTTATTAGGCAATGGTGGAAATCCTCCCAAAATTCAATTTCCCAGACACCAGCCAAGATCCAACCTTGAGAGCAAGGCTTTCTAAGGATAGCAGTCTCAGGCCTTCTGTTAATTTGCTCTGCTACCCACTTAACATTTATGTCCCTCCCAAATCCTATCACCCTCCATCCCAAACACCTCCCTTATATCTCCCAAGGAACCGCACTATTAAATGCATACTTATTATCTTCTTGCTTTTTTCTACAGGCTAATTACACACATATACATATTTTCACACATGCATACTGTATGTATGCCTATATAATGTATGTTTGGTTTTGCAATGCTTTTAATCACATAACTGCAATAATGTTTAATTTTTATTTTATTTTATTTTTTATTTTATTAATTTTTAATATAATGCTTACAGATTAAGCCAGTGTGATACCTTTGTATTTAGCTATGTATGTATACATATTATGTGTATTTATGTATTGAAAATAGGATATAATCTTTAACTCAGAAAAGTATTATCTTAAAATTTATTCAATGATGTATTTTTTACACAAGTGAAAAGGATCTGAATTCCATCAGTAAAATATTGAAAAATTAAATTCTAAGTCAGAATATAAATATTATGCTTTATCGAATTGAAGATAATATTCTGTCTTCAACAAACATGTATAGAGAACCCATTATGTTCTAGGGAGGGATGAACATGAATGTAGGTAAATTTGCCTGTTCACATGTTAAGTCCACAGTTTTTGATTACCATAGATTTACATTAAGTTTTAATATCTGATAGTATTAGTTTCTTCCATTAGTAGTATACTTTTCCAAATTTCTTGGCAATTCTAACTCATCTAATTTTCTATTTGGAATGTAGAAGCATATTGGATAGCTCGAATCCAACAAAATTGTCTTTTGGGATTTTCATTGGAATTGTTGCAAATTTACATATTGCCTTGGAATTGACTCTACTTTTTTTTCCAGATGGCTACTGAATTGTCTCTGAATCATTTATTGAAAAGTTTACACTTTTTTCCCCAAAGATTTGAGATATAACTTTCTCATATGCAAAATTCCCATATGTTGTTCTATTCTGATCCACTGATTTGTCTACTAATATTCCCATACAATAATGCTATTTTAATGTTTGAGTAATTTTTTTTTTTTTTTTTGAGACAGGGTCTTGCTCTGTCACCTGGGCTGGAGTGCAGTGGTGTGATCATGGCTCACTGCAGCCTCGAACCCCTGGGCTCAAGAGATCTTTCCACCTCAGTCAGCCTCCCGAGCGGCTGGGACTACAGGTGTCCACCACTATGCTCAGCTAATGTAAAACAATTTTTTGTAGAGACAGGGTCTCACCATGTTGCGCAGGCTGATCTCAAATTCCTGGGCTCAAGTAATCATCCCACCTTGGCCTCCCAAGTACTGAGATTACAGGTATGAGCCACCACACCCAGCCATGACTGAGGATTTTAAAATATTTTATTATATAGTATGGTTGGTTCCACCATATTGCTCTTCTATTTCAGAGATTTCCTGGCTATTATTTTCTTGATTATTTTTTCATATGAAACTTCAGAATCCACTTGCCTACCACTAGAAATATCTGTAGACATAGATGGAGTTATGTCCAGATAAGCCTACTGTAGCTTGAGGAGCAACTGCATGTGTATCACTTTTTCACCTTCGTAAAGCTGAAAAACCTTAAGCCCAGAAAGAAGGAATGGCAAGGACAAAGGCCCTCAAGGGTGGGCCTTTGCTAGAAGCAGAAAGAGTTCATCCACGTAACAGGAGAATAGGCAGAGTGGATGGCAGAGATGCAGGTCGATGGGGAGATATGAAGATAATCTAGTGTAAATGGTCCCCTGCTTTCTCAGTGCCACAGGAAGCCAAGCAAGGATCTGGGAGGGAGTGTTAAGTAGAAAAGCCATGCATTGGTTTCAATGAGAATATGAGAATGAATCTGCTAGGGGACCGTGGTATTTAAAGTAGGCAGCATTGGCCGGGTGCGGTGGCTCAAGCCTGTAATCCTAGCACTTTGGGAGGCCGAGGTGGGCAGATCATGAGGTCAGGAGTTCGAGACCATCCTGGCCAACATAGTGAAACCCTGTCTCTACTAAAAATACAAAAAAAATTAGCAGGGCATGGTGGCGGGCACCTGTAGTCCCAGCTACTCGGGAGGCTGAGGCAGGAGAATGGCGTGAACCCGGGAGGCGGAGCTTGCAGTGAGCCGAGATGGTGCCACTGCACTCCAGCCTGGGGGACAGAGCCAGACTCTGTCTCAAAAAAATAATAATAATAATAATAATAATAAAGTAGGCAGCATTAAGGGTCTATTCAAGATTAGTGCCTGGGAATTCAAAGTGAGAACAGTCAGCATGCTGTGTGCTTTTCTCTCGTCCCATTCAGTCATGTGGGGAGAGGCACAGAGAGGGCAGGGAGTTGGATGAACTTGGTGTTATAAGCTGAATCGTGTCCCCTGCAAATTCATACCTAACCCCTGGGACCTCAGACTGGGACTGCATTTTGAGAAAGGGTCTCTAAAGAGGTAATTAAGGTTAAGTGAAGTAATCGGGGTAGATCCCAGCAGAACACATTGATGTCTTTTAAGAAAAGGAGATTAGGAGGCCGGGCGCAGTGGCTCCTGCCTGTAATCCCAGCACTTTGGGAGGCTGAGGCGGGCGGATCACCTGAGGTCAGGAGTTTGAGACCACCCTGACCAACATGGTGAAACTCCATCTCTGCTAAAAATACAAAAATTAGCCAGGCATGGTGGTGGACACCTGTAATCCCAACTACTCAGGTGGCTAAGGCAGGAGAATCGCTTGAACCCAGGAGGTAGAGGTTGCAGTGAACTGAGATCGCGCCATTGCATTCCAGCCTGGGTGGCAGAGCGAGCGAGACTCTCTCAAAAAAAAAAAAAAAAAAAGAAAAAAGAAAAGGAGATTAGGACATAGACATACACAGAGGGAAGACCTAGCAGGTAAGAAACAAACAAACAAACTAGAAGACAAAGTAGGACAGAACTGTGTTGATGGCTGAGATGGAGCTCAAACTGCAATGATACGATGGGGTAGCAGCATGGTCAGGAGCCAGCGGAGTTTACAAATCAAAGAGAGTGGGAGTGCAAAGTGGCTGAGAATGCAGGACAGTTGGGCTAGTCTGCTCCCAACTTTCCTACCTACCTAACTGCATCACAAAAAAGCACAAATAAAAAAGCCTGATTTTGAAAGAAATTAAACAGTTTAAAGACGTGTTCTCCAAGGTGAGTACTGGGTTTGACTCCTCGCTTCTAACGACAAAGCTCACCAAGCCGATTACCGTTCCTCCCGCATGTAAAGGCTTCCCATTTGGAAAGAAGCTCCTCTGGAGGCAAGTGTACTTATGTAGTAGAAGGAGAAATCCATCCTAGCTACATAAAATAACCCACCAGGTCTGTTATTTTCAAAAATGAAGGTGCACAGTACAGAAATTACAGTTAACACTAATTTCTTGTGTATTTCAAAATAGCTAGAAGAAAATAATTGTAATGTTCACAACACAAAGATAAATGTTTGCGGTGATGGATATCCTAATTACCCTGACTTGATCATTACACATTGTATACATGTATCAAAATATCACAGGTACCCCCTACATATGTACAACTATGATACTCACATTTTTTAAAATGAAGATACTATCAAGGACCAGCATATGTGTAAGAAAAAAAGGAGGAACATGAGAGAGCTAGACCAAGATACAAACACACAAAAATAATCCCAGAGGGGGAAAAGAAGAATTCAAGAAACAGAAGAGAGCTTAAAATAAAACTAATTAGTCTAAAAAAATACAGTACATAAAGAAATAAAATTTTCTGAAAAAGAAACAGTACCAGAATGGGCTACTAGAAACTAAAAATACGAATGCCACAACAAAATTTCAATAGAAATGGAAAGTGAAGTTGAAAAAAATCCAATAGTACCTCTTAGACTTTAATGTGTATAAGAATCCTGGGGGTCTTGATCTCGTTAAACTGAGGAATCTAATCATGTTTGAGGTGAGGGCTAAAGTTCTACAGTTCTAACAACAAGCTACCAGGTGATGCCAATGCTGACAGTCCACAGACACTTTGTGTAGAAAGGCCATGGAGACAGGAGAAATAAAAGAGAATCCAGAAGTATAAAACATAAAATAGGAGAGAAAGACGATCCAGGAAAACCAACATGTGCAACTAACTGGATTCTCAAGAAGAGAAAACAAAAAACTTGGAGACAATATTGCTAAAGAAACAATAGGAAAAAATGTCCTAGAATTGGAAAGGGATTCAAATCTTCAAAGGGCTCATTGAGTGCTGAGTAAGATGAATGTAAAAAAGACCCATTCCTAGACACATTCACATGCAGCTTCAGAGCGTAAAAACAAGTGGAAGAGCTTAAGTTTCCAAGAGTAAACATTAGGACAACTACAAGGTAACTTGGAAAAGGATAGCATAAAACCTCTCTTAGAGGCAAGGAAGGCAATGCCTTCCAAATTTCGAGTGTAAAAAAATGGAGCTTGAACTGTTAGATCCAGTTGTTCTTGGCCGTTCAAGTAAGGGCACGACAAAGACATAGCCATGATGTGGCCGACATTGGACGTTGGCTAACCCAAAATCAATCCCAGCATCCTTTTCCCTTGCTTGTCTCTGAAATAGGGGCTGGGAAACTAAAATATTTACAAGCTTTTTGCAGCTACTAGTGGCAGTTAGATACACTTCTGGTCAGTGAGATGAAGGCAAAAGCCAGCCGAAGGTGTTTCTAGGAAGTTTTTGTTCAAGTTCCATGAATGCTTCATAAGAATATACGGTTTGGGGACCAGGCGTGGTGGCTCACGCCTGTAATCCCAGCACTTTGGGAGGCTGAGAGGAGTGGGTCACGAGGTCAGGCATTCTAGGCCAGCCTGGCCAATATAGTGAAACCCTGTCTCTACTAAAAATACAAAAAAGTAGCCGGGCGTGGTGGCAGGTGCCTATAATCCCAGCTACTCAGGAGGCTGAAGCAGGAGAATTACCTGAACCTGAACCTCAACCTGGGAGGAGGAGGTTGCCGTGAGCCGCGATTGCGCCTCTGCACTCCAGCCTGGGCAAAAGTGTGAGACTCCGTCTCAAAAAAAAAAAGAAGAATATGTAGTTTGTCGGTTATGTAGCTATATATTTGAGTTTATTAATCATGTTACTTAAAGCATCCATATCTTTGCTTATTTTTAGTAGGTTTTATCAATACATTTCTGAGAGGGTCTATAACAATCTCCAGCTGGACTTGTCAGTTAATCTCTCCTTGCAATTTTACTAGTTACTGCTTTATATTGCTTAAGTCATTAGGTTGCATCTTGATTATATTGTTAACTCCTAGTGCTCTGCTTTCCTTTAGAATTCAAGGTGAAAAATATTATATTTTGTCGTATTAAAATTACTCTCAGCCAGGCACGGTGGCTCACACTTGTAATCCCAACACTTTGGGAGGCTGAGGCGGGTGGATCACCTGAGGTCAGGAGTTTGAGACCAGCCTGGACAACATGGTGAAACCCCGTCTCTACTAAAAATACAAAAATTAGCCATGCATGGTGGTGGGCGCCCATAATCCCAGCTACTCGGGAGGCTGAGGCAAGAGATTTGCTTGAATCCGGGAGGTAGAGGTTGCAGTGAGCTGAGATCGTGACAATGCACTCCAGCGTGGGTGACAGGAGGAGACTCCGTCTCAAAAAAAAAAAAAAAAAATTACTCTCCTGGCTTTGTTTCTTTATTGTCCAATGTGTATCTACTTCCATATCCTTATTTTCAAACTTTCTGCACACGTCTTTTTTGTGGGCAGTTTACTTTTTTATCCAATTTTAGGAATGTTTTAATTTGAGGCTTTAAACTCATTTACATTTAGACTTTCTGTGCTAAAGCCAGGAAGGCCTGGCAAACTCAGACTTGGTCACCCTATCAAGAAGATAAGAAATCTCTCAGAAGGCATCGGGAAGAAATAAGTTAGAAACGTTTTGAAGTTACAAAAGCTAGAAGTAAAACTGTCAACACTCATATAATAGACCCAGGAGGAGGAAATATGTTAGGAAATAATAACTGAAGCCGGGCGCTGGGCATGGTGACTCACGCCTGTAAACTCAACATTTTAGGAGGCTGAGGCAGGAGAATCACTTGAAGGAGTTCGAGACTAGCCTAGCAAGACAATGTCTCTTAAAAGAAAAAGGTAGCCATGTATGATGGTGTGAACTTGTAGTCCCAGCTACTCATGAGGCTAAGGCAGGAGGATCACTTGAGCTCAGGAATTGGAGGCTACGGTGAACTAAGATTGCACCATGGCACTCCAGCATGGGTGACACAGCAAGACCCTGTTTCTAAATATACATATATATATATATGTACACACACACACACACATATGTACATGTACATATACATATATACGTGTATATTAAAATATAACTGCATAATTTTTCCAGAATTAAAGTTGGAAGATATAAGATCGAAAGGCTCCTAAATTGCCATAGAGGATGACAAGTTTATTTTAATCACCCAAGACAGAGAGAAAATTATAAAAGCATCCAGTCAGGGAGTAAAGGCCTACAGAGGAACAGGCATCAGATTACTGTCATGTTTCTCAAAAGCAACACTGGATACAGAAAACACAGTGGGCAAATATTGTCAAAGTATTACAAAGAAACAAACTTTAAACCTGTAATTCTGTATTTTGCTAAACTGTCACGGATGTGTAAATGTACAATAAAGATACACTCAGGTATAGAAAGTCTCGGGAACTTTGTTACAAAAAAAAAAAAACAAAAACCTCTTTCAACACACTCTTGGAGGAAGTGTTTCACCAAGGAGAAAAATAAATACAGGACAATGCCGGAACATATATGGAAGTACAGGTGAGCAATTCACTTAGTAACATAGTCCATATTCTAAAAGAGAAAGAATCCCAGCACTTTGGGAGGCCGAGGCGGGCGGATCACCTGAAGTCAGGAGTTCGAGACCAGCCTGGCCTTCTCTACTAAAAATACAAAAATTAGCCAGGAGTGGTGGCACATGTAGTCCCAGCTACTCGGAGAGGCTGAGGCAGGAGAATGTCGTGAACCCGGGAGGCGGAGCTTGCAGTGAGCCGAGATTGCGCCACTGCACTCCAGCCTGGGCGACAGAGCGAGACTCCGTCTCAAAAAAAAAAAAAAAAAAAACTTAGCCGGGTGTAGTGGTGCATGCCTGTAATCCCAGCTACTCGGGAAGCTGAGGCACAAGAATTGCTTGAACCTAGGAGGTGGAGGTTGCAGTGAGCCGAGATCACGCCATTGCACTCCAGCCTGGGTGACAGAGCAAGACTCCGTTTCAAAAAAAAAAAAAAAGATGTATGTGTGCACAGATATATCTCAGGCCTCTGGTGCCATAGTTTATGCTTAACCACTGCCTTGGGCCCCTTTCCCCACTCCTCACCTTAGGCAAGCATGTTCAAAGGAACTCTCCTGATGTCTGCCCAGGCTCTGCTCCTTTTCTTTCTGTTTTTTTTCAAGATAGGGTCTCACTCTGTCACCCAAGTTGGAATGCAGTGTCACAATCTCAGCTCACTACAGCTGTGACCTCCTGGGCTCAAGTGATCCTCCCATCTCAGTTTCCCGAGTAGCTGGGACCCCAGGCACCTGGCTAAGTATTTTTTGTAGAGATGGGGGTCTTGCCATGTTGGCCAGGCTGGTCTTGAACTCCTGAGCTCAAGTGATCCGCCTGCCTTGGCCTCCTGAAATGCTGGGATTATAGGTGTGAGCCACCACACCCAGCCTTCTCCTTTCGAGAGTATTTCTCTCAGATCATATCCCTGTACACCACATGTGAGGGCAAGCTCACCATGCGGAGGCAAGAGGGGACGTTCAAGGGCCACAGGTTGGCCACCCAGGGCTTTTGAACTTTTTTCCTCAGAGGCCCCCACTGTAATGTCACCCTACCACGCTGGCCAGTACAGGCATCTTCCACTCCTTCCTTGCTTTGTAGAGAGATGCCATGGTCAGGAGCATTCTAGGGCAACGCAGAGAGGACAGAGTTCATGTCAAACTGTACCCCACTCCTCCCTGACCCCGCGCTCAGCCTGCCTCTGTCAAGAGCTGCTACTTTCTCTCAGACGGAATCACAGCTGACTTCTACCTCCCTAAGGGTTTCTTATAATTTTACTTCATTTTCTCAGACCCAACAATTCTTTCTTCCTTCCAAGTTATGTTTTGGGTTGAGTTTGAGAAGATAAATTAGCAGCCTATGCTAGGCTGCCATCTTTCTGGAACTGGAATTTTGGTTTACACAGTGAAATTTTTTTTTTTTTTTTTTTTTTTACATCAGCACATCGATCATTTGAGAGTTTCTTTATGTATAATACAGAACTTTTTTTTCTTTAAGAGACAGGGCCTCACTCTGTTACCCAGGCTGTAATGCAATAGTGCAACCTTGGCTCACTGCAATCTCAAACGTCTCAGGCCCAAGCCGTCCTCCCACCTCAGTCTCTCGAGTAGCTGAGATCACAGGCTTGTGCCCCTATACCTGGCTAATCTTTAAATTTTTTTTTTGTAGAGAGACGGTCTCACTATGTTACTCAGGCTGGTCTCAAACTCCTGGGCTCAAGGGAACCCCCTGCCTCAGCCTCCCAAAGTGCTGGGATTATAGGCAAAAGCAACCAGGCCAGAACATTTTAGATTAATAAATATTTCAAAGATTTTCAAATTTGCTATTGGAGGGTCATTGCTCCTTTAAATTCATCTATATGCTTCTTTCCAGACATCCTTTATCCTTGTTTATTTTTTGCCCATCAGTTACTGGAGAGGGCAGTTTGCATGTGCCAGTCTTTACAGCTTTTGTAGCCATTATTGTGATAAGTATTCTGATTCAATGCTACTTAGGAAAGGTTCATGGAAATTATAACTTATTATGAAATATACCTTTACTGGTCTAACATTTCTTTTTTTTTTTTGCCTGAAGTCTATATTTCATGATATAATTTATTAAAATAATATCATTTAATAGTATATCCATTTAGAAAATAATTGTTATTTATGTTGTCTCATATTAATGTAATGGTAACAACTTTTCTTTTGTTTTTGTTTTTTTCCTTATTAAATGAGACGGAGTCTCGCTCTGTCGCCCAGGCTGAAGTGCAATGGTGCAATCTGAGCTCACTGCAGCCTCTGCCTTCGGGTTTAAGCTGTTCTCTTGCCTCAGCCTCCCAAGTAGCCAGCATTACAGGCACAGAACACCATGCGCAACTAATTTTTGTATTTTTTGTAGAGACGGGATTTCACCATGTTGGCCAGGCTGGTTTTGAACTCCTGACCTCAGGTGATCTGCCCGCCTCAGCCTCCCGAAGTGCTGGGATTATAGGCATGAGCCACCGCGCCCAGCCATATAATGGTAACAACTTTATCTTTGTATTTGACTAATATTTTTTCTTTATCTTTTGACTTTAATCATTTTGTGTCATTTTCATTCTTTGTGTTTTTTCTTCTTTAATCCCATAACAGATTTTTTTTTTTTTTTTTTTTTTTAAACAGAGTCTCCTTCTGTCCCCCAGGCTGGAGTGCAGTGGCACGATCTTGGCTCACCGCAATCTCCACCTCCCAGGTTCAAGTGTTTCTCGTGTCTCAGCCTCCCAAGTCACTAATTTTTGTATTTTTAGTAGAGACGGGGTTTTGCCATGCTCTCCAGGCTGGTCTTGAACTCCTAGACTCAAGCGATCTGCCTGCCTTGGCCTCCCAACGTGCTGGGATTACAGGCGTGAGCCACCATGCCCAGCCCAGATTATCATTTTTTGTGTTTATTAAAAAATAGCATTTAGACTGTTTTAGAACCCAATATGACATTTTCTTAACATGGAAATTCCACTCAAATATATTCATTAAAATAAATTATATATCTCTTCCTTTTGTAATTTTGTTCTGTTTTCTATTATTTTGTACGTGAATTATGTGTTCTTTTTTTGAGACAGAGTCTCACTCTGTCACCCAGGCTGGAGTGCAGTGGTGCGATCTCAGCACACTGCAACCTCCACCTCCTGGGTTCAAGAGATTCTCCTGTCTCGAGTAGCTGGGATTACAGGCGCCCACCACCACGCCTGGCTAATTTCTGTATTTTTAGTAGAGACAGAGTTTTGCCATGTTGGCCAGGCTGGTCTCAAACTCCTGACCTCAGGTGATCCCCCTGCCTTGGCCTCCCAAAGTGCTGGGATTACAGGCAGGAGCCACCACGCCCAGCCATGAATTATATTTTCTTTGCAGTATCCTCACGAATGTTTTGATAGGGAGTAAGATATAACCATTAAGAGTTCATGGTCTGGAATCAGACAGGCCTGGCTTTTAATTTCTGTTCCCCAAATAATTTGCTGTATCAATTTGTATACGTGCCACACACTCTTTAAGTTGAAGTTTCATCATCTGTGAAAATGGGAAAATAGGCCAGGTATGGTGAGGCTCACCCTTGT
The DNA here is from genome assembly GCF_028878055.3 of Symphalangus syndactylus. NCBI lineage: Eukaryota > Metazoa > Chordata > Mammalia > Primates > Hylobatidae > Symphalangus > Symphalangus syndactylus. The sequence continues at coordinate 132,494,822 of NC_072424.2, read as the reverse complement.
AATCCCAACACTTTAGGAGACTAAGGAAGGAGGATACGCTTGAGGCCCAGAGTTCCAGACCAGCCTGGGCAACATAGGAAGACCCAGTCAGCTACTCGGGAGGCTGAGGCAGGAGAATGGCGTGAACTTGGGAGGCGGAGCTTGCAGTGAGCTGAGATCGCGCCACTGCACTCCAGCCTGGATGACAGAGCGAGACTCCGTCTCAAAAAAAAAAAAAAAAAAAAAATTAGTGAGGCATAGTGATATATGTCTGTAGTCCCAATTACTTAAGAGGCTGAGGTGGGAGGATCTCTTGAGCCCAGGAGTTTGAGGCTGCAGTGAGCTGTGATAGCATTACTGCACTCCAGTCTGGGTGACAGAGTGAGGTCCTTTGAACAATGATTGGCAAATTGTTCATGATCAATTTTTTTTAGCAGTCATTGTAATATATTACTCTATTGTTTTGAAATTTACTGGTACGGACTATTAATTTTTTCAAAAGCAAAATTTAACCTAAACTTCTGTAATGGTTAGCATCAACAATGTGACAAAGTCTTTTTAATCCCTCTAGTTTTTGACAAGCAGTTTGACCACACATTGTTCAATCTTCTCTCCCCTCCCTCCTTGTCCCTTCTTTTCTTGTTCTAATATAAGCTGAAATTAATTCAGATGATTCTTAAATTACTTTTAATATTATCTAATCTCATTTTGAGAATAATCTTTAGTATTCTCTTTGTTTTATAATAAACTTGAGGTTTATATTTTTGTGTATTTCAGCTTGTTGCAGTTCTTACAACTTATTATTGAGCTCTTAAGTCTATCTTGTCTGGGTATGTAGCAGAAAACAACTTTACGACTTACTAAAGTATGAGGAAGGTAAGAACTACAGGCTGACATTAAAGGAATTTGGTGTAGATTTGTGTGTTTCTTATGTATTCCATTTTATTTTATTTATTTTTAATTTTTTTGAGACAGTCTCACTTTGTGGCCCAGACTGGAGTATTATGTATGTAATAATATTATGCATTATTCCACTTTGACCTTAGTCAATTAAGAGCAAAATTAGGAGTGTCCTCTTATTTCCCCTTGGGTATTTTTATATCCTTACCATACAAGATGGGAGTTCACTGGCTACCCACTACTTTTTATTTTTTTAAAGACAGAGTCTTACCGTCACCTAGGCTGGAGTGCAATGGTGTGATCTCGGCTCACTGCCACCTCCGCCTCCCAGGTTCAAGCAATTCTCCTTCCTTGGCCTCCCAAGTAGCTGGGATTACAGGCTTGGGCCACCACGCCCGGCTAATTTTTTTTTTATTTTTAATAGAGACGGGGTTTCACCATGTTGGCCAGGCTGACCTCGAACTCCTGACCTCAGGTGATCCACCTGCCTTGGCATCCCAAAGTGCTGGGATTACAGGCGTGAGCCACTGTGCCCGGCCATTATTTGTGACTTCTGACAAACAGTCCCAAATAATCTCAACTATAGATCCTATAATTTTTGACTCTTGACATAGTGAAAAGTTGGGGGTGAAAAACCTCCTTGGGTTTCAATTTAGGGTCCAGATAATGATCTTCCTAGTCTTTAGCACTGAAAAACTGTTGATGGGCCATGTTCCCCCTCCCCATTTAATTAAAAATATAAAAACCTCCACACTGTAAAATAGATGTTAGACAATCCAGTACAGTGCTGGCATTTCTCCTGGTTACTTCAATGTTTTAACAACGTATAGATTTCAAAAACAATCTCCGTGATTTGATGGCCCTGTTTTCAGGGCCCCTTAGACACATGCCTAGTTGGCCTGTTGGGTTACTGAGCTCTGGTCACGTTTCTCCCTCAAAACCCTTGGGTTGGAGTGGCAAAAATCAAATGCCTACAGGGACGAGGACCAAATCACTGGCTCAAGCACTTAGGTTTAAGATTATAAATAAGGTTGGCGACTATGGCAAGCTACAAGAAGATAGATACCCTTTCAAAAGGGACAGACACTATTCAGCTCAAGCCAATTGCTGCTAAGAATCATTGTGGGCCTGGTTGGGCATGGTGGCTCATGGCTGTAATCTCAGCACTTTGGGAGGCCAAGGTGAGCAGAAGGATCACTTGAGGTCAGGAGTTTGAGACCAGCCTGGCCAATATGGTAAAACCCTGTCTCTACTAAAAATACAAAAATTAGGGCCAGGTGTGGTGGCTCACGCCTGTAATTCCGGCACTTTGGGAAGCCGAGGCGGGCGGATCACAAGGTCAGGAGTTTGAGACCAGCCTGGCCAACGTGGTGAAACCCCATCTCTACTAAAAATACAAAAAAAATTAGCCATGCGTGGTGGTGCACCCCTGTAGTCCCAGCTACTCAGGAGGCTGAGGCAAGAGAATTGCTTGAACCTGGGAGGAGGAGGTTGCAGGGAGCTGAGATTGTGTCACTGTTCTCCGGCCTGGGCAACAGAGCGAGACTTCATTAAAAAAAAAAAAAAAAAATTAGCTGGGTGTGGTGGTGGGCGCCTGTAATCCCAGTTACTTGGGAGGCTGAAGCATGAGAGTCACATGAACCCCAGAGGTGGAGGTTGCAGTGAGCCGAGATCATGCCACTGCACTCCAGCCTGGGCAACAGAGTGAAATTGTCTCAACAACAACAACAACAACAACAACAACAACAGCAAATCAGCATAGGCCAAATAGCGCCAGATCTTCTGATTTTGTAATAGAAGCTTCAAATAAGTTTTATGTGAAAGCTTCCCATATTAATTCTGGCAACTACTTACAAACTTTTTAGTAGTTAATAAATTCTGTTTATTTGCAATATGTACTTTGTGGGCCAATAAATCACACCCAGGAATTAAACCTAAGCTGACGGGCCCTAATTTGTGACCCCTGTTACATATATGGGTTACATATATGGATATTTAGCATGATGACAATTCAGATTAAATTTCTTTCTTTCTTTTTTTTTTTTTTTTTGAGACAGAGTTTTGCTCTTGTTGCCCAGGCTGGAGTGCAACGGCATGATTCCGGCTCACCGCAACCTCTGCCTCTCGGGTTCAAGCGATTCTCCTGTCTTAGGCTCTCAAGTAGCTGGGATTACAGGCATGAGCCACCACGCCCGGCTAATTCTGTATTTTTAGTAGAGACAGGGTTTCTCCATGTTGGTCAGGCTGGTCTCAAACTCCCATCCTCAGGTGATCCACCCGCCTCAGCCTCCGAAAGTGCTGGGATTACAGGCATGAGCCACCATGCCCGGCCGACAATTCAGATTAAATTTCTTGTCATTTGGTGAGATGAGGTTCTCAGAAAGAGATTTAAGGAAAGTGGGGAAATTTACTGGTTTTTACAAACTGGGATGTGTTCTACTCACAATAACTTCTACACAGATAATAGTTTAGCGTCTGGCTGTGCCTCCTTTTATTAAGAGTTCAAAGTTCTGCAGTGAAATATATGATGCATACCAAGCACCACCCCAGGGACCAAGCCTCCAATCAGGATATGATTAACCATACTACTAAATTTAAATATTTTTTAGTATTTATTATCAAGTATACCGATTGATTCCTCTCAGTACTGACATAGGCATTAATATGAAGCCAATTTCCTTAACTGTTTTATTTCAAGATCCAGTTACCTATTCATATGGCCTTAGTCTTTTTAGTTTTTTCTCTAGAGTCTTGTTAGTATGTGTGTGTGTGTGTGTGTGTATTGTTTGTTTGTTTGTTTTTGAGATGAAGTCTTGCTCTGTTGCCCAGGCTGGAGTGCAGTGGCTCAATCTCGGCTCACTGCAACTTCTGCCTCCTGGGTTCAAGCGATTCTCCTGCCTCAGCCTCCCGAGTAGTTGAGATTACAGGCTCCCACCACCACGCCCAGCTAATTTTTGTATTTTTAGTAGAGATGGGGTTTCACCACGTTGGTCAGGCTGGTCTCGAACTTTTGACCTCGGGCGGTCCACCCTCCTCGGCCTCCCAAAGTGCTGAGATTACAGGCATAAGCCACTGCTCTTGGACTTGTTAGCATAGTTTGGAGAGAACAAAATTGTTTTTCATCTCACTTACAGAATAGTTTTCTAACAATTACATAGAACATTTTAATTGCAAATGCAGTGACTCCAAATAGCTAGGCAAATTAGCATAAATACAGAACCGAAAGCTGCTAGGATAGTCCTAAATTAAGTCAGGCTACAAGAAGAAATTTTAGGTAACAAAAAAGATTAAACATAGATAACTCACAAAATTGGCGTTACAGTTCTTCTGGCCGTTGGTGCTTACAACTGTGCATTCTTCTTACTTAGCACAAGGCATTTCCGAGAATTTGAGTGCTCAATATATGCTTGCTAAGTGAATGAATGAATGAATGCATGCATGGATGAATGAATAAATGAATGACTAGCCTTGGCCTCCTAGTTTTCACGATACATACATCCTAAATGCCTCTGCTTGATTAATGTTGCTAAAAAGCTGATCTCATCCCTTCATTCCTCGACTCAAATACCTTTGCCCTGTCTACAAAATAAAAATGTTCTTGGCCTGAATAAATGCTTGGTTAAATTTTGTTTCACTTTTAACTCTTGCTATGTCTAAGATGAATCCTACAGCTCCAGCCAAACACATCATTTAGCTTTCCTCTTTTTAAAATGCACACACACCGCTTCCTTTTGCCTCTCAAACCTAATTAAATCCTTTTCATGGTATTAGGTTCAGCTGGTCCGTCATTTCTTTAACGAAACACGCCTTGGGCAAAACCAGCTCATTTTGCTTTTGCTTTTATCTTAATAATAACACCTGGCTCTTATAAAGTCAGATTGCTGTCTCCTTCCCAGATCTCATCAATAAACTCTCTAGAGGAGTCTAGGAATCTCCTCCAGGGCCTACTTTTGATAGGAAAGTGTAGCAAATAGACTTAATGACCTCTCCTTTGTCATGGATCATTGATAGCCTTATATTATTACTTGCCTGTTTCCTCTCTATTCCTCCTCATTAAGATAATATGTTCCTCAGGTATGGGGACTATATTTATATTTATTCTGTTTGCTACTTCGTGCCTAATATTATGCCGATAGTAGATGCTTTACAAATTCCTACTACATATATGGATCACCTGGGAAAAATTTTGCTTAGACAAACCTTTTCAAGAAATGCTATTTGCAGTGTTGGTCCCTAACAGAAATATTTATGAAGAACAAAAGCTTTTCAGTTTAAGATGCTCTTGTTTATTTGGTTAGGAAGTAATAGAAAAGTAAATTAACAACTTCAATGTTACAAGTGAAAACGGGCATGAAGGGTTGTTTAGGAGTAAATTCTGGTTAAATGCTTACTCCTTCAAGAGCTTCTATATTTACACACTGGTGTTGGAACCAATTCAAGAAAAAAAAAATCCTTCATGAATATTTAAGTAAGGCAAGAACAGGAAATGAAAAAGTGAGGTCTATGAAACAGGAGCCCAATGTCTTAAATTCCATTATCAATTTTGATTGTTTAAGAAGTTCAGTGGATGAGACCTTGATTGAATGCTAAAATGTCTTCTTCAATTTCAGTTCTACCAGCAACTTTGTTTTCTTGAAAGTTTTTACTCGAGTGTCTTTTAGCGAATTTGTTAATCTCCAGAATGCATAGAAGATAATGAGAAAACAGAGGCTACCTCTGGTTTCTTAAAATGGGAAAAGAGTGAATAACTCCTATATTTCCACTTGAAATCGAATGGAATGATCTGTTTTACTACCCTACAATCTATTAATCTGATCAAAGTAATAAATGGTCATTTAGAGTTTTATAAAAACATAGCCATGACTGTCTGACAAAGGATGGAGTGTGTGAGAAGTTAGTTTCACCTTCCACCTATTTCCTAAGGGAAGGAGAAAACACCATTTCTTTTTTTTTTTTTTTTTTTTTTTTTTTTTGAGACGGAGTCTCGCTCTGTCACCCAGGCTGGAGTGCAGTGGTGCAATCTCGGCTCACTGCAAGCTCCGCCTCCCGGGTTCACGCCATTCTCCTGCCTCAGCCTCTCCGAGTAGCTGGGACTACAGGTGCCCGCCACCACGCCCGGCTAATTTTTTGTATTTTTAGTAGAGACGGGGTTTCACCGTGGTCTCGATCTCCTGACCTCGTGATCCGCCCGCCTCGGCCTCCCAAAGTGCTGGGATTACAAGCGTGAGCCACCGCGCCCGGCCTAGAAAACACCATTTCTAAAGGAAGAAAACCCAACCAAAGTAATTTATTAAAATAAACTGAGAGACAATCTAACCAGAGTTCAAAGAGGCTGAAATATGCATTTGGCTTAGAAGAAAACACTAAGTTTTCTGTACCATTTTTAAAGTGTTTTTGCAGGTTGATAACAACCTTCTTTATAAATACTTCTGTCACAGCAACCGTCCATGTCACACTAATTTGCATTTGCTGCATGTGGTGCCAACTTGTAATTATTCTCTTGTGACACTTCATGCTCCAGAAATATCAAGCCACTTGAAAGTACTCAATTGTACCATGCTGTCTGAACACCGTGTTTTTTACATGCTGTTTACCCAACTTGTATAGGTTCCAAACTCCTACTCTTCTAAGGCGAAAACATCACTCTTCTGAGGCGAAAACATCACTGCTTCTATAATTATTTCCCTGTCTCAAGATAAACTTGAGTTCCCTCTTTCCATGGTGTCATGGTATCTCATGTACTACCTGTATCTATTTATCTCTCCTCTTCACCATTAGACTGTAAACAATTTCAGGTCAAGAATATGAGAATTGGCTGGGCGTGGTGGCTCACGCCTATAATCCCAGCACTTTGGGAGGCTGAGGCAGGTGGATCACCTGAGGTCAAGAGTTTGAGACCAGCCTGGCCAACATGGCAAAACCCCGTCTCTACTGAAAATACAAAAATTAGCTGGGTGTGGTGGTGCACACCTCTAATCCCAGCTACTACAGAGGCTGAGGCAGGAGAATTGCTTGAACACGGGAGGCAAAGGTTGCAGTGAGCTGAGATCGTGTCACTGCACTCCAGCCTGGTCGACAGGGTGAGACTCTGTCTCAAAAAAAAAAAAAAAGAATATGAGAACTTTTGGAGGGGTCTTACTTTTTTTTTTTTTTAATTCAGAGTCTGTGTCACCCAGGCTAGAGTGCAGTGGCATGATCATAGGTCACTGCAGCATCAACCTCCTGGATTCAAGAGATCTTCCATCTTAGCCTCCTAAGTAGCTGGGACTACCAGCGTGCCCAGCTAATTTTTTAAATTTTTTGTATTAATTCCAGCGTCCCACCGTGCCCAGCTAATTTTTTATTTTTTATTTTTGTATTAACAGGGGTCTCACTATGTTGCCCAGGCTGGTCTCAAACTCCTGGCCTCAGGCAATCTGCCCTTGTGACCTCCCAAAGTGCTGGGATTACAGGTGTGAGCCATTGTGCCCCTCTAGTCTCATGCTTTTCAGTGCTTTGAGCAGTTGTACTTGCTATATGGTAAGAAGTCAATGGTAAATATATAATGAATGAGTGCAAATCAGACAATCAACAGTGATCAATAAATCTTCTACTAATTCACAGCCTCTATCATATCTTCCATATTAAAAAAACAGGTGAGGCATGGTGGCTCATGCCTATGATCCCAGCACTTTAGGAGACCGAGGTGGGAGGATCACTTGAGGCCAGGAATTTGAGACCAGCCTGGACAACATAATGAGATACTGTATCTACAAAAAATAAAAAATAACCAGCCGGGTGTGGTAGCGTAGGCCTGTAGTCCCAGCTACTTGGGAGGCTGGGGTGGGAGGATTGCTTGAGCCCAGGAGGTGGAGGCTGCAGTGAGCTGAGATCACACCACTGTACTCCAGCCTGGGCAATAAGAGTACTGCTAAGAGAGAGCCAATCCACTCTGCAGTACCTTGGAGAGACTCAAAATTTGCAGATATCAGGTACAGTGGATGATGCTTAACAAATAAGTTAATGTAAGGAATAATAGACTTTTTTTTCATCTTAAAGGGGATGCTTCCCCTTCATCTTAAAGCTCTATATATGACCACCAACTGGTCTTAGTGAGTAAACTGAGTAAATCAGGTGTCTAAAAATGACCTAAAATTCATGGCTGGGCATGGTGGCTCACACCTGTAATTTCAGCCCTTTGGGAGGCTGAGGCAGGCGGATCACCTGAGGTCAGGAGTTTGAGACCAGCCTGGTCAACATGGCGAACACTCTTCGCTACTAAAAATATAAAAATTAGCTGACTGTGGTGGTGCACACCTGTAATCCCAGCTACTTGGGAGGCTGAGGCAGGAGAATTGCTTGAACCCAGGAGACAGAGGTTGCAGTGAGCCAAGACAGTGCCACTGCACTCCAGCCTGTGTGACAGTGCGACAGTGCAAGACTCTGTCTCAAAAAAAAAAAAAAAAAAAGGAACTATTGCTAATAAACTGAAGTAGACTAGTATATGATTGTGGCTGTTGTCTGCTATGAAATAAAGTCCCTCCCTTTCCCATCCCCATATGTGCCTTGTTATAAGCTTCTTCATTCTCTTTCTGCAATCACCAGCCAGAGACAGAAACTGACACTTCCTTTTTTGAAAGTGAAAAAGATATATTAAGTGAAACTCTACTTTCACTCTTCAATGCCTTTTTACCTTCCACTTAAGTATGAGCTACCAGAATCTAAATTTGATGAGTATGATTTCCCTGTAGTTAATAAGCGGAGGAATTTTAGAGTGGGGAGTAGAGAGTACATTGATACATTTACACAGTAATCAATCTGTTTGTTTGTTTTTTAATATATCCTCATTGAATGTTGCTGTCCTCACTTACTTTAGTAATTTAGTGCTTGGGGAGGCCCCTGTCCAGTCTCTACTAGTGATGTATGGGCTGTTCATTCAGTCTCAGGTTTAAATTGTACTTAAATAACAACCACACACCTCGCCACTCTTGAGATCTGGGTGTGTTCAAACTTCTCAAATCCTTCCTGTGGTCATGAGCTAAGTTTAATTATACTATATTTTCTCTTTTTTTATTTTTTCTGTGAGCAAATCTAGGAGGCTCTGACTCATTTCCTTGTCCCTGGAATCCCTTTTATATGTGGTTCAGCCTTCTTTTTCCATTTCTAATTGTCTTAACCTTATCTGCCTCTTCTTTTTTCTCTGCTTTTCTTATGGGCTATAACTCAATTGTAACTGAGCAAATAAAAATTCAAATGTATTTGAATCTATTTGTGACCACCTATAATAACAACTCACGAAGTATTGATATGAAGTATTGATATTTTCATTTATGCTAGTAGTCTTCAAACACACGCTTACATACACACACAGCAGTAAGGAAAGCTCAGTCCTTTCAATAAGTGATGCGAGGTCAGTTGTAAAGCCATATGGAAAAATAAAACTCTTTTTATTATACCTCCCATACTTGCCACCATTCAAAAAAACTAATTCCAGGTGAGTTATAATTTATGAAAGAGAAAGCAGTAAAGCTCCTGGAAGATAAAAGAGAAAAATATTCATAACTTTGGAATGTGGAAATATCTCTTAAACAGGACGTAGAAGGCACTCTCAAAGAAAGTAATTGAGAAATTGTTAAATAAAAATAAATAAAAACAAATATTGGAGAGGAGACTGAGGGCAAAAATAAGGAAAAACTAAAAACAAAATTGAGAAATTGTACTTCATTAACTTTCTGTTTTTCAACAAAACACAATTAAAGTTATGAAAAGGCAAACCAAGCAGTAGGAGAGGGTGTTTGCAATTGGTGTAATCGAGTAAATACTTGTATTTATAATATACAAAGAACCTCTACAAATTAGACAACCTCATAGAAAGTAACCAAGAGACTTGAATGATAACTTAATGACCAATAAACATTTGAAAGGGGGTCCAAATTCATTAGTCAAATTACAATGGCAATGAGATAACACAACATGCCCAAGGGACAAAGTTTAAAGAGTAAACAATACCATTCTGGGTAAGGACAAGAAGAAATGAGGAATCTTATACACTGTGAGTGTAAATTCGCAGAACTATATATCGTGAAACTTAGGCGTTATCTGTGGAAGTTGAGTGTATGCATACTCCATGACCCAACGGCTTAACTCCCTCTACGTATGTATCTAACGGAAACGCATGCTCACATACACAAAAGACATATACGACAGTGGTCCCCAACCTTTTTAGCACCAGGGACCAGTTTAGTGGAAGACAATTTTTCCATGGACCTGGGAGGTAGTGTGGCAGAGGATGGGTTCGGGATAAAACCGTTCCCCCTCAGATCATCGTTCTTATAAGGAGCATGCAACCTAGATCCCTTGCATGTGCAGTTCACAATAGGGTTCATGCTCCTGTAAGAAAGAATCGAATGCCTCCTCTGATCTGACAGGAGGACAAGCTCAGGCAGTAATGCTCGCGTGCCTGCCACTCACCTCCTCCTGTGAAGCCTGGTTTCTTTTCTTTTCTTTTCTTTTCTTTTCTTTTCTTTTCTTTTCTTTCTTTTCTTTCTTTTTTTTTTTTTTGAGATGGAGTCTCGCTCTGTTGCTCAGGCTGGAGTGCAGTGGCGCTATCTCAGCTCACCACAACTTCTGCCTCCCGGGTTCAAGTGATTCTTTTGCCTCAGCCTCCTGAGTAGCTGGGATTACAGGCGTGTGCCATCACGCCTGGCTGATTTTTTTATTTTTAGTAGAGACGGGTTTTCACTATGTTGGCCAGGCTGGTCTCGAACTCCTGACCTCGTGATCCGCCTGCCTCGGCCTCCCAAAGTGTTGGGATTACAGGCGTGAGCCACGGCACCTGGTTGTGAAACTCAGTTTCTTTTTTTTTTTTTTTTTTTGAGACAGAGTCTTGCTCTTTCGCCCAGGCTGGAGTGCAGTGGCGCAATCTCGGCTCACTGCAAGCTCTGCCTCCCGGGTTCACACCATTCTCCTGCCTCAGCCTCTCCGAGTAGCTGGGACTACAGGCGCCCGCCACCACGCCCAGCTAATTTTTTTGTATTTTTTAGTAGAGACGGGGTTTCACCATGGTCTCGATCTCCCGACCTTGTGATCCGCCTGCCTCGGCCTCCCAAAGTGCTGGGATTACAAGCGTGAGCCACCGCGCCCGGCCTGTGAAACTCAGTTTCTAACAGGCCACAGACGGGTACCAGTCTGCAGCCTGGTGCTGGGGACCCCTGAGAATGTTCAGAACAGCATTACTCACAAGAACCAAAATCTAGGGACAAATGCACATCACCAGTAGAATCAGTAAACAAATTGCAATATATTTGTACCTTGGATCTCTATACAATGAAAAGAGTCAACTATTGCTATATGCAAAACTAGGTTGGGTCGCACAAACACGATGCATAGCATAAATACCAGGCATGAGATAACATGTACCATATGATTCTCTGTAAATAAAACTCAGAAACAGATAATAGAAAACGGAATAGTAGAATGTTTGGAGGAAGGGAGCAGAGTATGATTGGTGGGGAGCACAGGGCAGGCTTCTGGGGTGCTGTCTATGTTCTACGTCTTAAGCAGGTGACGGTGATTGAGGTTGTTCACTTTGAGACAACAGATTGAGCATTTACGATTTGTGCATTTTTCTCTATGTATGTCATACCACGTGTGTTGTAGGAAAAAAACTGTCTCGAAAAAAGGTAAATGTATAAATATTGAAATGGGCACAAGGTGAGAGCGGTAGCAAGTTAAGGAAGACTCCATTGAGTTCTATACTATTAGACTACCTAACATGCTTTAATAGATCCTACTGAAGGACAGGATCGATCCTAAGGGTAGTGATATGATCTTGGGATAAGGTTCAAATAGTCACAGCTGGCTGGGTGCAGTGGCTTACACCTGTAATCCCAGAACTTTGGGAGGCTGAGGTGGGAGGATTGCTTGAGCCCAGGAGTTTGAGACCAGCCTGGGCAACATAGCAAGACCTTGTCTGTAGAAAAATTTTTTTAAATAGCCAGGCATGGTGGCACATGCCTGTAGTTCCAACACTTTGGGAGGCCGAGGCGGATCACCTGAGGTCAGGAGTTCTAGACCAGCCTGGCCAACACGGCGAAACCCCATCTCTACTAAAAATACAAAAATTAGCCAGGCATGGTGGTATGCTCCTGTAATCCAGCTACTCAGCAACTGAGGCAGAGGTTGCAGTGAGCCGAGATCGCCCCACTGCACTCCAGCCTGGACAACAGAGTGAGATTCTGTCTCAAAAGAAACAAAAAACAAAAAACTGAGCTCTATTGAATTGGGATGGCAAGGTGAAGGAACATCAAGAATAACAAAGTGTTGGCCGAGTGTGGTGGCTCATGCCTGTAATCCCAGCACTTTGGGAGGCCGAGGCGGGCGGATCACTTAAGGTCAGGAGTTCAAGACCAGCTTGGCCAACATGGTGAAACCTTGTCTCTACCAAAAAATACACAAAAAAATAAGCCGACCGTGGTGGTGCACAACTGTAGTCCCAGCTACTTGGGAGGCTGAGGTGGGAGAATTACTTGAACCTGGGAGGCAGAGGCTGCAGTGAGCAGAGATCGCACCATTGCACTCCAGCCTGGGCGACAGAGTGAGACCATGTCTCAACAAAACAAAACGAAACAAAGTGCTTCAAAATGTTGTCCCCTTTGCAGTTTGTGCTTTACATTGCAAAAGAGACACACACAAAAAGAATAATAGCTTCTAATTTCAAAAATCCAAACCTTTCTATTTTCTGTTTGCACACTTCACAACAATCAGCCTTTCTAAAGTAATATAAAAATTCTCCTATGCTCTCTCATAGTTCTAATAGCCTCTAGATTCTTGAGGGAAAATCCTGGTTACTTTGTTTCCAACTTCTAAAATCCATGTCCTTTATCCTTCAGAGATCTTTGATGGTTCAACATTTTTCCGTGAAGCTAGCTAGGTTTTATCAGGCATCGTGTGTCTTGGTGTAGAACATTTCGCATTTTCAGAGAAATGCCAATGCTGACAGGACTCAAGAGATTCCTGGTGAACAGTGTTCGAGACTGGACAGTGCTATCAAACGGGAATTGAAGATATTTTCTCAATCCCCCCAATGAGGCTTTAGCTTAACTTTATAATTTTTGCTACTCTATTGTTACAGGAAAGGGGTCCCAATCCAGACCCCCAGAGAGGGTTCTTGGATCTAACGCAATAAAAGATTCAGGGTGAGTCTGCAGAGTAAAGAGAAAGCAAGTTTATTAGGAAAGTGAAGGAATCAAGAATGGCTACTCCATAGACGGAGCAGCCCTGAGGGCTGCTGGTTGCCCATTTTTATAGTTATTTCTTTTTTTCTTTTTCTTTGTTTGTTTGTTTCTTTTTTTTTTTTTTGAGATAGAGTCTTGCTCTGTTGCCCAGGCTGGAGTCAGTGGAGCAATCTCAGCTCACTGCAACCTCCCCCTCCCAGGTTCAAGCGATTCTCCTGCCTCAGCCTCCTGAGTAGCTGGGACTAGAGGCACGTGCCACCATGCCTGGCTAATTTTTGTATTTTTAGTAGAGATGGGGGTTTCACCACGTTGGCCAGGTTGGTCTCGAACTCCTGACCTCGTGATCTGCCCACCTTGGCCTCCCAAAGTGCTGGGATTACAGGCGTGAGCCACCGTGCCCAGCTAGGTTATTTCTTGATGATACGCTAAAGAAGGGGTGGATTATTTACGCCTCTTATTTTTAGACCATATAGGGTAACTTCCTGATGTTGCCATGGCATTTGTAAACTGTCATGGCGCTGGTGGGAGTGTAGCAGTGAGGACGAGCAGAGGTCGCTCTCGTCGCCATCTTGGTTTTTGTGGGATTTGGCTGGTTTCTTTACTGCAAACTGTTTTATCAGCAAGGTCTTTATGACCTGTATTTTGTGCTGACTTCCTATCTCATCCTGTGACTTAGGATGCCTAACCACCTGCGAATGCAGCCCAGTAGGTCTCAGCCTCATTTTACCCAGCCCCTATTCAAGATGGAGGTGCTCTGGTTCAAATACCTCTGACACTATCAATATGAATTCTGCATTTCCGTGAAAAATTTTGCAGTTGACCGATGTTCTTCTCCCACCCTTTAGTCCCCAAGTGTCCTTAACGGTACTCAGGTAAGCCTCCTCTCCGAGGCACAGAGGTATAATGATGGGAAATAGTTACATCTAAAGCCATAGCTGGGTCTTAGGAGGTGCTTTGAGGATACACTTGGATTTTACGTCCTTCTAGATCTTCTCAGATCCTCTGTTCCGTGCAACAGATGTTACTAAATTCACACATGTCTGAGACAGTAACCCACGTGCTGGGGATGCAAAGACGATTAGTTCCTGTTGTCAAAGGGGTCACAATCCAACACAGTGGTCCCCAACCCTGGAGTGTGCTACTTACCAGGGGAGATTTGAAAAACGAATACCTGAAGCCACTTCAATAGCCTTTTTTTTTTTTTGAGATGGTGTCTCGCTCTTTCACCCAGGCTGGAGTGCAGTGGCGCGATCTCAGCTCACTGCAACCTCCGCCTCCTGGGTTCAAGTGATTGTCCTGTCTCAGCCTCATGGGTAGCTGGGACTACAGGCACATGCCACCATGCCCGGTTAATTTTTGTATTTTTGGTAGAGATGGAGTTTCACCATATTGGTCAGGCTGGTCTTGTACTTCTGACTGCAGGTGATCCCCTGCTTTGGCTTCCCAAAGTGCTGGGATAACAGGGTAAGCCACTGCACCCAGCCTCAACAATCTTTTAAAATAGGTCTTGGGTAGGGACTAGACATCAGTTTTGTTTGTTTGTTTTTAAATCTCCCCAGTGATTCTGATATACAGTGAGGAACAACCTATCTAGTAGGTAAACTAATACAAAGTTAACATTTTATGGAGGACTGTTTTATGCCAGGCACTGTTCTGTTGTCATATTTTATATTATTTAATCATTCCAACAATCCAATAAGATAATATTGTTACTTCCTTTTCTTTTCTTTTCTTTTTTTTTTTTTTGAGACAGGGTCACTCTGTCACCCAGTCTGGAGTGCAGTGGTACGATCACAGCTTGCTGCAGCCTCAACCTCCCAGGCTCAAGCAATCCTCCGGCCTCAGCCTCTCGAGTAGCTGGGACCACAGTCATACACCACCATGCCTGGCTCATTTTTAAACATTTTTGTGGAGACGTGGTCTCACTATGTTGCTCAGGCTGGTCTTGAACTCCTGGGCTCAAGTGGTCCTCCAGCCTCAGCCTCCCAAGGTGCTGGGATTACAGGCCTGAGCTACCACGCCTGGACCTGTTACCTCCATTTTATGGATGAGGACACAAAGCAGGGTAAAGTTTAATGACGTACCCAAGACCACACAGCTAGTATGTGAGAGAACCAATAATTAACGCAATTGTCTGCTGCTGGAACCTGTGTTCTTAACCCCTATGCCCACTGCCTCAAGTCACCTGCCTGACAATGACTTAATTGATAAACTCATTAATAATGGCAGTTTGTTCGCTTTTATTACTATGGGATAGATTTTTACAAATGATGGCAATTTGTAAAACATACTGAGGGATGAGACGTTGGAGCTGTTGATTCTGACCATGGTTGAAGAGGTTGGAGAATATTTTGCAAGGGAGGAACTATTTAAATTTAACTTTAAGCCAGGCATGGTGGCTCATGCCTATAATCCCAGCACTTTGGGAGGCCGAAGGGAGTGGATCACTTGAGACCAGGAGTTCAAGACCAGCCTGGCCAACATGGCAAAAGCCTATCTCTACTAAAAATAGAAAAATTAACTGGGCATGGTAGTGTGTGCCTGTGATCCCAGCTACTGAGGAGGCTGAGGCAGGAGAATTGCTTGAACCCGGGAGGCAGAGGTTGCAGTGAGCTGAGATAGTGCCACTGCACTCCAGCCTGGACGACTGAGCAAGACCCTGTCTCAAAAACAACAACAACAACAACAACAACAACAAAACAAAAAAACTTTAAATGATGAGTAGGATTTATAGGCAGAACATGGAGTTAGAGAGAACAGTCAAGGAGGAGGGAAGTCCTCTACAAAGGCACTCAGAAGATGTGCACGAACAATTCCAGAAATGTGTTGTGTCTTTTGGGTTGAGCTCTCTGGTTCCTTTAAATCTTTCATCCTTGAATGGTCTATTCTAAGTATCCCAGCCTGCCTAAAAAGTAGTTTTCCTTAGTGCTTTCACCTTTTTCGGTTTATATCTCAAGATATAAAAGTATATGTTTAAAAAATATACTTTAAATATATATATCTTTAAAAAGACATACTTTTAAAACTAAAATGAGTAAAAATTTTTAAACTAAAATCAGTAAAAATACAAGTAGAAGTGCTTGTTGCTGGTCTCGGTCATCATTCAAGATATGACTGTTGTTCTCAGTACTTGGCTCTTCTAGAGAAGTGCCACTTATTAACAGTCTCTACAGTGCTGATAAAGTGGGGTAGGTTTTACTTGGGGTAAAACAGAATCTTCAGGTTGATCACAGTGGCTCACACCTGTATTCTTACCACCGAGGCAGAAGGATTGCCTGATCCCAGAAATTCGAGACCAGCCTGGGCAACATGGCAAGACTCCATCTCTATTAAAAAAACAAAAAGCAGAGTCTTCATAAGTGGAAATATAAGTTTTAATTATTCCAGCTAAATCATCACAGTAAAAAGATGTTAATATTTATCTCCATACTCATCCTTACCAGATAGCCTTGTGCTCTTGGAATGTCATATTTATGAAGTGAGCAAGCAGTATGTAGAATAGCATGAGATAGACCAGTCACCAAAGGTTGTTGATTTCTAGGAATGTCTCATGCTGGTTGCATCTGCGTGTGACCTGGGAAGTTGAGATCACTTTCCACAGAAATTAAGCAAAATCCTGGAGGTAAGTTGTGGATATGGCTGTTGTAGACTCCCTGACAGTGTAGAAACTAGAACTCTGAAGTAAGCCACTGATGCCTAACAAATTCTTTATAAAGTCGTAGAGTGGATCCTTGGGGGCTGACGTGGCCTCCAATGCCTAACATGGTTGAAAAGGCCATGGACTTGTGTTCTGGGTTCCTCTAACATAGCCAAGTCCTCACATAACCTGGTCTATATTGACCACCTCTTTTGACCACTAAACTTGGGGAACACCTTGCTGAGGGCCAATGGAAAATGCTGGAAGCCATGAACCCTCCTTGTATCCCTGATCTTAGATGGGTCTATGGTTTTTGGTGAAAGCCATCCAGAAACAGCCTCAAAATCCAGTCTGAGTTGTCGTTCCTGTCAATCCTCTTATTTTTTTCCTTCATTACCTTATTTCTAGCAACATATCTTACTTATTTTGTTTTCCTAGAAGATGAGTTGTGTATGAATTTTGGGTGGACTATCTTGACAACCAAATAGCATTATATTTAAACGTTTATGAAAATAATAAGCTTAGCATAAACTGTCTTGACAGATGTGGTATGCCTAGTGAAGCTGTTTAGCTAAGGCTCAATCTCAGGATCTGTGGGACTCTAATGCCATCTGCTGGTCACATTGATGGCTGCTGCCCTCACTTTCTTGGCCTACTCTGCTGTCTTACTCTATAATAAAGACTAACAGGACCCCACAGTTAGGAGAGCGACCTCTAGCGAGCAGGCCTTGGAATTTTTCTTTTTAATTGAATTCATAAAAGCTCAGAATGCCATTTAGACAATTTGTAATGGTGGGGGTAGGTAAGAGTATAAATATTGAATGTATTCAAACCTGTCAATGACGTTCAACTCTTTTCACTGTGGATAAAGATCTTCTGGATGCAATAGAATTAGATTTTGGCGATTACATCCTATTTTATGGGTCTATTGTTTTGCATTAATGAGCTGTTTGATATCGAAATACTGTATAATTTTAGTAGTAAGAACACAGGATCTGGAGTCGAAGCAGGGTTAAAACAAAGGCTTTGTGGCCAGGCATGATGGCTCATGCTTGTAATCTCAACACTTTGGGAAGCTAAGGCAGGAGGATTGCTTGAACTCAGGAGTTGGAGGCCAGCCTGGCAAAATGGCGAAACCCCAACTCTACAAAAAGTACAAAAAAAAAAAAAAAATTAGCCAGGCATGGGAATGCACTCTTGTCCCAGCTACTTACGAGGCTGAGGTAGGAGAATTGCTTGAGCTCGGGAAGGCTGGGGCTGCAATGAGCCGTGATCACACCATTGCGCTCCAGCCTGGGTGACAGAGTGAAACCCTGTCTCAAACAACAACAAAAATAGCAACAACAAAAACAACACAAATGCTTTGCCACTTACTAAGTCTTTGCTTTGAGCAGGTTACTTAACTTTTGTATGCCTCAGTTTCCTTGGCTTAAAATGGAGATAAATGTAACTAAACCACAGAGATTAGAACAATGCCCAGTGTGAAATAAAACACTCAACAACTGTTAGCTATCTTATTTTATTTCTTTGAGATGGAGTCTCACTCTGTCACCCAGGCTGGAGTGCAATGATGCGATCTCGGCTCGCTGCAGCCTCTGTCTCCCAGGTTCAAACAATTCTCCCTGTCTCAGCCTCCCAAATAGCTGGGATTACAGGCGCCCACCACCACGCCTGGCTAATTTTTGTATTTTCAGTAGAGATGAGGTTTCACCATGTTGGCCAGGCTGGTCTTGAACTCCTGACGTCCAGTGATCCACCCTTCTTGGCCTCCCAAAGTGTGGGGATTACAGGCGTGAGCCACGGTGCCCAGCCCAGCTATTTTTATTAAAACAAAAATCTTGTAACTCATATCATTCTGGGATAGGAGTAATCTCTGGACCACCTTTCTGGGCCATCTTTTTGTTGGAAGAAAGCTGAGGACAAATGACTCTTGTTCCAAGGATTGGGGAGAGGTTCTGCAAGACGGATGATACAAACTTGTGCTCGTGTAATCTGGATGGAGAACCCATGGAGACAAAGGTATTCTAGGGGTGTGAATGGGGGTGGTTGTGGCTGTCTCAGAGGTTTTGTGAGTAGAGATGTAGCCACAAGGATGGTGTTAGATTAATGGGAGGTGACAGAAAGCTCAGTGATAAAATCCCATGTAGTCATTGGATATTGGCTGGGGCTGGAGGAGGCCTCCAGGCTGCTCCATGTGGTCCTTGAGGTGGGGACATGCTCTATAAGTCCTCAGATATGGTCATCGCCCTCTCTGAGCTGCCAGAAAGAATTAGGTATGTGCGAAGAACAAGATATTGAGCAACCCAGTGTGGGAGAGGAGGACACAGATGCAGAAGCTGGGCACAGGACTTGACGAACCCTTGCACAGTTATCATTTCTGCAAAGCCAGTGGACTTGCTGTTATGCCTTGGTGCAGCAGGAATGCAGTGGTTTCTGTTGTCTGATGATAGAAATACATGTTCCAGCTAAGGAAGTCAAATCGGAGTTGGGTTTTTGTGGAGAGATTTTTGATTCCTTTTTATTTTTAATTTTTTTCTTAAGGTAATAAGAACAAAATTTAAACAACAAAAAATAGTATAAATAATAAAAACTATAGTCTTTCTTATGCTGTTCTTAAAGATAACCACTTTTAACTCATTCGGCTTTTTGTTCTTTCAGTTTTCTTCACAGATCTAACTACTGTGCTAAAATCACTACCTGTAAAGGCATCAATTTAAAGAAATATATACTGACTTTCTGCTCTGATACGTGAGTTTTCAGCTCACTATTTTAGTGTCTGTCTTGTAGAGGCTATAGATGGGTAGTGTTGTTTGGCCTGCATGCTTTTGAAAAAACATTTTCATTTGAGCCAACATTTAAAGGATCAAGTTAAATATAAAAATATAGATTTTCCTACTTCTCTTGAAAAATCATCAAATATTTAAATGAGGTTTGCGTTCTTTTATGGCAGCTGTTGACCTGAGCTGAATAATGACTGTCGGTCACTCAGATTTCCAGTTTCCCCAGATGCCCCCACTCCTTACTGCTCTTTAGGGCTGAGGCTGAGTGTAAATTGACATTTCTCATCACTGGTCTCTTTCTTTTCTTTTCTTTTTTTTTTTTTTTGAGAAGGAGTCTTGGTCTGTTGCCAAGGCTGGAGTGCAGTGGCGCAATCTTGGCTCACTGCAACCTGCACCTCCCAGATACAAGCAATTCTCTGCCTCAGCCTACTGAGTAGATGGGATTACAGGCACCCATCACCACGCCCAGTTAATTTTTTGTATTTTTAGTAGAGATGGGGTTTCACCATCTTGGCCAGGCTGGTCTTGAACTCCTGACCTCGTGATCCACCCGCCTCAGCCTCCCAAAGTGCTGGGATTACAGGCGTAAGCCACAGGGCCTGCCCTCTTTCTTTTCTCATAGCAAACAAAATATTTCCCCGTACCCATGTGGGAAAATTAAAAATTGACAAAGCAAGTCCAATAGTCTTTCTCACATCAGAGTGTGTTTCATGCATGGGTTTAGCTGCCTGCCATGGTTTGCATTTACATTTGAGACCGTTGGTTGTTCTATTTGCTGCAATCATAACCTGAAGCAATGTACTCGTAACAGTAGGGAAAGTAGGATGCTTCCTGTCTTCATTTTGACCGAGATGCCAATAAGATATATGCCAAAATGGATGTGAAGCCAAGTCCTGTATGCAGATTACAAAGGAAATGGTCTTAAAGGAGCTGATGGAGCTGAAAGCCAAGTATCAAGAACTATGCGAAGACTGCAGAAGCCTCGGTAGCCGATGCGATCAACTGGAAGAAAGGGTATCGCTGATGGAAGATGAAAAGAATGAAAGGAAGCGAGAAGGGAAGTCTAGAGAAAAAAGAATAAAAAGAAACGAACAAAGCCTCCAAGAAATTTGGGACTATGTGAAAAGACCAAACCTACGTCTGATTGGTGTACCTGAAAATGATGGGGAGAATGGAACCAAGTTGGAAAACACTCTGCAAGATATTATCCAGGAGAACTTCCCCAATCTAGCAAGGCAGGCCAACATTCAGATTCAGGAAATACAGAGAACGCCACAAAGATACTCCTCGAGAAGAGCAACTCCAAGACACATAATTGTCAGATTCACCAAAGTTGAAATGAAGGAAAAAATGTTAAGGGCAGCCAGAGAGAAAGGTCGGGTTACCCACAAAGGGAAGCCCATCAGACTAACAGCTGATCTCTCCGCAGAAACTCTACAAGCCAGAAGAGAGTGGGGGCCGATATTCAACATTCTTAAAGAAAAGAATTTTCAACCCAGAATTTCCTATCCCGCCAAACTAAGCTTCATAAGTGAAGGAGAAATAAAATACTTTACAGACAAGCAAACGCTGAGTGATTTTGTCACCACCAGGCCTGCCCTAAAAGAGCTCTTGAAGGAAGCACTAAACATGGAAAGGAACAACCGGTACCAGCCACTGCAAAACCATGCCAAATTGTAAAGACCATCGAGGCTAGGAAGAAACTATAGCAACTAACGAGCAAAATAACCAACTAACATCATAATGACAGGATCAGATTCACACATAACAATATTAACTTTAAATGTAAATGGGCTAAATGCTCCAATCAAAAGACACAGACTGGCAAACTGGATAAGGAGTCAAGACCCATCAGTGTGCTGTATTCAGGAAACCCATCTCATGTGCAGAGACACACATAGACTTAAAATAAAGGGATGGAGGAAGATCTACCAAGCAAATGGAAAACAAAAAAAGGCAGGGGTTGCAATCCTAGTCTCTGATAAAATAGACTTTAAACCAACAAAGATCAAAAGAGACAAAGAAGGCCATTACATAATGGTAAAGGGATCAATTCAACAAGAAGAGCTAACTATCCTAAACATATATGCACCCAACACAGGAGCACCCAGATTCATAAAGCAAGTCCTGCATGACCTACAAAGGGACTTAAACTCCCACACAATAATAATGGGAGATTTTAACACCCCACTGTCAACATTAGACAGATCAATGAGACAGAAAGTTAACAAGGATAGCCAGGAATTGAACTCAGCTCTGCACAAAGTGGACCTAATAGACATCTACAGAACTCTCCACCCCAAATCAACAGAATATACATTTTTTTCAGCACCACACCACACCTATTCCAAAATTGACCACATAGTTGGAAGTAAAGCTCTCCTCAGCAAATGTAAAAGAACAGAAATTATAACAAACTGTCTCTCAGACCACAGTGCAATCAAACTAGAACTCAGGATTAAGAAACTCACTCAAAACCGCTCAACTACATGGAAACTGAACAACCTGCTCCTGAATGACTATTGGGTACATAATGAAATGAAGGCAGAAATAAAGATGTTCTTTGAAACCAACGAGAACAAAGACACAACATACCAGAATCTCTGGGACACATTCAAAGCATTGTGTAGAGGGAAATTTATAGCACTAAATGCCCACAAGAGAAAGCAGGAAAGATCCAAAATTGACACCCTAACATCGCAATTAAAAGAACTAGAAAAGCAAGAGCAAACACATTCAAAAGCTAGCAGAAGGCTAGAAATAACTAAAATCAGAGCAGAACTGAAGGAAATAGAGACACAAAAAACCCTTCAAAAAATTAATGAATCCAGGAGCTGGTTTTTTGAAAAGATCAACAAAATTGATAGACCGCTAGCAAGACTAATAAAGAAGAAAAGAGAGAAGAATCAAATAGATGCAATAATAAAAAAAAGAAAAAGGGGATATCACCACCAATCCCACAGAAATACAATCTACCATCAGAGAATACTACAAACATCTCTATGCAAATAAACTAGAAAATCTAGAAGAAATGGATAAATTCCTCGACAAATACACCCTCCCAAGACTAAACCAGGAAGAAGTTGAATCTCTGAATAGACCAATAACAGGCTCTGAAATTGTGGCAATAATCAATAGCTTACCAACCAAAAAGAGTCCAGGACCTGATGGATTCACAGCTGAATTCTACCAGAGGTACAAGGAGGAACTGGTACCATTCCTTCTGAAACTATTCCAATCAATAGAAAAAGAGGGAATCCTCCATAACACATTTTATGAGGCCAGCATCGTCCTGATACCAAAGCCTGGCAGAGACATAACCAAAAAAGAGAATTTCAGGCCAATATCCTTGATGAACATTGATGCAAAAATCCTCAATAAAATACTGGCAAACCGAATCCAGCAGCACATCAAAAAGCTTATCCACCATGATCAAGTGGGCTTCATCCCTGGGATGCAAGGCTGGTTCAACATATGCAAATCAATAAATGTAATCCAACATATAAACAGAACCAAAGACAAAAACCACATGATTATCTCAATAGATGCAGAAAAGGCCTTTGACAAAATTCAACAACTCTTCATGCTAAAAACTCTCAACAAATTAGGTATTGATGGGATGTATCTCAAAATAATAAGAGCTATCTATGACAAACCCACAGCCAATATCATACTGAATGGGCAAAAACTGGAAGCATTTCCTTTGAAAACTGGCACAAGACAGGGATGCCCTCTCTCACCACTCCTATTCAACATAGTGCTGGAAGTTCTGGTCAGGGCAATCAGGCAGGAGAAGGAAATAAAGGGTATATAATTAGGAAAAGAGGAAGTCAAATTGTCCCTGTTTGCAGATGACATGATTGTATATCTAGAAAACCCCATCGTCTCACCCCAAAATCTCCTTAAGCTGATTAGCAACTTCAGCAAAGTCTCAGGATACAAAATCAATGTACAAAAATCACAAGCATTCTTGTACACCAATCACAGACAAACAGAGAGCCAAATCACGAGTGAACTCCCATTCACAATTGCTTCAAAGAGAATAAAATACCTAGGAATCCAACTTACAAGGGATGTGAAAGACCTCTGCAAGGAGAACTACAAACCACTGCTCAATGAAATAAAAGAGGATACAAACAAATGGAAGAACATTCCATGCTCATGGGTTGGAAGAATCAATATAATGAAAATGGCCATACTGCCCAAGGTAATTTATAGATTCAATGCCATCCCCATCAAGCTACCAATGACTTTCTTCACAGAATTGGAAAAAACTACTTTAAAGTTCATATGGAACCAAAAAAGAGCCCGCATCGCCAAGTCAGTCCTAAGCCAAAAGAACAAAGCTGGAGGCATCACGCTACCTGACTTCAAACTATACTACAAGGCTACAGTAACCAAAACAGCATGGTACTGGTACCACAACAGAGACATAGATCAATGGAACAGAACAGAGCCCTAAGAAATGATGCCGCATAGCTACAACTATCTGATCTTTGACAAACCTGACAAAAACAAGCAATGCGGAAAAGATTCCCTATTTAATAAATGGTGCTGGGAAAACTGGCTAGCCATATGTAGAAAGCTGAAACTGGATCCCTTCCTTACACCTTATACAAAAATTAATTCAAGATGGATTAAAGACTTAAATGTTAGACCTAAAACCATTAAAATCCTACAAGAAAACCTAGGCAATACCATTCAGGACATAGGCGTGGGCAAGGACTTCATGTCTAAAACACCAAAAGCAATGGCAACAAAAGCCAAAATTGACAAATGGGATCTCATTAAACTAAAGAGCTTCTGCACAGCAAAAGAAACTACCATCAGAGTGAACAGGCAACCTACAGAATGGGAGAAAATTTTTGCAATCTACTCATCTGACAAAGGGCTAATATCCAGAATATACAAGGAACTCAAACAAATTTACAAGAAAAAAACAACCCCATCAAAAAGTGGGCAAAGGACATGAACAGACACTTCTCAAAAGAAGACATTTATGCAGCCAAAAAACACATGAAAAAATGCTCATCATCACTGGCCATCAGAGAAATGCAAATCAAAACCACAGTGAGATACCATCTCACACCAGTTAGAATGGCCATCATTAAAAAGTCAGGAAACAACAGGTGCTGGAGAGGATGTGGAGAAATAGGAACACTTTTACACTGTTGGTGGGACTGTCAACTAGTTCAACCATTGTGGAAGTCAGTGTGGTGATTCCTCAGGGATCTAGAACTAGAAATACCATTTGACCCAGCCATCCCATTACTGGGTATATACCCAAAGGACTATAAATCATGCTGCTATAAAGACACATGCACACGTATGTTTATTGCGGCACTATTCACAATAGCAAAGACTTGGAACCAACCCAAATGTCCAACAACGATAGACTGGATTAAGAAAATGTGGCACATATACACTATGGAATACTATGCAGCCATAAAAAATGATGAGTTCGTGTCCTTTGTAGGGACATGGATGAAACTGGAAAACATCATTCTCAGTAAACTATCACAAGGACAAAAAAACCAAACACCGCATGTTCTCACTCATAGGTGGGAATTGAACAATGAGAACTCATGGACACAGGAAGGGGAACATCACACTCGGGACTGTTGTGGGGTGGAGGGGGGAGGGACAGCATTAGAGATATACCTAATGCTAAATGACGAGTTAATGGGTGCAGCAAAACAACATGGCACATGGATACATATGTAACAAACCTGCACATTGTACACATGTACCCTAAAACCTAAAGTATAATAAAAAAAACAAGCAAAGGAAATGGTCAACATCCGGTTTAATGACTCTCAAGCTCCTCTTTACCCACTACTTCATGGAGAATATAGAAGCGATGGAGTGGAGAAGATGAGAGCATTGTTCGAGGAAGGTTTCTTTGGAGAAGGTTGACTGTGAGCCTCATTCATATATCCCACCAAGGGGCTGAGACAGAGATCGCCTGCCTCATTTCCTCAAAATAAGCATGGACTTTCCCTGGACCAAATGGGGAGGCTCCCAAAGTATCCCCGGGGATTTGAGGGACAGAATGGACTACTAGTATCTAATTCCTATTCTAGCAAGTCTGAAGGTCAACAAAGGTTAGATGGTGAGCCAGGAAGCAGCTTGGATGGTGGAATCCGAGAGGGCGGCTGTTGCACTCAGGAATAACTGCATTCTCCTCCCGTGGCCGCTCAATAGAAGCATGAGTGTTTGTGGACCACATGGCAGAGTAAACCCTGGAGCCACTTAAAGTCCTGCCTAAGAGGACAGACTGGGAAGGTGATGGATGCAAATAATCAGCCTCCTTGTTAAGTGAGTTGCTAGAGGACCAAGGGTTGAGTGGAGAGAGGTCAGCTGAAGGTGACGCCCCACTCACATCCCACGTACTTCACCCAGAGAGACCCTCCTGGGTCAGCCTCTGCAAGTGCCATGAAAGAAAGAGACAGTTTTAGGCATCTACCAGAACCTGTTGGGCAGCTATAACAGTGGCATGTCTATTACCTGGCAGTGAGCAGAAATGTCATGGGATTAGTCCAAGATGTCATCTGGAGCAGGAGAAGTGGAACATCACTGAAGACATTTGCAAGGAGCAATGGAAAAATAAAACAAACCACATTTTGATCACATCCCATGAATTGTGCTGATTTAGCATATTAGTAACTTGCTTTTACTTTTCTTTCTAGAATCATCACAGGTCACTTTATAAAATGAGACTATTAGCGCTTGCTCTCTTCCTTGGAACCACTGCCATCTGCATTTAACTCCTGAAATGCCAGTGTTAAAAACATAACATAACATAACTTCTGTAAGCATTACTATGTCTTTAATATCTTTTTGTTGTTGTTGAGACAGGGTCTCACTCTGTCACCCAGGCTGGAGGGCAGTAGTGTGATCGTGGCTCACTGCAGCCTTTACCTCCTGGGCTCAAGGAATCCACCCACCTCAGCCTCCCGAGTAGCTGGTGTGCCCAGCCAATTTTTGTAATTTTTTGTAGAGACAGGGTTTCATTATGTTGCCCAGGCTAGTTTCTAATTCCTAGGCTCAAGTGATTCACCCCCCTCGGCCTCCCAAAGTGCTGGAATTACAGGCGTGAGCCACCACGCCCGGCCAATTTTTGTATTTTTTTTTAAATAGAGACAGGGTTTCATTATCTTGCCCCCAGGCTGGTCTTTAACTCCTAGGCTCAAGTGATTCGCCCACCTCAGCCTCCCAAAGTGGTGAGATTACAGATGTGAGCCACTGTACCCAGCCTAATGTTTATACTTTAATGAAAATATTTCTGATTTTGGCTAGAAGGGTATAGTGTGTAGCAGACCATGCTCCCATCAAGGAAATCTAGAAAAACCAGATATAATATCAAAAACATCTGCTGGAAGGCACTGAGGCAGTAAGGACTCAAGGGAAGAATTTTGGAGATAAGGGCAGGTCACTGAGATGAGCTTCACCCTCTGCCTGCAGTTTGATCCCTGAGGCAATGCCAGTTCTTGGCACTGAACAGAGGTTTCGAAGTTGGTTAGAAGGTGAATGCTAAGAGGCATCAAAGTGGTAGAACTTCCATCAATCTCACGAGGCACAGGAGGTGAACACTGGAGTTTTGGAGCTGCCAGAACAGCTGAGACTTGAGCGTACAAACTCCAGGGAGTGCAGAGAAGTAAGCCCAGTAAAGGGTACATACCCATTTTCTCCTTGGGGCCTTTACTGATTCTTAAGCTGAACGAGGTTAGAGTTGGAGAAATTGAACAGAAAAGGTTGAAAAGCAGAGTGGAAGCCTCATGGCACCGAGGTAAGGAGTCAAAATTTGGAGCCAAGGAGGAAGTGTTCTAGTAAAGACACTAAGCTCCATTTACAGGGCTGACTCCTAGGAGTGGGTTCAATTTAGAGGAAGGCTAAATCTTAAAAAGATTGCAAGACAGCTTCAAAGCTCTATGCACTGAATGTACTGAGGTGATGTACACCCACTCCTGCTGCCTGCCAGAGAATAAGTAGAAGCCTCTTGATGGAAGCTAACATCATCCAGAGCCTCTGCAGTTTTTCCATAGAATGCCTGACATTCGATAAAATGTTGCTGACTGGGCATGGTGGCTCACACCTGTAATCCCAGCACTTTGGGATGCCCAGGTGGGAGGACCACTTATGCCCAGGAGTTCAAGACCAGCCTGTGCGAGATGGTGAGACCCAGTCTCCACAAAAAAAGGAAAAAGCCAGGCATGGTGGTGCGTGCCTGCGGTCCCAACTACATAGGATTCTGAGGTGGGAGGAGGATAGCTTGAGCCCAGGAGTTCGAGGCTGCAGTGAGCCATGTTCATGCCACTGCATTTCGCCCTGGGCGACAGAGCAAGACCATGTCTCAAAAAAAAAAAAGAAAAAAGATTGTGATTAATACATAGAAAATAGGGAATTGAATGGTTGCTTTAAATTGGAAGTATAACTTACATAGAGAAAGGGGCACAAATCTTAAGTGTGAATTTTACATATAATAAAATTTCATAAATGCATATACCTTTCTAATCAGTCTGAAGATCAAAATCTGAAACATGTCCAGGACCTCAAAGGGCTCTTTTCCCTGCCTCTCTCATTTAGTATTCCACCAATGGAGCCATTATTCTTACACTTATCACCTTGCACTAGTTTTGCCTGTTCCTAAGCTTTATTTAAGTAGACTCATACAGTATGCACTCTCTTACTTTTGACTTCTTTCATTCAATATTATGTCTGTGAGATTCATAGTTCTTTCTACTGACAGTGCAGAATATACCACAAATTCTTTGTATTAATATTTCACAATTTATCATTTTTACTCTCGGTAGACATTTGAGTTGTTTCCAATTTTAGGCTATTTTAAATAAAGCTTCCAAGAGCTTTCTTGTACATGTCCTTTGGTGGACAGAAGCACTCCTTGCTGCTCAGCATATGTTTGGAAGTGAAATTGTTGAATCAGAAGGGGTATGTAGATTTAGCATTAGAAAATACTACCAAGCATTTTCCAAACTGGTTGTACCTACTTATGCTTCCAAGAGCCATTTAAGAGAGCTCCAGATGCCTAATTTTCTTACCAAAATTTGTTATTGTCAGTCTTTTTTTTTTTTTTTTTGAGATGGAGTTTCGCTTTCGTTGCCTAGGCCGGATTGCAGTGGCACAATCTCGGCTCACTGCAACCTCCACCTTCCGGGTTCAAGGGATTCTCCTGACTCAGCCTCCCCAGTAGATGGGATTACAGGCACCCACCACCACAACCGGCTAATTTTTGTATTTTTAGTAGAGATGGGGTTTCACCATGTTGGCCAGGCTGGTCTCCAACTCTTGACCTCAGGTGATCCACCTGCCTTAGCCTCCCAAAGTGCTGGGATTACACGCGTGAGCCTCTGCACCCAGCCAATTGTCAGTCTTTAAAAATTGTAAACATCCTGTTAGTAGATAAAAGGTACTCAGTTGTAGTTTTACTTCGAATTTCTGTGGTGACTAATGAGTGTTGGCACCTTTTCATATGTGTGTTATTTTAACAACCTTTTTGGTTAAAATGTCTGATTAAGTCTTTTAACCATTTTAAAAACGTGATTAACTGTCTTTTTCTTATTTATTTATAGGAGTTCTTAACATATTCTGGATACGAACCCATTGTCAGCTGTATATAGTGCAAATATCTATTCTTTCAGTGTATGTTTTGCTATTTCATTCTCAATTTTAATGGTCAATTTATCAATCTTTTTTTTCCCCTTTCCTACATGTTCTTACAATATATCAATCTTGATGGCTAATTCTTTTTGTGTCCTGTTTAAGAAATATTTTCCTATCTTAAGGTCACAAAGATACTCTGCTCACTTATGTTTCCTTCTAGAAATTTGATTGCTTATGTCTATGATCTATCACAATATAATTTTTGTGTGTGACATGAGACAGAGGCAGGGTTATTTTTGTTTGAATATCCAAATATCTCAGCTTCATTTATTCCAAGACCATCCCTCTTCAGTGAATTACAGAGGAGTCAGGTGGCCGTTTAGGTTTGGATCTGTTTCTTCACTCTATTTAACTCCACTGGTCTAGAGACCCGTCCTGTGCTAATATCACACTGCCTTTTGACCTGTGAGATGTGTACGTCCCTCAGTTTTCTTCTTCTTCTTCTTCCTACTTCCTCCTCCTCTTTCTTCTTTTTCCTTCTTCCTTCTTCCTCCTTTCTCCTCCTCCTCTCCTTCCTCCTCCTCTTTCTTCCTCCTCCTCCTCCTCCTGCTCTTCCTCCTCCTCCCGCTCCTCCTCCCCCTCCTGCTCCTCCTGCTCCTCCTCCTCCTTCATCATCTTCGTCTTCTCCTCCTTCTCCTTCTTCTTCTTCCATCCCTGCTTCTGGTTCTTCTCCTTTCTTACTTTTTTTTTTTTTTTTTTTTTTTGAGATGGAGTCTTACTCTGTCGCCCAGGCTGGAGTGCAATGGCATGATCTCGGCTCACTGCAACCTCTGCCTCCCAGGTTCGAGCAAGTCACCTGCGTCAGACTCCTAAGCAGCTGGGATTACAGGCGCCCACCACTACGCTTGGCTAATTTTTGTGTTTTTAGTAGAGACGGGATTTCTCCGTGTTGGTCAGGCTGGTCTTGAACTCCTGACCTCAAGTGAACTCCTGAATGCCTGCCCCAGCCTCCCATAGTGCTGGGATTACAGGCATGAGCCACCGCGCCTGGCCTTGTGATTGTGCTTAATGCCACTGCACTGTACATTTAAAATAAAAACTTTTGTATTATGTATATTTTACCACAATAAAAAAAAGCATGAAGAACCAAATAATAAGCAGGAGTGGAAAATAAATGAACAAATTAGTAGCAAGTCTTCTAATAGAGACTAAATGCATATAATCAGATTTTACATTATTATAACAATATTTTCAACATGATCTTGTTTTTTTCACATCTGACAATCTAAATCCATTATTAAGTACACTACCATGAGGTGGTAGTAGTCACAGAGAGGGTTTTGGGGTCAGGAAGGCATCCTCAAATCACATTGCGAAGTGGGAGAGGAAGGCTAACCTTTAAGGGAAACCTACCATCTTCCCCAGGAACTTTATCTTTGAGATGAGGTTATTAACAATCCTTATTTTATATATGAGGCCAGCAGAGGTTTGGTATTGCCCAAGGCATGGAATTTAACTCCCAAAGGGAGTTAAATGTAAAATGTAATATGGCATGTAATTTAACTCCCAAAGGGAAGACATACTCTAGTTTTTATTTATTTTATTTTATTGATTGATGGATTGATTTTTTGGGACAGTCTTGCTCTGTCGCCAGGCTGGAGTGCAGTGGCTCCAGCTTAGCTCACTGCAACCTCCATCTCCTGGGTTTAAGCGATTCTCCTGCCTCATCCTCCTGAGTAGCTGGGACTACAGGTGCGCGCCACCGTGCCCAGCTAATTTTTATATTTTTAGAAGAGATGAGGTTTCACCATATTGGCCAGGATGGTCTCGATCTCTCGACTTTGCGATCCGCCAGCCTTGGCCTCCCAAAGTGCTGGACTTACAGGTGTGAGCCACCACGTGCGCCCAGCCTAGTTTTTATTTATTTATTTAAGAAACTTTTTTTTTATTTATAAAACTTTTTTTTTTTTTTGAGACTGGGATTCACTTCATCACCCAGGCTGGAGTGCTTTGGCATAATCACAGCTCGTTGTAACCTCTGCCTCCCAGGTTCAAGTGATCCTTCCACCTCAGCCTCCCAAGTAGTTGGGACCACAGGCACATGAGCCACTGCACCTGGCCTATTTTTATTACTTTATTTATTTATTATTATTTTTTGAGACAGAGTCTCACTCTATCTCCCAGGCTGGAGTGCAGTGGCTTGATCATGGCTCACTGTAGCCTCCAACTCCTGGGATCAAGCAATCCTCCTGCCTCCACTTTCCACATTGTTATAACAGGCATGAGCTATCCTGCCGGCTGAGTTTTGATTTTTAGTGTCTGGTGTATAGAAGGTGTTTAATGACTCTCCTTTCAGACCTTATACTTACTATGAGCTCCACATAACTGAATTTTGGGGCTGGACGCCCCCGATATAGAGTCCTGGTTCCTTCTGCCAAGTCCTGGTTAAACCCTCACAAAGAGACTCATAGGTTACCATGGGGTTTCTTCTCCAAGAGAACCAGAAATAGCATCAGACTCCAGGGCTTCTAATTTGCGGTATCTCCCACTCCATCTGCTCTTCCTCTTTTACCTATACCTTTCTTTTATGAGAATTTTGTTTTAATCCTAAACTTTGGGGATCATAAACCATTTAATCTGTGAAATATCAAATATTTTGGGAAATAGTGGGTAAATTTATGACCTCCCCACCCTGTCCTGGGGGGCAGAAAATAACTGAAGGCGTAGGTTGTAGGAGGTCTGGCCATGGATGTGCTGTTTTAGAAACGCAGGCATGGGCCGGGCGCGGTGGCTCATGCCTGTAATCCCAGCACTTTGAGGGGCCGAGGCGGGCGGATCAGGGTCAGGAGTTCAAGACCAGGCTGACCAACGTGGTGAAACCCCATCTCAATTAAAAATACGAAAATTAGCCTGGTGTGGTGGCAGGTGCCTGTAATCCGAGCTACTCAGGAGGCTGAGACAGGAGAAGCGCTTGAACCCGGGAGGTAGAGGTTGCAGTGAGCCAAGATCGTGCCACTGCACTCCAGCCTGGGCGACAGAGTGAGACTCAGTCTCAAAAAAAAAAAAAAAAAAGCAGGTGTGGCATGTTTCTCCTTTTGGACTTTTTATAGCTGAAATGGAAGGCACACTGTTTCTTTAGGTGTTAAATTCTTTTGAAGTATAATAAAATGATCACTTTAATACTCCTGTGAACAATGCCCTCTTTTTTAAAAAATCCTGGATTATATACTACATGCAGCATATTTCTGAAATCTCATTTCCTTTCTTGGCAGGTTTATTTATAGCAAGTTATCTCTCTCTCTTATTTATTT
The DNA here is from genome assembly GCF_028878055.3 of Symphalangus syndactylus. Lineage (NCBI taxonomy): Eukaryota > Metazoa > Chordata > Mammalia > Primates > Hylobatidae > Symphalangus > Symphalangus syndactylus. The sequence continues at coordinate 132,462,379 of NC_072424.2, read as the reverse complement.
TTTTGCCTTTTCCCAAATCTTCACTTCCACCCTTGTATAAAAGTTCATTTAACTCTAGTTTCAATAAACTAAAATATGTACCTACAAAGGAAAACAATTAACCATAAGAAAAGTTTGTACCATAAAACAATTTTATTTTATTGAATAATCCAATCCATATATATCAGAACCTGGCTCCCAATGTTCTGAGAGTCATTGTGAAAAAGAATTTACACATATACAGATTTATTATGTATATGTATAAATGTGAAAATATATGTGTATGTCTCATAAATAATTATTAACAGTCATCTTAGGTCAGTGGCCTGAGTGATACAAACTAAGCCATCCATATTTTATATTCTCTCCGGGAAGGATCATCCTTTTCTTTTAAACAAGAACCCCAGCTTCTTTCCTTTAAATACTGCCAACTCCAGGCGCGGTGGCTCATGTCTATAATCCCAGCACTTTGTGAGGCTGAGGGGTGTGTATCACCTGAGGCTAGGAGTTCGAGACCAGCCTCGCCAACATGATGTAACCCTGTCTCTAATAAAAATACAAAAAAAAAAAAAAAATAGCCAGGCGTGATGGTGCATGCCTGTAATCCCAGTTACTTGGGAGGCTGAGGCAGGAGAATCACTTGAACCCGGGAGGCAGCAGAGGCTGCAGTGAGCCGAGATCGTGCCATTGCACTCCAGCCTAGGTGACAGGAGCTAAACTCTGTCTTTAAATAAATAAGTAAATACTGCCAACAATACCTCACTTGAGCATTGGCAATATTGCTCCCAGGGCCACCTCATTCCACTGTACAGGTTGTGCACTGAATAACCCTAGGAAACCCTTTTTACACTGGAGTAGGGCCCCGCAATCCAGTAGGACCTCATTTTAACTTGATTATATCTGTAATCTAAATAAGTCCATGTTTGCATGTCCTGGAAGTTAGAGTTTCAACATATCTTTTTGGGGAGACACAAATTAACCCTTAATGGCAGCCTTGATACTGAGTCCACACAGGGGAATCCAAACAAAGAGGGCAAAATTCTCTCCAAAATGCAGAGCAACTCCCACAGCAACGCCCACTTTTATGTGCATGGCCCTGTGATTTAAAGTTCACCCTCAATCTCTCAGTCTAGACTAACAATAGTCAAAATATTCTTGTTTAACCTTTTCTCTATTAACATTTTGGATCTCTTCTATCTCCCTTCTACATAAATGCCAGTCAGGGCCTACTTATCTCTCTCCATCTTTCAATTTTCTCACAGTAATCCCTTTCTTCATCATCTTTATTAATTTGGTTATTCACGTGACTCATAGAAATCTATCAATAGAGCACTAAATTGGCTGGGCGTGGTGGTGCATGCCTGTAATCCCAGCACTTTGGAGGCAGAGGCAGGAGGATCACTTGAGCCTAGGAGTTGGAAACAAGCCTGGGCAACATAGTGAGACCCCATCTGTACAAAAAATAAAAAATATTAGACAGGCACGGTGATGCGCACCTATAGTCTCAGCTACTCGGGAGGCTGAGGTGGGAAAATCGCTTGAGCCTGGGAGTTTGGGGCCGCAGTGAACTATGATGATGCCACTGCACTCCACTCCAGCCTAGGTGACACAGCAAGACCCCACCGCTAAAAAATTTTTTAACAAGTTTAAAAGAAGTAAATTAAAATTGTTATTGAAACCATCCAACTTTCCTTTAAAATGTCCCAAGCAGAAATAATCCTAGATGAGTGGTATAATTTTTGCAGTATTGGGAAGACTGTTGTCTGTGATTACTTCCTCTACTTTTGCCTGCTTCCTTGATATCTGAAATTGTTTTAAGAAGTAGTACATCTTATTTTGCTATTAGAGAAAAGGCAAATATCTCTTGGAATGGTAACACATTGATTTAATTTTATTCTGAGTGTAAAAGATGGATCTGAGACTAGGGTTGATGAGGTGAGGAGAGAATAGCACAGCACTGGGATTCTGCAGGGAGAGAAAAAGGTCCTAGAAAGGATAGAATTTTACCTTATTGAAAAATCTGTCCTGTGTCATTATTATTTACTCATTGACTTATTCCCCACATTGTAAAAAAGAATTCAAGGCTGCTTCTAAAGATGCACCCAATTTAGCAAGATAAACTGAAAATAAGTAAGAAAATAGGCAAATGGAAAATATGGGAAGGAAAGTAAGGTGAGCCAGGAGTGATGTTAGCATACAAGCCACACGCCGGGCCACTGCTTGTACACACCTGACTCGGGGAGGGGGAGCAAACCTAGCCCCCAGTGTTCTGACAGCCATTGTGAAAAAGAAGCACGTGACCACCAATAACATTTGTAGGGAATTAGAATCTTTGGGGATGAGCCCCAGACCTATTGTGGAAGCCAAAGTTAATCCGCCATGTTCGCTTCTGATGAAGTCCTGTTCTAGGAATGCTTCTGATATTTCCAGTTTATCTATTGTTTCTTGTTGAAGAACACGTACTTTGCATAAATCCTACCCTTAGGTCGGAACTTATATTTACTGTAAACCCTGCTCTTAAGCAAATTCCTGCACATTCCCTCTGAAACATTATTTCTTTTCGCAATGGTACAGAGCCCTTGGGTTGGAGGGTAACAGTGCAGAGATCTACCTGTCTTGCAGCCACTCAAGACCATGCATCTGTCTGTAAATTCCCCAATAAAATCACCCTATAATGACAAACTGAATTTGTCTGACAACAAACTGAATTCGTTGCCTCATTCTTTGGTTTCTCGGCTCCTTCTGCATGGGGAATTGCTTTGCATATGTGGCTCTTTCATGGAACACCTATATTTTGAAATGGCTTTTCATGTTATTCTGATGTATGTTCCTCATTAAGGCCCAAGTTCCTAAAACATTCATTCTCTTCCTCTTTTCTAGAAAAGAGGCCTTGCCCGCCAGCAATTCCCACATGAGTATTGGGGTAACACCATGATACATATTCAAGATAAAGTACAGGAAAAGCTTTTTGCAGTGGAATAAAATGTTAAAGGAAATTGCTTTCCTTGATAGCAATCAGGTCACCAAAGTGAGACGAAGAAAAATTTTTTTGAGAATGCAGGAGAGAATAATATTATTTCCCTTATTTCTAAGAGCTAAACAATTTAGGATTAAAAATTTCAAATATACTAGAGGGGTCCATGAATTTTAATAGTAATGAAATGGTTATATAATATTGCAAAATCCTCAGCTTTAAGAAAAAACATGTTTGACTTATTAATTATTTAGGACAAATTTTGGTGAAGTTATTCCAACTTGCATGGCTTAGGAATGCCAATTTGGGGATTTACATTTCCTAACTGTCTAATGAAGTCTACTCTTTCCTTCCCTAGACTATATGTATTTGCTGGTGCTCTTAATATAACATTTTATAACGCAAATGAGATCACAAGGCCATATATATTTTTTTCTCCGTGTGTGTCTGTGTGTAGCATTTCTGCATATGTATGAATATGAAGTATGCTTTGATTTTTATGCATTGATTTACATGAATAGGAAAACGTTTGAATTTATAGTAAATGGTTTTGGCCACGTTCTCTGATGTTACTGTAACTGAAATAGCTCAAAAGCACAAAAGGTCATGGGAGGCACTTATGTAAAACTTACTAGTGCTGTTTATAAGGGTACCTTGTGTTTTATTACTTTGTTAATGTACCTTTCAGGAAATCCAGTCATGCCATCATTTCCTTCCATATTTCATCTGTTCCTCATTATAAATAAAAGTGTTTATTGCTAACGCTTTCTCTGAGCCATGTGGGGGCGATAGGGGCAGCATAGACTTCTGTTGCATGTCCTTTATTCTTTGGTGTGATAGGCTCACCCAATCTTGAGTGTATTATGTGTGGTAAGAGTGGGCTGAATTTTATATTCATTGTTTTTTTTTTGAGACGGAGTCTCGTGTTGTCGCCCAGGCTGGAGTGCAGTGGCACGATCTCAGCTCACTGCAAGCTCCGCTTCCCAGGTTCATGCCATTCTCCTGCCTCAGCCTCCCGAGTAGCTGGGACTACAGGGGCCCGCCACCACACCTGGCTAATTTTTTGTAATTTTTAGTAGAGACGGGTTTTCACTGTGTTAGCCAGGATGGTCTCGATCTCCTGACCTCGTGATCCACCCACCTCGGCTTCCCAGAGTGCTGGGATTACAGGCGTGAGCCACCGTGCCCTGCCACATTCATTGTTTTGCCATGCTCTGGGCATGGCATCTGAGATGTCATCAACAGACAGCCTTCCAAAGAAAAGATTTTATATACTGAGTCACAACTGTATGCACTCACCTACTGTTAGTCTGCGTCTCCATGGGTGCCACATCTAAACTCTACTCTTGGTTGGGCGTGGTGGCTCATGCCTGTAATCCTAGCACTTTGGGAGGCCAAGGCGGGCGGATTGCTTGAGCTCAGGAGTTCGAGAAAAACCTGGGCGAAACATGGTGAAACTGTCTCTGCAAAATATACAAAAAAATTAGCTAAGTATAGCGGCATGTGCCTGTAGTCCCAGCTACTTGGGAGGCTGAGGCAAGAGGATTGCTTGAACTTGGGAGGTCATGCCACTGCACTCCAGCCTGGGTGACAAAGTGAGACCCTGTCTCAGAAAAACAAAAACAAACCGTCTACTCTTTATGTGAGAATGGGCATTTATCCAGAAATTTGTCACATAGACCTTTAATAAAGGCCTCAGTTATTAAGAAAATCTTCCCACTTCTCATAGAATTCTCTTTATCTCCATTCCACATCAACAACCTGTAGATGTGGTCATACTTGACAAGGTCTTGAACTCTGTAACTCCTTTCTCTGACCACCACTTCACTTATAAGCCTCAAGTAGGAGGCAGGACTGGATAGACCATGTTGTGGAAATCAACTAAACCCTGAAATCTATTTCTCACTCAGGTCGCACTCTGGTGCTGGCCAGGCAGCTCTTCCCCAAGTGGGGAGTCAAGAACATATATAGTTTATATAAATGAGTGGTTTCAAGGTGTTTCACACTCATGATTCTACACACAATTTTGCATTTTGCAAGGTAGGGAAGGAGGCAATAAGAGAGGAAGAAGAGGATAGAAGCCAATATTTCTGGGTAATTACTTGAAACCGCAGCTGGTGGTTCGTTAAGAAGTTGGGAATGGTTTGCTCCAGAGAAAGTCTATGCCTTGAGGTTCCTTAAGAAATAAATAAAGCTGAGGAATAAGTTTATTTTTATTTTTTTAAGTGGACAGGAACTAGGATTTATTGGTGGGTATTAGGAGGGGGTGGCTCAGTGGAAGCCCTCATGATTAATAATATCCAATTAAACATGAAGTAAACATGGGTTGCTTTTGTTTGCATAATAAACTATAATAATAATAAATATAATAATAAATAGTTTTAAAGTTCCAAAGAACCTTCGCATTTCAATTTTTATCCTCACTACAGCCCTGTGAAGTAAGCAGCAGGCATTTTTAACCTTTGTTTTACAGATAAGGAAACTGAGGCTCAGAGAAAAAGTCAACTCAACAATTTCTAAGTGAGATGTTGGGATTAGAATTTATCTCCTTTGCTTCCACAACTCCATCTTTCCTCCCCACATTCCTTTCACTTTACTGGATTTGCCGGTGGTGTAGAGATCGACCCTGGGACTGTTGTACATTCTTTTTTAATCAAAGTCAGCCAGACTGATGTTGAGGCCTGTGCTTTGCAATTCTTCCATCAGACTGAGGCCCTGCAGCCATAGGATGGAGGGGGCATGTCATTCACTTTATTATTATTATTTTTCTTTGAGACGGAGTTTTTCTCTTGTTGCCCAGGCTGGAGTGCAATGGTGCCATCTTGGCTCACCAGAAACTCCGCCTCCCGGATTCAAGCAATTCTCTTGCCTCAGCCTCCCAAGTAGCAGGGATTACAGGCATGCACCACTACACTGGCTAATTTTGTATTTTTGGTAGAGACGGGGTTTCTCCATGTTGGTCAGGCTGGTCTCGAACTCCCGACCTCAGGTGATCTGCCTGCCTCAGCCTCCCAAAGTGCTAGGACTACGGATGTTAGCCACCGTGCCTGGCCCATTTACTCTATTATTGCCATTCATGTCCAGCTAGATTAGTATGGACTTTAAAGTCTCAGTGTCTCCAGCACCGGCAGAATCATGTCAATTTCTCTTGAACTTTTTTAATAGAGAATTATGATTGTGTGTGTGTGTTCTCAAATCTTCCTTCCCATGAACATGGTCTGCCTTACTGTTTGTAATCTGTTTTCAAATATCTTAGTGTTTTAAGATTTTCTTCATATAGGTGTTACGCATTTCATCTTTAATTCCTAAGTGTTTTATTTTTAAGTAAAACAACTTTTTTATTGCATCTTCTAAATGGTTATTGCCTATATAAATAAAGACTTGATTTCTGCATATTAATTTTTATACCTAGTCAACCCTATGGCCTTCTCTTATTTGAAATAACTTTTTAGTTAATTTACTTGGGTTTTATGGGCCAAGAATCATTTAATCTTCAAATAATGATACTTTTATATCTGCCATTCAAATTTTAATAACCTTTATGTTTTTCTCTTGTCTAGTTGTACTATCTATACCTCTAATACTGTGCTAAATAAAAATGGTGGTATGGCCAGGTGCGGTGGCTCACACCTGTAATCCCAGCACTTTGGGAGGCCGAGGCGGGTGGATCACAAGGTCAGGAGTTTGAGACCAGCTTGACCAACCTGGTAAAACTCCATCTCTACTAAAAATGCAAAAATTAGCCGGGCATGGTGGAGCATGTCGGTAATCCCAGATACTCAGGAGGCTGAGGCAGTAGAATCACTTGAACTTGGGAGGAGGAAGGTTGCAGTGAGCCGAGATCGGGCCACTGGACTCCAGCCTGGGCGATAGAGTGAGACTCCATCTCAAAAAAAAAAAAAAAAAAAAATGTAAAGGACAACCTTGTCTTTTTCCCTGTTTTCAACGGAAATCCTTTTAGTGTTTACCTATGAAGGTTGATCTTGGCTTGTTGGTTGAGCTGGACAGTGTCTTGTTGAGGAAGCATCCACCTAGCCATGTTTATTTTCTATTTTATTAGACTTAGTGTTTTGTGCAGGCAACAAAAGTAAAAATAGACAGGTGGGACTACATCAAACTGAAAAGCTTCTTCTGCACAGCAAAGGAAACAATCAGCAGAGTGAAAAGGCAACCTACAGAATGAGAGATAATATTTTCAAGGTATATATCTGATATGAGGTTAATATACAAAATATGTAAAGAAGGACTCCTACAACTCAATAGGGAAAACAACAACAACAACAAAAAACAAATAACCTGACTGAAAAATGAGCAAAGGACCTGAATAGACATTTCTCAAAAGAAGACATACAAATGGTGAACGGGTGTATAAAATAATGCTCAACGTTACCAGTCATCAGGAAAATGCAGATAAAAACCACAATGAGCTATCCCTTCACATTTGTTAGGGAGACTATTATTGAAAAAGAAAAAAAGGATCACACCTGTTGGTGAGGATGTGGAGAAACAGGAACCCTTGCACACTGTTGGCAGGAATGTAAAATAGTGCATCTGCTATGAAAACCATATAGAGGTTCTTCAAAAAATTGAAAATAGAACTATTATATGATCTAGCAACCCCACTACTGGGTTTTTATCCAAAAGAATTAAAATCAGGATCTCGAAGAGATATTAGCTCTCCCATGTTTATTGCAGCACTATTTACAATAACGAAGAGGTACAAACAATCTAAATGTCTGTTGATGTATGAGTGGATTAGGAAAATGTCTTATGTACATACAGCGGAATATTATTCAGCCTTAAAAAAGAAAATCCTGCCGTATGTGACAACATGGATGAACTTTGAGGACATTGTGCCGAGGGAAAGAAGCCAGTCACAGAGGGACAAATACTGCGTGATTCCACTTATCTGAGGTATCTACGGTAGTCGAATTCATGGAAGCAGAGAGGAGAATGGTCATTGCCAGCTGCCAGGGGGTAGGGGAAAGGGAAAATGGGACTTGCTGTTCAATAGGTATAACTTTCAGTTATGCCAGATGAATGCGTTCTAGAGATCTGTACAACATTGAGCCTCTGCTTAACAAAAATTGTGCACTTAAAGTTTTGTTAGGAGGGTAGATGCCATGTTAAGTTTTCTTACTAACTTAAAAAAAAGGAATAGAACAAAGTGTATGCACTGAGCGTAGGGTACCACTCAGGCTGGGTAGTTGTATGGACCAGCACAGCACTCCAGGGGCATTTGGTAAGTTCATGGAGACAGAGAAGTGCCCTGCACACCCCCTTCAGGCCCTCATCCCAGTTTTTCATGAGACAATATTTGTGTGAAAGTCATATCTGTTACATACTTAATGTAGTCACGAGACTGAAAAAAATTGTAGCTGCCTTCCTAAAAGTAGTAGAAAGATAGTTGCAAAAAGGGCTGTGGCCACTTTAAGAAAAGGTAGTTTTTTAATCCTATTCCACAGAATTATCACCATCATCATCATCATCATCATCACTGTGCCTGTGCCTGTGCCTGTGGGGAATGACGAATATTTATCTAGTTTTTAAAATTTTTTTTGGAGACAGGGTCTCACTCTGGTGCCTAGGCTGGAGTGAATCATAGCTCACTGCAGCTTCAGCCTCCTGGGTTCAAGAGAGCTCCCACCTCAGCCTCCTGAGTAGCTGGGACTACAGGCACACACCACCATGCCTGGCTAATTTTTCAGTTTTTTGATGGGATCTCACTGTACTGCTCAAGCTGGTCTCGGACTCCTGGGCTCAAGTGATTCTCCCACCTCAGCCTCCCAAAATGTTGGGATTATAGGTGTGTATTAGTCAGGGTTCTCTAAGGTGATGCAACTAATGGGATCTATCTCTCTCTATATAAAGGGGAGTCTGTTAAGTATTAACTTACAGGATCACACGATCCCACAATAGGCCGTCTGCAAGCTTGAGGAGCAAGGGAAGCCAGTTCGAGTCCCAAAACTGGAGTACTTGGAGTCCGATGTTCAAGGGCAGGAGGCGTCCAGCACGGGAGAAAGATGTAGGCTGGGAGGCTAGGCCAGTCTCTCCTTTTCACGTTTTTCTGCCTGCTTTATATTTGCTGGCAGCTGATTAGATGGTGCCCACCAGATTAAGGGTGGGTCTGCCTTCCTCAGCCCACTGGCTCAAATGTTAATCTCCTTTGGCAACACTCCCACAGGCACAGCCGGGATCAATATTTTGCAGCCTTCAGTCCAATCAAGTTGACAATCAGTATTAACCATCACAAGGTGTGAGCCAACATGCCTAGACTATTTATCTACTTTCCAAAGCAGCAGCAGCAGCAGCTGCAGTTCTCATTCTGAAGAAAGTTACAAATTAGGCAAAAAAATTGTTTTGTTTTGCTTTGGGGCCCTCTCACCTTCCCTCTTTTTAGTCCCGGGGTACTTTCTCCTTCTACCCATTATCACCTCTCTTGTTCTGCTCTCCCTGGAGAATTTGTTTATTTATTCGTTCATTCATGTAACAGACATTTATTGATTACCTTCTATGCCAGGCATAAGAAATACAAAAATAAATAAGATGTAGTCCTTACTCTCCAGGATGGTCTAAATAAGTGAGATTACGAGAGCAAGCAAAACATCTTAAGAGAGAAACCTTTGCCAAAAGCATTCCACCCTTGAGTGGTTAAAGACCACCAATATTCTGGATAAAAGCCGAAAATTAATTAATTTCACCACAGAGGCATCCAATTTGCTAGATGGTAAGAACTGAGGCTGTTACTCAACTCTGGATTATTTACACTATTACACTCTGAAAAGTAAGGGGGGAAGATAATATGTAACGAATTCCTATTGTCTCGCTGATTTCACATATATCCGCCCCTGTCCCCCACCCTTTTTCTTTTCTTTTCTTTCTTTCTTTTTTTTTTTGTTGAGACCGAGTCTCGCTCTGTTGCCCAAGCTGGCGCGATCTCGGCTCACTGCAAGCTCCGCCTCCTGGGTTCAAGCGATTCTCCTGTCTCGCCCTCCGGAGTAGCTGGGACTACAGTTGCGTGCCACCACACCTGGCTGATTTTTTTTTTTTTTTTTTTTAGTAGAGACGGGGTTTCACCATGTTAGCCAGGATGTTCTCGATCTCCTGACCCCATGATCTGCCTGCCTCGGCTTCCCAAAGTGCTGGGATTACAGGTGTGAGCCGCCGCGCCTGGCCCTTTTTCTTTAGACAGAGTCTCACTCTGTCACCCAGGTTGGAGTGCAGTCGTTCCATCTCGACTCACTGCAACCTCCATCTCCTGGGTTCAAGTAATTCTCGTGCCTCAGTCTCCTGAGTAGCTGGGATTATGGAAACTGCCACCACGCCCAGCTAACTTTTGTATTTTTAGCAGAGATGGGGTTTCGCCATGTTGGCCGGGCTGGTCTCGAACTCCTGAGCTCAAGTGATCCGCCTGTCTCAGGCTCTCAATGTGCTGGGATTACAGGTGTGAGCCACCGCGCCCAGCCATATATCCCCTTTTAACTGATATGGAGGCAGAGGTTTGCAAATGAAGTGACATGGTCAGCGGAAGAGCTGAGATTTGAACTCAAGTCTGCTGACATCTGAGTCCAAGCTTTTTCTGCTTCATCACGCTGCATATGCAGGAAGCATTCTCTAATTGTAGTGCCTCAAACCCTGAACAGGTTAAGGCCCAACATTTTTGGACAAGAAGACCTCCCAGCATCATTTTGTCATCAAGGCAGGCAAATACATGTAAGGCTGGCTGTGTGTAGTGATGGCTGAACTATCACGTCCTACTCTGTTAAGGAAGCAAACTGTAGGACCAGCAAGTTGAGTGGACAGGCTGAGGGGCATAGCTTTTCTTAGACCCTCATTCAGTGGGGGCTGCAGAGAGGAAGTTAGATGTAGTGACTTTCAGTGGTGTCTGCTCAAGTCATCAAACCTCAGTTCTCCATCAGCTCCCACACAACCCATGAAAAGGTCTAAATTCTTTCAGGGCAACAGAGATGCTTTGTATGTGGTTTGCACCTGCTTTTGTACTTAGCATACTGGCATTTGTGTAATATAGCTCTACAAGAGATTAATAAATAGGCTTTGTTTTTACAAAAAGCAGGAATTAATTGGATATCAAATTTTAAAACTTCTTCAAAAGTCTTTTGGCCAACTCTGGACACACTATATTCTATATTCCTCCAGAATGTTCTTTGCTGTACTAAACAGCTGGAAATGTTCTTTCATGACTAAGCTGGGTTCTGTCATGGACGGGACCTGGCTCTTCAACTCCACCCTGAACGTACTGTTGCCGCTGACAGGAAGGGTTGTTGTGATAACAAGGAAATACGTGATTCACAGGAAAATCTCCCTTCATTCCTCACCTACCAACCCTCTGTGGTCATGTGCTTTGAGATCCTTGAACATTAGGGGAGTTTCCAGGATTGTTTTGATTTCCTTTCCCTGAATCTCCCTCCTACGCAGGCTCTCCTCCACTTTTAAATCAAAACCAATTAAAAATCTATTAAAAATCATTACCAATTAAAAATCAAAACCTATTAAAAATCAAAACCAAACAAAAATGACAATAGGACCACACATCACAAAACCAGAAAGTCTTAACGAGCCCACAGTTATCATCTTAAAATCAAACACACACATTCACTCAATCCGTGTAACATTCCTGTCACATCCTTTGAGACTTCAAAACCTGAGACTAGCAACATAAATTCCAAAAGCTTCTTTTGGCAAGCAGACACCAAACATGTATTTTCTAGCTCCAAGAGAAATAAATGAGAAACAGTGTTTTACTTTTCTGCATTCAGAGTTGCTGGGGCTATTCTTCTGCCCCCTGCTCTGGTTCCCAGGGCTGGGCCAGGCTTCCAGCTCCTGTGTTGTGCTGGCCTGGCCAGGGCTTTTGGCTATTGCTACAGTCACCTGCTTCCGGACTGTGAAGGTAGCAGTTTGCAGAATGTGATTCAGGCTCCCCTTTCCCAAAGTACTGTTCTTCCTTCTTATCTGTTCCCAAACCAGAACCATTTGATTCTTGATTAGTGATGTAGGTGGAGGCAGAAGGCCCCACAGGTGACAGGTCAGGCCTTCATTAGCATACATGATTTTATCAGGCCAGTTGACTGGCAAGTTGATAAATACAGAAAGCCACATCCTGAGGTGTAGAGATACAAGGGACCATAGAGAAAATAACAAATGTCAGTTGACTTCAGGCACCTCAATTTGATTCAAAGAAAAGGAAGGGGCAAGACATGGTGGCTCACTCACACTTATAATACCAGAAGTTCAGGAGGCCAAGGCAAGGGGATTGCTTGAGCCCAGGAGAAATTTGAGGTCAGCCTGGACAACACAGTGAGACTCCATCTCTTAAAAAAAAAAAAAAGCCAGGTGCAGGGGCACCTGCTTGTAGTCTCAGCTACTCTGGAGGCTGAGGTGGGAGGATTGCTTGGCCATGTGAGATCAAGGCTGCAGTGATTTATGACTGTGCCTTTGCACTCCAGCCTGCATGACAGAGACCCTGTCTCAGGAAAAAAAAAAAAAAAAAAAAGGCACCCAGAGGAAGAGAGGGATGTCCGGAGGACAGAGAATGAAGCTTACAATTTTGCCTTGACCTGACATCTCCTATAAGTTGTATCGACTAGTTTCTGATTCTCTAAATAGAGATGAGGAAAATTAAAAAGAGGAAATAAAAAGCAGGAACTGTAGACCAGTGTCAAAAACAATTTGACTCAAAAAAACTGTAAGATACTATAATCTGTGTTGCCTCACAACAAATATCCATAAACAAGTGATCCCTCTAATAAAGTCACTCAACTGTTCAACTGTTGTTTTTTTTTTTTAAAGATGTCACTTTAGAAACTGACACTCCTCAGAGCGAGGCAAAGCAACTGTTATTAACATTTCCTAATCCACACATTTATGGTCAATTGATTTTTGACAAAGGTGACAAGAACACACAATGGGGAAACGATAGTCTCTTCAACAAATGGTGTTGGAACAACTGGATATCCAGAGGCAGAAAAACTAAATTAGCCCTTTGTCTCACACCATATACAAAAATTAACTCAAAATGGATTAAAGGCCTAACTGTAAGACCTGCAACTATAAAACTAGTAGGAGAAAACACAGGAGAAAAGCTCCATGACATTGGTCTGGCCAATAATTTTTTTTGGGTATGACTCCCCAGAAGCACAGGTAACAAAACCAAATGTAGATCATTGGGGTTGTAATTTAGCTTGGAATCAAACTAAAAAGCTTCTGCACAGCCAAGGAAACTATCAAGAGTGAAGAGACAACCTACAGAATGTTCGAAAATATTTGAAAAGCATACATGTGATGAGGGGTCAATAGCCAAACTATATAAGGAACTCAAACAACTCAATGGTAAGAAAACAAATAACCCAATTAAAAGATGGGCAAAGCATCTGAATAGACATTTCTTAAAAGAAGATATACAAATGACCAATACATATATAGAAAAATGCTCAACATCACTAATCATTAGAGCAATGTGAATTGAAACCTCAATGAGGTATCACCTCTTACCTGTTAGAATAAATATGATAAAAAAAAAACAAAAGATAACAAGTGTTAGGATATGGAGAAAAGGGAACCTTTGTACACTGTTAATGGGGAGGTAAATTAGTACAGCCATTATGGAAAACAGTATGGAGGTTCCTCAAAATTATAACTACCTTAAAAATAGAATGATGATCCAGCAATCCCCCTACTGAGTATGTATGCAAAATAAATGAAATCAGTGTGTTGAAGTGATATCTGTATTCCCATGTTCATTGCAGCACTATTCACAATAGCCAAGATATGGGATCAATCTAAGTGTTCACCAAGGAATAAATCAATTTTTAAAATGCGGTATATAGAGTTGATATGGTTTGGCTGTGTCCCCACCCAAATCTTGTCTTGAATTGTAGCTCCCACAATTCCCACATGTTATGGAAAGGACCTGGTGGGAGGCAATTGAATCATGGAGGTGGGTCTTTCCCATGGTGTTCTCATGATAGTGAATAAGTCTCATGAGGTCTGATGGTTTTATAAAGGGGAGTTCTCCTGCACCAGTTCTCTTTTGCCTGCCACCATGGAAGACCTGCCTTTCGCCTTCTGCCGTGATTGTGAGGCCTCCCCAGCCATGTGGAACTGTGAGTCCATTAAACATCTTTTTCTTTATAAATTACCCAGTCTCAGGTATGTCTTTATCAGCAGTGTGAAAAGGGACTAGTGCAATACTACACAATGCGGTACTATTAAGCCTTAAAAAAGAAGGAAATTCTGTTTTTTGCAACAACACGGACGAACCTGGAAGGCATTAAGTGAAATAAGCCAGGCACAGAAAGGCAAATACCACACAATCTCGCATATACAACACACCTGTTTTCATTGTGTGTTGCTGTATTGTGCTTCACAAATATTGTGGTTTTTACAAACTGATGGTTTGTGGCAACCCTGTGTCAAGCCAGTCTATCAGTGCCATTGTTCCAACGGCATGTGCTTACTTTATGTCTCTGTGTCACATTTTGGTGATTCTTGCAATATTTCCAATGTTTTCATTATTATTATATCTGTTTTATGGATCTGTGATCAGTGATCTTTAACGTTTTTACTATTGTAATTATTTTGGGGCTCCACGTACTGCATCCATATAAGACAGTGGATTTAGCTGATAAATGTGTGTGTTCTGACATCTCCACCAACTACTATTTCCTCATCTCTCTCTCTCTCCTCAGACCTCCCTGTTCCCCAAGATAACAATATTGAAATTAGGCCAATTAATAACCCTCCAGTGGCCTCTAAGTGTTCAAGTGAAAGGAAGGGTCACATGCCTCTCACTTTAAATCAAAGCCGAGACAGGCTGAAAGCTGGGTCTCTTGTGCCAAACAGTGAGCCAAGTTGTGTGAATGCAAAGGAAAAACTCTTGAAGGAAATGAAAAGTGCTACTCCAGTGAACACACAGATGATAAGAAAGCAAAACAGCCTTATTGCTGTTATGAAGACAGTTTGAGTGGTCTGGATGGAAGATCAAACCAGCCACGACATTCCCTTATGCCAAATAACTTTTCCATTCATTCTTTCAAACGCGTTCTTCCTGAGTTGGACAGACTGAGCGAACAATAGGACAGAAGAATCATTACTGCATCTGAAAGTTTATACCTGCAGGCAATTAGATGATGGTTAACGAGTTGGAGTCAGAAATTATAGAGAGAATTTTGGGAGGATTTCTTATGGTATGTTTGTTTAATATGAAAGACGCCTGAACTTTTTTGTAATTTATGTACATTGACTCTTTCAGAACATTTTCTTTCAAAACTAAGTATAAATTTAGGGCTCATACATTTGAAGGACAGGAATTTCCACCTTAGAAAGACTACGTGTTACACAGAGTTTTAAAAATACCGGTTTTGCGTAATAGCTGATACTTTCCAGGAAAGAACTGGAGAACTTTCTGTGCTCACGGTTGGAACATTTAATCTATTTTTAGCACAGAAAATGATTTAAAAAATATTGTTTTTAGGAACTTGAAATGTTGGGGAAGAACATTTGGATTTAAAGGACTGACTTTTGGATAATTGTGAGTAGTGGTAATGCCATTTTTTTTTTTTTTTTTTTTTTGAGACAGAGTCTTGCTCTGTCGCCCAGGCTGGAGTGCAGTGGCGTGATCTCGGCTCACTGCAAACTCTGCCTTCCAGGTTCACACCATTCTCCTGCCTCAGCCTCCCGAGTAGCTGGGATTACAGGCGCCCGCCACCACGCCCGGCTAAGTTTTTGTATTTTTAGTAGAGACGGGGTTTCATCTTGTTAGCCAGGATGGTCTCGATCTCCTGACCCCATGATCCACCCGGCTCGGCCTCCCAAAGTGCTGGGATTACAGGCGTGAGCCTCCATGCCCGGCCGGTAATGCCATTTTTCACCTCTTCTACTTCTTGAGCTCAGGTAGGAAGTTGAGGCATTTTGGCCTTTAGATGCTTACACATTGTAACAGCTTAGGAATTTTGTTCAAAATACAAAACAAACATATCATCTTTTCCAAGTGTTGACATTGCCATAGGAATGTCTATTTATTTATGTTTTTGAAAAAGGGTTTTAATATCCTGTACAACACTTACTGACAGTCCTATCAGACTTGGTAGCAGTTTCCAGGAGTAGAATAACTATCAAGATTAGAAATTTGCAGGAAGACAGAGGAACGCATTCTACATGGCTATGAGTAGCTGTTTCAGAGTTTAAAATAGTGAAAGGAAGTAAAGGTGGTAATATTTCACAGACATTTCAGACATAAAATGACTTGTAGATTTTTTCGTGTATGTGCGTGTGCGTGTGTGTGTGTGTGTAACAATCCAGGCTACACAAATAGATTGTTTCCTGGGGCAATGTGATGTATAAACAGTTTGGTACTTGTTCCACTGAACTCATGGCTTCTAATTCTAACAAGATTCTTTATCGGGCCCTTTAGAAAGACTTAAGATTTTTCTCATAGATCAAAAATACTTGACTGCTGATTGACATTACTTCTTTCTAACAGATGGTGCTATCTTGCTGCCAACAATTCCACGGCAAACCCTCCAGATAAGTCCGTCCCTCTAGTTATCAACTTTGCCTGTTCAGTACATCTGGCCCACAAGCCAATTTGATATCATGATGTCTTCAACAAAGTCTCTTTAAAAACTCTCTAATAATGCATGTATTTAATTCCTCAATAATTTTATTTCATTAGTTTTTTTCTCTTTATTAAAAGCCAGACATATCATAGATATATCACTTGCTTCTGGCTTCTGAATGTATTTTGTTTGACTTGGCTGTTTTTATGTTAAAGGAAGATATTCATTAACACAGCCAAATTATGTTGATCTAAAATACCAAAAAGATTTTGAATAACTCTGCTATGTACAGCTCTAAATATTTAAAATGGAAAAGTTAGGTTTATTGTGTGAGACACTTTCAGGAGCTGAGACCATCTAGTGACCACTCCAGGTCTCTTTTAGCTTTGTGACTTCTTGACACCATGACTTTTGAGTTGCATTAGGCCTATTAAAGTTGTCGGACAACATATAAATATAGATATAGCTAACAGCAGTCATTTGCATCTCCTTGGCCAATTTTCTGTTGAATACTGCCACCTTTAATGGAATGGCTTAAAAATTAAATGTACATATAATAATTATATTGGATTACATTAAATAGTTAACCAAGTGTGTCTTTATAAAGCAATTTTAATTTCATAATTCATTATCTTTTAACTTTTTACTATGAAAAATTTCAAACATATATAAAGATAGAAGGAATAGTATAATAGTATATAGGCACCTTGGGTAGGTACCTAGTTGTCAAATTACTCCACAATTCCATCACCCATCCTCCGGCTTCAATCATTATGAATCTATTGCTATCTTGTTTTATCTATGCCTCCCTACCTCTGACCCCACATAGGTTGTTTTTTATATCTTTATTGAAGTATAATTTTATTTTATTATTATTTTTAATAGAGATGAAGGTCTCACTATGTTGCCCAGGCTGGTCTTGAACTCCTGAGTTCAAGTCATCTGCCTGCCTCGGCCTCACAAAGTTCTGGGACTACAGACGTGAGCCACTACACCCAGCCTATAATTTTACCTTCCATATAATTAATCCGTTGTGAGTGTGTAACTCAGTTATTTTAGGTTAATTTCTAGAGTTGTGAAATGATCACCACAGTCTGTCTTTGGAATATTTCCATTACTCCCACAAGATCCCCTGTGTCTGTTTATGGTCAGTCCCTACTCCCACACCCAGCTCCAAGTAACCACTAATCTACAAATGTATAGATTGCCCCTTTCTGGGCGTTTCATGTAAATGTAATCATACAGTATACAGCCTTTTGCATCTGGCTTCTTTTACTTAGCATAATGTTTTTGGTATAATGTTCACCCATGCTACAGCATGTAGTATTAGTTCATTCCTTTTTATTGTTGAATTGTATTTCATTATATGGATATATTACATATTCATTATCCATTCATCAGTTGATGGAATTAGCATCGTTTCCAGTCTGGGGCTATTATGTTATGTATAATGCTGCTGTAACCATTCATGTGAAAGTTCTTTTGTGAACATGTATTTTCATCTCTCTTGGGTAGGTACCTAGTTGTGGAATTGCTGAATTGCTTGGTAAGATTATATTTATCCTTTTAAGAAGCTGCCAGACTGTTCCCCAAATGGCTGTACCATTTGTATTCCCAGCAGTAAACACATTCTCACCACCATTTGGTATTATCTATCTTTTTTAGATAACTGTGCTAATTGGTGCATAGTGTTATCTTGTAGTTTCGAATCATCTTTTTAAAATATCTATTAAATTTGTTGAATGAGGCTAGTTTTTTCTCTGTCCCAGATGACTTTTCTAATTTCTAGGTATTACAAAAAATCCTGATTTAGTAATTAATGTGTTCACTCCCATGCATTAATCAAAACTTTCAAACTGATTTAAATTTGAGGCGCCTCTGTCTTCCCCCTTCACTCCCTGCCCCCACACACAGCTAAGTGGGAGCCTTGGGGAAGGCCCGCAGGTGACTAGAAGGTGTGGCTGGCTTTACTTCTTTTCCTCCTTCCTCTTTTTTTTTTTGAGATGGAGTCTCGCTCTGTCACCCAGGCTGGAGTGCAGTGGTGCGACCTTGGCTCCCTGCAACCTCCCCTTCCTGGGGTCAAGCAATTCTCCTGCCTCAACCTCCCAAGTAGCTGGGATTACAGGTGCCTGCCACCACGCCCGGCTAAATTTTGTATTTTTAGTAGAAACGGGGTTTCACTGTGTTGGCCAGGCTGGTCTCGAATTCCTGACCTCAGGTGATCTGCCCCCCTCTGCCACCCAAAGTGCTGGGATAACAGGCATAAGCCACCACGCTCAGCCCCCTCCTTACTCTTAACTTCTCCCCTTAATTTGCTACTGTGAAGGTGAGATAGGGAAGAGGCAGGGAGCAAACAAGTCCTTTCTCATCAGGGTCTGTCATGAGGGGCACAGCATTTCCTGGGCTGTCGGGTTTTAAGGCTGACTCTATGTTACCTTCACTCCATTCTCCTCTCACACATAGAGAATACATTTCCAGGCTAGCTGCTTGCTTATTCCCTTGGGGGCTAGAAATCTGATAATTACTTCTTTTCTTTGTGGAGCTATTTTTGCCCCTGTAGTTTACCCTTCTGGGTAGGACCTAAAATAACCCCTTCATATGAGGCCCACATCTATGCCTTAGAAAACATGAACTCATCTTTGCCCCCTAAATTCTCTAACCACTGGTGACTCAACCCCACCATCACTTCTTTAGCTCTTCCATCTTAGCCAGACATCTCTTCTCTCTCACTTGAGATTTCTCAGCAGAGATCAGAAAACAGTCAGCTGACAGCCTAAACTGGGAGATCCCAAGGGGCTTCGGGGGAAGGATGGGCATCTCCAGTGCTGCCACTTGGCAGCTTGGCAGGGGGTGGGAGTGGGCAGAGGGAACACCCACATCTGAAATATCCCAGTCTCCTCTCTTTTAAATCCTTAGTGAGGTGAGGGATTCAAAGTTATATGCCTGTTTTTGTGTGAAATCCTTTAGAAATCTGCATCTTGTTTGATACTTCACTCTGGCATATCTATTACATCTTGAGATAGGTCTGGGTGATAAGATAAGTCACTCTGGCATATCTATTATATCTTGAGATAGGTCTGGCTGACCCAGCCAAAGATAGGTTGTGTGTGTGTGTGTGTGTGTATGTGTGTGTGTGTAAATATATATATATATATATAAAATACTATATACATGCACAATACTATATATATATATATATACACATACTACTATTCCTATTCTATCTTCCTAGAGTTGTAAAACACAATTATTCTGACTGCAGTCATTTGCCCTTTATTTAATTGAAAAAATTATTTTTTCTATGTTGATGAATATATATCTGCATGTATGTGTATATATACATGCATATATGTTACATATGTTAATATATATGATATATATGCATATACATATATAAATTCTCCAACAGAGAAAGTTTTTTTTCTCAATCAAATAAAGGACAGTGACTAAAGTCAGAATAACTGTGTTAGACACTTCCAGGAAGCTAGAATAGGAAAGCAGTGGGTCATGGGCTTTGAGTTTGCTGTCTAGTTCTATGTGACTTAGACACACTTCTTAACCTCTCAGCTTTTTGTTTGTAAAATTGAGAAAATCATACATTTCTTTTTGGATATTGTGAGGAATTTTTTTAAAAGCACATGAGGTTCACTCCTGTAATCCCAGCCCTTTGAGAGGCTGGGGCAGGTGGATCACCTGAGGTCAGGAGTTTGAGACCAGCCTGGCCAACATGGCAAAACCCAAACCCGTCTCTACTAAAAATATAAAAATTAGCTAGATGTGGTGATGCACACCTGTAATCCAAGCTACTTGGGAGGCTGAGGCAGGAGAATCACTCGAACCCAGGAGGCAGAGGTTGCCATGAGCCAAGATTGTGCCACTGCACTCCAGCACACAACTCCGTCTCAAAAAAAAAAAAGCATGTGAAAACTACTCAGCCCAGTGCCTGGCATGTAGTATGTGCTTCAATTACTGTGAGTTACAAAGTCTGATGACTGTATTAGTCAGCCAGGGCTGCCATGTGAAGGACTAAAGACTGGATGGCTGAAACAACCAAAATTAATTTCCTAAGAGTCCTGGAGGCTAGAAGCTCCCACCTCACAAAGGATATAAAAGGATAAAAAGAAAGTGGACTCAACGATCTTAGATGTGGATATTCCATGTGCTTCCCCATGCCCTGCTGAGTGGAAGCCTTGGAGATGCCTGTCCCTCTTGCCAAGCCTTCTAAGCGGGGGCCTCAGTGGGGTCTCTCAGTCTGGGCTGTCAGCTGACTGCTTGTTCTGTGATTCTCAGCTGAGAAATCTAAAGTCTAAAGAGAGAGAGAAGGGATGCGTGGCTTCTGGATGGAAGAGCCAAAACAGATGAATTTTGGGGAAATACAATTCAGCCCATAACAATGATTAAAAAGGAAGAAACAAATCTGTTGTTGTTCATGGACTACATGGTTGTTGAATAAAAGAGCAAAAGGGTCTGTGGTTAAACTATTAGGATTAATAAACAAATTTGTTAAGTTGCTGGATATAAAGTCAATTTACAAAAATCATTTATATTTCTACAAAACAGCAAAAAACACAACTGGAAAATAGAAATAAAAAATACGATTTATATTAGCATAGAAACTACCAAATGCCTTGTAATAAATTTAATAAACGAAATACAAGACTTTCTCACCAAAAGAAAAAAAATACAAACTATTATTCATAGAACCGAGAGAAATGAAAGAAGGTCTAATATATCCTGTTAGTGGATTAGAAGACTCAAAATTGCTGAAATATCAATTCTTCCAAATAGAGAGCAAATAACATTCTAATAAAAATCCCTGCAGGTTTAATTTGGTGGAAATTGAGTTTATCTTAAAATTGATACAAAAATTCAAGGGGAAAGAATAGCCAGGGCCATCTTAAAGAAGAACAAAGTTGCAAACTTCCACTGCCAGATATCATGTCTGTAAAGTTATAGTAACTAAGGCAGTATGGTATTGATAATGTGTTAAGATTTCCTAAGGCCAAGACCAGGGTTCTCAAGTTTGGTAATTCACTAGGAAGACTCAGTGTTTAGTACTCATGGTTATGATTTACTACAGCAAAGGATACAAAGCAAAATTTTGTATTCCAGTGAAAGGATACAAAATAAAAGCACACCAAGAGCAAAGCGAAAATGTGCATGGGGTGACCTTTGTGGGAAACTACGAACAAGCTTCCAAGAATTCTCTTCAGTGGATGTGCCAGGGGTCACATCGCATGTGTTTAACTCTCCCAGCGAGTTATGACAACGAGTGTGAATATTGCCATCAGGGAGGCTCATCAGGGACTCAGTGCCTATGGCTGCTGTTATTGTCGTTGTTCTTTTTTTTTTTTTTTGAGACAGTCTCCTTCTGTTGCCCAGGATGGAGTGCAGTGGCACGATCTCAGCTCACTGCAATCTCTGTCTCCTGGGTACAAGTGAGTCTCCTGCCTCAGCCTCCCGAGTAGCTGGAATTACAGGCGCCCACCACTATGTCCGGCTAATTTTTGTATTTTTAGTAGAGACAGGGTTTTACCACGTTGGCCACGTTGGTCTCGAACTCTTGGCCTCAAGTGATCCTCCCACCTCCGCTTCCCAAAGTGCTGGGATTACAGGCCTGAGCCACCACGCCGGCCCCAGTGTTCTTCCTAAGGGCTTTTCATGCACCCAAGTTCCAGACTCTCAGAAGGAAAGCAAGTGTTCAGCAGACTGAGCCAAACTTATCTATTCTGAGAATGGTGGGAACCCTCCCCAAATCTAAGTTCCCAGATACCAGCCAAAGGCCAACCTTCCATGCAGGCCTATCAAAGGGTAGCATTCTCAGGCCAGCTTTGTTAACTCTTTTATGAGCAGGAGCACAGATGAAAAAGTAGATCAATCAAACAAAGAGGCTAGAAACAGATCTATACATATATGGTCGCCTGACGCATGACAAAGGTCATTGTGATACAGTGAAGAAAAGATGCTATTTTAAATAAATGATGCTGGATCAATTGAGTATCTACATGGAAAAAAGGAAATCTTGCCATTTACTTTGCATGAGACCCAAATACCGATTTCAGATGGGTTAAGAAAATAAAGTTTGAAGAAAACAGCATGCAAATGTCTTTACGACCTTGTAGGAAGGTGTTCTTAAAAGTGTAGAAAAAGCTCTAACCATAAAGGAAAAGATAGATACACTGGACATGATTAGAGTCGAGAACTTATCAAAACATACCATTATGAGAATAAAAGAAAGCAGCGGAATGGGAGAATATAAGTATCATCTATCAAAGATTGAATGTAGAGTATGTAAAGAACTCCCATAAAGCAAAAGAAAAAGAAAGACAATGTAACTTTTTAAAGTGGACAAAAGACTTAACCAGGCAAGCCTCTAACAGAAGAGATAACCACGTGGCCAATAAACATACGGAAAGGTGATTCTATTGTGTCTCCTATGCCGTTGTAACAAGTTACCACAAACTTAGTGACCTATGGCTGACTCCTTAGAATATGCCCAGTAGCAACGTGCACCAGTGTTCACCAAGGGGCATGTTCTAGAGTATACACCGTGGCCCTATGTATAATAACTCAAAGCTAGAAGCTGTCCAAATGAATACATCGTCAGTAGAGTAAATAAATAAATAAATAAATTGTGGCATGTTCATACAATGGAATACTAAGCAGTAATAAGAATTAAGGAATTGCCACTATTACATGGATGAATCTCCCAAATAGAGTCATGTGTCAATAAATGATGAGACTGTATTCTTTTTTTTTTTTTCTGAGACGGAGTCTTGCTGTGTTGCCCAGGCTGGAGTGCAGTGGCATGATCTCGGCTCACTGTAACCTCCGCCTTGCAGGTTCAAGCAATTCTCCTGCCTCAGCCTCCTGAGTGGCTGGGATTACAGGTGCCTGCCACTACACCTGGTTAATTTTTGTATTTTTTGTAAAGACGGGGTTTCACCATGTTGTTCAGGCTGGTCTCGAACTCCTGACCTCGTGATCCACCTGCGATGAGGCTATATTCTGAAAAATGCATTGTTAGGCAATTTCATCATATGAAAATCATGGAGTATACTTAAACCTAGATCGTATAGCCTACTATACATCTAGGCTATATTGTAGAGCCTATTGCTCCTAGGCTACAAATCTGTACATCAGGTTACTGTAGTGAATACTGTAGGTAACTGTAACACAATGGTAAGTATTTGTGTTTCTTTCTTTTTTTTTTTTTTTTTTTGAGACGGAGTCTTGCTCTGTCGCCCAGGCTGGAGTGCAGTGGCAAGATCTTGGCTCACTGCAAGCTCCGCCCTTCAGGTTCACGCCATTCTCCTGCCTCAGCCTCCGTAGTAGCTGGGACTACAGGCACCCGCCACCATGTCTGGCTAATTTTTTCTATTTTTTAGTAGAGACGGGGTTTCACTGTGTTAGCCAGGATGGTCTTGATCTCCTGATCTTGTGATCTGCCCGCCTCAGCCTCCCAAAGTGCTGGGATTACAGGCGTGAGCCACCGCGCCTGGCCAAGTATTTGTGTTTTTCTAAACATATCTAAACAGAAAAATGCAACAAAAATATGGTATAAAAGATTACAAAACGGTACATTTGTATAGGGGACTTACCATGAATGGAGCTTGCAGGGTTGGGTGTTGCTCTGGGTGAGTCAGGGAGTGAGCGGTGAGTGAATGTGAAGGCCCAGGACGTGGCTGTAGGTTTGGACTGTAGACTTTATGAACACTGTACACTTAGGCTACACTAAATTTATACAATTTTTCTCCCTTCAATAATAAATTAATTCTAACTGTAACTTTTTTACTTCATAAATATTTAAGTAAAAAAAATTTTGACTGTTTTTGTTTGTTTGTTTTGAGATGGAGTCTCTCTCTGTCGCCCATGCTGGAGTGCAGTAGCGTGATCTTGGCTCACTGCAACCTCCACCTCCCCAGTCCAAGCGATTCTCGTGCCTCAGTCTCCCGAATAGCTGGGGCTATAAGGGTGTACCACCACGCCTGGCTAATTTTTGTATTTTAGTGGAGACGGGGATTCGCCATGTTGGCCAGGCTGGCCTCAAACTCCTGGCCTTAAGTGAACCGCCCACCCCGGCCTCCCAAAGTGCTGGGATTACAGGTGCGAGCCAGTGCACCTGGCCAGCTCTTTTGTAACAACACTTAGCTTAAAACACAAACACATTGTACAGCTGTACAAAATATTTTCTTTCTTTATATTTGTACTCTACAAGCTTTTTCTATTTAATTTTTGGTTTTTTACTTTTTAAACTTGTCTGTTTTAAAAACTGAGACACAAACACACACATTAGATTAGACCTACGTAGGGTCAGGATCATCCACATCATTGTCTTCCACTTCCACATCTCGTCCCACTGGAAGGTCTTCAGGGCAGCTGTCATCTCCCGTGATCACAATGCCTTCTGGATGCCTCCTGAAGGACTTGCCTGTACAGTCACCTTCTCTTTTCTTTTTTTTTCTACATAAGTAGAAGGAGCACAGTCTAAAACAACAATCAAAAGTGTAGTCTAGGCCAGTCGCAGTGGTCACGCTTGTAGTCCCAGCACTTTGGGAGGCTGATGGGGGCGGATCACGAGATCAGGAGATCGAGACCATCCTGACTAACATGGCGAAACCCCATCTCTACTAAAAATACAAAAAACTAGCCAGACATAGTGGCATACACCTGTAGTTCTAGCTACTTGGGAGGCTGAGGCAGGAGAATTGCTTGAACCCGGGATGTGGAGGTTGCAGTGAGCCGAGATGGCACCACTGTACTCCAGCCTGAGTGACAGTGAGACTCTGTCTCAAAAAAAATAAAAAAAATTTAAAATGTATACTAAGTACATAAACTAGTCACATAGTCATTTATTATCATTATAGGGTATTCTGTACTGTACATAATTGTATGTGCTATCCTTTATACAACTGGCAGCAGAGTAAGTTTGTTTATACCAGCATCACCACAAACATGTGAGTAACTTTTTGCGTTGTGACATTATGATGTCACAAGGTGACAGAAAATTTTCAGTTCAATTATAATCTTATGGGACCATGGTCATACATGTCATCTGTTGCTGACCAAAATGTTGTTATATGGTGCATGACTATAGCACGAAGCAAAAGCATTCTGACATGCAAAAGAACATACTGCAGTTATATAACATTCAAAAGCAGGCAAATTCAGTGTATGGTATCAGAGGTCAGAATAGTGGACCCTTGGGAGACAGTGATGAAAAGGAGGGAGCAAAGAAAATGTGGCACATATACACCATTGAATACTATGCAGCTATAAAAAGGGATGAGTTCATGTTCTTTGCAGGGACATGGATGACACTGGAAATCATCATTCTCAGCAAACTAACACAGGAACAGAAGATCAAACACCACATGTTCTCACTTATAAGTGGGAGATGATCAATGTGAACACATAGACACAAGGAGGGGAACATCACACACTGGGGCCTGTCGGGGGGTGGGGGGCTGGGGGAGGGATAGCATTAGGAGAAATACCTAATGTAAATGATGGGTTGATGGGTGCAGCAAACCACTATGGCACGTGTACCTATGTAACAAACTTGCACATTGTGCACTTGTACCCCAGAACTCAAAGTATAATTTAAAAAAAAAGAAAAAGAAAAGGAGGGAGCAATGGGGAGTTTTGGCAATGCTGGTGATGTTCTACATCTTGATTTGGGTCTGGTTACACAAATGTGTTCATTCTAAAAAATTCCTCATGTTCACTCAGGAATTGTGCGCTTTTCTACATGGATGCGATACTTCAGTAAAAAGATGTTTATTTACAAAACACATCATAAGTAGATAAATATGCATAAAGTCTTTTTGAGAAATCTTTGAAAGGGAAGCAAGTCGTTACCAAGTAAACTTTTCCCCTTCCCACCCCGCCCTGAAGTTTTTTACTTGAAGAAAAAAATTATTTCCTTTTCAGAATCCTCGTGCTCTCCAGTTGAAGGCTGAGTCCAATTTTAAGTCTGCAGAGTAGCTGGAAAGTTGAGACTATCCTTTCAGGAAATGGGTCCTGAATTGTTTGAATGTGTCTCACAGGTTATAAAAACAGTCTTGGTGGGAATTTTAGCTTCAGCGTTTAGTCTACTGCCAACTGCACTTGACTTAGAAATTCCAGTGACTAATCATCTAAGGTCCTGACAATGAGATTAAGATGAGTTTGGAAGTTCAGACAGAAAAGGGATCAGTTACTGGTAAGCCAGTTTCTCTTTGTTGCGGCTTTTCAATAACGCAGACATGCCCAGTGGGTTCCCCCCATGTATGAATGAAGGTGTTCTCTAATTACAAGTTTCCACACAACACTTTAAAGTTCCTTTTAATCTCACTGCACTTAATTGTTTTCTTGTTTATTTATTTATAAATATACCTTAAGAAATCCTGTGGTGAAGGATAGAAAAAAACAAGGCCAAGTTTCTCTTTTTTTCTTTTCTTTTTTTTTTTTGAGACGGAGTCTCGCTCTGTCGCCCAGGCTGGAGTGCAGTGGTGCCATCTTGGCTCACTGCAGCAAGCTCCGCCTCCTGGGTTCACGCCATTCTCCTGCTTCAGCCTCCCGAGTAGCTGGGACTACAGGCGCCCACCACCATGCCTGGCTAATTTTTTGTATTTTTAGTAGAGATGGGGTTTCACCATGTTAGCCAGGATGGTCTCGATCTCCTGACCTCGTGATCCGCTGGCCTCGGCCTCCCAAAGTGCTGGGACTACAGGCGTGAGCCACCACGCCCAGCCAAGGTCAAGTTTCTTTCTTCTGGAATCATGGAATCTAAATTTATGGAAACATTAAGAATCATTTAGTCAGCCATGCCCATGCCTCCAGAGTGTTGGGGGAACCATATTTCTTTCTTTTCTTTTCTTTTTCTTTTCTTTTTTTTTAGGGGGGGTGGGGGAGGGATAGGGTCTTGCCCTGTTGCCCAGGCTAGAGTGCAGTGGTGCAATCACAGCTTACTGCAGCCTTGGCCTCTGGAGCCCAAGTAATCCTCCCACCTCAGCTTCCCGAGTAGCTGGGACTATGAGTGTGCACCACTATGCCCGGCTAACTACTTTAGTTTTTGTAGATATGGGGTCTCACTATGTTGCCCAGGCTGGTCTCAAACTCTGGGCTGAAGCAATCCTACCTCCTCGGCTTCCCAAAGAACTGGGATTATAGCCGTGAACCATGCATTTGGCCTGGAACCATATTTCTAAATCTTCGTGTTTGCGTATAAGAAAAGTTGCATTTCAATTCCTTTAAAGGGAAGATTAGAAACATTAGGAGGATAACTTCTGCCCTTCTCTCATCCACCTTCACCTGGTGCCTTGTCTGTTTGGTGAGACTGGGAGAAGCACTGAGTGCTCAACAGCGTGGTTCCCTGTCTCTGGAAGCAGTGTGCCCTGAAGCCGCATGCTTTTGTCGCTGACGTGGTGAAGCGCTTCCTGACAAGGGTGCTGTCTCTGCAGGGAGGTGGGTTTACAAGTGTGTGAACTGAACTCATGGCCATAGGTACTTGGAGGTGGACTGGGGCTACAGATCCAAGCTGCCTTCTCCAATCTGCTGTTGTCTGTAATAAAAGTGTCCATTTTAATCTCTTTCCTCCTGACTTAGTGTCTCGTTCTCGACTGGGCTCATTGCACTTCGATTTTAGATGGCCATACAATGCCCAGCCACTGGAATATGCTGCTCCTTCTATGAGGCTCAGGAAGCGGGTATGTATTGCCCTGCACAGTGAACAGATTACACTGCTAGAAAGAAAAGATTTGCTAAGTATTAGGGAGGAGAAAAAGGAGAGCAAAAAATATACAAAGAAAAACAAGGAAAATAAAGGAGTTTGTTTTAGCTCCAGCTGCTATAACAAACTACCATAGCCTGGGTGGCTTTTCAACAATGAACTTCATTCATTGTTGAAATGAATAAAGTTCTGGAGGCTGGGAAGTCTGAGGTCAGGGTGTCAGCACGGATGAGCTCTGGTGAGGGCCCTGTTCTGGTTTATAGACTGCCAACTGCTCATTAGATCATCTTTCACAAGGCAATTAATTCCATTTATGAGGACTCCATCCTTATGACCTCCTTTTTTATTTTTTATTTTTTTGAGATGGAGTCTTGCTCTGTCACCCAGACTGTAGTGCAGTGGAGCGATCTCGGCTCACTGCAACCTCTGCCTCCTGGGTTCAAGCGATTCTCCTGCCTCAGCCTCCTTAGTAGCTGGGACTCCAGGCGCCCACCACTAGGACTGGCTAATTTTTGTATTTTTAGTAGAGACAGGGTTTTGCCATGTTGGCCAGGCTGGTCTCGAACTCCTGACCTCAGGTGATCTGCCTGCCTCGGCCTCCCAAAGTGCCGGGGATTACAGGCGTGAGCCACCACACCCGGCCTGACTTAATCACTTCCTAAAGGCCCCACTCCTAATGCCATCACATTGAGGGTTGAGATTTCAACATGAATTTCAAGGGGTGGACACAACATTCAGACCAGAATAGAGTTAAACATTGAAATGCTGGATTCAGGCATTCAGCTGCCTGAAGTTCTCATTAGTAGTACTGCTGTCCAAAAAGTCTACAAGAAAGGTGGCTTTATTATTTTTTCTGGTGATACTAGTAATACTCATGAAGAAAACTTGAGGAACAGAACAGTATAAAGAAAAAACTGAAAATGCACCTAAAATCTCCTCAACAGGGTGCCCACTAAATGTTTTTGTGAAGGATTCTTCAGAGAAGGGACTTGAGAAAGTCTTCGGGGGTCCTGGAAATGTTCTATGTGTTTATCTTGTTGGCAATCAAATGCGCATATACAAAGTAAAAATGTATCAAGCTGAACACTTCAGACTGGTGCACTTTACTGCATTTATTTTATGTGTTAATTAAAAAATACCCCAGATATTTCACTCTCTCTGTACAGGAATAGAGTTAAATTATCCATACTATTTTGTTAAGTGTTTCCCAAGGAATCATATATTACGGGACATTTACTCATACATCTTTGTCTTAGATAGGGACATTTGGTGGCAAGTTTCAGAATCTTACTATAGCTGTGCTATATGATCTGAATTTTTGTGTCTCCCGACCCCCAAAAAATTCATGTTGAAGTCCCAAGCTCCAAGGTGATGATATTAAGAGGTGGGGCCTTCAGAGAGGTAATTAGATCAAGGGGCCAGAGACCTCAAAAACAGGAGTTTTTAGGGCCCTTAAAAAAGAAGCTCAGGAGGCTGGACACGGTGGCTCACACCTGTAATCCCAGCACTTTGGGAGGCTGAGGCTGGTGGATCATCTGAGGTCAGGAGTTTGAGACAAGCCTGGTCAACATGGTGAAACCCCATCTCTACTAAAAATACAAAAAATTAGCCGGGCGTGGTGGTGGGCACCTGTAATCCC
Source organism: Symphalangus syndactylus (assembly GCF_028878055.3). Classification (NCBI taxonomy): domain Eukaryota; kingdom Metazoa; phylum Chordata; class Mammalia; order Primates; family Hylobatidae; genus Symphalangus; species Symphalangus syndactylus. The sequence continues at coordinate 132,432,500 of NC_072424.2, read as the reverse complement.
AGCTACTTGGGAGGCTGAGGCAGGAGAATTGCTTGAATCTGGGGGGCGGAGGTTGCAATGAGCCGAGGTCACGCCATTGCACTCCAGCCTGGGCAACAAGAGCAAAACTCCGTCTCAAAAAACAAACAAAAAAGGAAGCTGAGGGAACCTGTGTGCCCCTTCTACCATGTGAGGACTCAATGAGAAGACACCATTTTATTTATTTATTTATTTATTTATTTATTTATTTATTTATTATTTGAGAAAGAGTCTGGCTCTGTCACCCAGCCTGGAGTGCAATGGTGCCAACTTGGCTCACTGCAACCTCCACCTCCCCGGTTCAAGCGATTCTCCTGCCTCTGCCTCCTGAGTAGCTGAGATTACAGGCGCCAGCCATCGAGCCTGGCTAATTTTTTTTTTTTTTTTTTTTTTGAGACGGAGTCTCGCTCTGTCGCCCAGGCTGGAGTGCGGTGGCGCGTTCTCGGCTCACTGCAAGCTCCGCCTCCCAGGTTCATGCCATTCTCCTGCCTCAGCCTCCCTAGTAGCTGGGACTACAGGTGCCTGCCACCACGCTCGGCTAATTTTTTGTATTTTTAGTAGAGACAGGGTTTCACCCTGTTGCCCAGGCTGGTCTTGAACTCCTGACCTCAAGTCACCTGCCCGGCTCAGCCTCCCAAAGTGGTAGGATTACAGGCGTGAGTCACTGTGCCTGACAGAGAAGGCACCATTTATGAGAAAGTGGGCCCTCACCGGACACCAAGTCTGCTAGTGCCTTGATCTTTGACTTACCAGCCTCACGAACTGTAAGAAATACATTTTTGTTGTTTTTTTGTATATACCTACTCTATAGTATTTTGTTGTAATGGCCCAACAAACCAATACAAGCTAGTTTAAGAAAATAGAGGTTTTAGAGAATTAATCTAATAGGCATTCTCACAGCATCTTAGCCTGATTTTATTTCTTATTTTTTTCAATTTCTTAATTATCTTCTAACAAATCTTCTGAGCCTTCTCCAATTTCTCTTTGAGGAAACAGGATTTGATGATGATCTCAGGGTAGCTTCATGGTTTCCATCAGGCTGTTTTCTCACTGAAAAGGTCATTTAATGAGGTTTCGATAAACCCATGGAGTTCACTGTGTGCACAGTCTGTACTGCACAATATGGCTATGCCTGCGAAGTGCAAAGCAGGAGGATAAACATCAGAGAGGGTGACTTGTATCTTACCAACACATCGAAATTGTTTGTCTAATTATGTGGGCAAATGGCAAAAGTACCTTTTGTTACTGTCATTGAAATTCAGTGAATACTGGATTGAAAATCTAATATGTGTGACATTGTGTTGGATTCTGGGGATACAACAATGAACGTGATGTTTATACTGATCCTCAGTGAGCAGAGTCCAGTATAAAGTGGAATGCAGAGTCTAGTGGAAAGTGGAATGCCCCTGTTGAAATAAGTTCCCAAGTTGGCTATTTCTTGAGTTTCTGCTTGGCCACGGGTGAAGGCTGCAGCAGGGTAATCTCACTGACCATAGTGGTAGATGCCATAAAGGAGGGAGATGATGGGAGGTAGAAAGAGTGCAGGAAGGCAGAGGACTGGAAACCAAGGGAGATATTTGGAGGTTGGCATAAGGTGACATGGGCCAGTATCAGATCATGAAGCCAAGCATTGATGCTAGAAATTTGGGACTTGGGTAAGAAAAAGAAGTGAATCTAGGGTATAAGGTGATAGGGAATTAAAGTCCTATAAGAAAGTATGAAGAGTACAAAGGAGTAGGGATGAAGCCAAGGTAACTGCTGGCATCTGAGATAAGAGTGTCAGCATGGCTGGGCTCTGGTGAGGGCCCTCTTCTGGTTTACAGACTGCCAACTGCTCATTAAATGATCTTTTATAAGGGCCCTAATCCCATTCATGAGGGTTCCACCCTTATCACCTGATCACTTCCCAAAGGCTCCACCTGCTAATGCCATTACATTGGGGGTTAGGATTCCAACATATGATATTGAGGCTGAATATATTAGGCTTAATGGCCAGGGGGAATAAAAGAGAGAATAGACACTAAAGACCAAAAAAATATGCATAGTAAATGTGGTGGTACTTCTGGAACCAACAAGAACCTGGTTAAGTCTAGCTGCATCATAACAGCAGACCAAGATAAACTGTATTTGATTGTTTTAAGTACCACATCTATAGGGATAAAAAAAGATAGCAGGTTTAGTTGCTGGGTACTGGATACATAAACAAGGTTAGTCATCCCTTCCAAACAACATATTGTATCTTCTGGTATTTTCCTAGGCACCCACTCCTGTCCACTTAGGTTACATCTTGAATAGAAATGACAAGAAAGTTGAGTTTTTTCACGATCAGGGTATAATTGCTACTGAAGATGGATTAAATATACAACATAAGTCCGGGCGTAGTGGCTCACACCTATAATCCTAGCACTTTGGGAGGCCGAGGCAGGCGGATTACTTGAGGTCAGGAGTTCGAGACCAGCCTGGCCAAGATGGTGAAACCCCATCTCTACAAAAAATACAAAAATGAGCTGGGTACGGTAGAAGATGCCTATAATCCCAGCTATTTGGGAGGCTGAGGTTTGAGAATCATTGAACCCGGGAGGCGGAGGTTGCAGTGAGCCAAGATTGTGCCACTGCACTGCACTCCAACCTGGGCTACAGAGTGAGACTCTGACTCAAAACAAACAAACAAACAAAAAACATAAAATACATCAAAGTGTAACTCAGAGTTAATGGCAGTTGGTGGGTGGTCTGGTTTGTTAATTGTTGTAGAATAAGTCTGTTACTGCCAACATGAAAAATGTGAAAACCAAACCAAAATCGTGGTCCAAAATGGGATACTTAGTGCTGATCATTAAGAATGAGAAAGAGCATCTGAAGAAGTAAAACACAAGTTGATTACTCTCTGGTGAACGTTCATGTTTAGTATAATGGTCATGGACTCTCTTCTCCTAACCCCTAACCTGACATCTAAGCCAAATACCTAGCATGAAAGAGATGCTAATAAGCTGTGTTGAGCTTGATCCCAGTGGAAATTTCATTTCTATTGTTTCTTAGCATAAGTAGATTTATCTTGGCTTCCATTGTTCAAGGAAATGCTTTGATTCCTGCATTCTTTCCAGCCAAAGGCACAGGGAAGAATTCCAGAGTAGGAAGCAAGCTGTGTGTGTGTCTCTGTTGCAGACTTGGACACGTGTTAGGAATTTTCAATTCAGAACTGATGTGGGAAAATGGAAGACATCTTACGATGAAAGAAGCAAGGAAAACCCAGAAGGCCGCTTCTCTAGCCGGCTCAGTCAGGGCCAGTGATACTGAAGTTTCACCTCTGCTGCTTTCAGTGTTCCATAGATGACACACATGCATTTTAATTAAATTTCTCATTCACAGCATCTTATCAGAGAGAGATACAGAGAAAGAGATAATGATTGATAGATAATTGGATAGACAGAAATAGAAAGAGTTCTATTGTATTTCTATTACTGATGAAGTAATTTTGATTTTATTAAACAGGATACTTCCTAATATTTGCTTTGTAGTCACTTTGTTATCACCATATATATAGCAGGTGGCTGTATCCAGTGCTTTAGGTACATAAGAACGATATCATGCTCACTGGAAAAATACTTGACAAAAACACAGGAAAAATAAAGACTTCATTCTATACTTGGGAACATGCTGGAAGATCACTGGTGGTTGGAGTGTCCTTGCCTGCCATTAAAGTGCGTGAAAGATCCATGGTCATGAAATATGCATGTTAAGAACCCCAGTTGTGAAGAAGTAGAAAAAGGAGAAAGAAAGTGAGCTGCACGCAGTGGCTTGCTCCTGTAATCCCAGCACTTTGGAAGGCCGAGGCAAGAGGACCGCTTGAGGCTAGCAGTTTGAGACTAGCCTGGGCAACACAGTGAGATCCCGTTTCTACAAACAAATATAAAAAATTAGCTGAGCATGGTGGTGTGTGCCTGTGGTCCTTCCTAGCTAACAGGGAAGCTGAGGCAGGAGGATCACAGGAGCCCAGGAGTTTGAGATTTCAGTGAGCTGTGATCATGCCACTGCACTCCAGCCTGGGCAACAGACCCTGTCTCAAAAAAGAAAAAAAAAAAATTTAAAGAAAAGAAAGAGGCCGGGTGGGGTGGCTCACACCTGTAATCCCAGCATTTTGGGAGACCAAGGTGGGCAGATCACCTGAGGTCAGGAGTTCAAGACCAGCCTGGCTAACATGGTGAAACCCCGTTTCTACTAAAAATACAAAAAATTAGCCGGGCGTGGTGGTGCACTCCTGTAATCTCAACTACTTGGGAGGCTGAGACAGGATAATCACTTGAACCCAGGGCGCAGAGGTTTCAGTGAGCTGAGATTGCGCCATTGCACTCCAGTTTGGGCAATAAGAGCAAAACTCCATCTCAAAAAAAAAAAAAAAAAAAAGAAGAAGAAAAGGAAGAAAGAGAAAGAAATAATTGGCCGGGCGCGGTGGCTCACGCTTGTAATCCCAGCACTTTGGGAGGCCGAGGCGGGTGGATCACGAGGTCAGGAGATCGAGACCACAGTGAAACCCCGTCTCTACTAAAAATACAAAAAAAATTAGCCGGGCGTGGTGGCGGGCGCCTGTAGTCCCAGCTACTCGGAGAGGCTGAGGCAGGAGAATGGCGTGAACCCGGGAGGTGGAGCTTGCAGTGAGCCGAGATCGGGCCACTGCACTCCAGCCTGGGTGATAGAGCAAGACTCCGTCTCAAAAAAAAAAAAAAAAAAAAAAAAAAAAAAAAAAAAAAAAGAAATAATTAACTCCCATTAGTGATTCCTGACACAGACACCTCTGGGCTTTTCAACGCCAGCTCAGATGCCGCCTTCCCCACCACGCTTTCTACTCTGTCCCTAGCTCCTTTGTGTGTCTGCTGCATTTACAGTTAGGGCCAAGAAAATTAATAGGTCGGGTGTAGTGGCTCACGCCTGTAATCCCAACACTTTGGGAGGTTGAGGCATTTAGATTACTTGAGCCCAGGAGTTCAAGACTAGCCTGGGCAACATGGCAAGACCCCATTTCTACAAAAAATACCAAAAAGTTAGCTGGGTGTGGTAGAGCATGCCTGTGGTCCCAGCTTCTTGGGAGGCTGAGGTGGGAGGATTGCTTGAGCTCAGGAGGCTGAGGCTGCTGTGAACCGTGATCCCACCATTGCACTCCAGCCTGGGTGACAGAGACCCTGTCTCCAGAAAAAAAAAAGAAAAGAAAATTAATACCTGGTGGGTTTCTAATGTATAATATCTGGTAGCCTTCTACGTCTCACAGACTGTCGCTTCATAAAGGCAAAAAATTCTTCGTATTTATCACAGTGCCTGGTAATAATATGTCAGCAATAAGTACTTAAATGATTTACAACTTTTGAAAAGTGACACTTTATTTTTCTTGTTCCCCAGCCATGCAGTTCCTCTCTTCAGAGGCAACCATGACCAGTTTCTTGTGTATCCTTCCAGAGATATGGTTGGCATTTTCAAATAATCACATATGTAATTCTCCTCCCTTATTTCAACTTAAATAGTGGTATTCTACATCTTACTTTTTTTCCTTCTGAAAATATACCTTTTTTCTTTTTTTTTGAGACAGGGTCTAGCTCTGTCACCCATGCTGGAGGGTAGTGGTGTGATCACAGCTCACTGTAGCCTCAACTTCCTGGGATCAAGTGATCCTCCCACCTCAGCCTCCAGAGTAGCTTGGACTACAGGTACATGCCACCATGACTGGCTAATTTTTAAATTTTTTTTGTAGAGACAGGCTGTCACTATGTTGCCCAGGCTGGTCTCAAACTAGGCTCAGGGGATCCTTCCACCTCAGCCTCCCAAAATGCTGGGATTACAGGCGTGAGCCACCGTGCCCCGCCTGTGTTAATTTCTGCTGCACATTAGAACATAAGGAACCTCCTTAATTTTGATTTCGTTTGTTTAAACAGCTCTTTTGCATTCCATTCCATTATATGGAGTGCCATAATTTATTCAACCTGCCTACTCGTGATTGACTTTTAAGGTACTCCTGCCATTTTGCTACTTTATTTATAATGTAATTAATGGTCTTAACTTTATCACTTAATAAATGTGTGGATATAAATGTGGGCTGTGTGTGTATGTGTATGTATAGTTGGTTAGGTTCAAAGGTATGCACATTTTAAATGTAGTAGTTATTATTAAGTTGCTTCTATATGGGCGTTGATTACATTTCAATCAGTGATATACAAGAATGTACCGATATACTACATTACCACACTTTTTATTTTTACAAATTTGAACTTTGGAAAAAAGTAGCTCAGTAAAGTTTGAATGAGTGTTTCCTTCACCTCAGGCGAGTCTGAACATCTTTTCATATGTTAGAAAGCTACCTGTATTTCCCTCTCTGTGAACTGTCTGCTAGCACGTTTTACCCATTTTTCTGCTGACTTGTTCTTTTTCTCATTCATTTCTAGGATACTCTTACATATGAAAAAAATTAGCCTTTTGTCAATGATAGGAATTACAAATATTTTCCAATTAATCATTGTTTTTATGCAGTCAAGTTTTTTTCCTTTTTTTCCAGCTTTAGGGAGATATTATTGACAAATAGAAAAATGTAATATTTAAGGTGTGCAATGTGGTGATTTGACATAATTATGCCTGTGTAATGACTCCGACAATCAAGCTAACTAACATATTTATCATCTCACATAGTTACTTTTTGTGTGTGTGTGTGATGAGAGCACTCTCCTTGTGCGAAGATCTACTCTCTCAGCAAATTTGAAGTATACGATACCATATTAACTGTAGTCGCCGTGCTGTATATTAGATGTCTGGAATGTAGTCACTCTATAAGCAAACGTTTGTACACTTTGACCAACATCTCCCAATTTTCAGTCAAGTTTAGCAGTTCTTTATTGCATGATATCTAGATTTTGAGTCACATTTGAAAAAGCTTTCTTCTTTTCCCCAGAAACCCATTGCTTGCTAAAAAAAAAAAAAAAAAAAAGAAGCCTTCTTATCTAGAGATCCAATGAGCAACAGGAGGACTATAATTATAATATTGTACTGTATACAGGAAATTTGCTAAGAAACTAGATTTTAGGTGCTCTTACACACACACACAAACACACACACAGAATATGTGATATAATGGCTATGCTAATTTGCTTGACTCTAATAACTATTTCACTATGTATATCAAAACATCATGTACCTCTTAAGTATATATGATAAAAACTAAAAAATAAAAAGGCCTTCTCCACTATGAATTTTATTTTTGAATTCTTTCAAGTTTAAAATCTCTCCCTCTTACAGTATTAATTACCTTGCCATTGTGTCTGTTTTCATAAAGCTAGTTGCTATGTAAGTGATATGTGTGGACCCGCTACAGCTCTTCAAAGGAACAGAAAATTAAATCTCATAACAGAAACAAATCAGTGTGCCCAAGAAGGTCACGAAATATTTAAAGTACTACCTAGCAGATTGTTAACTGTGTAAATGTTGTTTTATGTAGTACAAGGTCTCCATTAGTTACTTTAAAAGAAATCTTTATATTACCACTTGAAAAATCTGTTCTGCATAATTTAAAGCTGAATTTAATTACACCTTTCAAAAGTAAACATGTTTACGAAATCTCAGTGTTTAACATATTGGGTAAAGTGATTCCTTTTTTTTTTTTTTTTTTTTGAGACAGAGTCTCACTCTGTTGCCCAGGCTGGAGTGCAGTGGCACAATCTCAGCTCACTGCAACTGCTGCCTCCCAGGTTCAGGTGATTTTCATGCCTCAGCCACCTGAGTAGCTGGGATTACAGGCGTGCACTGCCACATCTGGCTAACTTTTTGTATTTTTAGTAGAGACAGGGTTTCACCATGTTGACCAGGCTGGTCTTGAACTCTTGGCTTCAAGTGATCCGCCCGCCTTGGCCTCCCAAAGTGCTGGGATTACAGGCGTGAGCCACTGCACCTGGCCAAAATAATTTTTATTCATGTATTTTAGGATGCTTTTCCAAGTGAAGGAGGTCATTTTATAAGTTCGGATAATACAGAAGCTTTTTGGAACTTTTAACTCTACCAGCGTGGGAACGTGGAAAGGATTCCACAGAGGAAAGACAGAAAAGCTCAAAGATTTTGGGGCCAAATTCAAAATGAAAATTGTTAATTTTCTCTGGCATTTTGATTACTTTTACAGAAACAAATTAAGGACTTTGAAGTAATAGCAGATAATTCAACTGAGTGCAACATTTTGCTGTGTGTCCACTGAAGAGTAACCTTGATATCTACTGTGTCTTTCATTAAAGTGTAGTGTAGGACAGACATGGAGTACGTATGGTAAGGACTTAAATAGAATTTCCATTGAAAGTTCAGTTTAACTACAGAAGTTAACTTAGAGATCATCTTTAGTCAATCTTCTCATTTTGTTGATTAAAACTCAAGAATCAAAAGATCAGATAACAAGTAGACAATATTACTAGTGAATATCTTCTAAATGAAATATTTATGGATTCATAGAAGTGCATAAAAATACATAAAATAAAAAGAAAAAATAAAAATGATTTAATCCATCATTCTTCCTAAGGGAAGTTAAAATGGGTTACCTTATAAAGAAAACATTTGATTACAGGCGGTGGCTCACGCCTGTAATCCCAGCACTTTGGGAGGCAGAGGTGGGTGGATCACTTGAGGTCAAGATTTCTAGACCAGCCTGGCCAACATGATGAAATCCCATCTCTACCAAAAAATACCGGGTGTGGTGGTGTGCACCTGTAGTTCCAGCTGCTTGGAAAGCAGAGATGGGAGAATTGCTTGAACCCGGGAGGCAGAGGCTGCAGTGAGCCGAGATCGTGCTGCTGCACTCCAGCCTGGGCGACAGAGTGACACTCTGTTTCAAAAAAATAAGAATAAATAAAACATTTGAAATAAAATTTCAATGTGAAAAAATGCAAAGGCATCTTTGAAAGCTCAACTGAGTTATTTTAGAACAAACAAGAATGATTTCACTAGGTGAAGAGTAAGTACATGGAACGTATTTTTTTCAGAAAGTGCTCTGTGTTAAGTTTCAGAGATTAAGTTTACGAAAGTTTATAATTTTCAAGAAAACCTAGGGCTTTCTGAGTACATTTTTGAGTTTTGAGTTTGACTTCATGGAAGTCAACCGTGGCTTTCCAGATTACATTCTTGTCAGGAGAGCATAAGAGGCTGGTTTAATACAGTATGAGGTTTCCTAATGAAAGTCAGTTTCAATGGAAATAACATTATGTCCTTTCCAGTCATCAAAAACTGCCTTCCAGAATATTTACCCTTAGAAATCAAAAACAAGTATCAGGAACAGTCAGAGATGAATGGAATTCTTTTGGCCCAGTGTCCAGATTATTAGAAAACCAATATAGTCAATTGCCCATTTTGACTACTGGAATGCTGTCAAGAAGAAATTCAGGGAAATTCATCTTTGTGGGATTATTAAAAAAATAAAGTTTTGAGAGCCAGGGTGCTGTGGTAAGAGCTAAAACAGACGAAAATATTTAAACACAAAAAAGGCTGCTTAGAATTTGTCACTAAGTTTCATTATTTATATTGGTTGCTTTTCTTCTTAAAAAGAAAAAAGAAAAGGGAAACTTCTCCAAAAATCACTGGCCCTAGGCTTTAAATTAAAGTGGCTCTTGGAGCTTAGGGGTTTTTAAAAACTCAGGTGAAGATTATTGAGCCACTGATTTCATGACTTGGGTTTTCTCTTTATCATTTGTTTATTAAATGGAGAGCAATGACAATTCAGGAAATTGAGGATAGATTGTGTGCCAAATACGAAAAAGGAAATAAGAGAGCAGAATTCTTCTGGGAAGCATTCCTAGTTTTCTTTTTTCTTTTTTTTTTTTCCTCTCTCTTTTTTCAAACAGAGTTGCACCAGCTCCTGTTGCATGAGTCCCTTTAAATTCAAATTCTGGATTTTACTAAGCCAGACTTCCTTCTGTGAGAAAGATACTGTATATTTAAATAGACTTTTATATACCTATTTATATACTTAATCAAAGAAAACATTAAATTTTCTTTCAAAATTTTGTTCTAATGAATTGAAGTCTGCGGTAAATGAAATGTTAAAACTACCTTTTCCCCCTACTTGCATTCCTGTCCCTGCTACCAAAATACATTAATATTGTATACATTGTATTGTAAATTGTATATTGGATACATACATTCAAAAAGTAATTTGGGAATACCGTAATTTCTCTTTCTCCATGTTTGGGAACAAAATAAGAAATTCTAGTCACTATTTCTTAGGGTTGAGCAATGTGAGCTTTGGTAATTGGGTCTTCTCTGTTTACTGGCTAGTGCTACTATTGGACTATAAACTCAAATAGCCTATAGAGTCAGGAAAATGCTAAGGGAAGAGACAAAGACAGGGGTTCTCTGGTTGCAATTGTATCTCTCTATCCCTTAGAAAGAAAAAATAAACTCAATTTGGCTGGCTTAACAATGCATCCATAATATACTCATTCTTTCCTTCTCCTCCAAGCTAGAGATATAGAGAAGAATAAAAATATGTTTGTTTCGTTTTGTTTTTTCTTCTTGTGTGTTTAATAAAACCATCTCTGAGTTAATGCTTGCATATAATATCTCTTGAAAATCATTTAAATATTTGAGAAGTAGAATGGAGTAAGGACGTTGTATTAGTCTGTTTTCACACAGCTGATAAAGACATACCTGAGACTGGGTAATTTATAAAGGAAAGAGGTTTAATGGGATCATAGTTCCACATGGCTGGGGAGGCCTCACAATTATGGCAGAAGGTGAGGGAGGAGCAAAGGCATGTCTTACATGGCAGCAGGCAAGAAGAGAATGAGAACCAAGCAAAAGGGGCTTCCCCTTACAAAACCATCAGATCTCGTGAGACTTATTCACTACCACAAGAACATTATGAGGGAAACTGCCCCCATGATTCAATGATCTCCCACCAGGTCCCTCCCACAACTCATGGGAATTATGGGAGCTATAATTCAAGATGAGATTTGGGTGGGGACACAGCCAAATCATATCAGATGTTTTTATTTTCATTGATTGAGGACTGAAACCAGACAGCTGTCTTTCATGAGCATTACCTTGGTACAATTTAAAAAGAGAGAAAAGGAAAAACATAATCCTTGATTTTAATTTGTCTTCCCACAAACTAGAGCAAAATAGTGAGATATTTCTAGGCTAAAACAAATATTCATAATATAGCTGAATATAGGAAGTCATAATATACCTTGAGAATAATTAGACTATTTCTTCTCAAGTTTGGATCTTTCACTTATTTTACTTACTCCCTGTCTCTCTCTGTAGTCTTTGGAGTGATACTTGTAAATTGTTCCTTGTCAGCATTTCAAGTCCCTTGGCATGTCGGAAAGTCAGGCACACGTGAGTTTTGAACACTGCAAAGGTCACGTTTGTGCTTTTTTTTTGACTCCTGGCAGTTAGAGAACAGGCCATCAGCTCAGGAATTCAGAGGCTCCTGGACTTGGAGAGGCAGACGATGGGGTGGAGTCTGGCTGCCTGGGCTTGCGTACCAGCTTCCCCACTTACCAGCTCTATAGCCTCAGGCAAGTACCCAGTCTCTGAGATCCTCAGTATCCTAACCTGTCAAACGGGATAATTACTTTCTTTTCTTTTTTTTTTTTTTTTTAGATAGAGTCTTGCTCTGTCGCCCAGGCTGGAGTGCAGTGGCGCATTCTCTGCTCACTGCAACCTCCGCCTTCCAGGTTCAAGTGATTCTCTCACCTCAGTCTCCTGAGTAGCTGGGATTACAGGAACCTGCTACCACGCCCAGCTAATTTTTGTGTTTTTAGTAGAGACAGGGTTTCACCATGTTGGCCAGGCTGGTCTTGAACTCCTGACCTCAAGTGATCTGCCCACCTTGGCCTCCCAAAGTGCTGGGATTACAGGTATGAGCCACTGTGCTTGGTCAAGGGACAATTAGCTTCTTCAGAATGTTATCATGTGATAGAGTTTGGGTGTCCCCTCCAACTTTCATGTTGAGATGTAATTCCTGGTGTTGGAGGTGAGGCCTGGTGGGAGATGTTGGGTCATAGGGGTGGATCTCTCATGGCTTGGTGCTGCTCTCACGATACTGAGTGAGTTCACACGAGATATGGTTGTTTAGAAGTGTGTAGCAGCCCCAACCCCCACCACTCTCTCTCTCGCTTCTGCTCTGGCCATATGATGTGCCTCCTCCCACTTCACCTTCCACCCTGAGTAGAAGCTCCCTGAGGCCTCCCTGCAAGTGGAGCAGATGCAGTTGCCATGCTTGTACAGCCTGCAGAACCCTGAGCCAACTGAACCTCTTTTCTTTATAAATTACCCAGTCTCAGGTATTCCTTTATAGCAATGCAAGAACAGCCTAACACATCGTAAGTATGAACTGAGATAAAGGTAGCTTGCTTAGAACTGGGTTTCATAGGCAGTATGCTCACAGTAGGTGTGAACTCTTAGTGCTGAGGCAGGAAACACCACAAAAGAAGGACACTTTAAAATTCATCCAGATCTTGGCAACGTCTTGTACCTGATATCTGGTGGTGACTTTACACCCAAGCAGTTCCTTGTATGTGACCCTGGTTGTGAAAACCTTGGGTTTTGTGTTGTTTTCCAAATGTAGTCCTTCAGCCTTCCAGTTAGTTTTGTGAGCTACTCCGTAACTTTCCAGAGCATTCCCTTTCTGCTTTACACTTGCCACTATCTATCCAGATGTGTACAACGTGTGACAATCAAATAAATGCCTGACTATTGTGTCAGACTCTTTTATTTCATGTATATATCAGCCTTTTCCTGATAAAAAGCGAGTTGACTTCTCAACAACAAAGACTCTATCTTACCTTTTGTTTGTATCAGCCATAGAACCTTGGGCTGTACTAGGCCACAAGCCAGCACTGTGCCATGGTCTCCTAGCACCTGGGCTGGCACAGAGGAAGCCCAAGGGCATATCTAAAGACATGCTGAATGAAGAATGAATAAAGTATTCACTGGATATTACCTGACTCAGAGCTGAGACTGCTGAGCTATGGTATCAGCCCTATACCATCCTACTTTGTAACAGACTTCTGGTTAGGTGAGATAGAAATTCCTATATTACTTGTTCTTTTTGATTGGGTATTCTGTAATTGTAGCCAACACATCCCGACATTAAGGTGAAACATCGTTTCCCTGGACTCTAACCTTTCTTTCTTGTTACCTATCTACTGCCAAAGAAGTACTTCTTTCCATTTTTTTTTTTTTGAGAAGGGATATATTCACTGAGTGTGCTCTACAATGTTATCTTGGAAACAAATATTAACTTGCAAAGATTTTGTGTCGTTCATCAAAATGAACTCCATCTCCTTTAATTCAGGAGAATCTCTTTTCTGTGTGATGCGCAAACATCACAACACATGGAATAAACGTAGATGAAAAACAAGATGGAGGAAAATGCTTTTAGTTTGGAATAGAACCTTTTATAATGTTTTTGCATTAGGTTTTGCACTAGTTAATTATCCCATTCATTAAGGGCTAATAAACTGATTTGAATTATACATTGTCAGAAAGTGAAAATAAATGAAAAAAGTTTTTTCTATTTAATTCTGAACTGCCTCAATAGCCTGTTTTTACAGAGGTACTTTAGCTTGAAATAACAGCTTGAATCAACACAGAAGAAGAAATTTGAGCGTGCACAGAAAATCCCTGGAAAGAGTTCTCTCAGAGCTTTTATCTGACCACCAACCTGAAATACTGATCACAAGCTAGATCATCTCTCCATGTTGTCTCCCTTCAAGGGGTGTTAAACAGCAGCGCAGCCAGGATGGAAAAAATTCAGATTTTAATAATATCCAGCTTTAGATGCCATCAGCAAGATGACATTTCCTGGAAAGAACTATGTTATTAAAGTATTATTATTTGGAGTGATTTGCTTGATACGATCAACAAAGAAAAAGTAAATTATCCAAATGGGACTTCTGGCAAGGAACTGCATTCTCATTAAAGGGGAAGTATTAGTGGGCCAGACACATTCAGACACATTTGAATAAACACTAAAGACGAACTTTTTTTTTTTTTTTTTTTGGGACGAAGTCTTGCTCTGTTGCCCAGGCTGGAGTACAGTGGTGTGATCTTGGTTCACTGCAACCTCTGCCTCCTGGGTTTAAGCGATTCTTCTTCCTTAGCCTCCCTGGTAGCTGGGATTACAGGCAAGTGCCACCACGCCCAGCTAATTTTTGTATTTTTAGTAGAGACAGGGTTCCACCATGTTGGCCAGGCTTGTCTTGAACTCTTGACCTCAAGTGATCCACCTGCCTCGGCCTCCCGAAGTGCTGGAATTACAGGTGTGAGCCACTGTGCCTGGCCAGAAGATGAACTTAATGTTAGAGAGGAGGAACTCTTCATGGAGACCAAAATAATTTGTAAGGCCAGTAATTCTGGTTTCGCCCACTTAGAGAGAATCAAATGAGGCTGACCATTGCCAAACTTCTTGGCAGTCTTAGCCAGGATTTATATTTAAGGAGAATTTAAAAGTCAAAATAACAGAGTGTGTATGATGTCATGTGCTTTATCATCGCCATCTTTTAGATACTCAGACATAATGGCATAAACTCTGGAGCTCTGGCGTTTCAGAAAAATACCAGAAAGTGTGTGTGTATGTGGTGGAAGGGAAGGCAGACAATTTCAAATTCATTACCAGGATGGCATGGAGCTTCAAATATACTAAGTTAGAGCTGATAGGCTTTGAATATATTACCAAATCTCATTTTGCCAATGAGAAGAATACAATACAAAAACTTTAACAATGACATTGTTGGGTTCGTTATAAAAGAGGCTATAGATAATTTAACAAAATGTATTCATTTTCATTTTTATAGTTTGGACAATTACTTTTGAAAAATATATAGATGAAAAAACAAGGAAAATTTAAGTTAGGTAAATGCCGTTCTGATACAGTTTCTTGACAAATTGCTGCCAATTGCTGCTGTATTAAATGCCAATATTATTTCCTTAATTATTGTATAAATACAAGATTTCTAAGTCTTAGATGTTCAATGATCTAACTCCAGTAGTATTTGATCCAAATTATAAGTGAAAGACATTAAACCATTTAGAATTACTTGAAGTAGGGTATGAACAGTATTATTGAATAATTATGAAAGTACTGAGATGTAACTATTTTTTTCCTAAAAAATTATTTTTAGTGGATAAAATAAAATACATCTTATAATCTAATTTAAAAAATACCGATAGGCCGGGCGCGGTGGCTCAAGCCTGCAATCCCAGCACTTTGGGAGGCCGAGGCGGGCGGATCACAAGGTCAGGAGATCGAGACCATCCTGGCTAACACGGTGAAACCCCGTCTCTACTAAAAATACAAAAAATTAGCCGGGCGTGGTGGCGGGAGCCTGTAGTCCCAGCTACTCACAGAGGCTGAGGCAGGAGAATGGCGTGAACCCGGGAGGCGGAGCTTGCAGTGAGCCGAGATCGCGCCACTGCACTCCAGCCTGGGGGACAGAGCAAGACTCCGTCTCAAAAAAAAAAAAAAAAAAAAAAAAATACTGATAAATTATATGGCTGCTCATCTTCCAGGTGTTTTTTTTTTTATCTTTTTTTTTTTTTTTTTTGAGATAGAGTCTCGCTCTGTTGCCGAGTGGAGTGCAGTGGCATGATCTCGGCTCACTGCAAAGCTCCTCCTCCTGGGTTCAAGCAATTATTCTCCTGTCTCAGCCTCCCGAGTAGCCGGGACTACGGGCGCACACCACCACGCCCAGCTAAATTTTTGCATTTTTGTAGAGATAGGGTTTTACCATGTTGGTCAGGCTGGTCTCGAACTCCTGACCTCAGATGATCTGCCGGCATCAGCCTCCCAAAGTGCTGGGATTAGAGGCGTGAGCCATTGTGCCTGGCCTATCTTCCAGGTTTTATACTAAAAAAATGAATGTCTTGAATTATATTCTTCGTCTGCAAAAAAGTGGTAGTTTCACTCAGGAACTTGCTCAAAAAATTAAACTTTATGACAAAATGCCCCCAAATCTAGCTGAGGAGATGGATCCAAGAGTCACATTTTAACAGAAGGGGTGTGTTATGAATTTACCAATTGGCCATAGGCTGCAGGTGGTGATGGTTGAGTACATGTGAGGTGCAAAGAACCTTTGGCCAATCTTCGAAGTTTCTTTCAAATTTGTGGTGAATAGATTCCAGTGGATTATCAGAAGACAGCCTTTCCTACACTTCTGTGTCAAATTCTTTTTAGAGTAGTCCAAGACACTAAGAAAATTGAATTATGTTTACAGATGTCAACCTCCCTCCCTCTGTCTCTCTTTTTCTCTCTCCCCGGCTCCCTGCCCTGCCCTCCTCTGTCATATTCCCTTCATCCCCCTGCACAGGATGGAGTGCCAGTTGATCCTAATTCGGAGTCTCTGTTTTTAGCCCTTGGCGCAAAACTCTCTGCACCTGGGTTCATTTTTCTTTTAAACAATAACCTACACATAGTCCAGAGTCTTTGACTAATATTTGTTGAGTTGAAATATAAAAACAAATTGTTAAAAATGGGATCTGAGCCTTTAGGGCTGATTCGTTTGCATTTGTTAATGCTGTTTGCAGCGAGTCTTGGCTCCGCTGTTAGGTGAAGAGCAGCCTGTCCAGGTTTCAGTAACTGTGGTTGTAGTCCAAGACTGGAGCTCCCAGAAAATCAAAGGGCAGCATGGAAAAGAGAGGTCTGGGAGTTCTTTTTTTGCCTGGTTGTTTCGCTTTTGACTGGAACCATGTGTTCTTTCCATAGATGGAAAAAGATTCTGAATTTCAGAATTCACTTGGGGAGTTTTTTAACACCTACATTAGGAAACATTTATGCACGCTGAAAAATTTCCACATTCTTCTGCATTTTCTTCACCTCCTATATAAAATATGGTCTCCCACTGGGGCTTTCCCCTGCTCGCTGTGCTGAACTCAAAGCTCAGTTGTTACCTTTATAATGGAACCTTGGGAAAGTTTCCCTTTTCAGGAGTGAGGCTCCACCTAGAAGGTGAAAGAATTCACCAAAGCTAGTAGCTGGATGTCCGCTTGTAAACTTCTGTGACCATAGTTCATTAATTCTGATGCACACACTTTTTCAAATTATTATTTCCAAAGCTGGGATGTTTGTTTCAATTGGTGGCATCTTACGTTCTATAAAATACAGTATAACAGCCGACAATTTCTGTTAACAGCAATAATTTCATCTCTTTGGAGGTTTCCAAAATCACACTGAGATCCACAGTTATGGAACTCTAAAACGCCTCTGAGTAGCTGTCTTTGTCCTATATACTTAGAGCCCCGTGAATCACTATATGGCTTCCAATCCTCTTAAGATCCTGCGACTTGGCTGGGCGCGGTGGCTCACTCCTGTAATCCCAGCACTTTGGGAGGCCGAGGTGAGCGGATCGCAGGTCAGGAGTTCGAGACCAGCCTGACCAACATGGTGAAACCCTGTCTCTACTAAAAATACAAAAATTTAGCTGGGCGTGGTGGCGGGCGCTGGTAATTCCAGCTACGGGGGAGGCTGAGGCAGAAGAATCACTTGAACCTGGGAGGCAGAGGTTGCAGTGAGCCGAGATTGCACCACTGCACTCCAGCCTGGGTGACAGAGAGAGACTCCATCTCAAAAAAAAAAAAAAAAAAAAAAAAAAAAAAAAAAAAAAAAAAAATTGCTGCAACTTGGGTTAGGACGGTGGTGTATCATTTGAATCAATGAAGGCTGGTTTTTATTTTGTTGTTGTTTGTTTGTTTATTTTTGAAGACTAGCTCCTCATTCTTTGCCTGTTACACACAAAACCCAACACAAAATGATTATGGTTAATACTTTCTTAGTGTGGACTATATAGCAGGCAGTGTTCTAAATATTTGAAATATATTGTTACTGACTCTGCGCAACAACATGAGAAAGGTCCAATTATTATCTCTGTTTAACAGATGCTGAAATGGAAACCGAGAGAGATTAAGTAATCATGTTTAATAATAAGTATTGGAGCAGGGGTTTCAGGCCAAGCAGGCTGGCTCAAGGGCCCATGCTCTTATCATGCATTTATGATAATGTCATCAATAAGCACATAGGCTACAAGGAGACAAACCTCAAGCTAATACCGCCATGAGACTACTGTTGTATTATTATCATGTTATGTGATTTAGTTCTGAGCTCTGAACTTCATGGATACAATGAAAACTCAATAGAGTTTACTGTCCAGCTGAAAAAAAGCCAACATAG
This sequence comes from Symphalangus syndactylus, assembly GCF_028878055.3. Classification (NCBI taxonomy): domain Eukaryota; kingdom Metazoa; phylum Chordata; class Mammalia; order Primates; family Hylobatidae; genus Symphalangus; species Symphalangus syndactylus. Next base: position 132,414,307 of record NC_072424.2, on the reverse strand, counting down.
AGATGCTCAGAGATAGACAACTGGGCCAGGATGTGGAAGGCAGGATATAGCGGCCACCTTTGTTTTAACTTCTCTATGCTTGAGTATTTTTGTAAATTACCTCACACGTGTCATTGCCTTAACTATCCAACCCTATCATTCCGTTTTCCTCAGGCTTGTCTGAAAATAGGTGTTTTTGAAGGTCGAGGCCAACCTCAAAGAGTAAAGATTTTTCACCACTGAAAAATTTCAAAAGAATATGCTGTGGTCTGTGAAGGTAATTCTAAAAGAAGCTCTCCTACATTTTTAAACAATGGAAAGCTCACTGGAAAAAGCGGATGTTCTCCAGGACTGACCCTTTTAAATGGAGACATGCTCTTTAGATGCTCTAGACATGGATATTTATTTTTAAATATGGTGTGTTTTATGGTTAGAGTTCATAGATTACTTAAAACAGGATTAACCTCTTAATGCATTGCAGAGATGATTAAACTACATGCCTATCCTTTGCTTGCATTCTTCAAGAAAAGTGATGCAATATATTTTCCTTTTGGTTTTGAATCCACAGTTGGTAAGGATATCATTTGGTTTTCTATCCTAAAAGTTTATTTGTATGTCATTATTCTAGATCAAGATTGTGCTATATAATAGATTCTCTTGACAAGAGGAAAATTCCAACTTATCCCATGAATAAAAAATAGATTCTATTTGAATAATTGAACAACATGCCAATATTTTCCCTTTATTTCTCATTTTTCTTTATTAATCTATCAACTAGACTTCCAAAAGCTCAATTAAAATGTCAATATCTTTTTGTGTATTATTGTCATTATTATTTCTTTCTTCCTCTTTTTTTTTCTTGAGACAAAGTCTCATTCTGTCCCCCAAGCTGGAGTGCAGTGGCATGATATCAGCTCACTGCAACCTCTGTCTCCTGGGTTCAAGTGATTCTCCTGTCTCAGCCTCCTGAGTAGCTGAGAATGCAGATACGCACCACCACGCCTGGCTAATTTTTGTATTTTTAGTAGAGATGGGGTTTTGCCATGTTAGCCAGGCTGATCTTGAACTCCTGACCTCAGGTGATCCGCCTGCTTCGGCCTCCCAAAGTGCTGGGATTACAGGCGTGAGCCACCGCACCCGGCTGTCATTATTATTTTATACAAATGTTAATCTTGCTCTCCAGGTACATTCAGAGATGCAAAGTATTCTTTTGGTACCCAGTGAGGCTCCACTCTTTCCTGTGGACCACAGGACAGAATTATGGAGATGGAGCCATGTTGGAATTGACGGTGTCTAGCTGAAGACTGGAGTGTGGCCCAAGCTCCTCTCTTCCTATTCCATAAACCTATATGTTACTTCTACATGTTAAATGGGTATTCTGGGTTCCAAAAAAATTACATAAAAGTCACAAAAACATTTTTAAACATTCAATGATCAGCCACTTTGATTCTTGAATTGGGCATTATTTCCAATCAAGTAAATTTTGGCAAAATTTTTTTAGTTGTGAAACGTTTATTAAATACCCACCATGTAGGCCAGGCATAATAATTGCATTTTATCCTTATTTCTCTGCCTTGGAGCTTGGATATTGCTGTGAATCTGAACAACGTTCTAGATTTCCTCATACCTGAACTGGAGGGTAGGGTGGGATGGGTAGTGAGCTGTTTTTTTTTTCATATTAATTTTTAAGTTTTAAAGAATTTAAGTTTTAATCAACTATAAATTTATATGAAAATGCTCCTCATTAGGGTAACCAAAGGCCCAGCTGTTTTAGGCCTGAAGAGAGTGATTTACTTATCTCATGCAAGTGATTTGTTGAGAAAGACACCTGTACCGAAGTGAGGAAACAGCAAGAGAATAAGCAAAGACGCGGCTTTTGGGGAAGCCCAAGGGTGGCTCTGCAACGTGTGGCGCGCCCCATACATGACCCCCATCCAGCAGGGGGTTGTGCTCTGCAGCTCCGCCAGGGCCTTGCTGGAGGCACATAACCTCGTGGAGGCAGCAACCTCCCAGGAGCTGAGGATGGTTCTTCCGAGAAGGAGGCAGTTGTGAGCCACCAGCAGCCACCACTCACCACAGCAGTGGGGTGGAGGCGCTGCCTGGTGAAGGAACTGGGCAAGGCTCCAACAGTGTCCACAACGGGCTCCAAGGAAGCCGGAGAGGGAGCAATCAGCAGTGATCTCAAAGAAATGAGAAACTGCCATTTGGCTGCCTGTTGACTTCTGGAATTATCCAGTTCAGGTAATAAAGAGACACTGTTTATTGATTGGGAAAAGTGAATCTGCACATAACTGTGTTTAAAAATCAAGAAGCAAAGGGGACTTGAATAGCTTTACCATAGACTTTTGAGAAGTTGGAGTTTATTGCTAATTTAGTAAACCTGAGATCAAGTTGTCCTTCTTCTCCTAAATTGCTTTTGGTAGCTTTCTGGGGGAAGCTGAGGCTAGTTGAGGATAAAAAGAAATTACCAGCAACCAATATCTGTTTTATTAGCAACTAAAAGGAAAACTTTTTTCTTTTTAAAAAGTAATGATTTGATTTATGTGATAAAATACCAGAACAACTGCATGCTCATTGGCATCATTCAGAGTTATAAGAGGTAAGGAAAGACAATCATTTCATCTCTACACACCCTCCTGAGGTTACCACCATTAAGGGTTTAGTATTATTTTACCCATTTCACAATGTGAATATAAACACAGAAAACATGCAACATTCTTAGGGCTTCCTTTTCTATTTTTTAATGAAAGACAGTACTTTTTTTTTTTTAAAGTAGATATATGACATGGTCTGACCCAGGGTTCAGTGAGCAGGCTTTGTGCTTACTCTGCTTTCAAATGATTAAAAATAAAATTCCATGCATAGGGACACAGAGGTAAGGGTCATAGGATATCACATCTAGTCAAGAGGAAATGTGGCCCTTGGTCAGGGGAAGAGGACTGAAACAGCGGCACTGTGAGGTTGATGCCCTTGACCACAAGGTCAGTCTTTAGGGTTTTGAACTACTTAAGATCCTGACTATTTTGAAGTCACTTTGGCAGAGAGCTGACATGTTTTATTTTTATGTTTTGGACCATATCTTTGGAAGGCTATCTGTTGTTCTTCCTTATGACTCTATGCAGAGGCAGCATCAACATTTCCCTTCTTGAAAACAAGCTGGTGTTTTACTTTAGTAGACATTACCCTGAATCCCTGAGTCAAGGAACTGTTTAGAACTGAAAGGGGACCACGCAGATATGGCCACCCCAATCTAGGCCAGTGAGTGTGAGACACGTGCCCTTGTCCACGCAGCACAGCGTTTTGGGGTTCTGATGGCTTGTCCAACCTCCTGGCACTTCATTGACCCCACTTATGTTTTACTATTTTACCGATGAGGAAATAGAGGCTCAGAGGTTTACATAACTCTCCGGAGGTCACACAGTTAGACCATGGGATGCTCTTGAGTCTGGGTTTGTTTAACTCCAGATGCCATGTGTCTTTCACTGCATCACATCCACCCATAATCCTGTGCCCGGATGTTTTACCAACTGGTGGAAATGACACATCTATCCACATGAAACAACTCTATCCAGATATTGAGTTGAGAGAAACAAAGTGAGTCAAGATTGAAGTGGATATGATTAAAAGAAGGTAGGATTGCAAGCCACGAGATTTGAATTCCAGGGCAGCTATGTGGTCTTAGACAAGTAGCCTAACTTCACTGGCCTCAGTCCCTCATTTGATAATTAAGGATATGAGCAATAGAGTAGAAGTTCCAGTGCTAACATTTCTGATTCTGGTTGAGGAAGCTGGAAGGAAAGCCATATGAACTTGGTCTTAAACGGAGAAGTGAAGGAATGGCTGAAGGACAGTCGAGATTGAGGGAGTAAAGTAAGCAAAGGCTCAGGGATGAGTTCAGACACACTATATTCCTGGGACTGTGATAGATCTCATAGCATTTGTTCACAAAGTAAGTTAGTGTGCTTGGACAAAGGGCTAGACCTATGCCAAGTAGGAAGTATTTGGAGACACGTACTTACCTCACTCATTGCTGTGGATCTCATATCTTTTCCCCACCCCGCCACCCCACCATAAAAACTTTCTTATTATCCACTCTGAGAAGGTGAATTGGAAGTTTAATAATTCTTGAGAGAAGCTTTTTCTTATTGACAAGGAAAAAGATCTAATGTGGACTAGGGATTTGGGAAACTTGTGCACATGTGCTGAGTCAGGAGGTTTGAGCTTATCTCTCCTATATCTGGTTGGGTGTCAATTCCACTGAAGCAATAATTATGAAGGGCTGATTATACATATGACGTTATGGCTAAAAGCAGCCCACAGCCTAATGAGTCATGGGCTAAAGGACTGTGAAACTCCTCAGAGCTATGAGCAGGAGCTATGGGAAGTGAGTGGCTAAACCAGGCCAGAGGCACCGGAGAAGACTTCCTATAGCAAGCGTCATTTGAACTGTACCTTGAAAGAAGGAAAGAGGAAGGAGGGAAAAACAAACCAGATGAAGGGAAGGGCATGAGGAAAAGCACAAAAGCATGATGTGCACAAGGTGATCAGGAAATGACAAGCCCTGTCTGACACTGCAGGATCTGCCACATGGAGGGTTGGAGGAGGGACGTCATTGAACGTGGGCTAAGGTCTCATCCTGGCTCTTCATGTTCCGAGCAAATGTTTCTGAACTGTTAAGGCACGTGAATGGCCACACCATGTCCTGTGGCGTAGCGTGGGATTCTGGGATTGTACTTTGATTGTCGTCACATTATGGTTGCAGGACAGAAAAAATGGAATAAGGCATCTGACTGAAATCAAATGGCAAACTGAGCAGGTTTATTGAGGTTCATGGGCTAAAACACGGAAGGGTGTGGAACCAAGTAGGGAAAGAACTAAAACGTGGTTTTCGTAAACACTTTGGAATAAAATTGTATTGTACAAATAAATTCAGATCCAGTCAGAATCATCAGAGATGATTCAGTAGTTCAGGAAATAAAAAAATCGATTTTTATTATGTTGTTCTATGTTGAAACCTTGTTAATTGGTCTTTAAATTAAAACTAATTAAATGGACACACCCTACTTCAAAAAAGGCACAGTTAAGTGATGGGTGTTTCTTAAAGTGGGTTTAGTACTATTGTTCTTGGACTGGATGGTGAGGGGTGCCCCCTTATGAAAATAATTTCAATAAATACCTAAAAGGCGATTCATTGTTTAAGAGTAGAAGGTTGCACATTTATATTTTTCATCTGCGGGCTCAAAAAATTATGTATTATACGTATCTAGTTTAGTGCTCATTCATTCATCAAGCATTTATACCAAGTCCTTACTATCCTTGGTACTTTGCTGGTGGGAGGAAGAAAATTTCTGGGTAGAATGCCATGGGGTTGCTTAAGGATCTCAATAAGAAGACCAAACAACCAAGCCACAGTTTAAAAGTATTAGGTGAGCATATGAAATTTTAATTTTATTAAATATTTACATATGTAAATATTGGAGAAGCTGGGGCAAAAAATCGCAGTTCCCCAAAATAAAACTCTGAGAGCTATTTTTAGCTCTTCTTTCTTCCTTCATCTGCTACCAAACCACTCCATCCAACCCCACACTAATTCAGTCTGTCACCAGTTCCTACCAAGGCTACCTCTGAAGTGTAATTGATTGGTTGTTTTTTCTTCTCTTCTATCTCTGCTTTGGGCCTATTGTCTAATGAGAATTTGGTTACCTGATGAGACATATAAAGCCATTAATCTCCTTATTTGTAGACATTTCTGGGTTTGTATAAAATAGCATTGCTCAGCACAATTTTACCCACTTTGTTCATCAAAGTACGTACTAAATGGCTTTTGATCTTTTTCAGTCACGTATCCAGATCAATGGTTCTCAAAGTGTTCCCAAGATCCCTGACATCCTTGAAACCTTTTCAGGGGGTCTGTGATGTGAAAATATTTTCATAGTAATAGTAAAACGTTATTTTCCTCGTTTACTTTCATTCTTTCAGAAGTAGAAAGTGGAGTGTTTTAGAAGCTACAGGACATGGGACATCCTGACTCTGATGGCTAATGGAAAGTGTCCTTAGGCATTCTTGTGTTTTAAATTTGTCTCAAGTTTTACTTATAATATATTAAAAATAGATATAACCCACATCAGTGAAAACTCTCCGGGTTCCCAGTAGCTTTTAAGAGTGTAAAGGGGTCATGAGAGAAACTGTGAGAATCGTGGGCCTATGTGAATGCCTTCCATAACTGGGCTTCCTTCTTCTCATGCTTCTCTGATCTCACCTTTATTCTGATCATCCTCTACGTGTCATCCACACTGACAACAGAGTCATCTTCCTGAATCCCAGGTCTAGTAGTTGCTATGAGTTTAGAAACTTCCAACAGCTTCATGTTTTTTTGTTTGTTTGTTTTTGTCTTTTTTTTTCCCCTACAGAATGATGCCTTAGACCAGCACTGAGATGCTGTCACACTCTGGCCTAAACCTTCTTTTTTTCCAGTTTCAACTTTCACTACACATCATCTACCCTATTCCCTAGATACATACAGCTGAGGTTGGCCAAAGACAGCAATTCAATGAGTATCCTTTCTTATACCTTCCCAGTTAAGATGAACAATTCCAGAATCTATAGTCCCAAAGTATAGTGTTTACACCTTTATTTGTCACTTACGATAGTTTGACTAGGGTGATAACTGTGTAGCTCTTCCTCCACCTCTTGAATGTGAGTTCCTTAGGGACAGGACCTTGTCTTTTTATTCTTGCAATACCTCAGACCTAGACAGTGCTAGGCTTATTACATTTAATAAAAATGACTTTATTGAATACATGGTTGAACAAATTATTGCAATAACCAGATTCTATTGTCTACATATAAGCATTTTGTAATAGGTATGAATTTAGTTATACAATATTAAGACTGATTTTCGAACCTGTTTCCCTGATGAGACATCTAAGGCCATTCATCTCCTTAGTGGTAGACATTTCTGGACTTGTATAAAATAGCATTGCTCAGTGCATTTTTACCCACTTTGTTCATCAAAGTAGATACTAAATGACTTCCATCTTTTTCAGTCACATATCCAGCCATAAAGCATTGAGATTTGCCAGCACTGAGATTATGAAAAGGAATATGTCTTATGACTTTGGACTTAATTATGGTTCTGTTCTATCCCATTCAATTCAACAGGCACTTAGTGAGCTAGCAGCTCTGTAGGCAGCTGCGGATATGGAGATGAATGATACAAGACTCCTGGCTTTGAGAAGCTCACTGGCTAATCCAGAGAACAACGAGATAAACACGTAGACACAGCTCATCATGATAAGGGTAAAAATAGGGAACAAATGTAGGACCAAAAAATGATGAATTCTCTCTCAGGGAGGCGGTGATATGACAGTAAGAAAAGGGCTTTCAGGGAATATGTCTCTGAAGATAGGATTTTATGGAGGAATTGCAATTTCTTAGATGGATGAGGAGTGGGAGTAGAAGGGGGAAGGTTTCCAGCAAGAAGACATTTGTCTAAAGGAAAGTGGTTTAGAGGAAACAGTTGGAGGCCTCGATCACAAAGGTCTCATTTTACATGTCTGGATCCAATCCTGTAAGTGCTAAAAAATTTTAAGTGAACAATTCTAAAATTATCTGGAGTGGTAACATCATGGTTGAATGAAGTGTATGCCTGCCAGGAGTACTAATTTGGACGGCTTACACTGATTTGAGTATACGAGCTTTGATGTATTTATTTTGAAAATCAGTTTGTTTATTTTTTATTTTCTGTATTTTTAATGGACCATTGATAATTGTGCAGTTACAGCACTTTAGACCACATTTCATATAACAGATATCTTTTTAAAAGCTAATTTCTTACTTAAGGCTTTCACTTATTTTACAGATATTTATTGATCATCTACTATGTATCAGACACTTTTTCTGTGAACTTGGGAAACACCAGTGAAGAAAACAGACAAAGATCCCTGCCCCCACGCATCACACATTCTAGTTTTCTTACTCTATAGTCCCTTCTTGAGGGTTTGTGTGAACAAACTGCCCAGATATTAGGATTGGAAAGATGCCAGTAAAGTTAAAGCATAGTGACTTCTCTTCCCTTTCTTATTAAGAAAGCCTTGAGGGGTGTATTTGCAGGTCGATAGGTGGGGAAAAGGACATATTGTGGCAATGGGTTACAATGGGTTACCACAGAAAACCCTTGCTTTTTCTCTTGACCCCTTTGCCAGTGATTTAAAAAAAGAAAGTCTTTAGGCCGGGCCCAGTAGCTCACACCTGTAATCCCAGTACTTTGGGAGGTCGAGGTGGGCAGATCACTTGAGGTCAGGAGTCCGAGACCAGCCTGGCCAACATGGTGAAACCCCATCTCTACTAGAAAAAAAAAAAATTTAGCCAAGTGTGGTGGTGCATGCCTGTAGTCCCAGCTACTTGGGAGGCTGAGATGAAAGGATTGCTTGAACCCAGGAGGCAGAGGTTGCAGTGAGTTGAGATCATGCCATTGCACTCCACCCTGGGTGACAGAAGAGAGTCCATACCCCCCGCAACACCTAAAAAAAAGTCTATATTTTTTAGAACAATTTGAGATTCACAGGAAAATTGAGAAGAAAGTACAGAGAATTCCCATTTACCCTCAACTGGTTTTCCCTATTATTAACATCTTACATGAGTATGCGTATTTGTCACAATTAATAAATCAATATCCATTATATTAGCTAAAGTCCATACTTTATTTAGATTTCATTAATTTTCCCCTGATGTCTTTTTTCTGTCCCAGGATCCCGCATTACACTTAATCGTGCCTCTTAAGCTCCTTTTGGCTGTGACAGTTTCTCAGGCTTTCCTTATTTGGGGAAGTTTTGAGTAGTACTGGCGAAGTATATTGTAGGATGTCCTTCAGTTGAGATTTTCCTCATGTTTTTCTTATGATTGGACTGGGGTTATGGGTTTTTTGGGAGGAAGGCCACAGACGTGGAGTACCATTCTCATCAAATCATATCCAGAGCACAGACTACCAAATGACTTAGCACTGTTGATGTTGACCTTGATCACCTGGCAGAGGGGCCGTTGGTCGGGTTTCTCCACTGTGGAGTTACCCCACACCCCCTTTCCATACTCTGCTCTTTGGAAAGAAGTCACTATGGGCAGCCCACATTTAGGTAAGGAGTTTGCTTCACCTCCTTGATAGTAATCTATATAAATTACTTTGAATTCATTTGCGTGGGAGATTTGTCTCTTCTCCTTCATTTATTTATTTATCACTGGTGATTTTTTTATTGTTTCCATGAATCATGTACTCAAAAGACATATTCACTGAGGGCTTACTCTAAGAAGGCATTAGTAGTACATTGTTACTGAGCAATATTTTGTTTTATTTGTTTCAGTGACAATTCACTTAAAAAATGAAGAACTTGGATTTCTTGTCCCACCTCTGACATTACTACGAGGCTTCAGACAATTAATTTCACACCCAAGCCTCAGTTTCCTCTTCTGGAAACTTAGCTGATGGGAAGGAATTAATTCTGACATTTTTTCCAGGATTGAAATTGTAGGGTTATATAATATATTCATAGAATAGGCTTTAAATTGTCTACAAAAGGAAATTATTAATATCTGTAGTGGGCAGGCCCAACTCAGTGAAATCTGTGTTTCAAACCTTCCTTCTCACTGCCTCAGGAAATGTATATTTTGTCTGCCATATTATTTTCTTATGACTCAGAGTTAAAATATATATGCCCAATGAAAATATCAAGTGGATGAAGTTAACCTTGTTAGTAGCACATAATATTTTATGACAAAGAAAAAATTGCCAGACCATCTGCAAATGACTGTTTTGTAGATTTAATAGAAACCACTACTTATGGAAAAAGCACCATGGAATAAAAACAAAACAAAGGAATTTGAAATCTGTTCTAACACCAAATGGAGGTGGTATGGCCACGACAAGGCTCATGTGGACTCTTCCTCACTGCTGTCTCTGTTGGGAAAAATAAATACGAAAAAAGTGAAAAAAGCAGAGGAAACCTGGGGGATGAAAAGCATTGTTTGGACTCAAGAGAAAAACATATAAACATTTGTTTCTTGCTTCTTCTGATGCTCCTCTTTGGCCTAAAGGAAGGAGGCCCCGAGGAGGAGGTCTCAGTGTTGAGTGCCAGTTGGCACTTGGCTTTACTTTACGGAAAAGGCAAAGTAACTTTTTTTCTACTCTTGCCCTTTGCAAACTTCATCAGGCTTTTCTGGGCAGCTGGAGTCTCTCTTTTCACTGATAAATGTCTTTTAATGCATTTCTTGCAAATAGCATTTAGTGGATGTTCTTGCCAGTGGTTTCTGGGAAGATTTATTCTAGTCAACTCAATAGTTGTCAAGGCAAATTATAGTTCAATATAATTCAAAGAACAGAGCGCCATGACAGTCCCTGCCTCTACTCCCCCTTTCCATTGCCAGCTGTCCCACCTTGGGTAGGTCAGTTACCATCCCTTGGCTGCCGTTGCCTCTGCGGTAACATGTTTCCTGCCTGGTCTGAAAAGAACGACACAGATGATCTCTTGAGGTCCCTTGCATGCCTGTGTTTCCTGGGGAACAGGTCCAAAGCAGCAAAAGTCGGGGCTGAGGTGAGGCAGCCAGTGTCAAATTGTCACAAAGTGCCTGTGACATGCAGAGTGCTTTACTATGCATTACTTAAAAAAGTAAAATAGAGTCTCCAGGAACTTACACCTTGGTAAAAAATAAACAATAACTCAAAGCAGCCTAGAAGAGGGCTGTGGTAGGAGGACAAGCACTCAGGGAGCTTAGAAAGCCCCTCTGCCCCCTCCCCTGAAGGCCCAGCCTCTCTGCTCTGGCTGGAAGGGGGTTGGAAGCGGAGGAAGGATGGGGGAGAAGGCGAGGAAGGAGATGGAGCTGGGAGGAGCACTGAAGGGTGCATATTTTCCATCTAGCAACGGTTGTGGGGGCCCAGAAAAGTGACTCCAACTCCCTACAGCAGGGTAGAAACTGGAGGTCAGGCTTTTCTCAGCCTTGTTTTTGGCGCAGAACTGAAGTTGCAGGAGGAAGGCTGAAGACAAGGGGCTGCCGCCATCAGTCCAGGGAAAGTCCCTGCACGTCGGGCTTTGTCACGATCACCAGCCTCTCCCAGACACAGCCAGCAAATGGGTGGTTCCCCAACATGTGGGCATGAGAAGAAACGACCTTCTGTGCTGATGTGGACCAAATTCCCCCACGAGGCTGCGTGGGAGGTGGGCGGGTGTGAATGACAGAGAGAAAAGAGGATGTCACCGCTGGGGGCTGTGAGGCAGGGTGCATGTCCTCTCTAGGTGGAGTAGGAGGTGAGGGAAAGGGGGAGGACCCCAACACTAAGGCATCTGCGCAGGGCTGGGTGATTCCCATGACAACGAATACGTGTAATTCTCATGAGATAACAACAAATACATGTAATTCTCATGAGATAACATTCCCATTGGATTGAAGAAGAAACATGAGGTTCTGGGGCCCTAAATAATTTAGTTCCCAGAGTTAATGGCAAAACCAGGAATTAAAACAAGATCAGTCCAAATCCACAGCCCAAGCCTTTTCTACTGCTCTCCACTGCCTTTTTTTTCTTTTTCTTTTTTTTTCCTGAGATGCAGTTTCGCTCTTGTTGCCCAGGCTGGAGTGCAGTGGCGCGATCTCGGCTCGCTGCAACCTCCGCCTCCCAGGTTCAAGCGATTCTCTTGCCTCAGCCTCCCTAGTAGCTGGGATTACAGGCATGTGCCACCACGCCCAGCTAATCTTTTGTATTTTTAGTAGAGACGGGGTTTCTCTATGTTGGTCAGGCTGGTCTCGAACTCCCGACCTCAGGTGATCCACCCGCCTCGGCCTCCCAGAGTGCTGGAATTAGAGGCATGACTGCCTCCACGTTGTTTGAGGGATGTGTCAGCCGTCTGACGCATGAGGGAAGGGGTGGTGTGTTTCTCCCATCTATCCACCTGATGTGCAGTTGGAAATTCCATTTTGTGACATTCATTTTTCAGGGGTGGTAGAAATAATCTCTCTTTAACTAGCCCCCTTTTTAACGTGCAAAGGCCGCCCCCGCCCCCAACTTTTCCTGCCTCCAGCCAATGCAGAAGTTGTACTTGCGATCTCTGCTTTCCCTCTCACTCAGTCCCCTGCAATCTTCCTTTGTATCTGGACCTGGCAAAAATGGTTTCTGAATAGTAGGGTGGCAAAAAGGGCCACCTGCCATCACTGAGGTGGTGACCAGAGACTAAACCATCGACATTCACAAGCTCATTTGCAGAGAGGGCTTCAAGAAGCAGGCCCCTTGGGGCACTCAAAGAGGGCCAGAAGTTTGTCCTGAAGGAGAGGGGAACTCCCATTATGCACATTCATACTAAGCTCAGTAAAGCTTTCCCGGCCAAAGGAATGAGGAATGTCCATGCCATGTGTGGTTCAGAAATGAGCCAAAAAAGCTCTGTACATTGGTTACCTATGCACCTGTTGCCACTTTCAGAAATCTACAGTCAGTGTGAATAAGAACTAAGTGCTGATTGTCAAATAAGTTATACAACTTCAAAAAAAAAAAAAAAGAAAGAAAGAAAAGAAAAAGAAATGCTAAGGGAATGACGCGTCAATGTGATCACTCACTTTGCTGAATGTCAGCTGTTTCCTCCCACCCCTTCCTGGACCCAGTATCAAGAACTGTGATTGTTCTGAGGTTTTGCCTTTCCTACAAGTTAATGAGTTAGACTGTTATAGTTGTGTGGCTAATGGCAGAAAACATGAAACTTCAGGGTGAGGACAAAAGACTGTATTACTCATCGCACAGTAAATAGTGTAAGCATCATTATGCTTGTGTGAGTTCTCTTGTCCCCAAGTCCCAGGGGGGTAATGTGCAGGGTCCAGATAGATGCTACACAGATAGTGGGTTTGTGTTCAACTGAGCAATAGTGACGACCGCATGATTTTGTAGCAAGCAGTAAGTAAGAAAAATTCTTTCACTTAGATTGAGACTTTACTTCACTCCTCAAAGTTGCTCACTGAAATACACCCCTCAGAAAGGATTTGGGTAGGCTAGGTGTGGTGGCTCATGCCTGTATTCCCAGCACTTTGGGGGGCCGAGGAGGCAGATCGCCTGAGGTCAGGAGTTCGAGACCAGCCTGACCAACATGGTAAAACCCCGTCTGTACTAGAAATACAAAAATTAGCTGGGCTTGATGGCACAGGCCTGTAATTCCAGCTACTCAGGAGGCTGAGGCAGGAGAATCACATGAACTGGGAAGGCGGAGGTTGCAGTGAGCTGAGATCGCGCCACTACACTGCAGCCAGGGCGACAGAGCAAGCGAGACTTTGTCTCACAAAACAAAACAAAACAAAACAGGAAAGATCTGGGTAAAGACAATTTAGGACCTTTCTGTGTTCTTGACTAGATCCTTTTCACTTAGGAAGTGAGGCTTGTTGGGCCCTTCCCATCTTGTTAGTTACTGAGTCTGAGTTGACCCAGTGCCAAATGGGAATTATTACAAGACCTCCAGCTTCAACAAGTGCTCAGTAGGAGGTTAATAGCTACTTTTTCATTTTTAAAAAGCCATGTTCTTAGTGATTTCCCTTCTCCCATCTACTGACCCTCTGGGAGGGGACAGGGAGGCAGGCGTCCAGGTGGTGGTGGAGTGATGTCCCATTGGCACCTTTCTATATGCTGCTGACTCCGAAAGGGAGAACCCCTCTGAAACTTTTGAGGGATGGAGAACTGCAAGCAGGTAACACATCCATTCCCTATACATTCAGATGTGGAAGCCACAACAATACATTGAATTGACCCAAGGGACCTCACACACAGTCACTTTAATTTCACTTCCCTGCTGCAAGCCCTCTCCAAACTCTATGAGTTGAAACTGGCACTGTTTCCCCCTGCAGGAGTATGGCCAAAGGAGCGTGTGAGTTAGTGGCTACAGCCACAGTTGCTGAGAGACCAGTGCTATCCTATCTGGGAGTATAAGGAGTGCAGGGTGGAGGGGAGGCTGGGTGGCCTCCCTAATGGGGTGTGTTTTTTCTCCCATGACTCCTTGCTCCAAGGTTAGTGCCTGAGGACTGGCTCTGCTTCCTCCCCCAAGTGCCTCTGGGCATTTGATGGGTGCTTGAGGTCACAGGTCCCAGTTTTTCTGTGCCCCTGCATGTTGCCACTGTCCTTAGTACCTTTGGCCTCCACTGTACCCCGTAACCCATCCCTGTCCCTGGCCAAGTTGGGCTGTGGCAGGGGCCAGGCACATGAGCATGGCTAGCTTTGCTCTATCTGGCAAGGCCATGCATCCACTTTTCTTCTTGATCAGCTGCTCTCCTGTGGCTCAGAAAACAAACTTCCACTGTTTTTATTTACCCAGAGCTCTATAATGAGTGGCAAGGTCCTCATCGCCATTTTTTTTTTTCACATTGAGGACTCCTTGACGCAGCTGTCCCAGCCACACTTCCTTTCACGGGGCCGTGGGGCTTACTGTCTCATTGTCATGATACCATCTCTTCCTCTATCTGCCTGGAAGAGAGTGAGTGAGCCATGGGGTCATGTGGGGGGTTTGTTTCAATCTCACTTCTCACCTCATCTTCAGTTACATGGTGATCATGGGAGACTCTTACTCCCTCACCTGCCTACTGCTTGGATGGACGCATCCGCACTACCAGCCCCATGGAGTCCTCTCATACCCCTGAATCCAGCCCGCGGGGGCCTTGTCCTCTTCTAGAAAGTCATGACTCTGTCAGCATCTCATCCTCATTGCCATCCAGCTGAGATTAGGGCAGTGTGTGGATGCAGATTATCGATGGGGAAAATAAAGAGAAGAAGCTAAGTCAGGAAGGCCAGGCACTTTGGCGGGGGTGTAACTGCTGGCCCTACTTTGAGCTGCGCAAAGAGATTAATGGGAATAGAATCGAAACATTGAAGATGGGGGTGAGAATCAGGAGTAGTCATTTGTCTAAATGCAATTCTCTTTCATCTTCCCTTGATGAAAATTTACCTTATTCCTGTAAGAGGATGCCCTAAATTAACTGTCTTATTAGGTTCTTTCATTGACAAACATAGTAGATGATATCCTCATTTGGAGATCATTTATTGAGTTATTAACTTAAAAATAAACCACAGTCTCACTATGTACTAGACACCATGGTAGACACTAATGATACAAGGAGTTTAGCATCCATGAGGAGAGAGAGCCAAGAAAAGAGGCAGAGATGAGTCAGGCTACTGCAGGCCTCATCCCCACCCAGTCTGTACTCCTGGAAAGTAGCCAGAGTCAGACCAACCTCTGGGATGGGGATGGGGTTGGAATTGGAGTGTCAGGCAAATGATTATTCTCCTAATCACATCTTATTCCACTTGGGATGTATTACACAGTGCTTACAATGAACTTAAAAACACAGTTCCTTATGATGAAATTTGTAAGAGTCACTCTTATTTATCTTCCTATTCAGGAAGTCCAGGGAGTCAAAAGCAGTGTTTACTGTTTGATGGAAAAATAGGGAGGTATCTTCAACCACAGGCAAAATAAAAAGCAATTATAGAAATTCCGTGGCTCATGAAGTAAAAACATTCCACAACATTGCTTCTCCTCCACACCAAGAAATCAAGTTTGAAAACTGACGTAAACATGGGGAATGCTGCTTTGATGGGCCCGAGTTCTTCGCAGTGAGGTTAACGAGTGACAGGCAGTGATGACAAATAAACATATCTAAGCTGACAGTAAAGAGAGGGTGACAGAATCCCTCTGGCTGGCAACAGACATGTTTGCAAACTCAGATTGGTCATGGAGAAGAAGATGGCAAATTTGGTCCAGAATAATAACTTCCAAAAGAAATCAGGAAACCTAGGAAAGCTCTCCCGGTGAAGCGCGTTCTTCTCTCTTACCCTTTTCCTTTGTTCAGCTACATAGGCCTACTTGCCGTTTCTTAACTGTACCCCCTCTCAGGAGCCACCAGATGTTCTGGTCTGATTGCTCAGAGCACCCTCTCCCCCAGACACTCATTCTGTTTGGTAAAGGACTTTCAATCTTTTAATACTTACATTTTCATCTCCTTAATGAAGCCACGCTCCTAATGCTCTAGCTAGCAGAATTGCCAGCCAAAGACAACTAGATTTCAACCCCGATTCTGCTCCTTGCTAGCTGTATGACTTGGAACAAAACTTAAACTCCTCAGGTTTCCTTTTTAAAATCTAGAAAATGGCTATAATAATACCTATTTCCCAGGGCTGTTATAAGAATGCGTGAGATACCCACTAAAAAGCATCCCGCACAAAGCAGCCATCGGATAAAAGTGAGTTCCTGCCCTCAGGGGGACCAGAACTTTCTCAACATCTCTATTTTTTTTTTTTTTTTACAGCCCAGAAGTCCTTTATTTATTTATTTTTAACACCTAGTATGCCATGAATTAATAGGGAAGAGGTTCCAGCAGCTCAGGCTCCTTCCCATTGGTTCTCATAAAGTGTGCTTCTCTGGGTGGAGCAGGCTGGCACTTTAGTTGAACCCAGGTACCTTTCTCTTTGGCTTCTTTCTTTTGCTGATCATTTTCCTTCACATGTTTCAGGAAGCTATCTCGGCTCTTAGAGTGCTTAATGCGCTCAATACGCACGTTAATTCTCTTGGCAAGAACCTTGCACTTAACTTGTTTGTTTACAACAATGCCAACAGCATGCTGGGTAACACTGTAGACTCTTCCAGTTTTGCCATGGTAACACTTGTGGGGCATTCCTTTTTGAACAGTACCCATACCCTTGATGTCTACAATATCACCTTTCTTATAGATTCGCATATACGTGGCCAAAGGAACAACTCCATGTTTTCTAAAAGGCCTAGAGAACATATATCGGGTGCCTCTCCTCTTTCCCTTTGTGTTTGTCATTTTGGTGAATTACTGGAAGATGGCGGTTCCGGCCGAAAGGGAACATCTCTATTTTACATGGATCCCACTCCACAGTGATTTTTGATTGTTTCTTTTCATCAATGGATTGTAGGCTCCATAAATATGTTTTTATTTATTAATTTACTTATTTGAGGCAGCGTCTCCCTCTGTTGCCTAGGCTGCAGTGCAGTGGTACAATCTCTGTTCACTGCAGCCTTGACCTGTTGGGCTCAAGTGATCCTCCCACCTCAGCCCCCCAAGTAGCTGGGACCACAGTCCTGTGTCACCAAGCCTGGCTAATTTTTAAAAATTTTTAATTATTTTTGTAGAGACGGGGTCCCACCATGTTCCCCAGGCTGGTCTTAAACTCTTGGCTTCAAGCAATCCTCCTGCCTTGGCCGCCCAAAGTGCTGGGATTACAGGCGTAAGCCACCGTGCCTGGCATATTTTTAATCTTTGAATCACCTGCACTACCTAAACAAGCACTTGGGAGGAGTAGGGACTCAATAAATGTTTAATTAATAAAGAATAAATAAGTCAATAAATGAATAAAATAAAGGAGTAATTAACTGAGATACCCTAATTCAGTAGGTTTTTTTTTGTTTTGTTTGTTTGTTTGTTTTTTTTTTTTTTTTTTTGAGATGGAGTCTTGCTCTGTCACCCAGGCTGGAGTGCAGTGGCGCCATCTTGAGCACTGCGACCTCTGCCTCCTGGGTTCAAGTGATTCTCATGCCTCAGCCTCCTAGGTAGCTGGGACTACATGCGCATGCCACCACGCCTGGCTAATTTTTGTATTTTTAGTAGAGACAGGGTTTCACCATGTTGGCCCAGCTGGTCTTGAACTCCTGACCTCAAATGATCTGGCCACCTTGGCCTCCCAAAGTGCTGGGATTACAGGCATGAGCCACTGAACGCAGCCTAATTCAGTAGTCTTTAAGGTGTGGTTTTTCAAGGACTGTTTGTTGAACTATTGCCTTCAGGGAGCCACACTGGGGTGTGTGTGTATGTGTGTGCACGCTTGTGCATGCATGTTCACACATGTATGTATATATGTGCGTGAATATACATGCACATATGTGTGTGCTGAAGACTCAGCCTTTAGAAGATGAGGTCAAAGACTTGTCTATGTCAAGGTATAAACTGGGTTGGAGAATTAACTTCCACTTGTGACATAAATGTAAAGAAAGGTGTATATGTTTTTATGGCTGGACAGGGGACATCTAAGCGTGGTGATGATGACATTTTTATGGTATCTGTTTGCTACTAAGAGACATGTTTTGTTCTCACAAATATTGGGGAGTGACAATGACAATGACAACTGAGCTATGACAATAAACCCAGGCTGTCTATGACTAAAATTTGAATGCTCTATATATAAAGTAAGAATGCCTTAGACTGTTAATGTCTGCTATGGGTTGTTGACTGTAGACTGTATAAACTTTTATTTAATGGTTTATAGCACTAGATCCAGATCATCTGGGGACATTTGGTCTCAGATGGCCCTATGCTTATCCATTCCACACTCACTGCCTGTGGAGCCTGACAATGAATAAAATATACAATAATTTAATCCCCTTAACCTACTAGAGGGAAAGCTCATGTTCCCCAGTACCAAGGGTGGGTCTGGCCCATTGGCCTTGCATTGGCATTCATGCATTCATTCCTGTTCTTTAAGCAAATATTTCTTGAGTCTATAATGTGTCAGGCACTGTTTTGGGTGCTGAGCATATACCTGTGAACCAGGCAGCTAAGTTTAGAGGTTAGAGTTAAATATATTATTACTGAGCACCTACTATGTTCCAGGCAGCATACTGCACTCTGCAGATATACCAAACAAAAAAGAAACCAAACACCAAAAAACAGAGAGAGAGAGAGAGACAGAGAAAGAGAGAGAGAGTTCCTGTTCTCCAGAAGTTTACAGTCTAGTGAGAAGAGACAAAAATAGGAATAGAAAATTATTTTTAGGGCTGGGAATGGTGGCTCACACCTGTAATCCCAGCACTTTGGGAGGCCGAGGTGGGCGGATCACTTGAGACCAGGAGTTCGAGACCAGCCTGGCCAAAATGGTGAAACCCTGTTTCTACTAAAAATACAAAAATTAGCTTGGTGTGGTGGCACATGCCTGTAATCCCAGCTACTCAGGAGGCTGAGGCAGGAGAATTGCTTGAACCCGGGAGGCAGAGGTTGTAGTGAGCTGAGATGGCACCATTGCACTCCAGCCTGAGTGACAGAGCAAGACTCCGTCTCAAAAAAAAAAAAAAATTATTTTAAAAATAGTTAATACAATGATTAAAGACATGTGCAGGGAGTAAGTGAAGGATGGAACATATTGACAAGTGGAGGGAAGGTGGGTATCTTTAGAAGAGAATGTTCTGGTATCTTGAGTGTTAATACTTAACAATCACTATATTGTCTTGTGTGGTTACTTTAAGCCTCTGCTTTTACCCCTAGGTCCCCAGGCATCACATAAAAGTTTCTCCTGGGTTTTCCAACTGTTCACAACTTTAATTTCGAAACACTTGCCTTGACTTATTCTACACATTGCATTCTTTCCCCTTTTTGGTTTTTCAGTTTCTAGATTAGCTTTAAATCTTAAACTTGATGTTCTGATCCTGGGTTCTTCTGGACCACAGTCAGTTTTCCCTCCATCTGCATTTAGATTTCTTTAGTTTAACTCCTGCCCCAGTTCAGCCAGGCCCAGGATTGGCGATGGTCCAGCCCACAGCCATTTTCTGAGGCCACCCCAAATCCACAAGTAGGATTTGAACAAACCCAATTGATGTCAAATTTTGTTTCTCAAAATCTCTCCAAAACATGTTTCCATTTTAGACTTGTGAATGTGGCTATACAATATACTGAATTGCATCTTTAATAATTAAGGCTCTCATATTGTCTTTGGGCTTCATCAGTTTAAACACTTGTTCTTATATATTACAGTAAATCTATATAAAATGTTTATTATATTTAGAAACCAGCCTATACTCCATCAAAATATTTATTAATACTCTAATTTAATTAATCAAAATGAATTTATTAAATGCCACTGTCAACAAACTAAGGGGGTGGCTGTAAATGACATCAGAGTTCCAAGTAGGTTAAAAAGAGTAAGAAAGTTGATTTCACAAGAAAATCAGCAACTGAAAACAACACACGATAGATACCAAATGAATGACACGAACAGCAAGCGCTCTCAGAATTCAGAGCTGTGAGAAAGATCCCCGCCAGATGGGGTGGAATTTGAGCTGGGCCTCGAAGAAGAGCTGGGATTTCAATAGGAAGAGAGGAGGGGCAAAGCCACTGGGCAGACTTGATGGTATGAACAAAGACGGAAGGGTCAGGAGGTACCTGTGGCTGGAAAACATCAAAGAGCTCCAGTTTCATTGATTGGGCAAAAGCCTGTATTGCTTTCAGGTGGTCATTGTGTTACAGTAAAATTCGAGTTCCTAGATAAGAATGACTGGCACTTTCTGAAGACCTATGTTGAAAAGCAAAAAGAAATATAATGGCGCTGGGAGGTAGTTTGTTTAACCACGGAAAGGTTTAATCACTTTTTCACCGTGAAGGAGAGGTAGGGCCATCGTTAGGGATTGGACTTTTTACGTTTAGCTTCTCTACCAGGAAAAAAAAAAATCTCTTTGGTCGCCTTACTCAGGTCATTAGAGAGAGGCCTTCTCTGGAGAATTACTTTGTGGATAATTTCGCTCACTGCCTAGTCAGATTAAGACTTAAACTGAAGATAACGACATTTTCCCTGGCTTGTTGCTTCTGTGAACTCCATTGTGACAGCTTGTACTTAAAAGGTGAATTTTATAAACTATGTGTCTAATGGGGTTTTTAAGTTTGGTGTGAAATGTGTTCTGTATAGCTGTGATTCAGAGGGTTTTGATTCTCTACAATTTAGCGGCCAAATGATTTCCAGTTTTGTATCGAGGGAGCTCTGGAAGGCCACATAACATAGATAATCTGGCTTTGAGGGCAGGTGATAGCCTGGAAGTCCAGACTTTTGGGTGGGTGCTATAGACAAGGTCAGGGCCAAGAACACAGGTAGTGCTCCTCCACCGAAGCCCCTCCCTTATCTTCCCCCTGCCCTGTCCTTCACACGGGAGTGTAGGCCCTCCAGCCCCATACTGTCCCTGAAAAACAGTCACCCACTGACCATTGCTCAGTTTTCAGAGTGTGCCCCCTAGTAATACCATTTTTGCTCCCTTAGGAAAAGGCCTGTATTGACCCTGGAAGTAGGCTCAGGATCATTTGGGCAGGCAATCCTGGGTCCTGGATGCCGGGTGCATAGGCTAGAAAGAGTGTACAGTGTGGGCTTAGAGTGGGGCCATCCCGTTTGTCCCCTGGTGTCCTCACCTGGTGAGGATGAGTGTGGTCAGAGAAGGGCCCTGTCTTAGTCCGTTTGTGTGGATATACAGGAGTACCTGAGACTGGGTAATGTATAAAGAGAAAAGGTTGATTTGACTCATGATTCTGCTGCCTGGAAGATTGGGCACCTGATGAAAGCCTCAGGGGCTTCATGGAAGGTGGAGGGGAGCCAGTGCATGCTGAGATCACATGGTGGGGATAGGGGAGGCCAGGCTCTTTTCAACCACCAGCTCTCAGGGGAACTAACTGAGCGAGAGCTCACTCATGACCGCAAGGCCGGCACCAAGGCATTCGTAAGGGCTTTGCTCCCATGACCCAAACACCTCCCATTAGGTACCATCTCCAACACTGGAGGTCCAATTTCACCATGAGATTTGGAGGAGACAAACTTGAAAACTGTAGCAGGCACAAATAGGACCCTCTAAAGCAAGGGCCTCAGAGCCCGGTTCTGTGGAAATAACATGAAATTATAACCCTGAAAGAAAGGGATCACTGAATCTAGCACTGCTACTTTGAGTGGCTGCAGGGAGGTAGGCAGATCTTATGCTCAGGAGGTATCAGGCCCTCTTGAAATCATGTCTTATCCAAAATAGAGTTCCTGCTGTCACATGGCAGAAGTGGTTTTGGCAAGGTCCACGGTAACAGCTATGCATACAGGAATATGCTCTTAGAGACTCTTCCCTCCCTACCACCTCTGCCCTGCATCTGTTTGGGAAATTCCCCAATTTACAGAAATCTGCACCCCCTCTTTATTACAGAAGTAGAAAGTAAAAATTGGTATGTGTTTTCCCTGCTCCCATTGCAAACAGGGCACCAAGTAACGCAAATGTTCAGGGCAGAGCTTCTTAACCAGTGTGCTGTGGCCATGAATGGGTGAGAGGAATATTGAGATATGGAATTCTGCAGCCCTTGGAGAGGCCTGGTTAGGGCTTGGGGTGGCCAGTGCTCCTGGACATGTCAAAATATAATTCTCTATAGTGCCATGGCATCAAAAAGGCTGGGAAGTGTTTGACTAGGGCCCTGAACTCGGAGCTGCTGGCACATAAAAATAGAGACCTGGGAAGATTCTCTCTCCGGCATGCTAGTGGTTGCTGCAAACGATGCATCACAAGCTAGTCCAGGCTAAATTGTGGCATCTAGGACCAGCAGTATTTTCTCACAAGAGCAGTTCTGTGGCATGGTTCTCCATAATTTCTGGCAACATTTTAAAATTTCAATAGATTCGTTTTCTGTTTACGTCATCTGGAATTGTATAATAGCTATACAACAATAGCTATTGTAATACATAGCCTTCAACAGGGAAAGGCTGTGGGAGGGGAAGCTGTTCTTAGGGTGAATGCTTTTCTTCTTTGCACTCCTGGGTAAATCTTAACCAGCTGATCCTGTTTGTTGGACAAAGATATCCCTGACAAGGTCCCACACTATAAAATGCAGAGCTTGAAGGACTGTGAGGATTCTTTTAGTTCAATCTTCTCATTATACCAAGAAGAAGCTGAAATGAAATGACTTGTATGTGGGCCCATGCAGTTAGTTCATGGAAGAATCTCTGGACACTCAGAAACGTGCTTTTCCAAAAGTTTCCCATCATTTACAAAAATGGATTCCCCCGCCCTAGAGCAGATGCAATCCAAACCAAGAATAAACTTTGAGCATTGTTTTCAAAGCTGAAGTTTCCAGTTAGTTAAAGTACTGCTGGAGAAGCTGCTCTATAATTGATAGCTTTGTGGAAACAGAAGGCATTCCACTCAGGTGAAATAGGATTTATTTCTATGATCTAAGAAGGCATTTCCTTTAGCAATGCCATTGCTCACTTTTTAATAAAAACTTGGACCATTTCAATGTCTAGCTGTTCCTGGCATTCCCTTTTCCATAGGAAAGAATGCTGTCGATGGCTTTAAGCTAAAGCAAATACTTCTTTTCCTTATGCTTGTTAAATAAGCCAAATACACTCTTTGCTCCCTTGGAATTTTCTTGTATTTTATTTATTCTTTTTTTTTTAATGTGAAAAGTGTGCCAGACAACTAAGCAGATTGCTGGGTATGTTTCATATGGATTAGCAAGAAACCTTAGAGCTTCAGAAGGTTTCAATTAGGCAATTAAAAAAGAATTTGAAAAGAACTTTTAAAAAAGTTTCTTGTTTGTTTTGTTTTGTTTCAAACCAAAAGAAAGACGGCTGGGGATGGGAGCTGGGGAGCATGAGTGGGGAAAGGGAGGAATTACCAGGGGGCAGGAGAAGACTTTAGGGGCGATGGATATGTTCATTATCTTGATTGTGGTGAGACTTCACAGAAATAAACATCCCTCAAAACCAATTAAAGTGTAATTTTAAAAACCTGTGCCGTTCGTTCTATGTCCATTATACCTCAGTAAGGTTGTTCTTAAAGCATAAAACCAGGCTGGGTGCGGCGGCTCATGCCTGTAATCCTAGCACTTTGGGAGCCAAGGTGGGAGGACTGCTTGAGGACAGGTATTGGAGACCAGTCTGGGCAACATAGCGAGATCCCATCTCTCAAAAAAAAAAAAAAAATTATCCAGGTGTGGTGGTGCATGCCTGCAGTCCCAGTTACTCCAGAGGCTGAGGAGGATCGCTTGAGCCCAGGAGTTGAAGGCTATAGTGAGCTATGATCATGCCACTGCATTCCAGCCTGGGCGACAGAGTGAGACCCCCATCTCCAATACATACGTACGTACGTAAAAAATAAAACCAGTGAAACATCAGTTCAGAGTCTGTAAAAGACTCAGGGAAGGAGAAAGGGCCAAAGGACCAGAAACTGCTGAACATGCTTTTCAGAATGGCCAGAGAGGATGGGGAAATCATTATTAGTTACATGCTGTCCACTCAGCTTATAGGTAGGAGCCAGATCAGATGACCGATACCATGGCCAAATGCCATTTTTTTTTTCTTTTTTGATGAAGTCTCGCTCTGTCACTCAGGCTAGAGTGCAGTAGCACGAGCTCTGCTCACTGCAACCTCCGCCTCCTGGGTTCAAGCAATTCTCCTGCCTCAACTTCCCAAGTAGCTGGGACTACAGACATGCAGCATCATGCCTGGCTAATTTTTTTTTTTTTTTTGAGACGGAGTCTCGCTCTGTCGCCAGGCTGGATTTCAGTGGTGCAATCTGGACTCACTTCAACCTCCACCTCCCAGGTTCAAGTGATCCTCCTGCCTCAGCCTCCTGAGTAGCTGGGACTGCAGGTGCATGCCACCACGCCCAGCTCATTTATTGAGCTGGTTTCACCCTGTTGGCCTGGCTGGTCTTGAACTCCTGACATCAGGTGATCCATCCGCCTGCCTCAGCCTCCCAAAGTGCTGGGATTACAGGAGCCACTGCGAACGGCCAGAACTGGTTTCAAATGCAAGTCTGATCTATCACTCAGCCTCTGCCTCCCGGGTTCCAGTAATTCTCTTGCCTCAGCCTCCTAAGTAGCTGGGATTACAGGAACACGCCATCACACCTGGCTAATTTTTGTATTTTTAGTACAGACAGGGTTTCACCATGTTGTCCAGGCTCGTCTTGAACTCCTGACCTCAGGTGATCCCCTCACCCCCGCCTCAGCCTCCCAAAGTGTTGGGATTACAGGTGTGAGCCCCCGAGCCAGGCCCCAAACACCATTTTCTCATGAATGGTGCTTCACATGGCTTCTTCCCAGATCTGCTTTCACTCAACTCTTTGCCGTAGGTTTTCCGAGTTCCTTGGTTACCTTTGCTTGGGGTGGGAGATGGGCCTTCCTTATGCTTTAAAAAATTACCTATTTATTTTTCAGAGGAGTGCAACAAGGATTTATTAAATGTAATTATATAATTTATCTGAAGGTTCCTGGAACACGTAAATTGTAGGCTAAACTCTCAACCATAATCTCTAGGGTGTTTCTCAAATTCTTATGTTTTACTGGAATTCACGGGAGTTCCATCGTATAAGCTGCTCTGTGGAATAAATGGGAGAAAGGCTTGCAAGCAGAGGTAGAACTCCTGCTGAAGGTGGTTAGAAATTGGGATTTATATTGACAGCACAGACACCGCCTGGGACTGCGCCTGGCGAGGCACGAGATCTGGTCACTCTAGCAGTAAGAGTCTGTGACCTTCATAAAAGTGGAAAGCAATGCGCCCAGTTCACCGTCTGCGTGTGTGTTAGAGGCATAAGCAAGGTTCTCAAGGGTAAAGAGAGCCAGATCTGAGTCTGCTGGCTGAACTTACCTTACATGGTGCTGGGGAGAGAGCTGGGGGAGGGAAGGCAGGCGGGGATTACTCACAAGGATTCAGAGTCCGCCCCATGACACACATTGATAGCTCCCTATGGGGCTTTGGTGAGCCCTACACCTTTTAAAATTTCACATAAAGCTTCAACTGGAGAAGCATCTGAACTACATACCAGCAAATCTCTGGACACAGCAACACATTCAGACTCTTCTATTTGAGGAAAACATTGGCCAAAACAAGTAGGGCTTTTCTTCAATTCAGCTTCCTAATGGTCATGATCTTTGCAGCCCAGAAAGCAAAATTTAAGCAGACTTCTTTTGGTGGCTTGTTTTGTTTTGTTTTAAAAATGGTATAGTTATTTTTTATAGCTTGTACTTCCTTTTTGGCACTTTTACAGAATTGCCACCAGGCCTAAGAGCTAGAATGGGAAAATGAAAGAGTAGATGACAGTGTCACAGAGATGTGAATTAGGGAAAGGTTTTCAATATGGAAATATCTTTACTATCCTGCCTGGGTACGAAAGTGACAGGACCTTTCTTGGATAAGCTCTCATGAACCTACAATAATTAGGTTTTATTACATCATATTGAACAGCCTTTCCTAATATGGTAGCCTTTTCCTAACGTGGTGGTGCTCAAGGCTCTCCCTGATTTTATTCCTGCTTATTTCTCTAGCCCTGTCTCTCAAACTCGCTTCAGTCATAGTGTATGTTCTAGATATATTCAACCTTTTCTAGTGCTCTTCCCCCAACGCCCCACATAGAAGTCAGTAAAGACATTAAGAAGAGTTATTTTAGATCTCCAGTTCCTTTTTATTGCTGTGTTCTCTGTAGAGAATGTTCTTCCTTTGACCTCACTCCTTCTCTGGTTTTAACTCTCAGTGGTCACTGCTTCCAGGAAGCCCTCCCAAACTCCCTCTCTAACTCCTCCCCAGGCTGGGTTAGGATTCCTTCTCTTTGCCTCCTTAATATCTATGTAGCTAGAACTTTGTGCTGTATTATTTTATAACTACCATATACATTCATGAGTGGATGAATCAATGTTTGTCAATATTGGACTAAAAGCAAATTAATTTTTTTTTTCGAGACAGGGTCTGGCTCTATCACCCTGGGTGGAGTGCAGTGGTGTGATCTCAGCTCACTGCAAGCTCCACCTCCCAGTCTCAAGCCATCCTCCCACCTCAGCCTCCCAAATAGCTGGGACTACAGGCACGTGCCACCACGCCTGGCTAGTCTTTTGTATTTTTAGTAGAGATAGGGTTTTGCCATGTTGTCCAGGCTGATTTTGAACTGGTAAGCTCAAGTGATCTCCCTGCCTCAACCTCTCAAAGTGCTGGGATTATAGGCGTGAGCCACAGCGCCTGGCCTAGCAAATTAATTTTCTTAATGTATGAATTTCATCCAAACTTTATGTTTTTTTTTTTAATTAAAAAAATGTATCCCTATCATGGCTCACTGCAACCTCTGTCTCCCTGGCTCAAGCGATCCTCCCACCTCAGCCTCCCAAGTAGTTGGGACTACAGGCGTGAGCCACCACGCCTGGCTAATTTTTGTATTATTTGTAGAGACAGGGTTTCACCACGTTGGCCAGGCTGGTCTCGAACTCCTGAGCTCAAGTGATCTTCCTGCCTCGACCTCCCACAGTGCTGAGATTACAGGTGTGCGCAACCATGCCCGGCCTAAACTTCATTTTTATGTTAGATTACAAAATAATAACTGTATGACATTTAAAAATTTAGAAAATTATGTTATTTGACAAGTCACCCACTAAACAAAAACATTCCTTCTCTAATGTTCCGGATTCTCCATTTTATTACTACACTCTTTAGAGACTTTGCTCCAAGTCTGCAGTAAACTTAAGCAAATTTATTGCTTAGAAGTCAAAGTAGAAAGTTGTTTACTGCTGTATCTCTAAAGACTAACACCAGCCTGACGTACAGTGGGTGTTGAATAAATGCAGCTTTATCCCAGTTTTTCTGTATGTGGTCCCATTTCTCTATTTCCTTTTTTTTGTCTTCATTTTTAAAAATCAAAATGCCAATCTGTAAGGATGAGGGAGGAGCCTTCAGAGAGTACTATCTCAAAGGTGGTAAAAATCAACCTCTGGGAGACCACTGGTGCATTTGAAACAGTCACAGACTTGGTTTCCACACCAGCCCTTTCCCACCTCCTCACTCAGAAACAAACTAGACTCTAATGGTTGGCACAGTGAATGTGGAGTAGGTGTTTCCAGGGCCCGATAAAATTGTCCATGAACCTGAGAAAACAACTGGTTGACACATTTCCAAGAAAGACAGGTGTGCAAACGATTCCTGCTGAGCGTAGGTGAGATGCTGTTTACATTACTACTCTTGAGCCCAGCTTTGCTTTCCCATTTCCTCAGAGTAAATATGTGCACATATTAGATACAAGCAGATGCATGGAATTTACGTGCAACTGTGTTATCAGATCTGAGTAACACAGGTTTTGTTGGCCCCACAATAATGGATCTGTATTTAACTCTCAGTTTATTATATGTCAGCTTTAGTTTTCTTGGAACTGAGAAATCCATGTATTTGAATGATTATTTTAAAGGAAAATGGTGATAACATAATGAATAGGAAGTGTCGCTTCCAAACTGCTATTAGTGGGCATACAGGGTCATTTTTTCCAATGTCTTTTTTAATTAAGCAAACACGGAAAGTATTTGAAAAGCATCTTTATTTTTGAAGAAGTGCGTCATCTCTATTAGTGGAGGTCTGTAAATACTGAGGGAGAAAGTGGTTAGCAAAGTTCAAATATATTTTATTTTTCAATCTTCTGGAATATTGATGATTATTATATGTTCAAATGGTAAACTTAAAAAAAACATAATTCCAAAAGCTGGACATTAGGACTTAAAGTTTATAGAATCTATTCCCCAAATTAGTATCACTAGAAATTTAGCAAAAAGCAGGGTAACCTACCTTTTGAACTTCTGAATGCAGGCAAGAATGTGAAGCAGTCTGATCTATTCATTAAGGGCACATGAGTGTAATTATTTTTAGCTGTACAGATAAACCAATGGAATTTGAGATGGCTAGAATATTCAGGCTAGATTTCCTGCTTAATTATTCAAAACGCAAATGAATACCCGAACAAAGGAAGATGGTTATGATTATATCATTCAAAATATAATAGGGTTGAGTTTTGTCAAAGTTTTCTTCTGTAGAACTCCAAAACTTGGGAATTACTAATTCCATGTACAATAAGGAGGTATCATTGGATAAAATCCTTTTGTAGCTATCCAAGGCTGAGGCACCTCTGACTTCTGATTATACATATATTGGACATGTTAATTAGAGTGCCTCCTGTCATTTTTTTTTTAAACAGTAGAAAACACACTGGCCATAGCCCCCTGCTTAGTGAGGCAGTATCTGACTTAGCTGTGCAGGGATGGCTTCTGATGGGGCCAACACTGAGCATCAAACAGAAGGTCAGATGTGAAAGTTTTGCCCTGTAGCCGGTTAGTAATTAAATTAGCTAAGCCAACCTGATTAATTTCCTTCAAAACTGTTTCTTCTTCTTCTTCTTTTTTTTTTTTTTTTTTTTTTTTTTTTTTGAGACAGAGTCTCACTCTATCGTCCAGGCTGGAGTGCAGTGGCATGACCTCGGCTCACTGCAACCTCTGCCACCTGAGTTCAAGCAATTCTCCTGCCTCAGCCTCCCAAGTAGCTGTGATTACAGGCACCTGCCACCACGCCCAGCTATTTTTTTGTATTTTTGGTAGAGACGGGGTTTCATCATCTTGGCCAGGCTGGTCTTGAACTCCTGACCTCTTGATCCACCCACCTCGGCTTCCCAAAGTGCTGGGATTACAGGCATGAGCCACCGCACCTGGCCCCAAAACTGTTTCTTGGGGTGTAAGTCCCCAGATTCCTGGGGAATACAGAGTAGATTCACAGAAAGATGGGGCAGGCATAGAGAGCAAAGCAGTGGCACTTTGAAAGAGAGACCACATAGGCTGTAAGAGAGGTGGAGAGGAGAGTTGTCTCAAGAACTACTTAATAGTCTCATAGCTTTTAAGCTCTGGCACCCACCTATATTTATAATATATCCCCATTTTTATTAAGGCGACCTGAGTAAATCTCTGCCCTTGGTAATCAAGGGTCTAATGACTGTACTCAACAGATAAAAATTAGCTGCATAAAACCCTACAGCCACTGAAGAGAGAGCAGTTGCTAACTAGAATCTCTTAATAGAAGGATAAATGGAGAAAAGAGACAGGCTGGAAGTGCTAACTCCTTAAAAGCTCCAAACAAATGCCAGAGACTCTCCCCAGCCAATTCATGAGGGCCTCATGAGACAATAACCATATTGAGATCAACAATCATTGAAGAGGAGGTTCCTAAGATAATGAAATAAAAGTTCTAGCAATTATTTGTTTCTGTAGGAATTCCCTTCCCCATAATAACACATTTGGTCAAAAAGCTTTTGATTTTTTGGAACTGCTATTTAAAATTTCAAGTACCTGGGTATAAATTAGAGGTACTAAAGATTTAGCTCACATTGACAGTTTCAAACAGATAATTAACATATATTCCTTTAAAATTATTATTTTCTGGAAGGCAGTAAATATGCACTTGTAAAATCTTTCTTTGTGAAATGTACAAAGAAATATTTAATCAGTGCTTTGCATGGTAACAGTGGTGGTAGATGAGGATTACAATGCGAGTGGAGATAATTATGAAGAAGAGCATAATTTCTGTCTTTTAAGTGGAGAACCAATTTGGCTCTCTCAACTAGAGCTATTGCTTAATCTGTCAAATCAAAAGCCAGAATGAAAAGGGGATGGATATTTTATTAATGGTGTCATAGATGTGTGCTAATCTAAAAATGCTCTTAGTAATGCTGGATTCTACAGAACTTAGAGAAGTAATGCATCGTAAAAAGAGATCAAAAAGATCACACAAAATTAATTGTGTACAGATTTATAAATTATATAGTAAGGCCATGTGCTTCAATTACATTGGTAACGTTAATTACACATAATCGCATTTCTAGTTCATGTGCTTATGTAATTTTACTAAAGCTTTGCTACAATGGAACAAGTTTCAGCACATGGAAATAATTTTAAAGTAAATATCTAATAATATTATATAACAAAAAATTTAAAAATGCTCTTGCAGTTTGACACCACTCCATCCACTTCCAAACAGTAAACACGTTCAACCAATTCTATAATCTACAAATCTGGTAAGTTGTTCCTAAAACCAACCAGAAATAGTATTTTTAATCGTACATAAGTCATGCATCAGGATGAAAACTATATTGGTTTTTCTGAGTTAGTTCCTAAAATCATCTCTGCACAAAAAATTATTAGCTCTTCTCACATGTATGAATATGACAAAATATACACATGAATACAAGTATCCAGACATGACATATAACCTCATTATCTTGTGTTTTCAATTAAAAAAATTTGTATCCCCTCTCCCCCCCTTTTTTTTTTGAGACGGAGTCTCACTCTGTCACCCAGGCTGGAGTGCAGTGGCACAATCTCAGCTCACTGCAAGCTCCACCTCCCGGGTTCACGCCATTCTCCTGCCTCAGCCTCCCGAGTAGCTGGGACTACAGGCGCCCACCACCACGCCCAGCTAACTTTTTGTATTTTTAGTAGAGACGGGGTTTCACCATGTTAGCTAGGATGGTCTCGATCTCCTGACCACGTGACCCGCCCGCCTCGGCCTCCCAAAGTGCTGGGATTACAGGTGTGAGACACCGTGCCTGGCCTGTATCCCCTTTTATATAACTTGGGTTCCTTCTGGCCAGGTTTGAATTTGAATCCCTTCAGACTTGGGACCTGCAAAAATCTGTGACCCCATGAACCTCGATCATTACAGTCTCTGTTGTAGGTGGACTCACTACTCATCAGCTGTGTGGCCTGGGGCAGCTCTCTATCTATTTCTCAGTTTCTTATCTATGATATAAAATGATGGGTTAAGTAGATCAGGTGTTCTCAGATAATGCTCCATAAGGCCTTGGTGTGTCTGTGAATACTCCCTGAGGACCACTGGGTCGGGTGGGGGCAGTGGGCACTAGCTGCTTGGGCTCTGGACTCTCTGAGGTACCTGCTCAAATGGAATAGCTTTGCTGATGCCTACGGGATTTATTGGACTTCTATATGAACTTTCATTAGATGAAAGAGCTAGAAGGCCAAAAAAAGGTTTGTAAACCACTACTCTAGATAAAAGTTAAGACTCCTGCTTTGTCCTAGAATTAAATTATTCAACTTTGCGTTGAAGTAGTATAAAACACCTGAATGAGTCTAGCATGAAATAATGCTCAAAAAATACCTATTGGATGAATGGAATTCCTGCCCTTAAGGGACTTATAGCCAAATGGAAAATCTTCCTCATCCTAGAAAATACTATAGTTAAAATACTACTTCTTTTATCCTATTGCCATTATACTTTTAATTGTTTCTTAATATTTTAATTTTGTAAGTAGCAAAAGAGAATGTCTAGGGATTCTAGGAAGACGGCAGAGTAGAAGGCACCAGGCATTTCTCTCCCCATCTAGACAAGCATTGTAATGGCAGAATCTGTCTGATGTAACTATTTTGGAACTCAGGAATCTATAGAAGGTTGCAAATTCCAGGAGAAAGCTTAGGCAGTAAATTGCATTTAATGTTGGTCAATTTCAGCTCTTAGCAGGTAGCAGTAGTACTCATCCTCCACCCCAGCTACATGACAGGCACCTGTGCATGAGTTCCTGGAGTTCCTGGAGTGATTTGTAGGCAGCTGGTAGGAGCTGGAGTGGGTAAAAAGGATCCTGTCCTCCAAACATCAGGAATCTGTATTTGGATCACGGATTGCTTCTTCTGATCACAGAGATACAGACAAAGAGGCTAATGGCCATTGTGTTTGCATCTCCCCCCCATTTTTGCAAGCCCTTCCCCTCTAGCAGAAGTGATTTCCAGGGGATTTAAAAGGCTGGTGCCCTTTTCTGTCTCCCTTCATTTTTCTTTTTTCTCCCTTTTGGGTGCTAGACATTGAAGACTATAATAACATTTGAAAACAACTGCATATATGGGGAGCATTAGAAAGTGACTGCACATACCCAGGAGAAGACCCAGGTTCAGAAAAGACCTGCAAAGACCAAGTTTACAGCTGACACCAATCTTTGGCACAGAGACAGTCCACAACATCAGAAACACAAACAATAAAGCATAAACACAAAAACCAGAAAATCCTGGGAAAGGGGGAGAACCTGAGTTCCAGAGTTGGCAGATTATTAGACTCAAATGCCTGGTTTTCAACAAAAAATTGCAAAGCATATAAAGAAGCAGGAAAATATGGCTTATTCAAAGGAAAAAAGAATAAACAGAAACTGTCTCTGAAAAAGACCTGATGGCATAGCTACTTGACAAAGACTTTAAAATAACCATCTTAAAGATATTCAACATGCAGCCATAAAAAATGATGAGTTCATGTCCTTGGTAGGGACATGGATGAAACTGGAAAACATCATTCTCAGTAAACTATCGCAAGGACAAAAAACCAAACACCGCATGTTCTCACTCATAGGTGGGAACTGAACAATGAGAACTCATGGACACAGGAAGGGGAACATCACACTCCGGGGACTGTTGTGGGGTGGGGGGTGGGGGGACAGCAGTAGGAGATATACCTAATGCTAAATGACGAGTTAATGGGTGCAGGAAATCAACATGGCACATGGATACATATGTAACAAACCTGCACATTGTGCACATGTACCCTAAAACCTAAAGTATAATAATAATTAAAAAAAGATATTCAACAAACTAAAAGATGTGGAGAATGTCAAGAATAAGATGTATGAACAAAATGGCAATACCAACAAATAGAAAACATAAAAAGAAACAAAAAAGAAATTCTGGGACTGAAAATACAATGACCAAAGTGAAAAACTCAGTAGAGGAATTCAAATGTAGATTTGAGCAGGCAGAAGAAGGAACCAGCAAACTTGAAGATAGGATAATAGAAATCAAGTCTGAGGAACAGCAAAAAAAAAAAAAAAAAAAAGGGAAGAAAATTGCACAGAGCTTAAAGGATCTGTGGGACCATCAAACGGACCAATATACACATTGTGGAAATCTCAGAAGAAAAGAGAGACAGAAAGGGGGCAGAGAGAATGTCTGTAGAAATAATGGCTAAAAGCATCCCAAATTTGATGAAAGACATAAATGTAAACTTTCAAGAAGCTCAAAGAACTCTAAGTAAGATAAACTCAGAGACCCACAGCGAGAGACATTATAATCAAACCTTCAAAAGCCAAACACAAAGAGAGAAAGCAGTAAAAGAGCAGCAACTCCTCATATATAAGGGATCTGTGATAAGATTATCCACAGATAATCATTGGGAACTTTAGAGGCAGACGGCAGTGGGCCAATATATTCAAGGTGCTAGAAAAAAACCCAAACAAATTGTCAGTCAAGAATCCTATATCTGGCAAAGCTGCCTTTCAAAAGTGAGGAAGAAATTAAGACATTCCCAGATAAATGCGGAGGAAGTTTGTTATCACTAGACTTGCCCTACAAGATCAAGGGAGTCCTGGAGGTTGAAATAGAAAGACACCAGATAATCACTTGAAGCTGCATGAATAAATAAAGCTATAAATACAGGTAAATATACTGGCAATTATAAAAGCTAGCATTATTGTAATAATGATTTGTAACTGCACTTTTTGTTTTCTACATGATTTAAGAGACTAAAACATTAAAAGAAACAATTACTAGTCTAAAAGCTATTGTTATTGTAAACTGATTTGTGAATTCACATTTTGTTTTTCATATTATTTAAGAGGTTAATGCATTCTGAAGAATTATTAGTTTATGTTTTGGACACACAATATATAAAAATGTAATTTTGTGATACCAAAAACCAAAAGGAGTGGGAATGGGGCTGTTAAAGGAGGAAAGTTTTTGTATGTTATTGAACTTAAGCTGGTGTAAATTCAAGTCAGAGTCTTACAACTTTAGGATGTTAAATATAATCCCCATGTTAACCACAAAGAAAATAGCTATAGAATACATGTAATGAGAAGGGAATTTAAATAATTCACTATAAAAAATCAACTAAACACAAAAGAAGACAGCAATGCAGGAAGTGGGGGACCACGAAAAGCTATAAGACATATAGAAAACAAATAGCAAAATGACAGAAATAAGTCACTCCTTATCAGTCATTACTTTAAATGTAAATGAGTTCAATTCTCCAATCAAAAGTCAGAGATCAGCAGAATGTATTAAAAAAAAAATCAACTGTGTACTGTCTTTAAGAGACTTACTTTACATCTAAAGACACAAATAGATTGAAAGTGGAAGGATGAAAAAGATATTCCATGCAAATAGTGTCCAAAAAGGAGCAGGAGTAGCTGTACTGATATCAGACAAAATAAACTTTAAATCAAAAATGTTTGCAAGAAACAAGGACATTATATATTAATAAAAGGTTCACTCCAGCAAGAAGACATAATAATTATAAATATTAATATTTACACACCTAATGACCGACCATCATACATGAAGCAAAACTTCACAGAAACAAAGAGAGAAATAGTTCTATGATACTAGCTGGAGACATTAATACCCCACTCTCAAAAATGGACAGACCAACAAGACAGGAGATAAATACGGAAACCAAGTGCTTAAACAACACAATAAATCAACTAGATCTAACAGACATACAGAACATTGTACCCAACGATAGTATACACATTCTTCTCAAGTGCACATATGACATTTTCCAGGATAGACCATATGTTAGGCCACAAATTAAGTCTCAATAGATTTAAGAAGATAGTTATATAAAATATCTTCACGGACCACAATGACAAGAGAGTTTGGAGAATGTAGTTTGCAGAATTCCAGTTTCAGTGGTACAGAGGGCTGGGTGTGGAGCTGAGAGACAAAGGTCACTAAGGGACTTTTAGTGTGCTGCTCCTGGAAACTCCCAGTTTTGGAATCTACAGTGCTAAATATATTAGAGGTTTTTTTTTTTTTTTTTCCACAAAACAATAATGATTGACTAAAAGGCATAAATGTATCAAAGACTTTTTTTTGAAATATCAAAGATATTTCACATCCTGCTAAAGGCACGCTAATCAAATTTATCCCTGACCCAAAACCAGTGGATAGGAGGCAACTATATAAAGTTCATCAGAATTGATATTCAAAATTATCTCAGTGGAAGAACTGCGATTCACAAATCACCACGATGAAACCTAACAGGAATAGATAAATGCAGAGTTTTCATTTGGGTTAAAAGAATCTTGTCTATTCACCTGCTTTACATATAGAAAACAAATGAACCATAAATGTGATATGAACCATATGACGAGGCTCCTAGAAAAATTAACTACAACTTTCAGCTGTATTAATAAGAACATACTTTCTGTATCTAGGATGGTCATGACACTACTGTACTCAATTTTATTTGTAATACTAATAATTCCTTTGCAACTGTGAGATCTCTGCATACAAAGTTCAAATTTATAGAGGCCTACCTTAGTATATAATTTTGACAAGTGGAGGAATTTGTAGTATGTAGATATGTGAAAAATCCTACTTCACTTGTAGGTTCTCCATCAGAGTACTGATAAAGAAACAGGAACATCAAAACATTCCTTTGTGTTCCAGACAAGTGATTTCATACTCCATCAGATCCAAAACCCCTTTTTATAACTAGCTTATAATAATCTTTCCTCTGTCATGAAAAAAAATTATTGATAAGGTAACTTAAACACAAAATGTTACACAATTAAATATGATGTCATATATAATATGAAAGAAAAAAGGTATTTCAGTGTAGAAATTCTCAGTTGATATATAAGAAAATGTTATTACGTATTAATAGTTAGATGCTTGCTCCTTGTTACAATGAATAATTTTAGATTTGTAATAAGTAAGAACCATATTCCACTAAATATTTCCTACACTCTGTCCCTATATTTGAAATTTAAAAATAAGTCCGGGCGCGGTGGCTCACGCTTGTAATCCCAGCACTTTGAGAGGCCGAGGCGGGTGGATCACGAGGTCAGGAGATCGAGGCCATCCTGGCTAACACAGTGAAACCCCGTCTCTACTAAAAAATACAAAAAATTAGCCGGGCGTGGTGGCGGGCGCCTGTAGTCCCAGCTACTCGGAGAGGCTGAGGCAGGAGAATGGCGTGAACCCGGGAGGCGGAGCTTGCAGTGAGCCGAGATCGCACCACTGCACTCCAGCCCGGGCGACAGAGTGAGACTCCGTCTCAAAATAAATAAATAAATAAATAAATAAATAAAATAAGGGTTAAATAAGTATATTCCTCTTATGACCCAGAATATAATTTATCTTCATGAATGTTCTATAGTTGGGTGGAGTGTTCCATAAATGGTGGTCAACTTTGCTTATAGTGTTGTTCAAATCTATTTTCTTATTGACGTTCTACTTGTATCAATTACTGATAGAGGAGTGTTGAAACTGCAAAATATTTTACTTCTCCTTTTGGTTCTATTAAGTTTTTATGTCCCTGGTATGTAAACATTTAAGATTATTATGTCTTTCAGTAGGTGCATAAACATCTAAGATTGTTATGTCTTCTTGATGAATTGACATCTTTACCATTAAGAAATGCCTGATTTTGGCTGGGCACGGTGGCTCACATCTGTAATCC
The DNA here is from genome assembly GCF_028878055.3 of Symphalangus syndactylus. Taxonomy (NCBI): domain Eukaryota; kingdom Metazoa; phylum Chordata; class Mammalia; order Primates; family Hylobatidae; genus Symphalangus; species Symphalangus syndactylus. The sequence continues at coordinate 132,377,277 of NC_072424.2, read as the reverse complement.
CAGCACTTTGGGAGGCTGAGGCGGGCGGATCACCTGAGGTTGGGAGTTCGAGACCAGCCTGACCAACAAGGAGAAACCCCATCTCTACTAAAAAAATACAAAAATTAGCTGGGCGTGGTGCCTTGTGCCTGTAATCCCAGCTGCTTGGGAGGCTGGGGCAGGAGAATCGCTTGAACCCGGGAGGCGGAGCTTGCAGTGAGCCGAGATCGTGCCACTGCACTCCAGCATGGGCGACAGAGCGAGACTCTGTCTCAAAAAAAAAAAAAAAAAAAAAAAAAAGAAAGGCCTGGTTTTTACTTCTAGGAATATTTCTTGTTCTGAAATTTACTTTATATGATATTAACGTAGCTCCTTCAATTTTGTTTTGTGTATTCATTGTATGTCTTTTTCCATCATTTTACTTTTCATCTTTCTGTTTCTTTATATTTAAAATGTTTTTCTCACAGACAGCACAGTAGTTAGGCCTTGCTTTTTTATCTGACAATCTTCATCCTTTAATTGGAGTGTCTTTGTTTTATTTTTTAGTTGTTGTTCTAAGGTTTATAATACACATCTGACTCATCGTTTACCTTCGAATTATATACATATAGTATAAGCACCTTACAATAGCGTGTCTTCATTTTCTTCCTTCTGTCCTCGTGCTATTGTTTCTTACATGTTATTATCATACATTATGCTGTTTTGTCATACATGCCTCCACAATACATGCTATTATTGTTGCTTTAAATAATCTGTATCTTTGAAAGAGATTAAAATGGGAAGAAAAAGTATTTTATATGTTCCTACACACTCATCATTTCCACACTCTTCACTCCCTTGTGTAGATGCAAATTTCCATTTAGTATTATTTTCCTTCTGTCTGAAAGACTTTTCTTCATGGAGCTTGTAGTGCATTCTTCTGGTGATGAATTCTTTCAGCTTTTGTATATCTAAATAAGACTCTTTTATTTTTACTTTCTTAAGCTATTTTATCTGGGTATAGAATTCTAGATCAAAGCTTTTTTTTTTTTTTTTAGTAGTTTAAAGATGTTGCTCCATTCCCTTCTGGCTTGCAAAATTTCTGATGAGGAGTCTGCTGTCATTTTTATCTTTGTTCTTCTATATGTAATGTGTCCCGTCATCCCTCTCCTGGAACTTTTAAGATTTTTTTTCTTTATGAGTGATTTTACGATCTTTCTTAGTTTGAAGTTTTTTATGTTTATTTTTCTTGAAGTTCCTTGAGCACCCTGAATCTGAGAGTTTAGAGCTTTCATCAAATTTTGACAATATCAACCATGATTTCTTCAAAGGTTTTTTTTTCTGTCCTTCTCACCCACTCTATTTGCTACTCCAGTTATACATGGTTTAGACCACTTACCTTCTGATATTCCTCCATACATCACTGATGCTGTTAATTTTTTCTAGTCTTTTCTCTTTGTGCTTTATTTTGTTGAGATACTATTGCTATGTCATCAAGAATACTGATCTTCTCTTCTACAGTGTGTAAATTGCTATCAGTCCTATCTAGTGTTTTTTTGTTCCCTATGAGATATCATATTTATTATGAGTATTTAGTCAAAGATTTGAGAGAACCCTTTGCAAACCTTGAGAGTGTGCTCTCTTTCTCTCTGTGCAGCTTTCTCCCTTCCAGTACTTTGTCCCACAAATCTAGCCACCTTGTCTTCCTTAACTTTGATCTCTGTTTCCTTGACTCAGTGAGACTTTTGGCTGCATGCTGTGGCTTGAAAACTGCCTCCAGGCAGGAAGCTGGGGCAATCACAGCATTCAGCTCAATTGATTCTCTTCTTTCAGGGTTCACAGTCCAGCATTACCAGTTGTTTAATGTCTGAAAACTGTTGTTTCATATATTTTACCTAATTTTCAATTTGTGCATGGAAGAAGGATAGTTCCTGTAGCCATTAATTTTTCCTAAATGGAAGTGAAAGTCTAAATAAGTAAATTTGAAAGTTAATATGTTATCATCGTAAATGCAATAGTTACAAAAACTGAGATAGCTGCTCTTTTATTGGTGCCTCCGATACCATAAGCATTTGTTGATGGTGATTTTCTTCAATAGTCAATTACTTTTGGTAAATTTCCAAACAAAACAAGTCTCAATCTTTCCTCACTTTACATGGTATTTGCATTCCTGGAAATTCCATATATATTAACAGAGAGCAAAAATGCTTTGTGTTCATATGTAAAATGGAGTTAAGTTCTGGGCTCAGATAATATAAACAGGTTTTTCCTTATAGAAAAGTCACATAAGATGTGTAACCATAACCCCCTGGGTAAGACTGTGATATGGGATCCTTGACCCTTATTGAAAACCACCACCTACATAATTAGTACCTTTCACAGGTAACATATTTTGTCCGTTGCATGCATAACCATGGAGTAATCTTGAGGCCTACATGCTCTTGGAAAAACAATAAATAAGTTATGTCTTCATTACAACTTTCATCATTAGGGAAAGGGGGGAGATACATGATGTTTTGCCAAGATAATTAATGTATTTTATAATAAGTGAATCTATTTTTAGTTAAGATTTAAAAGAAGTACCTCTTTCTGCCAAAAGACAATGTAAAATGTCCCCACTATTCATACAACAGATGAAAAATATTTATTGAGTTCTATTATGTGCTAAGTATTGAGGATTCACGAGTGACTCAGACAAGATTCCCCGTCCTCATGGAGCCTACACTTACTATGGTTTGTGGAGAAAAACTGGCAATCAAAGGAAATGCCCACACGTCCCTCACATTGTAAGAGTTGTGACATCACACATTTCCATTAACTAGTAAAACAAGTTATGACAATCTTAGAGAGTATAATACAAAAGCAAAAGCCTCTATCAAAATCTTTCGGTCAGGGTTCCACACTTAAGGACTTTGAGGAAGTGCATAAATAAAGTTGCAGATGATTTATTTCAACTCTCTTAATAGGTTCAAAGACATTTCCAACTAATCCTGTTCAACCCACACTTTGTACTTTACTGAAACCGAGGAAAAAAGCCTCTCTTACTTTTGCCTAGTAAGAGAACACAGTTACCCAGGATCACCTTGGCTTTTGAAACTTTATTGGTTTGGCTCAGATCCCACTTTCAGACCTCATTTCCTAGATTTGGCAACTTGAGTTCTGGACTGATGATCACTTGGTCTATTTGGACTGATTCTCTGAGCTACCTACTCTCCTATGCGGTGACGTGGCTTCAGCCCAGAGCCACGGGTAGAATGCGCTTTGTCCCACTCCCACCAGGCAGCTGCAATGCCAATGTGGGACCACGTTTGTCCATTAAAGATCCGCAACAATATGAAATGTGTAGCCACAAAAATAAAACGTGGTGTCAGGAGCCCAGGGTCCAAATCTCTGCTCCCAAATCTATTTCACGCGGATCCTGGTGTAAATCAATTAATCTTCTTCTTCTGAGTCTCAGTGGCCTCACCCTTAAAATGAGGACAATAATAACCTTGTTCATCAGATTGCTATGAGGACTGTAACAAAACCATGTGTTCCAGAATGCTTTGCAAGCCACACAGCACCATAATAACCTACACTGCTGCTGTGGTAAGCGATGATGAGGAGGATAAGTGGCCTGCTGGAAGGACCCAAAGCCGTAAGTTTCCATAGTGTAGTGGTTATCACGTTCGCCTAACACGCGAAAGGACCCAAAGCCTGCAAAGGCTGTAGATCACTGGCCTGCACATCTGAACGCAACGTACGTTTTGCTGCTTTTCCTGATTAGACAACAACCAGCTTTTGCTCTTAATACAATTTCCAATTTTCACTTTTCTTTTGGATTTGTTGTCATTGCTTCCAGTCTAGTCTAAACATAATTTAGTTTGGTGCCCAGGAGACAGTGAAAAAGCTGGTGCCCAGCTTTTTCTTCCTTGGTGTGGGAGCTTCTGCCTGGGGCTGACCTCCTTCTCTGGGTTAAGGTCCTGTGTAGCTGTCTTAAACTGACCGACCTGAAGTAGACCCAGACACACCTGTAAACTACTTACCTTGCATGGGTGGTGCCAGGCCTGGGGCTAAGAGGGCATGCCTGCTCCTGTGATCTGTGAGGCCTAGTAAAACATGATTAAGGCTCTGCTTGCTGTGTGGGAGTCAACAATGCCATTATAGCCTGCCTTGGCAGATGGTGGGCAAGAGTTCTCGCACTAATAAGAATTTCTTGCTGGATCATCAAAATGCATTTCTCTTTCTGGGTTGGACCTCGTAGAACCTTATTTCTATGTTTGAGGCTTCAGCATCTGTGTCTCATGGTCAGTCTGACCTCTCTCTAAACAAGAGATCTGGAAAGAAACACTTTTCCAGGAAATCATCCACAGGCAGTTGACTTTGACCTTCCGCCATACCCCTTTCATTCCACCCCCAGCAGTTTCTCATGGACACTAAATATGTGTCTTGGGATAATTGGACTAAACAAGTTTGTCCAATTATTTACAAGCTCCTTTCAGTTTATTTGTTTACTTGTTTCAATTTTGCATGGGCCATTTTAACATTTTTTTGTGGTTCAGAAAAAACCCACATATATCACAGTGTTTTAGATTAGTTAGGATTCTCTCTGATGTGATTAATATAATAATCCATTTTTGGCCTCTGTTGTGAATCAGATGCTTTATATACATGATCTGATTTCATCTTTGTAATGCTCCAGGGTAGGCATTATTATCCCCCTTTTAAAGATGAGGCTTAGAGGGGTAAAATCATTTGTTTAAAGCTATGTAGTTAATCATTATCAGAGCTGGAATTGGAGCCTAGGTGGATTTAAGTCCAAGTCTATGCTCTTTCCTCTATTCCATACTGGCTCTTGACTCTTTACTTACTCTTTGGCATGGCAGTGGAAATCAGTACTATTAATAGATGAATTTCAGGTTAAGTTCCCTTCAGTTTTTCTGTGCAGGCATAGAGGATAGGGTACAAATAGTTCCAGTTTTTTTATTTTTTTTTAGACGGAGTTTCACGCTTGTTGTCCAGGCTGGAGTGCAATGGAACGATCTTGGCTCACTGCAACCTCTGCCCCCTGGGTTCAAGCAATACTCCTGCCTCAGACTCCCAAGTAGCTGGGATTACAGGCATGTGCAACCCCGCCCAGCGAATTTTGTATTTTTAGTAGAGATGGGGTTTCTGCATGTTGGTCAGGCCAGACTCGAATCCCCGACCTCAGGTGATTCACCCGCCTTGGCCTCCCGAAGTGCTGGGATTACAGGTGTGAGCCACAGCGCTCAGCTTTTTTTTTTTTTTTTTTTTTTTTATCGTGCCACATTGCTTTTAATTACATACAAAGATCTAACATGTCACCCAGGGACCATTCCACCCACCGCTCGATTCGGCCGCCAGTCTTTGTCTCTCTCTTCAGCAATGGTGAGGCGGATATCCTTTCCTCAGGAAAGAGAAATCCGTGGTTTATTGCTCTTGCCAATAACAAAAATGTTGGAAAGTTGAGTGGCAAAGCTGTTGACATTGGCATCTTTCACACGAACCACGTCAAAAGATCCAGGGTGCTTCTCTCAGTTGATGATCACACCAATTCTTCCCAGGTTAGCACCTCCAGTCACCATACACAGGTAACCAGTGTCGAACTTGATGAAATCAATACTCTTGCCGGTCTCCAAATCAATCTGAATGGTATCATTCACCTCAATGAGGGGTCAGGGTAGCGGAGAGTGAGAGCATCATGAATCACCAGATGAGGGATTCCTTTTGTGCCCACAAAGATTTTTCTCACTTTGCACAACTCGTACTTGGCCTCCTCAGGTGTAATATGATGTACAGCAAAGCGATCCTTGGTGTCATAGATCAGATGGAAATTCTCTCTTGTCAATGCTGATGACATCCATGAATCCAGCAGGGTAGGTTATATCAGTTCAAACCTTGCCATCGGTCTTAATGAACTGCTGCATGCAAATGTTCTTTACTTCATCTCCTGTCAGGGCATATTTAAGTCTGATCCTTAGGAAAATGATGAGGGGGAGACACTCTCTCAACTTGTGGGTACCAGTGAATGGATGAGGAGCAAACACACCAGTCAATTTATCCAGCATCCAGTGCTTTGGAGCTGCTACCAGCTTCAGATGCTTCTTGGGACCACAAGCCATGGCTGTGTTAGGCAAGGAAAGAGGACCTCTGTCTTCTGGTGCACATAGAAATTCAGTAGTTCCAGTTTTTACAAATCAATGTGTTTCTTGAAAACATGCCAGGAAGCAGATTGTCATGAAGCATACCGAGCATCCAGGGCTATGTCCGGTTATTTATAGTGAGAAGTAAAGGAGAAAGCAATGAACAGTGTTGAATGAGAGACAGACACCAAACATCGACCCTCTTCAGTCCCTCTGCTCATAGCAGACATGTAATCATTAAGAAACACAAATTCGATTATGCCTTTACCACACTGTATAAATTTGCTTTGATCTGTGTGATTGTTTATGAAGTTAATGGCAGTCGCCCCAGTAGACTCTACGCTCTACAGGGCAGGGAGCATGTCTCTTTCACTTGCCACTGGATCTCTGTGCTTAACTGTGTCTGGCCCTAATCCTTTAACATAGCAGGGTTGTTCCTGACTCCAGATCTTTGTACAGAATTTTCTCTGGGTCTGGAAAGCAGTACTGCTGACTCCGCCACTGTCCGCCTACATGCTCCTCTCGCTCACTTCATTCAAGATTGTGCTCAAATGGCCCCTCATCCAAGCAGCCCTCACTGACTACTCTTCCTAAAATAACACTCTCTGTCCCTACTCCACATTCACCACCTCCTAATCCTTTGCCTTTCTTATTTAAATATTTTTTCTACCACAAACACCTACCAACATTATATTATTATTAATTTTAAGAATCTGTCTTCTACTAGAATATGAGCTCATTGAAGGCAGAGACTTTACTGCTGTGTCCTTAGTACCTACAATAGTGTCTGGAAATAACACGTTTAGTAGATGTTTCATCTAATTGGTTAATACATAAATACTTAATTGAGTTAATGAACATCTCCTAAAATCCATCCCTCAGTTCTGTCCATAGCAGATGTTACGATGCCCTGAGCCACCCCCTCTCAGCCCGCCTCTGCTTCAGCTGTGGCTGTGGTGGACAATTTCAGTGCACGTCAATGTTGGTTCACCTCAAGTGCAGGCAGAGTTCCTGGCTTTTCTCCACCAGCTTTCTCAGATGATGCCTGGGAAGTTGCCTCGCTGCCTGGAAATGCAAGGGAGTTACCGTCCTCAGGGGCAACACTCACCAGTAGGGGAAAGGAGTCAGTGGATAAATGGTGCAGGATCTCTACTTCAGAGGGGCAGGTGTGCACCATCTACAGAGGTGCTCAGAGTCCCCATCAGGATTGACCCACAGGGATAAGGACAATAAGCTCTACTAGGTACCCTTCATGACCTTTTCCTTCTTCCCCCACCAACCACTCCACCTGTGCTCTTGCTCTGGTTTCCTTGGATCATTTTTTAAATTAACCATCTGCCTCCAAGTCTGCATGGAAAAAACCCAATCCCAGAGACTGTTCTTTCCAACACTATGATCAATAACACAGGTGTGAATAATCATGGCATATTTGTCTAATTTGTTTAAAAATATTAGCAATAGTTTGTTTTTTTCTTTTTTCTTTTCTTTCTTTCTTTCTTTTTTTTTTTTGTTTGAGACAGAGTCTTGCTCTGTCACCTGGGCTGGAGTGCAGTGGCATGATCTTGGCTCACTGCAACCTCCGCCTCCCGGGTTCCAGCAATTCTCATGCCTCAGCCTCCCAAGTAGCTGGGATTACAGGCATGTGTCACCTTCCCCAGCTAATTTTTTTTTTTTTTTTTTTGTATTTGTAGTAGAGATGGGGTTTCGCCAGGTTGGCCAGGATAGTCTCAATCTCCTGGCCTCAAGTGATCCACTTACCTCAGCCTCCCAAAGTGCTGGGATTACAGGCGTGAGCCACCACGGCCAGCGAGTTTATGTTTTAAAAATTTTTTTTACTTTTGTAGAGATGACAAAGTCTCACTATATTGACCAGGCTAGTCTCGAACTCCTGGCCTCAAACAATCCTTCTGCCTTGAGTTCCCAAAGTGCTGGGATTACAGGCATGAGCCGCTGTACCTGGCAAATAGTTTATGTTGCTAATGGGGTTTATGGTTTACCAAGTACAGAATCACGATTCAAATAAGATATTGAAAATATCTGGAAAAATGAGTTGAATTCAAGAAATAAAATCTAACAGGAAAAAGTATAAAAGCCAAGTCTTAAGTTAAAAAAAAAAAAAAAAAAAACCCACATACATAGAGGAAAGAAACAACCCAAACCTCACCCTGGTAGTTTTTCTTCATTAGGCAGCCTTGACATTTTAACTCTTAAGACTTGGCGGTTTCTACATCCCAAGTGGCTCTTGAATCTTTACACAGAACTTGATTCAGCAAGAAAGTCCAGCCTGGGTCCAGGCTGTCCAGAAAGCCTCATTGTGGCAAACATGCACCAAATGACATCAGCTTTCCAAGCGGGGTGCCTGTGAATGCTTCACATCCAGCTGCCTGGGAAAATTAATCCCTGATTTGTAGCAAATGCCTATTCCCATAGTGTAAACTTCCACCGTAGCTGATTTTAAGCTATCAACATGACAACACCAAATGTGGAGTTGGGAAGCGATACACACAATTGGCTCTCATGAACCTGTAGGGGCCAGCTCCAGCATTTTAAAAGTAGAAAGCATCATTTAATTCTTTATCAAGTACCGCCCCAGTTTATTAGGGAGTTGGAAAATAATACTGTAAAGTTTTGATCACCTAATTCAATGAATGACCAACAACATGCATACATGTAGAAATAGCTAATGAGGTCGGGCACGATGGCACATGCCTGTAATCCCAGCTACTCGGGAGGCCGAGGCAGGCCGATCACAAGCTCAGGAGTTCAAGACCAGCCTGGCCAACAGAGCGAAACACTGTCTCTACTAAAAATACAAAAAAATTAGCCGGGCATGGTGGCACACACCTGTAAGCCCAGCTACTCAGGAGGCTGAGGCAGGAGAATCACTTGAACCCAGGAGGTGGAGGTTGTAGTGAGCCGAGATCATGCCACAGCACCCTAGCCTGGGTGACAGAGCAAGACCCCATGTCAAAAAAAAAAAAAAAAAAAAAAAAGAAATAGCTAATGAATATGAGTTTGGGCAAAATTTGGTGAGTGAGTATGAGTTTCCCAAAGTTTGCCTGGTTTTAGGGACAGCCGTCTTTATAGTTCTTCTTTTGCCTAAAATCCATAGCCTCTGTGAGATACCCTAGATCTTTAAAAGTAGATAGTTCATTTACTAATTCGATATGTGAAGCCTGGGGTTGTGCAAACAAAACAGAGAATTCTCACATAGGAATTCCAGGAAAATGAGACACGTTAATGGAAAGTTAATATTCCAATTCACTGGAACTTTCCATAGTACATATTCCTCAAAGGACCTGAGCTCGCTTTTCATAAGAGCACCCAGTGCTACAATGCCACTTAAGTATTGAAGGCTCTGTCCTAGCAACAGCTGTGCCTCTTGTCACTAGCAGACACATTCTTTGGAACCTCTGGACACATTTTGACATGGACCACACCTCTGTGTGTTTTCTGCAAATGAGCACATGAGCATGTACTTGGGGATACGGCCGTGTCTGTCACTGTGAACACGTGTTCCCGGGCCTGCCCATGTTGGAGAGTTATCTCTGGGCACCCAGACATGCCATGCCCTGTAGTAAACTGCCTCACGGTGAGGAAAACCCCAAAGACAGATGTTTCCTCCTGAACAGAGCATATCACAGAAAGTTTCACGAGAAACGTAAATAAGCAGATTTAAAAACAATACTCAGTTTATGAAAGATTTCTCCAGAATATTAGTGCCTCATTATCAAAACCAGAACGTAAAAGAAGGACAACTCTTGCAGCAAATGTTTTAATTTAGAAGTTTTCCTCATTTATCCCAGATTGAGAATGCAAGAGATATAAAAACAACAAAAGCAGCTCATTGTAAGACCACCCAGATATAAAAGTCAATGATTAAAAGGAGCCTTCGGAAGAAGACTGTGAATATTCTTCATTATTATCAGGTCTCTAGGACTTTGTGCACTTTTTATTGAACTTGATGATGAACAAGAAGCTGATTGTTTAAGATACAGAACTCTCTTGACAAAGGTAACATTGATTTCTTCCCCTCTTTTAATAAAACACTTCTCTTGAAACTTCGAAAACCATGACTCTTTCACAACACCCTATTTAAATTTTTTTTTCCTGAAAAAAAAAAAAAAAAATCCCCAGTACAAAGCCTGTTAGTAAATGCAAGAGCAATACAATAATAATTATTGGCAGGGTGCAGTGGCTCACACCTGTAATCCCAGCACTTTGGGAGGCTGAGGCGGGCGGATTATTTGAAGTCAGGAGTTCGAGACCAGCCTGGCCAGCATGATGAAACACTGTCTCTACTAAAAATACAGAATTAGCCAGGCGTGGTGGTTCATGCCTGTAAGCCCAGCTACTCAAGATACTGAGGCAGGAGAAATGCTTGAATCCGGGAGGCAGATGTTGCAGTGAGCCGAAATCGTGCCACTGCACTCCAGCCTGGGCAACAGAGTGAAACTCCGTCTCAAAATAAAATAAAATAAAATAAAATAAAATAAAATAAAATAAAATAAAACATCCTTAACATGTTTGAGGTACTTGCCTTATACATTACACATTATTTCATTTAAAGTTCACATACAATTTCTAAGATGAATACTGTTGCTTGTAGACTCCTATTGGTTGCTGAGGAAGGTAAAGCTGGGGAGGTTAAATGACTTGCTCAAGATCATCCAGGTAGTAAGTGGAAACGAGGAAGGTCAGATTTGAAAGCGTGTAGTTCTTTTCTCAACTACTACACAAAGTCTCCATAAAAGGTTTAAGGAGCCCCCCGAAATAACATCATGTGGGAGATCCCTTGTCCCTGTTTGTGACATTTTGTCCTGCTGAAATCTTGTTCAGATCAAAGGTAGCAATAGTGGGGGAAAGTAGCAGGGAGAAGGCAACGGAGTTTGAGTTGTCAGTGAGATTGGAAGAGTTAGAATTCAGACACCTCCAGTTGCTATTAGGTTGGTGTAAAAGTAATGGCGATTTTTGTCATTAAAAGTAATGGCAAAACATCGTGTTTGAATAAGATATTGAAAATATCTTAGGTATCTTATATTTGAATAAGTATACTATTGAAATAAGGATATTTTGCCATTAAAGTAATGGCAAAAACTGCAATTACTTCTGCACCAACCTAATACTAATATTTTATTCCATTAATTTTGTCTTTTTTTTTTTTTTTTTGAGACAGAGTCTCGCTCTTTTGCCCTGGCAGGCATGCAGTGGTGCCATCTCAGCTTACTGCAACCTCAGCCTCCCAGGTTCAAGCAATTCTCCTGCCTCAGCCTCCTGAGTAGCTGGGATTATAGGTGCACACCACCATACCTGGCTAATTTTTGTATTCTTAGTAGAGATGGGGTTTCACAATGTTGGCCAGGCTGGTCTTGAACTCCTGACCTCAAGTGATCTGCCTGGCTCGGCCTCCCACAGTGCTAGGATTACAGGCGTGAGCCACTGCGCCTGGCCAATTTTGTTGTCTTCTGATCTTCTTCTCCCATCCCATATAGCTGAGCTATATCTTTGGCTACTGGGTTTTCTCAGGAGAGCATGGGTCCTTTACATCCAAGGGCCACTGGCATTCTCCCTGGCTGGCTGTACCCTGGCTCCAGCCCTCCCATCTGTAGTGTGACTAACTCACTCTTGGCTCCAGCAGCAGACACAGACTATCACCATGCCATCATTTTCTTCTGTTTCCTGAAGGATGTTATCCAGGGACCAGTTTGGCCAATTAAATAATTCCACCATTGTTGAAGGCATCAAAGTTTCATTACCTAGAGACAAATGAGAATTTAATATAATTCTTGCTTGGTAATGATAGTAATTGATAAATCCATTTTTTTCTGTGTCTCTGCAAAATTTGAGATAAGTTCTCTACCACCTAATTTGAAACTGGGAAGCCATGTCTCCAAGGCCTAGGAAACTCCTCACTTGATATCCTGATCACTGTGCCAATTATTGACCAGAATAATGTTTTCTCACACTGTTGAGATGCCTCAACTCTTGGCAAACAGGAAACACCTCAGTTTTTTAACAGGTCCTTGGAAAGGTGCCACACAGAACAGTGCAAGGCGGTTCAGAACTGGGTAAGTAGAATTATTTTCTACTGTATTTTCTATAAATTGACTTAGTTATTGTGGCTGTGATTGAATTATCTCCACAGAGTAGCATTTGAGGGGGGATTATGAAGCAACATGGATTGTGGGAACTCTGTGTGTGTGTGCGTGTGAGAGAGAGAGACAGAGAGAAAGAGGATGGGTGAGGCAATGTCAGTAGATATTTAATACAGAAACCATGCATCAAAAGTTTTCCTAGTATGTACTACTTAAGCATCCCTTTTATCTTAAAATTGTTAGAATTAGAGGTAAAAATTTCTTTCCTTGGGAAGTTCCCACTTATTATTTCTCCTCTTTTTTTTTTCTTTTTCTCCTATGTATCCCTGCCACTTGGAATGCTATTTTACACTTCTAATAATTTGTAGTTGATAAATCACATCCACACTCATTATCTTATTGCTCTTTGCCCTGACCTTGTGAGTCAAGATAGACTGTCACCCTTGTACCCATTTAATAAATAGGGAAATTGAAGGTCAGAGATCTTGTGATGAGATTAAGCTCGCATACATAGCAAATATGCCACCTACAGGAAGTCAGGTCATGTGAGTCTATCTCAGTCCGCTTTCTCTTAGACACAGGGCCAGCTGGTCTGTTAATTGCTGGGTTTGGGGGATTTTGTTTTTGTTTCTTGAGGGATGAGGTTTTGGCCTAAAAAGTAAGAGCACAGTATCAGCCAGCCATAAAAACACAAACTGAAAAACAAGTATTACTCTCCAGGATGTTAGGAGAACAAATGTTCCATGCCACACAGAATTATACTGTTTGCAACTCCGTTTGGCACTTAAACTGAAATGTATTTTAAAATGATGGTATCATCACTCTCATGACATTAAAACTGACCAGATCTGGAGTAATGCATTTGGATAGCCCCAGATGTTGTTCATCTAGTGGGTCATTTCCCTTCATTGTATCCACAAAGTGGTTGCTGAACAACACTATCCTTGTGGATTTCTGGTACCTGATTGAAATTTTCCTGGACACTTTTCTACTTCCCGACTGCAATTTAATTGATGCAGAAATATAAACTGAATGCGGCTTCTGGCTTTGACGTGTCCCCAAATTACAAGATGCTTTTCCCCTAAACCTAACAGCTGGCATCCACAGAAATATCTGAAAACATCCTTCAACAAAGTTTATGAAAAAGTATCCACCACAAAATGCTATTTTGACAGCTGTTCAAGTCACAAGCATCTAAAGTGAACTTACTTAAGCCCCCTAAATTTTATAATTTTAAATCGATGGATTGTATGAAATTGCCTCACCCGAGTTGATTTATCTTTTATGAGTTCACACTTTCAGACCTAAATATTTGTTTTGAATTACAGCACAAAAACCTGTAGAAATGCTTAGTTGTTCTTTTCTTGGGAGCTATGATGAATTTTAAAACATATTTTGAATATTTATTTTCTTACAGATTCATTAATCTACCTCCCCATTCACGATCCATGTTTGAACTTAGTATATAGAGCTTCGATCCTTGGTACTGTCAAAGACTACAGCTCCATGAAGTCTTTTTAAAAAAATAACAGCTTTATAGATACGTAATTTATATATCCACAATTCGCCTATTTAAAGTGCACAATTCAATGGTTTTTGGTACGCACATCCATAATCACAATCAATTTCAGAATATTTCATCACCCCCAAAAGAGACCTCACACCCATAAGTCGTCCATGAGATAGTGGTTTTTTTTTTTTTTTTTTTTTTTTTGAAACAGAGTCTCGCTCTGGTGCCCAGGCTGGAGTGCAGTGGCGCAATCTCCGTTCACTGCAACCTCAGCCTCCTAGGTTTAAACGATTCTCCTGCCTCAGCCTCCTGAGTAGCTGCAATTACAGGTGTGCACCACCACGCCCAGCTAATTTTTATATTTTTAGTAGAGATGGAGTTTTACCATGTTGGCTAGGCTTGTCTCAAACTCCTGACCTCAGGTGATCCACCCACCTCGACCTCCCAAAGTGCTGGGATTATAGGCTTGAGCCACTGCACCTGGCCCCAGCAGATTAATACATATGCTTATCTTATAGAAATACTCAGAATAATGTTTCATCAAATATCTGTGCACCTGTGGCCCAGGCAAGTCAACAAATAAAGTTACCATCACGAGTCCATCCTTTATTAACTTGATTCCCATATGCATCTCATTAAGCCATATTTAACCTCCAAACGAAGACAATAACACAGTCATAATTCTGTTTAACATAACATAACCATGATGTGTACAACTCAATATGCACCAATCCCTTCCCAGAGAGGAGGTAAAGTCCTTGAGTGATGTTTACTCTTCTCCTTCATATAACTTAAACACGATGATGTAAAATTAACAATACATAAACACCGTAACAGAAAGTCAACACGTCATATGTTACATGATAAGGAAATAAGAGAGGGAAGAAAACAAAGGTATTTGCTTTACTTTATACTCACACATGCATAACAAAATAAGGAGGAAATACTCATGGCAATTACAGTCCTTGTTTTTTTTTTGTTTGTTTGAGACAGAGTCTCACTCTGTCACCCAGGCTGGAGTGCAGTGGCACGATCTCAGCTCACTGCAAGCTCTGCCTCTTGGGTTCATGCCATTCTCCTGCCTCAGCCTCCTGAGTAGCTGGGACTACAGGCGCCCACCACCACGCCCGGCTAATGTTTGTATTTTTAGTAAAGACAGGGTTTCACCATGTTAGCCAGGATGGTCTCGATCTCCTGACCTCGTGATCCGCCCTCCTCGGCCTCCCAAAGTGCTGGGATTACAGGCATGAGCCACTGCGCCCAGCCTACAGTCCTTGTTTTTGTAGCTGGTCATGTGATCATAGCTGGTATTTATAACTACCCTCTTTTAGTACTCACATTTTGTATTTCCTTTTACCTTCAGCAAGCACCTGAGCTGGTCATGGTACGTTACCTGGTGGGTGGCCAGGATCTTTATTCCTGAAGGGTCTGGACCATTAGTAAAACTGCCTGGATTGGGTTGTTGTATCTTCCTGTTGACCTTAATCACAGGATATGTGATTAAGAGGCATCACCTTAAACACTAAGAGATGCCCTAAGGAATCTGCTGTATTCCAGACATACTCTTCCTTCCATCCATTGTGGAGTGGCAGTCCAATTTCCTTGTGGTAGTCAGGATTATTCACTGTAATCAAAACAGTAACTCCCTTGTTTGCTTGTTGATTCAGAGGCATGAGGAGCCCAAAGTGGCTGGGTGGGCATCTTAACTTCCAGTTCAGTGGAATTGTTGTATCTTCTGCTGGAAGCATTCCCTCCTTTGGAATCAAGACCTCTAGACCTTTAGATCATATGGTCTCTGGAATAGGAAACAAAAACTTTGCTAGTAGGTTACTAGGGGTAATAGTGAGTGGTGCCACTCCCATTTCCATCCCTTGATTCCTGGACCCATTAAACCTGGCTATGGAAGAAATAGCAACATATATTGGATGCTGATTCAGAACATATATAGCCTTGTGGAGAACCTTGCCCCAGGCCTGCAGAGTATTGCCACCTAACTGGCACAAGAACTGAGTCTTCAAAAGTCCATTCTACTGTTCTGGCAAGGGAGCTGCTTCAGGATGGTGAATTCCATGAGCTTGGATCCACTGCTATACTCCATTTGCTGTGAAGTGAGTTCCTCGATGAGAAGTAATGCTGTGTGGAATACCATGATGGTGGATAAGTCATTCCATAAGTTCATGGAGTGCAGTTGTGGCAGAAGCATTGCATGCAGGAAGGCAAATCTGTATCCAGAGTAAGCTTCTGTCTAGTAAGAATAAAACTCTCAGCCAGGTATGGTGGCTCATGCCTGTAATCCCAGCACTTTTGGAGGCTGAGGTGGAAGGATCCCTTGAGCCTAGGAGTTCAAGATCAGCCTGGGCAACAGAGGAAGACACTGTCTCTATTTTTTTTTTTAAAGAACAAAACTCTGCCCCTTCCATGATGGAAGGGGTACAATATAACCAATCTGCCACCAACCTGCTGGCTGATTAACTGGGGATTGATGTCATATTGGGGTGACTGATGTCAGTATTGGTCTCTGCTGCTGGAAAATGGAGCACTCAGCAGTAGCCTGTGGCCAGGCTGCTCTTGGTAAGTGGAAGTTCATGCTGCAGATCCATGTGTTACCCCCTCATCCTTACCATCATGGACACTTTGTTCAAGAGCCCATTGGGCTAGGGAAAGTGGCTGACTGGTATCCACAGAATGGGTCATCCTGTCTACCTTATTATTACCCTCTGCTGAGGTCACCCTTTGGTGAACATTCATATGGGACATAAATATCTTTACATTCTTTGCTCATTCAGAGAGATCTGTCTACATATCTCTTCCCCAAATTTCCTTGACACGAATTTTCCAATCATATTCCTACCAATTTCCTGACCATTCAGCCAAACCATTGGCCACAACCCATGAATAGATATATAATCACATGTGTGGCTATTTCTCCTTCCAAGAAAAGTGCACAGCCAAGTACACTGCCCAAAGTTCTGCTTCCCGGGAGGGCTGTCCTTCACCACTGTCCTTCAGGGATGTCTCATGGAAGGGCTATACTGTTGCAGCTATCCATTTTTAGGCAATGCCTGGCTATCAGGAGAACCACCTGTAAACAGCAGGTCAAACTCTTCTCTTCCTCTGTCAACTAGTCATTGGATACTCTCTATGAGGCCATAGGTGCAGGCTGAGAGAAAAACAGTATCTTATAGTAGGAAGGGGGACCACAGGCATTTGAGCCCCTTCTTCATGTAACTTACTTGTGCCTTCAGGACTTGCATGGACTTAGTTACATATATACCACTCCCATTTGATGGTGGTGTATACGTGACTTCAGGTGGTCGTTATTGACAGGTATGGAGAAAAAAGCATTTGTTGGAACAGTAGCTGCATATCAGGTTCCAAGATATGTGTTAATTTGTTCAAGCAATGAAACCACATCAGCAGCACACCCAACTTTATGGCTTGATGTATTAGATAACACCCAGCTCATGATGGTAGCTCAGGTCACATGGTAACCTGGTGGCCCATGGTTAATAATTCAGTCTCTACTAGGGCCCATGAGCAGGCTAAGAGCTGTTTTTCAAAAGGAGAATAATGATCAGCAGAGAATTGCAGGGCATTGCTTCAAATCCCAAGGGCCTGCACTGTGATTCACTGGCAGAGGCCTGCCAAAGGCTCCAAACAGCACCCATATCTGCTGCAGACACTCCAGGCACCGTCACATCTGCTGGCTCACATGGCCCGATCAAGTGGCAGAACAGTTGGCACTGCAGCCTGTTGCAGAACCTCCCGTTGTTCTGGATCCCACTCAGAACCAGCTGCTTTTTGGGTCCCTCGGTAAATGGGCTGGAGCAACACACCAAATGAGAAATATGTTGCCTTCAAAATTTAAAGAAGCCCACTGGGCACCATGCCTCTTTTTAGGTTGAAGGCTGGGCCTACAACAACTTACCAGGTACAACAACTTAATCTTCACCTTAGAAAGGATATCTAGACATGCCCCACACCACTGGAACCCTAGAAATTTCACTGACATAGAAGCCTCCTGAATTTTTGTCAAATTTATTTCCCAATCTCTGACACACAGATCTCTTACCAATAAGTCTAGGGTAGTTGCAACTTTTTGGTTGGTAGTCCAATCAGCATTATGTCTTCAGTGCCTGAAACAGTGTTGTTGACGGTTTGTGTACCCCACAAATTCATATATTGCACCCTAATCAGCACCCCAGTGTGATATTTAGAGATGGGGCCTTTGGAAGTTAATTAGGGTTAGGAGAGGTCATGAGGGTTGGGCCGTCATGATGGGATTAACACCCTAATCGGAAGAGGAAGATGAGTTCTCCTCTCTCTCTCTTCATGAATGCACCAAGGAAAGGCCACGTGAGGCCATAGTGAGACCCTACTGGGAGTCAAATCAGTCAGCATCTTGATCTTGTACTACTCAGACTCCAGAACAGTGAGAAATAAATTTCCCCCACTAGCGTCACCCAGTCTACGGTATTTTGTTATGGCAGCCTGAGCTGACTAAGGCAAGTGTGTTATCTTGCACAAGGGAAAGAAGATCACGATCCCTGCAGACAAAATTATGACATAGGGCTGGAGAGTCTTGATATACTCCTGAGCTAGAACAGTGAAGGTATGTTTCTGGTCTTGTCGGCAAACTGAAAGCAAACTGCTTCAGGTGGTCCTTATTGACAGGTATGGAGAAAAAAAAGCATCTGTTGGATCAATAGCTGCATACCAGTTTCCAAGATACGTGTTAATTTGTTCGAGCAATGAAACCACATCAGATAAAGCAGCTGCAATAGAAATCACTGCTTGGTTAAGTGCATGATAATTCACTGTCACTCTCTGAGATTCATCTTTCTTTTGCCCAGCCCAGATAGGTGAGTTGAATGGGGATGCGGCGGGAATACCACTTCTGCATCCTTTCAAGTCCTTGATAGTGGCACTAATCTCAGAAATCCCTCCAGGAATGCAGTATTTCTTTTGGTTACTATTTTCCTAGGTAGAGCCAGTTCTAATGGCTTCAACTTGGCCTTTCTCACCATCATAGTGCTCTTTCCACAGGTAAACAGAACCAATGTGGGGATTCTGCCAGCTGATATGTATATCTATTTCAATTACGCATTCTGGAACTGGGGAAATAATTACAGGATAGATTCAGAGACCTAATGGGCTCCCTGTGAAACAGACTTGAGCTAAAACGACATTGATTATCTGACTTTCACCTGATCTATTTTGACTGGTGGGCCAGTGACATTTTGGGTATTGCAGAATTAGCATTCAGTAGTCCCTAAAATGTTTGATTATTTCCTTCTTCTCAGTGCACAATTGCCCTGGCAAAAAGCTGTATGTCCCTTTGGGTAAGACTGGAAAAAAGATTAATGTCATAATTTTTTGCAGGCCAGGAGCAATGGCCCATGCCTGGAATCCCAGCCCTCTGGGAGGCTGGAGGATCACTTGAGTCCAGAATTTCAAGACTAGCCAGGACAACATAGGGAGAACTTGTCTCTACAAAAACTGAAATAAAAAAATTAACCAGGTGTGATGATATCTGCCTGTGGTCCCAGCTACTTAGTAGGCTGAGGTGGGAGGATCGCTTGAGCCCAGGAGGTCGAGGCTGCATTGAGCTGTGATCATGTCATTGCACTCCAGCCTGGGTGACAGAGTGAGACCCCGTCTCAAAAACAAACAAAAACTTTTTTCTTTTTTTTGCAGTATACTTGGATTCTTCCTCAAGAGGACCTGGCCTCCCCTTCATTCAAGGATTCTGGGTCTGTAAACTGGCTCAAGGCTGGAAATTGCTTGAGGGGCCATGCTCTTGTTATGATTCAGGTTAGGCTTTTGTTCACTTGACTTAGAACTTTTCTGTTTATATAGATAAAGTAAGAATTTAATAGGCCTATTATCTGTTATCTATAGATGCTTCCAGAAGCATCATCTTCAGTGAGCCAATGCCATAGGTGTGTGCAAGTCAAACCATTCTGATTGCTGCCTGGACCCTGTACGGTAACCCTTCCCATCTTACCTCTGGTGGTTGAGTGCTGCTCCTTGGCTCCTGCCACCCTGGAATCTACTCTCATTCCATTTAGGTTTTCGAGTTAGTGCTGTGGCTCCCACCATCAGGTCTGGACCACAGAGAAGAGCAATCACAGAGCTCTTCAAGGATGGTGGGCTCGCCTCACAAATTTATTTCTCACAACAGTAGTGAAAGCTATATGTTTTGGTGAGTGAACAGGTCTTAAATGACAAATCCACTATAACAATCCAATCTCCTTACACCTTTGAATCCTTTCCTCTTTGTGAAACCAAGGCAGATGTGGCACTTCCCACTTGCTCACTACAGGTCACCTTCTGGTCCACATTTCAGCCACTCAACCAAACTATTAGAGCCCTTTCTAATTTCCCAAGATACAACATTAAATCCAGACTCTCTGCTTTGTGAGTCCATATCAATAAATTTGACCTGATCCCACTTTACACTCCTTCTACCATTATCCCACATCTTTAATATCATTCCAACATATGTTCCCAGATTTCTATCTGTATAAATTAGATAACTAAAGTAGTTCTTTTGGAGTATAGAATACCAACTCATGGATCACATTTTGTGCCTCAACTTTAGGGGTCTGTTGGCACTTTAGTCTGGTTATAGGTCTAGAAGCAAATAGGGGTGATGGGAAGGGTCTTGAAAAGAATCAGCATTGTCTTGCATGACAACTGCCTCAGGGACGTCATTACAATTTCCTCAGGCCATGCAGGATTAATTCTCTCAGATGGGGGTATGGAAGCCGCTGCTTCCACTGGGGGTAGAGAGGCTGTTTCCACTCAAAGAAGACTTCAGAAAAGACTCATCAGAATTTAGGGGCTCAATGTCTCCATTCAATGTCTTGCCTCATGTCCCCATTCCAAATTGCAGGATTCATGCCTTCTCCATCAGTGTCCTCACTTTAACAGTGGACACCTTGTGATCCTGGGAGTTCAATTTGTATCATAATCCAGTGAGTTGCAGGTTGAGATTCTGGGTTTGATTTTCAGCAATCTCAGTTCTGCTATACTAAATAAGGGTCTCTTTCACAGCATACAGAGAAGCTCTTAGGTCACTTATGTGGTGTATGAGCTGTGAATTTGAATCCCTGGACTCATTCTACCCCACCCCCACCAGTTTGTCCAGCCACATTAAGAGCCATTGGCCAATCTCACAATATTCATTATTTTGACAAAAATGTTCTAAAGTATCATATATACAGTCACATACAGCCTTGCTTCTTGTAAGTGGTTGATTAGAAGTAGCCAGTGGTGATATTTTGCATATCTCTATTGCCAGAGCATGCCGTGGACTATCAGTGCACTCTTTACTGCTGGAAATAGAGTCATGAGCATCTTTAAATCTAATTAGAGAAAATTGCAAATATCCCAGAAATCATTTAGAAAACTCAACCTTAAAACATTGTTCCTCTAGAAGCATGCTTGGCACCAAAATCTGTATTAGCCTGGGTTCTCCAGAGAAACAGAACCAAAAAAAAAAAAATAGGATGTATCTATAAAAAGATATTTGCTATAAGGAATTGGCTCATGAAGTTATGGAGGCTAACAAGTCCTAAGATCCACATTTAGCAAGCTGGAGATCCAGCAGAGCCGACAATTTAACTCCAGTCTTAGTCTGAAGGCTTGAGAACCAGGAGAGCCAACGGTATAGTTCCAGTCCAAAACTGGCAGGCTGGGGACCCAGGAAGAGCCAATATTTCAGTTTGAGTCTGAAGGCAGGAAAAAATTAAAACAATGTCCCTGTTCTGAACCCCTTCTCAGGCAGGAGGCGTTCTCTCTTACTTGCAGGAGGGTCGGACTTTTTTTCTGTTTAGGCCTGAGATTGGATAAGGCCCATCACATTCCAGAGGGGCAATTTGCTTTACTCGATTTATTGATTTAAACGTTAAACTCATCTAAAAACACTAAGAACAATGTTTGACCAATTGTCTGTGTATCCTGTAGTCCAGTCATGTTGACACATACAATTAATGCTCACGGTCACCCTATTTTGAAGCCCACCAGCACCGAGAACTTACAAGAGACATTTAGTGTTTTATGTCTAAATATGAATAACCAGGGATCACTAAGCATCAGAGGCCAAGCCTCTAAGATGAAACACAGAGCCCAAATAAGAGTAACTTGAAGGAAACAGAAGAAAATGTCGAAAACACACTACTTGCTCTTAGTTAATATCCTCAGAAAAGGTGAGAATCAAGATACATGTAAGAATGAGGGTGATAAAAAAGTTAATATTCAGAGAACAAGAAAGAGCCTCCTGGATATTAAAACAAAGATGGCACAACTGTAAAACTAAATATGAAGGGTGACGTTGAAAAAAATCTTCCCCAAAGCAGAAGAGGACACTGAGACAGGAGTAGCAGCAAACAAGATAAGCAAATTAGAAGATCCATCAATAATTATATCAGAGTGAGACAACAGAGAAAACGAGAGGAGAGGGAGATTATTTAAAGATCAAAAAACCAAGACAGGCCGGGCAGGGTGGCTCATACATGTAATCCCAGCACTTTGGGAGGCTGAAGTCAGGAGTTTGAGACCAGCTTGGCCAACATGGAGAAACCCAATCTCTACTAAAAATACAAAAATTAGCCAGGTGCGGTGGCACACGCCTGTAGTCCCAGCTACTTGGGGGCTGAGGCAGGAGGATGGGTGGAACCTGGGAGGTGGAGGTTGCAGTGAGCCGAGATCATGCCATTGCAATCTAGCTTGGGCAGCAGAGAGAGACTCCCTCTCAAAACAAAAACAAAAACAAAACAAAACCCCCCAAAAACCCAAGACAAACGATATGACTTTTGCTGAATTAAAGGATATGAGTTTTCCTACTGAGTGACCTACTAAGTGCTCAGCACAATAAATGCAGTGTGGTCTGGGGGGTGAGGGGGCATGTGACCCAAGCCAGAAGAGAACCCTTCTAAAGGAGAAAATTAGGGTCAAGACAAGATGACTTTTTATGTGAAGTCAGGAAGGCATGAGCTCAGC
The DNA here is from genome assembly GCF_028878055.3 of Symphalangus syndactylus. Lineage (NCBI taxonomy): Eukaryota > Metazoa > Chordata > Mammalia > Primates > Hylobatidae > Symphalangus > Symphalangus syndactylus. Next base: position 132,354,565 of record NC_072424.2, on the reverse strand, counting down.
GTTTCTGTTGGCTATTTTCTCTCCACATTTGGGGAAAGCCCATCTGTCTCATCCAGAGCAGAAATAAGAGATGGAAAGAGAGATGGAGAGGAAGAGAGACGGAGAGGGAGAGAGGGAGAGAGAGAGAGAGAGAATACAGTGTGTTGGAATCTCTTGTTTTAGTCATTTGTGAGACCAGACTCACCCTTCAGCACTTTCTTCTCTAGTGTGATGGGAACCAATACATCTTTCTTTTGGCCAAAACGTTTTGAGACTGTTTTCAACATGAGTGAGACGGGTGGTCTGTAATCCACAGACTGCAGGTGCTTGTCACTGTTCTAGCCAAACCCAAACCCACACACGCACACACAAGTGCATGCTCTACTCCTCATCTGCAAACCACTGCTCAGAGGAAAGAAGTTCATTTAATCATTCATGAAAGCAGATGCTCTTGACCACTTAGCACATTGCAGATGCTGCTGGTGAATGAATGAGGGTCAGTCTCTGCCTTTAGAGGGCTCCTTGTCAAAAAGCCTCCTGGTGAAGGCAGAAAAGCAGGCAATTTCATGTGGCTGAGGTGTTGGGCACAGCGCACCGAAGGAGGACGTAGCAGGGGCGTCTAACATGGCTTGGTGGTTAACGGTTAGGAAAAGCTTTCTGGGGATGTTTCTTTGGAGCTGAGTCTTACTGAGTAAGTAGGTGTTGCCCATGGGGTCAGGACAGGGAGAGGAGAGGGTGTCTTTGGAAAATTCCAGCAGTTCAGTGTGTCTGGAGTTGGTGGCAAGAGATAAGCCCGGGTAGGGCAGTGAGTGGGAGTTAGGTCATGAAGGAAAAAATAAATACAAATGTCAATGCAGTAAAGCTACCATTTAAGGAGATCACAAAAGGACAAAACTGCTCTACTTAAATGCTTCCCTAGTACTCAGCGGCAGTTTGGCTGTGGTGGATATTGAACTGAGCATGACTTTTGGCTTTATTCATGTCCTGATATTTCAAAATGCCTTTTCTTTATGCCTTTTCTTCCTCAGCAGTTGCTTACCCAGTAGCAGCTAGACCCCAAGGGCAGGAAAACAGACAGAGCTTGGGTGAATTCAGAGACACTTTTGGCCTCCCCAGGTGTCCACTGGAGAATGCCGGATGACGGAGCTTTTTAGGATAACCCCACTGGACACACCAGGTGTAGTCAGGGTTCTGTCCTGAGAGAAGCAAGAGAGTGACAAGGAAAAGCTTATGAACCACGGTCAGTCTTGGGACATGCTTCACCAGTGGCACCATGGGCCTGTGCGTTGGTAAGCACCCTCCCAACACCCGAAACTCTTTTCTCTCTCTTTCTTTTTTTTGGTAGAACACTTTTTATTTTATTGTATTTTACATATGTAATGTGTACAATATGATTTTGTTGTTGTTTTTCAGATGGAGTCTTGCTCTGTCGCCTAGGCTGGAATGCAGTGGCGCAATCTCAGCTCACTGCAACCTCTGCCTCCCGGTTCAAGCAATTCTCCTGCCTCAGCCTCCCAAGTAGCTGAGATTACAGGCGCATGTGTCACCACACCTGGCTAATTTTTGTATTTTTAGTAGAGAAGGGGTTTTATCATGTTGACCAGGCTGGTCTCGAACTCCTGACCTCAGGTGATCCACCCGCCTCAGCCTCCCAGAGTGCTGGGATTACAGGTGTGAGCTACTGCGCCTGGCCTTGATGTTTTGATATTCATGAATATGGTGAAGTTATTACTACAGCCAAGTAAATCCCTCACCCCGCATAGCTACCTGCCTTTCTTTCCTCCCTTTCCTTCCTCCTTCCTTTCTCTCTCTCTTTCTTGTGATAAGAGTGCCTAAAATCTATTCTCTTAGCAAGTTTCCAGTATATTAGCTATAGTACTCATATTGTACATTAGCTTTCCAGATTTATTCACCCTTTGACCCTTTGTACCTTTTTTTTTTTTTTCCTAGACAGAGTCTCGATCTGTTGCCCAGGCTGGAGTGCAGTGGCATGATCTTGGCTCACTGCAAACTTCACCTCCTGGGTTCAAGTGATTCTCCTGCCTCAGCCTCCCGAGTAGCTGGGATTACAGGTGTGCACCACCACGCCTGGCTAATTTTTGTATTTTTAGTAGAGATGGGGTTTCACCATGTTGCCCAGGCTGGTCTTGAACTCCTGACCTCAGGTGATCCACCCACCTTGCCTTCCCAAAGTGCTGAGATTACAGGCATGAGTCACTGCACTCGGCTTACCATTTGATTCTTTGAGCTACATTTCCCCACTGCTCACTCCTTCCTAACACCTGGTAACCATTTTTCTACTCTAGGTTCAACCAGATTATTGCAAATGGCAGATCCCTTTTCGTTTGTTCTTTCTTGTTTTTGAGAGACAATGTTACTGTCACCCAGGCTGGAGTGCAGTGGTGCCATCATAGCTCATTGCAGCCTCTAACTCCTGGGCCCAAGGGATCCTCCTGCCTCAGCCTCATGAGTAGCTGGGACTACAGGCACATGCCACCATGCCTGGCTAATTTTTAAATTTCTTTTTGTAGAGATGGGGTCTCACTATACTGTCCGGGCTGGTCTTGAACTCCTGGCCTCAAGTGATCTTCCTGCCCTGGCTTCCCAGAGTGCTGATATTACATATGTGAGCCACTGTACCTAACCTGCCTGTTAGAAACTTTAACAAAAAAGGTTTCTTATTGTATGAAGACTTCTGCAACTTGCTTTTCTCATTCACCTTTAAGCTTCTAAAATGCCTGTTTTCATTGACAATATTTATCATCGAAGAAAACTGCAATGACTAGAGAAATAGTAGACCCATCTCAGCCACAAATTCAGCATGCTGGCCTATGGACACTTTCTTCTAGGGGTCCTGAAAGTTCTAACGGGGCATAAAGGTGTACATTTTCAGGCATTTATTTTGGACGGCTGATAATTGATCTTACACATTGATAACTGTTTTTCTCCCTCACGTTAAACCCACCTTTATTTTTTTAATTTTTAATTTTATTATTTTAAATTTTATTTTAAGTTCTGGAGACATGTGCAGAATGTGCAGGCTTGTCACATAGGTAAACGTGTGCCATGGTGGTTTGCTGCACCTATCAACCCATCACTAGGTATTAAGCTCCACATGCATTAGCTATTTATTCTGATTGTCTCCCTTCCCCCACTCCCCCACAGACCTGGGTGTGTGTTGTTCCCCTCCCTGTGTCCACGTGTTCTCATTGTTCAGCTCCCACTTATGAGTGAGAACATGTGGTGTTTGGTTTTCTGTTCCTGTGTTAGTTTGCTGAGGATAATGGCTTCCACCTTCATCCATATCCCTGCAAAGTACATGATCTCATTCCTTCTTATGGCTGCATAGTATTCCGTGGTGTATATGGACCACATTTTCTTTTCCAGTCTATCATGATGGTCATTTAGGTTGATTCCATGTCTTTGCTATTGTGAATAGTGGTGCAGTAAACATACGTGTACATGCGTCTTTATAACAGAATGATTTATATTTCTTTGCAAACCCACTTTTAAACGTGGAGAATGTTTTTTATTTAATGTCCTCCATAGAATCCTTACATAGTAGTAAAAAGTAGAAAACATTTAAATCTGAAGATTAATTATAAATTTTAAAACTCTGATTTGCTGACTATATACGTGGTCAGAATATTTATATAGGCTGGGCACGGTGGTGTAAGCCTGTAATCCCAGCACGTTTGGAATACCAAGGTTGGTATCGGGTGGATTGCTTGAGCTCAGGAGTTTGAGGCCAGCCTGGGCAACATGGTGCAAACCCTCTCTCAATAAAAACAAAACAAAACAAAAAAACTACTTATAGAGCAGTTTCTGCTCGTTTGAAAGAAAGACAAGTAACACAATCTTGTCTCTTTCCCAGAAAATCATGATAATCATAGGAACTGCCAGTTTAAACCCTAGAAGAAATTTTATAGGGACACCCATCTCCCCTCTCAGGTTCCAGGAGAACACTTTTTGGGTAGTGCCAAGCCTAGGGGTGGGATGGGTTTCCCAGGGTGCCCCAGCTGTGCCTGAAGAATTCAGGAATGTTAGATTACCCTCAGTTACCAAAACAGTCCTGTGTTAGCTAGGCCTGTGCAGAAAGGTGAATGAATACCTGTGCTTTGGAATTCCCCCCCACCCCCACCCCACCCACGAGCCTTCTCTCTCGCTCAGTAATAAAACAGAGCTCATGCTCGGATTGCTCTTCAGGATTACACATTAATCCATACTGTGTAATTACTTTACAGCAACTTTGTTTTCTTAATTGTGCTGAGGCATCTGAGGAATTTGACACTGCTGTGGTGAGGTTGGCATTTGTTTATACCAACACACACCATTAAGAAGCTTAAGCTAGCAAAAGCCTAATGCATTAGAGATGCCATGGCTCAAATATGAAATCATATCACGTAGCATAGCTTAACCCGGGCACCAAGCTGTGATGTTTTATGAGTAAAAGGAGTCACTCCCCTTAGGCTAGGGCATGGTTAAGTTGAACACAGAAATGACATCACCTTGACTTTGCCTGGGCATTTGGCCATGCACATCCTGTACGCTGCATCTTTAATAATGGGAAAAGTTATCCTGTGTCTTTCACCATGAGAAAGACAAGAAGTCAGGGTTAAATTGAATTAAATACAAATCATCTTCAAAATCTGAAAACTGTGCCTCATAGAATTGGAATCCCAGCACTTTGGGAGGCCGAGGCGGGCGGATCACGAGGTCAGGAGATCGAGACCACGGTGAAACCCCGTCTCTACTAAAAATACAAAAAAAAATTAGCCGGGCGTGGTGGCGGGCGCCTGTAGTCCCAGCTACTCGGAGAGGCTGAGGCAGGAGAATGGCGTGAACCCGGGAGGCGGAGCTTGCAGTGAGCCGAGACTGCGCCACTGCACTCCAGCCTGGGCGACAGAGCGAGACTCCGTCTCAAAAAAAAAAAAAAAAAAAATAGCCTTTATCTGAACCAGTGCAGAGAAGATCTGAGATTGTCCACATTTCCCCCATCCTTTAGCTCCGGATGACACTGTAGAGACCACTGAATGTGGTGCTTGTGGGACAAAGGGTGGGGCTGAAGCCTAGCTCCCCAAAGCCTCTGCAGAGATAGCATGGGAGTGAGGAGGGCTCTGCAGGTGGGCCTGTGGCTGTGAAGTTAAAACATTGAGCCTCTGTGGGCCGCAAAAAATGCAGTACTGCTGTTTCCCATATGCACTTTGCTCAGTAAAGTCAAGTCAGGGGTGCAGGGAAGAAACTCGAAGGGGAGGCAGAACCCCAAGGCTAATCCTGACTCACTATTAACTGGCTCTATGGCATTGGGCATGAAATGGAACCATTTGGGAAGTTTCAAAACATACGGATTTGCACCTTTAAAAACTAAATTGCAAAGTACTCTCTTTCCAGAGACGTTAAGATAATGGGAAAACAACTGCTTCTGGGAATGGAGAGATGAGGACCTGAATCTTGGCTCTGTGATGGAATTTCTGAATTGCCCAGGCAAGTTACTTACCTCTTACGGCTTCCATCTCTTCACTCTTAAATAAAGCCAGTGACCTCACAGAGTTAGCCCTGAATTAATGAGATGATATTTGTAGTGCAACTGGATCATTGCCTAACGTTTTGTGCTAACCACTTGTGCTGCTATAACAAAATATCATAGACGGGGCGGCTTGAACAACAGACACTTATTTCTCACAATTCTGGAGGCTCATAAGTCTAAGATCAAGCTGCTAGCAAATTCGGTTTCTAGTGAGGGCTGGCTTCCTGGCTGGTAGACAGCCACCCTCCTTGCAGTGTCCTTACGCGGACTCTTCCCCGTGTGTGCTCATGGAAAGGTGATCTCTGTCTTCCTCTTCGTAGAGGGCACTAATCCCATCAAGGAGCTCCACTTTGATAATGAAATCGAAACTGAATTACCTCCCAAAGGCCCCACCTCCAAATACCATCACACTCGGGGTAAGGACGTCAATGCACTGTTTTTTTCTTTTAGATGGAGTCTTGCTCTGTTACCCAGGCTGGAGTGCAGTGGTGCGATCTCAGCTCACTGCAGCCTCCACCTCACGGGTTTAGGCGATTCTCCTGCCTCAGCCTTGAGAGTAGCTGGGATTATAGGCACCACCACGCCCGGATAATTATTGTATTTTTAGTAGAGACATGGTTTCGCCATGTCGGCCAGGCTGGTCTCAAACTCCCGACCTCAGAAGATCCACCCACCTTGGCCTCCCAAAGTGCTGGGATTACAGGTGTGAGCCGCTGCGCCCGGCCCAGTAGACCAATTTTGAAGGGGCGTATTTAGCCCATAACATTTCACAAATCGGAAGTACTCAGTAAACAGTAAGAATTATTATCTGTAAAATGGGTGGGTTGGCTAACATGCTCTCTAGAGTATTTTCTAACTTAGAAAAAAATTCCGGGTAATGTTATTAGCAACTCCTTTGCCCCTGCGTAGTATCTTCCTCGCTTTGGACTTCACAAGAACAGCACTCTCTTCCTTTCTGCCTTGGAAACTCCTTCCATGTCTGTGAATTAGCGCCACCTTTTATCCAGCCATTTAATCAAACACAACGTGCTTGTTCTATCTAATTGGTATCCTTCAAATCCATTCATTTCTCCCCATATCTACTGCTACGAAGAACTAATGTTTAGACAATTATTATCCCTTGCATGAATTACTAAAATTGCCTTTTAATTAGCTTCCTGCCTTCCAGAACTGTACTTCCTACTTTATCCACAGGTAACCATGAATGGATTCCAGGTGTGTTCATTCCCTCAACCCTCATGGCGGCTGGGCGGGGTCTGGGGCCACCTCTTCCTGTTCCCCCATTGTGCCATATAATATTACCATTTTCCATGCATGTTGTGAGTGCAAAATCTGGGAGGTACTAGTGTCTAATCCACTCTGTACACTGCGGCCAAAATGATCTTTGAAAGGAAAAGTCAGTGGCTCCTCGTGTTGCCTTTAAGATCAATTAAAATTCCTTAGGCTGATAGATTCAGTTCACTTCATCAGCTTTAATTTATATCAGGCTCAACAGGCTATCTTGAGAAAATATTTTCCAAATTCCTTTAATTCCTTTTTTATTTTTATTTTTTTATTTTTTAGCCTGCCAATAACTTAGCTTGGAGTAGTGAGCTTCTAGAATTTTCCCACAGTGTAGAGGAGACACTCCTGCCCCCAGTTATAGACAGAGTCAGAAAAGGGAACAGGATGTGGGGAAAGTAAAAGAGCCCACAGGGCCAGGCACGGTGGCTCACGCCTGTAATCCCAGCACTTTGGGAGGCTGAAACAGGCAGCTTACGAAGTCAGGAGTTCGAGACCAGCCTGGCCAACATGGCGAAACCCTGACTCTACTAAAAATACAAAAATTAGCTGGGCGTGGTGGCGGGTGCCTGTAGTCCCAGCTACTCGGGAGGCTGAGGCAGAAGAATCGCTTGAATCCGGGAGGCAGAGGTTGCAGTCACCCGAGATTGGGCCACTGCACTCCAGCCGGGGTGACAGAGCGAGACTCAGGCTCAAAAAAAAAAAAAAAAAGAGCCCACTGTACTTGGGTGGCTGAGGTAGAAGGATCACTTGAGGTCAGGAGTTCAAGGCTACAGTGAGCTATGATTGCACCTCTGTAGTCCAGCTTGGGAGACAGAGTAAGACCCTATCTCTAAAAAAAAAAAAGAAATTAAAAAAAAAGAAAACTTACTGGTTTTCTGGTCCTGAGGATTCTTGGGAGGAGAAGGGAGAAAGAGTGTTTGTGCAAAATGGAAGAAGAGGGAGGAGAGGGAAGCTGCCAGTCCTTAAGTCTCTGGTGGTGGAGTGGGGCGAGGGCAGGGGACAGGGATGTTAATTAAATTAGTGGGTTACGCCAAGAGGAAGAAGGGGAGCTATTGCCATACATTTTCTAGGGCACAGACTCAGAAATACATAGCAGTGTGAATATTTTTTAAGGCTCAACTTCAATTCCTATGTGGAACACAAGCCAAGTCAGTTGTGGGGCCTCCTGAGGCAGGGGGAGGTGAGCCTGGGGCAGAGGCTACTCGGAGGCTGGACACCAACCTCAGGGGAAGATAGCCAGCAGAGCCAAAGTGAGGTGGAGTCCTGAGCAAGCTGGGAGGCCCAGCTCGCAGGCTGCACCAACAGCTCACACGACAAGCAGCTCCAGAATCATGCTCTGGGGTCTGAGAACCCCATTGTCTCCCTGAAACCTCACAGGTATGTCTATTACACACCCTTCCTCCTGTGCACCTGGACAGCCTCTCAAGAAAGAATCAGGGCCGGGCACAGTGGCTCACGCCTGTAATCCCAACACTTTTGGGAGGCCGAGGCGGGTGGATCACCTGAGGTCAGGGGTTGGGGACCAGCCTGGCCAACATGGCAAAACCCTGTCTCTACTAAAAATTCCAAAAATTAGCCAGGCATGGTGGCAGGTGCCTGTAATCTCAGCTACTCAGGAGGCTGAGGTAGGGATAATTGCTTGACCCCAGGAGGCGGAGGTTGCAGTGAGTTGAGATTGCACCACTGCACTCCAGCCTGGGAGACAGAGGGAGACTCCGACTCAAAAAATAAAAAAAAAAAAAAAAAGAAAGAAAGAATCAGAACAGAGGAGGCTTCTCAGAGATTGAGCATTTTTTTCCAAGAGAGACTTAGCATTTCCTAACAGTCTGTTTAAATCACTGGACTGTATTATGCATTTAACAGACTTGAGCATTAACTTTATTTATTTTTCCTTTGACAGTTGAAGACTTAGGAAAAGGACTTTAATAAAGAAGTTACCGTTTTCTACACATCTCAATTAGAGTGTGTGACACATTTTGCAAACCTGTTATATTTGTAAAGCTCAAAGCAAAGCAATGGTTTAGGGTAGCATGCAAAACTGACAGTTCTCTTTTCCCATTTCTCCTCTTTACTTCTGCTTCTCAGGTTTTGCAAAGTCAGCAGAGAAGGCAATGTTCTGAGATTCCACATCTGGGCAATTGATTGAATGATGCTGCTGTAACACACAGGCCTGGAATGGAGTTGAGACTGGGAACCTGATTATGAGCTACATTTTGGTCAAGTTTAACTTGATGTAATTATGCATTACCAATATCAAGCTATGTCTTGCAAGTTGGAGCTAAAAAGATCGGGACAGGAGATATGGATTGGAGAGTTTTCAACATATGAGTGATAAATGAAGCTGTTGGGATGGATGAGATCCCCTCCAACGAACAGTAAGAACATATAGTTTTGGTAGAGAAAAGGGCTAATGATAGAGAAAAAAGAATGTTGTTCGTAAAATGGCCAACTGGGAAAAAGTGACAGAGTTGTGGAAGACAAAAGAAGTTTCTTTCTTTCTTTTTTTTTCTTTTTTTGAGATGGAGTCTCATTCTCTCACCCAGGCTGGAGTGAAGTGGTGCGATCTCAGCTCACTACAACCTCTGCCTCCCCAGTTCAAGCAATTCTCCTGCCTCAGCCTCCCAAGTGGCTGGGATTACAGGCACATGCCACCATGCCCGACTAATTTTTGTATCTTTAGTAGAGATGGGGTTTCACCATGTTGGCCAGGCTGGTTTTGAACTCCTGACCCTAAGTGATCCACCCACCTTGGCCTCCCAAAGTGCTAGGATTACAGGTGTGAGCCACCGCGCCCAGCCGCCAAAAGAGGAGTTTCAAGAGTTGGTGATAATCTGGGTCAAATTAGTTAATTATCTGTTAATTCATTCAACAAATATTAAGCTGGCCATGTACCTGGTATAGTATTAGACTTGGGGGATACAAAGATGAAAAGACAAAGCCAGCAGAGTGGTTGGGTAGGATGGGAACTGGGGGAAGCCACTGGATCCTTTCACCAGGAAGGCACCCTGTAGCTTAGTAAAGTGATGGGATCAGGGGTAAAGTTGTGGTAGCAGAGGAGTGGCTGGAAGGGAGAATCTTTTTGAAGAAAGTCTGTGGTGAAATGCAGGAAGGCAATGGGGCTCCGCAGGAACTGACATTGGAAAGAAGACATTTGAGCGAGAGGGAAATGTATGTGCGTGTGTAAGCTGAGAGGAACACATCGATGGGCTCAACGCATTCTTTCAGCAAGGGTTTATTGATAGCTATTTGGGAGCAGACACAATTACTGGGGGGGGAGGGCGACTGAACAGTGAACAAAAACTCCACCCTCAGGAGGTTTCCACTCTAGTAAAGGGAGACAGACATAAAGCAAACTCAGAACACATAAAGTGCTCATGTGTTGACAAATGCTATAAACAACATGAGCACCAAGTGGTAGGGGAGGGGGGTACTTTATTGGAGGCCAGACCTCTCCGTGGTGTACACTTGCACTGAGGCCTAAGTCACGAGGCGAGGAGCACATGCACCATCATGCAGATGAACAGCCCTCCAGCAGAGGGAGAAGCAAGTGAGGAGGTGGGAGTGAGCCTAGGATGCTGGAGGGAAGGCAAGGCAGGGAGGAAGGTTGCAGGAAGTGAGGTTTATAGGTAGACAGTGGTCAGCTCCACAGGGCTTTGCAGTCAAAGGGCTTGGCTTTTGTTTAATCACAGTGCAAAACAACCAGAGGCTTTAGGCAGTGAATTGATCAGACTTCTTTTTTTAATGGTAAGAGAACTTTATTTTAATACAAATGTCCTCTTTTTCAATTGACCCCTTCCTTTATTTTATTTATTTGTTTGTTTGTTTATTTATTTATTTATTTATTTATTTATTGAGATGGAGTCTTACTCTGTTGCCCAGGCTGGAGTGCAGTGGCACAATCTCGGCTCACTGCAACCTCTGCCTCCTGGGTTCAAGCGATTCTCCTGCCTCAGCCTCCTGTGTAGCTGGGATTACAGGCATGCGTCAACACACTCGGCTGATTTTTTATATTTTTAGTAGAGACAGGGTTTCACCATGTTGGCCAGGCTGATCTTGAACTCCTGACCTCAGATGATCCGCCCGCCTTAGTCTCCCAAAGTGCTGGGATTACAGAAGTGAGCCACCATGCCTGGTGAAGCAATCCGTTTATTTAGACATTCTCTTCTTAGGCATTTTTAAGTTTTTCCACTGCTGTAACACCACCGTGTATTTTTCACTTTCAGTCTTCTCTTCAAACACTTTTTCTCAGGAGACTCTGCATCACTGTCTCTGTTCCTGCTTCCTTATCCTCTCCAATGAGAAGATCCAATGTATCTCCCACTTTGACCATTCTGCTTTTTTGCCATAATTTTTCCCCATTCAGCCTGAATTCACCTTTGCAGAATGCATCTTCCACTTTGTTTCTTCCAACATCCAAGCTTGTCTTCGGGACAACATCATCCTGAAAAGACCGCACTACTCTTTCCAGGTCTTGAAAGTCTTTGCTATAGTAGGGCCATCCTCAAGCTCCTCTTCCTGCTCACTCATCTCATTCTGATCACTTTCTGCATCACAGTCCTCTTCACCTCCTATTTTTTTTGCAGATACTTTTTAGTAGATTTTTTAGAGCTTATATTACTTTTGAGTCTTATGGAAAATGGAAAAATATATTCCAGAGATATTAAAAGCCCCGGGAGTCTCAGTGAGAAAATGTTATGGAAAAGTGTTTTATAATTTGGTGCATGTAACTTGGTACTAAAAAAATACAAGTATTGATTCCAGGAAGTACAGAGTTTGTGTGATGACGGTGTCCCTCAGAGAACACCCCAGAGTCCAATCCAGGTATCTGGCTTTCTTAAAACACCAGCATTCAATTTGACACTAGTTATAGCCATGGCACTTATAACCTGTATGTCAAGGCCTCTGAAAAGACTCCTTTTTTCCTCTGAGGTCCACAACGCTTACTGTTGGAGAACCGTCTATTGGAAATGAGAGGAGACTCAGCGAGAAGAGTCAGGAGGCCAGCGGTGGGCGGGGCAGGAGCTGCTCACGCTTGGACCAGCCCCAGGGTTTTGGCAGTGAAGATGCTGGGAAGTGGTGGAGCTGAGGACAGTTTTTGAGTGGAATTCCATCAGGACTTGATGGGTTTGGATGTGGCATTAAAGGGAAGCCTGGCTCAGAATAAAAGGGAAGTTGCAAGAGGATTGAATGACTGATAAAGAAGTCCCCAGAAGAGGTGGGAAAATGGGATTCAGCATTGGTGTGTGAGTATGTGTGTGTGCGTGTGTGTAGGGAGGTTAAGACTTGACCAGGCCGGGCGCGGTGGCTCACGCTTGTAATCCCAGCACTTTGGGAGGCCGAGGCGGGCGGATCACGAGGTCAGGAGATAGAGACCACGGTGAAACCCCGTCTCTACTAAAAATACAAAAAAATTAGCCGGGCGTGGTGGCGGGTGCCTGTAGTCCCAGCTACTCGGAGAGGCTGAGGCAGGAGAATGGCGTGAACCCGGGAGGCGGAGCTTGCAGTGAGCCGAGATCGCGCCACTGCACTCCAGCCTGGGCGACAGAGCGAGACTCCGTCTCAAAAAAAAAAAAAAAAAAAAAGACTTGACCAAAGCCTGGGCAAAAAGCAAGACCCTGTCTCTGCAAAACATTTTTAAAATATTAGTTTGGCGCAGTGGTGTTCTCCTGTGGTCCCAGCTACAGGAGGCTGAGGCAGGAGGATTGCTTGAGCCCAGGAGTTCAAGGTCGCAGTGAGCTGTGATCATGCCACTGCACTGTAGCCTGGGCAGTAGAGCAAGACTGTCCCCCTCCTGAAAAAAAAAAAAAAAGAAAAAGACTGGATTGGGATGCTTTTTTTTAAGGCCCAGACAAGAAGGAATGGAACATGTAAACAGAGAAACAGTCCATGACTTTGACAAATTCTGGGACCTCTCTGAGCCTTTTCTGTAAAACAGAGGCTTGTTGTTGGGATTCACACAGCTCATAAGTGCCCAGCGCCTGGCATAATGCCCGGCACCACGGCAGGTAGGGAGAGAAAAAGAGCTTTGCAGTGGGGACAGAGGAAGCTGGAGGGAGCCCCTTTCTCTGGATGATGTTCTCTTGGTGAACTAGGAGAGGAAATGATCCGAGGGCAGGGGCCTGGGGCAGGAGTGGCTTTGGGGGCAGGAGAGTATAATATTTAGAAAGCTGCCGCCGAGGAGGCTAAGGAAGATCAAGGGCTATGACTTCTGAGGGCCTTGCTGCGATTCAGTTATGTTTTTTCCCCCTTGAAGTATTTTTTTAAGCCAACTGTTTCATTGAAAACTGAAAGTCTCTCTGTACAGAGTCCAAAAACAACAGAAGTCCTATTACAATGATAAGACTTGACAGGAAAACAGAACTCAAGGGAGCTGTTCCCAGGACGCCCTGGGTAGGAGGCTTCTCCAGTGACACTGTCCTTCCCCATCCACTGCAAAGACCGACATGAGCCTGGTCCAGCCTGGGTACTCTGAATTGACTGTGCTGTGTGAAAGGGCCAGAAGGGTTCTGATGCCAATTTACTTCCAATCCATATGTAGGTTTCCTTTACAGAGGGCCATGGGGTTAGGTCATATCCAATAAGAGGGAGTGAGGAATAGGCTGGCATGCAGTATTTCGATATACAATTTATATGGCAGCTGGGCACAGTGGTTCATGTCTGTAATCCTGCCAATTTGAGAGGCCAAGGCAGGAGGATCGCTTGAGCCCAGGAATTCAGGACTAGCCTGGGTGATATAGTGAGACCCCATCTCTACAAAAAAATAAAATAAAATAATTAGTTGGGTATGGTAGCGTGTGCCTGTATTCCAAGTTACTTGGGAGGCTTAGGTGGGAGGATCCATTGAATCCAGGAAGTCAAGGTTTCAGTGAACCATGATTGGGTCACTATACTCTAACCTGGGTGACAGAGCAAGATCCTGTCTCAAAATAAATGAATGGGCCAGGTGTGGTGGCTCATGCCTGTAATCCCAGCACTTTGGGAGGCCGAGGCAGGCGGATCATGAGGTCGGGAGATGGAGACCATCCTGGCTAACACAGTGAAACCTCGTCTCTACTAAAAATACAAAAAATTAGCCAGGCATGGTGGCGGGCGCCTGTAGTGCCAGCTACTTGGGAGGCTGAGGCAGGAGAATGGCGTGAACCCGGGAGGCGGAGCTTTCAGTGAGCCGAGACTGCGCCACCGCACTCCAGCCTGGGCGACAGAGTGAGACTCCGTCTCAAAATAAATAAATAAAGGAAGGAAGGAATGAGTTTATATGGCACTAGGTCTCAATTAGGATTTATTTTAATAGATTTAGTTATCCAGTTCATTCTTCTTCTACCCATTAAGAAAACATATATTGACAGCACTTAGTACGCATAAAATATTCCTGTCCTAAAGAACTACTTAAAAATCCTAAAGAACTACTTACAAATTTCCCTTCTAGGTAGTTTCCTTTGCACAACTAAGATGCATAGCAGCACCATTGAAATACCGTGCTTTTATTTTCCCAATATCCATGATTTTTGGATGATGTAATTAAGTGAATTAAACATATTTTGTACTTCTTAGTTTCTTTCTATAAGAAAATAAAATGGCTGGGAGCAGTGGCTCACACCTGTAATCCCAACACTTTGGGAGGCTGAGATGGGAAGATTGCTTGAGGCCGGGAGTTCAAGACCAGCCTGGTTAACATAGCGAGACCCCATCTCTATTAAAAAATAATAATAATAATGATAAGTAAAAGAAAATGTATAGTGTTTTCATGTAGCTATTAACAAAGGAAGCTAATTTAATCCATTGTGATACTGATTTCAGTTTTTCTTTTCTATAAATCACTGTAGCTTATTTTAATGAAACAACTTGTGAAATTTCCTGAAGTACTGTTAATTTTCCTTCCCTTTTTTAATTTCACATACTTTCAAACGTAATTTAGAAACTCGAGATTTCATTAACTTATTTCTGTATCTTTTAAAGTTTTTTATCCTTAAAAAGGGTTTGGGCCAGGCACAGTGGCTCACACCTGTAATCCCAACACTTTGGAAGGCCGAGAGGGGTGTGGATCACGAGGTCAGGAGATCGAGACCATCCTGGCCAACATGCTGAAACCCCGTCTCTCCTAAAAATACAAAAATTAGCTGGGTGTGGTGGTGCGTGCCTGTAATCTCAGCTACTCGGGAGGCTGAGGCAGGAGAATCGCTTGAACCAGGAAGTTGGAAGTTGCAGTGAGCCAAGATGGTGCCACTGCACTCCAGCCTGGCGACAGAGTGAGACACCACCTCAAAAAAAACAAAACAAGACAAAAAAAAGGGTTTGTTCCACAGAAATGAGATATCCAGAATGAATTTATGACTTTAGATATGTGTTTCAGTTAGGAACTAATGTCTCTGCTGACAGGTAGAAAAATACATCTTCAACAACACAGCTCTTTTTGGCCTATCTTGGGAAGCATCATTTTCCTGTTAATAGCAGTTATTAGAAGACTCGTAAGAAAAGACAGAAAGATATTATGTGACAGTTTATTAATGATGCTATCTCCCCAATTTAAGATACAAGAAATGCATCCACAATCCAACTGTTCATGTTCTATCCAGATCCTCGGTTTGAAAATGTAAGAAGAGGCCGGGTGTGGTGGCTCATGCCTGTGATCCCAGCATTTTGGGAGGCTGAGGCAGGAGGATCACGAGGTCAGGAGATCGAGACCATCCTGGCTAACACAGTGAAACCCCGTCTCTACTAAAAATACAAAAAAATTGGCCGGGCGTGGTGGTGGGTGCCTGTAGTCCCAGCTACTTGGGAGGCTGAGGTAGGAGAATGGTGTGAACCCAGGAGGTGGAGCTTGCAGTGAGTCGAGATCAGGCCACTGTACTCCAGCCTGGGAGAGAGAGCAAGACTTCATCTAAAAAATATATATATATAAATAAATAAATAAATATGAGCAGAGAGCAACGTGATTGCAATCCTTGGAACATATAGTCTTCTCTAACTGTGTTGCTATGACTCTCTTTGGCAGTCTAGGTGATACAATTTTCCATATTACTTCTGTTCAATTAAAGTGAAGATGTAAGTTATGTAGATGTTAATGACTCTGTATTGAGTTCTATGTCTATCAATAAATGATGCCACACAAGCAAGCTGGAAAGCAGCAGACTTTGCCAATTGCCAATATTTTAACCTATGTTAGAACACTATTTGCTTTAAGTAATTAAAAATAATTTCTTGCTGTTTTTTGGACTGTGGTCAAATCCATAGAGTAAACTCTGAGAATATTAATTCAGATCGAACCTCCAAGTATGTTCAATTTCCATTCTTGAGGAAGTTAAAATGTTTATTTTTTGGCACTCTTTATCTCCTGGTTAATTTTATGATTCCTTCTTTAAATTCTGCCTTCATGATCACAACCATATTATGGTTCGACACTTGAACAATGGTAGCACATTAGCCATTGTATAGAGCATAGGTTGGGGATGGAGGAAAAAGGGAAAATGAAAGCATTAGGAATCCAGATGTTCTGGTCACTAGAAAATGGACTTACAGTATCTGACATGGTGACAATGAGAAAACTTGTTTAGCAGTCAGGCTCGAGGAATCATGAAATTTCTGAGCTCTAGAGAATCTTAAATTTGCATACTGTACAATCTAATACATCTCTTTTTTGTTCAAAGACAATGTAAGAGGAGGGGGATGGTGTTGTGGTTAGAGACAGAACCAGAATGGAACTCTCCAGGGTTCAATTCAATACTCTGTTTACTATACAACAAATCCTGTAAATAAAAAGAATTGGGGCAGGATTTTGCAAACAAGTATCACCAAGTTCTCTTTGCTGATTCCCGTTTTGTTTGGAACTTGGAAACTCTGAACCAGGTATGGCTGCTCAGGTAGGGTCGGAGTGGGGAAGGAGTTGAGATTTTCTTTGATGTGTTTCATGGTGTTAGAGTCTGCAAACTGGAACTAATTGAAGTTAAGAGACTTGGAATCTAATCTCAATTTTGACATTAACAATTTTAGGCAAATCACTAACCTGTCAGTGGTTTAGAGGCTTCCATTGTAAATTAGTTATTTGGCCTAAATCAGTGGTTCTTGAACTTTCTGGCATGCATCAGAATCACCTGGAGACTTGTTAGAAAGGACTTGGCTGTGCCCAATGTCCCTTAAGTTTCTGGTTCACTAGGTTCAGGTGGGGCCTGAGAATTTGCCTTCCTCGTAAGTTTGCGTATTGTCTGAGCATCCCATGTTGAGAACCGGTGGCCCACAGATCATCTCAAAGGTCTTTTCCTGTGTGAAAAATTATTAATCTTTTTACATCAACCTTTTCAGCAAAGGGAAGTTTATACTTTCATGGTACTTGGAGTGGATAGGGCAGGGAGGTGTTTACCTTTATTTTTTTTGGTGAGACAGAGTCTCACTCCTTCACCCAGGCTTGAGTGCAGTGGCACAGTCTCAGCTCACTGCAACCTTGCCTCCCAGGTTCAAGTGATTCTTGTGCCTCGGCCTCCTGAGTAGCTGGGATTACTAGGTGTGTGCCACCACACCCGGCTAGTTTTTGTATTTTTAGTAGAGACAAGGCTTCACCACGTTGGCCAGGCTGGTCTCGAACTCCTGACCTCAAATGATCTGCCTGTCTCGGCCTCCCAAAGTGCTGGGACTACAAATGTGAGCCACCGCGCCTGGCCACGAAGGGGTTTATTAATGAAACCAAGTTTTGTGAGATCTTCCGATGAGAGACACAAGTTATTTGAAGTATTATTTTAATATAGTATTATGTAGAAAGCTACAAAGTCGTTGTAAGGGGAATGTGAGATATTCTACGAATCTAGCAAAAAGAAAATGTGGAGGAACTATATCATACTGAGTGCATTATCGGCTTCAAAGTAGTGTCTTACCATGGAAACTCATCTCAGAACAAACTTTATTTATTTAAGTTGGAGTCAGTGGGAGTTGCCAACAAGAAAAAAATGGTTGTGAATCAGAACACTAAGTGAAAAAACAAAAACAAGAATTTGATGTTACTGCTATCTAAAGAATTCTTCAAGTAAGAATTTTTCAGTTACGTTTTATTGATTGATGCTCTTTCATAGTTAAAATAGCACGAAGCCATGGTTTTAATCCCGCCTTACTCCTTTTTTGACCTTGAATGCAAATATGCTTGGTTGTTTTTTTATTGCGTTAAAGGCAATACTTTAATCATAACAAAGTGAAATGGGGAGTCCAAATGTATAGTCAGTTCTTTGTTCCTGTCAGATATCACAGTTTGGCTTGTAGCAGTCTCTCTTCAGCAATATGTATTGGCTGAGGTTAGCTGTGTATACCGAGAGTTTTAGGGATTACAGTTATTTTATGTACTATATGGTAACTCAGTTGCTAAGCGGACATACCACTTGCTTATTACACACTGCTTATTTGTTTTAGGCCCTGTTTTTAATAATAAATATTCCCAAGAGTTGGAATGCATCTTGTAAAAAGTAAAAATTGTATTTAAGATAGAAAAATATGCCCCAATATAAAATAATGTATTTTGCATTTGTTTAATCTAAAAATGACCACAAATCTTATGTAGGTCACTTAAAAAGGCGTGCCTTTTTTCTGGTCAAAGTTAAATGCACTGGTGATCTACTTTTGTCTTAATGAGCTATGACTCTTGTAAAATGTAGATGTATAGAAAAGAAAGAAAATCAGCATACACCTCCCGGCAGCTTTCTGTTGGCTGAATAACAAAGCTAATGTTTTACCTTGTTTTCACTGACACAGCAGGGGGGAAGCCGTGGGAGGAAGGGTCTTGCCGTGAAAACGAGCCTGGCTGATCATTTAAAGACCACCTGGGAAACTTGTCTGCAAAGAGCTGGTGGGTGCCCTGGACACTAAGTACCTGGTAGGGCACAACCATTGTCCTCACAGAAACACAAAGGGGAGCTCTGCAGCCTGTGTCGAGGTTCATCAGAGCTCCTTCTGGAGGAGAACGGGAATCTTTGGGAACCAATTCAGGAAGGTAAAGAAATTTTTTTCTTCAAAAGGATCTGGACCTACCTCAATTGCTTTTGCTGCTTGTTCTTTTGTTTCGAATTCCACAAACGCAAATCCCTTTGAATCTCCAGTAGACTCATAGTGTGGTATACTTATATAAACAACATTGCCGCATTTCGCAAAGACTCTTTCAATCCAGCTGTGATTAACATTTTTGGGAAGTAACTCCTATGATAAATTAAAAGCAATATTAGAGTTTTTCACAATCAGAATGTCAATAAATTTTTAACTTAATTAAAAAAGGCTTTCTCTTTTAAGTCAGCTCGATTTGACATGATTCGATGGTTTTGTTTTAGAAGTAATTATATCAGAAATTTAAAATGCATCTCATCATGGCTACAATCAAAATGTTAGAGAAGTGCTGGCGAGGATGTGGAGAAATTGCACCCCACACACTTGGTTGGTGAAATACAAAATGGTGCAGCTGCTTTTGGGAAACAGCCTGGCACTTCCTCAAATGGTTCAATACAGAGTTCCCATAGAGTGGGTCGGCAGTGCCACTCCTCTTTCTTCCTCTCTCCCACTTCCCACATACTTTCAGACCCTTCACACCAGAGCGCAGGCTCTGTGAGAACCAGGTCTGGTCCTTTGCCTCACTGTCTCTCTCCAACATCTAGAATGAGTTCAGCACACAGCAGTGACTCAACCTATTTTTAATCGAATAAATCAATAAGGAAGAGGCATGCAGTGAGGTCATTAAGAGAATGGGCTCAGCTGGGCGCGGTGACTCACGCTTGTAATCCCAGCACTTTGGGAGGCCAAGGCGGGCGGATCACCTGAGGTCAGGAGTTCAAGACCAGCCTGGCCAACATGGTGAAACCCCGTCTCTACTAACAATACAAAAATTAGCCAGGCGTGGTGGCGCATGCCTGTAATCCCAGCTACTCAGGAGGCTGAAGGAGGAGGATTGCTTGAACCCGGGAGGCAAAGGATGCAGTGAGCTGAGATCCTGCAACTGCACTCCAGCTTAGGCGACACAGCGAGACTCTGTCTCCAAAAAAAAAAAAAAAAAAGGAAAAAAGAGCATGGGCTCTAGGGTTACCCTGCTTCGGTATGAATTCTGGCTCAACTTTTAACTGCAGGACCTCGCGTTAGTTTACTAGGCCTCTTTGAGCCTCAGTTTGTTCATCTGTGAAATGGAATGGAAATAACACTTGGATTTTTGAGTGACAAGCGCTCAGCAAAAGCTTATTAAAGTAAAGAAAATTCATTTCACAAAGGGTTAGTAAGAATTGACTGCATAATCCTTTGTGCCATGTAATATGGGGCATCATCTCTATAGATGAATAAGATGTGGTCCCTGGCTATAAGATTATAAGAAACTTTCACCCTAGTAGGAAAGAAATCTATAAAAGCCAAGAAAACGGCCTAGGTTTGTGAAGAATACACCAAGGCAAATATGCCACATTAGAAATCACACATTAGTAAAACTTACGATGTTCCCAAAAATGAACACAAAGGGAGACATAGTAATTTTGAAATCAATTTCTCTCTCAAAAATATTGTTTCACTGGTGAAAATGTTGATTTCTGTACTTTTCAAGTGGATAGGTTTTGGTCATCATGAGAATTTTATTTCATGCCTGCCTAATGTATCTCATTGAAAAACAATAAAAATTAGTACATTGAACTTAATGTGTCAGAATGAATTCAAAAATACACTGCATTTTTGTCTTCCACTCTTCCTTTACAATGTATTTAGAGGGAGTATTTTCCCTCCCATCCCTGGATCGTAACTTGGGCCAGTCCTGTGATTATGGGGCTCACTGTTAGATAATTGCAGTCCTAGTAGATTGCGACCCCAGTATCTCTACTAGGTTGTCTTCTTCCTACTAGACTTACGCTATAGAAAACACTATAGTAGGCTGGGCAAGAGTGGCTCACGCCTGTAATCCCAGCACTTTGGGAGGCCGAGGTGGGCAGATCACAAGGTCAGGAGTTCGAGACCAGCCTGGCCAACATGGTGAAACCCCGTCTCTACTGAAAAAATACAAAAAATTAGCTGGGCGTCGTGGTGGGCGCCTGTAATCCCAGCTATTTGGGAAGCTCAGGCAGGAGAATCGCTTGAACTCGGGAGGCGGAGGTTGCAGTGAGCCAAGATTGCACCACTGCACTGCACTCCAGCCTGGGCAACAGAGTGAGACTCTGTCTCAAAAAAAAAAAAAAAAAAAAGAAAAGAAAAGAAAAGAAAAGAAAGAAAAGAAAAGAAAAACACTACAGTAAAGAATTCACAGTTAAGAAACAACACCGTATGGGAAAACAAAATACAGATGGGAGACTGGGGCTATGACTTAATATATTGTATCCTTAGATTTACTAACTGTAGCTAATGACAACCAAATTAGGGAGAGTAGTTGGTACGAAAACTTCACAAGCTTCTGCAGGAGTTGAAAGATCAGTTATAGTTGGAGAATTGCAAAGTTTCTCAGAAGATTCTGAAACTCTACAGATGTTTTTGAATGTGTGGAAAATGGAATCATTGCGAGATTTGCTAGTTAGGGTGCTCCTGATGTGGCTGTCTAACCACAGAGAAGCGTATCACCAACATCCTTAAAGGAGAGGAGATTTCCATGAGAGGAAGGGGTGGAGGTGTGGGAGGTAGTGTATTCTAACTCTCAGAAGATTAATATAGGAACTTTTGTAAGGAAATCATGGCTATATCTTTACAAATAGTTTTTAATTTTTTAAGTTCTCGTTTGTTTGTTTTTTGGGGACAGAGTCTCGCTGTGTCCCCCAGGCTGAAGTGCAGTGGTGCGATCTCAGCTCACTGCAACCCCTGCCTCCCAGATTCAAGTGATTCTCATGCCTCGGCCTCCTGAGTAGCTGGGATTACAGGCGTGCGCCACCACACCTGGCTAATGTTTTGTAATTCTAGTAGAGACGGAGTTTTACCATGTTGCCTCCTGAGCTCAGGAGGCTGGTCTCAAACTCCTGAGCTCAGGTGATCCTCCCCCCTCGGCCTTCCAAAGTGCTTGGATTTCAGGTGTGAGTCACCATCCCCAGCCACCAACAATTTTTAAAACATCCATTGAAGGAAATAGCTAAAGCAAAAGTTGACTGTTGTTAAGAAAGTCACTATAACCACAGGCTGTCTAAATAATGGTTTACTGTTGTCATGATCAAAAATATATATATATGGTGTGTGTGTGTGTGTGTGTGTGTGTGTGCGCATATCTTTCTAT
This sequence comes from Symphalangus syndactylus, assembly GCF_028878055.3. Taxonomy (NCBI): domain Eukaryota; kingdom Metazoa; phylum Chordata; class Mammalia; order Primates; family Hylobatidae; genus Symphalangus; species Symphalangus syndactylus. The sequence goes on along the minus strand of NC_072424.2, from coordinate 132,332,594 downwards.
AGTCCTAATATTGGGCAAAGGAGCCAAGTATCAATATTCTGCTCTCAACTTAAATAGTGGAGGTATTTTCGCCACTCTTCTGTTAAGACTGGAATTTCAATGCTTGCCTTCTCTATAAAAGAGGCCCATACAGGCTTTTCTGTATAAAACAAGCCTAATTATGTGCAAATCCAAGAGGGATTCAGTTAAGTGAAAACCTTTGTGTGATAAAAATTTACTTAGCATTTATATAAAAACATCCCTTTATATATTTTTACATTTAATAAAAGTACACCAAATAAAAATGTTTTTGTTAACATCTTATCCATGTTCAACTAATAATGAGTAACGAACCATTTCTTGTCATCAGATGCTCTTTCTCTCCTCCTTTCCTAAGATCTCAAATAAATTCACTTTACTTAATTAAAAGAAATAGATCCTATAGTATTTTTTCCCCTTTCTGGTCCTCCACGCATTTGTTCGGTGCCTCTCTGGCTTCACGACCCACAGCTGTTACAGTCTCTTAGCTTTCCAGCGTGGTCCTCGGAGAGGCAGACCTGAATGGCTGAGTTGGAGAAAGTTCAGAGAAAGATTTACTTCAGCTATTTCATACAGGTAGGCATTGCTCAGTTTCCCGATCCTTGTGTTTAGCTGCTCCCAGGACACAAGGTTGTGTAGTCTTAGCTCTGCCCATGATAGCTTCATGCCAGCATGAACAAATCTCTGTAATGCATCTCAGCTTCTGCCCTCCTAACATGCAGAAAGACAGTTTTGAGTATCAGGTTTGCTTTCCCGTGTTCGCTAACATTATGTCCATGATCTATACAAGGCTTTATTACAAAAACCTCAGCTTCTGCTTTGTCTATGTTTTCTCTTCCTAACTCACAGTATCTATTTTTCTAATTATTCCCCACAAGATGTTTTATAATTCTTGTGCAGTACACCCACGTTTTTTGCCACCGTATAAAAGTAAATCCACTGTACCAGAATCTAGCATAGGAAACTTGTGGTTGGGGAAAGAATTTAATATTTAAAAGCTAAAAACATACAAAACAAAGCAAGGAACTCTTATTTCACTGATGAGCTTCTTAAATATAGGATTCGCTATTTTAAAATTCTTAGTGATTACAGCTAAATCTGTTTGGCAGAGTTTAATAACATATGATATAAGCATTCTCTGTCCTCCTTTCCTTTTTTTAACCTAAAATTTTAATGAAAATACAAAACTTTTTGTTCTGCAATTTCGCAGTGCATTGTGAAATGGGCAAAGGCCCTAACATCTCCTTATATCACAGCTACAGTGCTTGGGCTGCCTGACCCTTGGACTATGTTGTAATGCCTTTAAAATCTGGGCTGGATTTTATTTATTTTTATATCTTCCCCTGGCTTTTAACTTGTCATAAAATTTATTAGGAGACAAAAAACCTTTCTTATTGCTTCTTTAGTTTTCCCCTGCTGGTAGATGATGTATAACAAGTAGTAAGGTCATTGTCTGCATATACTCCAAAAAGAAAGAACATTTAATTTGTGCCAATTAGTTGTTTATTTCAATAACATGTAAGATTGGGAAAAATAAGAAATGTAGTATCAAGACGGTCTTTCTAGATCCCTTTGTTACTAAAAATCACACAAAGGCCCTTTTGTTTAAATGTTTTAGTTTGCTGCTGATGTTAAAAGAACTCTTAAATCACTACGTCAGATGCAGCTATTGTGGGCAAGTATTCAACACCCGCCAACCTTTGGTCTTCTTTTAACTGCAGCAGCTCAATAAAAGGGGGAAATAGAAGACACAGAGGAGAAACATATACTCACTCACACACCTCCCAAACACATTAACACGGGCTGTGCGGCCTCTGCGACACCCTTGCAGGCTCAGCTGGGGTTTTATGGCCTTTGCTGGTCTTGCTGGGGACAGGGAATTGATGAGCGCGGGTAAGAGGAGCACGCAGATGCAGCTCTTTGCTGTTGTTGTCAAAGAAAACAATACAGTTGAGCTCACGAATCTCTAGCGAGCAGCATAATCATCACAGGGACACACGGTCATTAAGCATCTATGTTTAACATTTCATGTAAATTGCTGTAATTAATATCATTGTAAAAAAATAACACACACACACACATACACACAGGTTCTTGCTTTGGTGTATTTGTAACCAGTCCGGAATGTTCCCTGTGAAACCTACCATTCCTTTCTGTCATTATCATCACCACCAGTACCATCTCCCCCACATCGCATGATCTAACTGCATTTACTCACGGAGGATTCGGGATCCCCTTGCCTTCTGCGGCATGCCCAAGCTTAAATTCTGCCCATGAACTCCTCCCACAGTCTGCCTCCCCCATCCTCCCGCACTGCCCTGGCCACCGGAGCCCTTACACTGTGCTCTGGTCCCCAGAACTACAGAGTGGAAGGCTGCTGGCTGCAGAAATTCAAAGTGTTGGGCTGTGGAGCTCAACACTGTGCAGGTAAGAGGATAACAATTCAACGGTGAAAAAGGGAAGGGAAGTCAAAGTTCAGGGATGGTCCTACAGGAATAAGAGGATCTATGGAGATAAAGGGCTGGCTCCCCGAATCCTTGAGTGGTGATCAGGTATGTTGAAGAAGACGAATGAGGAAGAAAGGAGAGAGCCTGGCAAAGCCCAGAATAACCCTCTGACCCGACTTTTTCACCCACCCACGCAAAGCCACTGGGCTTCTGAACTGGTTCCCTTTCAGGACATCCAGGATGCCAGGGGCATTTCTGACACCCTCTCCTAGTGTGCAGTCTGCCTCACATAAATATTCTACATGGATATAAATGTTAGGGGGTTAATAATTTGACAGTTTTGTCTGGAGCTGCATAATTTACAAAAAGTGTTTTCATTTAATCCTAATAACCCGGGGTGGCAGGCAGATTACCATTCCCATCTTATAAATGAGTAAGCAGGCTCAGAGGAGATGTGGCATGGCTTAAGTCCTGCCGACAGCCAGTGGTTAAGTCAGAACCCTACTCAGGTCAAGAAAGCAGAGACTGCAGGGGGTTGGGAAGGCGGTGAACTCAGGGATAGAAACAGGGTGGGTGGGCGAAGGAGGAGCTGCTGAAGGTGAGGAAAAGGGAAAGGGAAGACAGGAAACCCCCAAGACAAACTTGCATCCTTCTCCATTTTGTTGCGTTAGACAGCTTATCTCCATCTCTGTGCATTCAGTGAAAAGCTATGCGACAAGGTAATGCGGGCTCTTTGAGGGACTACTTTTTCATCTCAGTGAGAATTATTAGCTGCAAATTTTAAAATCTGAAAAAAAAACTATCCTATTTGTGGAAATCCTTTCCTTTGGTTTTCATTCGAGTCATATCATCAATTTCTGTTTATAAATGAATTTGAAGGGACCATGCAAATCCTTCAACGGCACGAACATCTGGCATCCAGTGTTGCTTCTCTGGGAAATCTTGGAAGCCTCTCTTTCTCTTGGAATAGCTGAGTTCTGTTGTTTTTATATTAACATCATCCATAAAATATTCTGCCATAAATTATTAAATATTGGACTGCTTTTCTGCTAAGTTCGCTCTTTTCTAATTTTAAAATTAAAAATGTTCATTTTAAAATAGGATAAAACAATCTATTGTTTTCAGCTAATAAAAGATTCTTGCCCTACTCTTAGCAGTTAGAGAACAGTTGTTCTTCTTTGGGACTCTTTTCTTGCTTCTTGCGCTTGCCTTGTGGCTGCCATGTTCAGATCATTCTTCTATAAGTAGGGCCAAGATTATGCTATTTATAATGTATTAACTAGGCCTCTAAGTCACCACATCAGTGGTCCTCAAACTTCTTAGTCTTAGAATCTCATTACACTCTTGAAAATTATCAAGAACTCCAAAGAGCCCTTATGTGCGTTTATGTGCGTTATATCTACCAATATTTACCCATAATAGAAATTAAAACTGAGAGAGTTGTGAAATATTTATTTATAATTCATTTCCAAAGCAGTAATAATGTCAACTGAAATAACATATTTTTAAAAATAAAAGTTACTATACCAAACAAAAAAATGTATGAGAAGAATGGCATTGTTTTGCACATTTGCAAATGTCTTTTGTCTGGCTTAATGGAAACAGCTGAATTCTCATATCTGTTTTGCATTCAGTCTGTTGCAACATCACACGTCATAAAGCTTCTGGAAAACTCCACTGCAAAAAAGACAAATACCATCTTAGTATTATTATGAAAATAAATTTTGACCTTGTAGAGCTCCTGAGAAGGTCTTAGGGACCATGATGAGCCTCCAAACTATATACCCTTTGATAATTGCTACATTAAATCATGATAAGGCTCAAAGGAACCTGAAGAGATCACTCTAATAGGCAGGATCACACTTAACCCACTGCAAAATGTTGGTTATCTATGGTAGATTGTCTTCTGCTTTTTGTACAATATATAGTCTTTTTGTGACTGTGCCACTGAGCTTTTTTCTGTGATTTTTTTTTCCCCGGAGGGTGCCAGTAGGGCTTCCTTGGTTGTGACCATCACAAATGTCTTCAGACCTTGCCAAATGTCTTCCAGGACGCAAAATCAACCCCTAGTGAAAAGCGCTGGTCTGGCCTTTATAAGTTCAATGATAATATATTATCAGAAGAGCTTAACATTTGGAAGGAAGAACTATAGTGTAGTGATTAAGAAGAACGAATTTACAAGGTGCAGAATATGGTCTGCTGTGTGCTGTCATTTGGATTAAAAATAGATTGGCTCGGCACAACGGCTCTGGCCTGTAAACTCAGTGCTTTGGGAGGCTGAGGTGGGAGGGTGACTTGAGACCAGGAGTTTGAGACAAGCCTGGGCAACATAGTGAGATCCTATCTCTACAAAAAATAGAAAAAATTAGCTGGGTGTGGTGGTGCACGCCTGTAGTCCTATCTACTTGGGAGACTGAGGTGGGAGGATCATTTGAGCTCAGGAGGTTAAGGCTGCAGTGAACCACGGTTGCACCACTGCACTCCAGCCTGGGCTAACAGAGTGAGATCTTGTCTCTTAAAAAAAAAAAATAAAGTAAGCAAGAGATGATTTATAGACTTTTTAGAAGAATGTATAAAAAACTGATAATAGTGATTCCTTTTGGAGTAAAGACTGAGGAGCAGAAAATCTGGAGTGGTTTGCCAGGTGTGGTGGCTCACATGTGTAATTCCAGCACTTTGGGAGGCCGAGGTGGGCAGATCACTTGAATCCAGGGGTTCGAGACCAGCCTGGGCAACATGGTTAAACTCCGTCTACTAAAAATACAAAAATTAGCCAGGCATGGTGGCATGTGCCTGTAGTCCCAGCTACTCAGGAGGCTGAGGCGGGAGGATCGTTTGGGCCCAGAAAGTTAAGACTGTGCCACTGCACTCCAGCCTGGGTGAGAAAATGAGACCCTGTCTCAAAAAAAAAAAAAAAAAGAAAGAAAGAAAAAAAAAAAGAAAAAAATCTGGGTAGGGGTGGGGTGGGAAAGAATGGTTATCATTCATTTATAGTTTATTATTTTTTAATGAGGTGCATATATTTTGTTTCTCAATTAAAATGCATAGTAAATTAAAAACAAGAAAAAATAAGAAAGCCATAAGAATCAGAAAGATTTAGGTGAGAACCTTAGCCTGCCACTTACTAGCTACACAATCTTTGTCTAATTACTTGACCTCTTTCATCCCTGGGTTTTTCACCGATAAGATGAAATTATTGATAGTACCTACCTCACAAGATTAGTATCAGTATTAAATAGTGTCAGTATTAAATCAGGTTTTGATTTTGTGTGTATTCTTATACTGAATGCATCACTCACTTCCTCCTTAACCTAATATCCATATGATTATTTGCTGCCTGCTTTCCATCTCATTGTTCAGGTTTGATCCTTGTGGTCATCTTAGAGGTATTCGTCTCAGCTTCAACTGAGAAAATAGAATAATATATTGTTCCTGGCCCACAGAAGCATATGTTTTACTTATTATTATTGCTAATTATAATTATCATTACTTTATAAATCAAAGGCTTGGCCGGGCGCGGTGGCTCACGCTTGTAATCCCAGCACTTTGGGAGGCCGAGGCGGGCGGATCACGAGGTCAGGAGATGGAGACCACGGTGAAACCCCGTCTCTACTAAAAATACAAAAAAATTAGCCGGGCGTGGTGGGGGGTGCCTGTAGTCCCAGCTACTCAGAGAGGCTGAGGCAGGAGAATGGCGTGAACCCGGGAGGTGGAGTTGCAGTGAGCCGAGATTGTGCCACTGCACTCCAGCCTGGGCGACAGAGCGAGACTCCGTCTCAAAAAAAAAAAAAAAAATCAAAGGCTTATGTTGAAAGTCAATAATAATTTTTAAATTTTCCTTTTAGTGGGTGATTATGAATGTTCATTAGTGTATTCAATTACAATCATGATCTGCTCGTTGAAGGTCATTCAAAAAGTCTAGACTACTCTACCAGTTTTTGACTGCATTTTCTGTTCACTCTGTTGATAGTTTTTGTGATTGCTTTTGATGTTTTTGTCATGAAGTCTTTGCCTGTGCCTATGTCCTGAATGGTATTGACTAGATTTTCTTCTAGGGTTTTTATAGTTTTGAGTTTTACATTTAAGTCTTTAATCCATCTTGAGTTAATTTTTGTATAAGGTGTAAGGAAGGGATTCAGTTTCAATTTTCTGCATATGGCTAGTCAGTTTCCCAGTACCATTTATTAAATAGGGGATCCTTTCCACATTGCTTGTTTTTGTCAGGTTTGTCAAAGATCAGATGGTTGTAGACGTGTGGTCTTATTTCCGAGATCTCTATTCTGTTCCATTGGTCTATGTGTTTGACTGTGTCTTCTTATTGTTCTGCCTAATGTTGTTTGTGCTAGACTTCCATAATCACACTTCTCCATCTTGCAGCTGTCCACAGTCAACCTTAACATGGGATCTGGCTCCTAAATCCATGGTTCCTTTGCCATTGAGGCAGGATCCCTAGCTCAAGGTCAACCAATTTGAATTGGCCATGTGCCCTATCTTTTTGTGCATGATCCATCTGCCCTGTCATTCATATACTGGATTCGGAATCATCTGTTTTTACGAAACTTCTTATCTCTTGATTCTTCTGCTCAGCTGGGATAATGGTGTAAGTTCCGATCCCCCTGGTTTTGATTTTGTATATATTCTTGTACTGAATGCATCACTCACTTCCTCCTTAACCTAATATCCATATGATTATTTGCTCCCTGCTTTCTGTCCCATTGTTCAGGTTTGATCCTTGCGGTCATCTCAGAGGCATTCATCTCAGCTTCAACTGTTTATTCTTGGTGCCTAACAAATCTAAAAACTCTTAGGTCAATAATGTATAGGTTTATATAAGAAGCCACTGATGGCTGGTTGCAGTGGCTCATGCCTGTAATCCCAGCACTTTAGGTAGCCAAAGTGGGAAGATCACCTGAGGTCCGTTTTAAGACTAGCCTGGCCAACATGGTGAAACTCTGTCTCTACTAAAAATACAAAAATTAGCCAGGTGTGGTGGCAGGCATCTGTAATCCCGGCTACATGGGAGGCTGAAGCAGGAGTATCACTTGAACCCTGGAGGTGGAGTATGCCGTAAGCCAAGATCGCACCACTGCACTCCAGCCTGGGCAACAGAGTGAGACTCTGTCTCAGAAAAAAAAAAAAAGAAAGCCATAGATGAACAATGGAGAACATAGAAACATCAGTCTCTGATATATGTGAAATGCATAGTGTACTCTAGCAGAAATAGGTCTGGTTAAGGCAGCATTATATAAAGGTGCTGTTAATTAGATTTTTGCGGGATCTTGATAGCAATTGTCATGAGTTCACCTAGTACAGATATCAGTGTAAAATAGTGGCTATGACATTATTCAGAAGAAGAAAGGATTTGTTGAGTATGGAATGAGAAATAAGTGTACTTTTCTATAGACCTGCAGTAAACACATTCTAGTGGATTTACAGTGGTTCAGATATCAACCTTCAAGTCCTTTTCAATAAGGAACTGATGATAAAACTAAGGAGTACAGTTGAAAAAATAGCCTCTATTTTAGTCTAGTTCAGTTTAACTGGGCACTATTGACATTTTGAATGGCTAGTTATACGTTGCTGAGAGTTTGTCTTATTTATTGTAGGACAGTTAGCAGCATCTCTGGCCTCTATCTGCTAGATGCCAATAGCACTCCCTTAGCTTTGACAGTCACAAAAGTCTCCAGACTTTGCCAGATGTTTTCTTGGGGGCAAATTCCCCCCATTAAGAACTACTGGTCTAATCTTTATACATTTATTACAGTGTAGCCTAACTTTTGATTTATTTGTGAAATGGCTACAAGGACATTGCACTTAATTTTATTTAATTTTTTCATTTTCATGAAAATATTTTATTACTGTAACTTGTTTTCATTCTTTTATTTTTTCACTCCCTTTACCAGAATATGAACTTATCATATTTGCTATATATTCTTGTGTAGTTGTTTTATTGTTATTAATTGTTAATGTTAATCATTACCCATTTTCCCCAGTAGATTCTCTTTTCCTTTTTTTTTTTTTTCTGGAGACAGAGTCTTAACTCTGTCACCCAAGATGGAGTGCAGTGATGTGATCTCGGCTCACTGCAACCTCTGCCTCCTGGGTTCAAGCAATTATTCTGCCTCAGCCTCTCGAATAGCTGGGATTACAGGCGCCTGCCACCACGCCTGGCTAATTTTTGTATTTTTAGTGGAGACGAGCTTTCGCCATTTTGGCCAGGCTGGTCTCAAACTCCTGACCTCAAGTGATCCATTCGCCTCGGCCTCCCAAAGTGCTGGGATTATAGGTGTGAGCCACTGTGCCTGGCCATTCCTCAGTAGATTCTAAGTCCCATGAAGGAAAAAAACTTTTTCCAGACCAATGTATCTCTTTGTCTATATTAGCGACTGCCAACTGGTGGGTGTTTAATGGATATTTGTAAAGAGCGTAAAAGAATTAATTTTTATGCTTGGATCAAGAGGCAATGAATATGTTATTGTTTATGGAAAACTGGAATAAGAGTCAGGTCTGGATTCAAGTGTTGGCTGTACTGTGAGGACTTTGGCAAATCTTTTTACTTCACTGGCTCTTTTTGTTTGTTTTTGTGTTTGAGACAGGGTTCTGCTCTGTCACCCAGGCTAGAAGGCAGTGGTGAAGTCATGGCTCACTGCAGCCTTGACCTCCTGGGCTCAAGTGATCCTCCCGCCTCAGCCTCCTGAGTAGCTGGGACTACAGGCCTGCGTCACCACGCCCAGCTAATTTTTTAGAAATTTTTATAAAGATGGGGTCTCACTATATTGCCCAGATGGGTCTCAAACTACTAGGCTCAAGCTGTCCTTCTGCTTTCGCCTCCTAAAATGCTGGGATTACAGGCGTGAGCCACTGGCCAGCTTCACTGGCCTTTGATCCTCTCGTAGGTAAAATATGACCCAAGAAAGGTACCATCTTAGTTTCCTGGGGCTGCTGTAACAAAGTACCAAAGTACTGGGTGGCTTAAAACAGGAGTGTACTGTCTCACAGTTCTGGAGGCTGGAAGTTTGAAATCAAAGTGTCTGCAGGGTCATGCTCTCCCTGAAGCCTGCAGCAGAGAATTTTTCCTGGCCTCTTCCAGCTCCAGGTGTTTGCCAGCAATCCTTGGAGTTCCTTAGTTGCAGATGAGTCACTCCAATTGCTACTTCCAGTATCTCGTGGCCATCTTCCCTGTGTGTGTCTGTCTCCTTGTCTAAGGACACCAGTCATATTGGATTAGGATCCACCCTAATGATCTCATTTTAGTTCGATTACATCTGCAAATCTATTCCCAAATAAGGTCACATTCACAGATACTGGGGGTTAGGACTTCGACATATCTTTTGGGGGGACACAATTCAACCAGTAACAGCTCTCATTCAGCCTTTTCTGTTTTTTGTTTTTGTTTTTTCGTTTTTTTTTTTTGAGATGGAGTCTTGCTTTGTTGCCAGGCTGGAGTGCAATGGCGCGATCTCAGCTCACTGCAAGCTCCACCTCCCGGGTTCACGCCGTTCTCCTGCCTCAGCCTCCCAAGTAGCTGACTACAGGCGCCCACCACCACACCCGGCCAATTTTTTGTATTTTTAGTAGAGACGGGGTTTCACCATGTTAACCATGATGGTCTCGATCTCCTGACCTCGTGATCAGCCCACCTCGGCCCCTCAAAGTGCTGGGACTACAGGCACCCGCCACCACGCCTGGCTAATTTTTTTGTATTTTTAATAGAGCTGGGGTTTCACCATGTTAGCCAGGATGGTCTTGATCTCCTGACCTCGTGATTTGCCTGCCTTGGCCTCCTAAAGTGCTGGGATTACAGGCATGAGCCACTGCGCTGGGCCTCATTCAGCCTTTGACTGTTTGAATATTGCTATTATGATTTTCTGTCTCTGCTCATTGTTCTTAAGTTATAGACCACCATCAATGTGGAGAACAGAATGATAGTTTAAATCCAGTTTAGTATTTAGGTTCCTGTGAAATGAACAGCTCAAATCTAATGGTGCTAGAGGAATGTCTGGAGACTGACTTTGTTGAACTGTCACCTACACTTCAATGCTGTGTATGCCACATTGCTTTGCCTCTGTATATGGCCAACACCAAACCATGACCATCCATAAAACTTGTTCTGATGGTGATTCTGGCCAGTGGCAAAAATCTATGCTCATTGCCTGACTGCACTACAGTCTGCAACACGTTCACTTAAACATTAATTACAGAAGAATATTGCAATGGTTAATTTTATGTGTCAATTTGACTGAGTAACAAGGTCCTAGATATCGGTTAAACATTATTTCTGGGTGTGTCTGTGAGAGTATTTCTGGATAAAATTGACGTTTGAATCTGCAGACTGAGTAAAGCAGATTACCTTCCAACCCCCACCCTGCAGTGTGGATGAGCCTCATCCAATTGGTTGAAGGCCTGAATAGTATAAAAGGCAGGGTAAGGAAGAATGTGCTCTCACTGCCTGACTGCCTGGGTCAGAACATTGGTCTTTTCCTCCTCTCAGACTGGAACTTACACCATCAGTGTTCCTGGCTGTCAGGCCTTTGGACTCAGACTGGAACTATACCACTGGCTTTCTTGGGTGTCCAGCTTGCCAGCTGCAGAGATTAGACTATTCAGCTTTGATATGGTTTGGATGTGTCCCCACCCAAATATCATCTTGAATTGTGGTTGCCATAATCCCCACGTGTCATAGGAGGGCCCCAGCAGAAGGCAGTTGAATCACGGGGGCAGTTACCTCCTTGCTGTTCTCGTGATAGTGAATGAGTTCTCATGAGATCCGATGGTTTTATAAGGGTCTTCTCCATTTTGCTTGATACTTCTCCTTGCTGCTGCCATGTGAAGAAGGACCTGTTTGCTTTCCCTTCTGCCATGATTGTAAGTTTCCTGAGGCCTCCCCAGCCATGCTGAACTGTGAGTCAATTAAACCTCTTTCCTTTATAAATTACCCAGTCTCCGGTATGTCTTTATTAGCAGAGTGAAAATGGACTAATATAAGCCTTCATCACACAGGTTAATCCTCATAGTAAATTTCTCTCTCTCTTTCTCTACATACACACGCACACACACACACATAAATTATATACAGATGTAAAAATATTATCTCGTATTCATTCCATTTCTCTGCAGAACCCAGACCAATACAAGTACATATGCAGTATTATCTGACCCAGTTAAGACTTGTAAAGCTAAAGCTGGACACATTCTTGTCAATAGTGAGTTATCGCAGTGTTGAAGAGGTCAAGCTTTGTAAAAAGATTGCCTAGACTTTAATTCCATTTCCTTCATTTACTGTGTAGCTGTGGGCAAACCACTTAGCTGCAGTAAACCCACCTGTAAAATAGAGACAAAAATATCTACGTCAAAGAATTGCTTTGAGGATTAAATGGCATAGACATAATGTCAAAGGGACTCGGCAAGCCAATCTGAAGCTCTCACTGGCCAAAGGTGGGGAAAATTTGAACTTCTATAAGAATAAGAATTTCAATGGGTTGAAACCTATCAAATATGTTTAAAACCATGACTTTGAAAATGGATACAATAAAAATAAAAAGTAAGAAACTCATTACCTTCTAAGGATAATACAGACCCAACTTATTATCATGAAAACTGTATAAGGGGGAATATCAAGCACTTGTCCTGCTTTTCCCATGTGAACCACAGCACTGGTAACCAAATAGATGAGAGGAAGAATCATCTTATAAAATTATTCCATTGAATAAATAAAAGCAAAGTAGTAGAATTAGAACATTACTAGTATGCAAACCTAATTAATTGATAAATCTAGGCATTGAGCACCAGTAGCTGCTACCATAAAAAAAAGAGTGAAAACCAGATATTGCTGCTGATAGGAAACCAATACACACTTACAGATTTCCGAAGAGCTCCTACCTGCCTCTGAGGCTTCCTAGGGCTGCCATGACAAAGTACCACAAGCTGGGCTGCTTAAACCACGGAAGTTTACTGTTGCACCGTTCTGGAGGTGGAAGTCCAAACCAAGATACCAGCAGGGTTTGTTCCTTCTGAGTGCTGTGAGGACTTCTTCCTTGGCTTGTGGATGGCCATCTTCTCTCGTGTCTCTTCACACAATCTTCCCACATCTGTCTCCATGTCCAATTTCTGCTTTCTATGAGAACACTGTGGTCATATTGGATTAGGGCCCACCCTAATGAGCTCATTTTAACTTTTTTTTCTTTTTCTTTTTTCTTTTTTTTTTTTTGAGACAGGATCTCACTCTCTCACCCAGGTTGGATTGCAGTGGTTCAATCACAGCTCACTGCAGCCTTGAAATCCTGGGCTCAAGTGATCATCCCACCTCAGCCTCCTGATTAGCTGGGACCGCAGGTGTGCATCACCACGCCTGGCTAAATTTTTTTGTATTCTTTTGTAGAGACGGAGTTTTGCCATGTCATCTAGGCTGGTCTCAAGCTCCTGGGCTCAAGTGATCTACCTACCTTGGCCTCCCAAAGTGCTGGGATTACAGGCATGAGCCACAGTGCCCCGCCTTAATTTTTTTTTTTTTTTGAGACAAGGTCTTGCTTTCTCACCCAGGCTGGAGTGCAGTGGTATGATCACAGCTCACTGCAGTCTCTAACTCCCTGGGCTCAAGTTAGCCTCCCGCCTCAGCCTTCTGAGTAGCTGGAACCACAGGTGAGCACCACCATGCCCAGCTAATTTATTTTTTATTTTTTATAGAGATGGAGTCTTGCTATGTTGCCCAACTTGGTCTTGAACTCGTGGGCTCAAGTGATCCTTCTGCCTTGGCCTCCCAAAGTACTGGGATTGCAGGCATAAGCCACCATGCCCAGTCTCATTTTAACTTGATTATATCTGTAAAGACCCTATTTCCAAATGAGGTCATATTCTGAGCTACTAGGGGTTGGACTCCAACGTATTTTCTTTGGGGGGACAACATTCACCCCTTAACAGGAAGAAATTTTGGGATTCCAGCTCCTTGAAGCATGGTCTAGAAGGGGTTGCATGGGATCCAGGTGGTCATGTCCTCTTAGCTCCCCCGTAGGGAGGGCCACGGCAGAGGAAGGCCATAGGCACCCTTGCTAGTGTGCCTGTGAATAAGGCATTCTGTAATGTAGCATCTATAATTATAAACTGTGGCAAACTTTGCCCCATCCTTTCCTCTCAGCCCTCACCATTTCAGAGCAAGCTGGCTCTATGACCTACTGCTAATGGCTACAACTCTTTGCCTGGGGGCTTTCTTTGGCCAAAACAGTTGCTCTAACTCAGGAAATTAACAATTCCTTGGAAGCAACTCTCAATCAATGACTGCAGGGAATTGATGTATAAATACCCCAGCTTCCTCACTCCTTGAAGAGGATAATTTTGAGGAAAGGCAAACATGTGAACCAGTATCAAAGGCTTTCCACTGTCATTTTAAAATTTCATTAGAAGATATTTGTTTAATGTGAGAAAAATTAATGAGTTGTTATATGTATAAACTCAATATTAATTTGTGTGTATATATACAGATAATATATACATATCTATATGTATGTGTATATACACACATATCTATATGTATGTGTATATACGCACATATCTATATGTATGTGTATATACGCACATATCTATATGTATGTGTATATACGCACATATCTATATGTATGTGTGTATATACGCACATATCTATATGTATGTGTGTATATACGCACATATCTATATGTATGTGTGTATATACGCACATATCTATATGTATGTGTGTATATACGCACATATCTATATGTATGTGTGTATATACGCACATATCTATATGTATGTGTGTATATACGCACATATCTATATGTATGTGTGTATATACGCACATATCTATATGTATGTGTGTATATACGCACATATCTATATGTATGTGTGTATATACACACATATGTATATACACATGCACACACATGTATATACACATGCATACACACATATATGTATATACACATACATACACATGTATGTATATACACATGTATATATACATGTATACACCTATGTATAGATACATGTATACACACATATGTATAGATACATGTATACACGCATATGTATATATACATGTATACACGCGTATGTATATATACATGTATACTCCTGGACCTTGCTTTTTAAGGTGGTAGAGGCAGACAATAAATGCAATACATGAAGAAGGGGGATATCCATGAGGACAGAGATTCTTGCCTGTTTGGCGCACCACTGTGTCCCCCAGCCAACACGGGGCCTATTGAAGATGTTAATAATAACAGAGCAGGGAACTGCAGAACCCATGGGGTGGGAAGGGGGATGAGGTGGTGCTACGGTTTGGCTATTTCTCCCCTCCAAATCTCATGTTGAAATGTGATCCCCAATGTTGGAGGTAGAACTTGGTGGGAGGTGTTTTGGTCATGGGGACGGGTCCCTCATGAATGGCTTGGTGCCTTCCCCATGGTCACGAGTGAATTCTCACTCGGTTAGTTCAACTGAGTGCTGGTTGTTTAAAAAAGCCTGGCACCTCCTCCTCCTCTCTCTCCTCTTGCTTCCTCTCTCTCCTCTTGCTTCCTCTCTCTCCTCTTGCTTCCTCTCTCTCCATGTCACATGCTGGCTTCCTGTCCATCCTGCCATGACTAAAAGCTTCCTGAGGCTTCACCAGAAGCTGAGCCGATACTGGTGAAATGCTTGTACAACCTGCAGATCTGTGAGACAAATAAACCTGTTTTCCTTTATAAATTACCCAGTCTTGACTATTCCTTTATAGCAATGCAAAATGAACTAACACAGGTGGAAGAGTCAAGATTACTTATGATGCTCCACTTCATCATCTTATTTTGTTCTTACCATGATTTTGCTTTCTCCCAATATTATGATTCTTTGTAAGCTGTCCATACCTGGCACGCGATGTTTCTCTGCATTTATTTTTTAAAACAACTGGACAAGGGAGAAAAGTGGATGTCACCTGACTAGACCCAGGCCAGTGACGACACATCTCACAAGCTCCTGCCTGCTGTTGCCTCTTAAACAGAAGAGTGTCAGACAATTCTTATTTTTATTGTCCCAGGCATCAGTAATTCATAAAACATTCAATCATCATTTTTTCTATTAAAGGTGGAATCCCATTAGTAAGTCAGTTTTTATGTCCCTGATTTATTCATGCACTATTATTTTCTCTGTTCATTCTCTTTTTCTCTTTTTATTTTCTGGGATTGCTTTCTTTAGGACATGGAAACCAATCTGCTTTTAGCTCAAGCCACCCATACAGACCTGGTATTAACTTTGCTTCTGAAATGTTTACCTATTTCTGATTTCACTGAACTTCCGTAGTTTCCATCTCTGGGACACAATTCAGCCAGGACGCTGAACTCATACATACTTTTACCAATTGCCTAATATAAGACTAGTGTGATAATCTTGTACACTACAGTGCCATCTTTTTGTGGTGAATTATATTTTCTTTTGGAAAAGATGATCTAATTTTCAAAAATGTTATCTCATTTACATCACCTAGAACAGTAGGAGCTGGTGGTAGAGACTCAACTCCTTGTTGGATTGATCAGGAGATAACTACAGGCTTTTTAAGGCTGTTTTAGGCCTGAATGGTAAAATACAGAATAGTCATTTACTAAGCACTTCTTTAATTGTCCAGTGAAGGCAAAGAAATTAAAAGATACAATGACGGCCGTGGAAGAACACAGAGGAAATGGTACAGCTTGAATAAAGAAGCAATTTAGTAGAGAAGGATTCAACTGGACATGGTGGAAAATAATTAGATTGATTAGATGGGTCTTTAGATGCAAATAGGAACGCTGCTGAAAGAAAGAAAACGTACTGACCTGTCTGCTCCGTGGCACACATAGGAAAGCAACAGCTTTGTGGGTGTTGAAAATGAACACTGCACTATATATTTTGGCTCATGGAAGACTTACAACATTGTACTCATGTTACAGTCCCTTAGCATTTTGAAGTTGTTGATAGAGGTCATCGTGTAGAGACCTTTGAGTACACTTCCACACCAGACTCTGGGGTGTGTGTGTGTGTGTGTGTTATGTGTGTGAGTTTGGTAATTGTTTTTCTATAGTACTTTCTCTTCTCATACTCGTTAAACACTATGTGTAGAAATTATAGAATTTTATCTACAGTTGAACTTTTTTCTTTTGTCAACAAATAGATTTCACAAGTACTGTATCTAAATAATAAAATTAACAGTAGAAAGGTTATTCCAGCTTTCAACTATAAATATGATGACCTTTTAGCCCCTTTGCTGAAGTTTATTTAGCTTACCACTGATGAAACACTAGTCCAAAAAGTTTTTTATTCTCCACTTTTTAATCTGATACAAATTATGATGAACTCATCAAGTGATTCATACATTCAAGAAATATTTATTTATCAACACTGTAAGTCTATGGCAATGAACAAAACAAACTTTCTTCTTTCATGCAGCTTACATTCTAACAGGATGGGACTGACAATGAATATATTAACATACAGTGTTTGATAAATATAGTATTGTATATTTATGTGATAGAAATCTTCACATAGGGCCAGGCGCGGTGGCTCATGCCTGTAATCCCAGCACTTTGGGAGGCCGAGGTGGGCACATCACGAGGTCAGGAGATCGAGACCATCCTGGCTAACATGGTGAAACCCTGTCTCTACTAAAAAAATACAAAAAAATTAGCCAGGCATGGTGGTGGGCGCCTGTACTCCCAGCTACTCGAGAGGCTGAGGCAGGAGAATGGCATGAACCCGGGAGGCAGAGGTTGCAGTGAGCCGAGATCGCGCCACTGTACTCCAGCCTGGGTGACAGAGCGAGACTCTGTCTCAAAACAAAAAAGAAAGGAAATCTTCATGTAGAAATGAGTGAAATATTCTATATTAGTTATCTCTTGCTGCATAACATACTCCCAAACTTAACAGCTTGAAATGATAAATGTTTATTATCTCCCCCATTCCTGTGAGCCAGGAGTGGCTTAGCTGGACACTTCTGCTCAGGGTCGTTCATAGGTTGCAGTCAAGATGTTGGCCAGGGCTGCAGTCATCTGAGTGCTTGACTGGGGATGAAGGATTGCTTCCAAAGTAGCTGACTTCCATGGCTAGCAAGTTAGCATGAGCCATCAGCAGGAGGCCTCAATTCCTCACCACGTGGACCTCCACGAAGGGCTGCTTGAGTGTCCTCACAACATGGAGGTTGGCTTTCTCCACTGGGGTGTGATCCAGAAGAAAGACAGGCAGATGCCACAATGTCCTTCATGACATAGTCTCTAAGTCACATATCTTTACTTCTGCCATACTCTGTTAGAAGCAAGTCACATCCTCACGGGGAGGGGAATTAGGCTTTACCTCTGAAAAGGGAAATATCAAAGAATTTGTGGACATATTCAAAAGTTACCATAATTACCCTGATGCATTAAAAAACAAATGGTGTGCTTCAGAGACCTTTAAATTAGCCATGCCTTGCTTTATTTATACTGTTTGTTAGCATGTAATACCTTGTTATGCCTTGTTTTACATCTGTTGCTTATTATCGATTAATATTATTGTTGGACAAAGAATTATTGACAATTTTGATTTCTTGAGCTTCATTCTTCTTACTACTTTAGTCACTTCTAAGCTGCCATCGTCATTTAAATTTCCCTTAATAAAAACATTTGAGATTTTTCTTTTTCATTTCTGAAATTGTGGATGAATTTAAGATCACTTGTTATTACTTTACATTTGTATCCAAGATTATTTGCCTAAATGACAGCTATACTGGAATTACATGGTCCAGGGTAAAATAAAATCCCCTCTTAGTTTGATTTAGCCATTTCACAATGTGTGTGTATATCAAAATATCATCTTGTACACCATAAATATTTACAACTTTCATTTGTCAATTTGAAAAAAATCCCCTCCAGTTCCCAAATAAGTTAATTTTGTGGTGCGTATATTGTCTACAGAAGTCCAGCTCCTATGTGGAGACCACTCAGGATTGTTGGTACATAAATACTGTAAGATGAAATGAAACTTTCCATTTTTGGTCAGCTACATTTTAGCCCAAAAACCTGGTGGGAGATTGTGCATGGTTGTTCAAGGATATCAATAACATCTAAAGAAATGTGGGTGAAGGGGTAATTTTTTGGCTACTTGGCTATAATATTTACATACTTGACTGGAACAGATAAGAGGCTCTCCTTTTGTGGCCCGTATGTGATGACAGTTACAAGGCTTATCTCTAAGTAACTGAAATGCTGAATTTGGAATTCATCAAGCTGAACTTTTCTCCATGACTAGACTTCTTCTTTGAGCAGTCTTCCATGAGAAGCCTTCAGGGAGTCTTTAAAAGTATGGCAGCTCTACTGGAGATTGACAATGATTTAGCCTTTGGACCTTTTAGGATAAAGGACTTTTGTGAACTACATAAGGCTCCCTTTTCCCAGAAGGGAATGCTTTTAAGTTTCTTAGTGGGTTAATTAGTAACTGAAGAAAACACCATTCCTTGAATTGTTGCCACTTTTCCAACAAATAAAACAGCAGAAAAAATGCTATCAGAAGAAGAAATTTTAAAAACCACATAAAAGATAATCAGTCAAATTTCAGACCTTGTCAGTTATGTAGAGATTTAATTCGTACTAGATCCCACATTCAATAGAAGAAGCTGCTGATGGAGCCAGATGTTAAAGAGAGAAGAAGGAGTAGGGAAAGCACTGGTGAGGGAGTTAGCACCCTAGTTTTACAGTGACATAGATTGAAGAGGATGGAAGCTCTTTGTCTTAGAAACATCTAATATTTTACACAAAGAGCCCTAAATAAACAAAAGCCAAGTGCTGATTAAAGCAATACTTACATTTGAGAATTCTTTTGGGTGAGAGGATGCATACCTAAGATGTATTTATGTTGATGTTAAGCAACATTGCAATGGTTAAATTTATGATGACAGGGCTGAGGAAGACATTGTAGATGATTTAATCATAGATGAAATGATTTGGTGGATCATTACTTGATGAAGAGATGTGGGAGGGCTACTAGAACCTTCCAGTACACTATTCTGGAAAAAAAAAAAAACAAAACTCCACTGGTTTTGGATTTTCAGTCTTTGTAAAATAATAACTTAATTAGAGGTCATTTTATAGTTGTGTTTTCATATGAGGAAAAAAGAAATGAGAACCACAGAACTAAACAGAATACAAACTGTAAAAACCCAGAGAAATTAAAGCTCAAACAACATTTGCCTGTAAGGTTTGTGGAGAAGACAGAGCAAAGGGGGCTGGAAGGCAGAAAGTGTTTTGGTCCTAAGTGAAATTGGAGCCCCTCTGTTTACACCAGGTGTATTAGGGTTCTTCAGAGAAAAAAACCCAACATATATATATGTGTGCGTGTGTATATATATATGTATGTGTGTGTATATATATGTGTGTGTGTGTATATATATGTATGTGTGTATATATATGTGTGTGTGTATATATATAAACACTTTGTAAAATATTAGGTATTTCTGAGACAAAGAGCTTCCAACATCTTCAGTGTGTGTCACTATAAAACTAGAGATGTCTCAAATATCCAAGATGCTAACTCCCCCCTATATATATATATACACACACATATAGCTACATATACATACATATATATACACATATACATACATATACACACATATACATACACGTACACACACAGACATAAACGTACAAACACAGACATATATAAGTATATATTAGTATACTTCATTTTTTAATTTGTTATGGGAATTGGCTCACGCGATTATGAAGGGTGAGAAGTCCCACCATCTGTTCTCTGCAAGTTGGAAAAGCAGGAAGACCAATGGTGTAATTCAGTCCGAAGGCCTGAGAACCTATGTGTTTGTGTGGGGTGGGTGGCAGGGGTGGCGGGGGACGGGGTGTGGGCTACTAGTATAAGTACTGGAGTCTGAATGCCAGAGAACCAGGAGCACTGATGTCTGAGGACAAGAGATGACAGGTGCTCCGGCTCAAGGAGACAGAGACAAAATCCACTTTCTCCGCCTTTGGTTTTATTTGGGCCGTCAGTGGTTGGATGATGGTCGCCCACATTAGTACGGGTGATCTTTACTCAGCCTACTGATTCAAATGCTAATTTCATCCAGAAACACTCTCACAGACACACCCAGAAATAACAATAACGTGTTACCAGCTCTCTGGGCATCCCTTAGCCCAGTCAAACTGATACATAAAATTAACCATCACACCAGATGGTGTCTCTTTCTTGGGGAGCCAGACCCTCAAGGGGAGCCTGAGTTGGCATCTGATGACCAATAATGGCAACAAGTATTTCTCTGTGGATGTAATATTTTTATTTTAATACTGACAGAAATGCCTCAGTTTGAAATGCAAAGTATGATTTGCTATCATTGCATTATTGATAAATTGCATATCTTCATTCTACTGATAAATTGCATATCTTCATTCTATATTAAATATATAAACATTATACAGAACCCTGAATCTCCTTTCTATCCCATTGTCACCAGGCCCTCCCCCCCTCCCTCCCTTCCCTCCTTCCTCTCTCTCTTTTTTTTTTTGGAGTCTCACTCTGTCACCCAGGCTGTGGTGCAATCTCAGCTCACTGCAACCTCTGCCTCCCGGGT
This sequence comes from Symphalangus syndactylus, assembly GCF_028878055.3. Lineage (NCBI taxonomy): Eukaryota > Metazoa > Chordata > Mammalia > Primates > Hylobatidae > Symphalangus > Symphalangus syndactylus. Next base: position 132,311,564 of record NC_072424.2, on the reverse strand, counting down.
TCAAGTGATTCTCTTGTCTCAGTCTCCCAAATAACTGGGACTACAGGGGCTTGCCACCATGTCCAGCTAAATTTTTTTTTTTTTTTTTTTGTATTTCTTAGTAGAGACGCGGATTCACTATGTTGGCCAGGCTGGTCTCGAACTCCTGACCTTGTGATCTGCCCGCCTTGGCCTTCCAAAGTGCTGGGATTACAGGCGTGAGCCACCATGCCCAGCCTGCCTCTTTCCCTCCTCTCCTCTCCCCTTCCCTCCCCTTCCTTCCTTTCTTTCTGTCTTTTTCCCTCCCTCCCTCCCTTCCTTCCTTCCCTCTTTTCTTTTCTTTTCTCTTTTTTTTTTGGAGACAAGGTCTCACTCTGTCACCCAGGCTGGAGTGCAGTGGCACAAGCATGGCTCACCACAGCCTCAACCTCCTGAGCTCAAGTGAGCCTCCTGCCTCAGCCTCCTGAGTAGCTGGGACCGCAGGCACGCACCACCACATCTGGCTCATTATATTTATTTATTTATTTATTTTGTAGAGACGGGGTTTCACCCTGTTGCCCCAGCTGGTCTCGAACTCCTGGGCTCAAGTGATCCACCCACCTCAGCCTCCCAAATTGCTAGGATTACAAGCATGAGCCACTATGCCTGGCCATTTCCGATTTTCAAACCTAATGTCTCCAAAACCAATTCAGCAAGTGAGTTTACACAACCACAGTAAGCCATGTGAACTCACGGCAGACAGGAAGGGATTCATTAGTTCTCTCATTCAAAAATGCCTTCTTGGTCAGGCAGGGTGGCCCACACCTCCCAGCACTTTGGGAGGCTGAGGCAGGAGTATTGTTTGAGTTTAGGAGTTTGAGACCAGCCTGGGCAACATAGTAAGACTCTGCCTCTACAAAAACAAAACAAAACGAAACAAAAAAGCTTAGCCAGGCATGGTAGCATGTGCCTAAAGTCCCAGCTACTCAGGAGGCTGAGGTTGGAGGATTGCTTGAGCCCAGGAGTTTGAGGCTGCAATGAGCCATGATCATGCCACTGCACTCCAGCCTGGGTGACAGAGCCCTCTCAAAATAAATAAACAAACAAACAAATAAATAAATAAATAAATAAAATCCCCTTCCTTAGCTGCCCTCAACAACTGATATCTCAATATTAGAAAAGAGAATGTTACAGCTAGAAGGATCCTTAATGTTCCTTTCCACTCAAAGAAGCTGACTTGCTCAAGCTCACACGGCCAGTTATAAACCGGGTAAGAGACTGGGGTAATCAAGTTAGTTGGGATCACGAAGTGTTCCTCTTGGAAACATGAATTTTCCAAGAAAAGGGAAATCTTAGGCCAGCACTTTAGTGGAAATGAAGTTATCTCACAAGAAGACATGGAGGCAAAGGCAGAGGAGGTGACTCTGGAAAAGGAGTGACGCAGTCGGCACACTTGGCCCCTTCGATGGCACTGCCTGGTCCTCCCAGGTGAGACCAGCATTGCATTTGTATTCCTGTCCTTCTTAAACCTTAAGAAGGTGCTTTATGAAGTGGGCCCTATGTCTCCTGTCCTTTCATGCTAGGAGAAATATTAAATAGATAGAAACCCCATACTCCATCTGGCTGGCCACTGAGTGGCACACCCAGGGGATGTAATTTGGAGCAGGACAGAAGTGAAGGCTGTGGCCTCAGGTTCTCCCTTGGGTTCTCCCACTAGCAGCAGAGATTTCCTCGGACTCAGGTAACACTGGTTTAACCACCCAAGGGCTTTCTGTGGCTCCCTAAAATGAGGCTCCTCCAGCTCCTGAAGTCCCTCTTGCCACCTGCCCGTTACCCCAGCTGTTTCTCTGGGACTAGGCCCAGGAGAAGGGGAAAAACGTGGAAAAGAAACGGATAGAAGCCCATTCCTCTGTAACCAAAAGCAAAAGTTATACGGAACTCAAACGGAAAAGAGATTTGATCTGGGAGTTTTCCCAGAATGGAATGCATATGTATTAAAACAATTACTGTAAAACAATGACTGTCGCTATCATTTGTGAGCTGGTTGTGGATTTCAACAATCATTTTGCTGACTTTTTGGCAGTAAGTGTGAGTTTTCCTGTTCTATGAGACCCTTGGGAGTGCTCTCAAAATCCTATGGAATCATCTGACTGCCTACAGGAAAACCTGATTGGTATTAATTTTCATCCTTTCCCTTTTGATGTTGAAGTAGACTGAAACATTTCCTGCTTTTCTACATTCTTTTTCTTTCCACCGCTCTCCCATCCCAAATGGTTATAGTATTTCCAAATGCAAGGAGCTAGTTGCGGAAAATTAAGGAATAGTCTCCTGTTACAGGCTCAAATGTCTAAGGATCCCAAAGGGGAAACATACATGTGCCTTTAGTAAAAATCTGGATGTGTTGATTAGCAATGGCTGCAGAATTTAAATACCTTTGGTAGGTTGAAACTAGAAGAAAAGCCTCCTCCTCTGTATGGAATGGTAGCTAAGTAATGGAAGAGCAGACAACTTTTAGACTGAGCTCAAAATTCATTACAGCTTCTTAATTATAGTCTGGGGCATTTGGGTATATATTTCTATTTTATTTGAAATAGGATTATTAAATGTCTATTATGCCAAACTGAAGTTAGAAAAATATAAAACAGTACATATTTTAAAATTATTTTTTTTTACTAGAAGTGTCTTGAACACATAAAACAGTATATAAACAATTACTTTTATACTCTTCTTGTTAACATTGTAGAGATTTTTTTAAAATTTTAGCTTAGTGCGTTTAGAATACTCAAATCTGCATTCTCTTTCTCTCTTTCTCTTTCTTTCTTTCGACGGAGTTTCGCTCGTCACCCAGGCTGGAGTGCAGTGGCATAATCTTGACTCATTGCAACTTCTGCCCCATTGCAACTTCTGCCTCCTGAGTTCAAGGGATTCTCCAGCCTCAGCTTCCCAGGTAGCTGGGACTACAGGTGCCCGCCACCACACCCGGCTAATTTTTGTATTTTTAACAGAGATGGGGTTTCACCATGTTGGTCAGGCTGGTCTCGAACACCTGGCCTCAAGTGATCCACCCACCTCGGCCTCCCAAAGTGCTAGGATTACAAGCGTGAGCCACGGCACCTGACCAAATCTTGCGTTTTATTTCCAAATGTTGTATTTTTACATTGCCTAACTTAATTATTGTTTTATTTTTAGGTTTAGAGTGAAAACGTTCATTAATCTTTCACCCTGAGACTTTGTCCTTATCAACATAGAATTTATGATTGAAACAAAAATCATCGAGTCTGAAATTCTTGACTTGTTCTGAGATTGAGTCCCATAAAGTTAAACTGGAACTGTAAGAACAGCGGGTGCAAATGGCATTCTGTTCTTTTTGGATACTCTGCAACTTGATAGGGGGTACAAAAAGTAACAAAAATCCACAGGAAAAAATGTACGCTTGATTGTTCCCTCTTTGTCTGTAGCACCCTCCTTCGTTAGTAGCTTCTGCACTTCAGGGCAAGGACATCCAGTTCTTTTGTGGGTACTGCCTCATCTATCAACTCTTCCAAGGTACAACGATAAGGCCTTGAAAATAGAATTTAGCAACGTCAATGTTTCTCTTTTTATTAGAAAAGATTAATCAACTTTTCCAAGTATGATTTAAAGTAGGTGAGGTTTTTGAATATTTATCTAATTGACATTGATCTTTGAGTTAGAGATAGGGCTCAGTAAAAGAAAGTCAAATACCAGCTTTCCAACTGTAGAATGACTTAATGTTCCTCAATGATCAGAAGAATTTGAATAAGTAAGGCAGCACTTGAGAAATAAAAAATAACAAAGTTTGAAGTCTTCACTACCTGAATTATCTGATAGGGAACCTGGCATGTTTAGGGAGATAACTACATTACTATGGTGTGAAGAATTCAGACCAAATGGAATTAAATGAAAGACAAGAACATGAGCAGTCTGGATAATTTAGTTAACCAGTGATGACTTTGCAGTGATGTAATGTCATAGATAAGAATGCTTAGCTCTAACTGTAGGGTATTTTCCAGGCAGAAAACTGCAGACTTTTTTGGTCTCTCTCAAGATAAAAGATAACTTAAGAACATACACGAGACAATTATATGTGAAAAAATTAAATAATTTTGAATATTCTGAAAATAGTTAAAAAGAAATGTGAGGGAAAGAAAATGATAAGAGAAGAACTCAGATTGTGAAATAAAGTTGAATATTTAGAGCAACTTGCTTTATTTTTTTCTTTTATTTTGGAAAACATTGTTTTTAACTGGGGAAGGAGACTGGCTTTTTACAGATTAATAATTTGCTTAAAAGTTTGCTTAATTTGCTCCTCTGTGTTTATCAAATTATAAGTATAACCACTAATCCAAAATACTCCATTCCTTGTTGTCACATAAAGAAGTAATACATTTCGAACAAGCTTAAAATGTTAATATCACATTGGTCCTCCAACTCCCTTGTTTGGGTTTATTTACTATGTCACTTTCCTTGGATGAAAGACTACAGAAGAAATCCACCTTTAGAAAGTCACATGGTGTTTTCGATCTAAAAGGCTACTCATCATTTCTGAATCCTCCTAGTGCTTAGTTTAGTGCCTAGTAAGTACCTAATACGTATTTCATCAACTGAATAAATGACTTAAACATGCAAGAAGGATCAAAGTCAGAAAAACGAAAGAGCTGGAAAGATATCTAGAAGATCTGGGTTCTAGTATCAGTTCTACATATTAATTCAATTTAAAAAAGGCTTGTTGAACTCTCTGTATGAGCGAGGAATTGTAGTAAACATTAAGGCACAAATGAAGAGCTCTGATCTGGAAGATGGCATAGCTGCAGTCTGGTAATGTGCGTGAACATATGGTGTAATAGCTACAGATTTTAGCTAGCAGAGAAGAAAAGTTAGCAGATTTACAAATTATCCTTTTATATATACTTAATTTTTAAAGCCATTTACTTAAGATTCTGCCTTTATTAGCTTTGTATGCCATTAATAGCTTTGTATGTCCTCAAGTTTGCATTTCAGCTAGGAAGGCAGGCCTCCCTAAAACTTTCACATGCTAACAGCTATAATTAAGGTAGAAGGCTTTATTTAAATAGTAATTAGCCTCCAGGAGTTGAAGTGTAAACAGAATGCTAATTCATTTAGATAGTTAATTGGTCTTCCGGGTTAGAGATCTTGGCGTGGCCTTCCTCTTTAGCTATGCTGTATTTATGTACCAAGTATAGATAGGGTGTTGGCTCCGTGGGATGTTTTGCAAACTCTTGCTTGACTCGCAGAATTTTAGTGTTTCAGCTCTTCTGGTAAAGACTACTGCCAATGAATCTGAAGACGTGAAAACATCAAGTAAAATTCCATGGCAAAATCATTAATATTTGACCTTTCTTTATAATTGTGGGGACCGTATGGCCCGGTTTATTCATGTTATTCCAATGCAATTCTTGATAGTCACTTCTTTCATGCTCAAGAGTATTTTGATTTGGAGGTAAGTTATGTGGTCACCCTAATCATAATCAGAAATGACACAACAGGCAGTGATTGCTGAAACAAAAGGTGTGCATCAGGTTGGTTATCTTTTACAGTGAACCAGTGTCAAGGTCCTTCTCCCTGCTGACTGCTGTAAAGATGGTTAATGCTGGATGTCATTAAGTTTAAAGGTCTTCTTCTTTTTTTTTTTTTTTTAGGACAACTACTCTGTCAGGAATTTTGTCATTGCCTTTGCCAACTTGCATGGTCTGCCAGTCACTTTTGCTAGATGAAAAAAAAAAATCACTATATTTGATAGTTGTGTGTCTCTGTGTTGCCCAGTCCTCTAGGGGAGTTGAATGGGAGGTGGGTCTGATGTTTTGCTTTTTTAAAAATGTTTCTTTTGCTTGGATGCTCCAGCTCATCAGATGCTAGGCTGGCTGCTAGCCATTTTTCCACATGTGTGTCCAAACAGACCTGTGTAAGTAGCACATATCACACGAACTCAACAAATACTGAATGAATACAGTGGCTGGCACATAGGAACCATCCCGGATATTTACTGAATGAATAAATACCAACCTTGCCCTTGGTCCCGTGCTGGATGCTACAAGTTAGGTGGTAGGAAGGAAGGGAGGAGAGAAAACTATATGAGATCAAGTAGGTTCTGCCCTCAAGGGGTTAATAGTCTCCAAGAGAAAGATGTAAATAAATAACCGTAATTGAAAGTAAGAATCATTCAGTGCCAAAAAGAGTGGGAGGTAGAGGTTGCTGGGCGGGGCGGGGCGGGGCGGGGCGGGGCGGGGGTGGGGGGTTGGGGGGTGAGGGGAGGGGTGGTGGCGAGGGTGGCAGGGTATGGGGGCGGTTAGGATGCAGGGAGAACTTGAAGGCATTCAAATTAGATTTTCCCCCAGTTTAGCGTTAACTCTGGCCCCAGTTGGAGTCCATGAATGTGGAAGGGCCCTCCCCCCGCCAGGCGCTGAAATTGTGCGCGAGCTATTTTTTTTTCCTTGGCTAACAACTTTCCTCTCACGGTTAATGACTAATCCCAAGGAGCATTAGCTCACTCTGCAAATATGAAATTATAATATAGCAAAATATAACGCTAAAAGCCATCAATCTAATTTTAGTCGCAAAGTTGAAAATTCATAGCAATAGCATTAAAAGAGTTACATTGTTACGATTTCAGTCAACATATAAATGAAATAAAATTATTCTGGCCTGGCGCAGTGGCTCAGGCCTGTAATCCCAGCACTTCGGGAGGCCAAGGCGGGCGGATCACCTGAGGTCAGGATTTCGAGACCAGTCTGGCCAACATGGTGAAACCCTGTCTCTTCTAAAAATACAAAAATTAGCTGGGCGTCGGCTGCCCCATCTGGGAAGTGAGGAGTGCCTCTGCCCGGACACCCATCGTCTGGGAGATGAGGAGCGCCTCTGCCCGGCCGCCCATCGTCTGGGAAGTGAAGAGCGCCTCTGCCCGGCCACCCATCGTCTGGGAAGTGGGGAGCGCCTCTGCCCGATCACCCATCGTCTGGGAAGTGAGGAGCGCCTCTGCCCGGCCACCTATCGTCTGGGAAGAAGTGAGGAGCGTCTCTGCCTGGCCGTCCCGTCTGGGAAGTGAGGAGCCCCTCTGCCCGGCCGCCCCGTGTCTGGGTAGAAGTGAGGAGCTCCTCTGCCTGGCCGCTCTGTCTGGGAGGTCTACCATGGAGGCCAGAAGCAATGTGGGGGCTGGATGTGGTGGCTCACGCCTGTGGTCCCGGCACTCCAGGGGGCGAGGCGGGTTGATCACTTCGGACTAGGAGTTCGAGACCAGTCTGGCCAACTTGGCGAAACATGAAGAATACAACAGACAAACCAACCAACCAACTCAATGACAACAAAACAGGTCTACCCTGGAGTCATACTCTAATTTTTTCTATTTTCCTCCCTTTCTGATCCTTTATCCCACCTTCTTTTTCTTCCTCTTCCTTCTCCCTCTTCTTTGTCAAATAGAGGATTGAGTTATTATCACTGATCCATATAAAGTCCCTCTCTCATTTATTTTAACTCCCACCCCCATTTCTATTCCCCGACTTCCCATGTGCAACCTTCCTAATATGTTTGATACGCATCTTTTTGTTTGTATGTATTTTTAGAAAATGTTTATTGTTTTTGTATGCAAAAAAATTAATAATAAAAAAAAATTAGCTGGGCGTGGTGGCGCGCGCGCCTGTAATCCCAGCTACTCGGGAGGCTGAGGCGGGAGAATCGCTGGAACCTGGGAGGCAGAGGCTGCAGTGAGCTGAGATAGCGCCACTGCACTCCAGCCTGGGCGGCAGAGCGAGGCTCCATTAAAAAAAAAATTGTTCTACTTTAAGAAACCTAAAATGACGGCTTAATGGTAGAGTAGTATTACGACGTAAAGCATTTAAAATGAACAGAACATGCAGATCTTACTTTTTTTTCCTTTCCTTTTTTTTTTTTTTTTTTAGTGTATTGTTGCTCACAGCGAGACAGAGTGTTCTGCTACCCACAGGGCCAGGGCCTCACACAAGCCAGCGGGCTCTCCAGGGTGCGCGCGCGATCTACAACCCGCCCCTTGAAAAGGAAAGCAGGGCCCGGGACGCTACGGGTGTGAGCCGGACCCGCTTAGAGAGGGAAAGTAACCGGAGTCGGCCGCTTCGGGCGGACCCGCCCACTCCCACGAGTTTCCCTGGCCTCTCGGCCCCGCCCTCTCTTTTATTCGGTTTGCAGCAACCGGAGCTGAAACTTTGCAACCCGAGCGCGCACGCTCTGCGCTCGGCCCTGCCAGGGCAGCACGGGAGGGCGGCGCAGGAGGTGGGACCTGCGCCGGGAAGGCTCCGGGACGCCGGCGCTCGCGAAGCGGGGACCCCGGAGAGCCAGCAGGCCAGAAGACGGGCCGTGGGAGAACTGATAGCGCCTCGGGAGACCCGAGGAAGTGGTCCCGGGTCGGGAGGCTCCCGTGCCGAGCCGAGGCCAGGGGTCTGGGGTCGGAGCCCGGCGTGCCTGCAGCTGCCGTCTCTCGGGAGCAGCAGCCGTGCCCGGGATCCCGGCGGTGGTGGGGGAAGGAGGAGCTGCAGCTGGACTGTGGCAGCTGGAGGGAGAGGGCCAGGCTCCCCTGGCGGAGCCGCGCTGGGACGACCCGCTGACCGCGGCCATGCAGCCTTGACGGAGTCGCTCGGGCGCAGGGGAGCAGCCGCGGCGCGCCCTCCCGGGAAGGGGCACCGGAGCGCAGGCAGCAGCACTTTATCTCCGACTCTCCAGCCCAGCGAGAGGCGAAGCAGTTTACCATGGAACCCGTGACCAAGTGGAGCCCCAAACAAGTGGTGGACTGGACTAGAGGTGCGCGGGCCTTGGTGGGGGGTTCCAGAGTCCTCCAGCCTCGGGGATGGGGCGGGCGGGGAGCTGAGGAAGGGGGTGCTTGGCCCTTCCTCCCGGCGAGAAGCGGTGAGGGCACAGCCCGGTGGCAATGCAAACTTCTGCCGAGTGGCCTGTGCGCTCCTATCTCTCGTACCTGCTCTGAGCTCTTCCTTTCCGGGGTGCGGATTGTGGCAAGCCGAGGGGAGCCCCATCTTTAAACCAGGGAGTAGGGGTGGCCTTTCTGTGGCGGTTGAGGGCTGGGGATGCCGATCTCGGGACTCGGCACTCGGGCCGGGGGGCGTTCTCCCTGCCTGGCCCCGGTGCGGTGCCCCGCGACCCGGGGGCCCGAGCGCAGAGGCACAAGGCGCCTTTGTGTGGGTGACTCCCGCCGGACCTCGTCCATGCCGCCTGCCCAGAGCCGTCCGCAGGCGTGACAGGGCAGTCGGACAGGTAGAGGAGGGGACTCCGGCGGGTCGCTGAGCCTGTCTGTTTTTGTTGGAGAAGGCCAGAGGGCCGCGCAAGAGCCAACACTGTGGCATTTGCGCCGGAGAGAAACCTCGAGCCAGGACTCCCCGGGAGGCAGTGACTTTTGCTCCGGGAGGCGCCAGTATCCCCGGTGGCGCTGCATTTTCAGGCCACATGTAAGCACTGGGAAGGAGAAATCTAATTGTTTGGAACCACTTTGATTCATACAATATTTGGGATGAGGAAGGCAATGGGGCTGGGGCGGTGGGGGTGGGGTGGGGGGAACGAGCAGAGGTAGAAGCTTGTCCTCCTAGCTGGCTCGCTTACTTTTCGATGTCTCCCACGATTTCGAGGGAAAGGTACTAGAGTTTACTCAACCTTTTTCTGTACTTTGAAGAGAACAAAGTCCACCAAGAACAATCTGTATTTTCGTGTTTCCCCCCGCCACCCCCAACGACATCTCTGTTTCAAGTTACTGTTTGTTTTTCTATCTGCTCTTCCAGGTGAGGAATGGTGTTCTTTCTCAGTAGTAACTAGAATTGTATAGCGCTTTACAGTTTGCTAAGAGCTCTGTTGTTGTCCTTGGTCATCACAGTAAGCCTGTGAGGTAGGTAATACTGGTAAGACCAGGTCATCTTTCAAACCGTCCCACCCATGGCTGCAGCATACTGAAAACTGATCACCGCTACATCTCATTTCTCACGGCTGTGACTTACACATAGACCACGTGGAATAGGATGTCCGAGGTGTGTGGGGTGTGTCAGTGGGTATGTCTGACCATTTCCCGCTCCTCTGGGAGAACTTCTTGAGAACGGGTTTGTCAAGTGAGTAGAATTTCCTGGACTGCTATATAAAATGAAGCTAAAAACAACACATGCTTTTGCGTTGGTGACTAGGTTTCCCTGGGTAAAGGGTAAGTGGCATTGCCAATACTTGGTAGGAAGCATGAGCTTAAAAGCCATCCATGCCCATGCTAGCTTGAAATGAGGTGTGTTCCTCCATTCAGGATGCTACCAAATTCCCTAGGCTGGCAACTTGCTGAAACTGAGTTCATATCTATTTTATCTGTATGTCCCTCATAGAGCCAACTTGAGACACTGCAAATTTCAGCTACTGTTGACTTCTAGAGCCGCTCTGTCCAACTTAGTAACCAGTACCACTTGTGGCTCTCCAGCCCTTGAAATGCGGCTGGTTAGAATTGCAATGTGCTGTAAGTCTAAAATACACATGGCATTTGAAGACTTGGTATGAAAAAAAGAACATGAAATATCTTAATGCTTTCTATTACATGTGGAAATGATAGTATTTTGATAGGTTAAATAAAACATATTACTAAAATAAACTTCACCTGTTTATTTTTACCTTCTTACATATGTCCCCTAGAAAATCTAAAATTACACAGGGCTCACATTTGTGGCTTCCATTATATTTCTATTGGACAGTGCTGCTGTAGCGGAAAGAAAGGGTTACATCTTATCACCCTGGCTTTTCTGAGCCTCTGCCAGCTTAGTTGATAATGTACAATCAGAAAAATGGTAACAGGCACACAGGAAGACTATGGAGTGAGATCTTCACACCCTCAAGATTTGTGTCTGTTTGTTTTTTTTTTTGTCCCTCTTGGGATTGGAAAAGGAGAAGTGTAAAATCACATCCTGTTATGTTTGTTGAGTATTTAAATGTTTTTGTTATCCAGTTGCCTTGCCGTTATGAGTTAGTTGAGTTACTTTCATCTAGGAAAAGTTTTCTCCTGACCTGAAAGAACATCTATGGCTGGCTCAACACCTACGATACTTACTAGGTTACATACCTGTGGTTGGCACTTGGCTACGTTATACAAAATGCCGGTGCCATTTTGGACCCTGAAATACAGCCTAGAAGAAAGACCTGGATACTTTCTGTGTTCGAATCTAAAAAAGATGGCTAAGATGATAAGAGGCTGCAATCTTCCAAGTTGCATGACCCATTACTTGAATATTTCTCATAATAATGATGCTCAAGTATTGACTTTTTAACGAACTATCGACTTACAAAAGCTTGTTTGCTTATAGGACTATTTTTAGTGCTCTTTGCTAATCTCTTTACCCAACCTTTATTTTATAAATACATGCTACTGATAAGCAGCTCTTCATGTAGACTTTGCTACTCACGGTATTGCATGAATCTGGGTAGGGCGATTATGAGAACCATAGAAGGCCTTAGATTTAAAACTGTCTAAACCTGGCCACAGTCGACAGCTGGATCTCACCTTCTTGTTATTTGACAGACGTGTGCCTTAGGAAAGAAGTTGCTGTCTACAGAATGAATTAATCTGTCTGGCTTTTATTATTAATATTTGGCTACACTGTCACCAATTTTACCATAATGTTAGTGGATCCTCAGTCATTATTAAGCAGTGTATCAGGCACATGTCTAAGCATTGTACAAATATCAGCTCATTTAATAGGCACAACCACCTTTGAGGTAGGAACAGTTATTCCATTTTGCAGTTGAGGAAACCAAGTCACACAGAGATTGACCGATGTCACCCAGCAGAGCAGGTGGTTTGGCTTCACTCCACTCCATTTTCTCAGGAGTTTCTTCCCAAGGCCACACCTAGACCACAACGAGAATCTTTACATTTATGAATAGAACTTCAGGATTCAGTCTGAATAGCATATGGTAGCGGAGGAGACTCATCCAGTATATGTCTGTGTTATTCTCTATCTTTAGTTCATGTCAGAAAGTTATTTGTAAGTCAAATTAATTCCTAGTTCATGGCGCCTTGCCAGTCAGTTCAGTAAAGGCCTTTGCAAAGCAAATGATTTTTTACAATATGTAGGGTTAGCCGCACCTAACAGAAAACCCAGTGGGTTAACCAAATCAGGGGGTTCCATGGCGCTGCCATCTTGTTCAGCCATTCGTAGCACATGGCATAGGGTATGGCCTGGCACATGGTGTTCCTTTTCATACTTAATGCTTCAGCGCAAGGTGGCGGCTCCTGCACGATTGTCTTCCTATTCCAGGCAGAAGGGAGACTCATGGAAGACAGAAGACAGGTAGCAGCCAAGTCTTCCCCTTGAAAGAGTTCTTTGAAAAACTATCAAGTGACCTGGTTTACATCTCAGGTGCCAGAAATGTCACATGGCCACCTCATGCAGCAAAGAACGCTGGTTGCTATAATTTCTTTCTTTTTCCTTCTTTTATTTCTTTTCTCCTTTCTCTTTCCTCCCTCCCTCCCTCCCTTCCTTCCTTCCCTTTCCTCTCCTTTCCTTTCCTTTCCTTTTCATTTCTTCTTCCCTTTTTCCTTTTTCCCTTCCTTTTTTTTTTAAGTTTGGTACATTGTGGCCCTGAAAAAAACTTGGAGTTTGGTCAGAAAGGAAAAAGGGGAGAATAGATATTGGTAGGCAGGCAACAAGGATTTACATGCACTGATTTTCATAGCTCAGTTCTTAGAGTAGACATGTGCCACATTCCCTACTTATATCTAGCCCTGTTTTAGAAATAGCATTATATCTTCATTCCTGTTCAATCTTCTTAGGTCAAAATCTGAACTTATATGAGGTCTTTTTCTCTAAGCTCGATTTAAATATGAGAAATTTCATTGTCAAATGCAGCTACCACAAGTCGTGTTTCTGCTTTAAGGCCACTGGGGAGTGCCTTCAACGAGGAAGAAGTGGGACTGGTTGTCCCAGCAGAACTGTCCTAGCCTTGGCTGTTGATCAGCCCAGAGTGGGTAGGCTGTCAATAATTGTGTAGTTGGCCGGGCGTGGTGGCTCATGCCTGTAATCCCAGCACTTTGGGAGGCCGAGGTGGGTGGATCATGAGGTCAGGAGATCGAGACCATCCTGACTAACATGGTGAAACCCTGTGTCTACTAAAAAAAATACAAAAAAAATTAGCCAGACGTGGTGGTGCGCACTTGTAGTCTCAGCTACTTGGGAGGCTGAGGCAGGAGAATGGCATGAACCCGGGAGGCGGAGCTTGCACTGAGCCGAGATAGCGCCACTGCGCTCTAGCCTGGGTGACAGAGTGAGACTCCCTCTCAAAAAATAATAATAAAAAAAAAAATTGTGTAGTTGAGTCAGCACATCTCTAAAACCCAGCTTTGGTCGCAGGACAGAAGTCTCTCTGGCCAGCTTCTGGTGCCGCTAGTGTTGGTAGCAGTCCCCATCACCAACCAAGAGAAAAGGGGGCTTTCTTGCTCAAGGTCTAAGCCACGGGCCCTGCTTTTTCCCTGTCATGTGTATTTGTTTATGACGCATAGCAGTCTTAGGGTGCTTCACTATTTGGTCATGGAAAGGCTGGAATTTCCAAGTTAACTATAGAGATCTGATATATCATAGGTCAACTGCAATGTACTACCTTGCACTGTTAGGCCCTTCCTGCTGCCGTCCAGACAGAGGCAGTTCTTTCTGTATCTTGATTCCAGTTTAGGTTATACCTTTTCTTTTAGCCTCTGTGGTCCCTGGGAAAGGGAGGCCTTTTTCTTTTAGCAGCTGTAGGTCTACCGTTTGTCCATAGTTCAGAAAAGCTCTTCATTCCACCCTCTCCTTGGTTCCATTCTCTCTCCTGCACTCCAGTGATAAAATTCTCTTAATAACAGAAAAACATTGATTGATGCATTTATTATCTTGGCAGACGCTGTTCTAAGTGCTTTATTTAGGCTCTCTCATTATAAAAATGCTTTATTATTATTATTTTTTAATACAGAGATGGGGTCTCACTCTGTTGCCCAGGCTGAGCTTGTCCTGAGCTCAAGTGATCCTCCCACCTCAGCCTCCCAGAGTGCTGGGATTACAAATGTGAGACATTGCACCTGTCCAGCCTCTTTGATTTCATCCTTAGAAAACCCAGTGAGGTGTAGGAATAATTTCTAGCCCATATTAAAGAAACTGAAGCAGAGAGAATTTGCTCAGGGTCCCCTAATTATTAGTTGTGGTCTCTTTGGGGCTGTCCCGTACTCCATCACTTTGTCACTTTGATGACTTGTACCAGGGGGTGGAGCTGAGTGGTTCAGAGCATGGGCTCTGGAGCTGGACTTAGTTTGTATCCCAGTTCTGCTTTTGACTGTGTGATCATACGTAAGCTCTCCATAAATTTCTACTCCTTGTTTTTACTGCTTTTTCTCTTCCTTTTTCCTATAGCTCCAGGACACAAACTGTTCTCTCTGAGCAGTCAAGTCTTTCATAAGGTGTATTCTTATCATCCAGGGGCACCTTTCGGTGTCAAAGAGATTTCTCCCCTGTTTACCAGCTGGTCAGAGGATCCAGGGCAGAACTTGCAGCTGATCAGGAGGGTTCTTGACTAGCGGAGTGATAAATGCCTCTTGCAAATATCATGAACTTCCCTTGGGTAAATTAGTTTGAGCCATATTTCCTCACTTTTAAAAAATAGTATCTGGGCTTGCGGTGAGCATGGCATAGGACGGTTTTTGCTGTCAACTGTTGGCCCCCGTCTGGCACCTGGTCTGTGACCAGCAACTTCAGCATCACCTGGGAGCTTGTTAGAGATGCAGAAGCTTGGGCCTGCTCAGTCAGAATCTGCATTTTAATATGATCCCCTGGCAATTCGTGCACCCATCACAATTAGAGAAGCACTGCTCTGGCACGTAGCTGCAAATGTGTTTTCAAACTTTGCTGGAGTCCTGCTATTGTAGTATTGGGCTATCTGGTCTGGTATGTACTCCAGCTGTTTCATTTACATTCTGGAGTGATGACACTTAACTTGAGAAGGCTTGACTTCACCACTAATTGAAGTAAAAAAGCAGTCTTACGGTGTGTGCCTATATTTATAAGCACCACCTGGCAACAGCATCGGGCAATTCTTAGCAAAATAAATGAGACATTTCCTTTGAGATTTCTTCCTTATTCCTTGAAGAGTCCTTATAACAGCCTTTTTTTTTTTTTTTTAATAAGAGGCAGGGTCTTGCTGTGTTGCCCAGGCTAGAATGCAGTGGCACGATCATAGCTCATTTTAGCCTCAAACTCCAGGGCTTGAGGCTTGAGTGATCGTCCTGTGTCATTCTCCCGAGTAGCTGGGACCACAGGCACATGCCACCACACCTGGCTAATTAAAACAAATTTTTTTGTAGAGATGGGTCTTGTGGTATTGCCCAGGCTGGTCTGGAACTCCTGGTCTGCAGTGATCCTCCCGGCTCGGTCTCCCAAAGTGTTGGAATTACAGATGGGAGCCACCATGCTCAGACCACCTGCTGCCCCACTTTTAAAAAAAATCTTTAACACAAGTAGTAAGAAGGGAGTTGTGGGGTGGTCAGTGGTCACTGTGGTTGAAGTTTGTTCTCAGGATCCTCAGTAGGACCTAGGAGGATGAGATGGGCTTTTGGCTAGTCACACCATCCTATAGTTGGTGAGCACACGGGATTTACCACACTTAACTGACTTTTGGTGGAGATTTTATTGTTGATGGGAAATGACACCAAATGTCATTTCAGGAATAAATAACCATGGCAGTTCTAAAAACTTGGCACAAATATATGAGTTGCACTGAGACTGGGGTATCTCCATCCTTTATCCATGGAGATTGGCAAGTGACAACTCCTGTTCCGGCCCCTTTGTGCATTCCCCTTATTGTGAGGAACCGAGAGGGGCCCTCCCGTCTGTGTCCCCATGCCTGTGTCACTGCCTCTCTTTTCACCCAGCGTGTTGTCTTCTAGCTCCTGGACCTGAGCGTTCTTGCCTTGCTTTCTCTCTTTCCTCTCATTTATGCTATTTCTGGCGTGTCATCACTGGCTTACCCATTGTGTAGGCTTTAAGTGAAAAAATCATGTTATTTTCATGAGCTCTGCAGGGCACTTCTGCATTTGTTCTCATTTGACTCTTCTGAAGCCTGGAGATGCACAGGAAGGCAGTTTCCACTGCAGATGAGCAGCATGGAGGAGGCTTTTGGAAGTGAAATGAGTTGTCCAAGGTCCAGAGGTGAGGAGCCGGGACCAGGCTTCACAGGCTTCTGTTCTGTGGTCCTGTCCCGTCCCCGGTTCCTCCTCTATCCAGGTGGTGCCTTCTAGTTCCTTCCTAACCAACAAGTGTGGGAGGCCGGGTGCGGTGGCTCACACCTGTAATCCCAGCACTTTGGGAGGCTGAGGCGGGTGGATCACCTGAGGTCAGGAGTTTGAGACCAGCCTGGCCAGCATGGTGAAACCCCATCTCTACTAAAAAAAAAAAAAAAAAAATAGCTGGGCATGGTGGTGGGCACCTGTAATCCCAGCTACTCAGGAGACTGAAGCAGGAGAATCTCTTGAACCGGGGAGGCAGAGGTTGCAGTGAGCAGAGATCGTGCCACTGCACTCCAACCTGGGCGACAAGAGCAAAACTCCATCTCAAAAAAAAAAAAAAGAAGAAATACAGGGAAAGCCCCTTGCATAACATATGGCGTATGTGTTTACCCACTTATTATTCATGATCAATAATAACTCAAGTTAACTGGTGGTGTAATTGGGGTATTTTTATTTTAACGTTTAATATTGTTGTGGCTGATTGTCACCCTTCATGTGCTTATTAATAATTTATGACAATTCCATTCACCCTTTTGTTGTTGCACAGGAGGTAAGTTAAATCAAGTCCGTCTTCCGTCTTCTCATTGTTTCCTTGGACACTTTCGCCCTGTTCTTAGGGGAACCTTCTCGGTTTTAGGTATTGTTGTAAGTGCTGGGAATCCATAGTCCCTGCTTTAGTGTGGTAGATGTGTGGGTGACAAACGCCATCACCAACCACAAAACCGATGAATAAGAAAATTTCTACTGATAAGCATAAATCAGAAAATAAAGCAGAGAGGTGAAGGAGAGGGACTGGGTGGGGGACTTCTTTGGATGAAGTCATCAGAGAAGCCTTTCAGAGGTGACATTTAGGCATGAATGGTAGGAAGGAACAAGCCATCAGAAAATTAGGGAGAAGGGCATTGTAGGAGAGGGAATAACTCATGCAGAGGCCCTGAGATGTGAACGGGCTTGGAGAGTTTGAGAAAAGGAAGTTGTTGTGGGGTCATGAGAGCGAGGGTGGGTGTGGTGGGTGAAGAGCAGGTGAGAGAGACACACAGAGACCAGATCATGTAGGGTCTTACAAGTCGTGGTCGGGGAGGTGCAATTTTTTATTTTTTATTTTTTAATAGTTGCAGTGGAAAGTAGAGAGTGACAATATTTGATGTGTGTTGAAAGATCAGTCACGGTTTTTGAGCAGAAATGAATTCAGGAAATCCAGCTGGAAGGCATTGCAGTATTTTGGAGGCGATGGTGTCTTGGATTCAGGTGTTGGTGGTTCCTGCCTTTGTGAAGCCAAGTTCTAGTTACGGTTGGGTCATTGACAGCTTCCAATCTCAGTAATGTAAACATTATATTTGCAGTTGGGATGTCTGCTCATTCTTTCCCCTCCTGCCAGGGCTAAGGTAGATGCTCTCCTCTCCCCCCGGCTCCTCTCTGGCCATGTATGATGGTCATTTAGAATAGAGAGCGCCCTCTGTCTTTTTGCCCTTGTTCATATCATTGTTATTTTCTGGCACTTTTTGTTTGCTGGGGTTAGTTTCTGAAGCTGTTTATTCATCTATGAATGGGGTACTTTGTTTACTTTGACATCAAATGGCTGATTGAACATTTTTAAACCTGGGATTAGAAGGGCAAATGCGGTTGTGTTTATTAAAGCAAAGCAGTTCCTTAGAATGCGAATCAATAAGATGTAGAAATTAGAAAGCTTTCTATGTGAAAACTTTTAAAGTATTTGAGTAAAGAAATTGGTATATCTGACTTAAAATATTTTGCTCTACTGAAAGACTATCCTAATTTTTGCTTTAGAAACTATAGCTCCCATACTTTTGGTGGAATAGATGGCATTTTGAGAAATTTTCAGCAAGAGATGAGCATAGTTTTAAACACATAATATATCACTTCTCCATAGAGGGGAGGGAGTGGGAGAGGGAACTTAAGGAGGGAGGCTGATAATAAAATAACCTGGCAACCTTAACCCTGTGCCCACACCTAGCTGTGAGTCCCCCAAAAGGAGACAGTCTGTGTCAGCTCCATCAGAGGAAAACCCCTACGTGCTTTCCATCAGAAAAGGCGGCGATTATGATAATCTGAATCATGCTTTCCTGAGGATAACCTTTTGGTGAAAGGAAGCATTCTATTTCCTATTTTCAGATATCTGTGGAGAGGGGAAATTCAGTGCTTTGGGTTTGGGAATGGATGTGTGTGTGTGTTTCTAATTTTACTTACATATGCATTAATTGAACAATTTTGCATGTTCTCGCAGTAATTTTATATTACAAAGTCTTCAGGAGAATCAAGTCAAAATACTAGTTGGAATATGATCTTTGAAATAGAGGAAAACTAGCTTAATATGTAGGGTGGATCAGACTTCATGTAACACCTGTTAAAGTTGTCAGCACCATCTTAATAGGGATTCCAACTGGAGTCTTAAACTAACCATAAGCAGATGACACAACTGTGGGTGGCATTTAGGAAACGACTCTGTACACTAAAGCCTTAAATTGTTACTAATAAGTATTTAAAAAAACATAAATACTCTTTGCTAGTAAGATGCCTAGAGACACATGGTTTGAAGTGGTTTGATTCTAAGCACCCCTAGGCCAATTTGAAGAATTTTACATAAAGCTGATTAAAGAAAAATCCTTCCTGGAGCTGGAGAAATTCTTCATTCTTACTTGGATCAAGTCAGAGATGGACAGGCCGGGCATAGTGGCTCGCGCCTATAATCCCAGCACTTCGGGAGGCTGAGGCAGGAGGATGGCTTGAGCCCAGGAATTCGAGATCAACTTGGGCAACATAGTGAGACCCTGTCTCTACCAAAAGAACACTCCAAATAAAAAAAAAACCCAGCAGAGATTGGCACCATGGAATAGAGAAACTTAATGAGTGTTTAAACCGAGCTTTTCAAGAGACCCTTTCCCAGGCACATACATGCAGGGCGTCTCAGCATCTTGTCACCATTGTTCTTGAACTCACTTCTTCAACACCAGCCTCACCTGGGAACATGCACATGTAAATTCCTGGGCCCCACCCCAGACCCGCAGAATCAGAAACTCTGGGGGTGGGATCCAGGAGGCTAACAGACTCCTCAGAGAATTCTGGTACAGGCTAAAATGGGAGAAGCGGGGGTCTACACCACTCATGTGGACTCTATGGAAATAGGTGATATAAGCCAGACTCTTCCTCATAATGTCTGTTGACAGTTTCTTGCTAATACGAAATGACTGATTAAGAAAGACAATGTTTCCAGTAAGGACAGTGGTGACATATTTAAGTGGATGAGTAATGCACCTTGGCTTGTAAGTGTCCTTTCTGCAGAATAGGCAGGGAAGAGTTAAAGCTGGTATCCCCTTGGGCTCTTAGCCACCTGCTAAACCCCAGGCCCAGGGCATCCTTCTGTTGTGTCCCTGTGAGTGCTCAGCCCAGGAACATACAGGAGGGGCATGTTTCATGGGTCTGAAAGGACCTGTTTAGCTTTCATGTGGAATTTCCAGACCTGACTCGAATAGGGGAGCAGAATGTAACCCCCTCCCCTCCATTGCGAGAAGATAGTTGAGCTTCCTCACTTAGCACTCAGGTTTTGGCTTTGAACAAAGCATGGAGATGAGAAGTGAGGGAAAGAAAAATCAGAAAAGAGAAATACTGAGACACAAACATGTTGCATTTCAAAGCGAAAAGCTCTTTTATCTTAGTAGGTGGACATTGTGAACGTTGAATCAGTGTAGATGGAATTTGAACCTGTACTTTTGGCAAAACCGATGAGAGTCCAGAATAAAAAAGACACTACAGAAGTGAACACCAAAGACCAGGAATGGCCCTGAGACTTGTAACAGGAATTGCAAACACAGATGCCCACAGGGGCCAGGAGGCAATGTCAGAAGTTGCAGTGTGGGGGAGTGTGACTGTAGGGAGTGGTGGAGACTGCGGCAAACCCAAAGCCATGTGTTGTCTGGTTTCTGCTGATTGTGGATGTAAAGTTTCCAGAGCTTCTGATTTTTGTCGTTTTTTTTGTTCTTGTCAAATGAAGCTGTAAATCTGGGTTTCTGTGTGACATTTCCCAGTGTTCACAAAATTGTCTATAGCTTTTTTTTGGACACAGACCAAACAAAACGTATCTATGGACCAGTTTGCAATTTCCTCTGTGGACAGCCATGGTCAGGTGTTAATTGTCCAGTGAGAAGTGTACCTGTAAGATGTGAATAAAATTGGCTACATAGTAATTAATCAGCTATTCAGTAAACTTTTTTAATGTATAATTTGTTTTTCCTATGTACCTAATTCCGTTATTCCTAAAATTGCAACATGTAATTCCATGCAGGTATTATTTAGCCAGAAACACTCATGCCCTGATGTACTCAGCAAACCATTGAATAGTTACTCTTCAGGGTAAAAACAGGAATTTGGCTTCTCTTGGTTGAGTTTACCTGCCCATAGTGGCTATATAATATTGGCCTCTGATGGGAGCTGTTTGTGTTTGCACAGAAAGTTTTCACATATCACCTAAAGTAGGGAGTGTGCCCCCGATCTCTGTGCTGGTTAGTGGGGTCCTGTGTAAATTAGTAAGTTATCTATTGACTCAAGGTTCTTTCCATCTTCAAGGTGCTCTGCATCGGGAAATGAAACAAACAAGAAACACACCAGCTTCAGTTCTTAATCCAGAATAGTACTCACCCCAAAACACAATTTACAAAACTTCTTAAATACTGGAGAATATTGTAGCCTTTCAGTTTGCGTTGTAAGTATACAGGCTATATAGATACGTAAGTGTATATACACACATATACAGATAAACATACCATATATATTTATTGTGGATGACATTTTGATAAACCTTCATTAGATTTTTATTTCAACCATTAACTCCCTTTCTAAAAGCTAAAACCAAAAAAGTACAGATTTCCTTTTTTATAGCAATTACTCTGCTTTATGCTAGGGACATAAAGGGACATTATGCAGGTGAGTTAGGTGTAAATGAAATCCGTGTCCAGGAAGCTGGCAATTTAGTAGGGAGGCAGCAGTGAGCAGCTGACATGTATAGCATTTCTCTCTCTCTCTCTCTCTCTCTGTTTTTGAGACAGGGTCTTCCTCTGTCACCCAGGCTGGAGTGCAGTGGCATAATCAGGGCTCACTGCAGCTTTGACCTCCTGGGCTCAAGAGATCCTCCCGTATCAGCCTCCTAAGTAGCAGGAACCACAGGCATGCATCACCACACCTGGCTATTTTTTTTTTTTTTTGAACTTTAGTAGAAACGAGGTCTCATTATGTTTCCCAGGCTGGTTTCAAATTCCTGAGCTCAAAACGATCCTCCTGCCTCAGCCTCCCAAAGTGCTGGGATTGCAGGAGTGAGCCACCGCGCTGGCCTTTATCACGATTCTTTAAGGGCCAGGCTCATGCTAAGGCTTCTCGTGCGTTACCTCATTTTGCCTTCACAATGCTTACTTGAAATCGGGTGCTTTTATCATCTCCATCTTAGAGTTAAGGAAACCAAACCCTGATATGTCTGAGCTTGTGTAGATAGCAAATAGGGTTTGAATCAAGAGGCATTTGATTCCAGAGCCTGACCTCTCCCCTAGAGGCGCTTAGGTAGGTAAGTTTGGCCTGATAAAAGGTTTTGAGGACAAGGGAAAAACATTTACATATTAGCATTATGAATCACATCGATCTACTTAATTTTAACCTGCAATCTTACCACTCAAAATTCTAGAGAATAGCGTATCTACTTCTTTTCTCTTTAATATATGATTGGGCTCTTGTAAATGGGACAAGGTGGATTTTAAAATCTATTTAATGGGGACTATTTGACCTTTGGGTAGCCCCTTAATGTTTCTAGGTTCTAATGCTCTCATACGTTAAAATTCTGAGATTATATGACTGTATATTAAAAAAAACTAGAAGGAAATACATCAAAATGCCCATGTTGGTTATCTATAGAGGATAGAATGAAAGATGGCTTTATTCTCTTGTTTGCTCTTATTAAAGCAATCAGATGGTGCTTCTTCTGTACTCAGAGCCCTGGCTGCTTCCTGCCTGGCCTCTCCCCCGGGCTGCTGCAGAACCAGAAAAGCCTTAAAGGGAAATGTGGGAGAGAAGGTTGGATTCACTTTCATGTCTTTCCAGGGTTGTGACCCCTCAAGTCCTGGTTGCCTTTGCTGTTCTGTATTACCTTCAAACAGCCAGCTCGTCTTTATTTCTTTTTTAGTTTTGTCGGGGTTGGCTTGATAGATGTTAGTCCATCATAGCCAGATGTGTCTAGCCATGTCTTTTGAATGCAAGATTTAGGGTGTGGGTACTTAGCTGTTAGTGGACATTAGAGTCACTAGTCAGGATGAAACAGTTCTTGGCTTTAACTCCCAGAAATTCTGGTAACATCATGTATAGTAAGGGCTGCATGTCTAACAGGTGGCCAGGTAAATCTTTTGGGGTGGTCTGTGAATCACACTTTGTGAGACACTGACTTTTAGGGAGTTTGTTCTGAATTCACTAGATAATAGAGATCTAATACAGAGCTTTGAAAGGTGGTGTCTTGGTGATAGAGCCGTGGCAATGGGGAGGGTTGAGGAGGTGGCTGTTGGGCCTGTCTCCTGGTGAGTGTTGAAAGGGCCTGAACTCAGGCAGAGGCCTCGGAACTGAAAGGTGGTGGAAGGATGCAGAGAGAGGAGCCACACAGGAGTACTCTGTGCGCCCTGGCAGGGTCTGAATACACGTGGGAGTAGTGAGAGGGAGAACTTTAAGTCCAGGTTTTGTGCCTCAGTGACTTAGTGTGGCCATATCATTAGAAATGTGTTGAGGCCGGGCACAGTGGCTCATGCCTGTAACCCCAGCACTTTGAGAGGCTGAGGCAGGAGGATGGCTTGAGGCCAGAAGTTTAAAACCAGCCTGGACAACATACTGACACCATCTCTACAAAAAAAAAAATTTAAAAATGAGTGGGTGTGGTTGTGCACACCTGTAGTCCCAGCTACTTGAGAGGTTGAGGCAGGAGGATTGTTTGAGCCTAGGAGTTCGAGGCTACAGTGAGCTATGATCACACCACTGCACTACAGTTTGGGTGACAGAAAAGCCCAAAAGCTACCTCTCTCTCTAAAAAAAAATAAATAAATAAAAAAAGTGTTGAATTCTGGGAAGGAGCTGCTATGTGGATTTAAGAGTGAGCACAATTTACAGATACCAATCTCAAAAGCTGTTCTAGTTTGTAGATGATACATCTTCCTTGATACCAACAAAGATACTTCCATGATTCAAACATTTAAGAAAATGCAGTGCCCTCTCTTATTATAGCATTCTAATTGTGTCATGTTGTAATGAGGTGCAAATATCATGCAGCCTGGCACATGAAATGTGCTAGAATAGGGCAGTGTTAGTTGAAATTCAGGTCCTCAAGCTTGAGTGTGAAATGATGCAATGTACATGAATATGGCACCCAGAATTATTTCTGTACAGCGCATCCTAAGTCATCGACTACAAAATAAAATCAGAGGATTAGAGACCTACAGGACAGCATGTCAATGGAGATCTAAAATCAGTGCTGATCAATGCAAAATACATCTTGGCATAATCCCTGAAGTCTTGTCCAGTGCTTGGTGAGATAAGCAGTTCTGGCTACCATAACTGGCTGCAGTTGCTATTCGGGTGGGTGAGCCACTTCCCTGGGATTTGTGCCTCCTTAGGGTTGCCAAGGCAAGAGGGTGAATAGAATACTGACAGGGGAGGAACAGGGGTGTGTAGAGCTCTTCAAGGTTTCGTGCTGAAGGAAGAGGGTGGAAGAGGGTGGAAGGGTGGCCTGTTTTCTTGTTTATCATTGGCCCAACAAGCCCTTAGAAGTAGGGGTGATTTCTTCTATGCCTTCTCTCAGGTTAGGTTAATAAATCCTTTACTTAATAGGATTAGCTATAAAATGATAGATTGTTTTTCTTATAAATTATTTTTCTTATATTTCTCTTCCCCCGTGTTCTGTTTCCTTGACAGTTCTATTAAAACTTGCTAATTTCTCATGTCTGATTTTAAAATTAAAACAAACCCCACTGATACAGTTTGGCTGTGTCCCCAACCGAGTCTCATCTTGAGTTGTAGTTCCCATAATCCCCATGTGTTGTGGGAGGGCCCTGGCGAGAGGTTATTGAATCATGGGGGCGGTTTCCCCTACGCTATTCTCGTGATAGTGAGTGAGTTCTCATGAGATCCGATGGTTTTATAAGGGGCTTACCCCTTCACTCGCCTCTTATTCTTCTCCTTCCTGACATAATGTGAAGAAGGACGTGTTTGCTTCCTCTTCCACCATGATTGTAAGTTTCCTGAGGCCTCCCCAGCCATGTCGAACTGTGAGTCAATTAAACCTCTTTCCTTTATAAATTACCCAGCCAGTCTCAGGTATGTTGTCATAGCAGTGTTAGAACAGACTGATACACTAATTTACCTGGTATTCTGAAATGATGCCACTTGTCTTTCTTATTAATCCTACCTAGCTCTGGAAGTGAAGCTTTCAGTGAAGTTCAGTGTCCCTGGAACACATTAGGGGCTGTGATATGGTTTGGCTCTGTGTCCCCACTGAAATCTCATCTCGAGCTGTGATCCTTAGTGTTGGAGGAGGGACCTGGTGGGAGGTGATTGGATCATGGGGGCAGATTTCCCCCAGGTGTTCTCGTGATAGTGAGTGAGTTCTCACGAGATCTGATTGATTGGCAGAGTGTAACACTTTCCCCTTGGTGCTCTCTCCCTGCTGCTGCCACGTGTGCCTGCCTCCCCTTCGCCTTCCGACATGATTGTCAGTTTCCTGAGGCCTACCAACCATGCCTCCTGTACAGCCTGCAGAACTATGAGTCAACTAAACTTTTCTCTATAAATTACCCAGTCTCAGGTAGTTTTTTATAACAATGTGAGAATGGATGAATATAGGCTAACTCCAACTCCCTTCACTCATTGCCTGTTAACTAAAGTGCCCAGTTAATTGGCACCTCCATTAAGGCTGGAGAAGGTTGCTATTCACTGTGCATTCATTAAACACATCTATTGAGTGCCTGCTGTGTGCCATGCACTGTTCTGAGAGCTGAGGATGTGGCAATGAATGAAAGAGACAGCAGTCCCTATCTTCTCGGAGCTGATACTTTGGTAGGGTAGAAAGATGATTGTAAAATTCATAGCACGTGAATGTGATAGATACCATTGGGAAGGGCCACAGGTAGATTTGGAGGAGTGGAGATGCAATTTTAACTAGGGTGACCAGGGAACGATTTCACAGAGCAATGTGGCTAATGGGGGAAGAATGTTCTTGACAAAGGGAACAGCGAGTGCATGTGTCCTGAGACGGCCAGTGTTACTGAGGCATCGTGACCAAGGAGAAGCTGAGGGTGTGGAGCCCTAGAGACCTGATCAGTACTTTGGCTTACAGTCAGTGTTCTGGGGAGCTATTGGGGGCCTTTGAGCCAAGAAGTATTATCAGATTTACATTTAAAAATGATAATGGTGGCTGTGCAAGAGTGGGATCAGGGAACCAGTTCAGATGCCATGGCAATAGTCACATGAAAGAGATTGAGAGGTGGCCAGGTTCCGGGTATTCTGAAAGGCCAGCAGGATTTACTGAGAGATTGAACCTGAGTGTGAGAGGATACCCTTGAAGTGTTTGGTCCGAGGAATTGGAAGGATAGAGTTGCCATCTCCTGAGAGGTGGGAGAAGCAGGTTAAGGAAAGATCTGCTTTTTTTTTTTTTTTTTTTTTTTTTTGAGACAGAGTCCCACTCTGTCACCCAGGCTGGAGTGCTGTGGCAGAACCTCTGCTCACTGCAGTCTCCGTCTCCTGGGTTCAAGAGATTCTCCTGCCTCAGCCACCCTAGTAGCTGGGATTACAGGCATGCACCATCACGCCAGGCTAATTTTTGTATTTTTAGTAGAGATGGGGTTTCACCATGTTGGTCCCAAACTCCTGACCTCATCAAGTGATCCGCCCGCCTCGGCCTCGCAAAGTGCAGGGAAGATCTGGCTTTTAATTTTGCAGCGCCCATTCACCCACCAAGTGAGGGAGATGGTGGGATATATGTGTTAGGATTAATCAGAAAGGTTGATACTGGAGACAAATTTGCTGGCCATTGGGGTGCCGATGGTGTTAAATCTTTGAGACCGGATGACCTCACCAAGTGAGTGAGAGTAGGGAGACAAGGAAAGGAATCTAGGGCATCGCAGCCTTTAGAAATCTGCGAGCTAAGCAACCGGCAAGGATTGCAGTGAAGTTGCTGCCAGCATGTAGGAAGAGGAATAGGAGAGGGTGATGGCCAGAGGCAAGCGAAGGAGTTGTTCCCAGAACAAGGTAGTGATCAACTGGGGCAAATACTGCCGTGAGGTCAGTGAGAGGATGACTGAGAATTGATGACTACTGTATCTAGTTAGCTGTGTGCAGGTTGGTGAACTTGACAGGGTGGTTTTGGTGGGTTGGTGGGACACACAGCTGATGAGTAAATTCAAGAACAAACAGGAGGAGAGGAATCAATGTCCTAAGAAACCACCCACTCGTGAAGAACCTCCCTCAGTGCACACAGCTCTTTGTTTTCTCAGGATGCATTCATGCTGAATGCATTTTATTTTAATTCCTTTAAAATCTGTAATCAGCTGTTTGGTAATTAGATATCTGATAAATGGGAACATGTTATGCCCTCCCTGAACTGGGTAACAGGACACTGTAGATTATACAATCCCTTATTTTAATACTAACAATGCCATTCATTTAGTGAATGACTATGTACTGGTGGCTTCTACAGAGAAGAGTTATTCAGCAGAAATTATCTCTTCATTTTTTTTTTCACATTGTTTTGGACATGAAGATCAGGAAATGAGTAAATAGCTCTCTCTCTGAGTTTGGTGTTATTCTATAACTTACCCATGTAAGTAGAAAAGATTTGTTATGGACAGATCCAAAACCTTGGAAGAATTCCTTGTTACTAATGATTTACCTTTATATCTTTCAAGATTTATCTGAAACATTCAGAATGCCGTGAAATCATATATATGTCATCTGTGGTACAGACCCTAGGTGGAAGGCATTTGTTAGCAGGAAAACTGGTGCAACTGGAGAGAAACCAGTCAACTTGAAATAGAATTCATCAGCTGTTTATTGAGCACCTACCGTTTGTCAAGTTCTTTTCTAGGTGCAGTGAATAAGACAGGGGCTGTCTTTGTTTGGTGCCTTCAATTAAGTGGAATACAGACAAATCAACAGGCATTTAGGCTACAGGGCGTCACAGAAGTGCAGAGGGAGGAGTATCTCTCGCAGTTACGAATGGGTGCCGCAAGAGAAGGCTTCCTGGAAGAAGAGACATTTAAATTGAGACCTGGGCCGGGCACGGTGGGTCACGCCCGTAATCCCAGCACTTTGGGAGGCCGAGGCGGGCGGGTCACCTGAGGTCGGGAGTTCAAGACCAGCCTGACCAACATGGAGAAACCTCATCTCTACTAAAAATACAAAATTAGCCGAGCATGGTGGCTCACGCCTGTAATCCTAGCACTTTGGGAGGCTGAGGCGGGCAGATCATCTGAGGTCGGGAGTCCGAGACCAGCCTGACCAACGTGGAGAAACCCCATCTCTGCTAAAAATACAAAATTAGCTGGGCATGGTGGCGCATGCCTGTAATCCCAGCACTTTGGGAGGCCAAGGCGGGTGGGTCACCTGAGGTCGGGAGTTCAAGACCAGCCTAACCAACATGGAGAAACCCCATCTCTACTAAAAATACAAAATTAGCCAGGCATGGTAGTGGGTGCTTGTAATCCCAGCTACTCGGGAGGCTGAGTCAGGAGAATCAGTTGAACCCGGGAGGCAGAGGTTGCAGTGAGCCAAGATCATGCCATTGCACTCCAGCCTGGGCAACAAGAGCAAAACTCCGTCTCAAAAAAAAAAAAAAAAAAAATTAAAATAAAATAAATAGAGACCTGTAGGATGAGCAGGAGGTAGCTAGGTCTAGGGCAGGAGAATGTTCTTGGCAGAAAACTGGGAGGCAAGAGACAGCATGACATTTTGACATTTGTCAGCCACTGAAAGAAGCCGATGTGGTGGATCTGTTGTGAGGTGAATGGAAGTAGATGAGGCTGGAGAGTTGGGGGTGGGGTGTTAGATCACCAAGCCCCTCTGTAAGTCTCCAAGCAGGTGGGATCCAAGGAAAGAATGAAGAGCTTTTCGTGGCCTTCCTTTGTGGAGGAACTGTGTGTGTATTTGTATATATGTATTGTGTGTGCACATATATAATAGATACATTATACATATTAGATATATTGTATACATATATACACACACAATACACATATACATGTACATATTATATATCATATATACATGCATAATACATAAATACATATATATATACTTAGATACATACATATAAATATGCATACATGTGTATTTATTTTTTAATGCTCATTATTTGATTCAGAATTCTATCAGGCAGGCACTGTCCTCTCTTTAATGGGATGTAGCACTAACTGGGTTTTAGACCTGCAGTGGCCCAGTCACCCTACTGTAGGGGAAGCTCCTGGATCTCCAGGGGAAATGTCATTTAAAGGCTCTTTGCAAAAAGGAACTTGACTTACTGGGTATTTATTTCCTTTGATCTGTGAAATGTAAAACTGAGCTGACGTTAAGCATAAGAAAACATTAAAAACTCTTCATTAAAGAAAGAAGGAACTACTAACACATTGACCTAAGCTAAAAAAAGAGATGGGAGTTTGGGCTGACAGGGAGTGGGAGAGGAAAGGGGAGCCGTGATGAATGGAAAGGAGGGAGACTGGGGCGGGGGAAGGCGGAGGAGCACAGATGGCGGAAGTTTGGAGGGGAGTGTTCCCCAGAGGTCACACCTTGAGCTGTGGGTGTTTTCTGTGTTATCAACTGATCTGCTGCCCATTGCTGATGAATGATTAGTAATTGTTTCTAGCTCAGTACGTAATTTAGTCTTTATATGTTCAGAGACTTCACTCTAGTGGGATAAGCCAAAGCATAGCATTGGTTGGAATTTTTTCTCTGGAAGTGGTTAGAAATATCAATCATCTGACGGTTAGGATTCCCCAACCCCATGCCCCCAAAGAAGGGTACATGTAAGATAAACAATATAGTCCAGTATTTCCAACACAACACTGCTCATCCCCCGATTTCACTGTACCTAGTATTTATTAGTATTTATACCCATATGCTAATATACAATAGTGACGTTTGTTTGTTTGTTTGTTTGTTTGTTTGTTTTAAAATGGACTCTCACTCGGTCACCCAGGCTGGAGTGCGGTGGTGGCATCTCGGCTTATGGCAACCTCCACCTTCCAGGTTCAAGCGATTCTTGTGCCTAAGCCTCCCGAGTAGCTGGGACTACAGGTGTGCGCCACCACGCCAGGCTAATTTTTGTATTTTTAGTTGAGATGTGGTTTCACTGTGTTACCTAGACTAGTCTTGAACTCCTGATGTCAAGTGATCTGCCCACCTTGGCCTCCCAAAGTGCTGGAATTACAGGCATGAGTCATCGTGCCCAGCAGCAATAGGGTGACTTTACACCAAAATCTTAAAAATACATACAGTGAGCATCTCAGACACAGGCCCAGGGGAATCATATATTTGTTGTACCAGATCCAGAAGCAGCCATGTGGGTATTTATTTCTGAGTTCCTGAACCCTGTAAGACCACACAGGTTATACTTGAAATGAATGGGAATTGATTAGGCAGAATAAAAAAAACCCCAAACCCACAAAACCCCACCTCTGAAGGGTGTGGCCGCTCTCCCTCCCCTTTGTGTTGTTTTCCAGATTGTTCATGTGGTTGAGGTTGTCGCATCATTCCCGGGGTTAAACGTACACTCAGTTCTGGGAAAGCTTCCATTTTCAACAGTCCAAAGTTAGAATTCAGTGGAATGTGATTTGAAAGTAATTTAACAAGGTACATTTTAAGTTTTTAATAGTTACCTTTTTAAAAAACAGTCCCAATTTTTCTGCTCCTGTCACCCCCGACCCCAGTCATGAGTATATGATCTCTTGGAGGACATGGATAGCTATTATTTTAACTTTGAATTTAGCATCCTTATCTGTATATTTTAGCAAATTGAAATTCTGTTTTGCAACTTTTTTTTGGTATCAATGGTCTTGTTTTCACATCCTGAGGGTGTTCTTATTTCTCTTCTTTTATCTTTTAAAAAGATCCATCCCTAGAATGAATATTGAAAAAATATTTCCTTAAGACAGCATGTGTATTAGTATCTTTTTCATATTTTAAAATGAACTTTAACTTGATTTGTAATGTTCCAGTCATGCTGTAGAAATTCCATCTCCTAAAATCATGATCTAATGAATTAAGGAGAAAAGGAACATTTCCTAAGAGTACCTAGTAACAAAGAAATAAAAAAGTACAAATGTCCATAAGCAACCTTAGGAATTCAGGAAGAAACCTAAGAAGAATCTGCCTTGTTAAATGGAACTGTGGTAGACTTCCTGGGAGTGGTAAATGATGTGAAATCCATCTGTTATAATGACTTAATTGTCATCAAAAGATCTCACACCGATTTTGTGGGTTAAGGTTGGTAATTATCATCTTTGGTGGTAATTAAGTAACTATAACATTATAAAAACATTGTAAGACTACCTTACTTTTCTTATAAAAGCAGATTGCATAGTTTAGATCTTATCATTGTTATTGCTGGTTTTGTTTGCGCTTTACAGATCTAAAGTTACAGTGAAAGTGACATACTGTTGATAAGATGTAAAGATTAGAGTTGTTTGGTTTGTTTTTTGGTTCATGTAGTTAACATTCTTTTTTCTCTTTTAAAAATGATTATTTTCATCTCAAAGCCAAGTGATAGTAGTGGTAACATTTGTCCTTGAGATGGTCAAGGATGACATCTGTTTGTTCAGATTAGGGCCCTGGCAGTAAAGGTCTTTGGTCAATATTTGACAGGGAAGAAGGTAAAACCCTAAAGTCTCTGTCCAACAAAATTGGAATCAGCGTATAAAAACCATGGCTCTGGCTTCAGCGTGTCCGTTTTGGGTAAAGGTGGGAGCACATGCCTATAGTTAATTGCCTGCAATAGAGAATAATTGTTTTACTTTTAGGGATTTTGCCTGGAGAGAAAATGTATTCATGTATCCATTCATTCATAGTCTCTTCCTGTCTCTATTGGGGCTGGATAAATCAGTGTGTTTGTGGGTGGGCCGTTCCTCATTCTGAAACATTGTGGCTGCTGCAGGGTGACACAGTACTGGAGAACCAGAGCTGTTCAGGAACTGCCCAAGTTTGGATCCTTTACTGCCTCTAATGGTTGCCTGATGTTGGCCAATTTATGTACATTGTTTAGTCAACTAGCTCATCTTTAAACTTGGAATCATGCTGTTACTAAACTTTCAGGATTTGTTTTCAGGGCTAAATGAGATAATGGGAGTGAAGCATTTTTCATTTATCATAATATCAGCCATATTTTAAGTGCTTAATAAAGCACTAGCTGCTACTTTTGTTGCATAGAACTCAGGCATATCCTGGAAAAAAAATTCACATCTTCCAACAGGGTAGTTTCAATCTCAAATCAAACAAGGATACTCTGCCTTTTATAAATAGTAAACTGCCCATTGGTGAGAGGAATGGTAAAGAGAAAACCGGATCCCACATCCTTTATGCAGTGTGTTAATATGAAATGGTGTTGAGGCAGGAGGACTGCTTGAGCCCATGAGTTCGAGACCAGCCTGGGCAACAAAGTGGGATCCCTGTCTCTATTTTAACTTAAAAAAGTAAAAATTTTTAATTAAAAAATATTTTTAAAAGAGAGAAGATGGCCAGGTGTAGTAACTCACACCTGTAATCCCAGCACTTTGAGAGGCCGAGGCAAGCGGATCACCTGAGGTCAGGAGTTTGAGACCAGTCTTGCCAACATACTGAAACCCCGTCTCTACTAAAAATGCAAAAGATTAGCTGGGTGTGGTGGTGTGCACCTGTAATCCCAGCTACTTGGGAGGCTGAGGCAGGAGAATCGCTAGAACCCGGGAGGGGGAGGTTGTAGTGAGCCAAGAGCGTGCCATTGCACTCCAGCCTAGGTGACAGTGCAAGACTCCATCTCAAAAAATAAAGTAAAAATTAGCTGGGCGTGGTGGCCCGTGCCTGTAATCCCAGCTACCCAGGAGGCCGAGGCAGGAGAAATCACTGGAACCCAGGAGGCGGAGGCTGCCATGAGCCCAGATCGCACCGCTGCACTCCGGCCTGGGAGACAGAATGAGACTCCGTCTGAAAAAAAAAAAAAAAAAAAAGAGAGAGAGAGAAAACAGAAGACAGTTCTACCTTTTTAAATGTCATGCTGTGGAGGGGTGATGGTAAATGAGTTCTTAAATGTCTTTCCTCAGTTCTTCCACTAGCATAAAGAGACCTGAGGGCTGGTGATATTGACATGTATAGTAGGCATTACATGGCCGAGGGGAGGCATCCACAAAGGCACACCCTTGAAGGCCATATCTCTTGTTTTATCACAGTTAATGCCCAACACTTACTACATTTCCTGCTTTACTGCTGCTTTTGATAACTGGTGGGTGTGACAGTAATACATGGGTGTGTCCATGATGTAGTGTGTATGTCAGTGAGTTATTGTCCTGGCAGAACGGCCTCAGATGGAAGGTGTCCCGTCGTGCCAAGCCCAATTAAGGAAACCAGCCCGGTTCTTCTTGGGAGCCAAGAAGTTATTTGGAAAGATCTGCTCCTATAAGCACGGTTGGGAGTAACTTATAGGAGCAGATCTTACAGAAGCAACCATCAGAAGGGTGATTACCCCTGTTCCTTAGTCACCAGAGTTGCTTCCTCAGTTTCCAAATCACAGAAAGTCTCAAACTTTTCAAGGGACTTTTAGATTGCCTGTGCAAAGAGGAGAAAGAATGATGCCCACCGTGTCAAAGAGGTGCCTCGCAGGGAGTAACCTGGAGTGACGTGAATCACGCTGTTAGTGTTAAGAACAGATTTGGGCTTATGGTGAGCAGGACTCATACCTGATGCATTTTGGGAAATGCAGGGTGTTAAATAAAAAACTTAAAAGTTGACCTGATTTGCCTTTTTATAGATGAAGGAGACTTTTTGTAAGGCATCTTTGACCCAGGGGAAAAAACTGTTTCTATATTTTATTCAGTGTTTGCCTGTTTCCGGAACGGAGCTTTAGTAAGTGATTAATGTAGAAAAGTTCTTTTAAAACTGGAAAAATCTGTATGTGCCAAAGAAGCCCCTTTCCAACCCTTTAGAAACACATATAATTTCTTCTAGATCAGTTTCCAAGTTAATATTTGTCTAATTTTTGTGTGTTGAGTAGTACTTTTCAAAAGATATTTCTAAGAGACCTAGACCAATCCTCCTCCTCCCAAACATTATAGATTTGGAACTCTGTGTAGGGAGATGTGATTCATAATTAATGGATTCATTACATCATATTTTAGATGCTGTCAGTTTTCAAACTTGTACATTGAACTTAAAAGTTGAAAAAATCCACTAAAAATTCCCATAAAGAGAAGTTAAAATCCGAGCTAATTGGCAGCTCTGCCTTCAGTGGAATTGGCAGTCTTGCTGTCTGAGAAAGCAGTGATGATGAATGAAGCTAAAAACCACCTGTCCAAAGGCCTGAGACAGGGAGGTCAGTAGCAGCTACCAGATCTGTGTGGCTATTCAAGCTTTCAAGCCTTAAGACCCAGCGTGGGCCATCAGTGTTCCTGTGCTGGCTAAACTCTCAAAGAAGCTTTGCCTCCATCCAGATGGTAACAGTTGATTTTTATTTTCAAGTATTTATTCATTTTATTTGGGGAAGGGGGGAGGAGGGAGACGTCTTATTTAGGTTTGAGATGATAGAGACAAGGAGTATCTTTTTTTTGAGTCTCGCTGTGTTGCCCAGGCTGGAGTGCAATGATGCGATCTTGGCTCACTGCAACCTCCACCTCCTGGGTTCTGGCGATTCTTCTGCCTCAGCCTCCTGCGTAGCTGGGATTACAGGCACACACCACCATGCCCGGCTAATTTTTGTATTTAGTAGAGATGGGGTTTCACCATGTTGGTCAGGCTGGTCTCGAACTCCTGACCTCTTGATCCGCCCCCCTTGGCCTCCCAAAGTGTTGGGATTACAGGAGTGAGCCACCGCGCGTGGCCAGGAGTATCCTTATAGTGAACAAATACTGGGTATGAGGCAGTGCTCAGATGCAAATCCTGTTCACGTTGGTAAACTGGACGACAGCCTGCGTATTAGGCATATTGAGATGTTTCTTGACTTCTGTTGGTTATATAACAAGAGCAGGTGTTTTTCCTAGGACTGTGGTTTCAGCACTCTGGATTCCATGTTTTTTCTTCCACCATTAACTCTAATTTTGAGGGTTGATAATGACCTTCGATCATTCAGTCCAAATATTTTATTCTTTTGTGTGAATAAATTATTTTGTCGTTAATGACATTGTGGCCCAGAGATTGAAGTGGCAGGACCTAGACCAGAACCAAATTATCTAGACTCCCAGTTCAGAAGGTTTGTGATTATACTATTCTCCCACCTTGCCCTGATTGGCCCCCTTTCCGCAAATCCCATAAAACCTATGGCTTTGTAGGTCCCATCCACCAGCAATAATGTGGCACATCCTAGCATTTTTCCTGTTCTGTAGTACAGTCCCAATCAAGAAGCCTTATTAACCTTCTGTGTGATGGACTAGACTCAGTGTTGGGTTTGGAGGATCCACTGGTGAGGAGCATTCCGTCTAGCAGGAGAAATGTCAGCACTATTTATTACACAACATGATCTGATGCATTCAGATGTACTTACAGGTCTAGGAGCTGTTCAGAGGAGCACAAATGAATGAGAGAGGGAGAGAGGGAGTGAGTGAGTGAGTTACAGAGTTGTTGGTGCTCCACAAGGAGCAGTAAAGTATTTTAAAAATAAAAGATAATAAGGCTGACTCTGTGTCCTGCCTAGGAGTTGGCCATGCTCCACAAAAAGCAGTAGAGTTTGTTTTGTTTTGTTTTTTTTAAAGACAGTTGCCTGAGGATGGTTTTAGAGGATAAATGCCAGCCAGATGAAGGGTGAGGGTAGGGGACTTCTAGGTGAAGTGATTTAGAAAACTAAGGGGATTCTGCCCACTGGTAGTGCTGGGCAGTGAAGTTCGTTGTGCGTGGCATACTGTCAAGTTGTAGAAATCACTAGGTGTACTCGCACTGTTCCTCTTCTCCAGCCTGATTCAGAATGGAAAGAGGCTGCCGAGAGTGCATCAGTGATCTCCTGTTTTCTTACAGGTTAAAGAATGTTAAATGTCTGCATATGATGACTGGTGTGACGATGAACAGGCCGTGACTAGTGTGGATTATTGGATACCTAGAGGCTCAGTGGCCTAGGTGTGATCAGGAGGAAGGGTTAGGGAGAATGTTTTGGTTAGACTCAGAAATAGAAAGACAGCAGGCTCTGTTTGGGGACTTCCTGTCCTTCGTCCAAGATGCCACTGGGGTAAAGGTGTGGATGCAGCTTTGCATGTTCAGCTTCTGGAACCAGACAGAACTGCCTTTCAGTTTTCATGGCCTTGGAGGAAACAGATAATGAATGATAGGAAACAGCTGCTTCTAACGTGGCAGGCAGAAATGCATCCTCATGGAGCAAATTGGTCATCACAGGAATATTAATGGAAAATCATCTCTAATTAAACATTCAGGAGCTATGGAATGTGATTTACTTTCATATATTCACCCTTCCTCCCATTATCTTTCCGTTGCCTGTAGATTTTATTTTTATTTGTCAAATAATACAGAAATGCTTTCTTGTAAAAAAAAAATTTAAACAACAGAACTCTAGATAGGTTGGAAAAGATAGTCCCCTTTCTGCTATACCCTTCTCCTTTCCCAGAGTTGAGGGTCAGCACCTTCTGGAACCCTTCCTAGATATTTGCATACATGTTTATTCTTATTTACACATAATCATTGTCTTTTTGTAAATGGATTTCTGCACAGTTTGAATCTGTTTCTTTTTACATTGAATACTGTCTTAACGATTTCTCTGCATCACCGTATTTAGATAAACCGCAAATTTTTAGAAGTAGTGCTTATGCAATCAAACCTAATTAACTTTATTTATCTAAAAATTAATCTAAAAATCTAAGTGCCTCTTAGGAACAGAAAGGTGTCATGGCCCACCCACTTTGGGACTGGATGGTGGATTTAGGATGTTTTGTGGCAGGCTGGCTTGCACCTGGCAAATTATCTTAGGTCAGTCTAACAAGGGAGAACTGATCTTCTGCCCTGAAAGTTTATTACTGTGGCACCAGTTCTGCTTAAAACAAACATTTAGTCTTCTTTTAAGGCCAGGCTTATATTAAAGTGGGAGGTGGCCTGATAAACAATCTTTGAGATCTTTTAGGCATAGGGAGAATGTGGGACTTGTATCTTTCTCCAAAGCTTGTTTCATGATTTTACAAAGCCTATTTGAGAGAAGTTGGTAAGGTTAACCCAAAGGGCAAGGTAACTCCTTTGAATTTTAGTGCTGAGAAGTAGGACACAGAATTAATAAGGGGGAACCTTTTGGAAGGGATCTTGGGGCAGATAATTGTTTTGTTACATTCAGGGGCTGACGACGTCATCGGAAAGCACTTGATGACAGATTGGTAGAACTGTACTGTGCATTAGAGCTTGCCACCCCAGCAAACCCAGCAGTGGGAGTTGGTGTTTTGGTTACTCCCTGAAGTGCAGTGGCAGTTGTCCCGGGAGTAGAAGATGTTCTTGGAATGCTGTCATTATTACCTTGGCTCATGTTATTTAGAAAAAGAGGAAGATGCCTTCTTGGCCTGATAATGTGACAGCCACCTGCTGTCACTCATTTTCTTCAGTGGTCTGAAGGTGACCAGAACCTGGTCATCAGGTCTCCTTTAAAAAGAACAAAACACAGACATGCATAAAATCATACAGCATAAAAGGATAATGTCATTCTCAGGGAGACAGGGCAGCATGTGCCTGTTTTCCTCATCTACTCTTGAAGGCATCAGGTCTCTTATATTTCACACTGCCAGTTGCTGCCTAAGAGAGGGAACTTCTTGAGGAGAGATGGACTTTCATGCTCAGTGACTTAGAAACTGTATTAGAACTGACTTAACTGCTATAAATAAAAAAGATAAATATCAAACTGCTATCAAATAAGCATAAGACTGCTATAAATAAAATAGATAAATATCAAACAAGCATAAATAAGCAAATAAATACATAAGCAAAATAAATAAATACCAAATAAACATAAGACTGCTATCAAATAAAATAAGTATCAAATAAGCATAAATAAGTAAATAAATATCAAATAAGCATGACTGCTATCAAATAAAATAAATATAAGCATAATAAATAAGCAACATAAATATCAAATACGCATAAGACTGCTATCAAATAAATTAGAACTGACTGCTATCAAATAAGCATAAGACTGCTATCAAATAAATAAGCATAAGACTGCTATCAAATAAATTTCTTAAAGATATGGGTTCACGCCTGGCTTTAAAAGAAATCGTAATTGCGAGATATGGTGGCACATGCTCAGTGAACTGTTTTAATCTGGCTTTCAAGGAAACTGGGCTTTATGGGATCATAAGGAGGTCAAGAACGTGGCATATCTTCTGTTGGATGTAAAATTGATGTTTATAGTTCAGTAGTGTCACTTCTTTGACAGTGGGTAACCAGGGACATGCTCACATGATGGTTAATAAAGGCTCTTCAGACACTAGATTTAAATTCTGCATTCATCCATGTAGTAAGCATTGACTAATTTAATCGCATGGAGAATGAGCCAGGGAGACAGCTTTGTTTTCCTGTATCTGTCCTGCTCATGAGACTCTGCCGCGCTCACAGCCTTTACCTGCTGGGGGAGTCACACGCCAGAACAGGTGCCCCACCTGCTGTAGGGAGAAAGCAGAGCCAGTCTGGGGCAAAGTAAAATAACCCGTGTTGAATCCTCACTCTAGCACTCAATGGTAGTATAACCTTGAGCATTTAGCCCTTCGGAGTTTGCTTTCACATCTGCAAAATGGGCATAATAATACATCACATGGCTGTTGTGAGCATTAATGAAACACCAGGGGAGAGTGCCCAGCTTGTGTTGTGGAATACGGAAAAGCTTAGGAAATGGTACTTGTTATTTAGACATTTAAAAAAAAAAACATTCCTTTTCATGAAATGAGACGGCCCCATCACCAGACATCTGGTGCCTGGTTCTCAACACTGTACACCATAGATAACTTTCCGTTCCTGACAGCCAACAACGAGAAAGTTTACTTCCCCCAAAATTGTTCTTCTGGAATTACAGCCATCTTGTGATTTATTTGCCTCTTTTCCTACCCCACAGTGGCCACTGCAGTACAGTTAAACCCCCAGTCTGTTCAGGGGCAGAACTAATCTTAACCACCGTGTAAGGGAGTCTGGGGGCTGGGAGAAACTCACAGTGTACAGTTACAGTAAGTTGCAAGAATAAAATCTCACATGACTTTGGGACAAGTTTTAAGTTTTAAAGTCTCTTCCAGGTGCTTTCTCTGGAACAACAACAACAAAAAAGTTAAAAGCTCACGTAAAAGGACACTTTATTTTTTTTTAAAAAGCCATCTTGAAATATGTAAGCACAAACGTTTCCCAATAGAGAGGCCCATAGTTTTCGTTCTGTGTTGCACATTCTCGTCTTGAATTGTAGCGGGGGGCTCGATGTGTGCAGTAATTATTGTCAGTCCTTGGTTGACTCATGCATTCCTAGCTGTCGCAGTGAGATCTGTGTTTATGTGAAATATGGAAACGATTTTTCCCCCCTCTTTCTTTTGTGCTTGAGTTTGGATGGAGCAGCTGAATTCTTTTTCTTTGTTATTTTTAGGGGGTCTTCAGTTTTGGAGCTCTAGTTTAGGCTTGAGGAGGGCCAGCTGTCAGCGTGGCTTGGGCTGGTCTTTATGAGATCTGGCTGGCGTTTCTGCAGTTAGAACCTGATTCTGAATCCAACTCCCTTCCACCGACATGGGAAGCTCTCACTTCTACAATTTTATTTGCCCCACATTGAAAACGGAATGGAAACTCAAGTAACAGTAGTGGAATCTGCACTGAAAGAAGAATTTTTTTTTTTTCCTCTGAATCCATCTCCTTTATTGGGAGCCATTTGTCTTGCGTCCTGGCCACTTTTTTCCTTTTTTCCTCCAACTGACTTTGTGTTTGGGTGTCCTAAGGATGGGGAGGTATAGGCTGTGTTTTTAAAGATCAGTTTAACCACAGAAAAACAAAACCAGAAAAGCGTATCTCCCCCCCCCCCACTTTTAAACAATTTGTCCTCCGTGGAAAGAAAGTTTTACTATGTAGAATTTAGGAAATGTTTGTGAAAATGATCACAGGCTATAAAGGAGTGTCCAAGCTGCTTTCATTGTGTCCAGCATGACATTCTCATGGTATCTGTAGCAAGCCTTTCGGTGTCTTGGCAGATAGAGTTTCTTCCTTCACAGCATAATGTTTTTCCAACTGCAGTGTTACAGCTGCTTCATGTGCCGTGATACATGGCTAGGTGTCAAGATAGTTTTACAGGGGGAAGAACCCAAAAGGACTTTTAAAACTTGCAGGTTTCAGGAAAAAAGGAGAGTGATTTTTACAAAGGGAGTTTTAAATAAAAAGGCATTTGTTTGTGCTTTCTTTATGGGCAGACCTTTTCAAAGATGGCATTGTAAAAAGAGGATGTGCATTTTATTCCTTTATTAATGGAGGCCCTCGAGGCGCAGCTGTCTTGAAGGACCTGGGGCCGCAGCTATGGAGATGAGTGTCACAGCTCCGGGACCTTAAGGAGCTCCACTTTGCTCAGGCGTCAGACACATGAATAAACACGGTGCGGTCCAGAGGTGCAGAAGGGAGAAGTGATGGATCTTGCTGGTGAGGAAGCTGGTGCGTGGTTGGTGTCCAGAGAAGGCCTCAAAAAGGAGGAGAAACTTCTGGGGAGCCTTGGAGGATCAGGAGGAGTTGGCCAGACCAGGTACGTGTGTGGGTGATGTTGTAGGCAGAAGAACAGCAAATGCGAATGCATGGAGTGTGGAAGCAGCGAGGTGCGTTAGGAGAAGGAATCCCAGCTCCCGAGGCTGGAATGCAGGTTGCAAGAGGACAGGCGGAGGCGGAGCTTGGCCAGCAGGCCTCAGGCCAGCTTTGGGAGGCTTTGCTTGTCATATGGTCATGTCATTCAGGCTATACTCACCTTTCTTGAGAGGGCTTCTTGGATGAGTGCCATTCTCCAGCCCCGGTGCCTGCCTTAGCCTTCTTCCAAGCACTTACCGCCTGCCCTGTTCTGGGTTTGTGTGTTTGCTGCCTGTCTTCCGTCATAAGGACAGAAGCCTGAGCAGAGTGGGGACGTTCTTCTGTGATGGCTCCCGTGGTGCCTGGTGGGGAGTGATGTTAGGGTATTTGGACTCATCTTCGTAGTGAATGATGGCAGGATCACTGAAGGTCTAAATCACGGGAGTCACATGAGTGCATTTGGGTGTTTGAAGAGCAGTGTGGATGGCAGGAGAGCTGATGACAAGTATTTAGGGAGAGCCTCCATGCACATTGAGTGGAAGGGAGTCCATTAGCGGTCCCGCTTTTCAGGCTACCTTGGGTGGGCCCAAGCTTTGCTGGCCTAGTTAATTACCAATAGCTAGTATCAATGTCATTCCATCAGTGACATTTTGAAACTACTTAAAATTACAGAGAAGCAGCTGGGTGCCGTGGCTCACTTCTGTAATCCCAGCACTTTGGGAGGCTGAGGCAGGTGGATCACCTGAGGTCAGGAGTTCGAAACCAGCCTGACCAATATGGTGAAACCCCATCTCTACTAAAAATACAAAAAAAAAAAAAAAAAAAAAATAGCCGGTCGTGGTGGTGTGTGCCTATAGTCCTAGTTACTCAGGAGGCTGAGACAGGAGAATTGCTTGAACGCGGGAGGCAGAGGTTGCAGTGAGCCAAGATTGTGCCACTGCACTCCAGCCTGGGCAACTGTGTCTCAAAAATAAATAAATAATAAAAATAAAAATTACAAAGAAGCTCAGAATTTTTTTTTTTCACTCTGCAAAGCTGATAGCTGCCCAGGTATTCCAATAAAAGTCATGATGTTATAATGTTACAATCATTTTTGATAGTTCAGTGATTGAAAAATCTGAAGGAATTGTCTTTTTTTGAAATGCTTTGAAATAAAGTGGGTTCTTTATGTAAAAACAGGTTTTATTAGGTTCTTAAATTGGCTTCAGGACAGCCTGACCTCACAACCATGTGCATTTCATAGTTGGGCTATTTGCAAAGTTAAAAGAAGATAAGAAAGTAGACATTCTGCAGTTCTTCTGAGAGAACTGATATGATGTCTCATTCTGTTTGCTGGGCCCATAAGGGAATGAACTGTTTCATATAGAGGGATTTTCCTGATAACTGAACCTTAAGACCTGGTTTAAGGTCTTTAAACCTGGATATTTTTAAGACCTGGATATTTTTAATTTTTCCTTGTAGTTTTGGATGGAAATCTTTCTAAAATAAATTTTTAATTTTTTGGGCTTACAGAGTGCATTCAACGTGAGTTAATGATTTCTTCATTCCTTGCTTATAAAAGAATGAATTATTCAGAATCACTGAAGTGTGTGGTTACTATAATGATAGGGCCTACCGATACTCATATGACTTTTGCCGAGTGACCCCAGAATGCCATGTTTTCTAAGTTACTCTCCTTGGCTTTTAGGTAACCGATGCTCCAAGTAACATGCACACTGGCTCCTCTTTTGGATTTTCTAAACTTGTCTCTCTTGAAGGCTGGGAAACAAAAGAACTTTTCTGCTTTCTAAAATGAGAACAAACAGGCCTTGGGTGAAGGTCTGTCTTTCTTTTTTTTTTTTTTTTTTTTTTTTGAGACGTAGTTTCCCTCTTGTTGCCCAGGCTGGAGTGCAATGGCACGATCTCGGCTCACCTCAACCTCCGCCTCCCAGGTTCAAGTGATTCTCCTGCCTCAAGCCTCCCAAGTAGCTGGGGTTACAGGCACCTGCCATCACGCCCAGCTAATTTTTGTGTTTTTAGTAGAGACAGGGTCTCGCCATGTTGGCCAGGCTGGTTTTGAACTCCTGACCTTGGGTGATCCACCTGCCTCGGCCTCCCAAAGTGTTGGGATTACAGGCGTGAGCCACCGCGCCCGGCCCGAAGGTCTGTCTTAGAAGGCCTTAAGTCAAGCGAATGTACTTGACTGCATAGGTTTTATCATATCTTTAACATTTCAAAGAAGGAGGACTTATTTTGTTTTTTCAAGTCTTTCTAACACTGAACCATCCATATCTGAAAAAAAAAATGATATTATTACTTCTACTGGCATCACTGCTGGGTTTG
This sequence comes from Symphalangus syndactylus, assembly GCF_028878055.3. NCBI lineage: Eukaryota > Metazoa > Chordata > Mammalia > Primates > Hylobatidae > Symphalangus > Symphalangus syndactylus. Next base: position 132,269,044 of record NC_072424.2, on the reverse strand, counting down.
CAGGGTAAAAACAACACCCCCAAGCCTTCTTACACTGTTTGCCTAGAGGCCCCCTGGCTTGCCTTTTGGTTCCAAGGTGTGTGAAGTGAGGTGTTACTGTACTAAAGGTTGTTTTCATCATCTTTGACAATGGTGGTTATTTATTGGTCGTCTACCACGTGTAAGGCACTACAAACAGCACAGGGAAATTACTTCTTTCCAGAAACTTAAATTCTAGTTTGGAGGAGGACATAGTGGAGCAGAGCTAGCCACAGTACTTGGAATTTGTCAGAGGTGCAGCAGGGTAACTCAGCCCCAGGAAGGCCTAGGGCTGGGGAGTCCTCCTGTCCCCAGAAGACTGACATTTGACTGAGAGTGCAGCTTTCAGGGGGACTTGGATGGAGCTGAGAGGGAGCAAGAGGCCCTGGGAAATGCACAATAGCAGAATCAGCCCCATCTGTCAGCGGGTGGCATAAGGTGGCCAGAACACCACACCTGAGTTGAAGCTTGTCTGTACACGCCAGGTGGGTAGGGAGGACAGCAAGGGCTGCAGCAGATGGAGGAGGTGACCATTTCCACCGGGGAGGGGGCGTGAAAACTTCATGGATGAGGGTGGATTATTGCTGGGTCCTGTCTAATGAGCATAGTGTTGGGTTGGAGAAGGGGAGGCAAGGGCGGCCAAGGGGAGAGATGGTGGCCAGGAGGGGCGAGGTGGAGAAGGGCCAGGTGTGTGTTGTAACTCTGAGGTGCTGGCTTTTTAACAGAGCTTGTTCTACCTCCCGGCTTCTCTGGCTGAGCCTCCCAGTGGGAAGACAATGGATTCTGGAGTCAGATGGGCCTGGACCTCAAGACCAGTTCTACCACTTTTTAGTGGTGTCATCTTCAGCCATGTCCCCAGTCCCTCTCCATCAGCTTCCTCATGTGTACAAGGGAGATCAGGAGTGATCTTGTAGACTTTTCCGAAGGAAAAAGCAAGACTTAGATTTAACCATGAACAATGTAAACCTAGTATATGCTCAGTAAATGGTAGTTTCCTTGGGCCAGCCCTTCCACAGGGCCCTGGTCTGGAGCCTCCTGAGAAAGTTGGGCAGAAAGTCCCTGCCCAGCTTTCTGACTCACTGACAGCCACTGTCAAGTCAGCAGGCACAGGAGGAAAGGCATGACCTCATCTTCTTCCCACACGTCTCCTCTCTCTTTTGTGCCACATTTTCTGTCTGGTGTAGAGTTTGAACCTGGTCCAAACCCTTGGCACCCTCTTTGGCTAGTTTTTGCCTTTCATGTTATGTCATAGTCCATCATCTCATCCTGTCCATTTCTTTCTCCCGTGACACTCCAGTCTACAGCTGTGCCAGGGGCACATCACCCCACATCCAGATGGCCTAGCCGCCTTCCCGAGGGCATTTCTTGACTTTAGCAAGCCCCCATCTATCTCGCACATTCTTCAGACCCTGCTGAACTCAATCCTTCCACAATCCTTTACTTTGGTGATATCTTTCCCATCTAACCTTGTTTTTGTTTTCCATGAGTTCCAAGAACAATAATAGCTAATATTGATGTGTGCTGGGTATGTTGAAGGACTTTATATTGACCCCCCGCTTTTTTTTTTTTTGAGACAGAGTCTTGCTTTGTCACCCGGCCTGGAGTGCAGTGGCGCGATCTCAGCTCACTGCAACCTCCGCCTCCTGGGTTCAAGCGATTCCCCTGCCTCAGCCTCCTGAGTAGCTGGGACTACAGGCCTGTGCCACCATGCCTAGCTAATTTTTTATGTATTTTAGTAGAGGCGGGGTTTCACCGTGTTAGCCAGGATGGTCTTGATCTCCTGACCTCATGATCTGCTCACCTCAGCCTCCCAAAGTGCTGGGATTGCAGGTGTGAGCCACTGCTCCCAGCTGGCCCATTTTTTTTTTTATAACCCCATGAGGTAGGTATGATAACTATTGCCATTCACAGTGGCTCACGCCTGTAATCCCAGCACTTTGGGAGGCCGAGGTGGGTGGATCACAAGGTCAGGAGATCGAGACCATCCTGGCCAACATGGTGAAACCCCGTCTCTACTAAAAATACAAAAATTAGTTGGGTGTGGTGGCACATGCCTGTAATCCCAGCTACTTGGGAGGCTGAGGCAGGAGAATCACTTGAACCAGGGAGTCGGAGGTTGCAGGGAGCTGAGATCATGCCACTGCACTTCAGCCTGGCGACAGACCAAAACTCTGTCTCAAAAAGAAAAAAAAAATAGTGGAGAGAACTGAGCATAGGAAAATTAAGTGATTGTCTGAGTTGCACAGCTAGTCAGTGTTTGAATCCAGGCGACCTGACTCCAGACCCTATACGTCAGACCCACTCTGACTTCACTGTCTTCTAGACGCTCTAGAAGAGCGGGGCTCTGTCGTTCGCCTCTACTCGTTACCCTCCAGAGCAGACACTCCCGAAATGCATGCTCTGTACAACATCCTCATTTCCTCTTCTGTGCCTCGTTTATGCCATTCTCCCCCAGCATCGTGGCAGGAGGTGGAGGCAGGGGTCAGTGCTCTGAATGTGAACTCGGACAGCTTGGGCTTCAGATTTCAACCACTTTCCAGGTCACTCTTTTAAGCTACGGTTTCACCCTAAAGAAATGGCGATAATCACTGTGCCCACCTCCTGGAGCTTGTATGATGAACACATCAAATTTTGCGAGTCAATGCTTTAGTCCTATGCCTAACGCATAGAAAATGGTAAGCTAACAATAGCTCCACCGGCTCTGTCATCTAACTTTGTCCATTCTTTTCTGGCCCCTTTCAACGTGTGTGTGCTCTCTAACACTTGTCTAACGTCTTCAGCTCATCATGAACTAGATACTTGTTCCTGTTTGACCATATATTAGCTGCGTGACTTTGAGCAAGTTACTACATTCTACAAGCCTAAGATGTACCATGGTGATCACGGAGGGTTCTTTGGGGACTGAAGGAGGAATGTGTGTATCATGGTAAGCACTCAGTCCATTTTAGTTTCTTTGCCTTCTTCCTTCCCTCATCACCAACTTCCCTCCACTGACCAGCAGGCCCATAAAAGCTGATTGATAGACTCAATACCTCACTTAGTTTAGAAGAAAGGAGGTTCCTCTTGTATGGGATAGCCTGGGTTGTTGTAGTCAGTTCACAGGGAACTCCAGAAAGTTGTAGAGTCCTGCCCTATACATTTTTGTTGTTGTTGTTGTTTTGCGTTTTTTTTTTTTTTTTTTTGCCTTTTAAAGATGTACTCTTAGTGGTAGTTCTAAGCATGGCCAGACTTTATAAAATAAAAAAAAAAATTTATACAATTTTGACATCCTCTGAACTCATCCATTCAGCAAATAATTCTTGAATATCTCCTCTGTCCCAAGAACTGTCGTAGCTGCTGACGGCATGATGTGGACCAAAACAGTCCTGGTTTTTGTTTTCATGGGGCTTTGTTGTTGGGAGACAGACACCAGCCATCCATAGAGTAAACTACATAGCGAGATGTGCTAGGAAGGGAAATGAAAGGTATCCTGAGATACGAAATAAGGGGCATTTAGAGTTGAGGGCCAGGGAAGTATTCCCAGTGAAAAGGACGTGTGAGCAGAGATCTGAGGGCCCAGGAGGAGTACCCAGGTACAGAGGCAGTGGAATACCTTCAGATTTAATCATCACTCCTTTTCTTTTAATGTAATATACTATTTAGTATTTTATTAAGCTTGGATGATGACAGATGATAATTATTCTTAAAATCTGGAGGCATCCAAATATGCTGTCACTGGCTGCTTTTATCTCACTATAAATAGTACGTGTGTTGGGCTGGGTGAGGGAGGCTGAATTATATTTAAGCACAACCGATGCATTGTGTTTTTTTTTTTTTTAATTATACTTGGGGCCAGTTCTGTCAGTAAAACCCATCCAGGCACTTTGTCACATTATGGATAGCGCTGTCTGGGCTTGCCTGCCCAGGGCAGGTGTTCTTTATTTTAATTTGTATTACGTATATTTGCTCTGAAAGTTGTTTTTGTTGAAACTTGAAAAGCCAGGTGCTTGCAGCTACAGAATGGGCAGACTTATTGGAAATTTGCCGAACGAGGTTTGTTACCATGAAGTAGGGACACCTTCAGCCAAGTGTAATGGGCTCTGTAGAGAATTGTCCACCCAAACCCCCAGTATGACGGCCGCTATGGAACTGGCCTTCTCTTTCAGGACTGGCATTTCCTGAAGCGTTATGGCAGGGTCTCTCAAAGTGAGGTGCCTGGGATAGTAAAGAGATTACGTTATAAGAGACACAAACGTGATAGGGAACTGCTGTGTCACTGATGGTTCCAGCACCTTGCTGTCCAGTCTGTTTGATGAGGTCAAGGGAAGATTCTCTCTGTAGCTGTCATTTCTCCAGCACCTTTTGTTTGCAAATTTTTCTTTTAACATGAATAAGCAGGCCCTGGGAGATAGTTCCATCTAGCTAACTTTGCTTTGCTTTCATATTTATATTCATGTTATTTATTTATTTATTGAGAGGGAGTCTTGCTTTGTTGCCCTGGCTGGAGTGCAATGATGCGATCTTGGCTCACTGCAACATCTGCCTCCTGGATTCAAGCAATTCTCCTGCCTCAGACTCCCGAGTAGCTGGGATTGCATGCCTCTGTGGCACCATGCCTGGCTACTTTTTGTATTTTTAGTAGAGATGGGGTTTCACCATGTTGGCCAGGCTGGTCTTGAACTCTTGACCTCAAGTGGTCTGCCTGCCTCAGCCTCCCAAAGTGTGTATTCATGATATTTCTATTTATGGCAAGTACACATATCTATAGCAGTGACTTAAAGATTCTTATAAAAATGAAATTAAAAATGAATTGATTTGTTAAATAAGTAAATAATAGTAGAAATGACACTCAGATTTGGTAAAATCATGAGGGTAGTACTGGAATGACTGAATGACTGAAGTTTGGGAATACTGCCTTGGCATAATGTGGATTTTTTTTCTTCCACTGTCTGGTATTTAGTTTCTGTTTCTGAGGACCTACTTAAAATTTGGATGTTAAAATCTGATAACACAATAATATTACTACTTCTTACCCACTATTATGGCTATACTAAAAACGATGGATGATAACTAGTGTTGGTGAAGATGTGAAGAAATTGGAATCTTCATAAATTGCTGGCAGGAATGTAACATGGTGCAGCTCCTCTGGGAAACAGTTTGGCAGTTCCTCAAAATGTTCAAGAGTTACCACATGACTCAACATTTCCACTCCTAGATATATCCCCAAGAGAACTGAGAATGTACATTCACCTAAAAACCTATACATGAATGTTCATAGCAACATTATTTATAATAGCCAAAAAGAGGAAACAAACCCAAGTGTCCATCAACTGATGAATGGATAAAAATGTGGTATATCTATACAATGGAATATTAGTCAGCCATGAAGAGGACTGAAGTACTAGTGCAGGCTGCAACATAGATAAACCTTGATCACCTGATGATATATGAAATAAGACAAAGATAAAATGTTGCATATTGTATGAAATGATTTATATGAAATGTTCAAACAGGCAAATCGTAGAGATAGAAAGTAGATTCATTCTCAGCACTTTGGGAGGCCAAGGCAGGTGGATTTCCTGAACTTAGGAATTTGAGACCAGCCTGGACAACATGGTGAAACCCTGTCTCTACAAATACAAAAACTAGCTGGGCATGGTGGCTTGCATCTAGTCTCAGCTACTTGGGAGGTTGAAGGTGGGAGGATTGCTTGAACCTGGGAGGCAGAGGTTGCAGTCAGCTGAGATTGCACCACTGGACTCCAGCCTGGGCGATGGAGTGAGACCCTGTCTCAAGAAAAAAAAAAGAAAAGCAAGTAGGTTCTTGATTACAGGGGTTGGGAGAACAGGAAATAAAGAACGATGGCTCGTGGGTAGGGTGTTTCTTTTTGGGGTGATAGAAATGTTCTCAAATTACAGTTGACCCTTGAACAATGTAGGTTTGAACTTCACAGGTCCACTTATAAGTAGATTTTTTTTTTTTCAGTAAACGTATTGGAAAATTTTTTGGAGATTTGCAACAATTTGAAAAAACTCTGTAGTCTCAAAATATCAAAAAAATTAAGAGAGATAGGTATGTCATGAATGCATAAAATATATGTAGATATAAATCTGTGTGTTAATAGACTTTATGTTATCTGTAAAACTTCTGGTCAACAGTAGGCTATTATCAGTTAAGCTTTGGGAAAGTCAAATGTTACACATGGGTTTTTTACTATGAGGGGGTTGGCACGCCTAACCCCAAGTTAGTTCAAGAGTCAGCTGTAGATAGTGGTGATTATTGCATAACCTTGTGAAAATACTAAAATCCACTGAATTGTACACTTTAAAAGAGCAAATTTGATGGTATGTGAATTACATCTTAATAAGAAAGATCTGGTAGCAAAAGAACACATGACTAGTGATAGAAGGCTTTTTGTGGAGGTGTTGTCTGGCTTTGCCAGTGGAATGGGACTGGTGTCATTGTCCCATTGTTTAATAGGATGGTGCTTTTCCTAATGGTGCCCATGTCGCCAGCCGTTGGTGCCAAAATCCTATTGTAAGCTGACATTAGCAAGCTCCAACTGGCTGGACAAAGTGTAATATTAGGTTTTTGTCTTCACGGTAGCATTCTGAGATCTCTCGATTATTCAAATATTTATTATTCATATGTGATGATGATGGGGGAGGAGGGCTTAAAGTTGGGTGGTAGAGTAGGGACCTGAACCCTGGTCTTTATACTTTCTTTCTACTATTATTTGTAAACAAACTGTCACACACTTGAGAGGTAGCCAATCGTTGCAAAATGGGGTTGAAGATGAGAAAGTTCACTCTTGCCAGATTAACTCACTTATTTAAGGATTTATGCTAATGAATTTTTTCTTTGATGCCACTATAAATTTTGACTCAAGATGTCATGAACAGCAATAATAAAGTACTCTTTAAATTGCAAAGAACTGTCAAACATAGTACTTTGTATTTTCTTACTTTATTTATTTAGAGATGAGGCCTTGCTCTGTTGCCCAGGCTGGAGTGCAATGACACAATCTTAGCTCACTGCAGCCTCTAAGTCCTGGGCTCAAGCGATCCTCCCACTTTAGCCTCCCAAAGTGCTGAGATTATAGGCATGAGCCACCATGCCCATCCTATCTTAGTTTAAAGCTGAGGAAACAGAGGTCTAGGGATTAAGCAACTTCTCTACACATATAGGAAATTAAGAAGTCAAGCTGGCTCTTAAGCCCAGGTTGTCTGACTCTGTGTCCGCTCTGTTTGAATTTTTCCGTAATGGCTTCCTGTTGCTTTGGTGTGCGGGGAGGTGTTCGTTCTTCATTCATTCAGTAGTTATTTACTAAGTGCCTCCTATCAGCAAGAATCTGTTCTAGGAGCTGGAGATACTGCAGGTAATAAGACAGATGAGATCCCTAATTCTACGGTGCAGACGTTTTAGAGGAGATGACAGACAGGAAGCCATTATCCTAATAGAGTCGGTAATTTCAAAAAGGATTGTCTTCAGAAGGAAAAAATTTAAGAGGCAGTATGTTAGAAGTGACTGCAATACAAAGGTGGACTTTTTTAGGTTAGATGGTCGTGGTGTGTGTGTGTGTGTGTGTATAAAATATATATGGGCTGGGTGCAGTGGCTCATGCCTGTAATCTCAGCACTTTGGGAGATCAAGGAGGGTTGATTGCCTGAGGCCAAGAGTTCAGGACCAGCCTGGCCAACATGATGAAACCTCATTTCTACTAAAAATACAAAGATTAGCTTGGTGTGGTGGTGCCTGCCTGTAATCCTGGCTGCTTGGGAGAAGGCTGAGGCAGGAGAGTCACTTGAACCCAAGAGGTGGAGGCTGCAGTGAGCCAAGATCGAGCCACTGCACTCCAGCCTGGGCGACAGAGTAAGATCCTATCTCAAAAAAAAAAAAAAAAAAAAAAAGCCCAGGCATGGTGGCTCACGCCTGTAATCCCAGCACTTTGGGAGGCTGAGGCAGGCAAATCACCTGAGGTCAGGAGTTCGAGACCAGCCTGATCAAAATGGCGAAACTCCGTCTCTACTAAAAGTACAAAAATTAGCTGGGCGTGGTAGTGGGCGCCTGTAATCCCAGCTACTCAGGAGGCTGAGGCAGGAGAATCGCTTGAACCCAGGAGGCGGAGGTGGCAGTGAGCCGAGATTGCACCGTTGTACTCCAGCCTGGGCGACAAGAGCAAGACTCCATCTCAAAACAAACAAAAATGATATATATATATTTATAATGGGTCTAACCACATACTTTACATACTTATATGGCATATATATATAAAATATTATGAAAATAAACTTGAAATTAAATACTTATTTTTCAATAGAAGACTGTCATTCTCGTGTGATTTTCCCATCAAGGCATAAGCCTTGTGCAAAATCACTTCAAGGAGTTACCTCTTAGGAATATGACCTATGCTTCTTGCTTAAGTCACTAAACAGCTGTGACGATTGTCAGCAGAAGATGGCGTCTCCAGTTGTTGGTGCTCTTCAGGACCACCTGTTGACAGTGTGTATCATGAGAACCCCTGAAGGCATCTGTAAGCCCTCCATGGGAGAGTGTTACATAGTAGTAGCATCTAGTTGATGTATGTCCTGGCTAAATAAATATAAGCTGTTTTAGATGGAATAAATTCTTTGTTTTGGGGAAGGTGTCATTCTTTTAGGACTCCCAAGCAGAAAGCTTTTATATTGTTGGCAGCGCCGTGCCTCTCCAAAACAAGAAACAGGCCACGAGGGATGGAGGTGATTAAAGTATCTCTGACTCCCGGCGGGTATCTGGGGAGGATGCGGTGGGTGGTTCCATGGGAAAGGTTTCAGTAGCTGTTGTTTTTACTTAAAGACTGTTCTTGGGAATGGCTGTGGAGGCCATTTGAGGGCTCTAACTAGAAACAGAATGGCCATCTAATCTGCTTTTCCTCTTCCCCAAAGTTTGGCCTCCCTCTTTGCTGCCTCCTGCCTGCCTGTCCTGTTTGTTTTCTCTTTGCTTAGCTCTTTTCCTTGAAGTGGTACTTCCACATTTTCTTCTCTTTCATAAAAAAATACAGGTGGGCCGGGCTCACTCCTGTAATCCCAGCACTTTGGGAGGTTGAGGTGGGTGGATCATTTGAGCCCAGGAGTTTGAGCAAGCCTGGACAACATATCGAGACCCTGTCTCTATAAAAAAAATATATAAAAAATTAGCTGGGTATGATGGTGTGCACCTGTAGTCCCAGCTACTCGGTGGGGGGGATGAGGCAGGAGGATCATTTGAGCCTGGGAGGTGGAGGCTGCAGTGAGCCATGGTTGCACCATTGTACTCTAGCCTGGGCGACAGAGCTAGATCCTGACTGAAAAACAAAACAAAAACCAAAAGAGCAATTGGAGGACAATAGCTCAAGAGGTCTTTTTTCACTCATCCTTCCCCTCCCCACATCCCCCCATCCCCAACATGTTTTCTTTAAGGGATCACCTAGTTGTTTCCGTAAGGGCCAAGGCTGGGTCCTGGACTCTGGGAGTGTGATCCCTCAGGGTTTACAGTATTTCCAAAATTTTGCCAGTGTTGCTGCTCATGCTTGTGCGTGTTTCTGTGGGGCAGGCACTTCCTTTGTTTTTGTTTGTGTGGTGAAACACAAGTCAGTACATGAGCCAAGGGAACTGGCCTTTCTCTATTTACGAGCCACTAGACAGGTATTTTGTTTCTGGAGCCCTTAGGATATACAGGTACATGGTGACCTGTGCTGACAACTACTTGACATTTTCTCTTTCTGTAGTACCGTTTCTCTCTCCCTGCTTTTGTCTATTTCTGAAATGTGAATGGCACACAGAAAACTTGAAGTACACAGCCTAAAGTACCATATTGTTATTTGGTCCCAGCAAGGGATAACTTGCCATTTTCTAAAGTTTTTTCAAAATAAATTTGGAACATATAGGTAGAGAGTTTGTGAATTCCACAAGTGTTTCATCCTTTGGAGGCAGTCAACTGCATATGGCTGCTTAGGTCACTACTGGCCTGGAGGGCCAGTTTCTAGAGATACATTCAAACATGAAAGCGCTAGAAAAGAATTCCATCCAGATTTCCTGGAAAGAATATACAGAATCCCCCTCACCTGTATTTTTGAGTGTTATTTAGAAACTTGGGCTACCCAACTCATCACATACTGGCTTTTGATAATGTCTTTAAGTTAAAAGTATTTTCTCGTCTGACCCATCCAGGTGGGAGAGCCATTTATATCTACATGGTCATGAACATTTCTGATGGCAGTCACAGACAGTAAGCTAAGTTAGCTTAAATGATGTGTATAATTTCCTGTTACATAAAACTGTACTTTCCAGAGATCAGCTAAAGAGACATCTGTGAATGTTTCTGTGTTGGAGGATGGGGGTAGCATCTGGCAGTGAGAATGTGAGTGCCCCGGTGTGAGCCAGGCTTGGCGAGGCTGTGAGCAAGTCACTTCCCTCTGGGTGCCTCAGTTCCTCAGCTCCGGGTGGGACAGTTATAGCACACATATGAGGGGATGCTAGGAGACTTCAGGGGTTATATATATATATATATATAAAGTCTTAGAAAGTACCTGCCATGCAGAAAATGACATTTACCTGTTTTCTGTAATTATACGTGTAATTTTATATGTGCATTTTCCCAAATTTTAGTAGAGTCTTTTGAATATTAGAGGAAATTTGAGTTCTTCTTAACCATAGTATTTGGTGAGATAGATTGACCCTATTGTATTTTGCATTGAAGACTTAAGAGTTTTACTTAAGTTGTCAATTTTGCATATCTGAAGATGGAAACTCTTGTATTTATTCACCAAACACAGATCACTTTTTTTTTTTTTTTTTTTTTGAGATGGAGTCTTGCCCAGTTGCCCAGGCTGGAGTGCAATGGCACGATCTCGGCTCACTGCAACCTCCGCCTCCCAGGTTCAAGCCATTCTCCTGCCTCAGCCTCCTGAGTAGCTGGGATTACAGGTGCCTGCCACCATGCTCAGCTAATTTTTTGGATCTTTAGTAGAGACGGGGTTTCACCATATTGGCCAGGCTGGTCTCGAACTCCTGACCTCTTTTTTTTTTTTTTTTTTTTTTTGAGACAGAGTCTCGCTCTGTTGCCCAGGCTGGAGTGCAGTGGCGCAATCTCGGCTCACTGCAAGCTCCGCCTCCCGGGTTCACGCCATTCTCCTGCCTCAGCCTCTCCAAGTAGCTGGGACTACAGGCGCCCGCCACCACGCCCGGCTAATTTTTTTGTATTTTTAGTAGAGACGGGGTTATCACCGTGGTCTCGATCTCCTGACCTCGTGATCCGCCCGCCTCGGCCTCCCAAAGTGCTGGGATTACAAGCATGAGCCACCCCGCCCGGCCACTCCTGACCTCTTGATCCACCCGCCTTGGCTTCCCAAAGTGCTGGGATTACAGGTGTGAGCCACAGTGCAAAGCCCACAGACCACTTTGAAGTTTTCCCCCGCTCTCTCCCTCCCGTGCCATGACGTCCCTCTTGAGAGCAAACTGGTGGCCTGGGCTTTATGGCTCACTAAGGCTTTTGACTTTCTTTTTTTCTTTTTCTTTTCTTTTTTTTGAGACAGAATCTTGCTCTGTTGCCAGGCTGGAGTGCAGTGGTGCAATCTCGGCTCACTGCAACCTCTGCCTCCTGGGTTCATGCAATTCCCCTGCTTCAGCCTCCCGAGTAGCTGGGATTACAGGCGAGCACCACCATGCATGGCTAATTTTTTGTATTTTAGTAGAGATGGGGTTTCACCATGTTGGCCAGGATGGTCTCGATCTCCTGACCTCATGATCCGCCCGCCTTGGCCTCCCAAAGTGCTGGGATTACAGGCATGAGTCACTGTGCCCGGCCCAGGCCTTTGACTTTCTTTAGCGTGCTTCTTAAATCCACGATGTGAATTGTATGTTAGTGTGAATGTTTCCGAGAGTAGAAATTTTTTCCTTTTGAGAACCTCAGTGGCATTGCCTGCTTTTGCCATCTGTGGGAAGGACAGCAGAGGGGGCACTGCTGTCCCTGCTGTGACAATGTGCAGTGATCACAGGAAGGCTTTCACCCTCCACCCTAACGGTCAGTCCCAGCTGAGCCAACCCAGGATCTGGTTTTCTGTATGTCAGATGCATGATGCACACAACTGTTTTATGAAGCATGAAACAAAACCAAGAAGTATAACAGTGCTTTACAGTTCTTCTCTAATTCTGGCCTTGTATGATTTTATCATGTATTAACCTCAGAAACACTACTTTTGCACATGTCAGTTAACTGTACATAAATAGTGCCAATTCCTGCCCTGTTGATGGGAGCTGGCTTTGCTATTAGAGGACTTTCTGCTATCGGGGGTTTGGCATGAAGGTGGTGCCTGATTAGTTTGAAGTTAGGAAAAAACATAGCACCTTAAGACGTACGGAATCACAGCAACGCAGGGCCAGTGGGAACCACAGGGTCACCTTCCCAGCCCCTGCATTTTACACAGTGGTGAAGAAGCCCAGTGATCTGATTGAGGTCACTTAGCTCATGAGAGCCAGAGCCACAGGCCTAGATACTCTTCCCTCAGCATAGCAAAAAGGTGACTCTGTAAGATGAGAGGACCCTAGAGATTCATATCAAGCAGCATAGGATCTGGGGAATGTTGTCTTGGCCCCTAGAGTATAGTGAAAACTGGGTTTTCTGGAGAACAAGAGAAAGCTTCAGTTAAGTCATTCTGGTAACCAGGGCTGGCATCCCATGAAGCCGCGAGCATAGCAAACTTGTGGGAATTTTGTGTTGAAGAACTCGTAGGATTCTTCCCCTGCCGTACTGCAGGCTGCAGGATCGGGATCTTCTTTTTCTCATTTCCCATGGTGAATACCCCCAGCCCATGTGCCAGTGGGTTGCATAATAAATATTTGGTGATGTGTATATGAAAGAAAGGTGAAGCCGGGCCCGGTGGCTCACGCCTGTAATCCCAACACTTTGGGAGGCCGAGGCGGGCGGATCACAAGGTCAGGAGATAGCTCGAGACCATCCTGGCTAACACGGTGAAACCCCGTCTCTACTAAAAATACAAAAAATTAGCTGGGCGTGGTGGCGGGCGCCTGTAGTCCCAGCTACTCGGGAGGCTGAGGCAGGAGAATGGCGTGAACCCAGGAGGTGGAGCTTGCAGTGAGCCGAGATCGTGCCACTGCACTCCAGCCTCGGCGATACAGTGAGACTCCGTCTCGGAAAAAAAAAAAAAGAAAAAAAGAAAAGGGTGAGAGGATGAGGGTCAGACAGGTTCACCCGAAAGAATACTGACAGGGTGGGGGGAAATTATACGGCTTTATTGATTTATGCGCTCCAAACTGCAGTCTTCAACCTCAGCTGAACTTTTCCTTCCTTTTTTTTTCTTTCATTCAACCAATCCCGAAGTGCTTCCTTTGTGCTGGGCAATGCAGGCGGCGAAATGGTAAATAATGCGGCCGTGCATGGTCCTGGCCCTCTGTGGCGGGAGGCAGGGGGCTCACTGCAGCATAACGAACACATAAACAGTCACAGGTTTGGAAAGGCTTGTGGAGGGCACAGCGAATAACGGAGTGCTGGGCTCCTTCATATACCGTGGTCAGCTGAAGCCTCCCTGCAGATGTGAAGGGAGCTGAGACTGAGAGCCATTCTAGGTAGATGGGACCTCACAGGGAAAGGCCTCGAGATAGGAACCCGAGGTGCTTGGCCAGCATCCAGCATAGTGGTTAGGGGAGAATGTGGCCGGAGATGCCTTCAGGAAGATCACACTGGACCTTTTTGGCTGTAGATTTTATCCCAAGTGCAGTGGGAAGCCAGCAGGGCTTGGAGCAAGGGAAGGGCATTGAAGTTGTGTGTTAAGAAGGCTTTAAGGAACCTCAAAAACATGATACTAAGTGAAAGAAGCCAATCACGGAAGACCACATACTGTAAGATTCTGTTTATGTGAAATGTGCAGGATCCATTATGTGAAACATCCAGGCAAATCCATGGAGACATAAAGTAGATTAGTAGTTGCTCAGGGTTGAGGGTCAGACAGGTTCACCCGAAAGAATACTGACAGGGTGGGGGAAAATTATACAACGTTATTGTATAATTTCGGGGGGAGGGACTTCTAATGGGTACAGACTTTTCTTTGGTGGGGGGTTGTTAAAAATTCTAAAATTGGTTGTGGTTAGGGTTGCACAGCTCTGTGGATATTCTAAAACCCACTGAATTGTTACTTTAAATAGGCGAATTGTTTGGTATATGCATTATGTCTCAATAAAGCTGCTATTAAAACATTTTAGAAAGACTTTAATGCTGCCTGGCAAACCTGCTCCATTGTCCCAGGTGGCTGTCCCCAGCTGTTTCGGCCCTTTTCCAGCCTCCTTGTATTGGAGCACCCCCTCCTGCCTCCAATTCCTGCCACTTCAGGAAGTAAAAGGCATAGGTTTCGGATAATGTCAGATTCCTGCCATCAAACTTCCAAATCTCGCAAGCCCGTGCTGGGTTCATGCTCTTGTTTCACAATTCTGGGAAATGGCATTAAATCCTGACTCTGCCTATTATTGGTTCTGTGACTTTAGGCCAGTTACTTATAAGCTGAGCCCCAGTTTCTTTTATTTTATAAATAATAGCGCTTACTATATACCTGGCAATTTTTGTAAGTGCTTTAATAATATTAACTCATTTACACATTTTAACACATTTAATCATCCAGTTAATCCCATGAAGTATAGAGACTGCTGTCCTCTCCATTTTGTAGATGAGGAAAGTGAGGCACAGAGAGATTAAGTAATTTGCACAAGGTCACACAGCTGGGAAGTGGTAGAGCTGAATCCAGGCCTCCTGGCTCCACAGGCCATACTGTTTCTCCTGGCCTGTATAGTTGGTGTAGAGCTTCTTCTTTCTTGATTTACATTTGTTTAATCTTCAGCTACTTGAACAGCAACTGTAAATTATGCCATTTCCACAATGTATCCCGTGGTGCTAAAAACACAGTAAGTACTCAGTAATAGAGTCTGCACATTAACGTACTTAATTGTCTGTCCCTCCACTGATTTCTTCATTGACCACCTCAGACCCCACGAGGATCTAGGTGCCCAGTTGAGGTCTGGGTTCTGTCTTAGCTTTGCCTTTTTCCTGGTAGTCTCTGCGATTGGCTTTCCTCACCGATAAACTGGAGATGATGATAACCTGGCCAGCACCCTCCGTGGGGTCACTGCAGGGATCCATGAGCCACTGTGTGGGTGAGAACTTTGTAAATCAAGCCGTCCCCTATTCATGCAGGGTTTTAATTTAATACAAGACCTGGCTGTTTGGACCGCGCACTTTGAAATGATGATGGCAATGTTGGGAAAGGGTTGGCTGAATGGTTTTTCCGTGGAAATCCCGACGGCTCAGGTGGAGCGGAAGTGATGGATGTGCTCACCTCCATACGGTAGAACTTGCCCAACTTGACACTCAAGCAGTGGGTGCAGCTGTCGCGGCCACTGCATGTCTCTGTGTGGAGTTGGTTCTCCCCAGTGCTAAAAACGTAAACTTGCTGTGTGGCAGGGGAACTAGTTAATTCTACCCTTCATTCAGCGTAAGCATGAACTGAGGATAGTTTTGCCGGTGTTTGGTTTTTAGACCAAATCGAATTTACAGTTTTGGCAAAGTAGGCTGCACTAGAGGAGGCAAAGAAGTACAGCTTCCTCGGTAAAATGCATTCCTTTCTTCTGTTTCACATGTGGCTTCTCTCTTCCCCTCCCCTCCCCTTGTTTGGCCCAAGGTCTGTTACAAAATTGGATACAATGGTTAGGTTACTGAATTACAACAAACAACCTTGGAAAGTACATGTTTACCAGAGTATTGAGTAGGCTTTGTGTTCATCCCCACAGTTGTGTTTTTGTCCTTAGAATCTCTCATTTTGCATTTTTAACGTCTGCTGTGAGATATAGGTGTATGCTTATACACACACATGCACGCACACACACCTTCAAACATATAAGTCAGTGTTGTGTTTCTCCCCTGCCCTCAGTATTATCTTTCAAGCTCCTCATACATTGTTTTTTGAGGGAGGAGCAAGGAAGGAGGACTCAAAGGAGAATATTGAGGGCTGCCATCATATTCTGAATTCTGATGATCTCTTCAGTTGACTTAAGATTTGCATGTCGGTTCTTTTTTTGTGATTTAGATCAGCATAACTCCTCCCTCCAAAAATGCTTTCAGATAATACCAACTTCTGTTCTTTCGCCTGTCCCTGCTCTGGGCACTTATCCCTCCACGGCTAGACTTTGTTCAGCAGCTCAGGGTCCCAGGAGGGGGTGGGGGCAGGCTGGGTCCCTTTCACAGTGGTCAGAAGTTGTACAGAATCTGTTGGGGTTTGGGGCAGCGTAGGCTTGGGAGCCGTACAACTTGAGAGCCAGAGGTTCCTGGTTAAAGTTTTCAGCTGGGACACATTACTTACCCATTCAGAAACCTCAAATGAGGGCAGCCCATCTGACTGTTGTTTTCTGGTTAACTTGAATCCTTGAGCTAAGGTATTCCTTCTATTTTTACTTTCTTAAATTATCCTGGCATGGATGTGTTTGCTACTTCCAAATTTTGTTTAAATAATATGTCTTCTACTTATGTCATGAAACTCAAAGTGTGGTTGTTCCTTGGTTATGTCTTCTGATGTCTTCAGGGTGACCTAAGTCTTAGAGGACACTGGTTACTGACAAGAAAGTTGCGTTTGCTTTGGGAATAAGAAAGCGCTTTAGGGTTGACTGTCCTTCCATTCCACCTGTTTTTGCCTTTTGTAAAAATATTGAAGCTGTGGGTTCATTACTACATATTTGGTAGCTCTTCAGCAATGTGTAGATCAGCTTTTCCCAAATGGGTGAGAGTCTAAACTTTTATTTTCTCTTCTGCATTACTGTTCTTTCAGCTTGGTACCCCGAAAAATAAATGGCCAGTGGGGTGTCCCTTGTCCTCAAAAATCAGTCATTCCATTTCAGAAACAAAGTGAAAGAACTTTGCTCGTTCTAAATTGGGCTTCCCAGGGTTCTTGGTGGCTGGATGTTTATTATGTGTTTGGATTTCACGTGGCCCCTGCTTCCAAGGGAGTAGCAGTCCCAGCTCACAGCTCTGATCAGGGTCAAAACCCGACTTACATGCATCGTTTTTATATGGTTTTTCTCAAGACCAAGTTCATTCATTTGCTAGTCTTTCTTTCTTTTTCTTTCCTCTCTTTCTTTCTCTTCTTTCTCTTTCTTCTTTTTCTCTCTCTTCTTTCTTTCTTTTTCTCTCTCTTTCTTCTTTCTTTCTTTTGTAGCTTTGAGGATATTTAGGACTTAAGTTTCCAGGCAGCTTACTTCCTTTTGCATGCTCTGCTCTTGTAAGTGAAGGTAACTTCTGAGTAGTTCAGACATATGTTGGAACTATGGATCTTTAGACTTGAAAGAAACACTGCAGCTTTCCAATCCAGTTTTCAGACATTATGTTTCATCATGGTCCCCGTTTTTCAAATTAAATTTAACCACAAACCTCGAAGGATGACTGATAAAATCAGAGCTGCAATTAGTAGTGTGCGTGGGTGTCAGTTCTAATGAAAGCCTGCTAATCCACTGATGGGAAGCCTGAGAACCAGAACTAAGTGAGTTAGCCAGTGTTACTGGGGCAGGACAGGGAGTACAGCCAGGAGGAGAAATTGGGCTCATTTAGGTAGAAATCAGATTAGTGGCAGCTGGGGATGGGGCTGTGGGGAGGGAGTGGGCAGCAAAGGGGCCCGAGGGAACTTTTTTGGGGGGTGATAGGAATGTTTCTATCATGATTGTAGTGTGGTTGCATGACTGCCTGTTTGTCAAAGTTCACTGAGTTTTACCCTGGAAATTGGTGACTTTTAATGTCTGTAAATTATGCCTCAAGAGAACTGACAAAAAGAAAATAATAAAGTGTCTCAAAAGTTGTAAGGAACCTCCTAAAACATTCAGGTCTTTCATTAGGGGAGGGGAGGTAACATTTTCTATGCTTTTAAATTCAGTGTAACTGTATGAAATGATTCCTTAAAAAATACAACAAAAAAAGAAAAACTCATGTTCCCTTAATTCCAGACTAGACTGGTGGAGTCTGTTTTTCTGGTCGGCAGAGGTCATCATCACTCTCTACTCATCGCTGCTGTCAGTTATACCAAGGGCCTGTAAACCTGGGCCAGGTAGTAAATATTTTAGGCTCTGTGGGAGAGCCATACGGTCTCTAGCATAGCTGTTCAACTCTGCCATTGTAGGACAAAAGCAGCCAGAGGCAATCTGTAAACCAAGGAGTCATGGCCGTGTTCCATTCAGACTTTGTTTGCAGAAACAGGCAGCTGGCAGGATTTGGCCTGGGTGCTGTTTTTGCCAACCTGTGAGTGTGACATTTTTGTTACTTTTGGAGAAACTCAGCAGAACAGGTGCTTACCGTGTCCTCACCAGTAGGGTGAGTTACAGGATGATGGGACTGCAGGAAGGTTTGGAAGAGGACGGGTCGCAAAGGGCTTGAGATACTGTGTTGAGCTAATGGCCTGGGATCTGTAAAGGACAGGATGGTTTTGCTCAGATGGAATGCTAGAGGATGAATTAAGAGGAAGAAGGGAGTGAGCATGGCCGCCACTTTCTAGGTTATTGCAGAAATCTGGGCAAGACATAAGTTCAGCTGTGACAGTGACCACGAGCAGAAGGGGACATGGTGAAGGGATACTCTGCAGAGACAAATGACAGAACAGAATGTAGAGAACGCCTGTAGCTGGGATTACAGGCCACCATGCCTGGCTGTTTGTATTTTCAGTAGAGACAGCGTTTCACTATGTTGGCCAGGCTGTTCTTGAACTCCTGACCTCAGGTGATCCACCCACCTTGGCCTCCCAAAGTGCTGGAATTACAGGTGTGAGCCACTGCATCCGGCCCACTCCTGGGTTTCAAACATAGTATTATTGAACAACCTCAAATTGCTATATTTAAATCAACTCTTTATCAACTAGTCCTGAAAATTAAGGCCTACAGACATCAACAAAACGAGCGACAGAAGAAAGACATTTCCAAGTGATGTAACTGGGTGACTCATCTTACCAAAGGGCACTCAGAGGCCTACCAGTAGACCACCTTTCTGGCTTTTGGCGTGCCCTGACATCAGCCTTCCTCCCTCCATTAATCATACTATGCTCACATAGAAGCCAAAACATGTCACGCTTCTGTTTGAAAACTGTCTTTTTGTTCTTAGCAACATGTCATGTTTGGGGGAAGTTATAATATACTGGAAAGTGGTGTCAGTAAGTCGGGAAGGCTAAGGAGCTTTGATGTCAGGTCTTTACCATTTAATGTTTTTCAAAGTATTGAGAATTCTGAGAATATTGTGGTCAGGTGTAAATGTACCACTCAAATCTTGTTTCTTTCCCTCTGGTTCAGATAATAATAAGCTGACCTACCCCTGAACCCCGTCTCCTTTGTAGTGGAGGTCAATTCCCGGTAGAGAGTATCTTACATGTAGTAGTTGCTTCCTAAAGTTTGTTGAATTAAATTGAATTTGTGTGAGTCTGTAATGATTCTCCTCGTGGAAGAACATAGTCCAAAATCCTGTTGGAGCAAATTTTTGCATCACATGTCGCTTTTTTTTTTTTTTGAGAGAGTTTCATTCTTGTCACCTAGGCTGGAGTGCAATGGCATGATCTCGGCTCACTGCAACCTCCACCTCCCAGGTTCAACTGATTCTCCTGCCTCAGCATCCCGAGTAGCTGAGAATACAGGGGCCCACCACCAAGCCCAGCTATTTTTTTTTTTTTTTTTGTATTTTTAGTAGAGATGGTGTTTCACCATGTTGGCCAGGCTCATCTTGAACTCCTGACCTCAAGTGATCCACCCTCCTCGGCCTCCCAAAGTGCTGGGATCACAGACGTGAGCCACCGTGCCCGGCACATGTCACTTGTCATTCTTAAAAGTCTTGAGTGAGATGAGAGTTTACAAGCTTTAGCTAAACTGATTTCTGAATTTAATCATTAAAAAACAAAACAAAACAAAACAAAAACCCAGAAAACAAAAAACAACCTAAAAGCACAAAACCCAACTCAGGTGAAGGTACTCAATGCAAAACGCTGGAAGAACCACTCTGGGCTCCTGTATTTGAAGAATTGTAGCTTCTGCCAACTTGAGCTTGCCAAGCTGGAAGGAAAGCCACAGAGGGTGTGGTCTGTGGGACACTTTCCGCTAAAGTCATGATAAGCATTTGCTTTCTGGGACCTAGTTCATCATCTGATTTTACTCTTTTACAGATAATGAGAATAGCCATAGTTTTTTGTTGTTGTTGTTTTTGTTTTTTGTTTATTTGTTTGTTTGCATTGGGGCGTTTAACTTCTTAGTCTTTGTGTATATAATCCTTTCTACGCTTAGGGGAGATTAATTAATTAATAAAAATTCTTAGCACAAGGCAAGTATCTTGTCAAAGACTGATACTGAGAGGCTTGGAGTTTTGTTTATGATATTTCTCTTTGTGTGGAAATGACCTCCTTTAATCTTGAAATGTTGAAATGTGCAGCAAATATCTGTAACTGATATCATAATCAATAGTTTATCTTTAGTTGCTTATTTGTATAAGAAAATAAAAGCAGGCCAGGCATGGTGGCTCATGCCTATAATCCTGGCACTTTGGGAGATCGAGGCAGGTGGATTGCTTGAGGTTAGGAGTTCGGGACAGCTTGGCCAACATGGTGAAACCCCGTCTCTACTAAAAATACAAAAATTAGCTGGGCGTGTTGGCAGGTGCCTATAATCCCAGCTACTTGGGAGGCTGAGGCAGGAGAATTGACAAGAGTGAAACTCTGTCTGAAAAAAAAAAAAAAAAAAGGAAAGAAAGAAAATAAAAGCAGATGACTTCTATGCATTGGTGTGATATTAATATTTATGTGGAGCTCTTTGTCTTTCTTCATGCCTCATGTGTTTATTTTACAAATATTTATTGAATACCAGCAATGTTCTCCACGCCAGTGGAGGAAGTAGTGAACAAAACAAAGTCACTACTTCTTTTTTTTTGTTTTTTTGAGATGGAGTCTTGCTCTGTTGCCCAGGCTGGAGTGCAATGGCATGATCTCTGCTCACTGCAACCTCTGCCTCCCGGGTTAAAGTGATTCGCCTGCCTCAGCTTCCCAAGTAGCTGTGATTACAGTTGCCTGCCACCACGCCTGGCTAAATTTTTTTTTTATATTTTTAGTAGAGACGGGGTTTCACCATGCTGGCCAGGCTGGTCTTGAACTCCCGAACTCAGGCGATCTGCCTGCCTTGGCCTCCCAAAGTGCTAGGATTACAGATGTGAGCCACTGTGCCCGGCCAAAGTCACTACTTTCATGGTGCTTATGTTCTGATATAAATCATAAAATTTTTTTAGGTGAAACCAATGATGATTGCAGCCTCTCTCATTTGGGAACACTTTCTGGGAAAGGTGATAACATGGCCACCTAAGCATTTGGGAGTTTCTGTGTCTCTTTAGCAACTTTTATTCTTTCAAAAATTTAATTATTATTATTATTATTTTTTTCTGCCAAGTATAGTGGCTCACACTTGTAATCCTAGCACTTTGGGAGGCTAAGGCAGGAGAATAGCTTGAGCCCAGGAGTTCGAGACCAGCCTGGGCAACTTAGGGAGACCTTGTTTCTACAAAAAAATAAAAAATTAGTTGGATGTGGTGGCACACACCTGTAGTCCCAGCTACTTGGGAGGCTAAGGCAGGAACATCACTTGAGCCCAGGTATTCAAGGCTGCAGTGAGCTATGATCGTGCTGCTGTGCTGCAGTGAGACCCTGTCTCAAACAAACAAACAGCAAGTTCTTTCTGTTAATAGAGATGGGGTCTTGCTATGTTGTCCAGGCTGGTCTCAAACTTCTGGCCTCAAGCAGTCCTTTTGCCTTGGCCTCCTAAAGTGCTAGGATTATAGGAGTAAGCCAGCATGCCCAGCCAGCAACTGTTATTCTGAACATTTAGAAAATTGAGGACCTGAATAAATCACATTTTAAAATTTAACTAAATTTACAGAGTATTTACTGTGTGTTCCATGGTGTTTTAAGTTCTTTATAAACATTAACATTAAATTTTCATTACAGTTCTATGTAGTGGGTAGTATGAGTATTCTCATTTTACAAATGAGAAAGCGGAGTAACTTGCCCCAGGTTACCCAGTCAGTAAGAAGGGAGACTGGCATTGGATTGCGGGCTCTTATCCGTGTGTGTGTGTGTGTGTGTGTGTGTGTGTGTGTGTGTTTTCATCTTGCATTTGGGATTTCCTTGAAGGTTTAGGATTATATGCGGCCAGATCGCGTGACAATAGAGTAGGTCTGGGCCCTGTGGCTCCCTTTCTGTGAGAATTTCTTCTCTTTTTCCTTCACATTTAATTATGTGTTTAATTTGTATAAGTGGAATGTGTTTAATCTAATTTTACTGAATTATGTGTTTCTCTTGGTCCTGCCGGACTTTCTGTAAATTGCTTGAAGCAAGAAACTGGCAGATAGATCCATCTGACAAATAAGTAAAAGAATATGGTTTATTGCAAATTCTAAGACTATTAGGTCAGTTTACTAGAAATGGAGGCTTTTCCCTCCTTTGTGGGACTGCGTAATAGTTTAATTTAGCTGTTTATAAATGTTTAATTGTATTCTAAACAATAGGACTGCCGAACAATAGGTCAGAATGTATTGGAATAATAAAACTCTGGGGGGTAAGGTAACACTATTTAAAACCTAGCATATTCGATATATGTGTGCCTTGAGGACAAAGTCTTGAAGCTACAATAGATTCTATTCTTATATGGGTAGTAACGTGATGTTTCTGCTTGATAATTCTACATCTCAGGGAACTTGTGATTATTTGAGGTTACAATGCTTATATTCTCTCATAATCCTCAGGGAGATTCTGGTTAGTTTCTCAGAGAAATGCTCTGTATTCTTCAATTCTCAATCTCTAATAATTTGTCGCCTGCACGCTGTCTAGAACCCTCACCATTCCTCCCATCTCAACCTTTCCAATGCTTCAAACATTTCCTTACTGTTCTAAAGCTACTTCTGAAATCCTACTCCTTCTGTGAATTTTTCAGTTCATTAACAGAGAAATGATCTGGCCCATCTTTATTTCTCCTTAGCATTCACGAATGAAGCTCAAGGAACATCCAATATACTTTTTCACTTTAGTTTTAATGGACTCATTTATTCTGTACATGAAAATGAATGTGAATCTCTCAGTGTTAATGCTTTGTATTATGAGCAGTGTTTAGCACAGTAAACATCACTTGTTCTGTTGGTCACTGGGCCTTGTTTAAGAGAGTCCATCACATGTGGATTAATATGAAAGGAAATGTTATTATATTTGTATTATGTTGCTTGGGCTGCCATAACAAAGTTCCATAGACTGGGAGGCTGGAACAACAGAAATTTGTCTCATCACCATTTTGGAGGCTAGAAGTCTGAGATCGAGGGGTCAGCAGGGTAGGTTTCTTCTGAGGCCTTCTCCTTGGTTTACAATGACCGTCTTTTCCACGTCTTCACATATCTTTCTTCTGTGTGTGTCTGTGTCATAATCTCCTCTTCTAATAAGGACACGAGTGATACGGATTGAGCCCATCTTAACGATGTCATTTGAACTGAATTCCTTCTTTAAGGATTCTCTCTCCAAATACATTCCAGGGACTGTAACATATGAATTTTGTGGGGACACAGTTTAGCCATAACAGGCTTTAAATGTATAACATAGTTGTCCTAAACTTGTATGACGAATTAAAACAAAAAATTCTTTTTAAAGCTTAAAAGTAGGCTAGGGAAGACAGCATCCTGAGAGAGGAGAAAATCATGATCAGGCTTAGAACTGGCTAAGTGATTCTGGGTAAACTTCACAGTAATTTCCGTTTTGTCGGTGCTGTCTCAATTTTTTGTACTCAGATCTGAAATGCTTTTTAAGAGCCTCTAAGATTGTGTAATTCTATTTTAATAACTGTCTTGTAGTTAGACTTTACTGCTGATTTAAGAAGTTGTTGGAGAAGAATTTTTATAATCCTGGGTTATAATCTCACGTTTGTGAGAAAATGCAGAAGAGCGAGGCTGTGTCCAACAGACCCTTGATGATGTGTGCATCAGCCCTTCTCTTGGCATCTGACCAGCTGTATGACTATGGACAGGTTATGTATCCTTCGTGAGCCTTAATTCTTTCATCAACAAAATAGGAGGCTATCCTTCAATCTTGTCCCTTGTCATGGTTGCCCGCTACAGATAGATACTGCCTCCCCTGCAGACGATTGATTCTGAGTGTCCTGGTGCTGAGGTTGCATTTGCAGCCCAGGTAGGGTGTTGGTCTCAACACCTGCCGACTTGCCTGGCCTCCACTGCCTGCCTGACTCACATGCCACGAAGGCCACCTGTAACTCAAGGCTGTGGGAGCAGAGCTGGGTTTATACCAATATCCCCAGCCTCATTTGCTGCATGATGTCTAGCCCCTGGGCTAGACAGATGTCATTTCAGGGAGGATGAGTTGGGTTCCAAATGGTTACCATAGATTTTTTTTTATTACTTCCTCTTCCTATATTTAATAGCCCCAAATGGTTATCAGAAAACTACTCTTCTTCCTGTATCTTATTAGGAGGCAAATGGTGAACATTTGTAGGGCAGAGATGTAGTTTAGCCTCACACATCAGATTTTAATATCCATGGACTTTAGTATTACAAAAAGTAAGTGCTGGGCCTTTTCTAGCTCAGAGAAATACCCACATGACACAGGTTTTGTGAGGGTTAAATGAAATATAATGTGTGCGTGCATCTGTGCGTGTGCATGTGTGTACACACGTGTGTGCGTCTGCGTGTGCGTACATGTGTGCGTGTGCACGTGTGCGTGCGTGTGTGTGCGTCTGCGTGTGTGTACATGTGTGCGTGTGCATGTGTGTGTGTGCGCGAGTGCGCGTGTGTGCATGCGTGTGTTGGGTGGGGAGGGGGCAGCAGCATGCTCTCTACATACTTTTCCCATTAAATTGAGTGTTCACTCTTTGTGTTGGGATTGAGTTTATATAACTCGGGTCTTTTAAAACACTGAGGTGACTTTCATTATTAGGCTTGAATAGATCAATTGATTCAGGGTAAAATGTTATTTCAGTAAAACTATTAAAACAAGTTCTCTGTACAGGAATAGGAATTCTTAAGTTCTATTTGGCTTACTCGTTTTAGTCATTATATACAAGCATTAAAATATGGCACTTCTGGCCATAGTGTTTGACCTGGAAAAATTCCCGTAAGCGAACCCATTTACCATGCCTTTCTGTATGGTACCACTGCTGGTACCTGTCTCCTTTAGAGTCTGTATTTATCAGGACTTTTCAGTTATAAGGGACAGAGATTCGACACAAACAAGCTTAATCTAAAAAGAAAACTCATTTAAACTTAAGTGAAATATTCTAGGGCTAGAAGTATCTTTATTAAGCAAGGTTAGATCCAGGGGCATATAGGATATTATTGGGGCATTTTCTCTCTGTCTTTCTCAAATGGATTTATTCTCAGAAAACTGATGAGAAAAATGACTGCCAGCATTGCCAAGGTTTATCTTTTGACTTCTGATTGGAAAGTAAGAAAGAGCTTCTCAGTTCTTGTGTCCATATATCAAATATCAAGGAAGATTTTGATTGGTTCTGCTTGAGTCACATGTCCATCCCTAAACCTATGACTGGCTGGTGTATAGAGCACTACGGGAGACCTGGCCATGTGCCACCCACTGTGGCAAGGCATTTTGACTGGCAAGCTCCCTGGGATTACGTGGGGTGGGAGGGATGATGTCCCAAAAGACGGGTTGCTTAGCAAACAGACAACATGTCTGGTCTAGATAATTAGCGTTTTAAGTCAACGGGTTTGGTGTTTATTCCTTTAGTTTACAGGGAATGAGAAGGTAACTATCATAAAATTCTGCTGGATCACTTGAGAATATTAAGCTGCCCTTGAAAACCTGTTTGACACGTCATGCAAAAATGCCCATCAGGTGCAATAGGCCTCACATAGATAACCAGATAGTGGCATCATAATTGGTGATTGCTGAGATTGATGTGACATGTGGGCAGTTTGCGGCGGGTGGGGGGGGAGGCGGTAAAGGAACAAAATGACAATAATGGGACTTCTGATTGTTTTTTGGCAGGGTTGGATGACTGCCTGCAACAATATGTCCACAAGTTTGAACGAGAGAAGATCAATGGCGAGCAGCTGCTGCAGATTTCCCATCAGGATCTGGAGGAGCTGGGGGTCACGCGGATCGGACACCAGGAGCTTGTGTTGGAGGCTGTGGACCTTCTCTGTGCACTGGTTAGTTCAGGAAAAGACGGTCTGTACCGTGATGACGTTCTTTAGAGCCTTGTTCTCTTAAGCCCTCATTGTTTGTGATTTAGCATATCACTATTTCCTTAATGCTCCATTGAAATAAAACATGAGCTGAAGATACTATAGGAAGGCGAAAAAATGTTATTTTCTACATTAAGGGTTGGCAAACTATGGCCTGCGAGTTAACTCGGGCCCACTGTCTATTTTTGTAAATAAGGGTTTATAGGAACACAACCATGTCCATTCACTTACGTGTTTGTGACTGCTTTCTTGCTACAGTGACAGAATTGAGTGGTTGTAATGGGACCACATGGTTCCCCCAAATCCTAAAATATTTATTAACTTGCCCTTTACAGAAAGAGTTTGTCTTTTTTTCAGAAAATCTCTGTATTAGTCTAATTTTCTTTTATAAGGAAAAAAATGATGGAAATAGTCCTGAATGAAAATGCCAGGCGCAGTGGCTCATGCCTATAATCCCAGCACTCTGGGAGGCTGAGGCAGGTGGATTGTTTGAGTCCAGGAGTTTGAGACCAGCCTGGGCAACGTAGCAAAACCCTGTCTCTATTAGAAACACAAAAAGTTAGCCAGGTGTGGCTGGCACGCACCTATAGTTGCAGATATTCAGGAGGCTGAGATCAGAGAATCACCTGAGCCTGGGAGGTGGAGGCTGCAGTGAGCAGAGATCACACCACTGCACTCCAGCCTGGGTGACAGAGTGAGACCCTGTCTCAAAAAAGAAAAGAAAATGTCATCTTCTAAAATGAAGTGAGAAATAGGTTCTGATTTTCATGTCTGGTTTTGTTACTATAAAAAGCGGTTGAGTGTCACAGATATTTGTGATATTTAAATAACTGATATTTGCACTTGACATGACCTATAAAATGGGAAAAAAACGTGGCCTTCATTACATTTTGTAGATGATAGGTTTTGGCTTTAACATGAATGAGTAAAATCCTGCTGGGTCCTGACACTAGAATCACATGGGTAGCTTCGTTAGGTGTGGGCCAAAAACACCTGTAAGGACATTTTGTTTATAAATTGGTTAGTGTGGGTGGGATTCAAATCTGCCTGTCCCGGTGCCAGGCTAAAGATGCAGTTTACTTAACTGTCAGGATTTGGACAAACTCGACAGCATTCAGGCTGGGTTAGTAATGCCCTGAACCCCAGCCAGGGGTATATACAATTACATCACTGAGAATGGTGGGAAAGAATGTGCTGCTGATGATTTTGCCATCGCTGGTCTGCGTACTGTTGATTATATAACACTTGCTGCATTGTGTGTATTCTTCTTCTTAAAATGGACAGAGCCTTGTCTTCTGCTCTGAGATGTGCTGCTCTTGTTTAGGAAAGTAATGGGGAAATTATTTGTAGTTGATAAATGAGCTGCCGCCTGGGAGACGCTACGGCCAAGTAGTCTGAGCACAGGTCTGGGAAGCAGGAATTTGCATTCTAATCCTGGCTCTGCTACATGCTACTCCCTCTGTGACCTCCGGGGAAATGGTGTCTGTTTTTCCCATCTGTACAGTAACGCTCACCTTAGATGTGGCTGTATACTATTGTGTAAGTGTTTTGCACTGCCCAGACATCTAAGCATCCTGTTTATTACCGAAACTGTATTTTCTTTTTTTTTTTATACCAACGTGTTTGAGTTTACTTTTATTATACTTTCTGGGAACATGGCTTTTCCGTCTTTTCTGCTTGATGTTTTGCAAATTGTCTTTTTCACTTTGCAGTAATACTTTGAGGACAGGTAAAGTTACTTGCAAATCCAAAGTAAGAGAGGCAGGAAGGGTCAGCTAGAGACGCATCACGTGTGTCAAGTGGGATGATAACCATAACAGCCGCCTCTGGGCATTCTGTTTGCTTTTTCCTCTTCTCTACCTCTTAGAGCATTAGGCTAAAATGAACAAAGCTGGACAAATGCCAGAACCTAAAGCTATGTTTTATCTCCTACAATTTCCTTCTAATTTCCTTTGCAGACCAAGCTTTGACCTCAGACTCATTCTGGACCTGCTCTGTGCCAGTGACCGCATTGGACAGGGGGATCACTTAGGGGTTCACAAAAGAGTGTGGATTATTTTAGTGAGTTTTACTAAAATGTCTTTAGTCTTGATATAATCTCCTTTTTGAATATTCTTATTATAATTCATATACTAATTATACTATCTTTTTAATCCATTTATAGCATATAGATCTTTGGATATATAAATTGGTGATGCTTTGAACAGACCATCTCCAGAGCAGTTAATGTGCAAATACAGTTGGCCTTTGTGTTATAAGAGAGGTTTCTATGTAAACTTAGTTTAGTGGATGTTGATTTTATGATAGACAGGAAATGAATAGAATTAAAAGTAAGGAAGGGGGAGGGGAGAAACAAAACCACTGGAAAGTATCAATGCAAAGAGAGGGGCAGATAGATGGACAGGAACCTAAAATAGGAAACAGCTATTAATGAAGATTCCAAAACTGGTGAGCAGTGGCTCACAAATTAGCTGGTCGTGGTTAGAGAGCAATGAGAGAAACCGTCCTTTGTGAACATTGACTTTGGCTGGCAGTCGTGGCTTAGGAGAGTGATTTGTATTATACGATGAGACCAAGACCACTTTCCAAGATTGAATTAGAATCTGTGCCCAATTTTTCTTCCTCTCTCTGGGTAGAGGGTACCTGAGATCGATTATAGAGCTGCTCTTTTCAGTAGGATAGCTGTTGCCCAATGTGACTGTCTAAATGAAAATCAACTAAAATAAAATAAAATTCAGTTCCTTGGTTGTACTAGCAACACTTCAAGGACTCAGAAGCTCCATGTGGCTAGTGGCTACGATATTGGACAGCACAGATAAAGAACATTTTCATCTTTGCATAGAGTTCTGTTGGCCAGTACTGGTAGAGAGGGTGTGATTGAGAATAACCAGTAAGAATAACCAATAAGGTTAAGTATGACTGTGGCTGGGCACGGTGGCTCACGCCTGTAATCCCAGCACTTTGGGAGGCTGAGACAGGTGGGTCACGAGGTCAGGATATTGAGACCATCCTGGCTAACATGGTGAAACCCCATCTTTACTAAAAATACAAAAAATTAGCTGGGCGTGGTGGCGGGCGCCTGTAGTCCCAGCTACTTGGGAGGCTGAGGCAGGAGAATGGCGTGAACCCAGGAGGTGGAGCTTGCAGTGAGCCGAGATCGCGCCACTGCACTCCAGCCTGGGCGACAGAGCGAGACACTGTCTCAAAAACAAAACAAAACAAAAAAAGGATAAGTATGACTGTAACCTCTGTTCTTTGCCAAGTCAGTGAGGCCCTAGTTTACTGAACACCAAGGCATGGGCAGCTGTGTTTTGAAGGTTGAAGGAGGTTGAGAAGTGAACAGAGTTGGAATTGATACATGTGTTAAATGATGCTACCTAGACTTGGGGTTAAATGAAGTACCTGTCATGAATCTATGGGCCTAGAGTGCTTATGTGCACTGGTATACCTCTGAGATTATTTGTTGTTTATTATTTACCCACAGCAAATCATTTAAACATGTTATCTTTTTTATGAGAAGAAATGGAGGAACAGGAATTTTTGCTGGCAAATTGTATTTAACTTGATCTTGCTTATGAGCTTATTTAAAAATGCCTTAGGAAAACTGTGAACTATATTTCTTAGGTTGTCTCTTAATTGACCCAAGTCGATAAGATGGCTTTGATTTTGTGTCTCTGGCACACCTTAAGCACACGTTAGATCACGAACAGAGCTAGTAGGAATGGAGAAGATGGTAGCGAAGAAGTTGTGTAAGGTTTGTCCTTAGCTAAATGTGTATAATTTTAAGACTTTTTGCTTTCCGTTTCTCCCATTTAGTGTATGGTTTCTCTAGCCAGATCAGGAAAGGATCCTGGATGGTGAAACTTAGGAAATGAGATCTCAGTGGAAGGGTTTTAGTAGGTGAACAGATTTTCAGAAACTCATTATGTTACTTAATTTGTATCTTTTTGATGCCTTATCTCAAAGCAGTTTTTGAAGGAGACAGGTTTTGGGGAAAAGGCTGGTGAAAATAATTAATCTGGTCTGAGAAATTGTTTATTTTCGGTCTTTCTTTGTGGGGCACTTAAGTCAATAATCCTTTCCTGATTATGCTTCTACAGTAGAGGTTCTTTTGAGCTACTATAATCAGTTTCTTGTTCTTTCTTTAATGTGGAATGGGGTCGAAGGGAAGGAACTTTCCTTTCTTCTTTTCCTCCTTCCTTCTTTTAAAAATTCTATTCTAGCTATATTTATTCATCTTTCTAGGTCCATTATTTGTTTTGGGGAAAAAAAAGAGCTAACTGAGTGGAAAATGAAGAGAACCAGTTATAAGAAGCCACCCTACCCCTTTATTTCAGTATTAAAAGTGGTACGTTTTTAGAAGATTGAGGTTTAAAGTTTCCTGCAACAATAAAATGCACTTAATCCTCTTTGAGTTCAATAAGTAAACATTATGTATATGGTCATAAAAGTTCCAAGTAATTTATGGTGACATTGATTATTGAAAGCTGACTTTCCTGCTTGTAGTTCAAAACTCTTCATGTAAGTTGGCAGGCTGAGTAACTGACTGAATGAGGGGACCTTTCCCTTTAATCATAGTTACAAGTCCTTCAAAACAAGCTCTGTCTTGTGGCCTCTTTATCCATTCAATTGTGAGTCTTTGATTCTTTGAATTTAAAAAGCTATGATGCAAATCCATCTTATTTTTGTCTCTCTATTGAAGGACAATGTTATATTTTAGTCTCTAGAAAATAACATAAAAAATGAATATCACATTTAGAAAAATACTGCTAATATAGAATGTTCATTTATATTTTGAAATTCAGTTTTTTTCAAAAGCTTGGAAGAGAAAATTTCCAGCTAATTTTTGCTTCTTTCAAAATTTCTAATTTTTAAAATATTTTTTGTTTTACTAGGAGGTAACATAAATTTAAACTTCAAGTAAAATCTATCTAAAATTAGAATTGTTTTGTTAAAGTCAAAGCATTTTGTTGTTGTTTTTAACTTACCATTGTTCATCTTGCAAAAAAAAAAAGTTTCTTACCTACTTCCAAGTATATTTATGCTTTATGGATCTTGATTTTGACACGTGACTTGCCTCTCTCTGGCCCACATGGCCAAAGCCAGCTGAAAGAAGTTTCTCCACAGCCAGGTGCAGTGGTTCATGCCTGTAATCCCAGCACTTTGGGAGGCCGAGGCGGGCAGATCATGAGGTCAGGAGATCGAAACCACCCTGGCCAACATGGTGAAACCCCGTCTCTACTAAAAAAATTCAAAAATTAACTGAGCATGGTGGCACTTGCCTGTAATCCCAGCTACTTGGGAGGCTGAGGCAGGAGAATCGCTTGAACCAGGGAGTCAGAGGTTGCAGTGAGCCGAGATCACGCCACTGCACTCCAGCCTGGCGACAGAGTGAAACTCTGTCTCAAAAAAAAAAAAGAAAAAGTTTCTCCACTTCAGAGGGGATGTGTAGAATTTTGAGAAGCTGAATAGCGATTCAGTTTGCGCTGGATCCAGGATCACTGGACAGTTTTCCTTATCCTTGTCTAAAGTCCATCTTGTCATCTGTCTTATCACATGGCCCTTTTTTGGGCAGACTGTGTGGAAGGGGACGTACACAGCAGAGTAATCAAAAGCTTGTGCCCTAGATGCAGATTGCCTTGGTCAGAAGCCCAGCACTACCGCTGATGAGCTTTGTAACTTTGGAGAATTTATTTACTGTTTTCATGACTCAGTTTCCTTACCGGTAAATTAGAGATAAAAACATTTCCACCTTCACGGGCTGTTTTCCTGAGATAATACATGTCAAACACTGAGTCCAGTTACTGGCATAAAGTGTTTAATAATGTTAAGTATTCTGTTAGTTTCAGTTTTTAAATGGTACCAGATTCTTGCCTTAGGATGCTATTGAGATGGCATAATGTATCTCAAGAAATATCGTCATGTTTTTAAAAAAATGATAAAACAATTTAGGACATACAGAGGCAACTGAATACAGAAATTTATACCCCCACCTCTAATGTTGCAGATTTACGTGTTGTTTCCCGGGATTGGCTCTTTTCTCTGAAAGGGAGTCTAGGACAGTATTATCTCATGAAATTGATTTTTTTGAAGCACCCACGTAAGCTGAACATTGTTCAAAAAGAACACAAGTTAGAAGCACAAGAGCAAAAAATTAATTTTATTGATTGATTGAGACAGGGTCTCCCTCTGTCACCCAGGCTGGGGTACAGTGGCATGATGACAGCTCACTGCAGCCTCGACCCCCTGGGCTCAAGCGATCCTCCTACCTCAGCCTCTGAGTAGCTGGGAGTACAGACAGGAGCCACATGTTCAAGCTCAGGAGATCACGCTTAGTGAATTGGTGTTTAGTTAGTGCTGCTGTGTTTTTGTGTGTGTGTGTGTGAGTGTCTCGCCTGGTGGAAATCCATGCATTCCATGACTATATGATAGTCCGCTGTGCTGGAAATACCGTAGTGGGCATACTCACAGAGCCCTGCTTCTGCAGCCCTCACATCCCAGTGGAGGAAGAAGGCCGCAAACACAGTGCTTCAGATGGGGCAGAAGTGGGTGATGGGTTAGAGAGTCAATCGAAGGGGCAGTTCTGCCACCAGGGGACACAGGGCGATGTTGGGAGACATTTTTGATTGCCACACCAGGGGAGGAGATGCTACTGCCATCTGATGGGTAGAGAGCAGGGATGCTGATAAACATCCTATAAGACATGGGGACCCCCACCCCACAAGCGTTATCTGGCCCCAAATGTCAGTAGGGCTGAGGCTGAAAAACCTTGTTCTAGATTAAGTGGTCAGGGAAGCCTTGCAGGGGAGGGGACATTTGGGCCAGCACCTGAGTGATAGGAATGAGCTGTCGTCTGGGCACGGTGGCTCATGCCTGTAATCCCAGTACTTTGGGAGGCCGAGGGGGGGCAGATTGCCTGAGCTCACAAGTTTGAGACCAGCCTGGGCAACACGGTGAAATCCCGTCTCTACTAAAAATACAAAAATTAGCTCGGCGTGGTGGTGTGCGCCTGTAATCCCAGCTATTCAGGAGGCTGAGGCAGGAGAATTGCTTGAACCCGTGAACCTAGGAAGAAGAGGTTGCAGTGAGCCGAGATGGCGCCACTGTACTCCAGCCTGGGTGACACAGACTCCGTCTCAAAAAATAAAAAAAAAATAAAAAAAAATGAGCTGTCCATGACAATATTTGTAGGAGGCGCATTTGGGGAAGAGGAACTATCAAGAACAAAGTCCCTGAGGCCCGGGTGGCTGTGGAAGGAGCAGAGAGAAGGCTGGTGTGGCTGGGATGAGTGAAGTGGGCTGAGGATAGATCACATAGGGTTTTGTGGTTGTTGTAAGAGTTTTTCAAGTGACTAACTGGGCTTTTGAGTTATCAGAGAGTTTGAATATTGGTGTTTGTTTGTTTATTGTTTTGTTTTTATTTTGAGACGGAGTCTCCCTCTGTTGCCCAGGCTGGAGTGCAGTGGCGCCATCTCGGCTCACTGCAAGCTCCGCCTTCCGGGTTCACGCCATTCTCCTGCCTCAGCCTCCTGAGTAGTTGGGATTACAGGCGCCCGCCACCACGCCCGGCTAATTTTTTGTGTTTTTAGTAGAGACGGGTTTTCACCGTGTTAGCCAGGATGGCCTCGATGTCTTGACCTCGTGATCCGCCCGCCTCGGCCTCCCAAAGTGCTGGGATTACAGGCGTGAGCCACCGCGCCCAGCCGAATATTGTTCATTGTTTTGAATTTTTCTCTTTGATTTTATTTTCCACAGAATTATGGCCTCGAAACTGATAATATGAAGAACTTGGTTCTGAAACTGAGAGCATCTTCCCACAATTTACAGAATTACATAAGTAGCCGGCGGAAAAGTCCCGCTTACGATGGCAACACCTCCCGCAAGGCCCCCAATGAGTTCCTGACCTCCGTGGTGGAGCTCATCGGCGCCGCCAAGGCCCTGCTGGCGTGGCTGGACCGGTAAGTTGGAGATGTGCCTTTCACTGCCCTGCAAGAGTAGATGGAGTCCCGGCTGCATGGAAGCTGTACTTTGTCTTAGGAAAAGGAACCATTGTTCTTTTCATATCATTTTTACGGGCTCTTAAGGAGTCCTCGATCAGTGGTAGATTTTAGGATTCCTTTGCCAGTTACTTAAAAGGTTAATAGCAGGAACAAATTAACCTCAGCTTAAAGAAGAGTGAAACTGTGCTAAAGGTTGTGTTTTACTGAGATTAAACATTAATGGTTGGGGATTGGATTGGTATGAAAGCTGTTAGTT
This sequence comes from Symphalangus syndactylus, assembly GCF_028878055.3. Lineage (NCBI taxonomy): Eukaryota > Metazoa > Chordata > Mammalia > Primates > Hylobatidae > Symphalangus > Symphalangus syndactylus. The sequence goes on along the minus strand of NC_072424.2, from coordinate 132,234,527 downwards.
GACTTCAGAAGGGATGTTAACTGTCATTTTTGATTTTTTTTTTATCTAATCCTTCTCTCTTTCTATTCAGATTCCTATTTTATGTGTCACTTGAGAGAAAACAGTTAAATAAAAACTAATTTAATACAAAATTTAGCCGGGCTTGGTGGCACATGCCTGTAATCCCAGCTACTCGGGAGGCTGAGGCAGGAGAGTTGCTTGAACCTGGGAGGCGGAGGTTGCAGTGAGCCAAGATCGTCCCACTGCACTCTAGCCTGGGCGACAGAGCGAGACACAGTCTCAAACAAAACAAAACAAAAAGGAATTTAGAGTAGCCCATGGGGGTAGTAGCTAGCTATGCTCATCAACATACAGTGGGATCCCAGTGGATTCTCCCTACCCCTGTTTAAGAGGATTCTTGTTACCTTCTAGGGCTCCGTTTACAGGGATCACTGATTTCTCAGTCACGAAGAACAAAATTATCCAGCTTTGCTTGGACCTGACCACTACAGTGCAGAAGGTCAGTAGTATGTCATTTTCACTTTCTAATTTTTTTTTTTTTTTTTGCTTTTCCTCTTCTTGAAAGGATTTTCATGCAGGTATGAAGTACCACTCTCCTCTCCCCACCTCAGTTTTTTTCCCATCAGAACTGGGGAGAGATGAAAGGCTTTAAATTAGATCCACTGTAAAGATGTTTTCTGTGAAAACTGACCAGTGGCCTTTGAATTAAAGATTACCTTTTTTGTGTGTTTTAAAATAGTCGAACTAATAGTTCCTGTACTTCCCCTAAAATGTTAGAGCACTTAATTTTTTTTTAATGAAAATTCTGGAGTAACTAAGTTGCATGATAATCTTTGTTCTGAGTACTTTGCTATATCTGCTTCTTAATTTTCTTTTCATTTTGGCCTCTTGTTGTTGGATTTACCAGTCAGGATGGGCTAGGTTGTGGTACAGTAACAAACAACCCCCAAACCTCAAACCTTAGCAGTTTATTCCTTGATTATTTACATCCAAATGGGTCAGGGGTAGGGGGCAATCACCTCTGACTTTCCTCATTTCAAGATGTATATAGGACATAGGTTGACAGAATCACCAGTATGTCATGTTGCTTGTCCCCAAGGCAGAGAGGTAAAAACCATGAAGGTCCTCATACTGACTGATGTTCTGGACTGCAAGTGACACATGTCAATTTCACTCATGGCTCATTGCCCAGACCTAGGTATCTTAGTAAAGGCTCAGGAAGTTTTATATTAGCCAGTCTGCAAGTGATTGAGCTTCTGTGATCTTAACTTTAAAAAAAATTTCTTCTTGGACCATCAGCTCTTAGGACTACCTTCTGTCCTGTTACTTGGCATGCAGCAGATGCTTGTAAAATATTTTTGAATTGAATTGAGGCTATGAAATGTAAGGAAGAGCTTGTTGTTTTTTCACGTCCCACTTGGTTCTAAAATTCTATTTCCACATTTGTTTCTACTGCTGATTTGGCAAAACATGAAGAACATCCTCCCTTCTGTCCGACCATGCCATAACAGAGATGCAATTCTGAAAAGCCATGCGTTTTCTGGTTGTTTCTGGAATGTGAATTGTGAACTTCATCTCTGCATGTGGCAGTTGTTTGCTCTAGTCCTGAGCAGCCATTGTTCTCAAGGCATATGGATTTTTGAGGTCATGATCTTAGAGAGGTGCTCAGAGCAACTAAAGTAGCTTCTGAGTTTTTGCTCTTTTTTATGATGCATAAAGTAATTTTGACAAAAAAGAGTCTGATACCAGTTGCGATGCATTAGTCATACAGCCATGAAGGCATGGCATCTGTGGTTAAAGGCGTTTCCCTGATACCTACCTTGAGTGTCCTTTTTCTCCCTTGCTTCCCTCTTCCCATAATATTTTCCTCATATTTTGATTTTGTTTTATTTTTAAGAGACAGGGTCTCACTGTTGCTTACGTTGAAGTGCAGGGGTGTAATCGTGACTCACTGCAGCCTCGACCTCCTTGCTCAAGCAATCCTTCCACTTTAGCCTCCTGGATAGCTGGGACTACAGGTGCATGCTACCATGCCCAGCTAATTTTTAATTTTTTTGTAGAGACAGGGTCTTGCTATGTTGCCCAGGCTGGTCTCAAACTCCTGGCCTCAAGTAATTCTCCTACCTCTACCTCCCAAAGCACTGAGATTACAGGCGTAAGCCACTGCACCTGGCCCTGTTTTGATTTTTAACAGAGTTTACTAGCAATCAATTAAATGAAAGAGTTAAATATTGTGATTAGCAAATGGGAAAGTTTTGCTTGTTGGTACATTTTTGTTTTATTGTGAAGGGTCCTCAACTGTGTGGCTGATTCAGGCTGTCCCCACTGCAATGTAGGGAAAGGAGAGAAAGGGATGAAAGCGAAGGCAGAGGGGGTCATGTTTGTTTCACGGGGTGAACTTCTGCCTAAGCAAGTTGATGTTGGCTTCCGAGGTATTTGGACACTTCTTTCAATACATTTTTATTTAGCACGTACTCTGTGTCTGCTGCCCTGGGATACCAGAGTGAATAAACAGATAAAAAGTCCCTGACCTTCTGGAGCATACAGCCTCTGGGAGAGAGAAAATAGATAGATAAGCAAACTTTTATATATGAATCTATGTGGTTATATGAAGGCAGAGCAATGCTAGGGAGGGAAGGCGCACAGGAAGGAGTGAGGGGAGTACAGTTTGAGATACGTGTCTAGAGTCGCCTCCTTGAGAAGGTGACACCTGAGTAATTCAGCCAGGAGAAGTCTGTGCTTGTCTGATGGGATGGGCTTAATGCATCATCTCAAGTGCTACTTTTCCTGGTAATTGTAGAGAGGGGTTGATCATTATGAACTGATGATTAAAAAAAAAAAATCTTCCCATAGGAAGTACACGTCCTGATCTGGTCACATCAGAAAGGTACCTGTGAGCGTCTTCATTGCGCCTGCCCGGCTTATTGGGGCCTAAGAATGCCTGGGCCATGATGAATGGTGATTTTTTAAATGTGTGTTATATGAATGAAATAATGCTTTGGACAGATAGGCTGCTGAGAATTTGACTTTTATCAGAACTCAAGGGACACAAGAGGTATTAGTTTTGTTTGTTTCCGCGTTCATTTTCTGTTTCTCTTTTTCCTGTGGTGCTCACTGAGGGAGGTTAGTCTAGTGGTTAAGAGCATATTCTTCACAGAGAGACAGCTATAGGTTCAAATCCTACCTCTACCATTAATTAGCCCTGGGGCCTTGGACAAGTCACTTACAATTTTTGAACCTCAATTTTCTCATTTGCAAAATGGGAATACAAATATTTACCTTACCAGATAATTTGGTGGGATTTCTACAAGTTAATGTTGAGTTAAATAAGAAAAAAGGCAAAAAAAAAAGTGTGGTATGAAGATAAATGGTTACCATACATACCTAAAATACGTGTGTGTGTGTGTGTGTGTGTGTGTATAAAACATACATCCTATACAAACTTGTATACAAAGTAATATGTAAATACAGTGGATAATTTGGAAAAAAAGTTGTGTTTACTCTGGCAGAGGGAGAGATAGGGAGGGAATGTAGAAGCCAAGCCAAAAAAAGAGAACAAAAATTTTTTATTTACAAAAATCATGTATATGACCACATTTGTGTAAAATTAGATACAGATAAATAATATAAAATACTTAAAAAATAATACCTGCTCCGAAAGATTGTTATGAAGATTAAATGAGATATAACGTGGGCCGGGTGTGGTGGCTCATGCCTGTAATCCCAGAACTTTGAGAGGCCGAGGCGGGCGGATCACGAGGTCAGGAGATGGAGATACAACATGTGAAAAGCACAGTGCCTGCTTCAGAAGGAGTAGACTGTGGTAGGAAATACAAAAATCTTGCCTTGTACTTGTTTTCTGGAATCAAATTTGATAGTTTAAAGAGAAGAACTGGACAAATATACTGCCCTTATTCTCTGGTATTTTTTTTATTTTAAATTTGAACAGTTTTGAAGGAGTAAGACTGATATGTAAATATATATCAGGATATCATTTTCTGAACTTAGATTGAAAAATATGTTTCTTGACAAGTGCCATTGACAAGCACATGTTCTGTAGTAATTGAAGAACATAGCTGGGTGTGGTGGCTCACACCTATAATCCCTGAACTTTGGGAGGCTGGGGCAGGTAGATCACCTGAGGTCAGGAGTTCGAGACTAGTCTGGCAAACATGGCGAAACCCCATCTGTACTAAAAATACAAAAATTACCCAGGGCATGGTGGCGAGCACCTATCTATCCCAGCTACTTGGGAGGCTGAGGCAGGAGAATCACTTGAACCTGGGAGGCGGAGGTTGCAGTGAGCCAAGATCGTGCCACTTCACTCCAGCCTGGGTGAAAGAGCGAAACTCCATCTCAAAACAACAACAACAACAACACCACCAACAACACAAACAACAACACAAACAACAACACAAACATAGGTGCTTTGGCAAATGGTGATGTTTGCGCACCTGTGCGCTCAGATACACACAAATTAGAAATTGCAAACTTGATGAATGAGTTGAGTGTGGCTTACCCCATGTGTGTTGTGACGGTAGCAACAAGATTGAACGTGCCAGGGTACTTCCCATTCTCTTGCAGCTGCTTGACAGAAGATCTGTTGACTCTTTGGGAAGACATCTGTCTTTGCCATTTATTCCTTTTAACTGGGGAACTGGAGGAATAAAAGTTGTATCTCTTCCCAGTGACAAAGAACATGTTCTGCCTTTATTCTTGGTGTCCCTGTCTGTGAAGAGACATTTGCTTGTCCCGTCTCTCTTCTACATCTTGCCGTCCCGCCTTCTTCTTCTTGTGGTGACATCCTTCCTTCCATCCATCTCTGCATCCTTCCTTCCAATAATAATTTATGAGTCCTCTAATTTGAAGGATACATATTGCTGCTGCTTTTCTCCTGCAAGGAAACCGCACATTTCTTTTAAGAAATTTCTTCATTTCTTAACATTTCTTCAGCTGTAGTCCTACACCAAGTACAAGGATAGATCTTCCCGTTCAGTGTTGAGGCTGTAATTTGAGATAAAGGACCCCAAGGTGGGAAGGGATTGAGATCTGTATTTCCAGTGTAGTCTCCTCGTGTCGTAATGCCGTGAAAACTGAAATAGAGACGGCAAGAGAGACACAATGGCACTGGCAGGTGCTCGGTTTCAGTCTGGAAAGAAATAGGAAAATGATGCCAGGTGTGGTGGTGCACACCTGGAGGCCCAGCTACTAGAGGCTGAGATGGGAAGATCTCTTGAGCCCAGGAGTTTGAGACCAGCCTGGGCAACATAACAAGATACTATCTTAACGACAACAACAAAAAGAATTAGGAAAATGAGCAATATTTGTCCCTGAGAAAACTGAATGGAAAGAAAACAAGCCTGCCAGGCTCAATGGCTCAGGCCTTTAATCCCAGCACTTTGGGAGGCCAAGTTGGGAGGATTGCTTGAGACCTGCCTAAGCAATATAGTGAGACCTCTATATTAAAAAAAAAAATCAAAAAGTTAGCCAAGCATGGTGGTGTGTGCCTGTAGTCCCAGCTACTTGGGAGGCTGAGGTGGGAGGATTGCTTGAGCTTGGGAAGCGGAGGCTGCAGTGAGCCATGTTCGTGCCACTGCACTGCAGCCTGGGTGACAGAGCGAGACCCTGTGTCACATACACGAAAAGAAAGCAAGCCATGGAAGCAGAAGAGGAAAAGACTGCTGCTGAGTGCTGTGTCTCAGGTGTATATCAATGTTTGACACATGTCATCACACCGAATTCTCAGCAGGTGTGCATCCACGCTTGATGTGTGCCATCAACCGAATTCTCAGCAGGTGTGCATCCACGCTTGCCGCATGTCATCACACTGAATTGTCAGCAGGTGTGCATCCATGCTTGCCGCATGTCATCACACTGAATTCTCAGCAGGTGTGCATCCACGCTTGCCGCATGTCATCACACTGAATTCTCAGCAGGTGTGCATCCACGCTTGATACATGTCATCACACTGAATTCTCAGCAGGTGTGCATCCACACTTGCCGTGTGTCATCACACTGAATTCTCAGCAGGTGTGCATCCACGCTTGATGCGTGCCATCACACTGAATTCTCAGCAGGTGTGCATCCACGCTTGCCGCATGTCATCACACTGAATTCTCAGCAGGTGTGCATCCACGCTTGCTGTGTGTCATCACACTGAATTCTCAGCAGGTGTGCATCCACGCTTGATGCGTGCCATCACACTGAATTCTCAGCAGGTGTGCATCCACGCTTACCGCATGTCATCACACTGAATTCTCAGCAGGTGTGCATCCACGCTTGCCGTGTGTCATCACACCGAATTCTCAGCAGATCTCAGAGGTAGGCTTTGTTATCACCCCCATTTTAGAAAGAAGGAAACTAAGGCTCAGAGAAGTTAAACCTACTGCACAAGGCTGCTCAGTTCCTGAGAAGGCAGAACAGGAGGAGAGGCAGGGTGGTGCTGAGAGCCACCCAGGCTGGGCCTCTGCTGCCAGGTGACCCAGAGCTGTGAGAAGCTCAGCTCACTGTCCAGCCTGTGAGGGTCAGTGACTTGGTTTCAGCACTCATTTTTCCATTCCATTGCCTTCATGCCAAAAAACAATGTGAAGTCATGCCTGCAGCTGCTTCCTCTCGGCAGGAATGGGTGTGGGAACCACGTTCACAGTGGCGGGAGGTGAGAGGGAGTCCTTTCACACGCCAACTGGAACAATTTGGGAGGTGGGAAGCTCCTTGTGCTGCTGGCTCCCTCACCACCGCAGTCACCACCGCAGGGAACCGATATTCTTGGTGGCCTCTTGGATCCCTCAAGGAATCCAGTTGTAGGAACCATGCGGTCACAAGTCTACCTTGTTCTTGGGCTCTGGTGTATTGAGAGTTGCTCTCTGCCTCTAGGTGATGGTCTCCCTGAAGTGACAGTGCTTGTATTAATTTAGAGATTTGTGGGCCGGGTGTGGTTACCAATGCCTGTAATCCTAGCATTTTGAGAGGCTGAGGCGGGTGGATGGCTTGAGTCTAGGAATTCCAGATCAGCCTGGGCAACATGGTGAAACCCCGTCTCTACAAAGAATACAAAAATTAGCCAGGCGTGGTGGCGTGCACCTGTGGTCCCAGTTTCTTGGGAGGCTGAGGCGGGAGGATCACTTGAGCCCAGGAGGTCAAGGCTGCCAGTGAGCTGAGATTGCACCATTGCATTCCCACTTGGGCAACAGAGACCTTGTCTAAAAAAAAAAAAAAAGAAATTTGTCAAAGTATTAGTTTTATTTCTAGCACATGATCACATATGTATACTGTGTTTCTAAGGTTGAAATGTGTTTAACAAGTCTGCCAGACAGTATTAATAGGGGATGAGCCATAACGGTAGTTGACAATTTAGTTTTATCTACAAGATAGAATTGGAAAAGCACATTTGGAGCTATAATTATTCCTATTTACAGAAGTCGCTCCTGTAATTTAAGATAATATCAAATTCACACATGTAAAAATACATTTCTAAATTTATTTTTTTTAAGTCTTTTCTCCCTAGGCTGCTCTTTTCCTGAGAGTCAGTATAAATTTTAGGAGCAGTCATTATTATTGGTTCCTACATTTTTATCTAGTAGAAAAAATTTTAAACAAATGTAAGAAGACAATAAAAGTCTGATTATTAAATCATATAGAGTAGAAACTGGTAGGCATCTTCCTCCTTCAGAAGTAGTAAAAAATGACCTAAAAATGACTTTTTGATTGAAGTGAAAAATCTTCACCTGACAATTCCAACACAGTTGATTAACATTTTTTCATGTACATAAAAGAATTAGCATTATCTTTAAGATTATCCTAACTTGGGATTATAGTTAATAGTGCTGAATAAACTCTATAGAATCTAGTTGTATTGATTTTTTTTTCTGTATGCATTCTGCAGTATAGGTTGAAATCCTTTGCTACAGATGAGTTCTAGAAGGTTAGCTGTGAAAGTTTCACATTGGCAATTTCACTTTGGCAGCTTTTAGACAGGACAATGGTGATTCCTATAATCAGCTAACCCAGTTCATACAGTGTTCCAAGCCTTTTGTTCTTAAGCTGAATAAATAATGCTTTGCATTCCAGCCCTTTATTTCATGTCATCAATAGCATACCTCAAGACCACTTTTTTGGCAGTGTGTTAATGAATGTTTTGTTGAACCCTTTTCATCTATCAAGGACTGAAATACCTGATTTAATCTCAGTGGTGCTTAAAATAAACTTTTGTGGCTGAGTTTACTCACGCCCTTATTTGAAAGCTATTCTTATAGGCAGGCCCAGAGCTAAAGACTGCCAGCTTGTTGGCCCACTGCTATCTGTTCCTGGGGGCACATTGGGAGCCATCGTCAGGTTTCTTAACTTGGACTTCTGACTTACTACTCTCTGGACAGTCTGGAGAGTAGGTGGATTTCAGTTCAATTATTTTTGTAAGTTTTCAAATTAAGTAATTGGCCAAATGGGTTCCTTGGATGAGAACTCCTTAGGTCAGGGAGAGCGGGACCTCCAGAAGGTGCAAACGTCAGCTCTGTTCCCACTCTGCCCTCTCATTCCCATCCCAGTCCCGCAGGACTGTGCAGGCTGAGGGGTGTGTCAGGGACTGTCTTGAGCTGCAGAAAATATCTAGAAAGCTAAGCCAACAATTCTGAACGTTTTTAATTCTTGTACTTAGTGTTCATTTTCTCCATCCCTTTCTTTAGGATTGCTGTGTAGCGGAAATGGAGGATAAAGTTTTAACTGTGGTAAGTATACATTCTAAAAGTTATTGTAAAATTCCTTTTCCAAAGGCAGTGGGAATCACATTAAATAAATGCACTGTGGCTAATTACTTCAGGAGATACTTTGAAATATTGGCCTTTGGGACATGAGTTTTTAAATTTAGGTGGGAAAGCATAAAAGTTATTTAACAAGACCAACTACTGTGAAAATTCCTGTGCTTAAATTAACTACATTGAGTCTCTGTTTTATTATTATTTTTTTCTAACATTTTATCAGGATACAGTTATATATACATTGCTACCTAGCCTGCTAGTCAGGATTGAACTGATGTGCAAATTTCACTTTAGGACCATTTTGATATAAGAAAAAAATTCTTGGCAAAAACCTTATGATGGAGGGGGGATGTGCTGTAACTGTTTAAGGAGCATTTTGTAACTATTCATCATCACTTCCTCCTTTTGACATAAGCCAGCCTGTGCTCTTTTGATAAGGCCTTCCTCCTACTGATGTTGAGGAATTTAGCAATGAAACTGCTATAAATATATTTTCCATAAATAGGGAGGCCAAACAAATTGGAAGAATGTAAAAAGTGTCACTTCTTGGATTCTCCCCCTTGGAAAGAAAAATCACTCTTTGGAATATCCTGATTTCTTTGGTTGTTTAATTTTGAAAGGTTAGATGAGTCTGATTGGGGAAATACCACACGTAGCCACTGTGACTTCTACAAGGAGACCACTTAATAGGGATCCTCTCATTGTCTCTTTAGTTTTACCTTGTCAGTGTTTGGCATTCAAAGAATGTGAGCGATCACTAAAAAGATGATAGACTTAAATGAAAAATGCAAAACTATAAACTGTCTAAAAGATAACATAGGAGAAAATTTGGGTGACTGTCAGTTTTGCAATGAGTTTTCAGATAGAACACCAAAAGCGTAATTCATGAAAGAAAAATTGATAATGTAGACTTCATTAAAATTAAAAACTGCTATGTGAAATGCACTGTTAAGAGAATGAAAAGACAAGCCACAGACTGGGAGAATATATTTTCAAAACACCTATCAGATAAAGGACTTGTATCCAAAATATACAAAGAACAAGAACAAAGTATACAAAAAACAAGAATAAGACAAAAAACCCAATTAAAAAGGAGGCAAAAGATCTGAACAGGTACTTCACCGAAGAATACATACAAATGGCAAATAAGCCTGTGAAAAGATGTTCAATGTCATTTGTGTTAGGGAATTGTAAATTAAAACAACAATGAGATACCACTATATGCCTATTATATAGGCTAAAATATGAAACACTGACAACACCAAATGCTGCTGAGGATGTGGAGCAACAGGAACGCTCGTTAATTGCTGGTAGAAATGCAAAATGGTGCAGGCAGTTTGGAGGACAATTTGGAAGTTTCTTACAGAACTAAATACATTCTTACCATATGATCCAACAGTTGTGCTCCTAGATATTTACCCAAAGGAGTTGAAAATTTACATCAAAAAATGTGTACAGGTTGTTTATAGCAGCTTTACTCAAAATTGCCAAAAAAGTTGGAAGCAACCTTAATGTCTCTCAGTAGATGAATGGATAAACAAACTGTTGTACATTTATAAAATAGAATATTATTCAGCAATAAAAAAGAAATAAGCTATCAAGTCATGAAAAGATATGGAGGAAACTTACAAGCATATTGTTAATTGAAATAAGGCAGTCTGAAAAGGCTACATGCTGCATAATTCTGACTGTTTGACTTTTCTAGAAAATCAAAACCACAGAGACAATAAAAAGATCTATGTTTGCCAGGGGTTCATGGTGAGGGATGGGGTGGTGGCTAATTAGGTTGCATACAGGGGATATTTAGGACATTGAAGCTATCCTATATGATACTGTAATGATGGATACGTGACATTAGGCATTTGTCAGAACTCATAGAATGTACACCACAAAAAGTGAACCCTAATATAAATTATAGATGTTAGTTGGTAATAATGTCTCAGTATTAGTTCATAATTTGTTTTTGGTGGGTTTTTTTTTTTTTTTTTTTGACCGAGTCTCGCTCGATTACCCAGGCTAGAGTGCAGTGGTGCAACTCGGCTCACTGCAACCTCTGCCTCCGAGGTTCAAGCAATTCTGCAGCCTCAGCCTCCCGAGTAGCTGGGGTTACAGGCACCCGCCACCATGCCCATCTAATTTTTGTATTTTTAGTAGAGATGGGGTTTTGCCATATTGGTCAGGCTGGTCTTGAACTCCTGACTTTAGGTGATCCACCCACCTCAGCCTCCCAAAGTGCTAGGATTACAGGCATGAGCCACTGTGCCTGGCCTAGTTCATCATTTGTAACAAATGCACCACACTAGTACAAGATGTTAATAATAGAGGAAGCTGGGAATGGAGGGTGGTGGTGGAGGGGAAATAGGGAACTCAGTGGACTTTTTGCTCAATTTTTTTTTATAAACCTGAAACAGCTCAAAAAAGTAAAGTCCATTAAAAAAATGGTTTAGGCTCAAAACAATTTTTTTTTTTTTTTTTTTTTTTTTTTTTTTTTTTTTTACCTTGTCAATATTTGGTGTTCAGAGACTGTGAGCAATCATTGAAAAGTCAGGTAGGTGGCCGGGGAGAGATGATTCCACTTCATTGCTGAAAGCGGATTTCTGCCTGGCCTGTGCTCTTCAGTGGTCATCAAGGAGCTAATATAAAAGCTGCCTTTTCTGAACAAAGCTGAAATAGTGGCACTGTTCCCACAGATGGTAAACATGGAGTGTAAATGCCATGCATTCATTGAGCAGAATTATCAAAATGATTGCCAGCCAGAACTAAAGATGATAGGTGAAATGCATTTCTCTAAAAATCAGCTTGAGATAAACTTGGTTAATGATTGAACTTTCCTATTTGCTTCTCCAATTCTAGGTCAAGGTTTTAAATGGCATCTGTGACAAAACAATCCGATCTACCACAGATCCTGTGATGAGCCAGTGTGCATGTCTGGAGGAAGTTCACTTACCAAACATTAAACCTGGAGAAGGCTTGGTAAGTTCTAATAACACTTGTTTTATTTTCAGATAACATACACCATCATTTACTAGATTTGAAAAAAATTCCTTATTGCTTTCACTATAATTCTGAAAAGTAGAATTAAGTTAGACCGCCTTCCATTATGTAGTTAGGAATGTGCTATCTTGAATCCTGTTGATATGTTTTCTATCTTCAAAGTATAAAAATAAATACAATTTAAAAACTGTATACTCATATTTTGAAGATAACACTTTATTTTTAGGACTTAGCAATGCAAGGAAATATAAAACATTTACACAAAGGAAAGATAGTCTCTGGGTACAAAAACAACATCTGTTCTGAAAGTATTAGCACTTAGGATGAATGTGAGAAGAGACTGGCTGAAGGCAGTGATTCTTAAGAAAGGTTTAGAAATATTTCATAAGTAATATATAAGCTATATCATAACAGGCTGTGGGACTACATACAAGTGATCTCCTAGTACCTAGCTTGCATCTTATGGGATTAATTTGCTGAAATCTTCGTGAAGAAGCTGTGAAGCCCATTAGTTAGCTTAGAGGCTTTGAGTCAGAGAGAGCTGGGTTTAAATCACGGCTCTTGAGGGACTTAACCTCTTTACATGTCAGTTTCCTCATAGGGTTGTTGAAAGTATTGTATTAGATTATGAATGCCAAGTGCCAGGCACCAAGCACATAGTTCGTGTGCATTAACGTGGCTGCAGCTACTGTTGCTGGTATTGATGACATCAGTTGAGGAGAAGGAGGGGGAGGAGAAGGGGGAGGGGGAGAAGTAGCTAATGTATAGGTAGCTGTCGGGAGCTATTAAGGCAGTCTCTGCTCTTAGATAGAAAAAACAAAAATCAACCAATTGTTGACAGGCCCACATTCTTAGCAGAAATTTGCATATTGGTACTGCTTGGCTTCAAAGCAAATGATGGGTTATATCAGATTAAGTTTAAACAGGGAGGACTTCCTGTGGAGGTAGGTTTATAGTCAAATATTTAAGCAGATAAATGCCCTGAGTAGGCAGAAATGGAGTCGTCATTTCAGATGGTAAAGTTATACAAGCAGTGCCCTGGGAGGGGGAGTACCGTGTGTAGAGGAGAAGCTGATATAATCTGCGAGTGAAAGTAACAGGATAGGAGAGGAATCAGGAGAACCTGAAGGCGCTGGTGTTTGATGGGACTCTGATCATATATTAGCGTAGGTTGATGAGCAGGCTGGGTGCAGCATAATTTCTGAGGAGGGTCCACATTATTACAGCATAGATACCAGGGTGAGCAACTACTTTTTGCCTGGTCTACTTTTTGCTCTCTTTCCCCATCTTGTAACAGTTTAATTAAAAAAAATTTACACGTGGTGAGTCCAACTGCAGAAATAATTCCTCAATGATACATTCAGTGTATTACTCAGTGAGGTATTTGCCTCTGAGTTTGCCTCTCAGGCCTCTTAGGAAAGAGAATATTCATTCATCTTTACGTTTCCCTTAAAAGGAGGGGTGTCTGTTACTAAATTGCTACCTATGCTTTGTTATTTAACAATCTTTGTTCATATATCTTTGTCTGGATTATTAGTAGCTTTAATAGTCACTCTGAGGTTATTTCTGTTACCAAATTTAAATGAATATATTGTGTCCCTAGACAAAGAAATGGTCAAGAAAGAACTGTTCTTTGGCTGGGTGTGGTGGCTTACACCTATAATCCCAGCACTTTGGGAGGCCGAGGTGGGAGGATCACTTGAGCCTAGGAGTTTGAAACCAGCCTGGGTAACATAGCGAGATCCTTTCTCTATTAAAAAAATAAAATAATTAGCTGGGTGTGGTGGCACACACCTGTAGTCCTGGCTACTTGGGGAGGCTGAGATGAGAGGATCACTTGAGCCCAGGAGTTCAAGGTTACAGTGAGCTGTGTTTGCATCACTACACTCCAGTCTAGGCAACTTAGCAAGATCGTGTCTCATCATCAACATAATAGAACAGTTGTTGTCTGAAGTGCCTCACTCATTCACTCATTCTGTAGGTCTAAGAAAACGCCCACATCCTTGGAGTTGTGGCATAATTCCGTGTGCCTGGTACACAGATTATAGTATCAAAGAGATCACATGTTTTATTTCTTTCACCAGTATTTCAGTTTGCATAGCTCCCCTTCACCACCCTTTGGATCTTGTTTCTCGATGTTTCAGGAGGCTGAAAAATGAGTACTGTTATGAAGGGACTGTTGTTAATGTTTTATAAGTTTAAGTCTCACTTGGGGCTATGTCTCTAAACGTTGGAGTAATGACTTAATCTATTTGTGATTCACTCCAGGGCATGTACATCAAATCAACCTATGATGGTTTACACGTGATTACTGGAACCACAGAAAATGTAAGTGTATATTCATTAAGTGTAAAAGCTGTTGTGTGTTTAAACAAATTTGCTCCACAGTCTCTATAGTTTGAATTTAAATGTGTGCATGCTGTTTGATTATTGTGAGAGCATGGGTACCTGCTTTGTTTATTTCTGTTGATAGAGTACTGCTTGTCACCAGCTGTTGTCAATTTATTATTTAAATTGTCCTTTATTGCTCTTGTTCATATGCCTTGCCCAGTTTTTACCCCAACCCTTGTGTTAATTATTCCTTTTGCACCCTGGAAGTGTTAAGCCATAAATACAAAAGCAATGATCTTTTTGTTTTTGAGAATCACTCTTATAAGAACTGGGATTGGTGGCCATGTGTATAAAATACGATTTTTTTGATTTAATGGAATTTTTATGTCTCCAAAGCAGCTATTTCAGGATTTTTTACAACATATTTTTATAGCTGTGTTTCATCATATTTGGCATGAGATTGACGTTTAGTCCTCTGTCCCCACCCCTTGAATAGGAAAAGCAGGTCTCTTTCTACTGTGAGAGACTTCTGTACACCGTGTACTTCCTTCTGGAAGTTCTGCTATGTGGAGGGTTGTCTTTAGCCCCTCAAACATTTTGAGTTTGTGAGAAGTAGAGCTAGTTGAATGCTTTCTTCTTGCAGCCTACAATATGGCTTGCTTTTGAAAGACATCGATATGAAACTAAAAATGTTTGAATAGCTTCCCTGGGTCTGTGCAAAAGAAGCATGTATTTGGGGGAATTAACCTATTTAGTCAGCTAAGACAGGAGGAGATAATTCCTAAAATTAGGGGAAATTTTAGGAGCTGCTTTTCTAATCTGTTTGGTAGAAATATGTGTCTAATTTTTAACTTCAGCTGCTAGATCTTTTGATAAAGGAAAATGGCATTATCTTTGAGTGTCTGTGATAAGCACTTGATGTTTGTAGTGAGAAAATGATACTGCTTAAGGCAGTCAATGAATTATAAATACATTGCATGGTTCTGGCAGATGAATGGGTAGGAAATGGTAGTGTCTTTCAGGATTCCCTGTTGAGCTACAGCGAGGAAGCCCTGAGAGTCACTAGGAGTTTTTATACCATGTCACCTCCTGGACAGTAACAGCACAGGAAGCTCTGCTTTTAGGCTTGGGATGGTGCAGAAGAAAAGACACAAGATGCAACACATGATTCTTCCTGCATCCTTGGTCGAGACTCAGTACATTGCAGCTCAGCTGTGATAACAACACAGTCATGTCTGTTTGTATAGATGAGAAACATGGTGAATGTCATTTCAGTTTTTAGAGTTGAAGTTTCACAATCTAGCAATTTGATGATTACATTGTCTGTCTTAACCAGACCAGTGTGTTTTCCAACTCTATTGGGTCTTCTTGAAGCAATTTCCATCTTGGATCTGGAGCACTACAGAATTACTACTGGAAGGCATAGTACTTCCTTCCTCTTGCACCACCCCCCTTTTTAAAGAAAAGAATTTGGGCTGGGCGCGGTGGCTCACGCCTGTAATCCCAGCACTTTGGGAGGCTGAGGTGGGTGGATCATGAGGTCAGGAGATCGAGACCATCCTGGCTAACACGGTGAAACTCCATCTCTACTAAAAATACAAAAAATTAGCTGGGCGTGGTGGCGCACATCTGTAATCCCAGCTACTCGTGAGGCTGAGGCAGGAGAATTGCTTGAACCCGGGAGGTTGCAGTGAGCCGAGATCGAGCCACTGCACAGTCCAGCCTGGGCAACAGAGCAAGACTTCATCTCAAAAAAATAAAAATAAAAAATAAAAGAAAAGAGTTCAATGACAGACTAAACAAAGCTGCTTTTGAATGAAACGAAATGTCATATGCCATTAATGATACATTCCCTGAATTCCTACCAGAATTGTAACACTGGCTGACAGACTCAGGGTCTGTCCTGGTGTTCCCATGTAGGACTGTATGGAAGTCATCTCAGGGAGTGGTGGCTACCATCTTGTTAGAGATCAAAAAAGAAAATTTGTCTTCCATCTGGTAATCCACTTGAAAATGTCACTCATTCCTTTAGTCATTCAATTCACATTTATTGAGG
Organism: Symphalangus syndactylus; assembly: GCF_028878055.3. Lineage (NCBI taxonomy): Eukaryota > Metazoa > Chordata > Mammalia > Primates > Hylobatidae > Symphalangus > Symphalangus syndactylus. The sequence goes on along the minus strand of NC_072424.2, from coordinate 132,218,396 downwards.
ACCTGGAATGTGCTAGACACTGGGCTAAGTAAGTCTAAGTCTTCTAGACAAGCGTGGGAAGTTAGGTGAGAGCCCACTTCTCCCGGGCTCAGTCTGGCTATTTTATTCTTAATATTGGGTATTATATACTTGAATGGCAGTAGAAAGTGCCAGCTCCAGGTCAGCTTTTGGCTATGACTTAAGGTTGCTATGACTTCACTGTCAGAATGTTTTAATGGAAGCCTAGTATGGGGGGTAGCAGTGGATGAAAATCACCCATTGTTTTCACAAGTGAATTATGTCCATATTCTTCAATCTTGGACTTGAGGCTGAAGTAATGCTCACTTGAGGCTGAAGCAAGCAAGGTCTTCAGTCCATTTCTTTGAAGGTTACCTGAGAGGCCAGGATCATTCCAAAGTCAGACCAACAGTGTCTGATGTTTCTCTTATCTTATTTCTTTTTTTGATGTTATTTTAGACCTTGACAAGAGTCTTGACACAACCTCATTCATACTTCTGTCCTCCACCCCTGAGATCTGGTGGGAGTTAGATTAGCCTCTGAAGAATGGGTGCATTATTCTTTAGGTCATGACCCTTCTGCAGCAAACCAACACAAGCATCATTTTTCAGTAGTCCTCCTCATGGTGAAGATAGGCAAGAGCTACTGCCCTGGGCAGAATTTTGGTACCAAGCTCTCTCTTTACCAGTGTTCTGCCAAACACAACTCTTAATCACTTGATTGGACATTTGAGAAATGAATGCCAAAGGATCCTTAGGAAGGGAAGTCAATTCAGGACATCAGAGCATGTTTTTTAAGATTATACATGTAGAGACAGGGACTTCCTGGCCTTGGGGCTATCTTTTGTAAAGTGAAGCTTATCTTAAATGAATCCCTTGCCCAGGAAGATTAACTGGACCCGACCGATTAGGATCAGAATTACTAGAGTAAGCCTTTAACTGTGGGTTAAGCATCTGGCACAAAAAGGAGCGTAGATAAATTCATTTTTTTAAGTGATAGAAGAAATCTGAGATGGGCTGGGTGCGGTGGCTCACGCCTGTAATCTCAGCACTTTGGGAGGCCAAGGCGGGCGGATCTCCTGAGGTCGGGAGTTCAAGATCAGCCTGGCCAACATGGTGAAACCACGTCTCTGCTAAAAATACAAAAATTAGCTGGGCGTGATGGTGGGTGCCTGTAATCCCAACTACCCGGGAGGTTGAGGCAGGAGAATGGCTTGAGCCTGGGAGGCAGAGGTTACAGTGGGCCGAGATCACACCATTGGGTGACTGAGTGTGAGTGAGACTGAAAAGTCAAGTCTGAAAAAAAGAAAAAGAAAAGAAACTTGAGATGAACATGGGCTGGTCTCTCAGGTGAGCACTGTCGGGTACGGTAGCAGGTTAAATGTTTTCGCAAATAACTGTCACAGTTACCAGGGCCTTGTATGAGACCTAGATAAAATCAAAGGGAATATTTCTACAGTTTAGGGCTGCTTGTTAATTTCCCGTTGAGCCTGTCACAACAATTTAGAGAAACTTCAGCCAGTGTGTCTTCGGCCTCATTGCTGTCCCTCTCCCCGTGTTCAAAGGTGCTATTTTTTGGATATTTGGAAATTGTTTGAAGATTCAGTCAGTAATGTAAGTTAGAAAATTAAATCTTCTATTCTAGATAATGTTTGATTAGAATTTGAAATCCAAGGTTTATATTTTCTTCTTCTGTTAGTCATATATGAGATACCTTCAACATAAAGAGTTCTAGGTGGCTTATATGAACAAGAACACCATGAGCAAAATATTTGACAAATGGATTATATCCCTTTATATATATATTTTTTTCTTTTTTCTTTTTGAGACGGAGTCTCGCTCTGTCGCCCAGGCTGGAGTGCAGTGGCGCCATCTCGGCTCACTGCAAGCTCTGCCTCCCAGGTTCACGCCATTCTCCTGCCTCAGCCTCCTGAGTAGCTGGGACTACAGGCACCTGCCACCACGCCTGGCTAATTTTTTGTATTTTTAGTAGAGACGGGGTTTCACCGTGTTAGCCAGGAGGGTCTCGATCTGCTGACCTCGTGATCCACCCACCTCGGCCTCCCAAAGTGCTGGGATTACAGGCATGAGCCACCATGCCCGGCCTATCCCTTTATATATATTTTTGTTGCAGTGATGGTAAATTAATAACCAGGCACTATTTGAAGGAAAAAAAGTCTGGATTTTGTTTTGACACTGAAGACTCGTTTTCGAATGTAATCTGAAAATGAAAAGAAAACGAAATTCATTTTCTTTAAAGCAATTTCTGTTGCCACCAACTTTCTATTTTAACAGCATTGCAATAATATGTAAAAGAAGATGGAATGAGAACAACATTTAGTTTTAATAAGGAAACGAGATGACAGAGTTACAAAGATGATTTTCCATGTTGAACAGTTGGTCAGCTTTTATGAGATTAATTTTGATAAGGATATGTGTAAGAATTTTTTAGATGAACCAGTAGCTTTTATCAGGCAATCATTTTGACAGTATGTCCAGGCCGGGCGCAGTGGTTCATGCCTGTAATCCCAGCACTTTGGGAGGCCGAGGTGGGCAGATCACCTGAGGTTGGGGAGTTTGAGACCAGCCTGGCCAACGTGGTAAAACCTCATCTCTACTAAAAAAAAATTAGCTGGGCGTGGTGGCAGCCACCTGTAATCCCAGCTACTCGGGAGGCTGAGCGGGGAGATCTGCTTGAACCCAGGAAGTGGAGGTTGCAGTGAGCTGAGATCCACCATTGCCCTCCAGCCTGGCTGACAGAGTAAGACTCCGTCTTAAAAGCAAAACAAAACAAAAGACAGTATGTCCAGTCTCTTCCCGATAGATTAGATGAACCTGGCTATTCTAACAGACAAATTATCAGTTATAACAGACACTAATAAAACGGATAACACAGGATTCATGTGTAAGGTCCTATAGACTGTGTAGTCTCAGGAGAATAAAGTGCATTGTTTTATTTTTCCTGAGAAAATGTTATTTCAGTTGCTAATTGTCTACAGAAGAAAGAAGAAATAAAAGCAGAAAGAAATAGAAGGTTTAAAATACTTAAGGCAGGTTATTTGGTTTCTGTACAGTCTCCTGCAGACAGATCTCAGAAGATTCATGCTGGTGATGAAGTCATTCAAGTTAATCAGCAAACTGTGGTGAGTTTGTTTATTGAGACTCGATTTTCCTCCTTAGAACTTTTCATTAAATCTAAAACCATTTTGTTTAAATTTTTTAAATTTGCCGCTTCTATCTTATTTTTCATTATTTTAGGTTGTGCTAACATGAACATACTTATGCCTGCTTATTTTGTTTCTGTGTATCTGCTCACAACCCTGACTGCCTTAAGTTCTCAGGTTTGGTTTTTTCGTTACTCATGAGCAAGTCCTCCCTCCCCATTTGCTTTCTTTGAAGGTGGGATGGCAGCTGAAAAATCTGGTGAAGAAATTGAGAGAGAATCCCACAGGAGTTGTGTTACTGCTTAAGAAGCGCCCCACCGGGTCTTTCAACTTTACTCCTGCTCCCCTGAAAAACCTACGGTGGAAGCCACCTCTTGTACAGGTATCTGGGATTAACTGGAAACCTCCATCCAACAATGTCGAGTATCTCATTAGTCTCCAAACAAAAAGAGATTAAAATTTGAAGGTGATTGATTGATTTCAGGAGTTTGTATGTAATTATCCTATAATCCCGCCTATGTGAAAATATAAATTCTAGATCTACATGGAACAGTATAGTAGCCAGTAACCATATATGACTATTTAAAGAATGAGGCTAGGTGCGGTGGCTCACGCCTGTAATGCCAGCACTTTGGAAAGCCGAGGCAGGTGGATCACGAGGTCAGGAGATCGAGACCATCCTGGCTAACATGGTGAAACCCTGTCTCTACTAAAAGTACAAAAAGTTAGCCGGGCGTGGTGGCATGCGCCTGTCGTCCCAGCTGCTGGGGAGGCTGAGGCAGGAGAATGGTGTGAACCCGGGAGGTGGAGCTTGCAGTGAGCCAAGATCGCGCCATTGCACTCCAGCCTGGGCGACAGAGTGAGACTCCATTCTCCAAAAAAAAAGAATGAAATGACGTTAAAAGTTAATCTCTGCAGGATCGCTGGCTACATTTCGGCTGTAGAATATTCACATATGGCTAGTGACTCCCATATCAGATGGTTGGATATGGACATTTCCATCATTGCAGAAAGTTCCTTCTAGTCCTTCTCCTCTCTCATTTCAAACATATACCTAGGTAACTATACAGTTTGAACACTAATCCTGGAGGGACCACATGGGGTTGAGTCTTCAGCAGCGCTTTACCAAGGCAGGGTTGGGGGCGGTGAGTGCAGCCCGCCCCATGGGGACAGTATCACACCATTATTTAGACATTATGTAGTATTGCCAATCTGTGCTGATAACAGAAGACAAACTGACTGACTTTTATTTAAATTCTTTTCAAACTATATACTCTCTTATTGCTGACACCTGGGTGGATCACGTTAACTGGTCACACTCCTTGTTATGCCATTGGTCCTTGGTGTTGATTTCATAAACCAAGAATGAAAAGCAATAACCTTATAGAGCCCTTTTATAAGATTGAGATTATGGTTTATTTGTAACTATTTTTGATGTTATTGTATGTCTTCCCATGGAAGAACAGTAGTCTTAAACCATCAATTTTGAAACTTTGTGAGGCAAGGTACTGGAAACATTATAGGTGTCACAGAGGAGAGGTTAAAAATAAATAACTCAGAGGCCGAGTGTGGTGGCTCACGCCTGTAATCCCTGCATCTTGGGAAGCTGAGGTAGGTGGATCACTTGAGGTTAGGAGTTCGAGACCAGCCTGGCCAACATGGCAAAACCCCTACTAAAAATACAAAAAGCAGTTGAGCGTGGTGGCCTGCGCCTATAATCCCAGCTACTCGGGAGGCTGAGGCAGAAGAGTTGCTCGAACCCAGGAAGTAGAGGTTTCAGTGAGCCGAGATCGCGCCACTGCACTTTAGCCTGGGTGACAGAGTGAGACCCTGTCTCAAAGCAAAGACAAAAACCAACCAACAAACAAAAACTCACAGTGATAAAGGCAGGGCAAGAAGGGAACATAATTACAATCAGTTTGTAAATAATAACAGAACATTTTAAAATTCACCTTTTAATTGACAGATACAAATTGGATATATTTGTATTGTACAACACAATGTCTCAAAATATGTTTACATTTTGGAATGGCTAAATCAAGCTCGTTAATACGTTTATTACCTCACACACTTACTTATTTGTGGCAAGAACACTTAAAATCTACAAGTGTTATAGCAACTTAGCAGTTTTCTAGCATGCAATGCATTTTTATTAACTGTAGTCACCATGCTATACGATAGATCTCTTGAGCTTATTCTTCCTGGCTAACTGAAATTTTGTACCCCTCCTTCTAACCTCTGGCAGCCACCGTTCTACTCTCTGCTTCTGCTTCTAAGAGTTCGATTTTTTTTTTTTTTTTAGATTCCACATAAAAGTGAGATCATGTGGTATTTGTCTATATGTGCCTGGCTTATTTCACTTAACACAGTGTCCTCCAGGCTCATCCTTCTTGTCACACATGATAGGATTTCCTTCTTTTCTTCTTCTTTTTTGTTTTGTTTTGTTTTGAGACGGAGTTTCACTCTTGTTGCCCAGGCTGGAGTGCAGTGCTGCGATCTCGGCTCACTGCAACCTCCACCTCCTGGGTTCAAGCGATTCTCCTGTCTCAGCCTCCTCTGATAGCCGAAATTACAAGTGCCTGCCACTACGCCCGGCTAATTTTTGTATTTTTAGTAGAGACGGAGTTTCACCGTGTTGGCCAGGCTGGTCTCAAACTCCTGACCTCAGGTGTTCCACCTGCCTCAGCCTCCCAAAGTGCTAGGATTACAGGCGTGAACCACCGCGCCCAGCCAGGATTTCCTTCTTTTTTAAGGGTGAGTAGCATTCCCTTGTGTATATACACCACATTTTCCTTATCCATTTGTCTGTTGATGGCTGGGCTGTTTTGAAAAATGCTGCAGTGAACATGAGGGTGCAGATACCTCCTCAGTATACTGATCTCATTTCCTTTAGATGTGTATCCAGTAGTGAGGCTGCTTTTTAATTTTTCAGGGAACCTCCAAAGTGTTTTCCATAATGGCTCCGCTAATTTACATTCCCACCAGCTGTGCACTAGGATTTCTACATCTCCATATCCTTATCACCACTTACCTCTTGTGTTTTGATAGTAGCCATTCCAACAGGTGCCAGCTGTCATCTCACTGTGGCTTTGATTTGCATTTCCCTGATGATTAGTGACGTTGAACATTTTTTCATATCTCTGTTGCCCATTTGTATATCTCCTTTTGAGAAATGTCTATTCGGGGCTGGCTGCAGGGCCTCATGCGTGTAATCGTAGTGCTTTGAGAGTCCAAGGCAGGAGGATCGTTTGAGCCCAGGAGTTCAAGACCAGCCTGGGCAACAAAGCAAGATCCTGTCTCTACAACAATTTTTTTTTTTTTAAACCAACTGGCTGGGTGTGGTGGCACATACCTGTAGTCCTAGCTACTTGAGAGGCTGAGATAGGAGGATTACTTGAGACTGGGAGGCTGCTGTGAGCCTTGATTGTACCACTGCATCCACCCTGAGTGACAGAGTGAGACCCTGTCTCCAAAAAAAAACCAAGAGAGTAATGTCAATTCAGGTCCTTTACCCATTTTTAAATCAGGTTCTTTGTGGTTTTTTTGCGGTTGAGTTCTTTGAGTTCCTTGTATACTTTGGATATTAACCCCTTATCTGATGTATGGTTTGCAGATACTTTCTAGTTGACTCTTTGCCTTGTTGATTATTTCCTTTGCTATGCAGAAGCTTTTTAATTTGATGTAATCCCACTTGTCTGTTTTTGCTTTTGTTGCCTGTGCTTTTGCAGTCAGAGCCAAAAAATCATTGCCCATAACTGAGCCTATTGATTATACTCCAGCTGTTTCTGTTTGCATTGGTCAGTGTAAAATTTAAACTTGCTTAGATTTTTTTGGATTTCTCAGAATATGATGCTTAACATTACAGAGGTGCTAATTCCTCGTAGGTAATTGATGGAGTGCCTGTCAAATGCTTGCTCTGCCCGCTAATTGTTGCATAAGATAAATGTTGGATTCTGAAGGAGAGAGGTGTGGACTGTGAGGTGGGAGCCTGGGAGGGTAGGTGGGATTTGCATTGGCGGATGGGAGCGTGTATCATACAGGAGATGAATGCTATTCTTTAAAAACACTCGCCCACAAAACATAGATAGACCACCATCAGGGAAGGGCAGTGTCTTAGGTAAGGTTTCCTAGAGCGGAGTCTTAGGTGCACATCCTTGTGAGAGCAGTTTTTGAGGGTACGTGCTCCAACTAAAACTGGTAAGGGAGAGAGGAAGGCAGAATGATGACGGGGAAGCAACAAGGATGCCTCTCAGGTGCAGCGTAGCCTTGACCTCCTATGCAGGACGAAGCAGCCTGGTGGAGCCACACAGCTCCAGGCTCTGGTGGCCCTGCTCGGGCGAAGCAGCTCTGTCAGCTGAGGGCCATTCTCTGTGTGCTTTAGCAGCTGACATTCCCAGCAGCGGGGGGTGGTAGTGGCGGTAGTGAGACTCTAGGTGGGCTCCAGAGCTTCTGCCAGAAGAAATGCGTAGCTCCGACTCTGTGGAGCTGAGGGTAGGAGATAAAGTTGGACTGGTTGCATGAGACTATAGTGGCAAGTATGGAGTGCCAGGCTGGGGAGTATGGGCTTTCTCCCACAGGTGACAGGTTGACAGCTACTTTTACGTTAATACCTCTGTTACTCTGCTAGGGCTGCTGTACGGGGTGGTAGAAGTTCAAAGTCAAGGTGTCAGTGGAGTTGGCTTCATTCTGAGGACCCTCTCAGAAGATTTAAAAAAACAAAAAAAAACAGCTAGTAAGTCTAGCCAGGATCACATCCAGAGTTCCAAGCAATACTCCTAGTCAATAGTAGCACTGCTACTGATTTCTTTTCTTTCTTTTTTTTTTTTTTTTTTTTTTTTTTTTTTTTTGAGACAGAGTCTCACTCTATTACCCAGGCTGGAGTGCGGCGGTACACTCTTGGCTCACTGCAACTTCCGCCTCCTGGGCTCAAGCAATCCTCCCATCTCATCATCCCAAGTAGCTGGGACTACAGGCGTGTGCCACCACGCCCGGCTAATTTTTATATATTTTTTGTAGGGACTGGGTTTTGCTGTGTTGCTCAGGCTGGTCTCAAAGTCCTGACCTCAAGCAATCCGTCCACCTTGGCCTCCCAAAGTGCTGGGATAACAGGTGTGAACCACTGTGCCCAGCCTTGCTCCTAGTTTTCATGAACTAACTCATCTAATTCTCACTGCAGCTCTATGCAAGAGATATTATCATTATCACTCCTTTACAGAGGAGGAAAGGGAGGCCACAGATGTTTAAGTGATTTGCTCAGAGCTAGAATCATAACCCTGGCACCTGGCTCCTAAGCCTCTGCTTCTTGCCACTATACATGGTCTTTCAAATCCCTCAGCTCATTCTAAGGTTTCAAAGAAGAATGTAAGTTAAATATTGCGAATATCTGTGAACACATGAATGACCTCAGTCCCTGTTCAGACACGGGGTTGGTGTTGGTTTGGGGGAGGGGAAATGAACACCAAGAATCATCTCTGAATTGATCTCCACTCTGCATTGCTGTGTTACTCCTGTTTCAGACCTCACCTCCACCCACGACAACCCAGTCCCCTGAAAGCACTATGGATACCTCACTGAAGAAGGAGAAGTCGGCCATCCTGGATCTTTATATTCCTCCTCCGCCAGCTGTTCCCTACTCTCCCCGGTATGTTGCTGTCCATTGTCATGGTATGCTTGTCTCCCCTTGGTGTCGTTTGTAAATGGTGGTGTGAAAAGAGGGTCTTGAGAGAGGAAGTTGCTGAGCCACAGTGTGACAGGGCTGAATCTTGAACTGCCGTTAAAAGTATGATCAGCCTTACTTTGTAGGAGTGTAGGGACAGATCTAGGTTCTGTGGGGCTTGAAGCTATACAGTTTGGTGGGGAGGGCCCTTTGGAGAAAAGAATATGGCAGTATTGCCCAGGTGTGGTGGCTCACACCTGTAATCCCAGCACTTTAGGTGGCTGAGGCGGGCAGATCACTTGAGCTCAGGAGTTTAATACTAGCCTGGGCAACATGGTAAAACCTCATCTCTACAAAAAAATACAAAAATTAGCCGAGTGTGGTGGCAGATGCCTGTAGTCCCAGCTACTCAGGAGGCTGAGGCGGGAAAATCGCTTGAGCCTAGGAGGTGGAGGCTGCAGTGAGCAGAGTTTGTGCCATTGCACTCCAGCCTGGGTGACAGAGCGAGACCCTGTCTCAAAAAAGAAACAAAGAAAAGGATATAGCAATACCTTACTTTTGAAAAATAAATGAAAACGTGCTCTCCTGGGGCCTTGGAAGGGTCTGTTGGGGGCCCTGCAGGTTGTTTCATTAACTCCATGGTAAATTTATCTTGAGGGGGTAGATAATAAGTATTTCTGTGAGATTAATGAGAGTTGCAGCTTGATTTTGCTGAGAAAGATGTGTTCTTCGTAGAACTTGAAAAAAAACCTATGTGGCCAGGTGTGGTGTCTCACACCAATATTTCCAGCACTTTGGAAGCCAGTTCGGAGGACTGCTTGAGCCTAGAAGTTCAGGACCAGCCCGGGGAATATAGTGAGGCCCCGTCTCTACAAAAAATCAAAAAAATTAGCTGGGTGTGGTAGTGTGCACCCGTGGTCCTAGCTACTCAGGAGGCTGAGGTGGTAGGATCACTGGAGCCCAGGAGGTCGAGGCTGCAGTACAATACACCATGATCATACCACTGCACTCCAGCCTGGACAACAGAGTGAGACCTAGTCTCAAAAACAAAAAAACAAAAAACAAACCCAAACCCATGTGAGCGTAGGTATGAACATTTCATATTTGTGTGTGTGTGTACCATAAATTTTTTTTTTTTTTTTTTTTTTTTTTTTTTGAGACGGAGTCTTGCTCTGTCGCCCAGGCTGGAGTGCAGTGGCGCAATCTCGGCTCACTGCAAGCTCTGCCTCCCGGGTTCACGCCATTCTCCTGCCTCAGCTCTCTGAGTAGCTGGGACTACAGGCGCCCGCCACCGCGCCCAGCTAATCTTTTGTATTTTTAGTAGAGACGGAGTTTCACGGTGGTCTCGATCTCCTGACCTCGTGATCCGCCCACCTCGGCCTCACAGAAAGTGCTGGGATTACAAGCGTGAGCCACCGCGCCTGGCCTGTGTGTGTACCATAAATTCTTAAAAAGATAGTTGCTTTCTTCATGGCTAACTTAAATACTGTATGGTATAATAAGGGTGATATATAGAGTGTACAGGATGATTTAGGTGTGATCTAGGCTTATTTATCAACTCACATATTTATATATGTTGATAAAACTAGACAATCTGGCTCATTTATTCAGCATATCTTTCCCCAGTATTGGGTCTGGGTTATCATCTGACACAAAACAGACTCGGTCCTTGACCCTATAGAACTGCCAGGGTCTTATTCAGCAATTCAAGCATATATTGAGAAATATATGATTAGGCTACAATATTTCATGAAGTTCAGGCTGGATTTTATTACAGTGACATTTTACTTTGTATCAGAATTTTTTGTTTGTTGGTTTTCATTTGAAGCTGAGGTATTTGCTTCATTGTGTTTCTTCTGTATTGGGTGCAGAGATTCAACATTGTTTTCCATTTCCTTGAGTCTTGGCTTACTCAGAACTTATTACAGCATGTAGCAAATGTACCTCAGGTGATCGGGGCATTCTGGTTAGCGGGATCTTAGGTGTGTTTAAAGTTACAGGTAGTCTTTGCCTCTGCATATAGAGAGCATGACATTCCACGACCAATGTGTGGGTTGTTCTATCAGAAACTGGAGGAAGGCGCCCTCCCTTGATCCAGAATATTCTTGTCTGGGTTCCTGGAGTAGTGGCAAGAAAAGGGGTGGTGTGTACATAGTGAGAGATAAAGGAACCTGGGGCTAGAAGGAGAACTGGATTAAACTGCTTGGGAAGACGCTGTTGAGAGTGCACACACACACCACTCATGAAGGATTTTCTGAGGAATGAAAAATGCGAATGGATTACCGAGAAACAAGTCATGAGTCATGAAAGCTTTGTGAATGGGGAGTTATATGCCTGGTTTAAAGGTATGGAAGGAGATATATTTGTGGGTGGGAGGGGTAGGTGGGTGCCATCCCACCTGGGAATACCACACACAGACATGGCTGATCAGTAGATTGCTTTGGGACTCAGCTGATTCTGTAGTTTGTCTAGCAGTTTTTGTCCTGATTTGCCTAATGGAATTTACCAAGTGCAAAAAAACTAAGCAGCTGGTAACTTGGACTCAAATTAATCCTACACTTTAAACTGACATGTAGATAGAATTAGAATGGAATCGGTGATCCAACTTTTGCTGGTTTTTGTAGTATTTGGTTCAGAAAAGAATCACCCTCCATTGGTTACTATAAAGGTTCCTTTGTATCTTTTGACATGGTTTTCAAATCTAACAACTTCATTATACATCAAGTCTTTTTTGCTGGATTTTGGCAAAGATCCGACTCTTGGCATGAGCAACGTGGTTCCCTAGAGCGTACCTTAACGTGTGATTGCTGTAGTAAATAGGATATTCAGCTATACACAGAAGCACAGGGAAACTAGGGCTGTCTTTTCAAAGGTATATTTGTTTGGATAAAAAAAAAAAAAAAAAAACCCTGCATTTACTCTTCTTTTTTTTTTTTTTTTTTTTTTTTTTTTTTTGAGATGGAGTCTCGCTCCATTGCCCAGGCTGGAGTGCAGTGGCATGATCTCAGCTCACTGTAACCCCCGCCTCCTGGGTTCAAGCAATTCTCCTGTCTTGGCCTCCCAAGTAGCTCCTGCCACCACACCTGGCTAATTTTTGTATTTTTAGTAGAGATGGGGTTTCACCTTGTTTGTCAGGCTGGTCTTGAACTCCTGACCTCAGGTGATCCACCTGCCTTGGCCTCCCAAAGTGCTGGGATTATAGGCGGGAGCCGCGGTGTCCGGCCTGCATTTATTCTTATTTCATTACATCATGGTATTTTGCTTATTTAATAGGATCTATATATATTTGAGCGGCCACTGGGGTTGACAAAAGGAACGCTTTTCCTCCAGAATTTAAATTATCTTCTGTGTGCCGGAGGTAGCAGCACTGCTGGAATTCTTCAGTATGAGAACATCTTTGTAAACAATTTAGTTATTGTCCATATTATCTTCCAGGGATGAGAATGGCAGTTTTGTTTATGGAGGGTCCAGTAAGTACAAACAACCATTGCCTGGTCCTAAGGGTTCAGAGTCCCCGAATTCCTTCTTGGACCAGGAAAGCCGGAGACGAAGATTTACCATTGCCGACTCGGATCAGTTGCCTGGGTACTCGGCGGAAACCAACATTCTGCCCACAAAAATGAGAGAGAAAACACCATCTTATGGTAAGTTTCGAGTGTTTGTTTTGTTCTGCCGTCGGCCTTGACTTCTCCTCCCCGCCCCCTGCCTTAGTTGGAACTGTTGGATGAATTTGGCAGACTTTAAGAGTAATCTGAGGAAAACATAAACCTCAATGAAATTCTAAGTATGAGACCTTTATTCATCTCTCTCAAGCGGATCCTTGTTGAGTCATTACTCTGCCTGGCATCAAAGCCCAACGGGGTGAGATCATGTTACAGTTTTAACTTTCAGTGCCTGGGTTTTAGCTTTGGACTTGCTTTGCTCTGTAGACTCATAGGCTCAAGTTTAATGTGCCTCTATCTTAGTTGCCTGCTATGGAAATACAGTGCTTTAAAATACTTTTATTTTAAAATTTGTTATTGCTTCTGTCTAAGTGGGTGCGATATTGTGAGGTCGAAGTTATAAATAAAGGGAAGGATTCACTAAAGTTCCAGAACTCATCAAACTTGTCACCTTCTTTCTCATCCCTCTGAAGGCAAGCCACGGCCTTTGTCCATGCCTGCTGATGGGAACTGGATGGGGATTGTGGACCCTTTTGCCAGACCTCGAGGTCATGGCAGGAAAGGTACGTTTAATCCAAGCAAACCAAGGAACAGCAAATGGGGAGTGAACAGACCCAGGCCCTGGTTTCACCTCTATTTCTAAATGTGTTATAGTAAGTAGACTGAGTGCTTGGCCTTTCTGAGTCCCGTTTTCTCATCTATAAAATTAGGACTGCTAAAGATCTGTAAGATCCTACTTATTTCTAGAATGGCAAAATTATGTAATCCTGGTTAGTGATTGTAGATATCCTAATTAGCATTGAGTGCTGTAAAAAGGCTATAGACTTTAATGGTCTAATTTTTATTCATTTATTTTTTAGAGACAGGGTCTTGCTCTGTTACACAGGCTGGAGTGCAGTGGCATGATCATACCTCACTACAGCCTTGAGCTCCTGGACTCAAGCGATCCTCCCGCCTCAGCCTCCTGAGTAGCAGGGACTACAGGTGCACGCCACCACGGCTGGCTAATTTTTAAAAAAATTATTTATTTATTTATTTATTTATTTATTTGGTAGAGACGGAGTCTCAATATGTTGTCCAGGCTGGTCTCAAACTCCTAGCTGTAAGTGGTCTTCCTGCCTCAGCCTCCCAAAGTGCTGGAATTACAGGGATGTGCCACCATACCCAGCCAATAGTCTAATTTTTTAATAAATAGAAATAAATTATTCACTAAGCAATCTTTTTCAAAATTTATTTTTAAAAATTGAGATGGGGTCTTACTGTGTTGCCCAGGCTGGCCTTGAACTCCTGGGTTCAAGTGATCCTCCCACTTCAGCTTCCTGAATAGCTGGTGTTACAGACGTGCGCCACCATGCCCAGCTTTCATTAAACAATCTTATTCTAAATTTTGTTACTTTTATTTTTGGAATCTGTTTGATTTCTGATGAACAAACATGGATTTTTTTTCTTCCAAGTCCTTCTTATGTTAGAAGGCAATTACTGTTTGAAAAGAAATTTGTGTTTAATTCACCCTGTAATCAAAGTCACTGGTTATTATACTGGTCTTGAGTGAAATGTTTTAAAACATTCTCATTTTATTGCCAGATTGCATTTGATTGTCATCATTGGCAGAACATTATAACATTGTTTTTGCAGTTGTTGAAACAAAGGGCAGTTGAAAAGTTAAAGTACAATAGGCTTTAGATAGTAAAAGGAAGAAGAAAAAATTCTGGAGGCCTAACCTTCCAAAGGGATTTATTGGCCCCTGACCCTTTCTAGGGACTTGGTAAAGTTTGTCACCTAAGTACCCATATCACCTGTATTATGCTAAAGTGAAAAAGGGAAAGATGCCTGGGTACCATTCAGGATCCCCTTAGTTAACGTGTGAGTATCCGTGGAGCAGTCAGCAGGTGGCAGGGCTGTCCTTTGTTTAGATTTAGATACGTTAACATCTTCTTGCCATTCTTCTGAGCCCGGGTTGAACCATTTATTTATTTTATACACGGAGAGATGAAGTGTCAGGGTTATGGGGTGTGAAATTGGGGAATGGAAAAATGCTTGTTCCCTCCACTCCTCCTTCCATATTTTTCTTGCATGACTGTTTTGGAATAAAGGTATCTATCTACACACAGCCACTTAAAAAAAATAACAGTTTTATTGAGATATAACTCATTGCATGAAATTCAGCTTTTTAAAATATACAATCAGGTGGGTTTTAGTATATTCACAGAGTTGTGTACCAGTTGCCACTATTCCAGAACATTTTTGTCACTCCAAAAATAAACCTTGTGCCTTTTAGCAATCACTCCCAATTCCGTCCTTCTTCAGCCCCTACAGGCACTCATCTACTTTGTGGATTTGCCTGTTCTGGACATTTCATATAAATAGACTTATACAACATGTGGCTTTTTGACAATGGGCACTTTTTCGATGTGACTGTTCCCCTTTCATTACAAAAGCAAAGCAAGTATATTGAAAAACGTGGAAGGCATGAGAAAATAAAACTCGGCTGGAATCTGTTTCTCCGACCTAAGAAATAATCACTGTGAATGTTTCGTGTGATTTCCAGTTGTTCCTGTATTTACATTTATATACTTAGAAAAATGTACAAAATGGGAGAAGTTGGCCGGGCGCGGTGGCTCACACCTGTAATCCCAGCACTTTGGGAGGCCAAGGCAGGTGGATCACGAGGTCAGCAGTACAAGACCAGCCTGGCCAACGTGGTGAAACCCCACCTCTACTAAAAATACAAAAATTGGCCAGGTGTGGTGGTGGGCGCCTGTAATCCCAGCTATTCGGGAGGCTGAGGCAGGAGAATCGCTTGAACCCGGGAGGTGGAGGTTTCAGTGAGCCCAGACCGCACCATTGCACTCCAGCCTGGGCAACAGAGTGAGACTCCGTCTCAAAAAAAGGGGAGAAGTAAATATTCAATAATACTATGTAAAAATGAATATTATCTACACCATATTTGAAAAGAATATAGCCGTATTAGTATGCCATCTTATGGCTCTAGCGCCTGTTTATTCAATGTGCCACTGTTGGAAATTCAGGTTTTGTTTTTTTTTTTCAAATTCTAAATGTTTCAGTAGGCTAGGTGTGGTGGCTCATGCCTATAATCCCAACACTTTGGGACACTGAGGCAGGTGGACTGCTTGATCTCAGGATTTCGAGACCGGCTGGGTGTGGTTGTGCGCACCTGTAGTCCCAGCTACTTGGGAGGCTGAGGTGGGAGGATCGCTTGAACCTGGGAGATGGAGGCTGCAACTAGCTGAGATGGCACCACTGCACTCCAGCCTGAATGACAATGAGACCCTGTCTCAAAAAATAAAAATAAGCATAAAAATAAATGTTTCAGTAAGCATCCATGTCCATAAATCTTTGCACATTTTGGGGTGTAGAATTTCTGCTTCACAAGGATGCTACATGTTACCAAAGTGTCCTGTATTTTAAGTTTCTATTCCGTTTCTTAACATTCCACCCCCATCCCAGGGGGTCTGCTGGCAGTTAGGGCAGGATCACTCTTTTCCTTGTTGAGGAATGTCCCTGAATGCCTGACTTTAATGTCCTGCATTAAACAGTGCATAAACAGTTCTTGTTCAGCCATCGCAGGGCACTACAGTCTCTGATCCCCACCCATTAAAGGAGACCCGTGTGTTACCTCTCAGGCCCTAAAGCAGCCGAAAGTATGAGGGACCTTTCCCATTTCTGCTTCCAGAGCACCCATTGGTGGGCCCAGCCACAGGTGGGACTTTGTGGCCAATCCAGGGAGGAGAGCAGTAAAGGTATGGTGCCTACATTCTGCCCAGGTGGCAGAAGTCTGGGCAGGCCGAGGGCCCTCCAAAGAGCACTGTGCAGGGGATTGTGATTTTTTTTTTTTTTTTTGGAGGGGACAGAGTCTCACTCTGTCGCCAGGCTGGAGTGCAATGGCGCGATCTTGGCTCACTGCAACCTCCGCCTCTTGGGTTCAAACGATTCTCTGAGTAGCTGGGACTACAGGCGCCCACCACCACACCAGCTAATTTTTGTATTTTCAGTAGAGATGGGGTTTCACCATGTTGGCCAGGATGGTCTAGATCTCTTGACCTCATGATCCAGCCACCTCGACCTCCCAAAGTGTGGAGGTTACAGATGTGAGCCACCACGCCCGGCTGGGATCGTGACTTAATGGAGTTTGTCTGGAAACAGGGGAGGATGCCCTTTGCCGGTATTTCAGTAACGAGCGGATTCCTCCGATCATCGAAGAGAGCTCCTCTCCCCCATACCGGTTCTCCAGACCCACGACCGAGCGGCATCTGGTCCGGGGTGCGGACTACATCCGAGGAAGCAGGTGCTACATCAACTCAGATCTCCACAGCAGCGCCACGATTCCATTCCAGGAGGAAGGGACCAAAAAGAAATCTGGCTCGTCAGCTACGAAGTCCTCGTCCACAGAACCGTCCCTCCTGGTCAGCTGGTTTACGCGCCTCAAACTGTTGACTCACTGAGAGGGACCCTGCTCAGGTCACCTGCCTGGCTCCTGCCCCAAGTGCCTTGCTTTTACAGTGGACAGCCTCTTCTCGTTTCAGCCTCAGTATTATGTAGGGACCTTACGCAATTTCTTTTTTTTTTTTGAAAAGTTACCTACTGCCCTTCTTGGAAGTTTGCAGGATTGGATGGAAACAAATTCAGAGGATCTTAGGTGCTGGCTTGTGGAGACAAAAGGAGGGAAATGGGTAGAGCCTGTTTGTCTTGCTTCCCCAGAGACAGAATGTGAAGACACGCACTAGAAATCGCAGTCCTGGCCAGAGACGTTATGGTCATTGTGAGGGACTGGTGGCATTGTTCCTCTTTGAGGGGCTGAGGGGACTAAAATTGGTGGCTGTTTTCACACAGATGTGTTGGTTTGTGGTCCAACTTCTTTATCTGAAAAAGCCAGTGAGAAAACATTTTTGATTTGAGTTTTCTAAACTATATACCATATTTTAAGTGTAGCAGCTTTGACTTTGCAATAACGTGGCAAGTATCTGATTTCTCCTTTGAGGCAGAGGTTTAAGTGTAGGCCTGTTACACTTGTTTGATACCTTTTTCATGACAGTCTCAGTATAGATCAGTTGGTACAGAAACATGAACACATTTTGATAGGGCTTATTTCACACAAAGAAGTTTATGGTTATTTGTGTGGGGTGTTGTTGTTATATATTACTGTCTTTAAGGGAAAAGAAGCTATAAGATTCGCTGACAGCCAAAGTATCATTTAGAAGAGTGAAGCAACAAGATTTAGGTTGATGAAAGATACATCAGTTTGCATTTTGACCTGTTCAGTGTCTGTCTTCCAGCACGGTGTGTACAGTTCTTCAAAACTGTACGCAGTTTGCTAATTAGAAATATCTTGGAAAGCCTCATGGTCACTAATTTTCAACTAGCATCAGGTATTTTGAAAACGTGTGTCTGGATATTAACTCTTGTTTAAACTGAATGTATGATATTTTGTTAGAATGGAAAAGTACTATCCTGTTAATTTAAGTATTTTAAATATAGTTGTATATTTTTCTTTACTCTTAGTCACCTGTAATTGAAATATTTTTGTTTTGCGTCATACACGAAGCTAGTGAAAAAGAAAGTGCAAGGCATTTTCAGATGAGCAAGTGACTATCGTGGCTGTTGCCAGCAGGGCAGTATTGTTAAAAAAAGAATCAAAATAAACCCTTCCAAGCATTTTGGGATTTTATGGATTAGAAATGGAGGAACAGGAGAAGCATATGCAAAGTGAAATTGCACGAGGGGAATTTTCTGGGATGTCTTCCTAGGCAGAGCTGAAATCCCCTACTCTAAAATGCCCTTTCTCACACCACCGGAACTGTTGAGTTTGCTGAACTGCCTGGAATTCAGCCCATGAAAATCACTGGAGTTAGGAAATGTCTTCCCTTTAAAATGCCTCTGGTGTGGTTAAAGGAACTAGCAACCACTCACGTATTATTACTGTGACTGAATTCAATCAGGCCGGTTTTTTGTTTGTTTGTTTTTGAGATGGAGTCTCAATCTGTTACCCAGGCTGGAGTGCAGTGGTGCAATCTCAGCTCACTGCAACCTCCACCTTCCAGGTTCAAGCGATCCTCCTGCCTCAGCCTCCCATGTAGCTGGGATTATAGGTGCCCGCCACCATGCCTGGCTAATTTTTGTATTTTTAGTGGAGACGGGGTTTCACCATGTTGGCCAGGCTGGTCTCAAACTCCTAACCTCAACTGATCTGCCGGCCTCAGCCTCCCAAAGTGCTGGGATTACAGGCGTGAACCACCACACCTGGCTCAGTCTAGCTGTTTTCCTTTCCACCTCTAAGACAACTGCCATGAAGATCTGGTATTTCAGCCTGGCGCAGTGGCTCATGCCTGTAATTCCAGCACTTTGGGAGGCCAAGGTGGGTGGATCACCTGGGGTCAGGAGTTCAAGACCAGCCTGGCCAACGTGGTGAAACCCTGTCTCTACTAAAAATCAGCTTGGCATGGTGGAGGGCACCTGTAGTCCCAGCTACTCAGGAGGCTGAGGCAGGAGAATCACTTGAACCCTGGAGGCAGAGGTTGTAGTGAGCCAAGATCAGGCCACTGCACTCCAGCCTGGGTGACAGAAGGAGACTCCGTCTCAAGAAAAAAAAAAAAAAAAAGATCTGGTATTTCATGGAGACCCAAGGGTGTTTGGCAGATGGAGAGAAGAGGCTTGCAGTGTGTGAGCACAGGGTGTTCAGCACACTAGGAGGGTGGGGTGTGGGCTGGGGAGGTCTCGTGTAGGGCACTGGTGATGAGGAGGGAGCTGTGTACGAGGGGCGAGCCAGCCCTGCCTGTTTTGTCTTGAGCTGGCTTTATGCCTAGGAAGTGGGTGGCGACATCTCCTCTTACTCCCCAGATTGTGGGGAGAACTCTAAGAGCTGTAGTTCTGCTGCATAATGAGTTAAATCACTTTGGAGGCCTTAGCTGGCTGGTGAGCTCTTTTTCTGTGGGGAAAATGCCACTTGTGAATTGAATAGCCATCCTTTAAATGAATATTCGGCAGTCAGTCTTCATTATAGGCAGTGGCCAACCAGATCGGTGCTTTTCAGCCTTTGTTCCCTGGAGTCCCAGGACCCGCGAGAGAAGCTCCTGGCTCCTCTACCTTCAGTCACCCTCCACAGCTTCATCTTTCTTTTTATTTGAGGCTTTCTCCTGAATTGTGTCTGAAAAATATATTGCTGCTAAAAAAAAAAAAAAAAACCCTTTGTAAACCTCTACTATGGACATATAGAAATAATAGTTTAATATGGATTTCTTAGAAATTAATGGAAACTGCTTGCCTCAGTAGTAATCCGGGTTTAACTGTGGATGTGTGTTCACATATGAAGTTGCTTGATGATGCTTTTTGACAGGATTCTTTATTTTTATTTCTTTAAATTTTTTTTTTTTTTTTCTGAGATGGAGTCTCACTCTGTCGCCCAGGCTGGAGTGCAGTGGTACAATCTCGACTCACCGCAGCCTCTGCCTCCCAGGTTCGGGCAATTCTCCTGCCTCAGCCTCCCAAGTTGCTGGGATTACAGGTGCCCGCCACCACACCTGGCTAATTTTTATATTTTTAGTAGAGATGGAGTTTCACCATGTTGGCCAGGCTGATCTTGAACTCCTTGACAGGATACTTTAAAAGAGTGATTTTTTAAACTCTACCAGACACAACTCAACACCTACACCTATTATAATATTTTATAGCATCACTTTTCAATCTTCAAATGAAAATCGTGGATGATAAAGCTTACCTTCACTCATAAAAACATCACTCCATTTACTATTCTGAAATGAAACTAGCAGGTAATATAACCAGCCTCTAAAACATATCCATCAGTGATGTTCTAACTGAAACAGATAAAATATTTTATAATGAAATAATTATTTTCATATGCACATACTCTAGCATGGTTATATTACAAGATGTAATTAAATTACTAAGCAGGGCACATACTTTGTATGTGTGTATATAAATATAAATATATGAAAAATCACCATGAATGTGGTAGTTATCAATTCAGACCCACTGCATTGGCAGTTCAATACCAGGAACGGGGTTGATGTCAGCAGTATGATTTTCTAAAATGTGGCCAATTCTTGATAAAGTTCTAGGCATACCAAGTCTGTAATGGCTTCACTCTTACAGTGCTTGCTGTGTGCCTGGCATTGTTCTAATACCTTTCTAATAAATTTATGAGGTGAGTACTGCTGTTAGTCCCGTTTTACATATGAGGGAGTTAGCCAGGTTATGTGCTAGTTATCCTGGTTATGTGCTAGTTATCCTGGTTATGTGCTAAGAATGGCAGAGCTGGGATTAAAATGAAAGAAGCCTGGCTCTGGCTTCCTTGCTCGTAATCACTTGGTATATAGGCTTCCTTCCATTTATAGAATTCTTTCATTGCATTCTTGAAAAATCCAAAGCATATTAAAACTGGGCTGAAAATTCTCTGTGTGTTTATATATAAAATGAAATTAGATCATAGATTTGTTATTGTAAACTGAGTTTCCATCTATATGAATATTTGGTGGGGCAATTGAAAGTTGTGTTGATGGGTCAGCTCTTTGTTGTGAGGGCTGTAGGCTGCAGGGCTTGTGTATCACGCATACTCCAACAGGTTAAATCTCAGTAGTGGCCGCCCATCAGTGGCACCCCTAACGTGCTCACATTTCCAAAACTGCCTCTTGGGCGGAGGTGGGGGAGGGTGCCATCTCTTTCAGGACAAGTATTTTAAAAGAAATCCTGTATCCTCCTTAAGTAGTGTTTCAGTCTATATATTTGTCCATTTCCTATCTCTACTTCTCTCTCAGTTCTTTCCCCACCAAACCTGAAATTTCAGAATCTATTTTGTGGGCTTTCTTTTTTTTATTTTTTCCCTGGAAGACCATGAACATTCCTCTTTAGGTTGTTAGTATTGCGGCAAACTCTGAGGTATTGACACAAAACTTTTCATCCCCCAAAGAGCTCGAGTAAGTAAATCTGTCTGACATTTGAATGTCACCAGCAAAGCATGAGACTCATGCTGCCTTTTGCCACCATAGGCATGAATGGTATGGAGAAGTAGGCCTGACTTGTTTTCTCCTATTGTAGATGAGATTAGTTTTGTAGACCATTAGTTCACATTTTGCTTCTACCCTTGTGCATAAAATCACTGCATCATTTCCGTGGGGATGAGACTACTGCAAGCTACTTCTTGGAGATTCTGTGGAAGATGGACATCTTAAAAGTAGACTACTTTTGGTATGGCTGCTCAATGGCTTGGCCAATGATACTTGATGTTATTTATTTTGTGAGTTACTCTGTGTCTTAATCAGCTCAGGCTGCAATAACAAAATACCATACCCTGGGTAGCTTAAATGACAGAAATTTCTCACCATTCTGGAGGCTGGGAAGTCCAAGATCAAGGTGAGTTCCTGGTGAGCACCCTTACCCTGGTTTGCAGATAGCCGTCATCTTCCCATTGCATCCTCACATGGCAGAGAGAGAGAGAAAGGAAGCAAGCAAGCTCTCCTTTCCCTTCTTGTAAGGGCGCTAATATTCATGAGGGCTCCACCCTCAGGAACTACTCACTTCCCAAAGGCCCGCTTATGGTATTAGCTTCGCCTCCTAATACCATTGCTTTGGAGATTAGGGTTTCAACAGATGAATTTTGGGAGGACGTAAACATGAAATCCATAGCACTCTGCTTTTGTATATTTTTCAAACCTTTCATGCTAATCAGCTGGAAGGTGAATATTTTAAAATCTATTTTAAAACTGGCTTAAGGAGCACACAAAAGCTGATTTCTGATGCTTCTTCCAATATGTGGAAAATTTTGCATAATGTATTAACCCTAGTTAGCATCCCTCAACCCCAGTTGAGGACCTCAACACACATTTGGTAATACCTAAGGGAATTAAAATATATATTTTATAGCCTATAGCGTATGGAATTAGAAAAAAATTAATCTCTTTACTGTAAAATTGACCTTTTAATTATTTGGAAATTTCACAATTGCCAAGTTTCACCCTAAAGTTTCTATTTATTTGGGGCCAGAATTATTGCCAGAAGTGTGCTAATTTGACAAAGGGTACCTTTTACATAAGTAAAGGAAAAAGTGATTACATCGTGTTCAGACCTGCTAGAGGGCCTTGTTTTTCCTCTAGTTTTAGGCATGTGGAGTCTGTCCCAAACCCTATATATGTGTGCATGTGTGTATATAAAAGACAAATATTTTGTACTCAAAAATTTGTCTTAAATAATGGCCTATGGCCTACTGATTTGGATAGAGGAGAGAAATTTTGTCTATAAGCAACAAAATAATGCTACACAGCCAGGAGACTGCCACAAACAGTTTTTCAGAACCTTTGGGGCACATACTGCACTCCCCTTCCATAGAAATACACATGGGGTCAGTGATTAAGGACTCAATTCTGGTTGTAACTTGGCTATCTGTAGGCGTATTCTAAAGTTCTATGGCAACCTTTATGAAGCTCGTCTTCTGAGTTGATCACCTGTTCATGTGCTGCCCATTTACAACATACCTCAGGGATTAAAACGTGAGGCTACACCTAAGGAAAGTCGGTCCTAATCCTGCATTTCCTCCTGCATGTCACTGACCATTGGAGTCACTGCTCTCTGAGGATGACAGTTTACAGCCTGAGCATTCATGTCACACTCACAGCCAACCTGTTACTCGCTGGCCGCCTTTACCAAGCTCCTTGTTTCATGAAGAAGTTGTGAAACTGAAGTTAGAGGAACAAATTAAGAAATAAACCTCAAAGGTATTTAAAAGGGCAATGGAGTAATTACTCCTCACACCCAGGGATAAGGATATTCTCATCATTTTCTCTCCTCTTGCCTGGAGCATTGTAAACATTCAGATGTTTGTGAAGAAATGATTAAAAGGAGAGAAAATATCAGGAGAAAAATGATTAAAATGAGAGAAATGTTCTTCCACTGACTAGACCCATTAAAGGGGAGGATTTAACTTTATTGTTAGAGGGATGAAAACTAGATTATAAGATATTTCTCCACCATTTTGACATATCTTGGGCTGAACATTTTGATTATTTTAGAGAATCAGGGAGCTTCAGAAATGCAGTTTAATATAAAGTAAGATTGTCTCTGAAGGAAGAAATTGTCCTTTTAACCCAGTGTCAGGTTCTGTTTTCTTACTCATATCTAAACTTCCTGTCACTCCAACTGAGGCTGCACCAGGATAAGACGAGGGATTTAAGGCATTAGCGCGAATTTAGAAGCCTTTGACTTTTGGGAATTTGTATCAAGCAGATAGAAGCAGGCGGGGGCTCAGCTTTTGAAGTCGGATCATCCAGCTGTCTCACTTTGCCACTTAGAAGATCTGTGACTTGAAGCAGGTGACTGACCTCTCCACTCCTCAGTTATCTATGAAATGGGGATAATAATAGCGTCTACTTCGAAGGCTTATGGTGATTAAATTAGATAATGTTTTTAAGGCCCTTTCTTCACATAGTCAGGCACACAGCATTTAAGAGATGTTGACTGGTGTTCATGTAGCAGCAGTACTGACTCCATCTCAGCCTCTGGTGAATAAGGTATTCAGAGCTGGCCAACAGGAAATTGCTCATTCTTTTGTCCATAAGCAGCAAAATAATGCCAGCGTGACACTGTCAGAGGGCTGCAATGTGGTCAGTGGCCTGGAGATGCAGTTTTTACTGTTAGAAATCTCATTCAGATGTTTTGGCCGAGTCAGAACTCAAGAAATGACAAAAGTCTATGATTGGACACACATTCTTTTTTTTTTTTTTGAGACGGCGTTTCTCTCTTGTTGCCCAGGCTGGATTGCAATGGTGCGATCTTGGCTCACTGCAACTTCCGCCTACTGGGTTCGAGTGATTCTCCTGCCTCAGACTCCCAAGTAGCTGGGATTACAGGCATGTGGCCACCATGCCCGGCTAATTTTGTATTTTTAGTAGAGACGAGGTTTCTTCATGTTGGTCAGGCTGGTCTCGAACTCCCGACCTCAGATGATCCGCTCACCTCAGCCTCCCAAAGTGCTGGGATTACAGGCATGAGCCACTATGCCTGGCCTAAAGGATTCTTTTAATATTGACTTGATTTGTCATCATCATATCTTTTCTATTAAATCCCTTCCACTTCCTTCAGTGAAATCATATATGAAAACAAAGGGAATCGGAGCGTTTTGCCCACCTCCTAGTTGGCTGAAGCATTTTTGCCTCCCATTCCCATCTTGAAGTGGTATTCCTCAAACTCGTTTCTATGTTTCCTGTGGTTTTAAATAAAGGAATAATGTAGAATGGTATCTATTTTGGAAATTCTCATCGTGAAAAGGAACTCTTACACAAATAACAAAGCCAAGAGATTGTGTTGCCATTGTTGAAGCTGAAAAGGACAGTCACTGGATGCCTCCCCACCCAAGGCTTTGGTAGTTCCAGGAAGTGAAAGGGAAAAGAGAAGCTATGGGAGAGACAAAGGGAAGTAAAAAATGGTTGTTCGGCTCAGCATAACAACCACTTTTGTGGGGCTTATTGGTTGTGCATGAACTTCATCCATTTGGGGGCACACACACGTGTGACACCCAGACCACTCAGACACTTGGCTAACACTGATGCCGTCATCCTGAATGTTGTTTCTGGAAGGACTTTCATGAATAGAATCTATTTCAGGTTGGCTGTAAGTCTCGGTTTGATCGGCACCGCTGGACTGGGGTGGGGTTGTGTCCACTTTTTCCCGGCCCCTTCCCTGCTTTGGCTCTTGTGATTGTGTCCTCTGTGTGTCAGGCAGAGCCCAATGAAGGTGTGGATATGTGGCCATATTTTACCTGCATAATCTGCAGTTCATATGATTCAGCCTAATGGGTTGCAAGTGCCCTGAGGACAGAGACCGTACTTTTTCTTCCTTTGTCTTTTTAGCGAAATTCAATCCCGTTCGTGCCTGCGCCACAGTTGCAGGCTGTACTCTCTGCCCTGTGCATCTCACACACCCCCACTGGGCTGTGCACCTAGTGATGGCCGCAGATTTGCTCTTACTCGTCTGTTTCCAGGGCCTACCCTGTTAATTCCATCACAGTTGCGGGCTGTACTGTCTGCCCTGTGCATCTCACACACCCCCACTGCACTGTGACCCTAGTGATGACTGCAGACTTGCTTTTACTCATCTGTTTCCAGGGCCTACCCTGTTAATTCCATCACAGTTGCAGACTACTGTCTGCCCTGTGCATGCATCTTACACACCCACTGGACTGTGCACCTAGTTGATGACCACAGATTTGCTCTTACCCATCTATTTCCAAGGCCTGTCACTGTTAATTCCTAGGAAAAAAGAAAAAACAAGCATGGTGGATTGGTTAAATTGGCATTTTATATTATTTGTGTTCGTGGTCATGCTAATGATAAACAAGGGTTGGTCATGGGCATTTAGATCAGATGAGCAATTAAATCCCCTCCAAAAAACAGAAACCTGCTTTTAGAGAAGAAAAGAATTAAACCAAGATCTTTCAAGGTTTTGCTTCTCCTTTTGTTTTTAAGGCACTTAAATAAATGGAAGAACATGTAAGCTAACAATGTTTAGGGTACTATATTTTACTAGAAAGTGCTACCCTTCTGCAGATTTCTTAATGAAAGAATACCACTGAAGCACCTTTAATGGTGCATTTATCCAATGGTCTTATTGAATTATACTCTTTAGCCAACATAAAATACAAATGCCAGGGTTTAAGACTTCATGTATATGGTAATTTAAACTAACAGTGAATTTTAGCCAATGCTTTCCTTAAACCCCTTACTTAGCACTTAGTTCTGAATTCTTAAATCCTGATAATGGACTCATCCTTCTCGGTCTAGTTACCCCAATAAGTCCCAAGATCATCCATACGAGATCCTCCTTGATCTTACTCTGAACAGAATTAACTGGTCTCTTCTGTTTTTCCATAGCATTGACTCATCGTATTAGTTAGACCAGGTTGGACTGTGAGCCTTTCTAAAGCAGGGTGTGTATAATTTACCCTTATATTTGCTCTGTAGGCAGAGAAAATATTTTGGAAGTAACTAGATGGTAAAATTAACTGTGCAATCAGAAAAGAAGTTAGAAAAAATTACTAAAATTTTCCGCGAAAATTGTTTTAATTTTATTAATATAGTAAAGCATTTTGCAGACTATTCCATATAGAATTTTATTACATTGGCTCTCATTTTAAAGAAAACATTATACCAGGTGTCAGAACTCAATCATATTTATAGGAAGAATAATTGGCCATCAACAACACTTCTTTGGTTACAGGATTACAGGAACTGCTGAGAATGTAAGCACTTTCTGAAGTCCACAAAGAACTCATTTAAAGCTCGTACAGGCAGTTTCAAATTAGCCAGGGAAAAGTTAATGGTGGGGAGGTAAGGTAATAGAATGCTCTATAAATGGAGGCGACGTGGAGGACAGTTGCAGTTGTATAACATTTGATTGAAGGAGAGGGATTTGGACCTGAGGAAACCAGGTCTATAAATACTAAGGCTGGCTGGGCACAGTTGGCTCATGCCTGTAATCTCAGCACTTTGGGAGGCTGAGGCCAGTGGATTGCTTGAGCCCAGGAGTTCGAGACCAGCCTGGACAACATGGTGAAACCCTGCCTCCAAACATACAAAATTAACCGAGTGTGGTGGTGTGCACCTGTAGTCTCAGCTACTCAGGAGGCTGAGATGGGAGGATTGCTTGAGCCTGAGAGGTAGAGGCTGCAGTAGGCCCAGATTGCACCACTGCACTCCAGCCTGGTGACAGAGTGAGACTCCGTCTCAAACAAACAAAACGTACATACATACATAGTGAGGCTGTAGACTAAATAGTGAAATATTACTAAGAACCTTCATCCCAAGGGGTTGAGTGGTAGAACCACTGAGAATATTGTTGCTGCTCTATTGGAGACAACAAACTACACTAATAAAAGTCTGAGAACAAGAAAGTTGAGTTTTCAAGTAAAGTCCTTTGCATATTGCTACATAGGGCTCATCTGAATCTGTGATGTTCTACTTTGTTGATGAAAGAAAACAAGTGGAAATTCTGCTCCCCCACACATCCTGCACTGCAGAAAGATAACAAGTAGCAGGAGATACTCAATTATGATGCAGTTCAACAAAGAAAACAAAATAAAGAGATCCTGGATGGTTAAATACAGAGACTTCTTTGTAAACAGCAATGGATGATGATGATGACTGTTACCAGGGCTCTGTATGATCGTTTTCCCAATTAATTCTTTGAGGTACTTTTTTCGAAAGCACTCTTGTAGAATTAACTGGAAACATAGACTACCCTTCACTCATTACATGGGAAATGGGATTGAATTCTCTTCTTGGCAATGGAAAATACTTGATGCATGCAAATAAGAAAACTCTACTTTTTCCTTCTCTCCTTGCAGGGGGAGCACGCGTCCTAAGCTTGCCAGGAAGGCCTGCTCTCCTGCCCTGGGCGCCTCTGTTCCACTTGCCCTTTTCCACCTGTACTCCCTGCATTTTGGTCTCTTGCTCTGGTCTTTAGCCTTTGCGTTTTCCTGATGCAGCCCAAACCAGTCACCTCTTTCCTAGATTCATTCTCTGTGCCCAGACCCTCTTTCCTTCAGTTCCTGTGATGAAAGAAAATGTATTTGGCCATTGGAGGTATAAGCAACAAAGAATCCAACCCACACAGCTTTATTTATGCAGGTTCTCGATATGCTTTTCTTGTGAACAGCATGGGGAGAGGAAAATAGACTTGGCAAGAGGACTAAGAACAGAATCGGACAGTTATCTGATGGCTTTTAAGGTTCAGGAAAGAACAGTGGTCCCTTTGTTGGGCCTTTCTGTTGTTTCTTTGTTTTCAATTTCACTGATTTCTGCTTTTTATTTTCTCTTTTCTTCTGTTTCCTTTGGAATTCTTCTTTTTTTTACTTCTTATATTAGGCTCATGCTGTAACAAACAACCCCCAAATCTCAGTGACTTCACACACCAAGAGTTTACATTTTCCTCGTCAAGGTCCACTTTGGATGTTCCAGGTTGGGTAATGCTCTGTGGCTGTCCTCTAGCTAGTGACTCAGGGACTTGGGTTGCTCCTGGTGTCTCCAATTTGGTTATGGTGTCTCCAGTTTTGGACTTCAAGGTGACCCAGGCATTATCCACCTGGTACATTGGGGGATGGGCCCCAGGAAAGTGAATACTCAACCAACCTGGCCTAGAAATGACAATAATAAGGCCGCATGTGGTGGCTAACAGTCAGAAACCCAACACTTAACACTTGGGAGGTTGAGCTGGGAGGATTGCTTGAGACCAGAAGTTCAAGACCAGCCTGGGCACCATAGTGAGACCCTATCTCTCAAAAAAATAAAACAACCTGGCTTGGTGATGTATACCTGTGGTCCCCGCTATTTGGGAGGCTGAGGTGGGAGAATCGCTGGAGCCCAGGAGTTTGAGGTTATAATAAACCAGGTTTACACCACTGCACTCCAGTCTGGATGACAAAGCAAGACCCTCATCTCAAAAAAGAAAAGAAATGACAGTCACAGCCACTGCAACTTCAAGGAAGGTTGGGAGAGTCATATTGGTCAGGATGAGTGGTCTCTGACATGTTTCTTAAGTTGGATATTTAGCTTATTAATCTACAACTCTTCTTTTCTAATATTAATACTCAAGACTACGTTTTCCCCAAAACATTTATTTTGCCATGTGTTGCAACGCTTGGTATATGGCATTTTCATTACCCTTCAATTCTAACTAATTTTTAATTTCTATTATGATTTATTCTTTGATCTATGAATCATTTTGAAGTTTGTTTTTATAACCTTCGATAGGGAAAGATTTCTTATAGAAGACAATAAAAGGGCTGAGTACAAAAGAAAAGACTAATTCAACTAAGCTAAAGCTTGGAACTTTTCCTCATCATAGGACACTTTAAAGAAAATTTAAAAAAAGTTACAAATTGGGAGAAGATTAAAAAATCCTAAGGGTTAGCAGTAAGAATATATACATATAATTATTACAAACTGGCAAGAGAATGACAAATCAACACAAAAATGAGCGAAAAGGCATTTTGCAAAAGAGAATCAGATGGTCCATGTGCACATGCGATTTTCACTAGCGAGCAGGGAAAGTGAAGTAAAAATCACAGGGAGATGCTGCTCTCTACCTGACTGGCAAAAGTGAAATGATTAGAAAATACTTGGGGGATATGCTAGAGCGATCAGTGGGATCTGGTGTATTATGAGTATGAGGTTAAATTAGCATTGAGTATTCACATGCCCTATGACTCAGCAGTTTCATTCCTAGATATATATCCTGGGGATTAGAAACACTAACTAGGCTGGGTGCAGTGGCTCACACCTGCAATCCCAGTACTTTGGGAGGCCAAGGCGGTCAGGGGTCACTTGAGGTCAGGGGTTCGAGACCAGACTGGCCAACATGGTGAAACCCCGTCTCTACTAAAAATACAAAAATTAGCCAGGCGTGGTGGCGGGCACCGGTAATCCCAGCTACTTGGGAGGCTGAGGTGGGAGAATCGCTTGAATCTAGGAGGTGGAGGTTGCAGTGAGCTGAGATTGTGCCACTGTACTACAGCCTGGGCGACAGAATGAGACTCCATCTCCAAACAAACAAACAAACAAACAAACCACTAACTACCTCAGAGGACAAAGCTAAAATGTCAAAGTGTTCTATAAGTTGGTTTCCCAGAAAAGAAGTCAGGCTCTTGCGGAGCTCCATGGAAACTGGCAATGACCCATGACTTAGGGCAGTGAAGTCTCATCAAATGAAAGGCTTAGACCCCATTCTGCTGCTGCTGTCAGGGGAGGGAAGGGCTCCTTGTTCCCCAAACATCGATGCTAATGAAGCAAATCCTGCTGCTAGTTTGCAGTGTTGCCTAGCTGCAAACACAACCTCTGATGATGCCAGTAGAGAGGCTGGTGCCTCTTTCATCACAGAGCTTACAATCCCCACAAGGTTTAGGGACCCTGTTTTGGATTGAGGGTGGGCTCCTTTAGCCGTCTGTTTAGTGCCCCAGATGAAATTGACAGCAGGGGACCTGCACTCCTGCTTTTTCTCAAGGCATCCCCAGCAGAGGGTCTCTAGGGCGCCTGTTATGTGTGCTGCTTGGCCATCTGCCTTTGTAGAACACAGCCCAATGTCTGTTGACAAAAAAAGGTTTACATGTGGTATATTCTTACCATGGAATATTCTGCAGCAAGTAAAAATGAATACATTACAGCTATTCATATCAAAGAGATGAATTTTATTAATATAGTGCTGAGTGGGAAAAAGCATCAGAAGACAACATATAATGGTACACTGTTTTTTTTGTTTTTGTTTTTTGTTTGTTTGTTTGTTTTGAGATGGCGTCTCTCTCTGTTGCCCAGGCTGGAGTGCAGTGGCTCCATCTCGGCTCACTGCAACCTCCACCTCCCAGGTTCAAGCGATTCTCCTGCTTCAGCTGCCCGAGTAGCTGGGACTACAGGTGCGCACCACCACACCAAGCTAATTTTTGTATTTTTAGTAGTGACGGGGTTTCACCATGTTGGCCAGGATGGTCTCTGTCTCTTGACCTCATGATCCGCCTGCCTCAGACTCCCAAAGTGCTGGGATTACAGGCATGAGCCACCACACCCAGCTACATTCTTTTTAAACATTCAGAAACAGGTAAAACTGAAAAATATATAATTTAGACACAACATTTATGTGAAAAGACCAAGTTTAGGATGTTGGTTACCCGTGACGAGGCAGCAAGATTGTGGGGAAGGAAGGAAGCCACAGGTATGTGACAGAGAGTTGCATTAGCCCAAATCTCTACAAACAGAGTTGGTGCCAAGGATGAAACTATTGGTGCTTTATTTGGAAGATACAAGCCCAAGGTGAGGTGAGAAAAAAGAGAAGGGAAGCAAAAGAAGACACAAGGCGACACAAAATGGCATGGACTAAATTACGTTCTCTCCAAATTCACGTATTGAAGTCCTAACCCCAGTATCTCAGAATATAACTGTATTTGGAGATTTAGTCTTTAAAGAAGTGATTCAGGCTGGGCCTGGTGGCTCATGCCTGTAATCCCAGCACTTTGGGAGGCCGAGGCAGGCGGATCATGTGGTCAGGAGATCGAAACTATCCTGGCTAATACGGTGAAACCCCGTCTCTACTAAAAATACAAAAAATTAGCCGGGCATGATGGTAGGCGCCTGTAGTCTCAGCTACTTGGGAGGTTGAGGCAGGAGAATGGTGTGAACCCAGGAGGCGGAGCTTGCAGTGAGCCGAGATCGCCCCACTGCACTCCAGCCTGGGTGACAGAGTGAGACCCCGTCTCAAAAAAAAGAAAAAAAGAAAAAGTGATTCAGTTAAAATGCAGTCATTATGGTGGGCTCAATCAAGGACATGTGGACACAGATATGTATGCACACGGAGGAAAGACCATGTGAAGTCAGGGAGAAGAAGGCCAGCTACACACTAAAGAAAGAGGCCTCAGGCCGGGTGCGATGGCTTCCGCTTGAAATCCTAGCACTTTGGGAGGCCAAGGCGGGCAAATCACTTGAGGTCAGGAGTTCGAGACCAGCCTGGCCAGAATGGTGAAACCCTGTCTCTACTAAAAATATAAAAAGCCGGGTGTGGTGGCATGTGCCTGTAATCCCAGCTACTTGGGAGGCTGAGGCAGGAGAATCGCTTGAACCCGGGAGGTGGAGGTTGCAGTGAGCCAAGATGGAGCCACTGCACTCCAGCCTGGGCAACAAGAATGAGACTCCATCTCAAAAAAAAAAAAAAAAAAGCCTCAGAAGAAACCAATGCTGCTGACACCTTGATCAGACTTCCACCTCCAGAGCTGTGAGAAGACAAATTTCTGTTGTTTAAGCTACCCAGTCTGTGGTACTTTGTTATGGCAGCCCCAACAAACTAATACACAAAATGATGCACAACCTTACTATCACTTCAAAATGAGCCAGAGACACAATGGGGCACTAGGCAATTGTGTCCCACTCAGTGAAACTTCTCTAGAAAGCTGTAAGGTATAGTCTATAGAAGAGAGGAAGGGAAGAAGAAATTTATCCTCTGGGAGCCTCCCATTTCCTGTCTTCTAATGGTGAGAATTTTTCCATGAGAAGTTAATGTCCCTATACTTTCACAAAGTGTTACCTTCTTTTGTTGCTGTTCAAGATGCCAAGCCTATGCCCTGCAGTGTGGCCTTTTGTCAGAGTCCATAAAGGGCAGGAGGAACTAGGAACTCTGGGTGTGTATGGTTGGCCCTGCTGCAGAGTTGCCAGTCAAGGGGACAGCCAACTCTAATCAGCCTAGAAGGGAACTCGGTAGCCTAGGTGAGTTGGTCAGGCACAGGCTGGGGCTAAGGCAAGGCAAATGGCTGAGGTCTAAGACAAAGGTGGTGCTGAGAAAATGTGGGGAAGCATACGAGATTTGTGACTGATGAGTAATATTCTAGTTCTTGGTTAGGATAATGGGTACATGGGGTGTTCATTTTATTATCTTCAAAATGAAATAAAATAAAAGAGGGATATGCGTAGAATGATGATGATGTATAATGAATCAAAGATTAAGTATGATTAACTTAACTCTGCATACTTGAGTTTGTTTATTTTTCTATAAAAGGAGAACAGCAATATTAAGTCTTGCAGCCAGGAATGAGATGTCTTTCCATTTGTTTGTGTCTTCTTTAATTTATTTCGTCAGTATTTTGTAGTTTTCAGTATACAAGTCTTTTGCCTCCTTTGTTAAGTTTATTCCCAAGTATTTTATTCTTTTGGGTGCTATTATATATGGGATTGTTTCCCTAATTTCCTTTTTAGATAGTTGTTTGTTAATGTATAGAAATGCAACTGATTTTTTTTTTTTTTTTTTTTTTTTTTTTGAGACGGAGTCTTGCTCTGTCGCCCAGGCTGGAGTGCAGTGGTGCAATCTTGGCTCACTGCAAGCTCCGCCTCCCGGGTTCACGCCGTTCTCCTGCCTCAGCCTCTCTGAGTAGCTGGGACTACAGGTGCCCGCCACCACGCCCGGCTAATTTTTTGTATTTTTTAGTAGAGACGGGGTTTCACTGTGGTCTCGATCTCCTGACCTCGTGATCCGCCCGCCTCGGCCTCCCAAAGTGCTGGGATTACAAGCGTGAGCCACCGCGTCTGGCCTACAACTGATTTTTGTATGTTGATTTTGTATTATGCAACTTTATTGAATTCCTTTATTAGTTCTAACATGTTTAAAAAATGGAATCTTAGGGTGTTCTATATATGAGATGATGTCATCTGAAGACAGGGACAAAACAATTCTACGGTTCATATGAAACCACAAAAGACCATGAATAGCCATATCAATCTTGAGAAAGAAGAACAAAGATAGAGGCATCACAATTCTTGATTTCAGAATGTATAACAAAACTACAGTAATCAAAACAGTATGTTACTGGCCAACAGATAGACATATACATGAATGGAACAGAATAGAGAGTCCAGAAATAGATTCACATGGATATAGTCAACTGATCTTCAACAATGGTACCAAGAATACATAATGGGGAAAGGATAGTCTCTTCAACACATGGTATTGGGAAAATCAGATATCCATGTGCAAAGGGGTGAAATTTGACTTTTATCTTACATCACATACAAAACCCAACTCAAAATGGATTAAAGAGTTAAACATAAAATCTGAAACTGCAAAACTCCTAGAAGAAAACACAGGGAAAAAGCTCTTTGACATTGGTCTTGTCAATGATTTCTTGGATATGACCCCCAAAACACAGGCAACAAAAACAAAAATAAACAAGTAAAGTTACATCAAATCACAAAGCTTCTGCACAGCAAAGGCAACAATCAACTGAGTGAAAAGAAAACCTATGAAATGGGAGAAAATATTTGCAAGTATGTATCTGATAAGGTGTTATCTAAAATATGTAAGGAACTCATAACTCAATAGCAAAAAAAAAAAAAACCCAATTTTTAAAAATGGACCAAGAATCTGAATAGCATGGGCTCTGGCATTGTGAACAGCAATGAAAGAAGCTAGTTGACACATTGCGAGAGTATAGGGACATTAACTTCTCACGGGCAAATTCTCATCAGTGAGAGACAGGAAATGGGAGGCTCCCAGAGGATAAAAGCTGCTCATCATCACTAATCATCCGGGCAATGCAAATCAAAACCACCGTGAGATATCAACTCTCACTGGTCAGGATGGCTATTACTAAAAAACCAAAACACAACAAATATTGGTGAAGATGTGGACAAATTGGAATCCTTGCATACTGTTGATGGGAATGCAAAATGGTGCAGCCACTAAGGAAAACAGTATGGATGTTCCTAAAAAATGTAAAAACAGAACTGCCATGTGACCTAGCAACCGTATTTCTGGATATTTATCCAAAAGAATTGAAATCAGGATCCCAAAGAAGTATTAGCATTTGCAGGTTCATTGCCACATTATTTACAATATCCAAGATATACAAACAATCTAAATGTCCATCAGCAGAGAAATGCATAAAGAAAATGTATATATACATACAATGGAATACTATTTAGCTTTTAAAAAGAAGGAAATTCTGCAATTATTCAACAACATGGATAAATCTTAAGGACATTACGCTAAGTGAAATAAACTATTAACAGAAAGACTAATATGGCAGGATTCAATTTATGTGGGATATTTAAAATAGTCAAGTTCATAGAACCAAAGAATGAAATGATGGTGGCCAGGGGCTGAGGGGAGTGGGGAGTTACTAATCAATAGGCATAAAGTTTCAGTGAAGTCAGGTGAATAAGCTCTAGAGACTATAGTGCAATGTACTACAATGTACAATACTGCAGTGTGCACTGAACAATTTGTTAAGACAGTAGATCTCACTTTGTGTTCTTACTGAAAAAAAAAAGAGAGAAAATAGAAGAGAAAAGCAATTGGATTTTAATTCTGGAAACTCCTTTCTCTTCCTTACATCCAGGAAATTTGCTGTTTATTTTGAAAAGCAAATTTAAACCTATTTGAGGGAGAGAAAGATCTCTTGTAAAAATTCATTGATTAGTTCTGGACCGATGTTATTTATTAGCTATTATTTCAAATGATAAAAAAGAAATGCATAATACATTTGATGATAGAACATTTTTCTTTTTAAATAAGGCCTGATTTTTCAAAAAGCATTGAATATGTTTGTTTCTAATTTCCAAAGCTTGACAGTTTCTTATGTTTCATTAAAAGCAGAAGAATTGTTATGTATGCATGTTCATATCACTTTTGAATGACTCGTGGCTACAAATGCAGCAATCTGTGGTTATCATGGACCATGAACTAGACAAACATTCCTGCTTTTCTTAACATTCCTTTCCTCTGCCTCATTAACTAATGTACATAATAAAACATCTTTATTTCATTTTCTTTGCAGCAAAATGCCTAATACCTTTTATTAGTTATGTAAAATTGTGCACTCTGCAGTTAGCTTATTATTTTCTTTTGTAGTTTCCTTTTCATTTGGAAAGAGTGAAATGCTAGATGCATTGATGTGCAGGCTAAAAGAATCAGTCATGCAAAGTATTGGTCGTGGTCCTTGCGGAAAACAGGTGATACCCTCAAACAGGGTCATCACTAAGTGTTATGAAGGGGTTATTTACAAAAGTATAGCTAGAATTGGAGCTTCCACAAGGGACTGGTGAAGCATCCCAGCACCAGCAAGGAGGAGTGAAGGGGTTAGGGGAGGAAGAGGTTCCTGGAACCCAGTGTGAATGCAGCAATAGGAGAAGGGAGGGGACCCCATTAGGAGTCATGATCTTTGGGTTTGTTTGTTTGATTTTTAGTGACAGGGTCTTGCTCTGTTGCCCAGGCTGGAGTGCAGTGGTGCAATCACGGCTTACTGCAGCCTCAAACTCCTGGGCTCAAGCAATCCTCCTGCCTCAGCCTCCTGAGTAGCTAGGAATGCAGGCATGCACCACCATACCCAGCTAATTTTTAGAATTTTAGTAGAGACAGGGTCTTGCTAAGGGGCTCAGGATGGTCTCAAACTCCTGGGCTCAAATGATGCTCCCAAGGTGCTGGGATTACTGGTGAGCCGCGATGACAGTGGACCAGGCTGGTCTTGAACTCCTGGGCTCAAGGGATCCTCCTGCCTCAGCCTCCCAAAGTGCTAGGGTTACAGGTGTGAGCCACCATGCCTGGCCAATAATTCTTTTTCAACTAGAATGAAGTAATTTACCCTTCACGTTTTGATAATTGCCCTATTTATTTGGAGGCTTTTTCTTTTTTCCTTTGGAATGTTAAGTTTTGATAACTTAATTCCATTTTGTTTTATTTTATTTTATTTTTGAGAGGGAGTCTTGCTCTGTCACCCAGGCTGGAGTTCAGTGGCAGGATCTCGGCTCACTGCAACCTTCGCCTCCTGGATTCAAGCCATTCTCCTGCCTCAGCGCCCCCAGTAGCTGGGATTACAGGAATTCACCACCACACCCAGCTATTTTTTGTATTTTTAGTAGAGACGGGGTTTCACCATGTTGGCCAGGCTGGTGTTGAACTCCTGACCTCGTGATTCACCTGCCTCGGCCTCCCAAAGTGCTGGGATTACAGGTGTGAGCCACCATGCCCAGCTACACTTAATTCCATTTTACAAGCTAAGAGCTCTACAGCGGAAGCTTGCCTTTGGACTTGTGGGCTGTCCACTGTCATTTCGATCCCAGGGATGGAGGGTAGTGGAGAAAATGTGTGCTCTGTGCTAGGGAAGACGGACACAGGAGGGAGAAATAGAAATACAGAGACCCGGGAAATTGTGGATCTTTGTATTTATGTAATCCATAATACTGTTTTTTTTAAAAAAATTTTTTGAGACAGTGTCCTGCTCTGTTGCCCAGGCTAAAATGCAGTGGTACAATCATAACTCACTGTAACCACAGTTACAGTGGCTCAAGCAATCCTCCCACCTCATCTTTCAGAGCAGCTGGAACTGTAGGCATGCACCACCACACCTGGCTATTTTATTATTTTTGTAGAGACGGGGTCTCATTATGTTGCCCAAGCTGGTCTTGAACTAGTGTTGGGAATATAGGTGTGAGCCAGCACACCTGGATTCATAGCGCATTTAAATTGCTTTTACATGGAAGGTTTTAGGACTGTCAGTCTGTAGTGTAGAAAGATGCCTTCAGGAAATGTGGACATTTCATTCAAGAAGGAATAGACTAAGTGATCTGCTTCATAAATCTAGCAGCTTATGTATTGTGTCTTGTTCTTTTCAAAGAATTATGAGTGAGTTGAGGGACAGGGAGGAGACACTGGGGAGTTGCCTCATCTAAATGGGACAAAAAGGATCAAGTGAGTCCTTAGTTTGGATGGGGCAGGATAATGTTCTTTTCTTCCTCAGCAAAAGAAGAAAGGCCCTAGGATGTAGGAAGCAGAGCCCATTTAGAAGGAGCCGTTGCTTCTGCTGCCTTTCTTCCCAGAAAGGTGGTGGCTCTCCTGACACCCGGACAGTGGCTCCTGGCTCTCCAGGCTGTGCTGCTGGACCCTGCTGTGCAAATCACCAGGGGCTGAGATTTGCTCCAGGTTGCTGTTATACCACAAAACTGGAACACGGGCAGAACGAAGGGTCTAAGACCTGAGAGTGAAGCCTCAGCAGACTCACAGTGCATGCTGATTGGATTCGGAGAAAACTTAGAACTGTTCTCTGAACAGACAAGAATGGGAAGGAGAAACATTCCTGCTCCCAGGAAGGTAATGGCAGGTTGGGGCAAGGGGAGGAAAAAGGGAAAGAGTGAGGAAGAGACCTTCTGATTGAGTCCCTGTTCCACAGGATTTTATGTCTTTTATTTTTATTTATTATTTATTTATTTATTTATTTTTGAAGACAGAGTCTCTCTCTGTCATCCAGTCTGGAGTGTAGTGGCATGATCTCAGCTCACCGCAATCTCTGCTTCTCGGGTTTAAGCAATTCTCCTGCCTCAGCCTCCGGAGTAGCTGGGATTACAGGCACGTGCTACCATGCCCAGCTAATTTTTGTATTTTTAGTAGAGACAGGGTTCACCATGCTGCCCAGGCTGGTCTTGAACTCCTGACCTCAAGTGATCCACCCTCCTCAGCCTCCCAAAGTGCTGGGATTACAAGGCATCATCCACTGTGCCTGGCCAATTTTATGTCTTATTGCAAGTTCATAAGGGGCAGGCATATGACAACTCACTGCTCAGCCTAAAAGGTTTTCCATGCTGAGCAGAGACCTGCTGATTCCTTGAGGGCAAGATCTTTGCTTTCTTGATACCTCCCAGAAACCTGGGAAGATGTCTGGCACATGCTGCTGGTAGATTCTCTCATAAATTCATCTTGAATTTGATTATTCATGAGGAAGAGAGGGCTTAGAAAATATTACTAGATGGTGTCGATGCACCTTGTGGAAAAATCCACTCGCTCTTCAGGGGTTTGGCAACTAAACAAAGGTTTATATAAATATTTTTAAACTACTGCTCTGTTGAACTTTGCCAGGTTTCTGGCTTGCTAACCTAGCAGTAACAAGGCTAACATTGTTTTATAATTAGACTTATGGCTCTCTACCTCGTTAGAAGATCATAAAGAAATTCCAGAAATTCTGTGGGTGCTGTCATTTCGGGCACTCCAGAAAGCAAAGTGAAACAGAACAAAACAAAACAAAATGTAGTTTAGCATTATTCTATGATGACAGTTAACTGTCAGAAGTAGAAGGGCAAGAAAACTCTTCATTGAATGGAGCTGATTATTCTGTGAAAATTAACAAAACCCAAGGACTCTCAAGAGGAAAACTTCAGAACCTTTGAATAACAACTTTCTGCTACAGCCCCCCATTGTTTCTATCCATGCTGTTGTTCTTCACTCTTTAGTCATGAAATGTAATTTCATTTTTGGAATCTCAAAAAAGATGCTACGGAGTCTCTCAGAGCCTACTTTGAGCTCAGGAGGCTGCCTGATTAAAAAACAAAACAAAACAAAAACAAAAACAACAAAAACAAAAAATGCCATCAGCCCCCAAACTGTCAGATTTCTTGCCAAAAAAAAAAAAAAAAGTGAAATCCATCTTCTTCTGCATAGGAAATGTAAAAGTTTACTTCCTGCCCTTTATTCAGTGCATTGGAGTAGTTTACAAACTATCAAGCTTCAGATTTGGGGATATTTGGCTTTGCACCCTTTCAAATGAAAAATGTTTGCTGAGAGTGGTGGTCAGCCTTCGGGGGATCCCCAGTGATCCCCATCACTTGGTGTTCATTTTCTTCTGTAGATTCTCCCACATCAAATAGAGACGACCTGTGACACCAACAGGGATATTGTGGAAATGATGGGATATTGTGACTTTCGAGGAAGGTTTTAAAAGATGCTGAGGTATCCACCTTGCTGTCACAGCCGCCATGTTGTAAGGATACTCAAGCTGTCTTCTAGAGAGGGCCACGTGCTAGGGAGCTGAGGTTTCTCACTACACCCAGCACTGACTTGCCAGCCATCGGAGTGAGCCAGCGTGGCAGGGAGTCCTCTATCCAGTCAGGTCTTCCGCTGACTGCAGCCCCATTTGACATCCAAACCTTGTATGAGGTCCCTAGTTACTCAACTAAGCCATTCCCCAGTTTCTCACTAACAGAAACTGGGTGAGAAAATAAATGTTTGTTGCTTTTTCAATGAAATAAATGTTTGTTGCTTTTTCAGTCTGTCAAATTTCAGAGGATTTGTTAACACAGCAATAGATAACTGATATGCCAGGTGATGGTTATTAACTAGAAATCAGAATTAGTCATTAAAAATAGTCAGAATAGGAGCTGATACGAGGCACAAATTCAGATAATAAAGTTCTTCGTTGCATAATTTTTGCTAGAATTTAGAAAATCAGAGCTGATTCAAAGAGATTAAATTTGGGGAGACTGATTTGTAAGTAGTGCATGAGGTACCACAGGTCAGGAATGAATGAAGGAAGAGATAAGAAATTCGATGGGGAGAGATGTTTGCTTTTTAAATGCCTGCAGCCAGTCTTATCAATGACTAAGGCTTTGGGGGTAGATCCAGGTAACCAAGGACCAATTCTTGAGAGTAAAGTGCCAAGCAATATGTGGTCAACTGAAAAATGCAGAGGTCAGACTTTCAGCTGCCACTGCCACTCACCACAGGCCTGGTTGTGGGAGAAACTGCCAATGAGTCAGAAGAGCCCTGAAAAACATTCTCAGCTTTGCCAAGGCAGAATTTCAGGTACCCACTACAAATTATTTGAAACTATCCCAGGTTTAATAAACCTCCCCTCCCCTCCCCTCCCCTCCCCTCCCCTCCCCTCCCCTCCCCTCTCCTCCCCTCCCCTCCCCTCTCCTCCCCTCCCCTCCCCTCCCCTCTCCTCTCCTCTCCTCCCCTCCCTTCCCCTCTCTTCCCCTCTCTTCCCCTCTCTTCCCCTCCCTTCCCCTCCCTTCCTTTTCTTTTCTTGAGATGGAGTCTCGCTCTGTTGCCCAGGCTGGAGTGCAGTGGCATGATCTTGGCTCACTGCAAGCTCCACCTCCCAGGTTCAAGTGATTCTCCTGCCTCAGCTTCCTAAGTAGCTGGGATTACAGGCACACACCACCACTCTGGCTATTTTGTTGTTGTTGTTGTTGTTGTATTTTTAGTAGAGATGGGTTTTCACCATGCTGGCCAAAGTGGTCTCAATCTTCTGACCTCATGATCCAGCTGCCTCGGCCTCCCAAAGTGCTGGGATTACAGGCGTGAACCATTACACCCGGCCACCCTTTTCAAGGGTAGCAGCATTGAAATAGGATTTGTTGTAATCCTTCCTTAGAATATAGCAAGAAGGAAAGATACTCTCCCAAGGCCAGAGGCAAGAATTAGGAAACTGCAGCCTTCCACTCAGAGCAGTATGGGCGCCTAGATACCACGAGGAACCCTCTCCTGCTACGCTACCGCTTAATCTTGGACAAATCATTGTGAAGATATTTTATAAGGCATTGCTGGGTTTGTTAGGAATATACAGGACTAACAACCATGAGCTGAGAGAGATGCATCCTAAATGAACAGAAGAGCGAGTGCTCCTGAGGACGAATTCTTACTGCAACTCTGGGATGATGCGCGTTGCTCAGACAACACAAAGACTCACGCATAAGACTCAATGGGGCAAAAGTGGCCCTATTTGCAGAGTAGTCATCTAACTCTATAAATGCAAATACATCTGTTGGATGCAAATCCAGCTAACTCTGTAAATGCAAATACATCTGCTGGAAGAGGTTTAGGGGGAAGAAAGGGGATGGGATCAAGCAGGAACACATACGTAGCTTCAATGACAGCATAATATTCTACTTCTTTTTTTTTTTTTTTGAGACAACATCTTGCTCTGTCACTCAGGCTACAGTGCAGTGACACAGTCTTGGCTCACTGCAACCTCTGCCTCCCGAGTTCAAGCGATTCTCCTGCCTCAGCCTCCCAAGTAGCTGGGATTACAGGTGGATGCCATCACACCCAGCTAATTTTTGTATTTTTAGTAGAGACGGGGTTTCACCATATTGGCCAGGCTGGTCTCGAACTCCTGACCTCAAGTGATCCACCCGCCTTGGCCTCCCAAAGTGCTGGGATTACAGGTGTGAGCCACCATGCCCAGCCAATCTTCTACTTCTTAAGTTGCAGGGGGGATTGTGTGTGTACCTGCATCGTTGCTTACATACATTTTGCATCCACGTGTAACTTTTTTGGTTTAAATCAACTACAGAGGAATAAATAAATAAAGCAACACAGTCTGCCTCCCTTACCAGCTTCTCCAAAGAATCCAGAAGACAGATTTAAAAGTTTGGGCAGGGGGATCAGATGTAGGAGTTGAATTGCCTGGTTCAAATTGCTCAGCGTTAAAGTGATTTTCTTTACTTGCTACCCTGACTACTTCCCTTCTGCGGAAAAATAAAACTCCAGGGTCAGGAGAGGAACCGGAACATAATAGGGCCAGTGTGATAGGGTTCCCTAACTGAGGGTAAAGGTCTTGAAAACTGCTGAGACAGACAAAGTTTATAGTTGGGAGATTTACTTAAAAGAAAAAATACAGTTGGGGAACACAGAAGCCTTGAATTAGTAATAATGGGAAATGTACTATTTATTTCCTTCCACTCCCCCCTGCTTGATAGTCAGGCTCTCACTTCCTTACAGTTGTCAGGAGTTGTGTATTTGCTTCGTTCTGTTGTATGACAAAGGTTAGTGAGAAACCTTGTTTATTTTTTTGCACTTAGTTCCATTCAAATAAATATTTGGGTTTTATGATTCCACCTCAACAACCCTGAACTCCTCGGTGCCTTATATCTTTTTAAAATTTAATTAAAAAAATTTTTTTTGAGACAGAGTTTTGCTCTGTCACCCAGGCTGGCATGCAGTGGCGTGATCTCGATTCACTGCAACCTCCGCTTCCCAGGTTCAAGTGATTCTCCTGCCTCAGCCTTCTGAGTAACTGGGATTACAAGCGCCTGCCACCGCACCCAGCTATTTTTTGTAGTTTTAGTAGAGGCGGGGTTTCACCATGTTGGCCAGGCTGGTCTCGAACTCCTGACCTCAAGTGATTTGCCCTCCTCGGCCTCCCAAAGTGCTGGGATTACAAGCGTGAACCACCGCACCTGGTCCCTTATACCTTTTAACTCCCTTCTTTCTCATGAACACTATACGAGTATAGAACACTAACGACTATAGTTCTGAAATCATAATTTTTGCATCACCTTTTCTTTTTAAAAAATCTGCCTATAAATTGTCTTGCAGTCTCAGATATTAATAATGACAATGCAAAATGGTGCAGCTCCTATGGAGAATAATTTATCAATATTTAGCATAATTATCCTTGCATTTACCTTTTGACCTGGCAATTGCACTTCTAGGAATTTATCCCAAAGCTGCAAAGGACAGAAGCATAAAATGCAACAAATATGCTCAATGCCATCGATTGGCAGTGTTATTTATGATAGCATATAATAGAACTAGAAATATCATTAATGTCCACCAATAGAGGACAGTTTGAACAAACTACAGTGCATCCACATGATGAAGTTTTAAGAAGTTTAAGGAGGAGTGAAGATCCCACTATACTGCTATGGTATCATTTCCTGATATATTTAATATCCCAATTTATTAAGTGTATTTATATACTTACTATATAAAAATATTTTATATATATATATATATATTTTTTTTTTTGAGACAGGATCTCACTATGTTGCCCAGGTTGGAGTGCCAGTGACATTATCATGGCTCACTGCAGCCTTGACCTTTCAGGCTGAGGCAGTCCTCCCACCTTAGCCTCTCAAGTAGCTGGGACCACAGGCATGCACCACCACGCCCGGCTAATTTTTAAATTA
This sequence comes from Symphalangus syndactylus, assembly GCF_028878055.3. NCBI lineage: Eukaryota > Metazoa > Chordata > Mammalia > Primates > Hylobatidae > Symphalangus > Symphalangus syndactylus. Next base: position 132,174,692 of record NC_072424.2, on the reverse strand, counting down.
TTTGTAGAGATGGGGGTCTCCCTATGTTGCCCAGGATAGTCTCAAACTCCTGGTCTCAAGCCATCCTTCTGCCTCAGCCTTCCAAAGTGCTGGAATTATAGGTGTGACTCACTGTGCCTGGCCAAGCATTTTATATATATATATATATATATATATATTTTTTTTTTTTTTTTTGAGATGAAGTCTCCCTCTGTTGCCCAGCTAGACCTACAGGTGTGCACCACCATGCCCAGCTAATTTTTGTATTTTTAGTAGAGATGGAGTTTCACTATGTTGGCCAGGCTGTTCTTGAACTCCTGACCTCAGGTGATCTGCCCATCTCGGGCTCCCAGAGTGCTGGGATTACAGGCATGAGCCACCACGCCCAGCCCCAAGTCTATTTGTAAAAAGTATGCCTGCCAGGTTTGTCAAAAGGATTCCCTATTTAATAAATGGTGCTGGGAAAACTGGCTAGCCATATGTAGAAAGCTGCAACTGGATCCCTTCCTTACACCTTATACAAAAATTAATTCAAGATGGATTAAAGACTTATATGTTAGACCTAAAACCATTAAAATCCTACAAGAAAACCTAGGCAATACCATTCAGGACATAGGCGTGGGCAAGGACTTCATGTCTAAAACACCAAAAGCAATGGCAACAAAAGCCAAAATCGACAAATGGGATCTCATTAAACTAAAGAGCTTCTGCACAGCAAAAGAAACTATCATCAGAGTGAACAGGCAACCTACACAATTGGAGAAAATTTTTGCAACCTACTCATCTGACAAAGGGCTAATATCCAGAATCTACAATGAACTCAAACAAATTTACAAGAAAAAAACAAACAACCCCATCAAAAAGTGGGCAGAGGACATGAACAGACACTTCTCAAAAGAAGAGATTTCTGCAGCCAAAAAACACATGAAGAAATGCTCCTCATCACTGGCCATCAGAGAAATGCAAATCAAAACCACAGTGAGATACCATCTCACACCAGTTAGAATGGCCATCATTAAAAAATCAGGAAACAACAGGTGCTGGAGAGGATGTGGAGAAATAGGAACACTTTTACACTGTTGGTGGGACTGTAAACTAGTTCAACCATTGTGGAAGTCAGTGTGGCGATTCCTCAGGGATCTAGAACTAGAAATACCATTTGACCCAGCCATCCCATTACTGGGTATATACCCAAAGGACTATAAATCATGCTGCTATAAAGACACATGCACACGTATGTTTATTGCGGCACTATTCACAATAGCAAAGAGTTGGAACCAACCCAAATGTCCAACAACGATAGACTGGATTAAGAAAATGTGGCACATATACACCATGGAATACTATGCAGCCATAAAAAATGATGAGTTCGTGTCCTTTGTAGGGACATGGATGAAACTGGAAAACATCATTCTCAGTAAACTATCGCAAGGACAAAAAACCAAACACCGCATGTTCTCACTCATAGGTGGGAATTGAACAATGAGAACTCATGGACACAGGAAGGGGAACATCACACTCCGGGGACTGTTGTGGGGTGGGGGGAGGGGGGAGGGACAGCATTAGGAGATACACCTAATGCTAAATGACGAGTTAATGGGTGCAGGAAATCAACATGGCACATGGATACATATGTAACAAAACTGCACATTGTGCACATGTACCCTAAAACCCTAAAGTATAATAAAAAAAAAAGAAAAAAAAAAAAAAAAAGTATGCCTGCTTCCTTTCCATTTCACTCTCCTTTGATGCATGAATTTTCACTCATCCGTGAGACTAGGATGAGTGAGGGTCTTCTCAGGGAAAACTTTTCCTTTCCACTTGCTCTCTGGGTAATGATGAGGCCCCTCCGCTTTGTTGTGGAAATATACTGTCTCCATCCCTGTCACTGCATTCCCTGCATTGCACCACAATTATCTGTTTGTGTGTCTCTCAGCTAGTGCATATGGCTAATCTTTGAGAAAAGGGCCCTCAACTTGTTCATAACATGCAGTTAATAAATTCTCACTGAATGAAGGAAAGAATAAACAAAGAATGTCAACTAAGGAGTTTGAACTTTATCTGAGGGACGGGAGACCAAGGAGAGGATTTTTTTTAAAGGAGGGCAATCAATGACAGTACTTTTTTTTTTTTTTTTTGAGACAGAGTCTCACTCTGTGCCCAGGCTGGAGTGCAGTGGTATGATCTCAGCTCACTGCAAGCTCTGCCTCCTG